>NC_137798.1:75858134-77094713 GCF_963383645.1 Muscardinus avellanarius | reverse complement strand
GCTTGCTGTGGTCTATGATTGGATCAAGTCCCTCCTCTCTGTATGGAGGGAGGGTGAGGACCATACTCTGCTCAAAGGAGTCTGAGCATCTTGGCTCATCTGTCCCTAACAGCCTCAGAGCCCAAACGGAGGGATGCTATTGGTCTTTGTGTTGATTTGTTGTCTCTTTAAATTGTGCTAGCATTGAAATCTTAGGAACAAACGTTAACCCAGAGTAAAAAATGACTCACTGTCTCCTTCTTGTGTCAGGCTTTGCTTGTGTCTGGCTGACAGAGCCAGGTGGCTCCTGAGTCATAGGGAAAGGCCTGTCCTGAACTTGGATTCTGTCCAAACCCCTCTTCAAAACAATGAGTCCCTAATTCTTGTTCTGGCTTCTCAGAGGAATCCAGCCACCCAGCAGATATCTCACAATCCCCCCGCTTTCCCCAAGAGGAGTAGAAAATCTCTCCTACCCCAGCCTTTCTGGTCTTGGCAACAATTTTTACCCTGATCCAGCTGATTCCTATAGCTTCGTTGTGGGCAGGAAAAGCCTGATCCATTGAAAGAAAGACTTTATCAACTGAAACAGAGCAGGATAAAGCATATGCCTGAACATTTAATCACAATAACATTCAGCAAATATTTATTGAGTATGTACTAGGTGCCAGACACTGAGATTACAGCCCAGAGAAGACAAACAGGACTCTGTTGCCCCATGGCTCACATTCTATAGGGAAGGCAGACTTTGCACAAAGATGCACTCAGCCAATAGAGATAGGGCTGCTAATGGGTGTAACTGGAAATGACCTACCTGCCAGCCAGGGCATGGTGGCTGATCAACCAGAAAACTCCTCTTCAAGGTAGGAAGATCCGAGTAGACACAGAGAAATGTGTCTCCCAATTCTATGGCACCCGGCAGAAAGAGGTCTGGTGTTGTGCCTGCACAGTCTGATCAAACTGATGAGGAAGAGTAATCTGGGGGTCAAACAGGATAGACAGTGGACAGCGGGGTCTGCTCTCCAGGGGAGATTGGTACGAGTTCAAGGAGCAGTTTGGGCACCACTCCCACCTTTCCTGTGTCAATGCCCAACTCCAAAGCCAGCTATCAAGACAAGTATGGTGTGGAGAGAAGAGGGGGACAGAGCACCACTGATTGGAGAGTGGCCTCCTTCCCCCAACTCCTTTGCTAGCCCTTTACCATCATTATGACAGTCTCAAATCACCCCACCAGAGAACAAGGCAGTAAGAGCAGAGCTAAGGCTCAAGTCTGATAAAAACAGAATCCCAGCAGCTCCGCAGATTTTCCATACCCCACGCAGGCATGCACCACTGTGTCGGCTTCAGCCTCCCCCTGGGCTGGTCCTCTCTTTCCCACAGCTTAGGGATGCGTGACTCTCCCCTGCCCTGCTCCTCCTCCCCCAAGCAAAGAATTGCTGCCTTTGATGTACCCAGTTATGGAACTGTGTTCCTTCCTCCTTGCCAGCTTTGTCTAGGAAACACAAAGACAGTAAACAGGGGGTGGGTGAGCAGAGAGCTGAGATTTTTCTGGGAATGAGAATTAAGATCAGACTCAGGGTCTTTGGCCATTTCCCAAATGAATGAGTTTATCGCTGCCAGGGACAGCAAGTGTACAAAGCTCTTGGCAGTGACCTCTACTGATTTATGAGGGGTTCTGGTTTATTTCCCCTGTTCTGCAGACAACCAGTCTTAAGGGAAATGTGTATCCAGAATCTGCAAAGTGCAAGAAATCCACTAGCAGGACCAGCCATGCCCCCAGCAACAGGAAACTCCTAAGGGGCTAGAGAAAAAGAAGTGTGCTCTTTTCTCCTTTGACTTTTTCTTGTCTTGTCTTCCTTCTACCTTCTTTCCTTCCTTCCTCCCTCCTTTCTTTCTCGGGCCACCCTCTGCCTTCTTTCTACAAAAGAGATGATTGACTATCAGTCAGCACAAGAACCAGAAGCGACACCTGCCTCTGGACCCAGGGGAGAGCACCTACAGGGAGGATGAGGCTGGTTCTCCATATGTCAAGAACCAGTGTGATAAGGCTCTAAATAATCCCAGTAAACATCTTAGCCTCACTTCTCAGTGGTGGGCGGGAATTACACCCCTGTAGTGGTTGACACTCGCAGTACTGGGATGCCACCCTGATGAGACACACCACCATCATTTTCCTGTTTGGGGCCACACTGCTCTGATGATGGGATGCTCTGCTTGCCCAGGATGTTAAGGCTGAAGCAAAACCAACTGTAATCCACAGGACACACACGGGAGCTGGAGTGAGCCAGGAGTACACATTGTCTCTGAACCACACCTGCTACAAATCAATATTGTGCAATGAAAGCCCTCGTTTGAAACCTCCTCTCTCTTTAGACAAAACACAGTGACTCTCACCAGAGGTGGGAGAGGTAATCAGACAAATGCGCGGGGCCCCAGGTCACAAGCACATAGGGGCAGCTGAGCCACCAAAGGGGACCTTTATGTCCTCTCCTTGGCTGTGGGTCCTCAAACAGCAAAGTGCTCATATCCTAGCTTCAGAACATCCTTCTGCAGGGGAGACCCACTCAGCCAGATCTGTGCACAGCAGCCAAGAACCCCTTTTGTGATTTTCAAGTGCCCTAGTTTTCTTTCTGCAGGTGTAAGAGCCTCATCGTGACCCTCCATTCCCAAGTTTCCTGGAATAGTATTCAGACTTCAAGAGATGTTGGGTCCCCTTGTGGCCCCTTGAAGGAAAATGAGGGACAGGATGTGAGGCAATGTGTTGAGTGGGGTGATGGAGAAGAAACTGGCTGGGATTCAGGGCTCTGCTTGGCCCTTTCTAGCCCTGTCCATCATGCTTTAAGTGTGGAAATTTAAGTGGAAGCACCCTAAAAATGATTATGTGTGTCAAGTCATAATAATGACCTCATGCGTGACAGTCCTTGTGAGAGATGACATGTGGATGAAACAGACGGTGGGAAGATACCAGAGAAAGGAAGAAAGGGGAAGCCAAAAGGAATGGGAAGTGGAGCCCAACATGCTACCTTAGTTGTTGGAGCTGGCCACTCCGAGGCAGGACATAGGCGAACAGCCCTGTTTTACTGATGAGGGTGTAGGAACTCTAACAGGCGAGATGACTTGCCCAGGGTAAGTACAGAGCGAGCATGCGAACCCAGAGCTCATGCTCTTCCCACATTGATGTGCTGCTGTTCATTGTCCTGACTTGGGGTTTTGCTTGGCTCAGACAAACTAAGTCCCTTCATGTGTGGCCTCAGAGATACGTGGGGCCTCCTCTGGAGTCCTCAATCTGAGTCACCCTAGTGGTGGAGGTAGCCACTGCCCGCATTTGCTCTCTTTTGAGAACCATTCACAGCTACCACTATCAGCGACGACAATGGGAAAAACACCAGGGGTGGCCCAGGCTCTGGATTCTCCCCTAACAGCAGGTCACACACAACTTACCTACCATATTTAAAGAAAGCTGTGAACATCCTTTGCAAACAAGGCGCTAAGCTGGTGAAACATTTAGGGCAGATGGGCCCTTAGGAAGTTATGTCTAGCAAGTAGGTATCCTTGGGTCTCACCTTTCTAGAGAATTTTTTTTTTTGGTACTGAAGAATGAACCCAGATGCATTTTACCTCCAAGCGACAGCTGCAACCCAAACACTCTTTACTTTTTATTTTTTATTTTTTATTTATTTTTATTTTTATTTTTGGTGGTACTGGGGTTCCTAGAAGCCCTTCTACCTCCAGGCTACACTCCCAGACCTATATTATATTTTTATTTGGAAACAGGGTCTCTTAAGCCAGCGCGGCTGGCTTCGAACCTGCGATCCTCCTGTCTCCGCCTCCCAAGCGCGGGGATTACAAGCGTGCGCCACCACGCCCGGCTTTACTTTTTATTTTGAAACAGGGTCTCACTAACTTGATGAAGGTCTTGCTAAGTTGCTGAGGCTGGCCTAGAACTTGCGATCCTCCTTTCTCAGCCTCCCAAGAACTGGGATTTATAAGCATGCACCACTGTGCCTGGCTTCAAGAAACTTAAATATCTTCAATCAGAGTTCTTTAGACCTTAGGCAGGGTTAGTTGAATCCTAGAGAAGACAAATTCTGTTTCAATATGGGTCCTAGAGGACACCGTATTGTATGTGGGAAGAACGTGAAGTAGTCACAGTCATTATCTGCTTAATAAACATAGAAGAGGTGACAAAAAAAGGCACCACAGCCACATGAAATCCACATGAATGAGAGGCGGCTGCTTCTCGTGGATCAGCTTGGGTGACCATTTGGGATGATGTAGGTCTGAAATCAGAAGACACCATTTGGATTTCCTTGGCCTCCTAGCTGGACCCAAGGGTGCCTGGTTTCCACATAAAGCCTCACTCAAGGTCAAGAGAGGTTGTAAGAGTAAATGATCATTTGCCTTTACCTTGCAAGTACCCTACAGACGCATTCAATTTAACTGTCCAGGGGGCATGGCATTTTCTTGCTGTTCAATTCTTCTCTGGTAAGAGAACTCTGAAGACGGCTTCACATATAGGCTTTTACCTACCTAAACACCATAGGTATTAACTTGGAAAATTGTTTTCCTTTTCCTCTTCAACGTCATGGGGTGTGAAGCAAGAAATCTATGCTGAGAAGTAGCAACAAAAACATTTTGGAATTAAGTTCTCTGGTTCCTCCTCTCTAGGAACTACTAGTCGGTGTGGTAATAAACAGAACCAAATCACAAGCAGCTGATTTGTTCTCTTCAAAATGCATCCCCTCTCTTCTGTTCATTTCCCTAAAATAAAACCACCCACAGAATCAACTGAGTAACTCTTGGAGCAAGCAGGGCTGTGGCATTCTTGATTAAAATATGTCTGGCATGGAAGTTCAGGAAATGCCCTCCAATAGAAGATTAATACCAGGAAATTTGATGCAGTCTTGTGAAAGTGGCATACAATGCCACCACTTCCACCCCAGGAGCAAAGATGAACTGCCTCTGGAGGCTGGGAAGACCTCTACTTCTCAGTACTCTGGGGGCAAACATGAAATCGTGCTCCACTGGGCTTTGACTTTTAAACAAAGCAAATGTTAGGAACCTTGCATTCTCGAATCAAACTGCTTTTAAATGTCTCAGTTTAGGTAATAATAGAAACTTTGGGCTAGAGGCTTCTTGTCTACTCACAGTGAGTATAGACTTGATGGTGTCTTTCTTAGTTCCTTTATCACCTAGACTCATCCTGGCTCTGAGATTTCTCTCTGATGATTATGTGAATTTATGATGACTGAGTAGCATTCTGGTAACTGAGATTGAGCTAAATGGATGAGAAGGAACCTACTCACACATCTGTAGATTTCCAGGCCCAGAACATCTAGCATTTTGAGAGTATTCCAAGTTTTGCTGAATTTATATATTTAGAAATTAATTTATCCAGAATATATTGATTACCTACTATTTAGGCTCTCCTCAAAAAATCTTCAGCTTAAATCCAAAGGACAAGTTGCCTCTCCCACATTTTTATGATAGACATATTCAAGGTCATCATAATTCTAGATTGTCAAGAAAACCTCAAACACAGAGCCAGGCATGGTGGCATATGCTTATAATCCCAGTACTTGGGAAGCTGAGACAGAAGAATTATAAATTTCAGACAAGTCTTGGCAAATTGGACCTATTTCAAAATGAAAAAAATACTCTATGGCCATACCACACTGAACACATCTGATATTCTCAAAATAAAAAATAAAAAATATTGGAGGTGTAGCTCAGCAGTACCACACCCCTGTGTTTAGTCTCCAGCATCACAAACAATACCACCTAAAATCTTAACCACATACAGAATATTACCTCAGTGTTGTAGGAACTTAAAAAGAGTAAAGAACAAAATTCCTGCTCCTGTCAGATAACTTTTAAATCCAGAGGTCTGGAGGTCCTGGATACTCTAAGGACAGAGTGGGACAGGCAGCTCAGCATTACTGCAGGACAGAAAAGGAGGGGCGACTGGGAAGGCTAGGTGGGAACCTACAGCCATCAAAGGCAAGGGATAAGGTTTGTCCACCTAATTCAAATGTCAATCCATTTGAAGGACAGATATCCAATCCAATCCAAACCAATCTAATCTCAGTGACCTGTTTGGTGTTTGGTTTGTAAAGAACAATGTGCTCTCAGAAAAGCTCTGTCTGATGAAAAAAAGCAATCGAAGCCTCCTATTTCCTGTGATTTCCTTCAGCATAGAACTTCATACCCTGCCGGTCAAGGTCTCCCAGCTTGAATGGGAGAATAGACGTTCATGAAATGGATGGCTGGGTAGATGGACTTAGGGACACAGTTCTTGGAACATCTTTTGATACTCTGAGGCTCTTAAACTCTGCCAGCCACCTGATTCCTGCTTCCCTCTGGAGCCTGTGGAGGCTCTCTAGAAAGAGGCAAGTTCCAAAGAGAAAGCTCTATTCTAAATACTTCCTGTGGTTTAATTCTTTTCTCTGACAACTTTCAATAAAGCTTTAGCCTAAAACCCCCAAGATTCAGATCTCGTTGCCAGCTCTAGTCCAAACCTTCAACACCTTCCTACTGTCTTTCCGATGAGAGAGTTCAAGTTTCTTAGGTGGATACTCAAGGATCCCCCTGACATCTGGTTCTTAGACATCTTTCCTGCAAGAGCAGACATCTTCTTGGAAGAATTATTTTTTGATCTTAGTTTGGAATTATGAGGCTCCAGGGAATAAGAAAGCCATTAATTTTTGTGAGTTCACATTTACAGATAGATTACACTTTTGTACTTTTTCAAAGACTTTTCGAGGCTATTAGCTCATCCAATTTTGCCAAAATCCCTAGTGGGATGCAAAGAAGGCATCATCCTCATTTTACAGATGAGGGAAGCCAGGTACAAAAGGTCAAGGCCCTGGCCTGAGGTGGCATGGCAAGTAGGTGAGTGCAGGTCCTCAAATGCCCCGTGGTTGATAACGGAGAATACAATCCATAGAGTAAAAACTGAGTCCTTTAAAAAAAGAAAAGCATGGCCCATTTTCCCCCTCTCCGCTCAAGGCTAAATCTATGAAATTGGAACAGCAAAGCAAACAGCTGAAGGCTATGGTCACAGCCCACGGACCTTTATGGAAGATTTGGTCTTAGCCCAAATTTTCAAAAAAGCCAAACGGATCAGCAAAACACAAGTACAAATGTTAGGCCCCTGCTGACGGGGTATTTTGTGGAATATTTCCACAGGAAGCAAACACTGGCAATTAACCTTGCCATAACAATGCATGTGGTCAAATAAAAGACAAATTCAGAGAGAGAGAGAGAGAGAGAGAGAGAGAGAGAAGCACAATTCATACCCAGTCTCTGCCTCTGCTTCCAATGAACACATCATTTTGGCTGGGCCTTCACTTGGGCTGCTGACTGCCAACATTGTGGTATATGCTCTTATTTCTGTGAGTGTTCTGAACACTGTGAGAGGCATCTGAGAACTATCAGGACTTCCCGAGGTAGACATTCAGAGCTCTGAATCTTAAAGAAGGGGGGACTTCAAAGGGCTTCGGTGTCAATATCTCCATTTAGCAGATGGGCAAAATAAGGGAAGAAAATTTAAAAGGTAAAAATGTATAATTCTAGAAAAACGTGTACAACAGAAACAGGACCAGAGCCTACAGCCTGGTTCTGCACCCTCTTCTAGGGTTTCTCCAAGTTTCAGTGTGACAACCAGGTCTTCAGCACTGCAAATCCAGGGTTAAGTATAGTCTATGCTGCAGACCCTTGGCCAATAATTTGGGAGAGCTGAGTGTAAGACCTTGCTGGTCATGAGACACTATGAACTTTAATCTCCTTTCCTGTTATAGTTTGAATGTGGAATGTATCCCAAAGTCTCTCATGTCCCTAATACAGCAGTGTCCAGAGGTGGGGCCTTGGAGAAGTGATTAGACGTCATCAGTGGATAATCCATTGATGGCTGCATGCACTATTGGGAGGGGGAACCTACTAAGTAGGTCACTGGGGGAAGCTCTGTAAGGGTTCTCTTTTCCTGGCCCGTTTCCCTCCCCCCCTCTGCTTCCTGGCTGCTATGAGCTGAGCAACTCTCCTCTGCCATGCCCTTGCACCAGGTTTCCACCTTGGAGCCAACCAATCATGGACGGAACCCTTGAAACCATGCACTGAAACAAATCTTTCCTCCTTTAAGTTTTTCTTCTTAGGTATTTTGATCACAAAATGCAGCAATATACAGCAAAATACAGCAAGGTAAAGCTGACTAATGCATTTCCTTACCTGGAAACCTCTGAATTGCACCTGCTTTGCTTGGTCAGGGAAGAGTAAGGCAGTGTGAATTTCATAGCACTGGTCAACTGCCGCTCCGCAACTCTCAACTCTCAAATAGAAACATTCAGACACTGCTGTGTTGCTGTGACTGTACCCAAACCAAGTCTCCTCCAACCAACCAGCCCCATAGAAACTGAAGATTAACCTTCCCAACCTTGCATCCTGTATCGTTCTGGATTTATTGAAGCATTTCAATGATTTTCACAATATATTGGTTGGCACAGAAGCCATAGCTACAGCCTTTAGTTCAAACCCTTTCTTTGAGCTAAGAATGAATTTTATGTTTTAAAATAGTTGAAAAAGCTGAGCACAGTGGTGCATACCAATAATCCCAGCACTTGGAAGGCTGAGAAGGAGGATCACAGGTTCAAGGCCAGACTTAGCAACTTAGTGAGATACTGCTTCAAATAGAAAATAAAATAGGGCTGAAGGTGTAGTTCAAAGGTAGAATGCTCCTGGGTCCAATCCCCAATATCAAAATAGTAGATAAAATAATTGAACAACTTAAAAGAAGATCTTCATAAAAATTATTTGAAATTGAATTTTATAGGGGACACAGCCATGGACACACACTCTTGTTGCTAACATTGTCATGCTGTAGCTGTCTTTCTTTGGCAGAACTGGGTAATGGTGACACACACCATGTGACCCACAAAACCTTTATACTATCTGTTCCTTTGCAGATAGCTTAGCTTTCTTTTTTTTTTTTTTTTTTTGGTACTGGGGTTCCTGGAAGCCCTTCTATCTCCGGGCTACACACCCAGACCTACTTTTACATTTTTATTTGGAAACAGGGTCTCCTAAGCCAGCGCGCGCGGCTGGCTTCGAACCTGCGCGATCCTCCTGTCTCTGCCTCCCAAGCGCGGGGATTACAAGCGTGCGCCACCACGCCACCACGCCTGGCGACAGCTTAGCTTTCTAACTTCCCTGGCTTAACATAAAAGGCAAAATCACTTTATTTGCATCATCATCCTGTTATAGACTAAATTTGTGCTCTTCAAAATCCATACAGCCAAGCATGGTGGTGCATGCTTGTAATCCCAGCATTCGGGAGGCAGAGACCGGGGGATCGCGGTTCACAGACAGCCTTAGTTACCTAGCGAGGTCCTTCACAACTCAGTGAGACCCTGTTTCACAAAACAAAAAGACTAAATATAGGTCTGGGGGTAGAGCTCAGAGGTACAATGCCCCTGGGTTCAATCATCCCAGGATGGGATTAGTGTTCTTATAAAAGGAGGAGAAGAGAAAAAAAATGCTCTCTCTTTTCTCCTATGAGAGGACACAATAGGAAGGTAGCCTTCAGTAAGCCAGGAAGAGGGTTCTTATCAGGAAATATATCTTCAGGCACATTAAACCTGGATTTACCAAGCACTAGAATGGTGATAAATAAATGATGGTGTTTAAGACATTAAACATTAAGACATAATCTGTTATATGTTGTTATAGCAGCCTGATAAGACCTAACACATACCTATATACATAAATTGAAGAAAATACAGATGGTTTCTAACTTAGGATAATGGATCACTTTATATTTTTCATCATTATGGTGGTATGAAAGCTACATGCATTTGGTGGAGACTGTATTTGAATTTTGAGTCTTTTTTCTTAGGCTAGCGATTTGTGCTACGACACTTGTGATGCAGTGGATGAAACCACAGCCTTACGTTAGCCTTGTGGTTATGAGGGGAAAAACAGCTGATACTCCATGCTGTACTGTGTTGCTAAGCTAGCATATTTGGTAGGTTAGGTCTACTAAATGCTTTTTTGACTTAATATTTTTAGCTTACCATGAGTTTATCAGTATGCAACCCCACTGTAAGCCAAGGAGTATCTGAATATCAAAACAGTGGTTATCTCTCTCACTAATTACACGCAATTATTTGAAAGAATTTCCCCAAATGTGTTACACATTAGAGTATTTTTAAAAAGAATATTAGAAAATTAGGAAAATAATGTAGTTAATATGCTTCACTTCCCCTCTTCCCCATCCCATACCATGCACAGATTCTGTTGTATCTCCCTTCTTTTATATGTGGGAAAAGAAGGACTCAAGGAATTTGAATAACTTGTCCCAGGCCACTCTGCTAGTAAAAATCACTGGTATATTTATGATGGAAATGCACTTATGAAATAATAGAGAACAGGCTGAAAATTGGGATTGGTTTAAGAGGAGTGTTTGAGTTCATGGGAGACCAATCCTAACCGATAATGAGAAGATAGATTCAGATAGATTTTTGTATCTACTCTACCTCACCCTCACAAGATTGCTGTGGAAAGGAGATATACCTAAAAAATCGCAGAGCACTGTGCTACGGAAGAATGGTATTTAAAACCTTGTCAAGGCTGGCGGATCTCAGGTTCGCAGCCAGCTCCAGATACTTAGCGAGTCCCTCTACAACTTAGTGAGACACTGTTCCAAAAGAAAAATAAAATAGGGCTGGGATGGGAATGTAGCTCGGAGGTAGAATACCCCTGGGTTTAATATTAAAACAAAAACAAAAACAAAAAACTTTGTCCAGGTACAATGTAATAACTTTCAACCCCAAATGGAGGACTGGTTGACTAAATTACAGTACCTCCCCACCATGGAATACTATGCAACAGTCAAAGAACTGTTGACGATAATCATAGTACTGTTCCAGCATCAGCAATACGGCTTTTATATTGCTCTGTGGTAATGGAGGATAAAGCACATAAGTATTGTGATATCATCTGTGGTGTGTCCTTGAGAATTACATTCTCAGCAGAAGGAAAGGAGGCACATATCTAAGAAAGAAGAATTTAAATAAAGCCCCCTGTAGTTCTGAATTTGAATCGAAAGTACCGATATGAACTCAGGATGTACTTTTATTACAAACAACACTATATTTTCCTAGCAATGTCCACTGAAGAGGCCAATCATGGACGAAGAATCCAGGAACAATGAGCATTCCTAACTGTTTAGACTGTGGGCTCTAAAAGCCCTGTATGTTACCATCACTATGAACAACATTATGATGTGAGACTATAATGCACCAATAAAACTATTAAATAAATAAATAAAAGTCATTTCCCATCAAAAGGAGCCATGGATCCTTGCATAAATGGCTTTTTCCAGGTCTATAGAAGATCCTGGAACATCTTAGTTTCCTTGCTAGTTGGATGACATCAAAGACAACTAGTGAAATGTCAGGAGGAGCCCATTGACCAGAGATGCCACAATCCAAGCACCAGTAAAAATTATAAGCAAAATAGACGAGACACAGTAAATTTGTTTAAATATGACTTTACAAAGATACTGGAAGCAAAACAAAATTTCTCATTGATCATCACGGCAAGAAGATAGTAAATCACTCATGTTGAAACTTAGCAAATAAAGAGAAACAAAAGCCACACACATACATTTCTCCACCTTTCTTACAGGAACTGCTAATCAAATAGTAGTTGAGTAAAGCTTCTTTTTATGGAAGTATTCCAGCTAAAAAGTGAAGGAGGAATGATAAAGTAAGAACACGGCCACTTTATAACCCCTAATTAACTAATGGATCCAAGGAACCAACATCAACAGCTGCGAAAATCATAAAAAGATACTGTCAGACATTACAGTGACTTCTGATAAGAGAATACAACGTGATCCATGAAGTAGTTTTGTCCATAAAGGTTAAGCCTATATCTGATTAAATATCTAAATGAAGCAACTGATTAATAGGGAATTCAGCAGATAGAGGGACATGTTAAAGAGCACCATAGGGCTATACTCAGAACAATCCAGACCATGGAAATCTTTACAGGACAAAGGATCCAACTCCTTCATCACATGAAGAGGAGAGGAAGAGAACTAAAGGAACCAGTGGGTTAAAGGACACTTAAACGTCAATCGATTGCAATGTGAAGCCCTTTCTTGTATTCTGATGTTAAATGAAGATTTTTTTAAAGGGCTGCTATAAGTTTGAAGACTTGCTGGCATTTGATGATTTTAAGAAATTAATGCTAATTTGTTAAATTAATTAATTGTGAAAACATTAAAAGGGTCAGTCTCTTATTAACCAGGAGCAGGAGAAAAAGTGGGTGGGAAACAGATAAAAAGGAGATCAATCACGTATCCATGATAGTTGGGGTTAGATGTAGGTCCACAAAGGCTTAGTTTTCTGCTCTTTCTACTTTTCCATTCAACATTTTCCATAATAAAAGTTTAACATAAATCTTTCCTGATGTCATACCCAGAACGATCACACTGGCTGGGTACCCTGTGCTTCTGACCAGGATCTTTTCTAATGTCTCTTGAGTAATGGATACTTGAGCTTCATTCAGGTTTGGATCGTTCAGCTGAGGAACCCGTGGAGCTTCTCTATCACCCTCCTTCTCGGGCCCTGTCGGTTTGGTGCTTGGAAGCATACACACATACACATACAAAAATATTCCTGAAGTAAAGAAAAGAGTTCCCGTGACTCTAATATTTTACTCCAAAATGTCAAAGGACATAGGGACCCATGATTTCATCAGGGAAAGAGACAGAGCTCCACAGAGCCAATTCCGCCCGGACCCAGGCATTTGATGGAGCTCAGCCCAAGGGGAGAAGAGACAGATGTGGTATTTAGGTTGGTGGCTGTTTGACCAGGAACGCTGGTTGTGTACTCATGCCATTGTATGCATTGGTGCAGTTATACCAAATTTCCTAAATTAGATAATCAGGTCTACAAGAAGGTAAGTCAGACAAATTCTCTACTGAGCACCCCACAGATAGAAGAAATAAGGAATGGGTCAAGAAAACAGCAAACTGTTAAGCCCTGCCTTTGGATGTGGGAAGGTGGGAGGAACTAAAAACGAGGGAGCAGGAAGCCAGAAAATGATGTAATGCATATCTTTAGAAATGACACCTCCCAGCCCTCAAGGTTAAGCCGGCTATTTAGGGTGGCTTCTGTTCTTCCACCAGCTGCATCTGCGAGGGTAACTGCTGCCTTGGGGGTCAGGAGTCCCTCTGACGGCGTGCTCCAACACTGCAGTCCACCCCTCAGCGCTCTTTTCACTCAACCTCATTGACGTATGGCTTCCCACACTAGCCCATGAGCTTGATGGGGACAGGGGCTTTTGTCTGTTCCTTGTGTTGTCTCCTCACATAACCCAGGGCCTGGAATAGAGAGGTGCTAAAGAGTATCAGCTGCACCGTTGGAAATCACCATGCAAGCAGTACAGTGAGAGTTACTAGTGAGGACACCATAGCCGGACAGACGTGGGCTTCACTCAGGGCCCTGCCAGCTCACTGTACCCACTTTATCCGTGTTGCATTATGGCTTCCAGATTCTACTACTGACCTATCACAAGACTTCAGATTTTGTAAAGCACTTTGAGATTTTCCTGGAAGAGGTCCCCAACTTACGGTATTTTGACTTAGGATTTTTATTTTACTTCACATGGTGCAGAAATGACAAGCATTTGGTAGGCTCTGTACTTCAGATTTGTACCTTTCCCTGGGCTAGCCATATGCAGGATGATCCCTTCTCAAGGTGCTGGACAGTGGCAGCTCCCAGCTGGCCCATGTGTTCAGGAGGGGAACAAGCGGCTCTCTACAGTGTCCTGTCTATGCTAAGCTTCGACAGGTGTATTAAGTGCATTTTCAACTTACGATGCTTCAACTCCTGATAGGTTCATCAGGATATAACCCCATCCATTGTAAGCTGAGAAGCAGCTGTCACTAGAGACTTCCATTTTTGTGTAATGACATAATTCATCTAGAAAAATGATCTTGGAATTTCATTGTGCACCTATCTAGAATGGTTTCTGTTGATAAACCTATAAATAATAAACTCCCCATTTCTAACTACTCATAATGCCCTGGATTGGTGTTAAGGGGTCAGGTGGTGATGGAGACAACAGAACGCCTATGGCACAACCACCTACATAGGTAAGCAAACCTGGGCGTCTTCAAACGTGTATCTCCCTCCATCTTTGACGTTCTGACTGGTTATCTCATAGCTGTGAGAATCCAGGTTGATTGCACTCGGGGCTCCGGGAGCCAGAAACTCTTGCCAGATTTCTTCCACCCTCTTGGCCACATCCTGCAGGGGTTGTTTCTTGAGATCCTGGACAGCCAGCCAGAACCTAAAGTCAAAGCAGAAGCAGAGTCAGTTCCATCTGGATGCAGTTGGAGAGGGTCTCAGAGCTGATGCTCCCGGGAACTCATTCCTTCTCCTCCTCCATCTGCCCACTGCCTCTACCTGGGCCACAAAGATCATGGAGCTGCTGAGAGTACAAAGGACATTCTGCCCTTGTGGAGAACAGAAAAGAAGAGCACATAGGGAGATCCATGCGCACATGGTGACCAACGAGAGATTTCTCTCCCTCCACATCAGATTTCTCAATCTTGGCACCATTGACATTTCAGATTGGATAATTGTTGGTGTGTGTGTGTGTGTGTGTGTGTGTGTGTGTGTGTGTGTGTGGTGTAGGGGGTGTGTCCTGTGCATTGTAGGATGTGAAGCAGAAACTTTGGCCTTTTCCTACTGGATGTCAATAGCACCACCCAGTTATGATGACCAAAAATGTTTCCAGACATTACTGAATATTCCCTGAGAGGCAGAATCATCCCTGATTGGGAACCACTGATCTAAACACAAGCCTCTACACAATGAAAGTCCTTTGTCACATCTGGTTGGGAGGCAGGCACGGTGGCACAGGCCTATAATCCTAGTACTTGGGAGGCTGAGACCAGATGATTGCAGGTTTGAGGTCAGCCTCAGCAATTTAGTGAGACTTTGTTTCAAAATAAAAGGGACTGCAGGTCTGGTTCAGAGGTGGAGTGCCCCTGGGTTCAATCTATAATACAAAAAAAAAAAAAAAAAAAAAAGGTTGGTTGGGTTCACTTAGAGGTATCAAAAAGGTGATCACAGAAGCAGGCAGAGTCCTGGACTCATAAATAACATTGAGCTGGTGTGCTGGAGTGAGATGTTCGAGGTGGAGAAACGGAGCTGTTCACATTGGTGTTCGACGTGGTGCTTGACATATATAGTAGGTACTCAATACATGGCTTTTAGATTGGAGATGGGCTCATCTAGGACAAAGCTGCAAGGGCTCCCATGGGGGCCTCTCTGCCAGAGGATTCCCCAGGGAGACTCAGAGAGAGCAGTCTCCTGCTCACTTCCATTCGCCTCTCCCCAATTCCTCAGCATCCGCAGGGGAGTCGCCACTGGCGGGGCTGCGCGTGAGTGCTTTTCTACTGAGAGCGCAGCAACCAGGGCCAGACCTGAGCAGCAGCTCCCAGGCTCTGTGGACGGCTCCCAGGACAGCGTTCAGCGGCCCCCAGAGCTGGACAGTACACTCTGCCCTGTGCAGAGGACAGGCCAGTTTCCCCAACAATGAGAAAAGAGGACAGGTTCCCGCTGCCATGGGGATATCACCTGCCATCCAGTCAGTGAAAGGAGAGAAGAGGAAAAGCTGAACCACAACATGGTGGAAAGTGCGTTCAATCTGTCATCGAATCTCATCCAAAGGAAGATGTACTTGTTTTTTTTTTTTCTCCAAAAAAAGGTTCAGCATATTTTTCTGTTCAAAGAAGTATCTTTGGAGCCAAGTGTGTGGCCCAAAGGCACCACTCAGTGGCAGACTGAGGTAATGCATTTCCACTAGAAGAGTGTGTGTGTGTGTGTGTGTGTGTGTGTGTGTGTGTGTGTGTTCTCATTCTTTCCCTGATTTGCTGATAGGACTCTAGTGATCTCCTTAAAGAAACCCCTCATGGATCCTGAGGGTGCAGGAAGAAGGCAAGGAAGGTCTACCTCTTCTCTCCACCTGGCTGCACCGCTGTCTTGAACTGCTGTGCCTTTCTTGGGGTCTCCTCCGTGATCTATGAAATGGTGCATGGTGGGTTGAGGGAGATATGGTGCAGGTATGAAAACCTGCCCATCTAGCCTCAACTCTGAAATGTTTTCAGGCCCCTGGGTGGGGTTGAGGAGGGGTCGGGGTGGGAGCCACAGGCTCAGCCCTGCTCAGTCTGATCCCCCAGATTTCAGCTTATTCTCCCCTGGTGGCTTGGCTAGAAGCTGGCAGGGCTGTTGCTAACGCCGCCACTGCCACCTGCCCTTGACACCAGCCCTCCTCCTTCTGTTGCAGGTCCTTGGTACTCAAGCCTTTCCGGCTGCCGGGGAGAGGAGACAGGAGCAATTGTTTACCCAGACTCCAGAGGGCTATGGAAGGAGTGGTAACCTGCCAAACTGCTCAAGTAGTCCCCCTAAGACCCCTACACCTCTGCCATCTTTCAGGCCCATTACCAGGCTTCCTTGAGGTTCTCTGTCTACCTCCAAGTTCTGTCATGAGGTGAAAGGGGGTGGTCAGGACACCTAGACATGGAAATGGCCACCTGGTGACAAGAACCCTACTGGGCTTTCTCTGACTAGAAGACAGCATCTGAGGAGCAGGTGAACAATGCAGGAGGCACATTCTAAAGAGAGAAGCTAGGGTTGGCTTTTCAAAGGATCGAAGGATTGCTAGGAGGCAGCTCACCAAAGGCTGAGACAGGAAGTCCTCTTCAGGTACACGCTGGGGAGAGGAGAACAGGCCCCTTGGGGAGTGGCCTCCGGGCTGAATCTCCAGCTGCAAGCAGCTTCCCTCGCCTGCCACAGCTGCAGTTCCTCACCCAAATGGATAGCACATGGTGGCTTCCTGTCCCTGCCCCTGCCAATGCATGTGGATGTCACCTGTGTCTCTCCCTCCACTCTGCTCTAAGGAGGAGCTATGGAGCCCTTCTGGGGAGGTCCTAAGGACCCAGCTTCTGAGCTCCACGGGCTCCCTGTGGTTTCTGAGGCTCCGGGGACCCTATTTTTGCAGAATGATTTGGGAGCCCTAGTGATGCCTATCACTCAGCTGGACACAGAGATGGTCTGGAGCTGGCATCAATGCAAATGCCAGAATCAAATTTAATAAACTTTTACATAAAAATATAAACATTCCTCCATCAAACAAAAGCAAGAACTGAAGTAAAAAGAAAGCACGAGGACAAACAACTGGCAGGTCAGAGGAGTGGAAGAGGGGAGGAGAGGAGGGAGAGGAGGAGGATGGGATGGGGGTTGAGGGTGGAGGAGTGACATCTCGAGACAGCAGCTCTCTCTCTCTGCACACACAAAGAGACTCAGCTCAGCCTTCTGTCTGTCTTGGAGATGACCTGCCTCATCCCTCCCAGTTGACAGCAAAACTGCTGTCGCAACAGCATCCTGACATCCTGTGTGTGTTTACCATCATGGCTTCGAAGAACCTTTGTGTTGATTTGAAATTCAGAACAGGCTTTGGTTTGTGTTTGCAATCTTCCGGCCCCCCAGCTCCCTGCTCAGCCCCCACCCCCTAAGAGCCACAAAAGCTTCTCTCTGCACATTCACTGCGGAAGGGCGGCCCATTGAGGCTTGCGAAGCCACTGCTCTTATCAAAAGCCTGCAGGTACTGCTCCTGCGAGGACGCGGTGGGGAGTCCAATGCCAGCAGCAGTGTCAAATCCACCCATCCTTCACTAAGCCCTCGTGGCTGGCAGCAGACGGGCTGTGGTGACTGGCAGGCCATGAGAGCTTCAGGGCATCAGGGCGACCACCTGTCCTGCTGCCCCCTTGGTCACTGCCAGGTGCCAGAGCATTGGAAGGCAGCTCATGTGTCAGCATCTGATCTATGGTAATGACTTAGACATGAACACAGGCAGGGAAACTGGCGTTGGGGGAGAGGCAGCCAGGCTCAGAAGCCCCTGGGGCGCAGTCACAGTGGACAGACGGGGCTCCTGGGCCGTCCAAAGGCTGCCTCCAGTGGCCTCCTTTCTTCCTGGATGCTGACAAGGAATAGGCTTTTTTTTCCCTGGAGGGCCACTGGAGCAAGAGATATCATGAGCCCTTCATCTTTTTCCATCCCGCCAGAAGGCCTGGGCGCCCCTCCATTACCAGCTTACCTATTTTTGCACAAACTACAATTTTCACCAGTTAGACAACACAGCTTTGGGTTTGTTCCCAGAGAGAAGCAAACTCCACGGCAGAAGGAAGTGTTTCTGTGCCCTCTGCTGGTCAACTATGGACTCGGAACAATGGATTGAACTTGATTTTAGTCCCTGGCTGGGCTGAAGTCCTCGGGTCCTCTTAGCAGCCCTCATCAGCAGCTTGAGGCTGAGCTATGTCCACTGGGCAGTGGCTGAACACTGCAGAGGTCCTGAGGTTGTGAGAGTCACTGGGTTCCGCTTCCTGATGCGTTCAGTTAGTAGGGGGTCCTGCCAGGCTGGTGAACCTCGTGAGGTCTCCCTAGCACTTGGGGCACCTGCTGCAGACGGAGCTCTCCAGGCAAACCTGGCAGCCCCCTGTGCACTCTTTTAATTGCTTCTCCCTTTGGCTGACACCGTGTGGAACTGGGCTCATCAATCTGCAGGTTAGAAGAACAACTACGTTCTCTCAGGAGACATTACAGCTCATAAAAAATGTACGGGGATGCTCTTTGCTGCAGGTTTTGATTTTTAACTCATGCCCTGCCGTGCGGCAGAGGGTTTAGAGGCAGAGAGAGCAGAAGTTTGTGTCAGGGAGATTGATGGGGAAGAGGGGGAAGGAGAAAGGTAGCAAGAAGTGACTGTCACAATTCTGAGCACAGAGCAGCAGAAGGAAGAGGTCATCAACTCCACGGCACTCCCTGTCTCAGAACCAGGAGGCTCCTGCCTGAGGGGCCAGAAGCTCTATACATTCCAAAGGCGCTGTGTCTGTGTGTCTGCCCACTGCAAATGGAGCCCTGGACTCAGCTCACAGTGACTAGGAAAGGAGAATGAGGGGCCGTCCCATGTCACAGGTGGCTGCAGCAAACTGCCGCTGGCTGCACGCCGCCCTTGTCATCAGGAGATGACAGACAGTCCTCACTCGCTCACAGACCCACTCAGAAGAAAACGATCAGAGGGAAGAAAACTTCCCATTACCTGATATCGACACAGAACTCTTTCCTTGAAAAACCCAGGTGACATCTGGGCTCCTTTGTTCCTCGTTCTGAAGCTTTGTTATAAATTCAACCACACGGCTCTGTAGCTGGCATTTCATGTGCTGTGCAAAGGAGTTGAGATCTAAGTGTACCTTCTACTATGGAGGTGTGAGGGAGCCCAGAGGGCGGGCGTGGGGAGGCACTTGTTTCCTCTTGGCTTCTAGTCAGTCCCTCTCCTTTCTCCCCTGCCGTGATGCCAGTGCCTGGACTCCATAAATTCTGGGGAGGAGGAATGAACCCGGCAGGGCCAGCCCAGCAGATGGGCAGGATCCTCAAGTTGTGGCAGTTGCACGACTCCCAGGGGTGGCCGTGCGTGTGGACCATGGTGGAGGCACACCTGCCTGGATGTACCTGCTGCCCCCACAGGGAGAGAACATGGTCAGCTCTGAACCATCCTGGGCTGGGGCAGGGGGTGCCAAGCCAGTATCTATGGCCAAAGAAATGAGCATAGAAGGAAGGAGAAGAGACTGCTTTGCAAGGCGTGACAGAAGGGGCCTCAAATTGTATGATTTAAAACCGAGTTTTCCTCTCTGAATCCAATTATGTCAAATATCATAAAAAATGGAATCTGGGCTTCCAGAGAGGATTTTAGACACTCTTGGGCTGTACTTTTTCTCTCTGCTGTTCTATTTTCTTTATACTCTTTCCTGTCATGGATCAGAGGGGATGCTTGTTAAGTTTGGATTTATATATGCATGCTGGGGGCCTGCACATTTACACGTGCACACACACAATTTTTCACCGAGATTAAATGTACTCCCACCCTGGTACGGAGGAGGGAGCTGGCAGAGCCAAGAGTGGTAATGGCAAGAGGAAGCATCGAATACCTGCCAGAGACGCACTCCTGGGTGCACTCGGGGGCCCTAAGTGTCATGCATATTTTGTGAAACTTGGCTGATTTACTATTTAGCCCTGGCTACACTCTAGAATGAGTGTTCCAGATTGCATAAGATGTCAGCTAAGCAAGTGGATGCTCTGCGTGGCCTCACCATGACTAGGACCCCACGCTCATTCTTCAAGTACTCTGTAAGAGTGTAGGCAGCACTCGTGTTGGGACCTGACAAGAAGATTCTCAACTTTTTCTGGATCATAACAGGCACAAAGATGGCTGAGAAGGCATTGACCACAGGTACAGTTACTGGGCATCCACAAATCCATCCAGGACTCCGTGGCATGGGGCAGTCATCCTGCTACGGCTTGGCTAATTTCAACCTCCCAGCTTAGAATAGTCTTCCTGCCTCTTTTTTTTTTTTTTTTAATCTAGTGATCTCCTGTGTACTCTTCAAAATTTAGCTTATGATTTGCTTACTCTGTTTTATGTCCGTTCTTTTCTCTTTTAATACTTGCAAAATGGTAGCAGAGTTTTTACACTTATTCATGTACATTTGATGATTTAATCACTCACTGTGTTTTCTTCATCAAAGCCCTGCAAAGTCATTGCGGGCAAAGGTCACACATTTTGGCTATCTTGCATCCCTCAGCAACTCTAGGGGGGCTTATTACAGCACACATGTGTCACAACTGTCACCCGAGGGATGTATGGGACTGAAAGGGTCTCTAACTTCAAGCAAATAGCATGGGATTTGCACATTAACATCGGAGAGAAAGGGCTCCTGCCTGCTGTATATACCCTGACTTTTAAAGTAACAAACTTTTAAAGTTAGTGAAATTCTTTTTCTAAACATGAAACTGGAGTATATGAATGAAACCTAGTACATAAAAGAGAGCTTGATACAGAGAATAAGAAGAAACTATTTAATTTTTTGGAGATTCAGGGACCCAGACTGGGATACTTTGAAGAAGAGATCCTCTGACCTTCCTCTCCATTCAAAAATTCCATGATTCTATGGTTATACTTAATGAATGGTGACATCAAACTCATTTGACTTTTTAATTATTATCAAAGACCTGTTTCTAGGTAGTTGAACAGATGTCATCTAGACTTAACTAAAAAATGCTGGAGTTGGTAGGTGTCATGATGGAGTAACAAAGGTGGATATTTAAATTTGTTCTCCATTCCAACCTTAACCAGTTTAGCTAGAATTTGAATTTGAACCCTAAACATGTTTTATTAAGAAAGAAAGGTGGAGAAACTGATTACCCAAATTTCTTCACACACATTTTGTGTACAGTTCACACTTTTGAGAGATTTACCTGAGGTTTTCGGAACTGAATTCAGACTCCAGGAATCGTAAGAACTGGTCTCGCCCCACCTGGTCCTTCAGTATCTCATCAAAGGAGAAGCCCCATCGTTTCACTCTCTGCTGGCTGGGCTCTTTGCTTTGGGGGTGGGAGGAGAAGGTTAAAAAAAAGATCAATTCTGGGAAAAAGCCCATGTGATATCCTGTTCAACAACTCAAATCTGTTCTGCTGTCATACCTCAAAGGGAAAACATCTCATGTTTAAGCAAAAGATTCTATGAAGTTTGCACAAATTCCAAATGCAGTCTTTTGCACACCAACAGTAACCACAGTAAAAAAAGAAGTTGCTATATAGAAAACATGTGAAAGTGTTCAGTGAAGGTCACCAGGGTGCCCATGAGGGGGCTGCTGTCTACAGGCAATGCTAACATCATCATAGATTTCGCTGGACGACTCCTGTCCATTATGAGCCCAACTTTTGACTCCATCGTTTTTCACTTTTACTATATATAACCCAGGGTGCTTTGTGAATCCAATCTCTTAGCAAAGACATTGTCTTCTACTTCCCACCCCTTCCTCAATTCACAAAGCAGAACTAGCATCTGTTTGCAGTTGAGAGGCATACAACTAGCCAGAAATACAACTGGTCCGAAATGCATCAACTCACCCAAAATAAGTTACTTGCTTAGAAGCAGAGTTTTGTATCCCCTTATTGATCTATCCACCATACAGGGTGCTTATAATATGCTAAGTATTTTATATCTGCTAATGCACTGAGTCCTTACAAATTCTCTGTGAAAACTATGCTTGTGTTGTTTCCATTTTCCAGATAGGGAAACCAAGCCTGGTGATAACTTGCCTCAGGACATCCAGCGAGGAAGTGGTTTGAGCCAGGAATCACCTCTGGACAGCATGGTTCCAGCCTTCACTCTGCTGTGCTTTGTGGCTTGTCTCTGCTCTCTTGTATTTACACCAAGGAGGGTTTGGTCTTATTCCTCTGGTGTTGGACCATAAAAATATTTCCTGTAGCTGCTGTCTTTCCATGTGAAGTTCACTTGCTACTGACCCTTCATGAAGCAGGAGGGTCCTAACTCACAAAGTCACTGCTACAACTCCTCCCTACTCAGGTGTGTTCTGTGGACCAAAAGCAGAATCAGAGCCCTTACCCAGTCCTGCTGAATCAGAACTTACAGCTTAGTAAGATCTCTAGGTGATTCAAGCCCACATTAGCATTTGGGAAACATTGGTCTACCAAGAGGTGTTTTCCATCTTTATAAAAATAGGCACATGCTTTTTATTATTTCTAACAGTAAGTCAATAAAATCATGTTTCCTCTTATTGATGGAGGTGAAATATCTCAACATTTATCTTAGAAAATTATCTTTAGTCAAAAAAAAGGAACAGAACTTGTATTGGAAGGCTTGAAAACAACTCCAAACTAGCACTGTCCAAGAAGACTTTCTGAAATGATGGTGATGTTCCATGTCCGTGCTCTTCAATATGGTAGCCAATAGCCACATGTACCTACAGAGGATTTGAAAAGTGGCTGATATGATGGATGAACTGAATTTTAAATTTTATTAATTTTAATTAAAGTTTAAATTTAAATAGCCAAATGCAGCTGGTGGCTACTGTATTGCATTTCTAGTTTCACATGGAAGCTATCCAAACCCAACTACTTCTGTACTGATAGATGTAATTGTCAACACCCATGTCTTCACATTTTAAGTACAGCAACCAATAGATTATGTGCTTGGGGATCAAGGAGGCTCTTGCTGTACAACTTTGTATTCCCAGGTTTACCTCAACTGGGTCATGGTAATAGGCTAAGCATATTAGGTCAAGCAATGGGGAATTCCATGAAAGAACTGAGCTGGGCCTTTTGCAGCAAGACATGAAGAAAGCTCCTGGATTTTCTCAAGTGCAAGCCACAGAACGAATCCAACTCAATAACTTTCCAGTGGACCAAAAATAATGTTTATGGAGAAATTTCTCTGGGGTGAAGGCTAGTAGCAGGGAGCTACAGGACATCATATCTTTCTGCTAGGTCATGGTATGACCTGGGATGGACACAACCATCTGTTCTTTCTCAGCTAAGTAGTCAGAGCTCTGCAGAGATGAGGCTGGTGTCAGTTGTACCTCCATCAAAGTCTGTGCCCAGAGAACCATGTATAAAAGTGACTCTGTCTGCATGGTAACTGCCTCATGGATGTACATGTACATGGACCACAAATGCCACCACTCTCTGATACTAAAGTAGTGAGTCTACATTCACCCCACTAGATACATTGGTGGTAGCAGGGGTGAGAAAAGGGCAATTTTGGGGTGGGTCAGAAATCTTGGAATGTTGTTCTAGATGTAGAATCTGAGAGAGGACTAGAAGTCAGAGATGCCTAGAAAGTTGCATAGAAAGCCTTTCGCAGAATCCAAGAGGTCTAAAGAGATGGGACACCCTAGTGTATTCATTTTCTAGGGCTTCCATAACAAAGTACTATCAAACTACATGGCTCAATGCAGCAGTAATCTGTTGTCTCACTGTTTTGGAGGTTAGAAGCCCCAAATCTAGGTGCTAGCAGGCAGTGCACCCTCTGGAGGTTTTAGGGAAAAAATATGTTCTGTGCCTTTCCTTCAACTTTTGATGCTTCCAGCATCCTTGGCACTCCTTGGCTTGGGGATCAGCATCCTTCCCGTGTTTCTGTGTCTTCACATGGCCGGCATTTGTCGTGTGGGTTCCTGCCTGTTTTCTCTTCTTACAAAATATCAGATTAGAGGTCCATCCCATTCCAGTGACCTCATCTTAAGTAGTTGATTCTGCAACAACTTTATTTATAAATAAGGTCAGTTTCTGAGGTTCTAGAAAGATTCTGAGGTTCTATAAATTTTGGGATGATACTGTTCAAGCTAGGTTACCTGAGTTCCCTCAACTATCCATTATTCACAATTCTATTTCCACTGTACACTCCTAGTATTTGGTCCTGGGATTCTGTTCTATTAAAAGCTTCTGGAATACAATTTCCTATACATATTTTTTCTCTATCACATAGGTATTTTCAGCATCATCCACTTTAAGGCTCAAGAATAGATCTGAACACATTTCTACCACTCAAGAAAGCAGTCCATGGCATTCACAGCGCCTTCATTTACATTCATTGTGTAAAAATGCTTCCTTGTGATCAATTTATTAAATCATAGTTTTGCATTGTCTTTTAAGGCTTTATAATTGTTTTGTATTATTTGTAAGGGGTTATGTCATTGTTTCTCCAGCTACCTTGTGAGCTCTTTGTGTCTTAGAATTCTCCCTTAGTACTTTGCATATGGCAAATGTTCAACACTAAAAGGAAGTCAATAGAAAAAATGTGTACAGTGATGTGTGTGATGTGTCCTTATCCTGACAGCATTTTCTAATCACTGGCTGAATACCTTGTTTTCTAAATTTATTTGTCCCCTATGCCCACAAACTCTCATCAAATTCCTTCCTTTTGTTGGGTGTCCCAAACCAACACATAGAAAAGACAGGTAGCTCTCTGAGGGAGTCTGTCTTTCATTCCAGATTGAGATGAAGCAATAGTCTACAAAAGTGCTCTTTTCTTCAGAGCTTTTACAGTGCTAGGCATGGGGCAAGGAGCTCATCTTACTGTCCTTAAAGTGCCCCGTTTGAGTCTCAGGCTAAGCCAGGGAGGTAATATTTATATTTAAATTTCCAGAGTTCAAAAGACCTCAGAGTGTTCAAGGTTACCAAGCTGTAAGTAATAGTGTAATGTTGAAATCCAGATCTGGCTGACTCCAAAGTCTTCTCTTCTCCCTAATCCCCATTACTTTGCCTTCTAATCTATTTCTCTCACTTGCTGTCTAAATGAATTCTTGGGGAAAGATGTAGGATATCGTCAAAAGATTTTGATATACTGTTACGGCCTGAATGCTTGTGCCCTTCCTCAAATATACATTTTGGAATTTTAACCTCCAATGAGATGATTTTAAGAGGTGGGGTCTTTGGGAGGTGATCAGCTCATGAGTGGAATTAGTGTTCTTACAAGAGACCTAGAGAGCTCCCTCACCCTTTCTTGCCCTGTAAAGACACAGTGGGAAGATGGCATTTTATGGACCAATGAGCAGGTCTTCACTAGACACCAAATCTGCTGAGGTCTTGATCTTGGACTTCTAAGTCTTTGGAACTGTGAGAAATAAGTAAAGGGTATTTTATAAGCCACATAATCTCTGGTGTTTTTGTCAGCCACCCTACGGATGAAGACAGAAGCTGGTACTGAGAGTGGGATGCTGCTAAAACAAATCTAAAAACAGGAAAGTAGTTTTAGAAGAGTAATGAACAGAGGCTGGGAGAGTGCAAAGGTGCATGCTGGGGAAATCCTACATTGCTATGAATGGACCTTTAGGGGTGATTTTGGCAAGGGCTCAGAAAGAAAATAGAGCTGCAGAGAAACCCTCAATCTTCTTCCACAATATCTAAGTAATGCTGGACACAATGTTGGTAGATATATGGGTGGTAAAGTGTCAGATGGAAACGAGGAACATGTTATTGTAAACTGAAGGTAAAGAGATCTTCTTTATAAAGTGGCAAAAAACTTGGCTGAATTGTGTTTGTGTTCTAGTATCTCGTGGAAGAGACAACTTCCAAGTGATAGCGCTGGATATTTGACCGAGGAAATGTCTAAGCAATGTGTTGAAGGAACAGCATGGCTCCTGACTGCTTATAGTAAAATGTAGCAAGAGAGAAAAGGCTTATAGAAAGAATTGTTTAGCAGAATAGTACCAGAGCCCAAAGACTTAGAACATTCTTAGCCTACCAATATTGCAAACACAAGACCACAAGTGGTATTGCCAAATGACCGATTAGGAGATCGGTATGGATCAGCCATGTCAACAGAAGTCAGGAGCTTCAAGTCAATGGGAGAGTGACCTTGAAGGTGACCTGGAGGTCGTCAGGGATGCCACTCTCACCACAGGCCCAGCACAAGGGCCATGGGGAGTAGGGGTCAGGACAGTTTCAAAGGGTGCAGTCACCCCTCCAGTTCAGGAAGGATTGGATGCCCTTGCCCAGTGGCTCAGGGTTGGAATTCCCACACAGAGCTACAGTGTGGGCTCTACCAGCAGAGCCAGGGGGACTAGGTTGCCTGGCAGAACTACATCATGGTGGCCCTCCTGGGAAAGCGTGAAGCCCCAGGGAAGCTGCTGTGTGGCTCTCTCACTGAGCTGTAGAGGTGATGTTGACACTGCAGTGGTTCTGGAAGGCAGAGCATCGGCCTAGGAAAGCCATGGGCCCAGGAATCCAGCCCAAGGGAGTGCTGCCTCGAAGAGCCTGGAAGCCTGAGCCTCCAGCCAAAGAAGATTCTGAAAACCACACTTCTGTTGGCAATGAGGTTTTCATTAGACCTCATCATCTGGTTAATGGACAGCCAGGGGCACTTCCCCAGAGAACTACCTGTGATACTTCGGTGATGTTTAGACTAAAAGTTCTCCATAACCATGCCCTGGCAACTTTGGGCTGGTCTTTCCTTCATGACAAGCCCTGACCATCACTATTTTTTTTAATGGAAATTCTTTTCTCAGAGTTTTCATTGGATGGACTTGAGGTACAGTTTGCCCATCCTTTAAAATGGTAGCCTTTGATTTCTCTCTGAATATCCACATTCTTATCCTTGGACTTCTGGATCTACTGGCTTATCTGAGAAGAAAAGATGGATCCAAGAACAGTTTTCTGCTATTCAATTTACTTCTTATGCCACTGAGCTGGTTATTCTGTTAAACTGCTGTTGACATTCTTGGCTGGGCTGTCTAGAACCTCCCCACAGTGTGTCTTTGTCTTTGTAGAATACAGACATTGTCTGCAATGTCCTCTATCATGGCTGTCATAATGAGTCTTCCTGGAACCCCTGGGATCCCAGTAGAAGCTCAGCTCAGATGAACAAGAGTTCCTGGCGGGGTCCTCTTTCTTCACACGCTGCCTCTCCTCCTCCACACACCTTGACACGCTCCCCCCCTCACATGAAGTATCTGGGAGGGTGGACGCCTTTCCTGAAATTTCAGGACCTCGAGGAAGGGGCACATGTCACACCTGTACCCCCTAGCAGCCAATAACTTAAAAGTCACTAGAGCAATACGCGCACGTCTGTGTTTCTAGCAGCACGATTCACAGTAGCCAAATTATGGAACCAACCTAGGTGTCCATTAATAGATGAAAGGATAAAGAAACTGTGGTATATATACACAAAGGAATTTTGCTTCATCAAAAAGAAGAAAAAGTCATGCCATTTGCTGGAAAATGGATGGAGTTAGAGAATGTTGTGCTAAGTGAGATCAGTTAGTCTCAGAAAGTCAAGGGTTATATGTTTTCTCTCATATGTGGATGCTAGAGAGAAAATGGGAAGCAAGGGACTTTAGCTACAAGAGAGAGACAGTGATAGAAGAATGAAGGAGATGAGGGAGGGAGGTGGAGAGGGGGCAATGGAGGACTGAAGGAGAAAGCAGTTCAAATGATGTTGTGTTCATCCATGGAGGCATCACTACCCATCTCACTGGCATGAGCGGGGGAGAGAGAAGGGCAGCTGGCGGGATGCAGAAGGAAGCACACCACGCGCCATGGGCGTGTTTGTCTACATCACCTTGGCCCTCACTAGGACGTATAATTCAATGCACTAGTGAGAGTATAAGAATAAAATAACAACAAGTAGCTGGGCGTGGTGGCGCACGCTTGTAATCCCAGCATTTGGGAAGCTGAGACAGGAGATCGCGGTTTGCCGACAGCCTCAGCTACTTAGTGAGGCCCTTTGCAACTCGGTGAAACCCTGTTTTAAAATAAAGAGAGCCGGGTGTGGTGGCGCACACTTGTAATCCCCGCGCTTGGGAGGAAGAGACAGGAGGATCGCGCAGGTTCGAAGCCAGCCGCGCGCTCTGGCTTAGGAGACCCTGTTTCCAAATAAAAATGTAAAAATAGGTCTGGGAGTGTAGCCCAGAGGTAGAAGGGCTTCCAGGAACCCCAGTACCACCAAAAAAATAAAATAATAAAATAATAAATAAATAAAATAAATAAATAAATAAATAATAAAATAAAAAGAATAAAAAATAGGGCTGGGGGGTGGAGCTCAGAGGTAGAATGTCCCTGGGTTCCATCCTCAGTACTGCAAAAATAATAATAATAATAATAATAATAATCATATTAAAAATACAAATCATATAGTCAAAACATTTTTGTTTTTGAAAAGTCCGTGGTGACCGGTTGCTAGACTTGCCCTGGCCTTGCACAGGAATGACATGGTTTCTGTGGTCACCACGCTGTTCTCCTTCCCTTCCTCCCCACTATCCCTTGCTCCCCCGTCTCAGGACACACACTCATCTCATTTCTACCTTGGCACGGGATCACACTCTGTGTTTGACTCTGCCAACAGCCCTGCCCTGGGGGCCGCTTTTCTGCCCCAAGGGGCTTAATGCCCTTTGCTAAGCAAGGAGAAATCTTCGTGCCAGGTGGGAAGATGGAAGCTTTTATTTATTTTGCTACATTCGCATCCTGAGAACTTCTTGCTCAGGACACAGCACAAAGTAGGTTTCAAGACGCATGTGTTGCACTAAACTGAAACTGAGAAAAAAAACAACTTTTGATTATTTGATTGGCCATCTTCTGCCTTTATGTCGGGGATGAAGCTATCGTAGGCTGAAGCGTGAGGCTGGCATGGAGCCCAACAGCACTGCCAGCATCCAGCACCTGAGCAGGGCAGAATGATCTGTTGGGAGAAGAAATGGGGCTTCCTTTTACTGGTGTCTGCCTAACCTGATTCTGCGTGTAAGTGGACAGGACCCTGTAGCTGCTTTAGGTGAGGCACTGGATTGAGTAAAAGGCTAAACACAAAGAGCAGAACTGCAGCATTTGGGGGATAGCGCCCCCTGGGGGTAAAGTGCTGAAGAGGTCAGGATAAACCAAGTGGCCAGGTGACCACCACCTCCCCAAACTCTTATGTGCTTTGTTGCTGACTTAAGAAAAAAGAAGGAAATTCCTTTTATCATGGTGAATTAAGTTCATGCGTCACCCCCCCTCCTTTTTCAAATTCCAATGAAACAACCAAAGAAAGAATCACCCATCCTCCATCCAACCTATACTTTTGAGTACCTATTGCCAGAGGTCTGGATGCTAAAGTAGTTGTGAGTTCTCTTAGGAAGTAGACTGTGGGTTGGCTGGTGGTGGTGGTGGTGTGTAATATGCAACAACCAGAGGGACAGGGCAGCCACTGTAGTCTGTGTGGTCACAGAAAGCTTTCTGAGGAAGTGGCACCAATGCCAAGTGAGGCTGGAAGGGGAAGGGGAGCCAGCCATGGGGGAAAGAGGGAACACATGAGACTCAAGTTCCCTGGATGCACTGCTCGAGGCAGTGGGTGCCACTAGACAGGGGGCTTATGGAAGAAATTCAGAAATGTTGGACAGGCTGCACAGGTAGAAAGGGTTTGTGAGGTAAAGAGGGATATTTTCTGTCCAGCTTCTGATACAAGCAATAAGACCAAAGGTGGTACCTCAGCTAGCTTAGAGGTCACCATACAAATATATAGAGAGAACCCATCTCAACAATGTGGGGAGACCGCCAAAGACACTCCAGCTTTCCTGTTGGTCTGACTGGCTTCAGCAGCGATAACTGGGTTCCCTAGGACCCATCATGGGGGAAGGGGGGGGGGAAGAGTAGACTTGCTGAGAAGCCCTATGGGTAGGGAGCAGAGGGGCTTTAGAAGTTCTATCTGGGCCTGAAGCAGAGCAGAGCCCTTGGCCACAGAGATGTCATGCCAAAACAAGTGGGGCACTATCTCCCAAGGACTCGGAGCCCTCCAGTCTCACTCTGATGAGGCTGTTATTTCAGTCTGTTCTTGGACCACACACCCAGGACCCAGGAGGGGAACGCTTGCAAATGACCTGTGTTCACCCACTAAGACAACAGGAGAAGCCTCAAAGCTACCCGAGCTGCTCAGAGGACAGGGGCTGGGAGTGACCCAGGGACGGTGCTAGGAGCTCCCAAGCCACAGGCATCCCAGAATGTCCTAAAGTGCGAGTGCCCAGAGCCACCTCAGGGCATCTGCTTTCTTTAAAGACCACTGTTTGAAAACCATTGACCCACAGGATTGCTGAGTGAGCTTTTAACTGCTACTGACTTAGTCTTTCTAGACCAAGACTGCCTGGGGAGATTTGGAAAAAAATTAACACTGTTCTATGACCAAAAATTCTGAATTAATTGGTCTGGGGCAGGGTAGGGGGTGGACTGGACACTATTATTATTTTTTTTATTAACTCCCAGGGTTGAAAGCAAAGACCTTCATTTATTAAAAAAAAAAAAAAAGCAGTCATCCAAATCCCTGGGGCTGTGGAAAGAATCATTAGCTGACTGGCAACAAAGACCCTCTGATCAGTGACCCCCTGTGAGACAGACCAGGTGGCAGGGATAGAGCAGAGATACGAAAATATGAAAAAACATGAAACATGGAAAAATGTGTATATTGCCCTCCAGGGAATTCAAGAGGATAAATATCAACAGAGCAGAAGAGGTTGCTAAGAAAAAACAGAACGAGAACTATAGGGATGTCTTGGAAATAAAACCGGGATTGTTCACTTTCCCCCTCATATAAAGCGGGAAGAGAAAAACTCATTAAAGTATAAAATCACAGACTAGATGCCACTGAAACCCAAACTGGGGACTCTGAAAAGCAATTCTGGAATCTCTCTCCTTTGAATACAGAATAGTAAGTCTAAGAGACAGAAATTCTAATTGAGAAAAATATAAGAAGAGGCTTCATCCCAGTGGCAGCTTCATTCCAGTGGCACAGAACTTCTAGCAGAGGATAAAGTGAAAAAAAAAATAGCAGTAATTAGAAAAAGAAAGAAAAACAGAAAGACAAAAGAAATAACCAGTTAGAGCTAGGCGTGCACATTTGTAATCCCAGCATTTGAGAGGCTGAGAAAGGAGGATCATGGTTCACGGACATCCACGGCTGCTTAGTGAGGCCCTTTGCAACTCAGTGAGAATAAAATAAAGAATAAAAAAATAGGTCTGGGGGTTTAGCTTGGAGGTAGAATGCCCCTGGGTTCCATCCCACGTGCTACAAAAACAAAAACAAAAAAACAAAAGCAAAATAAAAATCCCAGTTAGAGAAAGATTTAAATTCTTGAATCAAATCAGGAGAGACTACCTGAGTCATGTGATAAGGATAAATGAAAAAATAAAGATGCTAACTTACGTGGGATTTCTTCTTTTACTCTTTATAGAAGCAGAACTTTCAAAATGTGGATTTAGAATATATCAAGTAAGCACACCTTTGCAGAGGAACAGGATGTGAAGGGAGGCTTCTACTTTTAATTCTGTACACTTCACTATTGTGGTATAAATTAGCGACATGTTTAACGGAACCACTCAAAAGCAACTGACTAGAACAGAAATTAGAGTAAAAAAGAGCCAGTATGGAACCGAAACACAAATCAGAGAAGAAATAAGAAAAAGAAAGAGATTCAGAAAACAAACTCTGAGGGAAAAGCTACAATAATGATCCAAGAAAATGTGACTGTTTTATAGCCCAATATCCAAAGCAAAACACACCTGCTGAACAATGGGTAAAGGACACAAGGACCAGCAGGTCACAAAAGAACGATTATCTAACAGGAGAAAAGATTCGCGAGTACATTATTAAAGAACGTAAATGAGATTTTTTTCCCCCACTAACCTGTCAGATTTGCAAAGAAGAAAAGATCACTAAGTATGTGGGGGAAGAGGACACTTTTAAACCAAAGGCATGAGAAAATTTGTTACAGTTTTGCTCAAGAAGAATCTGGGTGTATGAACTAAAACTAAAATATGCATACCATTCCTAGCGATTTTACTTCCAGAAAATTTGTACTAAAGAAATACTTGGACTTGTGTATAGGGATGTTCCTTGAAGCATTGTTTCTGTTATTTAAAAAGCCATGACTTGGCCGGGCAGGGTGGCGCATGCTTGTAATCCCAGCATTTGGGAGACTGAGACCGGAGGATCTTGGTTCATGGACAGCCTCAGCTACTTAGTGAGGCCCTCTGCAACTTAGTGAGACCCTGTTTCAAAATAAAGAATAAAAAAATAGGACAGTGGGTGTAGCTTGGAGGTCAAATGCCCCTGGGTACACCCCCAAACCCACCAAAAAAAAAAAAAAAAAGAAAAGAAGAAAAAAAAACCCATGACTTAAATATTTATGACCCAGGGGTTGGTTAAATAAACTTTATTTCATTCATGCTAGGGGATATTATGCAGACATTTAAAAAAGACAAGGTGGATCTATATGTACTTACAAGAAGGATTTCTGTGATATACTGCTAATTAAAAATATTAGATAATGTATATAATGCTAAGGAGTAGGAGAGTTTAGAAGCATAAAAATCAGTAGACTAAAGACACTAAATCAGGGGTTCCCAAACTTTCTGAGCTCATGGCACCTTTAGTGTCTCACCCTTAGTGCCCCTGGGCCAAAAGAAATACCTAACAGTTTTGCTTATTAAGTCAGGACCAAACAACTTAATATAAATTTATGTCATAGCAACTTGGTCCCTGTTTAAAATGCACATAAATTGAAGGAAAAAATATTTTATTTCATTCTTAAACAATTACAATGTGCACCTGTTGGGTACTATACATTTCCTCAAACTTTGGAATCGGTTAGACCCTGACCCTCCTCCGTGTTAATTTTTATATAGTTTTTAAAAAATTAAATCACTACAACTGCTCTGAAAACCTAGATTTATAAAGATGTGACATCATGGACAAGGATGGAATATGCTGATGTTGAAATTAAACTACCCCGAGCCAGTAGTTCATGCAGTCTTTGACACATGTCAAACTCTGCTGTGTTTCCTCCAACAATTTATACCCCCCTGTGGTAACCCAGACCACCACCCAAATCACTGGTGGCCCTGATGCAGGCTGGGAACCAGGGCATCAGGCTATACACAAAGATTCCCCACCCCCCCGGAAGATGATGATATTAGATTGAAGGAAGAGAGTACTTTTTATGTACATCTGGCTAGTCTAAACTTTTCATAGTGAGCATCAATACGTTTTATTAATTTTCCTAAGGTTTTTCCATTTTAGAGTAAGAGTCCAGAAAGAGAGCAGAAGCAGAGGCGAAGATGAAAGTGACTGAGAAATAAAAACAGAAGTAAGTCGCCTGGCAGAGGACCAGAGCCAGGATAAGGGCCAGGGCTGGGGCTGGGGAAGGTGCAGGGCACAGGATTGTTTGTGCATCTCCTGTAGTTTTCAAAGTAGCCCAAGTCTCTCTGGGCCTCAGCTCCTCAGCTATTAAGTCAATACACCTGCTTCCCTCCCAGGGAAGGAGCTCCCGGTTGCTAGAATTACTGCTGCCAGTTTCTCCACAAGTTCAAAGTGCTGACAGTCTCAGCTCTGCCTGGGTTCCAAGCCCAACTCTGCAGAGTTCTAGCTAGGTGACCTTGGGCAAGTTCATTAATGTTGCTGTGCCTCAGTATCCTCATCTGTTCCACAATGAGAACCATACTGCTTACCTGTTGAGGGGATTCAATGGAAGATGCCTACTAGGTGATATGGCAGTATGGAGCCACAGTTAGCTAGTACTGTTGTCACTGTCTACCCTGGAGAAAACAAATCAGGCCAGCAATTCTTTCCTTCCAGCATCTAGAACTGGGAAATTACAAGGGACTATCCCAGTTAGCATGTCATAAAAAGGGTCAGAGAGAGGTCGGAGGGAAGCCACAAGGGACCCATGTACAAATCAAAGCCATAAGGCGGTGGAAATTGTGAGCAAGCAGAACTCAGTCCAGAGGTTACTGGCGGGGTTTTAGTTCCAGCAATAAAAGGAGTCGAGTTAAGATATGGAAACAGGTAATCACATGATCTCACCTCTCCCACTCCCAAACCTTCAGACCTTTCCTTACCTCATCTCTATGTCCCACAAAGTGATGTCATCGCTGACCCAAGGGTTAGAGGGCTCTGCTGGCGTGATGAAAGGGTCGTACTCCACGTACTGCTCCGTGTAGGCGATTAAGCTGCGGGAAGAAGAGTGAAGAAGGCCACTCATTTCCTGGAAGAACTTGAACTCTTTTCCCCCAAAAGGATGGCTGTCACCATATAATTCTAAGTGTCTGAGGTTGGCCTAAAACCTGTGGGTCTTCCTATTCCTTCTAAATTAAAAGCAAGAAATATTTCCACTCCTACCTCTGCCAGATCAAACTGTTTTTATTTGTTCTTATTCTCTTCTCATTAAGAACAACATCAGTTACGTGTTGTTGCGCTCACAGTATACATTTGCATTTAATGTCTTCTTTCTCTTGTTTAACTCTTTACCTGAGTCTGCGTGTGTCTCTCCCTGTTTACGCTAGTGCACTGGTCCAAACCCGCTTGTGCATCACCCTCCCACAAAGACCGTGGGTCTCAAGGCATCTGGGGTACGCAGAAGGCACTACCCTTCGGCCTGGCTGCTGGCCCAGCATTCCCAAGTGGAGGGCTTCCTTACTGCAAAGTGTTTTAAATTCTGGCATACCTCAGGGAGTCCACAGAAGCATTTTTTACAAAAAGCAACTTAGTTATAACTACTATCTAGTAGATATGTTAACATAACATAACGTAAATCTAAAAATAGTTAAAACAATCAAATAGTACTAAATGATTTTATGTGAAAAAAGCAAAGGCAATGGTTGTGTTCTTCTATTTCTCACAGAAGGATCTACTTTTTACCTTCAGTTCCTTCTTGCACTTACCTGTATGTTTTTTTTTAACTATATGCTTTCATCCTGATTCTTGATTTATCAGTTTTAGACAGGAATTTGTTTCTATTCATTACTTGAACCTAGTCTACAACTCAAATGATCTTCCAAATAGACAATTATAATAATTCTTTTTTAACCAATGATCAGTGTCCACATTATTAAACTAGATAAAATTGTTCTTTTGCTGAGCTTAGTAGCATACTATTTTTTTCAAATGTTTTAACAAATATATAAAACATTGAGCAAAAAAGTTTTCCATATCTTAAACATATTAGATAATCAATCAGTTCTGTCCCCTATAATTTCTCCTCCAAACAGTGTCTGGTTCTCTTGCTCCAATAAACCTGTTTGCTCCATAGGCCTGGTGCAAAATCACGATCCTGGGAGTCCCTTTTCTTCTATGTTCAGCTCTTGTTCCCTGGATTACATGTCTGTCTCTTGACTTTACTCTTTGGTTGTGTTGGAACATATCCTGTAGTAGTTTTCTGACAAAGGATGCGTAAGAGCCAAATATTTTGAATCTCCACAGATCTGAAGATGTTTTACCTTCATATTTAATTGATAGTGCTGGGCATAGACTATTATGTTGACATCATTTTTCTTCAGAATTTTGAAGGCATCACTCCACTATTACTATTGAGAGTCTGCATCCACTTTAACTCTTGTTCTTTTGTTTAGTTTCTTTTTTCTATGTCAACTTAGACTCTTCACTTTATTGATAAAATGCTTCAAAATTTTATTATAGCCCCTTATTGGTTGTTTCATTCATTATGGTGGGCACAATGTATAATATATAAAATATGTATTTCCCAGAAATTTTGTTATTTGCTAATGTTATTGCCTTAGATTTCTTGTTCTATAATTATTTTTAGTCACATATTGGACACTGCCAATTGTTAATCTAATTTTCCCTCCCACTTTTCATCTCCTTGGATTTTTGCTTGACTACCTTTCAACCTATTTATCGGCTTTTAAAACTTGGGCTGTCACTCCCTTGAGTCTCTAGAGTTCAGTTTTGTTTATTGTTTTACCTAGTTTAATGTCAAATACCTTCTCCCATCTCAGAGGATATTAATTCTCTCTCTCTCTCTCTCTCTCTCTCTCTCTCTCTCTCTCTCTCTCCCTCCCTCCCTCCCTCCCTCCCTCTGCAGTACTGGGGATTGAACCTAGGGAATTTTATCTCAAAGCTACACTTCCAACCCATTTTTTAATTCTTTAGTTTGAAACAGGGTCTCATTAAGTTGCAGAGGGCCTCACGAAGTAGCTGAGGCTGGTCTCCATCCTGTGATCCTGCTGTCTCAGCCTCTCAAGTACTGGATTACAAATGTGCACTATCACACCTGGCTTAATTCTCTATTTTTATCATGAATTTCTTCCATTTGTTGGATTGTTTTTGGTTCCTCCAAGTTCCTTTCTTCTGTTTGTTCATGTAAACAATATTCTTTCACACTGGGGCTTTCCTTATGTGTCTGGAAAATCTGGACATCCATTTGTGCTTAAGAGTGAAGCATTGAAACCCACTTGGAGGCTCAGTCTGTGTGGACAGAACATGTCAGCCAAGGGCTCCGTGGCCAGCCTGCCTTTTATGGCTGCAGATGAAGGATGTGGAGTCTCTCCTCTGGGGACATCTATTTTTCCTTAAGCAGGGGTCATGCTTACTAGCTTTTTCTGCAAGACCCAGGTTAGTAAATATTTTAGGCTTTGTGAGCCAGATAGTATCTGTTGCAACCATCATTTCTATTGTGGTGGGAGCACAGATAATTCATAAATGAATACATGGGACTGTGTTCCAATAAAACTTTCTTTGTAAAAACAGAAAACGGGGTAGAGTTGGCCCACCAGTTGTAATATGCCTATGGCTACATAGGTCTGGCTCCTGGAGACCTGCTGCCGGGCAAAGAGGGGCTTAGAGCCTGAGTCCCAGAGGATGGCACTTTGGCCTGATGAGCCCTCTGAACTAAAGGAGATTGGAAGGGCCTCAGAATCAAGGTCTTTATGACCTTCTCCTGTCTTCATGTCTCCTGTTCCTTTTTCTCCCATGAAGTAAGTCATAGAAACCAGAATTCTTCTTCCCCGACTCTTTTCCCCCAAAGCACACCATGAAACCTAGGAAGGTCACTCTTTCCCTTCTCCCTTAAGGATCCTCATTCCTGCCCTGAACTCAGGAGGAAGGAAGGACACACAGAGAGGCCAAGGAGAGTCTGAACAGATAATGCCTTGCTCATTTCCCTCTCAGTTATTACCTTTGGTCCAATCACATTTCCACATCTCTGTCCATTCTCCAGGTAACCAAAGCATACAAACAGAGTTTTCCATGCCTTTGGCGTTCTCTTTTGAAGGCTCCCATGTCATGTACACATGTTATGCTTTCCTCTTGTTGAGTCGTCTTTTGTCTGATGTGACTCTGATGGTTGATGGGTGAGGAGAGCATCACACGCCTCTATCCCCACAGGCCCCAGAGTTCAGTACACAGAGCTTCCACTAATTCTAGTGTTCTCAGTGGGCCCCTACGATGTCTGATGTGCCTGAGTTCTGAGGTTATGTGGCTGAGTTTCTTCAGAGAACAAGTTGCCCACCTCCTGGGGTGGTGGCAAATGGGGAGAGATTATTTTCTAGTGGGATAGGGGATGTAGGGCTCAGACGCCTCCAGAAACAGATTCACCCATTCCATTGTTAGCCTCAAGTCTCATTTCTGCCTCTCACTATCTCTGGGGTCTTCTAGAGTCAAGGCCAGGTTTTTTTGGGCAAGCTTGTTTACTTGGTTATAATACTTCTGCTCCCAGCACATAGAGTATAATGTCCATCACTCTGTCCCCATCGAATTTCTTTTTGATTAAGTTTTAAAGTATTCCAGGCTCCTGAAAGGATTGCCCATTGAAAAAACTTAAACATTACAAAAAGAGCAACAAGGGCCTGTGGTTATAGCCCCCATTTTCATAGATTTTCTAGGAAAATTGGTTGAAACCATTAGGTTATTAACTTGTTGAGCTTCTAAGTCCATATCATTTTGATTGGTTTTACTAACAAGTGATTTGGGGGAAAGAGAGAAGATAGAGATATGTTCACAGTATTGTCTTAATTGACTTTATCATAATTTGCATAATCATTTCCTTTATATTAGATATAGACTTTTTAATTTTTATCTTTTAGTATACCTAGTGCTATAGTGGAACACCATTGTTTGTATAGAGTTTTCAATGTTCTGTTTTATTTATTTGGAATTCACATCCCTAAATAGAATTGTTGGGTCAAAGATATGGATATTTTAATAGTTATCAATCCACAATAAAACTTTTTTCTAAGCATCACTAGTTTGTATGTCAGCAATTACCTCTATAAAAGCACAGTCAAAGCCACAATTCCTACTTCTGCCGTGCAGAGGGCAAGCAGGGTCAGCTAGAATAATACTGAAAACACAAAAAGTCAGGCAGGGGCTCCATCTCATTCCCGTTCACAGTGTGATACACAAAGCAACAGTACCATCATTCTTGGGTACTTGCTAGAAAGGTAAGTTCTCAGGCCCTGCCAGAGACAATGAGGCCAGAATCTGCATTTCAATAAGATTTCCCAGGTGACTCAAGTACGTGGTAAAGTTTAACATACAGAGACACATCTTATTCCTTATTTTTCTGAGGAGCTCAGTGTTTTATTCTTCAAATCAAAATGAAGGAGCTGCTGCTAATTTTGGTTTTAAAGATGCTTGCAAATTTCCTGACACCTGGAACCACCTGCCACCCTAGGCATTAGAGCATCCTTTAGTGGAGTGGATGGAGCAGTGGTCCAAGTTGGAGAGCCTCGACTTTAGTTCTTGGTTTAGTCATTGGTCTTTGTTAAGCTCACCATATGGTACATAATGGCCTAGTACCATATGGTACATAATGGCCTAGTTGAGCTTCTGGGGCCACTGTATTGAAAAACTGAGAAGCATTTCAAAAGAATCTTGAAGTCCTATACTAACATAAAATATATGGCTGGGCCACCCAATGGAGGCGTGTGGTCTGTCCTGTAAATCTCCCACCAGGCATCATCCTGCCTGCCAGGGCTTCATCAGTAAGAGCCTCACAGCATTGCAGGCAGAATGAGCAGGCAAGGAGGCTCTCCAGAAGGGTTAGACTGCGCTTCTGCCTGTGCTAAAGAATATCTCCTTTGCCACTTGGGCTAATTCCATTCTTCCTGCAAGAAATAGGGTGGCATATCGAGGAATATATTAATGTCCTAGGGCTGTTCTAATAAATCACCACAAACTTGGTGGCTTCAAACAATAAACGTTTACACTGAGTAATGGAGGCCTGAAGTCTGAAATCAAGGAGTCAGCAGGACCATGCTATGCTTCCTTCAAAGGCTCATGCAGAGAACCTGTCCAGTGCCTGGTGGCTTCCAACAGTTCTTGGTTTGTGGTTTCATTACTCCTGTCTCGTCTTTTCTTTCTTGTCTAGACACTGGGTCTAGGTTCTTCTGAGCAATCCAGCCTGATTTAATCAAGATCCTTAAGTACATCTACAAGGATTCTTTCTCCAGATGAGGTCACGTTCAGAGACTCCATGGGTTAGGACCTGGACAGATCATTTTTTGGGGAAGGTGGTGTATTATTTTTTACAAATGTATTATTTCTTTACAAAGATTATAAGAAAAGAAGTTGACTGTTATGGAGGGCACATTTGACCACCTTTGCTCAGATCAGTGCAATGACAGTCTGTAGCAGGAAGCCTGAATCCTGATTCAAGGGATGATGGGACCCACTGAGGTACTCCGGAGCCTGAGTTATGATGGCATATTGTGGGGTCTCCTAACTATAAAAACATGCGGACATCCATGGCATGGTCACATCTGATATGAGGCACCCTGTCCATAGGACAAGGCTCCCCATGACTCCTCTCTCTTCCCAGGACCCCAGGATGCCCGCCCTGGCAACTGCAGTGATCTCAGACTCAGTTTCCTTGCCATCTCAAATAAAAGATATCCACTTGGCAGCCCAGGGTGAAAGGTAGGGTTTCTTTTAGCTAATTACATATTATGAGGAGTTTCTTTTTAAAACCAGGAATAAATTTCCCTAAAGAAGAACATAAATTTTCTTCTTTCCCTCTCCCATCCTTCCTTAGATTTTCATGAGACTGTCTGGGGACCTTACTGGACTCTCCAGCTTGTCTTTAATTTTTAATTAGAACTTTTGTGTGGCAATACTTACAACCTGAGAAGGCTGGGTTCAACTAGGCAGATCAGGCTTCAGGGGTAGGGTCTCAGCTGGAGCCCCGAATGAGCACTGGTACAGAGGAGAACAGGGCAGGCTTAGGAGAGACTGGGATGAGAACTTGGTGAGCACACGGTACCAAGGGGAGCCTGCAAGGTCCCCTTCCTGAGAGGCAATGGAGGCAGAGAGCCACTAAGGAGACAGAAAGTGCTACATGAGAGCCGGATGTGGTGGCGCACGCTTGTAATCCCAGCATTTTGGAGGCTGAGACCAGAGGATCGCGGTTCATAGACAGCCTCAGCTACTTAGTGAGGCCCTCTGTAACTTAGTGACACCCTGTTTCAATAAATAAAGAATAAAAATAGGGCAGGGGATGTAGCTTGGAGGTCAAATGCCCCTGGGTTCCATCCTTAGACTTGCAAAAAAAAAAAAAAAAAAAAAAAAAGAAAGTGCTACATGATGGGTGATGGCCCATGTCATAATGAAACGTATGCTCCCAGCCATGTCCCTGTTGGAGAAATCTGGGAACATCTTTAGAGAAGTGGGTGGGAGAGGAGGGGTGAGATTTATGGTGATGTGGTTCCTGCTGAGAACCCAGGGCAGGATGTTGTAGCAAGTTGAGAGCACGAGCTACAATATCAATGGGCATGCATGGAGTTGCTCCTGTGACCTAGTCCCGCATCATACCCTCTCTGATAGGTCCAGACAAGCATCAGGAAAGACTGTGGGGAAACACACGGGGAGAGGAGTGTGAACTTCCCTACAGAAATTCCTGCCATCGGAATCAAGGCACGTGGCTAAAGTCTGTATGGTCACACATCAACCAGTGCTAGCAATGGGCGGTACTGGTCAGAAGGAAATGTATTATACTGACAAAGGGAAACCTATTTTGTTTAATTATATAAATAAAATTGACTAAAGGCTTAAAGAAAATACTAAAATCATATGGGCACGAGTATTTTAATGCGTTTTACTGATAGATGTAGGATCTACTGAACCGTTAGAATTAGGCATGTCTCAGGGCTTTAAGAGAAACTCTTAACAAAAGACAGGTATGTTGCAGAAGACAGAAGACAGCAACCCACATTTTCTTGGAGGTTCCTATGGGTGACTTGGGCTTTTACCAGCCTGCTGCCTCAACTGTTCTGGCTCTGGTGGGATGGGGTTGATCTTTCCAAAGAGAATAGCAGACAGGGTTCACGCAACTGGAGTAGCAGAAGACTGAGGGGAGGTGAGAGATACCCAGCATTGGGCAGAGAGGGAAGGTGGTTTGTCTGCTCTTCTGCTTCTCGATACCATCAGACTGTGCAGAAACATCACAAGGCACAAGGCCAGGACTGCCCAACTACCTTGTCTGTCTCCTCCAGGGTGGAGGGGCCTTGTGCTTGGGAGCTAATGCTTCCAGCAGAGACACAGAGGATGGAAATGAAGGGTTGGCTACCTAGGATAAGGTCTAAGCTTAATGCTTAGATCAAAAGGAGTTGGGGTTTGCTTCGAGGGTGCCCAGTGCATGAAATGAAGTTCAAAGGGAGACAGAGCACTACCTAGGAATACAGTGAACATGCTTTGCTTTGTTGACCTTACACTGGGTCTTTTGGGAATCTGAGTGAAGCAGAAAAAGATCCTGGGTGGTGAGAAGTCCTCTCAAATGGGTGAGCATGCATGGAAGACACCTCTGGGTTTCTGCTTGGTCCTACTTATCTCTTGACAATTGTACCCTGATTCATATGCAGAGCTATGTCAGGGGCTGTCATGGACCAATCTGTAATCTCTGTTCCTGGCCATGGTTGGTCTGTCCAGAAAGAGACACCTGGCACAAGCAGGACCTTCTCCAGCTACAGCAGGGAACCTATACAGTCAGAAATGCAGGGGCTAGAGGTAGTCATGTTTCTTAACATAGACTGAGGCCGTGTGGAGAGTGGAGCAGGACCAGAGATGAAGAGTGTGTCTTGGAGGCACTCCTGGCCCTGCCTGCATCTCTTCCTGAGCTCAGCAGTATTGTTGTGCACCCTGGATTCCATCTGCAGCCCCTCCTTGTATTCTAGGAGCCAGTATATGCTCCAGTATATGCCGTCGTCGTTCTCTTCTTCTTCTTCTTCTCCTTCTCCTTCTCCTTCTCCTTCTCCTTCTCCTTCTCCTTCTCCTTCTCCTTCTCCTTCTTCTTCTTCTTCTTCTTCTTCTTCTTCTTCTTCTTCTTCTTCTTCTTCTTCTTCTTCTTTTTTTGGTATTGGGGTTCCTGGAAACCCTTCTACCTCTGGGCTACACTCCCAAACCTATTTTATATTTTTTTTATTTGGAAACAGGGTCTCTTAAGCCAGCGCGGCTGGCTTCAAACCAGCATGATCCTCCTGTCTCTGCCTCCCAAGCGCGGGGATTACAAGCGTGTGCCACCACCACACCCGGCCAGTATATGCCTTCTTTTGCTGAACCAAGTTCACCTTGGGGTTGTTTTGCTTGGAATATAACTAATATAGTCAAAATGGAAGTGAATGTAGAAGAAATGTGGACAAGTTCATCGACACAGCCCTCTGTGCCATGGACAAGACAGGCTCCCTGTCCCCAAAATGTGAGTGTCCGATGGGGCGCATGGACCAAGGATGAACCAGGTCTGCTCAGGAGGCACAACACAAAGGAAAAGCCAGGCAGGCAATGAAGGAGGCAGCCCTGATCAATACACAGTACTATTTGTATTCAAAGTCAATACTAATGAGTGCAGAAAGACTCAGGGAAGAAGAGCAAATGCCAATGAGAAAACAAAACGCAGGGGCATGGGAGGCTTTGCAGGATGCCCAGCCCACAGCAGCTCAGGAGTGGTCCATGGATAGATGGATGTGAATGGCACAGGAGAAGAATTAGGAGAAGACAGAAAGGAGAAAATGAATGTAAGACATCCAGAGGAAGTCCATTAGGGACAATGATTATCATTAAGCACTTTTACAGTTCGTGTCCCCGTATCCCTGGCTCCTTCTGATTGGTATCTGGGATTCTTAATTTCAGATTAATTCTCACGTCATTAGAAAATGCCAGCCTATGAACCTTCGGCAAATGTGCTACTGACCATCATGGAGGTGCTGAACTGGCTCCTGCGTGGAGATGCAGAGTTGGAGGCTCTGTCTGTCCACATCCTCCTGCCCCTTTGCCCTGTAGCTGGTGGCAAAAATCTACCTGGTGCTGCCAGGAAGACACTCTGTGGTCAGTCAGCCATTTAGTAGAGAGTATTTAACACCTACTGATGTCATTAAATAACAAACAGTTCTCTAGATCATTAAATTGCAAGATGTTAGCACAGAGCTCAGAGCAATATCAGTTTCTAACTCCATGAACCAGTCATGGGGGCTAGGCGGTTATTAATTAAAACCTCCCCAATTTAGAATGTGGTTAGGGCCTTCCTTTGATAAACTTGAAGAGCAAGGAAATAAAGGGAATTTAGAAAATTCTTAGTCCAGCCACTTGAAAAAATCTGGAAAAAAAGTTTTAGATTTCATCGTGTCTCCTTTAATAATAACAATGACACAATCTTTTTTATAACTTATGTGATTTCACACACACACACACACACACACACACACACACACACACACTACTGAGTTGGAGGAAAAAGAGTTGCTATTCACCATGGACGGAGAGATCCCTGGGAGGAAATCTCAGAGCTCAGGGCAGGTTGCTGGAATTTGGTTTGCAGAGCCATTGGGGGAGAAGACGGAAAGCATTTGACTGATGTTATAAAGTGCCAGGAAGAAAGGACAGAGAGGTACACCTGCCACTCTGGAAACCAGGATTTAAGGGAGAACAAGGCCTGACGACTAAAGCACTATGGCGTGGTGGTGACCATTGTCCCCCTCCGGCGACACGATCCCACGTCTCAAGCGTCAAGAGCCCGAAACGAGCAGGATGCCCGAGACCGAGGGCAGAAGATGGGAAGATGGAGTGAGTTTCCAGGGAAGCCTCCCCTCGGGTAAACTGTGATTGGTGAAAGGGAACTGGAGCAGAACGAGGATGTGACAAGAAAGAGAGGACGAGCAGCGGCACTGCAGAGGGAGGAGGATGGTTTGGCTCCACTGATCAACTAATCGATTAGTAGTTTTTCACACTGGAGAAGGCGGGAAGGAGAGAGAATATCAGGAAAGAGCTCCTCAGCTGCTCATCACCTAGAGAAAGCATATTCAGTAGAGGAATGCGGGACGAGCGCAGGGACGTGAAGGGAGAATCCAACCCTCAGAAGGAAGAGACTGTGCCAGGCCAGGTCTACCTTGGCCCCACGTGCTACACAGTCCAGATCCTGGTCTGGATAGGGTCACCCTGGCTTCTGATCTTTTTTTTTTTTTTAATCTCAGATCTTTTTTCTGTCCCTAAAAATAGGCTGAGGAGAAGCAAGGATGCCATGGTTTCTGGAATCACACAAAAGCAAAGTTGTAACGACTTCGTTGGCCTCCTTTTCCCTTTCCCCCAATCTATCATTAGACATTAAGTTCACAGGTTCCTATCACCCTAGCAGGTTTTTAATAGAGCCTTAGGGTATCCAGTCTCTTGCTGTCTTATCTCATTTTATTAATTACATTTCATGATCACTGGGGGTCAGGAGGCAGAGGAGGAACCAGCAGCCAATTTCAGGGAGCAGCAGCAATCTCAAGAGATGGGCAACCCAGATGATGTTTAAAAATCAATGCGGCAGTCAGCTGTGACACACAAATGGCTCCCAGTAATAGGGTAAGGATGAGCTAAGTACAGAAGCAGACACCAAATGAAACATCTTGATCTCGGTGTGGGGGCAGGGTGGCGGGACACCTGTGGCTGCTGTGGCAGAGCTCAGTGCCACCACGGATGGGGTGAAGCCTCTGGGGAAATGCAAAAACAAACAAAAAAATCAGACAACTTGGAACTAAAATGTATAGATTTTGCATTCTTTTTTTTTTTTTAATGTGTTACTGGGGATTGAACCCAGGGGCATTCTACTTCTACATCCCAGCCCTATTTTATTTTTTACTTTGAAACAGGATCTTGCTAAGTTGCTAAGGGCCTGGCTACGTTACTGAGGCTGAACTTGAACCTGTGATCTTCCTGCCTCAGGCTCCCAAGTACTGGGATTACATGTGCCACCATACATGATACAGGCTACGATCTTGATCACACAAATGGCATGTTGTGTATGTGTACACAGGAGTGGAAGGCCACAGCCAACTAGGATGCTTGTGACTGGATGGCTTTGTTCTTTACCTCTTGTGTTTTTGTTTCCTGTAGGGCATATATTAACTTTAAAAAATAAAGGTTATTTTATAAACCTGAAAAAATAATATGTTATAATTTTTATTTCCAATCTCTTTCTGTACCTAATTATAAATTAAACTTTATCTGTATATAAACCATTTTATACATACAACTTTTATGTATCTATATGTACATCAGCACTATCTGCAGTTTCAGGCATCCACTGAGGTCTTGGAATCTATCCCCTGCGCATAAGGGGAGATGACTGTTACCTTGAAGCCACTAAATTTTGGAGTGCTTTCCTACTCAGTCATTGGTAACTGATACACCTGGTCTGCTACAGATTGGAAGGGGATGTTGGTTAGAAAGGAGGTTGGGCCACTAGAGACGACAACTATGGGCAGGGAAAACCAGCCAACAGGAGGCTTGAGGAAGGAAATAGACCAAAGAATAGTGCAACCTTGGAGTAGTGGGATGGGGTCAGGAGGGAGCCACACCAAGAGATGCTGTTGCATATGTGAATGTATCACTATGAATCTCACCACGAGTTATAACTGATAATATTGCACCAACACAATTCTAAAAAGAAGAAAAGAAAAAGAAAACAAACCAACAACTAAAAAGCTGAAACAAGGACCCAAAGAACATGATAAAATAATGGACTAGAGCCATGTAGGGAAGGGAAGGCAGCTTGTGGTACATTTTAAGATCCTGGTTATAAACAGAAGTTTAAATCACAAGGGTCCTAGTCATCCAGAAAAATAAGCTGAAATGTAGCATCCTTCCTCTATGAAGGCATGAACATGAAACGTACTTAAGAAATATTTTCACTTAAAATGGAAAGTTTGTCTGTGTGTGCGGGGACTGTACCTTCTAAAACAAAGACTGGGCAATACCTCAGACAGACGTCTGTGCTGCTTCTGAATGCCAAAGGCAGACTAGAAAATGCAGCTTGGTTGCCACGAGGAGGCTGGCATTTCAGGGGTGTCTGAGTGTTCATGGGGATGATGGATAGAAGACTGAAAATTGGAATGGGCTGCTGGGCATGGTGGTGCACACCACATGCCGATAATCCTAGTGCTGGGGAGGCTGAGGCAGGAGGACTGCATCCCGCCTTCACACTTTTAGTTCTCAGGGAATGAAGAGGAAAATCTCCAGGGAACTTTCCTTAGGGGGATGTGGGCCTGACTAATTACCACTTATCACCTGGAGCAGGCTCAGGGAAAACAGATCTGGGAGGGCTGTGTGGCCCACCTGAAAGAGCTCAGCTTTCTCCTCTGGCCGGCTGCCAGCGCCACCCTGCTGGCCTCCAAGATCTGCCACTGACAGACCAGGCTCCCAGCTGCTTTATCTCCTGTGAACACCCGGCTCCTGTCCCTCCCCTCCCTATCTGGGAGTTTCCTTGCAGCTCTAATGAAAAACCCTCCTGTCACCTTGAAAAGTTGCCAATTATTGCTGCTGGGAATAAAATCCCGGCTCTGCTGGGGTCAGCTGCATGGAAGCATTTGGTGGTTAGAATAATCCCTCAATGTGAGCAGCTCTCAGGCACAATTAGGTGTGCCAGGTGGGCTCCTCCCAAAAGCAGGCAAACAAAGAAACAACAGGATGTGCCAGGCTCCGCCCCCAGCCCCACCTGGGCTCCCCCTGCCCTGGCCTCAGCACACCTGTCAGGTGTCCACCCGCCTCATGCTGACTGGTTCAGGCTCTTCCTCCACATCCCAAAGATAAGACCCGAACTGATGACTCTCATTGCCAGTCCTTGGATCTGTCTGAGAATCTGAGTAGCTGCCAATGGCTTCCCCAGAGCCTCAGAGATGGGAGCAATCCACTTGAAGATTATCTAAAAGGCCAGTTCCTTGGATCTGTCCTGGAAGCACTGAGCCCACATCCCTGGGGGCAAGGCTTGGGAATTTCCATCTGTAACCCCTCCCTCACCTCGATTCTGGTGCTCAGAACACTGGACCTGGGCAATTAGGTTGGAGGAAGGATGTTCCTGTGTGCACTCCCTTCTATGTCAGACATTGGCATCACTGGCACTCCAACCTTGCAACAAGCTGGCACAGCCTTTCTGTCCCTCCTTCATAGAAAAAGAGGCTTATAGCTTCTCATAGGCTACACCAGTAGCATGAAGGTCATCTCATCTCTTTCACTCTTTGCTGCTCTGTTGGAGCAAATGCAGCCACATTGGGACCTGAAAAGCACTTTCAGAGCCTGGTGCTCTGGCCGGAGCCCCACAGCATAATAGTGGGGTATGCAATAGCTCCGCAGCCTATGGAGGCAGCTGTTACGGCAGTCAGGAATAACTGGTATCTGAGTGTAAGTGGAGTTACAGCCACTGGCCACCTCCAGGGAAAACAAGCATGGTAGTGAATCTCAGTAGGGTGACTTTTCACCTCACCCTGCTGCAGGCACCTGACATTGCCTGGAGACATTTTTGGTTGTTATGAGCAGTCTGGGGGGTACTCTTGGCCTCTAGTAGGTAGATGTCAGGGATGTTGCTAAATATCCTAACATGCACTGGACATCATAAATATAACAAGCAATGACCAATGCCCTGGAATAGATATAAGAAGCTGCCAAGGACATGAGTCCAAGTCCACAGATGTCTTTGGTGCCCTGAAGGCAGAATGTTAACTCAGGCTTTTGATTTGGGAGTTTTCTAAGCTTCCTTTTATAGTTATTTGTTTAGAAAGTAGATGTGGCTGGGCGTGGTGGCGCACGCTTGTAATCCCTGCGCTTGGGAGGCAGAGACAGGAGGATCAGGCAGGTTCGAAGCCAGACGCACGCTCTGGCTTAGGAGACCCCGTTTCCAAATAAAAATGTAAAAATAGGTCTAGGAGTGTAGGCCGGAGGTAGAAGGGCTTCCAGGAACCCCAGTACCACCAAAAAAAAAAAAAAAAAAAAAAAGAAAGAAAGAAAGAAAGAAAGTAAGTAGATGTGGATTTATTCAGGGACTATTTATTCAGGGACTAGCAGAGGACGGCTTACAGGTGAACCACACAGTCAAGCCCCCTGTATGAGTGGAGCTTAACGGACTCTGTGACTCTGACACCCAATAAACATGAAGACCCTACGTAAGCCCTAGATTCCTCCAGAAATTGGCCACTGTGCTACTACAGCAGAAGGAAGACTGTCTGGGCTGCCCCATTAGACTTATTCCACCCAGTTTCTCCAGGTGGTCTCCTCTCCTCATCAAAGACTTCAAAACCAAAGTGTTCAGCTGACGGGATGGACTCTCCCGCGCAGTGACGGCGTCGTGCTTGCTGCCGGTGCTCACCATGGTGCAGAAGCTCGTGTGAAAGTCAGGCCGCTGGGAGGCACCGAGTGTTCTTCACAGTTGACGCGATGCAGTCTTGTGGTCCATGGTGTGGGTGGAGGGACACTCCTGAGCATCCTGTCACTTCCTGTCTATGTGGCTGGCACCTCAAAGAGCGCATAGAACTTCTTTCTTTCACCTATAAAGTGAGTCTGGGCATTTTATAGCTGACAAGAAAGCAGTTCTGTTTGAATTAATCAAGAGGCTGAAGGCAAAGGTGCCTGGTTGACAAGGTCCTGGGGTTACCCCCACCACCAAGCTTTAGCATCAGGACCCTTCCTGACTTCACTCACGGAGGCCTGGTATCTTAACGGCATGCACACAGAGCCTGTGGTTTTTCACACATCAGTTTAAGAAGTACTGCAGCCTAATTTGTGAAGTTGAACATAACTTGTTAACAACCACCCTATAACATTTCTCCCTTGTAAACTAAGAAGAGCCAGGCATGGTGGCCCAGGCCTGTGAGCTCAGTGCTTCTTGGTAGACTGAGGGGACAGGAGAATTGTAGGTTAGAGGCCAGCCTCAGAAATGTCGGAGACCCTTAGCAACTTAGTGAGACTCTATTTCAAACTAAAAACTGAAAAGGGCTGGGGGTGGAGCTCAGAGGTAGAATGCCCCTGAGTTCAAATAGCAGTATCAACAAAAAACAAAATCAAGCCGGGCGTGGTGGCGCACGCTTGTAATCCCTGCCCTTGGGAGGCGGAGACAGGAGGATTGCGCAGGTTCGAAGCCAGCCTCGCTGGCTTAAGAGACCCTGTTTCCAAATAAAAAGTATAAAAATAGGTCTGGGAGTGTAGTCCGGAGGTAGAAGGGCTTCCAGGAACCCCAGTACCACAAAAAACAAAAACAAAAACAAACTAAGAAGAAAGAAAGCAGCAGTATTATGGAGGGAAAACATACCTTTCAGCCACTTTGGACATTTTTAAACAATGTCTGTCAATCTGTGCATTCAAAAATGTTATCTGGAGAAAGAGAGAATAGGGATGTTGAGAACAAAATAGAACTGATTTTTCCTCTTCATCCCCGGAACCCCAACCCCCCATTTCTACCAAGCTCAAACACCTCCTCTAGGAAGATGTCTCCTGCCCCCCAGGTCTTCACCCCAGCCACCGACTTGCCTCTGGAGATCTCTACCACACTTCACATTCAGACTCTACAGTTCAGCCCCTGTCACGTGTTCACCCTCACTGAGTTGTAATTTAAGTCTTGATTCCCAAGAGCTATTCCCCAAACGTAATGGCGATGTCTAATCTACAAAGCTCAGTCACAGCATGGACACCTAATATGTGTATGGAAAAAAAACCCGTTTTGATTGAGCCTCCATGACCGGTCCCCTACCCACCTTCACGCATATATTATCTCCATGTGTTAGCGCGCTTGACTGGAATCATCAAATAACTATTCTCCATTTACCTGCATATATCTTTTCCTCTTCCCCTCCTAGTAGTGAGCTTGCCAAGGGAAGGCACCTGAAGGCTTACTCTTGCCCATCCCCATCAGAGAGCAGTAAAGCATAACATAAAGAGAAGACTCTAACATTGCCTTAAAATGAGAAAATATCAAAGGAAGCATTATAATGGGCTATTCTCTGCTGATCTGTGCTCCTCATTCTGAAAGAAAATAGCATCAAGCCAAATAACGCTGAGATGCCATTGGGATGAGAATTATTCTTAAACTTTCCATTGGAATCGTGGCAATAGAGTTGGTGATGCTGAGCTTTGCAACTACATTACAATTTTAAGGATCTGGGACATGAGCCCCTCCCTCTGCTGCTCCCCCAGAAGTCAGTGGGAACCACAAACCCCAGCATTGGGAGAACTCATTTATGTCCCTCTTTAATAACTGCGGTAGGAAAATTTTCTCTTTCAGGCTTCTATGGACTATTTGCACAGGGCACTCAAAAGTTGGAGTCAGCCACAGCTGGGTTCCATGGAGGTCTGCAGGCACATAAGGCTTGCGGGGTCTTCAGAGGGAACATTAAAGGGGTTTTGAAGCGGCCACGTCTCCTCCTGGGAGTGCAGCCGTCCTCTCATTCACCTGTTTCCGGATGTCCTCTTTTGTAGTTTTTCTGATTGGCTGGCTGGGGATGTGCACCGGGCTTTGAGACTGGGACTCGTCAGTCACACCATACACTGACTAGAAGAAGAAGAAGAAGAAGCAAGGTATAAATCAGAGCTGAGGGTGGCTTGGGCTTCACTCGCTTGGACTCTTACCCAATCCCCCCTGAGACCCCAGTGACTAGACTCTGAACTTCTCCAATGATGGGCTCTCTGCCCCTCCTCCTGTCTGGTGTTAAATCTTTTAGAAAATCCTTCCTTTTATTGATACTAAATGGTCCATGGACCGTCCGCAGAGAAACAACTTGGTAAAGATGCACATGGCTGAGCCCCACCCCAGACCAACTGGGCCGGCTTGGGAACCTGCACTTTTAGCAAATGCCCCTTGTGATTCTGAGGCAAAAGAAAGTTCAAGAATGATTGCTGAAGGTTAGATGCAAAAGAGTCTCTCAATTCCTGCTCATCAGCAGATGACATGCCTACCTGGCACAAAATTGAGGTGGCAGGGTTGCAGGTTTCCCTTTTTATTTTCACACTACAAAGGAATACTTTATTTTTTGTGTTGATCATATTGAAAATGGCATACATTCACACAGTGCTTGGTGCCCTCCCCCTCCCCCTTTCCCCCCTCCTAACAATGAGTGTCCAGGTTGACCATACTTCCTAGTTTGGGCATATTAGAGAAAACATATGCCACAACAATAAGACAAGAGAAGGATATCAAAGGAATTCAAATAGGAAAAGAGGAATTAAAATTATCCTTGTTTGCAGATGACATGATCCTTTATCTAGAGGACCCAAAGAACTCAACTAAAAGACTACTGGAGCTGATTAACCGATTCAGCAAAATTGCAAGATACAAAATCAAACTAAAGAAATCAGTTGCTTTTCTTTATGCTAACAATGAATCCACAATGAAAGAAATAAAGAAAACAATTCCATGCACTATAACCTCAAAACCAATAAAATACCTAGGAATAAACTTAACCAAAGATGTAAAAGTTCTCTACAATGAAAACCCTAAAACATTAAAGAAAGAAATTGAAGAATAACTTGGAAAGATCTCCCCTGCTCATGGATCAGCAGGATAAATATCATCAAAATGGCCATTCTGCCAAAAGTAATCCACAGATTCAATGCAATTCCTATCAAAATACCAATGACATTCTTCATAGACCCAGAAAAATAAGTCATGAATTTTATATGGAGAAAGAAAAGACCCAGAATAGCCAAAGTAATCTGAGCAATATGAACCATGCAGGAGGCATCACAATTCCTGACTTCAAATTATACTACAGAGCAATAGTAGTAAAAATAGCATGGTATCATCACAACAACAGGCATACAGACTAATGGAAGAGAATAGAAGATACAGAAACAAACCCACACACTTATAGGCAATTGATCTTTGACAAAGGGGCCAAGCTTACACGCTGGAGAAAAGACAGCCTTTTCAACAAATGGTGCTGGGAGAACTGGCTATCCATTTGTAGAAAGATGGGACTAAATCCTTACCTCTCACCATGCACAGGAATCAACTCGATGGATCAAAGATTTGAAAATTAGACCAAAGACTATGAAGCTGTTAGCAGAGGGCATAGGCTCAACGCTCCAACATATACGTTTTCCTTTTTTAAGTTAAGTAGATTTCTGGCCTTATGTCCACAGCTGTAGCTCCCTTTAGAGTTGTTTCTAGTGTTATAAACAAGGATGATCTTTGTTTGGGGAAAGAGATAAAGCTCTGAAGGGCTTGTGGTGTGTAGCTAAAATCTATAAACTCAAGAGGGACCCACAGAAGGTACATGTGACTCCATAAAACTTTGGAAAATTAGGATTAGGGCTGTGTGTGTGTGTGTGTGTGTGTGTGTGTGTGTGTGTATGTGTGTGTGTTACTGGGGATTGAACCCAGGAGCATTCTGCCTCTGAGCTACCCCCCCCGCTCCTATTTTATCCTTTCTTTCTTTCTTTCTTTCTTTCTTTCTTTCTTTCTTTCTTTCATTCTTTCATTCTTTCATTCTTTCATTCTTTCTTTCTTTTTTGGTGGTACTGGGGTTCCTGGAAGCCCTTCTACCTCTGGGCTACACTCCCAGACCTATTTTATACTTTTTTTAAATTTGGAAACAGGGTCTCTTAAGCCAGCGTGGCTGACTTCAAACCTGCGCGATCCTCCTGTCTCCGCCTTCCAAGTGCGGGGATTACAAACGTGCACCACCACACCCGGCTATTCTTTATTTTTGAAACAGGGTCTCATCCAGTTGTTGAGGGCCTTGCTAAGTTGCTGAGACTGGACTCAAACCTGTAATCCTCCTGTCTCAAGCCTCCCAAGTACTAGGACTATAGGAGTATGCAACCACACCTGGCTGCCCTTCATGATTTAATGAAGGTATTCAAAACTAATAACTTAAAATATAATATAGGGTGTAGTGTGATCTCAGTAACAAACAAAATACATAAGTAGATTCAAGAAGTACAAATGTATATGTGTGTATAGAAATATTCTATAATCTAAAGTCTGAAATATCCCCAAATCCACAACTTTTGAGTTCCAACATGACATCATAAATTAAAAATTCCACACCTGGCTTCATGGGACAGGTTATAGCCAAAACACAGGCTCATTTAAAAATCATATAAAACTACCTTCAGACTATGCATATAAGGTGCATATAAAACATAGACAAATTCCGTGTTCATATTTGGGTCCCATCCCCAAGATATCTTATTATATATATGCAAATACTCCAAAATCTGAAAAAAATCCCAAATCACAAATATTTCTGGCCAGGCGTGGTGATACATGCTTGTATTCCCAGTACTTGAGAGGCTGAGACAGGAGAATTGCAGGTTTGCACCAGCCTCAGCTACTTAGTGAGGCCCTCCTAACTTAGTGAGATGATGTTTCAAAAATAAAGACTACAAAATAGGACTGAGGTGTATCTCAGAGGTAGAATGCTTCTGAGTTCAATCCCCAATACTACAAAGCAAACAAACCAAACAAACAAATAAAGCCCAAGGTTCCAAGCATTTTGGAGAAAGGCTACTCAGTCTGTGTATGTGTGTGTGTATGTATGTGTGTGTGTGTGTGTATGTGTGTGTATGTGTATGTGTGTGTGTGTGTGTGTGTATGAAAGTGAGAAAAAGGAATAACTGGTCATTACAAGAAAGAGGAAGCCGGGCGTGGTGGCACACGCTTGTAATCCCAGCATTTGGGAGGCTGAGACAGGAGGATTGCGTTTCGCGGACAGCCTCAGCTATTTAGTGAGACCCTCTGCAACTCAGTGAGACCCTGTTTCAAGATAAAGAATAAAACATTGGGCAGGGGGTGTAGCTAGGAGGTCAAATGCCTCTCGGTTCCAGCCCCAGACCCGCAAAAAAAAAAAAAAAAAGAAAAGAAAAAGAAAAAGAAAGAAAGAAAGAAAGAATAGCAGGTGGAGATACACCTCTAGTCTTTTCTAATCTTTTGAGGTTGGCGGCAGCATGGAGCCCAGCCGTGTTCTCTCACAGCACGGTCCTGGGTGCGGTGGATGGACTTATGGATGCTGGCACTGTGTGGTCCTCATGTGTATTTCGTGGTTACTACCCCTTTTAGAAAAGTGAAACTCAGTGATCACTGAGTCCTTCACAGTTGGACAAGATGGTGAGTTTGGACAATCTAGCTGGACTGAAACTCCCTCACCAGCTTCTAAGGACCAGGCTGGCCACTGCTGTGGGCTTTCCTGCGTTGTGGCCCTTTAGCTCTTATCCTTGCTCCATTTCTCGAGGCCATGTGTCACTTACCCTTCATCTCCTTTTGCCCTGGTTCCAGGAAGCCATCGGGAAGCCCCACTCTGGCTTATCTGCCCCTCCTGGGGGCTCCTGACCTTCCTGCATCTCCCCTAACACAGTACTTGCAGCCTCCACTATGCTGCTGGCTGGTTTCACTCTCTGCCTGACTGAGGACCTGGCCCCGAATCCCAGCAGGAGCATGAAGCCTAGCACACACCAGCCACTCGCCAAATATTTCTAGGGCTTATGAATAAAATGGTTGTGAAAGATAAAATAGGGCAGAATTACAAATAGCAAGTTACTGTTGTGAAAAGAGCTGGAAGCGGAAGTTCTATTCACACCAAGAATCTTTAATTCAGTGAAACTGGCGAACCTTTTTAACCTTTTGTGGGTTCTTCAAACGTCGACATTTTCTGATATCCATTTCTGTTGTGTTCACACAGCCTGGCTGAGAGAAAGAAAATCACATAAATACTAAGTGAATGTCTCTCTTCCAGTGGAGCCCACGTAACACCATCAGAACCCGCTTTACTGTTCCCATTACAGGGACTGCACAATGTCTTTCATTTAGACATAACCTCCAGGAGTTCCCACAGGCAGTACAAAAGCTGACCTATAGTAAGGATGCTGTGTAGAGGGTGGAATGCACAGCGCTAAGCACAGACTTGATATTTAAGTGGCAAGGTTGCTTCAGCCACAGTCTTTTTTTATTTCATATACCTGCCTACCTGAAGGTCTGGCTGCTATTTTTTCTATTTAATCCATTTTTAGGAAAGTTGAAAGAGTCTATTATTCATTTTTATTCTGTTCCATTTCATGAGGGAAAGGCAAGAATTCGTTTATCACAATGAAATTAGTGTTGTCAGACATCATTGATTACAAACTTTGTATTTTGTGAATTTACCTACTTGCTAACCTTCATTTGTAACCTCCAAGTCAGTATTCTCTACAATAATAACAATAATATTCATTCATTAATAATAATTATTATCACTATTATTGTAGTACTTGGAATTGAACCCAGCGTTTGACCTCTGAGCTACACCCCCAGCCCTTTTTATCTTTTGTTTTGAAACAGAGTCTTGTTAGGTTGTTGAAGAGTCCCGCTAAGTTGCTGAGGCTGGTCTCAAACCTGTAATCCCCCTGGTCTCAGCCTCTCAAATACTGGCTTTACAGGCATGCGTCACCATGCCTGGCTGGTATTCTGAATTATTTAATGGCCATTTGTGGGTGAACATAGGGCACCAAAAAGTTTGAGTTGCCCGGTGTGCCTGTTACCAGTCAAAACGGGACAAGGTGACATTCTGCCTTCCTGTTTCCGGCTTCTCGCTGCCAGCCAGGGTGGTTCTGTGGAGTGCCATGCTTTATGCATTTTTGTGCCTTTTCTGGGTAATTTTGCTATTTATGATGGTCCCCGAGCAGTTCTGAAATGCTGGCTAGTGTCTCTCAGCACAAAAATCTGTGATGTGTCACAAGGGGAAGAGTGTGGGAGGTAAGCTTCATTCTGGCAGGAGTTGCGGTGTTGTTGGCTGTGGGTTCAATGTCAACGGAACAAAAGTTTGTGTTAAACAAAGTGTCTTTATGCAGAAGCATGCATTAAACAAAGTTGACAGAAATATACCCAGAAGTAGAAATTGTTAATTTGGGGGAATGTAAACTTCTGGGGCCCCAAATTCCCCTGGTGAAATTTTCATTGCTCCTCTGTTTCCATTTCCATATTTTCATGCATGGATAATTTTTAAAAGGTGGGAGCTGACATACATCCTGAAGTCTACTGAGAGTATATCAATGAATGGCAAAACCAATTTCACAAAGCTTAACAATTTTATTAAGAAGGAGATCCCTGTTCTCATTCACTAAAGACAGTCTTTTTGTTGCAGAGAAGGAAACAGGAAACTTAACCCCAACCCTAGAGAATGAAGTAGAGCTTTCTCACCACTGGCCTATGGACATCCCAAAAGGCCCGTTCTTGACTATCCAAAATTTTCCTTTCTGTTTTGTCCTTTTTTCGATCAATCCTGAAAGAGAGGAAACAAGAGGTGTTTGCATTGTCTTTCCCTCTAACCCTAGCCCCAGCTCCTGCTCCTATTTCTAGGCGCTAAGCTGCACACAAGCTATTGGCATCTGTGTGGTCCCTGCCTTCTGTAGGCACACAATTCCCTTCAGGAGCCCTCAATCCCCCCGCACACAGTAGCACTTGTTTTAGGTGAGCTTGTAGATGGCCATAAAGGTATAATGAACATGGTGAGCCTGAAGGAGGAACAAGAATGGAGCTGTCCAGTTGAAGTCTTCAGGTCTGGATTTTTAAGAACTGAGTTACCCACCAGTGCCCCTTCTTTTAAAAGGAATACTGTGTGTACCAATTTATGGGAAGAAATATTAATGCCACATTGCCCGTGTTCCATCTCAAAACTTACAAGCTCACTTTAGATTCAGTCAGTATAAATGTGTTTAAAATGCGGCAATTCATGTTTTAAAAGTCACTGAAGGCAGAGTAACAGCCCCAGCATGTGAGAGGGTACAAAAATCACACATCAGCATCCTCAGGGGCCACTAATCGCAAGAGAGAGATTACAGGCAGCAATGACAGATTCTTTATGCTTCCTCTGCAGCCCAGATAAGATAAGACTTTTTTTTTTTTTTTTGGTGGTGGTACTGAGGATGGAACCCAGGGGCATTCTACCTCCAAGCTACACCCTCAGCCCTGTTTTCTTAGTCTTTTTAAAATTTTTTTTAGTGGTACTGGGCATGGAACCCAGGGGCTTTCTACCTCCGGGCTATACTCCCAGATCTATTTTATATTTTATTTGAAAACAGGGTCTCACTAAGTTGCTGAGAGCCTCACTAAGTAGCTGAGGCTGGCTTCGAACCTACACGATCCTCCTGTCTTAGCCTCCCAAGCGTGGGGATTACAAGTGTGCGCCACCATGCCTGGCTGAGACTTTTTCTTTTTTTTTTTTTTTTAAAAAAATGCATGTATTACTTCAGATCATCTAAGTAAACAGCGACAATTAATTGCCATGTAACTTCTGGTTCTCAGCTCTCTTGGGGACACTTAAGTTTAATGGTCTGAAATAAACCCAGAACCACCCTATGATTTTTGTGATAATTACTGCGTACTTAAATGGCCCACAAATGTCATGCAATCATAGAGCTGATCTAAAAAGTTAATGGAGAAATAACCTACATGTACAAAGTGACCATTTCCCCTCCCTTTATTCCACATGATGCTGCTTGACTCTGGGAGCGCAAACCTCTGCTCCTCTTGGTTTCCCAGTGGCTTTTGAGCACATGGGTACATTTCTTTATCAGTCCTTCCAAATCCCAGCCTCCTTTCTACTTGTTATTCTGCCTTCTATTCCCCAGTTGCCTCCTGCTGCGGCTCAGCACACAGTTGCTAGTGCCCACCTCCCTTGGGGGCTGCTGAGGGCACTGGTAATCATCAGCAATGGCTGGCATCAGGGGCAGGAGAAAGGCAGAGACTGCAGAGGGAGGGGGACAGCAATGACAGCCAGCAGAGCCCTGGACCCGATGACCTTGGATCATTTCCATCTGTGACCAAAGCTCTGACCTATCCTCACCCTTGCAGCCCGACTCAGTTCTAGGTGATGTACAGCCCACCCTTAGAGTGTGCCTGGGCTCCTCTGAGGTCCTGCAGGGGCTGCTCACATGCAAGTGGTACCCAGTGAAAAGGCACTCTATTCTCCCAGCTCAGCATCCCTTTCCCATCCCTCTCTGTCCCACTTTTCCTATGAATGCTGCTGGCTAAACCAGACACCATCATTGAAAAGAGTAAAGGAGGATCCTGACCAGGGCAGTTCCATGTCTCAGAATTAAGTGGACCAGGTGATAACCATGTTTAGGGGCTGTAGGACATTTATTCTCCACTCCTTATATTTCCCTAGAGAGGAAGGAATTTTTACTATTTATTTATAAACTCTTCCAACTTTTTCCCTCTTTTTATTTTTTTACTTTTTGGGAGGAAGAATGACTTAACTAATTGGCAGATTTGGAGGAAGAAATTAAGAAAACTCAGGCTAGTCCTTCTGTATCTCTGTTTGGGTCCACCTATCTTTAGAATATCTACTCTGCATGAAGCAAACATATATTGGTCTGCTCTGCCCTGGTGGAGGAGGTCTACAGATCCCCACTTCTGTTCAGGAAGTACACATTTAATTTAGATATGAGGACACAAATCCAAAGCCATCCTCTATAATCTGGCTTTTATTTTTTTTAATTTTTTTAAATTTGGAAACAGGGTCTCACTAGGTTTGTTGAGAGCTTCACTAAGTAGCTGAGGCTGGCTTCGAACCCGTGCGATCCTCCTGTCTCAGCCTCCCAAGCGCGGGGATTACAAGTGTGCGCCACCATGCCCGGCTCATAATCTGGCTTTTAATTAATAAACTTTAAATGTCTGACTTCTGTGCCTTATTTTTTTAAATGCTTTTTTTTTAAGCTTCTCTCTGGTAGGAAAGAAGTGGAGAGGGGTTATTTGTTCTTCCTAAAACATTAACATGTTTTCCTATAAGGACTAAATCTCTAGCCCTACAGATAAACTGGGCCCTGTGTTTTATAATTATTCAGCGGAGGGAATAATTAAAAATCTTGAACACATATTATTATTGCTAGTTTTCTTTTGTTCTGGGTTTTGACCCGAGGGCATTCTAAGCCCTCAGCCCTTTTTTATTTTTTATTTTGGAACAGAGTCTTGAAAAGTTGTTGAGAGTCTTGCTAAGTTGCTGAGGCTGGCCTTGAACCTGTGATTCTCCTGTCTCAGCCTTCTAAGTACCAGGATTACAGATGTGTGCTACCATGCCCAGGTAGGTATACCTTCTTACAAGCAGGGTTCTACATTTGGGAGGACCCCCTGCTTGCGAATGAAGCACATGATTTTGAAACTACTTTATAGTTCTATTGGTTCCAAAGATGCAAATTACCCATCCTGACCTCCCTTTCTACTCAGTTTCTCTCATAAAATATTAGAGAGACTCATGATAGCTGGAAATCTCACTCTGACAATCCCACCCTCACACCATCTCCAAATCCCAGAGTCATTTTCTCTCTGAACAGGCCTCTGGCCAGTTCACCTACTTTACTTGTGCTTCTGCTTGCATAAAGATGAATTCCCACTTCCTTGCAAAGGCCCTCTGGAGTCTGGCTAAGTTTTCCTAGTGAGGAATAAAAATCAACAAGAAGGTATTAATCATCATAAGTTAATACAGAGACACCTAATACTTATTACAAAGCAGCCATCGATTTTGGTTACTCCCAACAAAATAGCAGGAACCCCACATTAAAGCCAATGGACGTAGACCCAATTTGAATTTGCAACAAACCCTGCTGTTCAGAGCTGAGCTATTAATATTAATTTGCATATCTACTGAGTTTGAAGTCTCTATGGTTTACCTGGTACCATTCTTCTCGTGTGTTTTACAGGAACACAACCCACGCAGCTCTTGTACTGAAGGCTACGTAAAATAACGTTTGTGGTTATTGGGGAAGAAAAAGTGGGGTGTTTTCTACCTTTTGAGTGTCTCCAAGAGGGAAACCATGGATGGATCTCTCAAGGATGTGTCTTTCAGCAGGGAGCTGAGAAGGTCACAGCAGAGGAAAGCCTAGAGGACTTGATGTTAGTGCTTTTGAAACTCAGGATTCAAAAGTGGACCAAAGGGAATGGCTATGGTTGTGATGTGCAAGAAAGTATAACCCCCACACAAACAAGCAAAAGTCACAGAGGACTGCCTTTAGAAGAAAGAGAAGTATTTCTCTTAGTCTACAGACTTAGCTAGTGGAACATTTGGACTTTGGGAGGGGAGTTTGACAGGCCCCCTAATGATCCTCCTAATTCTGATAAATGCAAGGCCAGATCCCACATCATGCTATGTATTTTCATAGTGCTTATGCCAACACTAATTGATTACCCTCATTAGTGGATTATTAATATAAAAGGAGCTTCAATTGAAGAGTACCGCACACGAACTCACAGCTATTACCAAAGCTTGGTGCAAGTACTTCTAAAACACTGTCCTTTTGACTTTCCACTGTTCAAAGGAAGCCAAGCTAGTGATGACTAAATGTCACTCAGTCAGGAAGTACTTATATGAACGATGACAAAGTCATACCATGGAATACTAGACAGCCATTAAGAACAATAACATAGATTGGTATGACTGACATGGAGAGATTTCTCAGATACTACAGTATATGGCTGGGGAGGGAAGCAACTAAACAGAGTAATGTTTTTAGTATTATCTTATTTGCTTTTGCAAAGCAAAAGTATATGTTTAGAAAAAACTTGGAGGGAGAATCAGTTTACTTTTTCTCCTTTCTTTGCTGCTTCAAGTTCTGTTCTCTACGAAGAGAATATGTAACCAGAAAAATTTAATAAAATTACTGTATTTAGAAAAAAATGTTTTTTGTTTGTATTTTGTCTGTTTTGTGCCAAATTTCAACCTGAAAAAGCATCTTTTTGGGGGAGGTACTGGGGGTTGAACTCATGGACACTCTATCACTAAGCTATATATATATATATATATATATATATATATATATATATATATACACACACACACACACAAGATCTTACTAAGTTGCAGAGGGCCTATGTTGTTGAGACTGGTCTTGAACCTGCAATCCTCCTGCCTCAGTCTCCCAAGTATGGGCTTGTAGGCATGCATCGCTGCACCTGGCTCTGAAAAGACATCTTAGTGCCGTATCTTTACAGATACCAGAACAGAATACTATGGGACAAGAGAAGAGAAAATTTAATGAAAAGCAACAGGAATTGATTCAGTCTGACTCTTGTGTGGGGTTTTTTTTTCTAAAACATGGAAAATATGAGGGATAGAAACAGGATGGAGGGGCCACATGCCTTTGCAGTCTGGGTCTTCCCTAAACATTGAGCTAGTGAAGTGATATTAAATCTCTTTTCCTTGATTACATCAAGCATAAAACAGGTCTTTGGAGAGAAGAGTGATGTGATTTCTGGGTCACTGAGAAAGAAAAGGGGCAGGACTGGGCTCCCAGGTTGCCCAGAGCCACACAACCACCATGCAGGGCTTTCTTGGGAAGATCAGACATAATGTTCTACCATATAATATGATCTGCAAACTTCAGCTATGTCACAAGTGGTTGGAAAACCTCCTGCACTGCATCTTCTGGGGCTCCTTCCTCCCATTCATGGTGGGATCAGAGAGGGAGGGGGCTATGCCCACGTCCTGCTCCCCAATAGCATGCACATGTGTTTGTCTTTGGGTGATGGGTAGGGGACCCATGATCTAGGAGAATGGCAGGCTTGGGCATAGGGAATCCAGAGGGGCAAGGCCCGGCAAAAGGTGGCCTCCAGTTTCTTAGGGGGACTGAGGCAGTGAAAGTGAGGGGGTATTTGGAAGATGTGTGGGTCTGAAGATGCTCTTGGTGCCAGAGTTTTCAAGGAAGGATTCTCCTTTGCCCTCAGCTTCTGGCCTTTTAATCTTCCTTAGATCTGTAGCACCTCTGACAGAGGGTGGGCGGGGAGAAGGAAGACAAGGTGTCCTGGGAAGCTTAGCCACTTCCTCCTGATTCTCTATGACACACACAACATTGAGTTTGGGAGAAAGATTGGGCAACCAAAAGTTAAAAATGTATTTTAAATATGATCTCTGAGGTCTCTTTTGTTACCCAGTTTCTCAGATAAAGGAGTAGAGACCCCAATGGAGCAAGGGAGGTGGGGGAGATAGAGACATAATGAAGGTAACAGTTAAGTAATACTATGGAAGTATATAAAATTATCAATATAATCTCAAAGATATGTAAGGGAGAAGAGATAGGAGGAGGGTGGGATCCAGATGGAAACATATCAAGTATTATATGTTCCTCTCACTCTATCCCTCATTATGGTGTATAATTACAATGCACCAATATTGTAATATTAAAAAAATCTCCGAGTCTTTAAGTTCTCTGTGCTTTGGTTTCTGGGCTCTGACAAATGGAACCAGATAAGAGCCCGGTGGTGGGCCCTCTCATTCTTGCAAAGAATCACATCGTATGAAGGAAGAGGAGGAAAGGAAATATATCTCGTGACATACATCTCCTGTTTTCTGGACTGAATTCTATCCTTTGACTTTGCCTCTGTGACCAAGCACAGGGCTGTGGGTATAAAAGTTTTAATTCGAATTTTAAAGATAATAATCTTTAATCTCTCTTCCCCTTCCTTTCGGAAGAGTTATGTGAATTTTAAAACACATACAGGTTCCTAGAACTGCCACCAGAGTCAGGATACAGAGAAGTTCCATCAGTTTCCCCAAATCCTGTATGGTAACATTCTACCCCCGCCACAGCCAACGGTTTGTTTACCCCCATGATAGTTTTGTCTTTGTAGGGATGTCATGTGAATGGAACGACTGGCTTGAGACTGGCCCCGTCATTCAAGTTAATGTCTTCAAAGCTCATCCAAGTGGTTGTGTGTATCACCAGTTCATTCCTTTTTCCTGTAGAAGAGTATGGATGTACCATACTAGTTTAGTCATTCACTTTTTACAGTGCATTTGGGTTGTCTTCAGCTTTTGGTTGCCACATATAAGGCTGGTATGAACATTTGTGTATAGGTTTTTGTGTGGATGTAAGTTCTGCTTTCTCTCAGGTATTGTGCAGCAGTGGGATTACTTGGTTATGTTTATAAGAAGTGGCCAAACTATATTCCAGAGCAGCTGGCCCATTTTGCCTTCACACAAGGATGCAGGGGAGTTCCAGCAGCCCTACCTGCTCACCATCCCTTGGTAGTACCAATACATTTTGTTGAACCATTCTAACAGTGTGGAGTGGTATCTTATCATAGATCCAATCTGTTTTTCCCTGGCTAATACTATTGAATATTTCTTTGCAATCTTTGGCCAAATATCTGTTCCAGATCTTTGTCTATTTTCAGGTTGAGTGTTTTTTTTTTTTTAAGATTTAAAGAAGTTTATTAGAAAGATAGAAATACAGAGGATAGGTACAGCTCCATGCCAGACTGGCATGGAGGGGTGACTCGAATGAATACATCCAGGTTGAGTGTTTTTATCATTGAGTTTTGAGAATTACTTATGTAAAGATGCGATTTTGTTGAGATGTTGAGAGGAGCTGAGAATGATGGAGAGAAACTATAAGAGATTTCCCTTCCATGGTCAGGAAGGGACTGGAGGGGAAAGAAAGGAAAATACAAATTTAGAGACAGAGCTGCGGAGATGACTTTACTCTCTTCTCGCACCCAGCCTAGGAAATGACCATACTTACTGCTTCGTAATCTGCCAATTCCAGCCTGGCTTTATTCTGCATCGTCCTCTTACAGAGATAGATGGCTGAGGGAGGAAGAGACATTACAACATGTATAAAAGCTGAAAAACAGTGGGATCATAAACCTATCTGCCCACCAGTCCACTCAGCCAGCCAGCCCTTCCTCTGTCCTGTGAAGAATGCATTTTCTGAGTGGAAGTCATGACACCTGACCTCTAGACTCTTTCTGTAGGTCGGGACCAGGTGAGGACCCCATCTGCCCTCCCTGGGAATTCCGGCTTCCTCTTCACTCTGATATACTCCAGAGATCCTCCATTCAGTGTGAGATTTCACAAGCACCATGTTACCCTGGTGACTAAAAGCTTGACACTGAATTCTCCGTATCTTCAGAAGAAATATCCATATCCTTAGGGTGACAAATATGGCTTTTTATGATCTGGTCTTTGTCTCGTTGACCTCTCCTCCTTTCTCACGCAGGAGCCACGAGGCCAACAAATGTCCAGCTCTACGCCTCTGCATGTGTGTCTTTTATATGAAACATCTCACCTGTTTCCTCTTTACCACTCTTTGGTGACCTCCCACTAATTTCAGAAGACCCTGGTCCGTGTTTTAGATGGCGTTGACACCTCCCTGACCATACAACTTAACTTCATTACACTGAATCCCAGAGCCCCTGCTCCAGGCTGGGGGTTGATCAGGAACAGAGGCTATTGTCTTAGTCAGCTCCAAACCTGCCCCAGGGGGACTGCACCTGTCCTGCTAGGTGGGAGAAAAGAGTAATGGAAAAGGAGAACAACTGAGGGCCCCGGGCTCAGGCTCAGGAGGAGTTGTAGGCCCTCAGTCCCCAGGGCATTCTTTCCCAGACTTGGCCTTCATCCCCTCCTCTCTCTATCTCTGCTTCTTCAAGGTCTTCCTTCTGCTCCAGTGCCAGGTGGAGTCATCCAGGGAAAACAGTAGACGAATGGTAAGAATAAGGAACAGAACAACCAAGAGGGAAGGTCACAGAGGCCCTGTGGCTAGCTACAACAAGCACACTGGGGTATCTGTAGTCAGCTCCTCAGTGGATTAACTAATGCCTTCCATTTGCTCTGAAATATTTACTGATGGCTGCCTGTGATCCCGGGGAACCCTGCAGCTAGCAGCCTACTCCCTGGTAGGTCCATACTTCCGATTCCTATAGTCTAACTATGTGCTCCCAGGGGCCAGGAATGGTTGTTCCCAAATCTGCTTATGTCATATGCTCTTGTCATTTATGTAATGTAAGGTCACTAAATATTATTTCTATACACGGTCCAGGAGCTTTGGTTCAACTTAACAATTTTTCAACTTTACAAGGATGTGAAAGACATATACATGTGGTAGCAACCACACTTTAAATTTCAACTTTGGATCTTTTCCTGAGCGAGTGATATGTGGCGTGCTACTCTCTGGGGATCCTAGGCTGCAACAACAAGCTGCAGTTTCCAGTTGGCCACACGCTCCAGAGGGAAAACAGCCCACGCTCTACAGCGCGTTGCACTGCTAAGCTAGAATGCCTGGTATGTCAGATGTATTGAATGCATTTTTTTCTTTTTTGGTGGTACTGGGGTTCTGAGAAACTCTTCTATCTCCGGGCTACACTTCCAGACCTATTTTTATATTTTTATTTGGAAACAGGGTCTCTTAAGCCAGCGCGGCTGGCTTCGAACCTGTGCGATCCTCCTGTCTCCACCTCCCAAGCGTGGGGATTACAAGCGTGTGCCACCACGCCCGGCGTATTGAATGCATTTTTGACTTGTGATATCTTTGACTTATGTTGGGTTTATCAGGACACAGCTCTGGCATAAGTAGAGGGGCATCTCTACCAGTGAAATTTAAGTTAGAAAAAAAAAAAGCCAGCATTGTTGTTTCTATGAAGACTAGGTAGAATGGTTGGGAACAATATAATAAAAACGAGTAGGCTAAGACAATTGCTGGCAAATCTGGCGAGACAGCTAGAAAAATACAATTCTAGGAGAAGCCAATATTCAGGTGGCTTCAAAAGTATCTTGAAATTATTGATGCACTTTAACAATACCCAAACTGGATGGTATCTTATAAACATAGTTTAAGAAAAAAACCCAAATCCTTGGGATCCAAAGTGAAAGAGAAATCCTTGGTCCTATCTCAAAGACTGTCACATGGGCATCCTTTCATATATTGTACATTCCCATGAAGTCATGAAGTACTTAAAGGCTGAAGTACTTTAGGTATCTTATTTTTGCAGAATGGGAGTATCATTTTTAAAAATGATTGGCTATTTATCAACTTTTCCAATGAACCAAGGAGCTATAGTTCTGTATTATGTCTGAGAAAGGAGTGTCTGCTCTATTACCAAGTACCTTTTGCCTCTTGGACCACAAGCAGCCTGTGAAATTGGGAGTGACCTCGAGCAGGATGCTTGGCACGTCACCTGCCCTACCGGCCCTGGTCTCAGTGCCTGTGAGCAGCGTAGGTCAGTGGAGGTGGCGGTTGCTTTGACAAAGCTGCCGTGTCAGATGGCAATTTCTACTGTATTCTATTGACATTTCTACTGCATTCTATTGGCATTTTTTATTGGAGAACTCAGAAAAGGCTAACCCAGATTTGGAGTATGGGTTTCTCTGAGGGAAATGGAATTTCCAAGCCATCTGAATCAAAATGGTAACCACGGTCCCAATAAGCAGGTATCTAGGGGACTTGTCTGAAGCTCAGATGTTGCTCCTTTTGGAGAAGCCCTGTCCCCTCATCCTCGTGCCTGGCACCCCATCCTCACCTGTTTCACTTGGGTGAACCCACTCCTGCCTCAAGCTCACTGTGTCATCATGGCATAACTACAAGGTGCTTACAAAGTTTATAAAGGGCTCAGATTCATGAACTATATGGGCAGTTACATTTTTTAAATGTTGAGTTTATTTTATTTCTTTTTTCTTTTCCTTTTTTTGGTACTTGGTATTGAACTCGGGGGCATTCTACCTCTGAACCACACCTCCCATTCCCTTTTTCATTTTTTTAAATTTTGAAACAGGGTCTCACTGAGTTGTTGAGCATCTTGCTAATTACTAAGGCTGTCCTCAAACCTGTGATCCTCCTATCTCAGCCTCCCAAGTACTGGAATTATAGGTACCACTGCACCTGGATACACTTATTATTTTCAATATACTTAAAAAAAACAGATCTGCTTCTAAACTTTCCATCTTTACTAGTGACTTTCCTTTATCCCTCAGCCTTCTAGAGGAATAGTTTCTCTTTGTATTTTCTCCATCCTCTAATTACTTTTAGAACAACATAATTTGAGCACTGGAAGTAATCCTGGCAACCATCAAGGACAGACCCCTTGTTTCTGGATGGGGAAACACGAGGGTGGAGAAGTGACATGGTTCACCATATGCTGGTCAGTGATCCAGCTGGGAGAAGGATTGAGGTCAAGTTCAGACTTTCTGCTGTGACATCCTCTGACCCATTTTCTCATTAATGTATCCGTTCATCCACTTGTTAAACATGTACTGAGAGTCTCCTATGTGCCGGGCACCGTTTGGGGTGCCGAGAAGTCACCGTGACATCACTGCTTCTACTGAGCTCGGGGAAGGTCGGGCTCAGTTCTAGACATCTCAAGTGTCCCCTTACACAATGTTCATGATAACTCTATAAGGTGGTCTTAATTATTCCCCCAATTTACACCTGAGGGAATGTCTTCAAGTTATTCCTCATTCTTTGAGACCCTCAAGGGCTCCCCACACTGCTGAACCAATCCTTGACTACAAGCCCTTTTAAAAAACCTGCTCCTCCCAACCTATTCAGCCTATTTATGATTCCTTATCAACACAGAGCTTTGGAATACTCAGACTAGGTCTTCCCTATTCCCTTTGTGGCCACATGCGGCCTCTCTTGGCCTGGTCAAATCTGTAGCATAGAAATCAATAAAGCAAGTGACCAGTGAGTGTTTATTGAAGGAATAAATATTTCTGGTTCCTCATTAAGTGAAATCATATCTATTCTGAATTCTCAGCTTCCACTTTACATCCTTTCTGATGAGAGGACCATCACAGTGGTAGCAACTGGGCACCACCCCGGGAGCAATGCCAATGGCTACTACCAGAGGAATGACAGCATCCACCACTGACACCGTAGCAACTCCTCCTCACCGTGAGCCATGCTCCAAACTTTACGAGTGTACTAACTTAATACTAACAAAACAACACCAGGAGTCGTCCTCTGACTTTCATATGAGATTTCTGAGACACAGAATGGTCAAAGAACTTGTCAAGGTCACACAGGCCATGGAGCTGGTTGAGCCTGAGGCCCACAGTGCTGTATTCTCTCTTGGTAAATACTTCTTACTAAACTGCTTTGGAAATATTGTTGAGGATTTTTGCATCAGGCACCTTGACTTTCTGATTTGCTAATACGCTGAGACATAGGAATTCCAAACACTTTTGCTTTCAGGAGAGCCTGACATAAGCGATCAATTTCCATCCCTGATTTCTATGCTGAAATCTGCAGAGAAAAGGAACTAATAAGGGCCTATTGTACCTGGTGTAAGTTGGCGTGGATATATTTTAGTATTACCTGGGCCCAGCTTATCTCGTCCCACTGGGCTCCCACCCCCTCTACTGCTGGGAGAAATATTGGATTTCACATTCACAAGGCACACGCTGCTGTTTGGATCTCAGCTGTAATCATTCAAATTCCGAGCGGGGCTGCCCTGAGCAGTCTTTCAGCCTCAGAAGCACTTGCTTTATGAATGGCCAAATGCAGCTTCTGCTCTGAGCCGGCAGCTTCTCCGGACCCACCGCTCATCTCATTTAGGGCACAGTGGTTTCTGGGACCCACAGTGGGGCCTGTGGACAGTGAGCAGACACCCCTCCCTGGCCCTTATCAGGCAACGACTCGCCCGCCTCCCATCCTGAGGGCGCTCCTGATGGCTGGTCTCCCCTCCCGCAAATGTGTGCTCCAGAGTCTGTGGCTGAGCACCACAGGGCCACAAGCCTCCTCCGGCTCTGCACGGCTGCATCTGCTCTGCTGTTGCAAACAATTCTGCAGAGGATCAAGGCTCCCACTGAGCCAGGGAGGGCCCTGGCTAGATTGCCACAGTGGCCTTCGGGATGCCCAGCAGAGAGCAGGTGCGGCGGCAGCTTCAGGCATGGTGTGCATGCGACCGTGGAAGGGCATGGGCACTGGGGCCACTCGGGTCTGATGCCACTAGGGAGTGTCTGTGGATCGTCTTCAGCAAAGAGCCGGAGCAATCAGCAAGTATGGACAGCATCAGCAGGGGCTGCACACAGGGGTGGGCTGGACCCGTTCTCATGGGCTGAACATCAACTGGTAGTTCAGAGTAATGTGATGTGTGAGGACGTGGCCTTCCTGGGTCCCAGGGTCTTTATCTTAAGCATAAGGGCAGTGTTATTTCTTCAAAGAATTGGTACACAGAAATATTAAAGTCTCCACTGAGAACATGTGGCAAAGGTCTGAGAGGCCCCTGCCAAGGTAGACTCAACTCACTGCTTTCCAGCTTCTACCTTCGCCCTCTTTCTACTCCCCTAGTTCAAGGTGACATAGTTACACCCCTCTCGGTCTGTCTTCCTTTTCCCCTAACTTCCAACTATCAAAAATAGCAATTAGTTCTTAGTACACTGTACCAAGTCTGTGAGAACAGAAAAGGGCCAGGGGCAGGTTGCTCCTTGATTTAACCCTTCCCGAAGCCCTGCCACTGGGAGGAGCAATCACAAGCCACTGTCACAGAGTGTTGCCGTAGGATTCTATTCTCCATGGCTCCACAGAGCGATCATATTGACCACCCTTGATAAAACTTTCCTTCCCTTGGCCTCTTCCCTTCCATCACTACGTGGAAAAGGGAGCTTCTTACATGTCCATGATATCAGAAAAGGCCAAGTGGGGTAAAGACCCTCCCACCCTTGCATTTGTCTTCTGCACTCCCAGGAGTGAGGGGGAGTGTGTGCTGTGGCCCCTCTTCTTACCGTAGTCCGTGTTCTCAGGTTCCCAGCAGTTGGAAGGCCAGAAGTAAGGAGCCTGAAGAGGAGCACAGGTGTCAGACCCCAGAGCTTGCCACCCTCACTCCCCTGCGCCCAGTGAGCCCCCTCTCTGTGACCCACTCTCTCCCCATCTCTTTCCGGTGGACACCATGCCCAGATGCTGCAGTGGCCCATTCTTGAACACAGCCAACATTTTCATTGAGGTGTTGAGAAATGACATCTATGGTAAGCAGAATAGAAGCAAAAATGGGAAGCTTTGCTTATGGAGAGAACCCCCACCAAAAAACCCTTACCCTGAAACAAGAGAAGTCTGACTGTCAACATCAGGTGGCAGGCGGGGCTCCTTCTTCCCTTTAACCTAAGAACTCTGCTCATAAACCCTTTGGTTCAGACCTTGGCACAATCCCTTCTGCTCTGCCTCAATTTCTGCTGGGACAGGGTCTAGGAGAAGCGGTATAAATGGGTGGAGAGCATAATTAAATGGTAAACAGAAGCCTCGCTCTTACACAAGGGAGTAGACAGGCTAAGGACTGTGCCATTCCACCCTGAGGCTCAAATCAAACCAGCCTCCTAGATTTCCCTAGAGGAAAATCCACATTGATTCTCTGAGTACCCCACCTTTTCCATCTTCAAAATGGGCGGTATTTATCCCTGTAAAGCTTGTTCTTCAGAATAAATGTGGAAATAATGCAAGTTTCTCCTGAGGTCTGGATGTTTGTGTCCTCCCTGAATTGATGTATATTGAAATCCTAGTTCCCATGGTGATGGTTCCAGGAGGTGGGACCTTTAGGAGGGGAGAGGTCATGAGGTGAAACACTTCTAAGTAGGACTAGTGCCTCATAAAAGACATCTTAAAGAGACACCTTGTCCCCTTTACCATAGGAGGATGCAACTCTGGTTTCGTCTATGAAACAAAAGAATAGGCCCTTATCTGACAAAGAACCTGCTGGAGCCTTGAGCTTGAACTTCCTAGCCTTAAAGACTGTGATGAACAGATTTCTGGTGTTTGCAAAATACCTGGCTTATGAAATTCTGCTATAGGAGCCCAAAGGTGTTTAGATATCCTCTCAAATAGTAGGCGCTCAATAAAGACCTTCTGGGTCAACCAATGGCCCAGATACAAATTCTCTTGACATTCCCAGTGCTGGTGAGGGTGAAGGTGTTCCCCTTAAAGACCCTTAGTTTTCTAGATAGTTACAGTCTGAGGTCTGATGACCAGAAATGGTTCTTCAGGAGGAGGAGCCAGCAGGCCTACCTGGAAACGATAAAAGGTTCCGTCATCCTTCATGGTGAGAACATGGTCTGAGATAGGAAAGATGTAGCCCTGGGCCGCTATAAGGCTTCCCAAGTGTATTGCTTCAACTGCAGAGAGAAAAGGAATTAGGAGGCAGGTTATTTAGCTGGATCATGGGCTGGGGGGAGCAGAAAGGTGACCAGGAGTAAACTGTCATCACCCCCAGGTGCTGTTGATGTCAGCAGGTAGGAAGGGCCACCTTGAGTCTGGGGCTCCTCTGGATCCCAGCTCTGAGAAATTGAGGATGCTAAACCTCCTACCCCCAAGACCTTCCAGAAGTAACCAGGCCTAGACTCATGGTTCAGAGGATGAGCTTTGGCATAGATAAACTTGTATTTAATTAAGTGAGATATTTCACATAAAGTGCTGAGCAGTGTCTGGTACAAATACTCAATTGGTGCTGGCAGCCCTGATTCATGGTTTCAGTTTCATCATACTCAGCTGTGAGGAAGCAGCCTCGCTGCCCACAAAGAGTCTGGGCCTGTACCGTATCCCCCAGTGTGGCGCCCCAACTGAGGAGAGAAGGGTGCTTCCCCTTCTCTATGGACGTAGGAGAAACATCCACTTCCCTAGAAAATTGGAAGTACCACAGTGGGACACAGGAAGGCCAAACTGAAAGAGATACTTATATTTTTTCCCCCTGATCAACTTGTTGCTTTATTACTTTCACACTGGCCATAAATGGATTCATACTGATAGTGAATAATTTATATTCTATACTGAGCACAGCTAAAGAAAAACAACCCCTAAATGCTCCTACCTGACATAAGATTTATCCACAATTCTCAAAGTCCTTTCATTGTTAAAAACTAATTTTTGGACATGAAAATTATTGACATGTTCTGGGGCTCTAGCAATTCATAATCTCTGAGTTTTCAAAAGTGATTTGTTTCGGATTTACTTGCAAACTTTTCAAGAGGCTGAAAATAATCCAAATGTTTTGCTTATTCAGAATCACCTGTTCTCTTCTGGAATGAGGGTGTACTTCTAACTGATGAGATCAGAATAAATAGGGTGTTATTTCACAGCTTGCTTTTTATATTCTGTACAGTTGTCCCTTGGCATCTGTGAGTGATTGGTGCCAGGATCCCTGAGGATACCAAGCTCTGTGGATGCTCAAGTTCTTATATAAGATGGTGCAGTATTTGCATATAATCTATGCACATCTGTCTGTATGCTTTAAATCATCTCTAGATTACTTATCATGCCCAATGCCATGGGAATGCAATGCAAGTAGTTGTTCTCCTGTGCTAACAAGAAAGAGTCTGTACAGGTTTAGTACAGACAATTATTTTTTCCTGAATATTTTCAGTCCACGTTTGGTTGGCTCCATGCCTACAAACCCACAGAAGTAGAGCGCCAATTGGATGCTTGAAGAATCATGGGTCTGGCAAGAAGGAAGTTTCTTAATCTGCAGCTGTTCCTTCCCCAGGGACAGAGGAACCAGATCCAGTATGAAGGAGACTTTCATGTCACTAATATCAAAGAGTTTTAGCTTCATTCCTTGAGCAAAAATGTTTCTATTTATAAGTTTTGCAAATGGAAAAAAAGAAAGGAAGGACAGATGTTGGATATACCTGGCCTTCCTGGGCCTTGCTTGGCCACCTGTGTCCTTATATTCCCAGCTGCCAAACTCTTCCCAGCTCCTCCTAGTCAGGTAATTCTCAAGCCGGTCCCTACATCCTGCCATCCTCCCAAAGGCATCAGAGCATTTAGACCTTCATAGATATGACCTTCATCAATTGGGACTTTTCATAGAAGCTTTTTATGCCAGGTGCAGAGAATTCTTACCTATTAATGGCCTGACTAGGGTTCTAATAATAACAATAGTAATAATAATAAATGTCAGAGATGCAATGATTATTATGGAAGGGTTAACAAACCAGTCCTCTTAAATAAGACTACCATGAGGAACCAGGTTCCTTATAATAAAATGAATCATTGATTTCAAGTAAATATACCTAAACTGATGAAGCTTATCTAGTCCAAGTTTCCCAAGGGGACAATCACAAGTCCAGATTTCATAAGGGAAACCAGAGGGTAGGTGATTTGGGCTCTATCCCTGTAAAGGATTTGCATTTGCTGTTATTTTCCCCTGTGAACTAAGAACTGGACTATAATTAGAATTTTTTGCTCATCACGAGTGGCCACTTTTCTGGCACTCAGGTTTCCAGCACCTATATTTAATCAAACTGTTTGTAAGTTATATTGTTTTATAGTTGACAGTCAATGAAGAATGTCAGGTTAACATACAAGAATACTGAGCTGATATAGTGATCCCAGCAAGAAATCACATCTGAAGGCCAGACACCTAGGGTGGGCACTTGAAAAAAAATCCTCAGAACACATGGTGGTTGGGGGATCACTTACAATGGGGCAAATAGGTCTAACCACCCTTAATGTCCATCAAAAACATCAGAGTGGATCTTTACAAATGTGACTTTTGAGTATCAAGACTATTCTCTTATGCAAGACAAAAGAGTATATGGTAAGTTCAGAAAAATATTAACTAGGGTAGCCTAGATGATTAGCTTTACTTATCTACATGTTTTCCATTTATCTGGAGCCCTCCCCCTACTTTCTAATTATGCTTTGAAGATAAATTTTTGTGCTTATTTTCTGGTAGGAGGACAGTTTTGGAAGCTGTCTTGTTGGCTGGGGTTTTGTTGATGTTTTTCTGGTAGGGTTTTCCTAATTGAAATGCGCAATTAGAGTTGAAAAAAACACATCATTCCTTCACTTTTCTCACAGACACAGAAAACAGAAGGAGTCTTAGCAAATAATTAAACATCTTAATTGTGGATCAGGCAATCTAATTTTAAGAGCTGGCTCTCAAGGCTGTTCAGTGACAGTGCTACAACTTATCTTTAATTGCCGTGGCTAACAAGAATCCGTCTCATTTCACACGCTATTGTATTGAGCTCTTTGGAATTCTCAAGATTTGCTCATTTCCTCAAAGGTTGACTTAAATTTAAAGATAGATAGTCAGTGGAGGAAACAAATTAATTTTATTTGTAAATAGAGTGATTTCACACCTTGGAATTCACATATTGATAAGCCTGGTCCTCAGGACAGTAGGAGAACCCAGTTTGCAAGTTGGTTAGGATGTGTATTGATACCAGGGGTCAAAGATCAAGTACCTGGGTCCTCAATGGAGAGGTTCTTCATAAGCCACTGCACAATGTCAGTACCTGAAATGACAAAGTAGTTTCAACTGAAGACCTCACGGGTTATTAGCCATGTGGCAGAAGAAACATGTGTCCCCTAAGCGAATCCCAATTCAAATCAGCACGAAGCATGAGAGGTGCACTATTCTGACACATTTTTATCCTTAACCATTTTTATCCATTGGAACATTTTCATAGTTATATTATTTTTTAAAATTCCCTTCTGATGACTCCGGTTATATCCACATTTCTAGGAAGAAATTATAGGGGACTTCCTGGGAATAAAGATTTCAATGACTTCTTAAAGACAGGAGAGGTAACTCTATCGAACAAGGAAGACTTGTTAGCTCCTTACCTTTGATGACAAGGGCTGATCAACACTGGTGACCTGAGAGGTTCTGGCAATATTTATCTCTTATGGCATGAGCCCATCCTGAACCAATGTACCCCTGTGTCTGGGGTGAAAACTATGTGTTCAACAATGCTTTTCTTCTACCACTGGGCCTCAGCTAAATCATATTTCCAGATTCCCCTGAAGTTGGATGTGGACCAAGTTTCACCAATGGAATGTAAATAAAAATAACATGCCACTTTTATACCTGGACCATAAAACTCCTAGGTAGTACTCCAAATCTCCACACCCTTTCCTCCCCTTCCCCAGCCACTGGATGGAGAGTACTCTGAGATCCTGATAGAGGGCAGAGCCACGATACAGAAGGAGCCATGGTTCTAACAGTGAAAATCAATACCCATTTTAGGCTCTCATTTGGTAATCCCCTGAAATTTGCTCATTTATTATGACAGTTAGTGTTATCTTAATTACTATAAAATCTTGAAGCAGCCGGGACTTTTAAGGCTTATCTACTCCAGCCCTAGCCAATTCATGATCCCCTTCATAGTGCCCTGGATAATGGATGCCATAACCTGCATTTAGAAAAACTTGGTACCTGGAAACTCATAAATTTCTCACTAGCCAGCTTGTTCCAGCTAAATGGGCCTTGACTTTTCTGAATGGAGAGTTGTTCCTCTCTTACTTTCTCTCTTTGGCCTTAGTTTTGCTCTCTGGTGAGAGAAAAAACAAACTTAAACCCAGACCCAATCACTCTGTGAGAACAGTCACTCAGGTATGTGGACAGTCCCTCCCATAGACATCCAGTGTTTTACTCCAGGTGAAACCTGCCTGGATCCTGCAGTGATTATCTTGCATGATATGACCCAGAGCCTCTCACCCTTATGGTCCTGGTCCCCTAAATGGGTTGCCTTTTGTTTGCCTCCCTCCAGGATTGTGGCACTTATAACCCATGTCTGAAGAGCAGCACAGCTCACAGAGCAGGGGAAGAACCCAATATTTTGACAGGTCCTGAATGTCTGATGAGTGTAACTTCTGAAGCTGAGCATTAACCCCTCTGGCCTGCCCATTGTGTAATATGTCGGGAACTGCACACAGGCAAACTAATCGGTTTAACAGAAATAATCACTGCTTTTTAAAAAAAATTATTTTTATTGGTGCATTGTAATCATACATCACATTGGAATACAAGACTAGAGAGGATATACAAGCACACATCATCCACTTAGCCCTCATCCAGTTCCCATCCCATTCCCTCCCCCTCCCTCGATCCCATGCTTGTTTGGTGATTAACTTTGATACATATGTTTATGTACCTCCTGCTTTTTAAAGAGGCTCCATCCTCCCCTATTCCATACCCTCTGATTGGTCACCTTAATTGCTTCACTATAGGGCCCTTTCTATAGCTCGACCACTTCCTGTTGCCCGTTTTCTCCTAGTTATTGCTGATTAGGGGAAGCATCTGGTTTTAATTTTCTGTGATATTTCTCTGTGCATGCTGCATTGCAAATACCGATCCCACTCTTGATGGCCCCAGTTGTGGCCTGGCTACCAGGTGGACTGATCAGACCTCGCTGGCTCAAGCAGCGGCCTTGCCTCATGGGAGGCCCCGGTTCTGGCCTCGCTGGCCCCGACACTGGCCTAACCCCTCAGCTGGCTCCGATCCCGGCCTCGGAGGCCCCAGCACCGGCCTTGCCTCACGGCAGGCTCTGATACCGGCCTCGCTTGCCCCAGCACCGGCTTAACCCCTCGGCAGGCTCCGATCCCGGCCTCAGAGGCCTCAATAGCGGCCTTGCCTCACGGAAGGCTCCGATGCTGGCCAGTGGCCCCGGCACTGGTCTAACCGCTCAGCAGGCTCTGATCCTGGCCTCGGAGGCCCCAGCACCAACCTAACCCCTCGGTAGGCTCCGATCCCAGCATTTGAGGCCTCATTAACGGCCTTGCCTCACGGAAGGCTTTGATGCTGGCTGTTGGCCCCGGCACCGGCCTAACCCCTCGGCAGGCTCTGATCCCAGTCTCGGAGGCCCCAGCACCAGCCTTGCCTCACGGCTGGCTCCGATGCCGGTCCTTGGCCCTGGCACCGGCCTAACCCCTTGGCAGGCTCTGATCCTGGCCTCGGCGGCCCCAGCACCGGCCTTGCCCCACAGCTGGCTCCGATGCCGGCCATTGGCCCTGGTACTGGCCTAACCCCTCAGCAGGCTCTGATCCTGGCCTCGGAGGCCCCAGCACCAGCCTTGCCTCACGGCAGGCTCCGATCCCAGCTTTGCTGTGTCCGTCGCTGGCCTCACCCCTTGTCAGGCTCTAATCCAAGCACCCTCTTTGCCCAACTATTTGTCCCACGTTCTTGAGGGTGTGTGGTGGTAGCATTCTGCCTCTGGGGTCATTACGTCAAAGGTTCCAGGTGTAATGCATCAGATCTCTGCCTCCCCTGAGTACTGGCCACTGCCATTGCCAGTGCCTCCACCATTTCAAATCTTTCCCAAGCTCTTTTTCCACTCTGAATGTTGTCCAGTCTTCCTAAGCATGCACGACGGTAGCATTCAATCTCTGGTGTAATTTCTCCAAAAAATAAAAAATAAAAAATAAAGTTGGTAGGCTCTGATTTCTGCTTCTCCTGAATACAAGTCTCTACCGCCAACGCGGAGACCACTTTCAGCACCGCCTTTCTCTTTGGTCTCCGCTAAAGTCTCTCTCCTTACAGGTGATGTCCAAGATTCTGAACAATGTAGAGAAGAAGCAGTCCTCCTTATCGGGGAATTTTTCCAATAATTCCAGTTCATTTGGATAAGTTTTGTCTGCATCTCCAGTATCCTGGCATCCGCCACCTCCTTGACCCCTCTCCAATATTTTCCTTTTTCCTTTTTCTTTTCCTTTTTTACAGGGTCCTTCCAGGTGGAAGGGGTTCACCTAGGGGTGCCCCACCAACATCTGCCCACCCGCCCAGGGTCGGGGCCAGGGGCCCGGACCACAGGGTCCTTCCGGGTGGAGAGGGGGTCGCCTAGGGTTGCCCCGCCAGTGCCTGCCCACCCGCCCAGGGTCGGGGCCAAGGGCCCGGACCACAGGGTTCTTCCGGGTGGAAAGGGGGTCGCCTAGGGGTGCCCCGCCAGCGCCTGTCCACCCGCCCAGGGTTGGGGCCAGGGGCCCGGACCACAGGGTCCTTCCGGGTCTAATCACTGCTTTTCTAAAGAGATGCAGAACTGAATAGCATTTTGTGGCTAGTGATTAGGATAGATATAAGCCAGGCATGATGGTGCACATCTGTAATCCCAGTACTTGGAAGGCTGAGACGGAAGGATCATAGCCTCATTAATTTAGTGAGACCCTGATTCCAAATAAAAACTAAAAATAGCACTGGGGTGTAGCTCAGACGTAGAATGCCCCTAGGTTCAATCCCTAGTACCACCACAAAAATAAAATAAAATAAAATAAAAAATAAAAAAAAGAATTATAATCCAGTCCTTAGGAGTCTGAGGAGGATCACATATTTATGGTCAGTGTGTGATAACTTAGTGAGATGCTATTTTAAAGTAAAAAATAAAGAAATTAAAAAGGCCTGGGAGTATAGCTCAGAGGTAGCACACCCCTGGGTTTAATCCCTAGAAACCTTTACACGCACACAAAGGTCAGATGTTCATCATCTGGCCAGGAACTCAAAGTCTTCACCCACTGCAAGAAGGTGGCCACCAGTCTGTGAACACTCATCATCTGCCTCTATAAGCTGCTCCTAACTCAGCTTCCTGGCAAGGTAGATTTGGACAAGGGTCCCCCAGCTTCTCTGTCAGCTGGCTTCCCAAATAAAGTCTCCTTCCTGGCCTTAACGCCTGGTCTCTCAACCTAGTTGGCCTGTTGGGTGGCAAGCAGACAGACTTTGGGCCTGTAACCATTTGTCACCTAAAGATCTCACTTGACAGTGAACAGACTGTTGAAGGGTGCTTTGTCACCTCAGGACAGACTGTTTGATAGAAAACAGGCTGGAAGGGGTGACATTTCCAGATGTCTGAGTTCTGCCATGGGTCTAGGCCTTGGTGCAGGGGGAGGGCCTGCCGTGGCTTTCCTGGGCTGGGCTCCCAGCTGGTCCCCTGGAGGTCCAGCAGAGGAGTTGAATGAGCATTGCCCTCATTCCAGAGACAAAATTTCTCCAAAGTTTGACTGGTGGTCAGAAGAAACATTGCTGGCTTTCCAGCAACTGTGCACAGCGGGGCTGTGGAGGCTTCATCCTGCTCCTCTGGGACTCCCCTAGGTTCAGCCCCCATCTACACGGCCTTATGACGACATCCCTGCATAAGCCAGACTTCTAAGCTGCTCCCCACTCTCGCTTCTGAGTGGCTATGGGCTGAACCTTGGGTCAAGACCACTCCTATTCATTCACATTCTTTGACACAAAGTGTGTGTGTGTGTGTGTGTGTGTGTGTGTGTGTGTGTGTGTGTGTTCATTTCCTCCAAATTGCACAAGTTCAACATTTGTCCGAGGAAATGAAGAACAAAGCAGAAATCAAACAAGGACTGTAATCCCAAGCCGGGGTTGGGGGAGAGACTCTAACCTGTTTTTTCCTCAAAAGAAAAATAGTTCTTTTTGTGGGTTGCCTAGAAACTGCGAGGTTTCCAGCATCCCTCCAGCGCTCCCTGGGGCCAGCAGATTATCTTTCTGCTGAGCTTGCCCGAACCATTATTTATCACCTGCCAAGATTGATTACTCACCCTGGGACAATGACAGCCCTTCCTTTCCCCTGTTAATTACTGTCATCATTAATATCCATGTCACTAATTAGAATTCATTCACATTGAAACTCCTTCCTTGGTATCATATCCGCTCCCCCTCTGCCCTAACCCCGGCCTCCGGCACCATTGTCTGGGTGTCTACCCGCTTTCCGAGTTATACGCTTGGTCTCTGGCCTAATGGTTCTCCCCAGTCCACCAGGCTCCAGTCTGCTTTCACAGAGCTACAGGATCACATTTAAGCACTTTTTTTTTTTTGGTAGAGAAGGGAAAGTCACAAAATCCTATTTCCTCCCTTGCAAGTGGGGACCACAGAATTAGACTTATTGTCCCTGGTGTAGCCACCATGACAGGCACTGTCTCATCTGAGGACTGGGTGACTCATTAGGGCCAGGCACGAGCCGAGCTACTTTTCAGGACTGTCCAGGGCCATTCAGCCTGCAGGGACATCCATCCCACTGCCATTCTTGTGTGCTGTGGGCACTGTCTGGTGGACAATGCCTAGGGACAGGTGGACATTCTCCCTCTTACAGGTATGGAGTATTTTGGGCTTCTATTGACCTGGTCCAGAGGGGTGGCCAACCTCTAGACTTGTGGCAGGAGGTGAGCCAGTGTGCGTTTAGCCCCAGGAACAAGTAAGAGAGGTAAACCTGTTATGATGTTATGCGTGTTCAAAGACTTAAAATGACCACATCATAAAATTAGGTAAGAAGAGTTCAAATAACCAGTAGGAGAAAGCATTTTTCCTTTTCTTTTTGCTCTTCCCTTTCTTCTACATTTCCACAACCTCACCCCACACCAACCGCCAATCATACTTTGCTTCTTGTTCTAAAAGGAATTTGAAGCGGATTTTTTTTGTTCAATCTAAAATTAATTGTTGACTTTTGTTAGGACAGTTGGATTTTTGGATCTTATCTTAGACTGCCTTGATGAGCTCTTAACGACAATATAACACCATAATGATGGGTTACATCATATAGCATATAGAAGAACCATCCTTTATTCCCAGTGATCCTAAAACACATATCTGAAAGTTATATTTTAGAGGCTAATTTAGTAACATATTCCAGGGATATCCATGAACTACCGTAGAGAACACCCAAACCACCTCTCTACTTACTGCACCTGCATTTTTATTAGTATACTTAAGTATATATTTATTATACACAGTTATGCATTGTGTTTTTGTATGTGTTCTATGTATGTATTTCAGTCCAATTGCTTATAAATAATCATGTTTACTAAATGGCTATAAACAACCTAAAAATCCTCTAACAGGGAACTGAAAAATTATGGCTCATTCATGCAATAAATATTTCTTGAACATCTATTATATTGAGTGGAAATATATTAAAAACATTATATACTGTAAAATTATATTTTTATAACAGAAAAATATGTATATTCTACTAATTATGTAATTATAGCTATATACAGAAACAGAAGAATAAAAGCTCTGGAAGTATATTTAAATTATTAAACCTTAGGTATTTTAGGTCAGGGGAGACATCAAATGATGGAAAATTTCAGCTTTTTTTCATTTCTGTGTTATTTGAAGTTCATAGAACATTCATGTAATATGTCTGCTAAGAAAAATACTTTTCATTTTAAAGAGTAGAGAGGGAAAGACTGACCTCTGCAAGCAAAGTGGAGAGAGTGTGGGGACTTTGACTGGCCTCGCTACGCAGGCCTAGGATGTTTTGTGCTTTCTGGGAAAAAGTCAGAGAATAATGAGGCAGATCCTCCACGCTGTGTTGTTCCTAAGGGGTGAGCAGAGGGAGGCTCCATCATGATGCAGGATCATGGGCCTTGAGCTGGCCCCTTTCTCTGGCTATCTGCTGTCCCAGTAGACTCCTGTAGACTAATGGGGCTATTCACCCAACCTTAGACCATGACTGACAACCTGCAACCATTCCTCGTGACTGTTAACTTACTTACTCGGATAGAGTAAGACTCAGTGATTTCCTCCTGGTGAGTTTCTACATATTGACTCTAGACCAATAAAAACAATCTGGCAAGGTCTTCTGATACTTAAGGAGGTTGTGTTTATGGTTTAGGGGAGAACCTTATTATAAAATTCTGGGTTTTAGCCAGGTGTGGTGGCGCATGCTTGTAATCCCAGCATGCGGGAGGCTGAGACCAGAGAATTGCAGTTTGCAGATAGCCTCAGCTACTTACTGAGGCCCTCCACAACTTAGTGAGACCCCTTTTCAAAATAAAGAATAAAAAAAGTAGGGCAAGGAGTGCAGCTCTGAGGTCAAATGCCCCTGGGTTCCATCCCCAGACCCGCAAAAAAAAAAAAAAAAAAAAAAAAAAAAAAAAAAAAATCTGAGTTTTGTTTCAGATGGTTTAGGCTCCTCCAAAGACATGGCATTTCACAGGGAAAGCTTCTTCCCACGCATAAGTCAGAAACCAAAAAGATACTGGTGTGAATGAAACTCTTCTCCATTCTTCCCAAAGGACTGGATCAATATGAGCCCAAATCAGATTACGCAAAGTTGACAAAAGACCGATTGTAATCATCTGCAAACTTCAAGTTGCCGGAAAACCTGGTAGGTTATATATCATTATACTGACAACTGAAACAATTGATGAGTTAATTACCAATCCTCACCATTTCCTCTGAGTAAAATGTTTCTGTAGCCCAAGGAAAGAGATGACGGCTTCTGCTGTGAGTGAGCTCACCCTGCTCCTCAGTCAAGGTCATGACTCCATCTGCCTGTGGATTTTCACATTATCTGCCAAGGTCTCTGCAGCGCCCCCGCCCCCCAGGGAATGGGGCAGCTTTGTGCCACTTGCCCACCACATGGGTGCCCTGTGCAGATCAATGCTTAGGAAAGGAAGGGACATTTTCAGAGTGCCCAGTGTGTATCATGCCAGAGATAAGCATTTGACCTCATTATCACATGTTAATAATAATTATGCCGATACGATCATTATTATAGCCACTTAAAAATTGGGCCCAGAGAGGCCCAAGGCCTCATACCTACTAGAGTCAGGGTTGGAATCTAGGCATTCTCATGACAAGTATTATTTTTTTCTCCACCATTCTATCTTAGCTCTCAATAACTTTCCAAGTAGGATATGGGAAAAATGTTTGTAAAACAGATATTCTGTGTCCGATTATTTTTCCGACATGAAGGCATTAATTTAGTGACAATAATAATTACTACTCTCACTAGCTATTGAACTAATAATTTCTTGAGTACTTTCTGTATCCCAGGCTTTGGAATGATCTTACTATAATAATTTTGCAATGTAAATAGATTGTTATTATTTACATTTTGCAGATGAAACAAAGATTGTTATTTTAATTTTAGAGGTTATTTTAAAAAATTAAAGACTTTTATCAGTCACACATTCACACAGACTCACATCCCTTGGTGTATTTCCTTCCACATCCCCCACTCCCTTCCCTCTCTGTACATTTAATGAGATTGGTAGTGATACCTTCATACACGGACAAAGCATTATTTGAACAGTTTCCTTCCTCAACCCTCCTTTTCCCCTCCCTACCCCCTGCTCCTAATCCCCTTTCACTGCCCTGCTAGTCTTTCTTCTCACTTACGAGGTCCCCTGGGTTTCCTATTTTCTCTCTAGCTTCTGCATAGGAGAGAACCATGTGACCCTTGAGTTTCTCCGATTGATGGATCTCACTTGGCATATATCCTCTTGTTCCATCCATTTTGAAAGGAAGGATATTGTAAGAAGGGCAGTCTTTATAGTTTTGTACCTTTCTCTTATGCTTTAGTTTTAAGAAAGAGAAAACAATAAACAGGCAACAACCAGCCAGCGAAGAAAGTTTAACTGAAGAGGAGAGGAATGTTAAACTGAGTTTTGGAGAATGGGCATAACTGATCACTGGCAGGAAGGAAGGAGGGAAGGAGGAAAGGAAAGAAGGAAGGAAAAAACAGTGTATAGAAAAGCTTGGTACCATTTTTGACCAGTATTGTTTGGTCAGCTCTGGGGAATGGAAGTTCAATATATGAATTTTGAAGAGGGCTTGGATTTTTCCAAGGAAAGCCATGACAAATTTTAGCCTTGCTTACCACGCAGATGAAGCAAGACTACAGAGCAATTATAAAGTCATAATCAACAGACCTGGGAGTGACTCATGGTGTTTCACTTAACAAAGCAGGGCCCTGGGAGGGTCCCTACACTGACATCCGTCCAATGCATATGTCAACTGGGGGAAACACCTACACCTGCTTACAGAATTAAACAGGATCAGGTACACAGAACCCTCTTCACAGCCCCTGGCTCCTGGTTTTGCTGAGACGGCCTGTTTGTCCACAAGCCACTCACCTGCGGTGTGCCTTCATTTTGTCACAGGAAAAGGGGATGGTATGATGGGACCTGTCATGGAGGCTGCGAGGGCAGAGCGCCAAGCAGGTGCCTTACCCCAGTGCGGTTCAGTTGCTAGGATTGCCATAGCAAAGTGCCACAAACTGAGTGGCTCAGGCAACAGAAGTTTACTTTCTCGAGCTGGGGAGGCAGGAAGTCTGCAACCAACAAGCCAGCAGCACTGATTCCTTTCAACACAGTTTGTCCATGCCTCTCCCCTGGCTTCTGATGCTCCTTGGGCACAATGTGGTGCTCTTGGCCTAGAGAAACATCACTCCGATTTCTGCCTCCGTCTTTAGATGGCATCCCTTAAATTTTCTCTTTTGATAAGGATGCCAGTCATGTTGGATTAAGGCCCACCTTAACTACCTCATTGTAACTAATTATATCTGCAATGACTGTATTCCCAAATACAGCCATATTCAGAGGCTCTGGGGAATGGAAGTTCAATGTATGAATTTTGAAGAGGGCATGATTTAATTCCTAACACCCACTGAAAAATAGCTCTGAGGACTGCAGTAGACTGTTCGATCCCCGGCATAGGCCAAACATCCGGCACAGAGCTGGGGCTTAATAAATGCTTATTCATCAATAGTTGTACTCAAATATACATGATATAATACAATTCACTCATATGTACATATTTGTTATAATTTTTTCCTCCTTTTTGGGGGACTATAAAAAACAAAGCAACATCAGACCTTGGGTGGGTATTTTACAAACACTGTTTTAAATGAAAAGACCCATAGATCAAGTTTTATCTTATTAACAAACATATCGAAATTAATCACGAAGCCAACCATGGGAAGGAGTGCGGAGGGAGGGAGTGGAGTGGGAACTGGGGAAGCGCTACACGAGTGATGTGTACATGTGTGCCTCTACCATCTTTTACTGCATTAAGATATATGACTACAATGCACCAATAGAAAGTTTAAAAAGTCACATCTTTTCTTTTTTAAAAAATAAAACCACACTGGGTGTGGTGGCACATGCTTGTAATCCTAGTACTCAGGAAACTGAGACAGGAGGATTACAGGTTCATGGCCAGCCTCAGCTACTTATTGAGGCCTTCTGCCACTTAGTGAGACCCTATTTCAAAATAAAGAATAAAAACTAGGGCTGGGAGTGTAGCTCAGAGGCAAAATGCCCCGGGTTCTATCCCCAGTACTGAAAAATAAATAAATAAATAAATAAATAAATAAATAAATAAATAAATAAAATCACACTTTTTCTTATAAAAAGAAATCCCAACAAATCAATTCTTTTAGAAATATCAGGTAGCAATTCAAAGCCTTCTCCCTGTCCTTAGTAAACACTGGCTGGCACCCGGAAGGGGACAGTGAAGGTAAAGGTCAAGAAGGAAAGCTCAGCCATCCCCTCTGCCTCTGGGCTGGAGGACTGGCCCCACCTCTCTGGCCTGTCCCCTTCCCTTCCACCCACTTGCCTCTAGACTGTAGTTAAATTCTTCTCACTCTCACTTTGGCCCAATGCGTGATTTTCCTCTCATAACAGGAAGGCCTCTGAGTCATTCCAACTTGGTTTTAAACAGGTCAAAGGAATTAAATCTAGGCACACCAATTACGAGTTCAGGCAGCCAGACCTCTCGCCACAGCCATATGCAGTCCTGACCAGGGTGTACCAGGGCCACCTCCCTGGGGTCCTACAAACCTGCCTGCTGGCCTCCATGAGTATGGACAGCTATGCCCCTCAGCCACCCCCTGCTCACACAGCAGGAAAGACAATGAGCTATGGGGACACCCTGGCAGGCAGGCATTCTCCCCCAGTCCACCCTCCCCGCTCAGACTCTGCCTCCCCATTCTCTGAAATTTAAAGCTTCCTTGTGCATTATGAAAAATAATAGGGGCAGGAGACCAGGAGAGGTTATTACCAACTCATAAATCAACCCGGAGGCTCTGAGGGCCGTGGCGAGGTGTCTGAGACGGGCTCCCCTGGTTTGTTATCTCACCCGAGCCCCCACGATTGATTCATAACCTCATAACCCTCCTGTGCCCGAATCCCGAGACTTATATCTAATTGTCAGCAGCTGAGTACATGATTTGCAAGAGGATGCGGGCAGAGGCAGACGTGGGGGTGGAGGAAAGATTAGTTTTGTCAATCAAAATCGTCCAGGGCGAAGTGGAGAGCATGCAGGATTTAGCTCAACAATCAGCTTATTAAAGGGAAGACCGGCTATGGCTACACTGATTAGGCCTCCACGTAGGGAAATGGAGTCTCGTGGCCACTGTGGGTGTGGCTTCTGCTCCCTGAGAGCGGTTGCCACTGATGTCCGCCTTCTCCTAAACGGCAGAAATGAAAAATAAGTAAGCAAAGCTGCTTTGGGGGAGAAGTGACCTAATGCCAGGTGTGCAGGCGCCCCCATCAGAATGCATCATGAATATTCTCAGGGCCACTGAGTGTTCCTGGGAGACCTGGAGGGGACCTGGTGGCTGGAGCTGCCACTGTATCCAGTGGTGTCAAACAGTCACCTCACCTGTGCAGATATGAATCTAAAATGTGGTTCATGAACATATATTTAAATCAGGCTGGGGAGGCAAAGGCTTTTCTGAGGGGAGCAGGAGAGGAGAGCCATGAGCATCCTAGACGTCAGGCTGTGGGCGGCAGTGGCTCATCAGGAGTCTGATCTGCCCAGCCACACTGTTAGAACACCATGGCTGATAATACTTCTGCAGCACTCTGAGGCTCAAGTCCGCAAGCATATTGGAGTCTGCCACCAGCTTGGGAACTAAAGAGGATGCACAGCAAGGTGTACAAGTGAGTCCAGTTCCAAGCATACCGAGGAATCCTGCAGGTTCTTGGGCAAACATTTTATTGATGTTGCACTCTGAGCTCTGGTTACCCATTTGCAAAATGTGCCTGTCATGGCATCTACCTCAGATGCTATTATCTGAAGGCCAAGATGTTGAAAGGTAGGTAAAGACACTTAACATGGTCCCCGGCACCTACTTACCCTCTGTATCAGTCAGCTTTCCATTGCTATGACAAAGTACCTAAGATAAACAACCTGGAGAATAGATTTATTTTGGTTCATAGCTTCTGAGGTGTCAGTCCACAGTCAGTTGGCTCTGTTGTTTTGGGGCCTCTGGTGAGACAGCATATAATGGTTTGTGTCTTAGATTTTTTTTTTTTTTTTTGGTTACTGTGACCAAAATATCTGACAAGAACAGTTTAGAGGATGAAAGTTTTATTTGGCTCACAGTTTCAGAGATTTAGTCCACGGTTGTCTGGCTCCAAGGCAGAAACACCATGGTGGCAGGGCATAGAGGGGGTGAGCTGTTTAGGTCATGGCAGCCAGGAAGCAGAGGAGACAGAAAGTGGCCAAGATGGATAAAGTCCTCAAGGTTGCACCCCTAGTGAGCTAAGTCCTCTAGTCACGCCCCAGTCACCACCTAGTCCATTCAAATGATTCATCCATCAGTGGATTTTTCCACTGATGAGGTTAGAGCCCTGATTCAATGATTTCACCTCTGAACATTTCTGCATTGCCAACATGTAGACTTTTCTACCAGACATTTTATGTCCAAACTAACATCAGGAGTACATGGTGGAGATATATATATATATATATATATATATATATATATATATAGAGAGAGAGAGAGAGAGAGAGAGAGAGACTATGATCTTACTATTTTCCTAAAAGGCACACCTCCAATCACCTAACTTCCTCCCATTAGGATCCACCTCCTCATAATGCCATAGGCTGAGTCTTTAGCATGTTAGCCTTTGGGGGACATTTAAGATTCAAATATTGGTCATGGTGGTGCATGCTTGTAATCCCAGCACCTGGAAGGATGAGACAGCAGGATCACAGATTTGAGGACAGTATCAGCAACTTAATGAGGGCCTCAGCAAAAAAGCAAGGTTCTATTTCAAAGTAAAAAATAAAATAGGGTTGGGGGATATTGCTCAGAGGTAGAATGTCTCTGAGTTTAATCTTCAGTACAAAAAAAAAGAGACTACCCTACTGATAACTCTCCATCTGCCTGAACTGGAATCTGCTTTGGAGTTGAAGTCCTTAGAGATTTTCAATTTATAACCTAGCCTTTTGATTTTTCCCTACTCCAGGTCTGCATCTGGACAGTTCAGAGACTGGCCAGCTCAAGCTTCTCTGCTTCATTTAAGGAGATGAGCCAGTCCTCCCAAAGCCAGCCCATGGTCCTCTCTGTTAGCCCAGCATACACTCTCAGATCAATTTCCAGTCCTTGGGGCAAAGCATCAGAAGAACTCAGAGATCTATCCTCCATACCAGCTATGGGCCAGCCCTTTGCTCTTCTCTCTCGCAGCGACAGCCAAGAGGCTGGTGTGAACCCAGGCCCCTCTTCCTTCAGGTCTGTGACCCTGGGGACTTGCCTGCCCCTTCCCAGTTCAGCCCCTATAAGATTTGTTAAAGCCCAGTCTGAGAGGGTGGCCATGAGGCTGAAGCCTGCAAAAGGTTGAGCCCTGTCTCTCTGTGATAGAGCCTTGTCTCTCCATGGTGCACAGCATATGATTAGTAAATACTGACTTGATCATTGTTATGACTCTTATGACCGGCATGAACACTTCCAATCATTGACCTGCACCATTCAGTCACTTGCAATGATGAAGAAGCCGAGGCTTTGTGCTAAGCAAAGAGCTGTACCAGAAAGTTGCCAGGGACGCGAGAGAGTCTTTGTGGTTGCTGTGAGGCCAGGCACAGGGAGTATGTAGTTCCAGTTGACCAGAGTCAGGGAAGGGTTCATGGGGGAAGGCACACTTGGGATTAGTGGAACCAGTGAGAAAGTTGACCTGGTTGGGAGGTGTTGGATAGCCCCAGGACTTCAACAGAGCCACCCGCAGCATCTCACATTCATGACTAGGCCCAGGTGGGCTGAACAGCCAGATCCCAGGGAAAAGAAAAGTGTTGTAGGAGGGCAAGGTCACCAGCAAGCTCCAGGATCACTGGTAATAGCCAGACACCAGGGGGAGACTCCTGGGTGAAGCAGAAGGAGAAGCAGCTTAGCAGTGACAGGGGCTCCCTGGGCTAGTGGGGAGAGGGTCTCATGTTTCCCCATGTGGGGATGAGGGTGGTTCCCTCCATCTCAGCTCTGGAGCTGGGCTCCTAGAGGCTCTGACATGGCCCTGAGCAAACCCTTCCTGTGAGCTTGTTCCAGGTGAATTGATGCTGCACCAGGACAGGTGGACCAGGAGCCAGGGTGGTGGGCAGTGCCAGTCAGTACCCCTCCCCTTCTGCTGGACACTGTCTTGCTTCCCCGAGGGTCCCCAATCCAGGTGGGCTGGGTGTGCAGGACAGTGGCCTGCCACCACTGATTTTCTTCCTTGCCAGCTTTCAGGCAGAGCTGGTGGCTTTGGGGGGCTGGTCACCTTTCTAGGCCCCTTCCCTGGGGGCAGGGAGCTGGGCAGTCTGAGGGCAGAGAGGCATGGACAACCCTGGAACAGAGGTGGTGGCAGAGTGAGGGAGCCAGTTGGAGGTCCCAACTCCACAAGGGCTTCGGAGCACAGGAGGCTGTGGGGTGGTGCTCAGGTCCTGGGCATTAAGAAGCTGGGGCATGCCTTGGAATAAACAGCATGATGTCCCTCTCCTGCTCTCTGATCTGCTGGTGTCACTCATCATGTGAGGAGGGTGGAGGGAGACAGAGGACATTACTTATAGATCCCGATGCAAAAAAGGTTGGTGATGTAGCTCAGAGGTAGAAAGTCCTTGGGTTCTTTTCCTAATCTCAACAACAACAATGTTGCCGATGCACAAAGGAGTTTTATGATGTAGCACACTTTGCTGCTTCCAAGATGGTCTTCCTCTGAGGCCCTGGTTATGGCCAGATGCACCCTTCACATCCACAAGAGGATGGAGAGCTCACAAGGGCTCCCACCTACATCATTCCTCATGCTGCTGTCCCCTCCAGGAGAGTTCTCAGCAGATGCTCCCATGTTATTGCTGAGGAGGAAACCTCGGCCTGGGCAGCCTATAGTGTCTTCATTCAGTTGCTCTACGAGACACTTCTTAACCTCCCACTATACTGTCGTGTTCTTTGTGCTGACGTGAACGAGATGGCCGCAGTGCTGCCCTCTCCAAGTGCACCCTCTCATGGACTCAGACAATTAACAAGGAATCACACAAAGACAAGAAAAGATGGTGCAATAGTGAAGCTAAAATTGGGCGAGGGCAAGGGGGGCTACTGAGATCGAGCATGAGCGAGATGATACTTACATGGAGACGGGAAGGAGACTGTTGTGTGGCTAGAGGAAGGACCAGCATCCCCACCAGTGGGATGGCCAGGCTGAAGCCAGATGAGAATAAATGTCATCTGTCCAGAGAGCAGGAGGCAGCTGGACAACTGGACAGTACAGACCCAGGACAGAGCAGAGAGGGGACCAGCAAGAAAGGGGCCACCAGCTGCTAAGAGTAACAGAAGGCCTCCAGAGGGCTTCAAGTCAGGGAATACTGCTCATATATCTTTATCATTTTTATTGGTGTGATATTATTATACATTGTAGTGAGATTCATGGAGATACAGGCACATATGCACATGAGGAAATGCAGAAGGACTGGAGGGGCCTGGGCTTGCAGGTGGCCGGGGAGCTCATGCCTGTCCTTTCTCAATCTGGAAGGCCTTCCATCACTGGAAAGTGCCTGAGCTTCATGCCTCTGGGTCTTGATCTACGATCATGACAGTCCATTCCCCTCTCCCAGGAGAAAGCAAGACAAATGAGCTCAAACAATAGGGCCATCTGCTAGCCTCCCCTGGAACCTGCCTGCTCTCCCTATCACTTCTGCCTGCTCACAGCTCCATTTTGGGGGAATCCACGTGGCCATCACTGACTGCCTCTGCACGCTCTGCCTACCATTCAGCCAAGCAGATGGCCAAGGGCTTCTGTGTTCTCTTCTGATTTATAATGAGTTTAAACGTGTTTCCTGGCTTTTATATCATTAAGTCACAACAGACTCCCAGAAGCAACCTGTGCCACTCAGGAGCTTCCCAGGGGGCCAGCACTGTGGTGGACACTGCTTCCTGGTGGACACAGCCCTGCAGCCAGAGAAGTGACTCCAAGCCCTGGATTCCTCTGTCAGAAGGTACATAGGATGTCATCAGAACCAGGTGTCTTTCACCAAGTCTCCCATCACACCGATCAATTCCAGACCATGAGAAAATGGATTCCTTCAGAGAACATGCTGAGCATGCTTCCAAATGGGGACCCTGGAGCCAGGTGAAGGACAGAATAAATGTAAAGCCCATCGTAAGGGTCTTGCCAGCCCCCTTTCCTTAGCATCACCTGCCCCAGGTGCTGGTTACCAGATTGCACTTGAAGCAGCAAATAATAAAAGAAATTGTTAAAACATCTGTAATCCTAGCTACTCAGGAGGCAGAGGCAGAGGCAGAAGGATCTCAAGTTCAAGGCCAATCTGGGCAACTTAGTGAGACCCTGTCTCAAAATAAAGATTAAATGGGCTAAGATGTAGTGCAGTGGTAGAATGTTTACCTTGTATATGTGAGGCCCTGGGTTTAATCCTTGATACTGGGAATCGAAAAAAAATGCTAAAACTAAGAAAGAGAATACAACAATGTCCTAATAATGAATGGAGAAAGAGAGCCATTTGAAGAATCCCTAATGAAGGGCAGCTGCTGTAAGGGATTGTAGAATTTAGCTGGTTGTAAAAAACAAAACAAAACAAAACAATAGCAAAATTTGTTGCTTGAATTTCTTAGCTTGTCTTTCTACTGGTGCTGTGGGGGGTCCTTAGGAGAGGGGGGGCCCCTGTCTTCTCAGGCCATTTCTTTCCTGAGGTCACACTATAGATTTTTGACAAACATCTGATGAATATATAAAGAATGTTGGCCCAAATCAATGATTAACATGTTGTTGTTGCTGCTGCTAATAACAATGCTGCTTTTTCTTTTGGAAAGGGTCAACATTTTTATTGCTATGGTCCAAATACCTGACAACTTAGATGAAGAAAGGTTTATCTGGGGCACATGGTTTTAGAAGTCAGCCCATGATTGGCTGGCTCCAAGGCAAAAACCACTTGAGGGGAAGGCTTTGGGGCATGACAGAGGGGGGAAAGCTGCTCTCACCTCATGGCAGCCAGGAGGGAGAGAGAGGGTGAGGGGGAGAGAGGGAGAGAGGAAAAAAAGAAAGAGGGAGAGAGAAAGAGAGGAAGAGAGAGGGAGAGAGGGAGGGAGGGAGGAAAAGAGGGACAGAAGGAGGGAGGGGGAGAGGGAGATAGAGAGAGATAATGAGAATGATACAGGGCCAGGGACAGATACAGTCTCCACTGCCATGCTCACAGTGCTCAACCCCTCAACCATGCCCCACTTCCAAACCTGGCCACATTGCCCAACACATCACTTTTCTGGGACATTTTATACTAGTGGCTTTGATAGATTTGATTACTTCTTAGAACCATTCTGGATCTTGATAGACCAGATTTTCAGTAGTGACTGTGAGACATAGCACATCTCAGTAGCTGGGGAAAAAAAAAAGTTCAACTACCAAGAAGGCAACATCTTGACAAACAAAATAAACAAAGCAGCAGAAGATACTCACAAACCAAAACACGAACGGGGACCGTGGCGGAGGGAAATGCAGCATTCTGAGCATGAGACCTATTGCAAAAAGCCCTAACATGCAACTGACATGGTGTGACTGCCAGCGCCATCTCAGGCCGCCAGCTGAACTGCGATTGCCAGCTCCTGTGCTACAGCCCCAAGGAATCCTGACAAATAATCCAAGAACTTGAAGTGCAGAAAGCAGCGGGCAGAGCTCCAACGTCTTAAGTGACTAGTACCACACTTCAGGGATGCAGAAAATGATCTAAAAGCCTGTGCGCTCACCAGAGGCAGCACCTGCAGTGGTGCACTGTGCCCTCCAGAGACCTGGCCTGCAAACAGCAAGGTAACCGCTTTGCATTACTCGTTACTCAGTGGGAGACTGCCCAGGGCAGCTGCAGGACCTTGGCGGGCTAAGACCTGGTGGCTCATCCCGGAGGTAGGCCAGTTAGAACCTCCAGAGACACAGGAAAACCCATAGTGTTGCCTGCACACGGTACAGGGGGTCGCTCCAAGACTACACTGGATGCCCTATGCCTGAATGGCTAGGGAGGTGCAGGTTCAGGGTGGGAAGGCCCAGAACACAGGGCCTGAGATTGCAGAGCCCAGGGTGGAGGGCACAGAGCTAGGGCTGGAGAGTGTAGAGCCCAGGCCTGGAGGGTGAGGAGCACAGAGCTGGAAAACACAAAGCCTGGAGGGTGGGGGGAAATGCAGAACCCTGAGCTTACACAGAACTCATTAATAGTGAAACTGATGCCCTGACACCTAAACACAAAACTGTCAGAGGTGAGAGAGGAGCACAAACACTCATAAAGTGGGCCCAAAAGCTGACAATAGGTATGGAGCAAATGAGTGACATTGGAATATACTCTAGAATCTACCACAGTGAACAGACATATAGATCTTATGTGGGCCCAGGCCCTATATATGTAAATTAACAGGACTGCTGTTTTTTTTTTTAATTTCCTCTCACACTAGGTCTTTTTCTTTTTTCTTTTTGTTCTTTTTTTCTTATCTTTTTTTCTTTTGACTGGTTTTTCATCTTTGATTTATAATTATTAGTTTTTGTAACTTGTTATGTTATGCATGTTTGTTTGCTCCTTTCCCCCATTCCTTTTACAAACTTCCTCTCTCTAGCCTATCTGCTGCCTTCTCTCAAAACTTTATTCCTTTACTGTATCTCCTTGTTTTATATTCAAGCTATTTCATATTGCTATACCTAAATACTCTACTAACTACAAGAATCCTATTTAACCTTCTCTCATTCTCAACCAGATACTACATTTTTATACTTAGATTCTCACTCAACTTAATTATATCTTCTACTTTACCTGACTCCTGTATCCATCACCCCAGCTCTCCCCCCCTGACCTAACCCTCACCATTGAAAAAAGCACTGCTTACCTGTGCACGAACCTGCTGACACATCTAAATTCCTACTGCTAAGACTGGATCAGACAGATTACCCACACAGAAAAATAAGCCTGAAAGCCTGGAAAATATAACAAATAGGAACAGTGAGGAAATAAGGGAAATCACAAAAACTGACCTACAAGAAATGCAAGAAGGAGAATTCTAAATCCTGATCTTCAGTACAATGAAAGGCCTCACAGCAAGTATACAGAAAATAAAAGAGAAAATGGAGACATTAAGAAAAAATCAGAAAGAGGTCTGGAATGAAATGAGTCAATAAATGAAATGAAGATAGCAATAGAAAGGAATTCTGGAAGATTAGGTGAAGTGAAAAATAGAATATCAGTGTTATAAGACAGTTCATTCAAAACCAAAATCACAGTCAACAGCATACAAAAGTCACTACAGCAACAAAACCTAAACATCCAACAGCTATGGGACAACATGAAACATCCCAATTTATGGGTAAAAGGCATTGAAGAAGGGATAGAGGTACAGACCAAGGGTATTCATAGTCTTTTCAGAGAAATAATTTCAGAGAAATTTCCAATCATAGAAAGAGACTTGGACATACAGGTACAGAAGATATATAGAACACCGTTAAGACAAGATCAAAGAAGGACCTCCTCACATCATCTAATAATCAAAATGACCAACACAGAGGCTAAGGAAAGAATCTTAAAAGCAGTGAGAACAAAAGAACAGGTGACCTACAGGGGCAAAACAAAAACAAAAAAATTGCCCCAGACTGTACAAATCATGAAAAGAAGGAGAAACTGGTATGATGTAATCCAGACCCTGGAAGAAAATACTTTCCAACCAAAACTGCTATATTCATCAAGGTTATTATTCAAAATTGGTGGAGGAAAGAAAGTGTTTCAAGATAAGTAGAATCTCAAAACAATCCTGAATACAAAGCCAACACTAGAGAAAATACTTAAAGAAATAAACCATAAAGAAAAAAAAAAAGAAGCAAATTTTAGAACCAGAGAAGAAATTAAATTAATCAGTAGGGCAACTAAGAAAAAAAGAAATAACATTATATCAAACAGAAGATAGAACACAAAATGATAAGAAACAAAAATCAAATTTCAATAATAACCCTGAATGTCCAAAGACTTAACTCGCCAACTAAAAGACACAGAATGGCAATGTGGATTAAAAAATATAATTTAAATATATGCTGCTTGCAAGAAACTCATATTTTAGCCAAAGACATTCATAGTCTGAAAGTGAAAGGATGTAAAAAGATATACCATGCTAATGGAGACCAAAAATGGGCAGGAATAGCAATGCTGATATCCAACAAAACAGACTTCAAGATAAAACACATCAGAAGAGACAAAAAAGGGCTCCTCCTTTTACTAAAAGGAACAATTAACCAAAAAGATTTAATGATAGTAAATGTTTATGCCTCAAATATGGGTGCACCAATATTTGTAAAACAAACCCTTCAGGACATTAGATCTCAAATAGACCTAAATACAATAATATTGGGAGACTTCACCATATCTCACACCACTAGATAGATCTTCAAGGCAAAAGATAAGTAAAGACTCTTCAGAACTAAAGAAAACTATAAGCCAAATGGACTTAATAGACATATACAGAATATTTCAACCAGGAAGAGTAGAATATACATTCTTTTCTTTAACCCATTGAACATTCTTCAAAATAGATCACATCCTCGGCCACAAAACAAGCACCAGCAAATTCAAAAGATGTAATATAATTCCCTAAATCTTTTCAGACCACAATGGAATGAAAGTAGAAATCAAGAACAGAAAGACCAAAAGAAATTATTTAAATACATAGAGATTGAATGATACAGTATTGAATGATGACTGAATAAGAACAGAGTTAAGAGGAGAAATAAAGAAATTCCTTAAATTAAATGAAAATAGAGACACAATGTACCAAAATTTATGAGACACTTTGAAGGTAGTGTTAAGAGGAAAGTTTATAGCATTGAGTGCCCACATAAGAAGAACAGAGAGTCACCAAGTAAACAACCTAATGATATATCTCAAGGATGTAGAAAAAACCTGCAACAGTCTAATCCCAAAGCCAGCAAAAGTCAGGAAAAATTAAAACCAGAGCAGAAATACATGAAATAGAAAATAAAAAAAAACAATTCAAAAAATCAACAAAACAAAAAGTTGGTGATTTGAAAGATGAATAAGATTGACAAACACTTGGCCAACCTAACCAAAAGAAAGAGAGAATCAACTCAAATCATTAAAATCAGAATTGAAAAAGGAGATATCACCAGAGACAATGGAGAAATTCAAAAGATTATCAGAAACAATTTTGAAAATTTATACTCCAATAGACTGAAAAACATGCAAGAAATTGATAGATTTCTAAGCACATCTAACTTACCTAAATAGACATTAGAGGACATAGCAAGCCTAAACCAACTAATAGCAATCAAAGAAATAGAAACAACAATAAAAATTCTACCATCAAAGAAAAGCTCAGGCTCTGATGGGTTTCTGGCTGAATTCTAAAAAATCTTCAGTGAAGAACTAATTCCAATACTTTAAAACTTGTCCCAGGAAATTGAAAGAGATGGAATTACTCAAACTCCTTTTATGAGGCCAGTGTCACATTAAAACCCAAACCAAATAAAGATACCTCAAGAAAAGAAAATTACAGACCAATGTCCTTGATAAACATAGATGCAAAAATTCTAAACAAAATACTAGCTATACACATTCAAAACCATATCAAGAGAATTGTACACCATGACCAAGTTGGTTTCATCCCAGAAAAGCAAGGCTGGTTCAACATACACAAATCAATACATGCTATTCACCACATAAATAGAACTGAGAACAAAAACCCATGAGCATAACAACAGATGCTAAAAAAGCATTTGACAAAACCCCATACCCACTCATGTTAAAAACATTGTAGAAAACTGGAATAGAAGGAATATATATATATTCTCATGTCTGGGGATGGAACCCAGAGGCATTTGACCTCCGAACTACATCCCTGCCCTATTTTTCATTCTTTATTTTGAAACAGATTCTCACTAAGTTGCAGAGAGCCTCACTAAGTAGCTGAGGATGACTATGAACCATGATCCTCCAGTCTCAGCCTCATGAATGCTGGGATTACAAGCATGCACCACCATGCCCGGCTATAGAAGGAACATATTTCAATATCATCAAGGCAATATACAATAAACTCATAGTCAACATCATATTGAATGGAGAAAAACTGCAAGAATTTCCTCTAAAATCAAGGACAAGACAAGAATGCCCACTATCACCACTCCTTTTCAATATAGTCCTTGAGACTCTTGAAACAGCAATAAGACAAGAGAGCAATATTAAAGGAATTCAAATAGGAAAAGAGGAATTAAAATTATTCTTGCTTGTAGACAACATGATCCTATATCTAGAGGACCCAAAGAACTCAACCAAAAGACTACTGGAGCTGATTAACCAATTCAGAAAAGTTGCAGGATACAAAATCAATCTAAAGAAATCAGTTGCCTTTCTACATGCCAAAAATGAATCCAGAGAAAAAGAAATATACAGAAAACAATTACATTCACAATAGCCTCAAAACCAATAAAATACCTAGGACTAAACCTAACCAAAGACATAAAAGACCTCTACAATGAAAACAATGAAACATTAAAGAAAGAAACTGAAGAAGACCTTGGAAGATGGAAAGATCTCCCTTGCTCATGGATTGGCAGAATAAATATCATAAAAAATGGCCATTCTGCCAAAAGTGATCTACAGATTCAATGTAATTTCTATCAAAATATCAACAACATTCTTCATAGACATAGAAAAATCAGGCATGAATTTTATATGGAGAAAGAAAAGACGCAGAATAGCTAAAACAATTCTCAGCAATAAGAACCATGCAGAAGGTATCACAATCCCCGACTTCAAATTATACTACAGAGCAATAGTAGTAAAAACAGCATGATATTGGCACAACAACAGGCATTCAGACCAATGGAAGAGAATAGAAGATACAGAAACAAACCCACACACTTATAGGCAATTGATCTTTGACAAAGGGGCCAAATTCATACGCTGGAGAAAAGACTGCCTTTTCAATAAATGGTGCTAGGAAAACTAGCTATCCATTTGTAAAAAGATAGGACTAAATCCTTACCTCTCACCATGCACAGGAATCAATTCAAGATGGATCAAAGACCTGGAAATTAGACCTGAGACTGTGAAGTTATTAGAGGAGGGCATAGGCTCAACACTCCAACATATGGACACAGGCAGTAACTTTCTCAATAAGACCTCCAATGCGCAGGATATTAAAGCAAGAATTAACAAGTGGGATGACATCAAGCTAAAAAGTTTCTGCTCATCAAAAGAATTCATCAAGAATCTAAAGAGAAAGCCTACAGAATGGGAGATCTTTACCAGCCACCATTCTGATAGAGGGCTAATATCCAGAATATACAAAGAGCTCAAAAAACTCTACATTAGCAAAACAACTCACTCAAGAAATGGGCAACTGAATTGAATAGACACTTTACAGAAGAAGAGATAAAAATGACCAATAGATACCTGAAAAAATGTTCAACATCATTAGCCATCAAGGAGATGCAAATCAAAACTACACTGTGATTTCATCTAATCCCAATCAGAGTGGCAAGCATGAAAAAGTCAAATAACAACAAATGCTGGAAAGGATGTGGGGAAAGAGGAATCTTTTACACTGTTGGTGGGATTGAAAACTAGTTCAGCTGCTATGGAGATCAGTGTGGAAATTCCTCAGAAAACTGGGAATGGATTCATTATATGATCTGGCTATATCATTCCTGGGTATCTTTCCAAAGGGGTTGAAGTCAGAAAACTACAGTAACATATGCATACCTATGTTCATAGCAGAACAATTCATAATAGCCAAAATATGAAACCAACCTAGGTCTCCATCAACAGATGAAGGGATTGCAAAATTATGGGATTGCAAAATTATACACACAATGGATTCTACTCAGCAATAAAGAAGAGCAAATCATGTCATTCACAAGAAGATGGAAAGGCCTGGAGAACATTATGTTAAGTGAGATCAGCCAAGCACAGAAAGAGAAGGGACATATGTTTTCTCTAATATGCCCAAACTAGGGAGTATTAGGAATACCAGAGGGACTCCAGATAATAGAGGGGAAACCTTAGCAAAGCTAGAATGGAAGTGTATGAGAGGCAGAAGGCTGATGTTGATTAATGAAGGAGCTACATTAGAATATGTGTATAAATGTGAATGTAACATGGTCAATCTGGACACTCATTTTTGGGAGGGGGAAAAGGGGAAGTTGGGCGGAGGCACCAAACACTGTGTGAATGTATGCCGTTTTCAATATGATCCACATAAAAATGAAATAAAAAGGCAAAAAAATAAAAAGAGGGTCTCACTAAGTTGTTGAGAGGCTTAATAAGTAGGTGAGGCTGGCTTCAAAACTGCACAATCCTCCTGCCTCAGCTTTTCAAGTACTGGGATTACAAGCCTGTACCACTACATCTGGCTCTATCTTTAACATTTTCTCAGCAGTTTTCATACCCATGATGGCTGTCTATTTATTCCTTAGGCAGATTAGTAGATTGTGTGACACAGACTTATGTTTTTTTTTTTTTTTAAGAAAAGAGTTGTGTATAGTTCTGAGGTATTTGGGTTTGGTCCAGTTGCACATTCCAGAAAAGCAAAACAACAAACAAAACAACAGAGCCTTAAATAAATAGAAGTGTATTTGGTAAAAGACATTTAGAGGCAGTTACATGTCATCAAGAGTTTGTGCTGGGGAAGGGCTAAATGAGTGATGTGTGCATGTATGCCCCTACCATCTTATACTCCATTAAGATATAGGACTAAAATGTACCAATATAAAAAAAAGAGTTTGTGCTATAATGTTTTCATGGTCACCTCATGGTTTGAAATGGCTGCTGAAGCAACATCTATCACATTGTACTTTCAGGAAGGAAGGAGAAAGAAAGGCAGAAAAGTAAAAGTATGCCCTTTCTAGTATACCTTTCTTAAGGACATTTCCAGATAGTTTTATATTCTACTTATACATGGCGATAGATATCCCCCAAAGATGTCCGTGTGCTAATCTCTGCACTTCTGAATATGTCACTTTACATAACAAAAGGGATTTTTCAGGATGTGATTATATTGAGGAACTCAGGAGGGAGAGATCAACCAGGTGGGCCCACTGTCACAAGGGCAGGCAGAGGGAAGAGGATTTGATGTCAGAAGCAGAGAAGAGAGGGAGGAAGATAAAGGAAAACTCTAGAGAGCTGCTGTCTTTGGAGATAGAAGCAAGGACCCTGAGCAAAGGTCAGGCTCCTGGCCCCTGCAGATGTTAAGTACATACTGTCCTAAGCCACTTAGTTTGCAGCAATTTCTTGCCCCAGCAATAGGAAACTAATACACATGCCTTTAGCCATAGTATAGTCACCTGACCACACCTAGCTACAAGAGAAGCTGGGGAAATCATATTTTATTTGGGGCAAAAATGTGTTTGCCAAAAAATGGGGCTTCATTATGACTAAGGTGGGAAGGAATAATAGATGCTGGGGTCTGTAGCAGCAGATTGCCTTGTGGGGCTATTATATGAGCTGAAGATTTACATTTAGGATAGCAGAAACATATTCTTCTCAAAATAGGACTGGCAGCTCTTTGCATTTAAACCATCTTGAGGAAACGTACCTAAGAAGTTAGTATAAAAAACTTTGACAGTATTGTGGCAACAGACTCAAAAATGACTCAAGTAATTCCCTTGGCACTTCCTGCACTGCCTATTTTAGCTGAAAGTTACTAATCAGATATATTGTGTTATAGGATTTGCTGAGCTCAGTCATGAAGTTTGGAATCTAAAATAGGGTTCCGGATTGAAGAGAAATAATTCATTTAGTATCAGTAGGACTTTTGGTTTCCACAATTTGTCTTGTTGGGCTGTGAGCCACATAGCTCAGAATCTACTTTCATTTTCGGTCCTAGTGAGATATAAGGAGAGATACAGAGATTATCAGTGGCTATTATGAATGGTTGCTTCTAAAAAAATACTTGTTACATCACAGATGCTCAATAGATATTTTTTGAGTGAATGAAGGTTTAAGTGAGGGAATGAAAAAATATATGAACTTAATGGATTGCAGTAAGAATTTATCCATTCATTCAATGAGAGATCCTTCTGTGTTCCATGACTATGTTAACTTCTGGGTGCAAAGCCAAATACAATGTTGTCTCTACATTCAAAGGTCTCATTACTGAGGACAGACAAGTAAGGCAATGGCCTTCCTTCAGTGCATCTGGTGCTCAAGTGGATGGATTTGCATGGAATCAGGACCATGGACAACACCCCCCATCCCTTCTGTTTAAGGTTTAACAGAACCTTAAAGAACCAGAGAAAGGAAACACTTCAAATAAGTTTTAGTCTTTTGAGGAATCCTCATATTGATCTCCATAGTAGTTGTACTAATTTACAATTTACAATAGGCACGATAACATCATATATGAACAAATATGAACCATGTTTATATATGAAGTTATCATGCCAATTTTATATTATGTATAGGGAGTGGGAAGGAGAGGCTGGGACACGGAAGGAAACACAGTGCTGTGTGTATGTATGTCTCTGTCACTCTGAACGCAAATGTGATGTATAGTTATAATGCACCAATATATTTTTAATAAAATTCAGGAAGAAACCAGTTTGTAATAATGCAAACCAAGATTCCATCTCACTCCACTTAGAATGTCAGTCATCAAGAATGCAAAGAATAATAGATGCTGGCAAGGATGTGGGGAGAGGAGAATTCTCTTTTTTAAATATTTTTATTGGTGTATTGTATTCATACATCATAATGGGGTAAAAAACTTGTGTAGACATACATGCACACATCACCCAGTTAGCCCCTACCCAGTCCCCACTCCATTCCCTCCGCACCCCTCCTTCCCATGCATGGCTCAGTGGTTGACTTCGATATGTTTAGGTACATCTTGTGCTTTAGAGAGTTTCCTTCTTCTCCCATCCCATCCCCTCAGTTAGGTTGTCTTATTTGTTCCTCTATAGGATTTCCTTTTCATCTAGAGTTCCTCCTATGACCCATTTCTCCTTAGCTTTTGCATATTAGGGAAAGCATATGATTTCTTATTTTTTGTGACTGACTAATCGAGATGAGAACTTTTATACACTGATAGAATTGTAAATTAGTACAACTACTATGGAGCTCAATATGAGAATTCCTCAAAAGACTAAGAATGGAACCACTATATGATCCTACTATACTACTCCTCAGTATCTTTCCAAAAGAATTGATGTTAGGATACTATAGTGATACATGCATTCCCATGTTTATAGTAGCACAATTCACAATAGCTAAATTATGGAACCAACTCGGGTGTCCATCAACAGATGAATGGATAAAGAAAATATGGTATATAGCCAGGCATAATGGCACACACCTGTAATCCTAGTACTTGGGAGGCCAAGACAGGATGATTACAGGTTCAAGGCTAGCCTTAGCAACTTAGCAAAACCCTCAGCAACTTAGTAAGACCCAGTTTCAAAATAATAAAAACAAAGGACTTGGGGGTATAACTCAAAGGTATAATGCCTCTGGGTTCAATCTCCAGCCCCCATCCAAAAAAGTGGTATATATACACAATGGAATTTTTATAAAGAAAAACACAATTATGTCAAATGCAGAAAAATGAATGGAACTAGAGCTAAGCAAGATCAGCCAGTATCAGAAAGTCAAGAGTTGTGTGTTTTCTTATATTTGGAAGCTAGAGAAAAAATAGGAAACAAAAGGGACTTCAGATAAATGAGAAGACAGATTAGCAGAAGAGTGGAAGGGGACTGCAGGAAGGAGATGGGGAGGGGAAAAAGGAGGCTTGAGGAAGGAATCAGTTCAATTAATGCTATGTCCATATCTGAAGATATCACTACTAATCTCACTAGAAATACATGGGGGTGGGGTAGGGTGGGAGGCAAAAGGAAACACACCAAGTTCTGTGCATATGTGTTTGTATCACTTTGGGCCTTACTATTATGTAAAATTATAGTACACCAATAAAAGCATTTTTTAAGAAGAACCCATTTGAATAAGCCAGGTAAGACCAGGTGGCATTCCAGGATGAGAACAACATCTTCAAATTCATGGGACATGAGCCAAGATTGGCAGAGAACTTACTATTTGCCAAGCAATGTTCTGAGCACTTGACTCATTGGCACACGCGGCCACCTGGTAGAGATGAAGACCGCCTGTCAGAGAGAGGTCAGGTGACTCGTGACTCACCTGACTGGTCTGTAGGGAGTGGCAAAGCTGGGCTTCAATCCTGAGCATTTTGGCTCCAGAGTCAACGCTTGGAGTCGGGCATTTGCATGGTGCAGGGCATTGGGCAGCAGTGGAGGATTTAGATTAAGGAAATAAGCAAAGCCAGCATTTTCAAACTATAAGGGACCACACAAGGATCTTATGTGGATGAACTTCCTTTGAATCCCACTTAAGATGGTCAAGTACCTAAAACTTTTTGGTTGGGCCTTTTTTGGCTTTCTGGACTATCTTTCCAAACTGAGAAGCATGGAAACAGTTTAAATAATGTTATTCACATATAGGAACTTATTTATACAAATCTCAATAACATGTACATGGAGGGGGGGACCCAGAGGGAAAACCACCAAGTTCTGTGTACATGTATGTCTCTATCACTCTGAACCTTATTATGATATGTAATTACAATCATCAGTAAAAAACACCATGGTATCCAGTCCCCAAGCTACTCACTACTTGGGACTTATCTCTTCCCCCAGAGTTGAAAGACTAGGGCAAAGACATTCTCTCTCTTTAAATGACACCTTGCATTCTTTGCATCATGCAGAGTTTTTAGTTGCCTGAACAGAACTTGCCATTGATGAGGTCTAGAAAACTGATTTGATAAAAAGAAATTGGCAAATACCCAACAACCTGACCCAGAACTGGTTCTAGGGAGAAAATGACTTTGTCCAGAGGAGAAAGGATTCCTGTCTTTGCATCTTTGGCTGCCGAGTCAAAGTCTGGGAGGAGCAGAGTTGAACAGTGGAGCCTGGACTATCTCCTGTGTCCTGGCTGCACCCAGAGCTGGGCACAATAGTATCCCAGCTTCCATTGCTGGGAGTAGTCCTTGTTCCCAATAACACTTGTGAGTTGGGAATTGCCTTATAAAACTGATATGTTCAGATTGAGTAGGAAAGACAAGTGGTAAGTGTCTCCTATGCTTTTTCTTCCCAAACTCAGAATGTGAAAATCCCAAGGCCAAGACCAGAAAACTCTTCAGAGAAGGAAGACAGAAAGATACCCTGCCTACCACAAACATAAAAAGAGGAAAAAATGGCCCAACATGGATGGCCACTTGTAGAACCAGGCATTCCTCCCTGCCATACCCCTGAGGACTTGGAGGAGGTACAGGAACCTTGGAAAGGAGAAGGATGACATTTAAAGAGCAAGCATATGGCTGGGGAGAAAGATAAGCATAAAGCTTTCTACAGGACCAACCATGTGATATATGACAAATGTCCTATTAGGAACAATAGAGATTAATTAAGACCAAAGAGAAATGGAGTTTCAGCCCCCACAGTATCTTCAGTCTTTTGAAGAAGAAATTAATAGTAACTATTATGGAATGTGGGTTTATGCTCTCTTCCAAAATCACGTGTTGAAATGCTCTCATTCTGGTGGTGCTAGGAGGTGTGGCATTTGGGAGGCAACTTGGTTTAGGTGATGTTGTGAGGGTGGAACTCCTATGACGGCATTGGTGTTATTATAAGAATGAGAAAGAGACTGCAGCTGTCTCTCAGCCAGGTGAGGATATGACAGGAGAGAGGTCATCTGTCTCCAGAGCATTCTTCCCAGACACTGGATCTTCCAGCATCGCTTTGACCTTGAAATTTCTAGTCTCTAGAACTCTGACAATAATATTTGTTGTTTATGTCACTTAGTCTATGGTATTTGGGGCATAGCAGTCTGAACTAAGACAATAACTTGTGCCAAATATCTGAATACAGAAGGTTACCTATCATAAAAGCCCAAGGAATTACAAAGGCTACAGGTGTCAACTCCATAGCAAGTCATTCATATTTCTTTACAATATTTCATTAGCTTTAGCACATGACCACATACTCTTCCAGCTCATTAACACATCTGGGACTTCCTGCCTTGAGGTTTATTTCTCAAAAATTTGAGGGCACCCACTACTTGGAATGCCCCAGGTCTACCTCCTATAAAGATATTATGGGGATTTCTCCAATGGTCATCATCCTCATGACAGACCTAACCCCACTAAAACTTTTTCCAAGATTGTGGGCTGTCCCAGCAAGGGCACACAAACACTGCCATATCATACATTAATTTTGGTGTTTCCTTTTCATGATTACATCTGAAGTGCTTGATCATGACTAAACAGAGAGCAAGGTCTTCAGCTGAAATGAAAAGGCAGAAGACAGCTCCAGAAGTATTAAGGTGAGGGTCAACAACAATGGGGTAAAGTGGAACTGATAACCTGAAACCAAAGGCGAAGGGGAAAATATAGAAAACAGTGGTGAAAACCCAAATGGAAGGTCATAGACAAACCAGTGTTCAAGAGTTGAGGGTCACAAAGAAAAGGGAGGCTCAGACGCAACAATTGAGGCTGGAAAGACTATAGTGGAGCAGAGATGCCAGAACCCCGGTGGAGGGTGCTGCTGGAGATAGGAATTTAAAGCTTACCAGCACAGCAGCAATAGTCTCTGCAACCCTGCTCCCATCTCGCACAGTCTCATCTGTTAGAGAATCAGGGCCTTGAATATAAAGAACAGAAATGACTGAATGTTTGTTAAAATCACAGATTTCTGGGCCTTATCTTAGCAGGTGCACAGTGAGCCTGGGAATCTGAATTTTTCACAATTTTCCAGAGTGGGTCTCAGTGGGAGCTTTGTTTTCCACACTGAAGATTTTGGCCTCTGTATAGAGCAGGTGTGTGGTCTACCCCAGAGATCCTAACATCTACTTTCTTTGTTTCCATTATTTTCTAACTAAACTGTAATGTGCTAACACATATGTCCATTTCCCTTTAATTTCTTTCTATAACCTGTAGCAGTGTATAGTGTAAGTGAATGTCCTCTTAACCCTCATGTGTTTAGGACCTGGTCCCCAGAACAGCAATGTCCAGAGGAGGGGCGTTTGGAGAGTGATTGGATCCCGAGGGCTCTGACCTCATCAGAGGATTCATCCATTTAATGGATTAATAATTCCAATGGACTACTGGGAAGAGGTGGGAGCTATAGGCAGCTGCGTGTGGTTGGAGGAAACAGGTCGGTGGGGGTGTGGCCTTGGGGACTAGATGTTGTCTCTGGCCCCTTCTTCTTTCTCTCTATGCTTCCCAGTTGCCATGAGCTGAGTAGTTTCCCTCCTCAATGCTCTTCCACTGTGATTTTCTGCCTCATCCCAGGCCCAGAGCAATGGAGCCGGGCAACCATGGACTGAGATCTCTGAAACAGTGAGCTAAAATAAACCTTTCTCCAAGTTGTTTGTGTCCAGTCACAATAACAAACATCTGATTAATACAGTGCTTAATAACTGTTTGCTAGCCAAGCTTAGTGGTGTATACCTGTAATCCCAGTACTTGGGAGGCTGAGACAAGAAAATCGCAGATTCGAGGACAGCCTTGGCAATGTAGTGAGGCCCTCAGCAACCTAGTGAGACCCTATTTCAGAAAGAAAAATGAAAAAGGAGGTAGGAGTGTAGCCTGGAGACAAATGCCCCTGGGTTCAAGTCCTAGTCTCTCTCTCTCACACACACACACACACACACACACACACACACACACGTGCGCGGGCGCGCAATGTGTATTCTGCCACACTTGCATCTCCATTGTCCAGGCTTCTGAACATCTCCCCTCTAATCAAATGGAAGAGGACAACCATCAGGGGAAGAAGATTCTGGTGTGGCCTGAATTAAGCAGAGCAGAACAAAGGAATGGCTTCTTGATTGATTGATATTTTCTTTACCCTGCAGACCACAGACACAAGGTGTTTTAGGGGATTGAAGCCAAGGTTCCTATCCCCAGGAAGAATGTCCGTCAGTAATCAGCTGTGAGAGAGAAGGCAAACAATAAAGATCACAAAAAAATGGCTGCATATGATGCAGCTACTCATACCTTGGTTTTATAAAAAAGCCTACAGGTGCTAGACACACACTGGTGCTCTAGGAAAGAAGAGCTGTGTATCTCAGAGATGGTGGCAGTTTTGCTGAGTGAGTTTGGGGGCATCTCATGCTTCATTGCTGTGCAGAAATCAAGGTGTGTGCGTTCATTTCCTGTCTTTCCCTCTCCTACTCAATGAAGAAGACTGACCCCTTCAGTCTCCTTCCCCCATCTCCACCCTCAAAGGAAGGTCCTTGGTAAGCCCTAACATCTTGTTTTGGGGAATATAAATTGGGGAGAGAGTGGGGGGGGCAGAGTAAAGGAAGGGATAAATTTAAGTCATGACTGGAGGATTTTCATGTTTCACTTTGTTTAGGGCAGAGTGATAGAGAAGAGATGATACAGGTTAGTTATAGCCATAATGTGTGTGTGAGCATAGTACAGAGGGCTATTCTGTCCTTAGTTTTAGTTTAATTGAAAAATAATATTGTATATACTTATTGGGTACAAAGTGATATTTTGGTATATGGCAAATGATGATTAAAAGAATAATTGGCATCTTCACCACCTCAAATTTTATCACTTCTTTAGCTATTTTAAACAAATGTTGTTTAAAGCATATAGATCCCCTTCATAAAGTTTTGGATGTATGTGTACTTTGTGTTTTCTTTAGGTTGTGTGGATAATTGCCTTCCAACATAGCTCTAAGCCTTCACATTTGTGTAACCCATCTATTACAGGCCATCCTGGGGCTATCCTATGCCACCTGTACACATCTGGAGGCCAGATGAGCACATTATAATATCTTCCATAAAAACACAGATCCAAGTTCTGATGATGTACGATGATTTTCCTCCAATTCCCCATCGCCACCAGTCTTTCAGGACCAGCTTCATCCTGTTGTCCCCAACCTCTCTAGTATTCTCCTTCATAGACTTCCCTCAACACTTCCTCTGGCAAAGAACGTGGCCCTCAAATGCCAGTCCATGGCCTCATTAGAAGATTAGAATTAGAATTAACCAACTTATAATGGACTTCAGTTTGTTTCTCAAGGATATACGTGGGTCCCTTAACATCATCTCATCCTGCCACATGTGAAGTTAAGAATGCCTAATTTAAAACTAACTATGCAGGATAGAGGCATCTCTCAAAGTGTGGTCTTCACAGTAGGAATTTGTTAGAAATGTATGCCCTCAGGCCTTCCCAGTCCTACAGAATCATAAACTCTAGAGGTGGGGTCTAGTCCCTCGGGTTTAAACAAGTTCTAGCCAGGCTGACAACCACTGATCTATGAAAAAGTTTTGGAAGCATTGGCTCCTTTCACCAATAGCATTGCAACCTTTATTTCTAAAGAGTTGAGAATAGCATGGGTGTGCCTACTAGGTGTTCTACGTTTGCATCAGAGAAAAGGCCTATTTCAACAGTCCCATGGAGCTTACCCAGTGGCTCCAGGAGCTATCACAAGTGGACAACAGGAGTCACATGGTCACTGACAAAGAGAATTCTGCAGTGAATGCCTCCAGGCTCGGTTACAGATCAATCCAGAGAGGACTTACAATTGATGTGGGCCCTCCATTATCATTCACTGCTTCCAATATGCAGTAAGGGCCTGGGACCTATCAAATCCTGCTAGAGTTCTTTCAGAAACACCATCATTCCTGGGTGAGGCTCAATCTCCCACCTGTCTATCCATCCATCCACCCATGAATCTATTCTTTAACCTATGTAACTCACCAATATGTATTAGGTTACCTGTAACTCATGCCATCAAAAATGTGGAGGCCAGTTAATCCCTCCTTGTCTTTAGTTAGTGAGCAAAATCTATGTGCCTCTGGAGCCCTGTTGTTGCTCAATCCCATCTCTATGTTGTTTGAGTATCTTTTTCTCTTAATTAGCCTCTTATATACTACCATGTACACATCTGGAACATTGTTCTCTGGCTCCATTGGTAAAAGAAATCTCTGTCTAAGTTTAACCTAAGCACAGAAGGGTTCCTCTGCCTCTCAGTCTCCACTGGCTTCCCATACAGTCTTTCCCAATGATCTTTGTTCTTCCTCTACCTTCTCCCAGCCCCTTGCTTAATTTGGGGGTAGTGAGAAAATTAGCATTTTTCTTGTTCTCGAATGCCCTTCTTGGCATTCATTTCTCCTTGTGTAAAACTTTTAGGTTATATGAGGGTCATGTATTGCACTAGGATCTTCTCTACTTCTCCAAGCCACTCATTTATCAACAGAAAGAGTAAGACGGTGGAATTCTGAAGGTGACTGGAGTAGAGCATAGGGAACCAAGGAGCTAACATATGAAATGATAATGGTGTCAATGAGTACAATAGCAGAATTGGGGTAAAGGATAAGATTGTGGTCCAGATGCCAAAGTCTGCTATGAATGGGGAGTATTAAACACAGAGAAAGGGCAGGCAAGACTCCCCATCTGTTTGGAGTTAGGAGGATAATGAGTAGAACCAATTGTCTCTAATCAGCAAACACTTATTTGGCTCAGAAGTCAGAAATTTGGGTAGAGGCAATAGGTCCAACTCACTTTACTCAATGCAGCATCAGCTGGGGTGTGTTGATAAGGGGCAGGGGATGTCCTTTTAGGATGAGTTACAAGTTGGTGACTGAGAGCTCAACTGGGGGTGTGAGTAGGGGCTACAATTCCTTTCCCTCTGGTCCTTCTCATGGGCTGCTTGGGCTTCCTCACAGCATGGTGGCTAAGTTCCAAGCCATACATTCCAAGAGAACAAGAAAGAAGTGCATGGGATTATTAAGATATAGCCTTGGCAGTCATATAGCATTGCTTCAGCCACACTTAATTGGTTCTCCCTTTAGGGATGGAGGAGTGACAATTTTGTAAGAGCAGACGGGACAGGAGCTATTACTTCAAACACCTTTGGAAATGTAATATGTCACACAAGGTTAGCCTTCAAAATCTTGGTAATTCATGCCACTCCTGTGGCAAGGGCACTGAGGAGGGAATTCAGCAGACCATAAACCTTTAGAAATCCAAGGGGACAAGATGGGAGCTGTTAATGAAATTACAGTTTATAATATCAAACTGAGGTAGATGGAGCAAGAGATCTGGGCTAGAAGTCTGTTTTAATCCCAACTCCACTATCCGCTGCATATAATCTTGAGAGAGTCACTTAACTTCTGTGAGCCTCAGAATGTAAAATTAGAATAATAAACTGATCTTGCCTGCTTGGCACTAATGGTCTAATAGGACAATGTCTAGTAAGTATGCCCCAAACTATAAGAAAGTGAGTGTGAGTTATACCTTTGTGGGTGGCCTCATGTCATTTGGATTTTTGTTCTAAAATAACAGATCCTAGAAGAAAGACTACTTAGCTATGGGTGTGGCACCTGGACTTTAGGGCCAGTCCTGCCTTTTGTTAACTGTGTAAGAATGAATAGGTTAACTTTTCAGAATCTTGGTTTTGTCATGAAAGGAAAATGTCACCTGTCCTGCTTAACTCTGAGAATTACTGTAAGAACTTAATCATATAGTTGAACACAATGCTTATGGTGAGGGCTTAATCAAGTGGGTTAGGTCACTTGGTAAATATAATATGCTTTGAAATATAAAACATTGTAATTCTATTATTATCAACGCAACCACAACTTTTTATTTTAAGAAAAAATATTTTTTGTCCATACAATAGTGAAAAATTATCTCAATAAAAATTGTAGTAAACGCAGCTAAAGAAAAAAAAAGAAGTAAAAGTCACACATAATTTCCTCCCTAAGATTCTCTTCTCTTGTCTTTTTAAATTTTAATGTTTTAGTATTATATCTATCCCCCTTTAGTTAAAAGTGTTTTGTTTTTGTGGTACAAGGGATTGAACCCAGGGGTACTCTACCTGTGAGTTACACTTACAGTCCTATTTCATTTTTTATTTTGAAACAGGGTCTTGCTAAGTTGCTGAGGGTCTTGCTATATTTTTGAGGCTGGGCTCAAACTTGCGATCTTTCAGTCTCAACCACCCAAGTACTGGGATTACAGGCATGTGTCACTGTACCTTGAGCTAAAGTAAAATTTTAAAAAATGATAAAGTAGCTGGGCGTGGCAGTGCACGCTTGTAATCCCAGCATTTGGGAGGCTGAGACCAGAGGATCACGGTTCATGGACAGCCTCGGCTACTTAGTAAGGCACTCCGCAACTCAGTGAGACCCTGTTTCAAAATAGAGAATAAAAAATTGGGCAGGGGGTGTACCTCTGGGTTCCATCCCCAGACCTGAAAAAAAAAAAAAGATAAAGTATGCAGCTATAAACAGCTGCAACTTTTCAAATGTTCCATAATTTTTTAAAAGATAAATCTCTAGAGATGGAACTTCTGGGTCATTATTAAGTCTTTGGAACATACTGTACAATTGGCCTTTAAACCACGCTGAACCAATTACCCTCTTTCTAGAAGTGCATCTGCTTGCTCCTTTCCCTACATCCCTCTCAGCCCTGTATGCCATGTCTGCATTCTTGTTTATTTTTGCCAATCTGATTGGGAGAAAACAATAACTATTTAGAAAAATAACTACATTAAGCACATTTATTGACCATCTGTATTTCTTCTATTAGGGTACTCATATTTTTACATTAATTAATAGGAACTCATTGTTTGTTTGTTTGTTTTGGTGGTACTGGGGATGGAACCCTTCTACCTCCGGGCTACACCCCCAGACCTATTTTATATTTTTATTTGGAAACGGTCTCTTAAGCCAGCAAGGCTGGCTTCGAACCTGTGCGATCCTCCCGTCTCTGCCTCCCAAACACGGGGATTACAAGCGTGCGCCTCCACGCCCGGCGGAACTCATTAAGTTTTAAGATATAGTAATTCATTTGAAATTTATGCTCATGATTTCCTTCCTCCAATCTGCCATTTTGACTTAAGATTCCTGCTATAGTTTGGATAAAAAATGTCCCCAAACTCCCATATGTTAAGGGCTTAGTCAGCAGTCTGTGGTGCTATTGGAAGATGCCGGAATCTTTTGGAGGTTGGATCTAGTGGGAGGAAGTTAGGTCATTGGAGGCTTGTCCTTGAAGGGGATATTGGAATGCCACTTTCTGCTCTCTGTCTGCTTCCTGACAGCCACGAGGTGAGCAGCTTCTTCTGCTCAGGCCTCTGCCAGGATGTACTGTGCCAACACAGGGCCAAAGAAACGGGGCCAAGAGACCATGGAATGAGACCTCTGCAACTATGAGCCCAAATAACCCTTTTCTCCTTTTAAGTTGATTATCTGAGGTATTTGTTGCAGTGACAGAAAGTTACCTTCAGAGATAATTTTTTAAAATACGTATGTTCAGATTTATCCATTATTTCTTCTTTTTTTGTGGTACTGGGGATGGAACTCAGGGGCTTTTTGCCTCTGGGCTACACTCCTGAACCTATCTTATATTTTATTTGGAAACAGGGTCTCACTAAGTTGCTGAGAGCCTCACTAAGTAGCTAAGGCTGACTTCGAACCTGTGTGATCCTCCTGTCTCAGCCTCCCAAGTACTGGGATTACAAGCGTACGCCACCAGGCCTGGCTTCTATTCATTATTTCTTTGATGGCTTTTATCTTTCATGTCATGCTTGCAGTATGGTCAAGATTTTGCAAAGAATATGCTTTTATAAGTTTTTGTTGAATTCATTTATTCAACAACTATTTCTTGAATGCTTCCCACATGCAATAGTGGGAGCCTCACCCAAGGCACAGGGTGGGAACACATCCCACTCCAGCTGAAGACCAGATGCACAGGGGTATTTGGTCCCAAGCAGGCATTACAGCGGTGCCGCCTGGGATTCAGATTTCTGGACCTCATGGCTTTTCACAATTAATACCATCTATATTAATACAAGGATGCCAAGAAAACAGTAAGAAGGCTTAACATGGCACTAAAGAAATTATTAACAGCATATTTTTATAGCAGCCAAAGAGAAAGAATCACCAATGATATGACTTTTCATTTCATTAGTCATTAATGTAGATATTATTTATCCCCTAGGACTCTTTTACAGTCCTGCTAAGTCAAAGAATCTCAGCAAGGAAGAAATACTCTCCCTTTGAAGGTTCTCACTGAGCAAGGCCTATAAGCCACTGACCCCAGGCTGGATGCTCGCCAACACAAGGGTGGTGGTATCTTTAGTTTGCTGCCCTTGAATGCAATAAGCCCCTCATTATTTATTTCTTCCTGTCTGTATTCCACATTTTTTGAAGTGGAACAATAAATTCCCCCCAAATTTCACCTCAAAAATAAGTGCTGGCCAGGTGTGGTGGCTCACACTTGTAATTTCAGCATTTGGGAGGCGGGGATCAGAGGATCGTGGTTCATGGATAGTCTCAGCTACTTAGTGAGGCCCTTCGCAACTCTGAGACCCTATTTCAAAAATAAAAAGACTAAAAAAATAGGACTGTGGTGTAGTTTGGAGGTACAATGCCCCTGGGTTTCATCCCCAATAGCACAAACAAAAAAGTGCTGTGAGCAGGGCGTGGCAGCACACACTTGTAATCCCCATTCTTGGGAGGTGAGATAGAAGGACTGCAGGTTCTTGGCTAGCTTCTGTTACTTAGTGAGGCCCCCCAAAACTTAGTGAGACCCTGTTTCAAAACAAAGAATGAAAATATAGGGCTGAGGGTGTAGCTTGGAAGTAGATTGCCCCTCGGTTCAATCCTCAGTAACACACACACACACACACACACACACACACACACACAAACACAAATGCTGTGATAAAAATAAATAAATAAATAAATAAATAAATAAATATATGCCAAAGACTTAACCCTGTAGAACTTAAGCATTCCAATAAATACCGGAATAGGACAGAATACTTTGCCTACCTCACTGTTCTGGGAGAGGGACATGGGCTTCTCTAGGTACAGGCAGAGTTCCACATGTTATGGGGAACCTGTCCCTTAAAGAGAACTTGCACCTCTGTTACTGGAACCAACACTGTCTAAGATGTCTCTGTCTTGGCTCATCCTCTGAGTAAATCTCCCAGAACAATGGAAGCCACCTGTGAAGGATCTGTGTTCGCTCATCATAACCCTGGCTGGACACTGGAGGGATGGATGGATGGATGGATGGATGGGCGGACAGAGGGTGAGGTGGGGACCTGACTTACAACTTGTTCACAATAAATGATCTTGAAATGGAACAAGTTGCTAAGAGTTGCTTCTACCTCATCTTGTACCTCAGAATCAGAGACATCGTGTGCTCTCTGAGGAGAAAGGCAGCCATCCAGCATGTGAAGGAGGGTCAGGAAAGATGGGTGGACAGAATCGAACAAAGGGGACACATTTCTGCCCACTTCATAATTTTGTCCATGACCATTCTTGATAGTAAAATCTTCAAAAAGGAACCTTTCCCTACTCACATTGCTACTGACAGAGTATTCAGAATGCCCAGGATGCTATTTCAAAGCCATCTCCCAGGGGGCCCAGCCATCTGATCCCCCCACCCTGAGGTCACATGCCCAGCTCTCCAACTTTGTATTGTCTTTCTTTTTTGTGTGTGTTTAAACAATGTCAGTTTAATCTCTCTCAGTTCTGGAAGACAGAAAGTGGACATCAGAATTCAGCAGAGTTGGTTCTTCCTGGAGGCTCTGGGGAGCATGACTCCTTGCCCCTCGCCAGCTTCAGGTGGTTGTGGCTGTCCCAGGCACTGTGGCTTGCAGGTGTTTCTGGCATGGCCAGCCTCGCAGTGCCCTTTCCCATCCTTAGTAACTGAGTTTTTTGGCTCTTGTCCCTTGGATGCTCCTCAAATGTGATTCCAGGAACCCTCATGGGGACACACACATGCTGTGGCATCTGCTCCTGTTTCCAAACAGGACCAAAAGTTGAGGCTGCTCTTCCAAGGACAAGAGATGCCCTGGTCCCTGGGCTCACCTATGACCTGTATCTGAGTTTTCCTGGGGGAAAATGAGACTTCATTCTTTCCTTTGCTTAATTCAAGCCCCAAGGCCACCTTTTCATTATTTCAGCCTTCCCCCCCTAAATTCAGTTTCCCCAAGAATGTAAATACCAACAAGAAGTGACTAGATGACCTCATCCCTGTAGTATGATATATGATATAAACATTGGGCATATTTTTGGGGGGTGTGTGGTACCAGAAATTGAACACAGGTCTCTCATATATGCTCAACAAGTACTGTACCTTTAAGTTATATCATAGCCCTTGGACATCTTTTCATCATTGTATGTGTTTATTTATGTCATGGTATAATTTGGATGCAAAGCTGCACAGGGCAGTACAATGATAGTCAGTAGATCCTGTGAAGTTGGCATGGAGCATAATCTGCACTTTTCAGATGAGGAAACTGGAGCCCTCTCTCTTGCAGCACACAGAAAGTAAAGTAGTACAGTGGCTCCAAGATGGGGGATGCTGAGGGCCATAAGAGTATGCAGTAAGTAGAGGGTGCATCGTCCACAGAAAGATTAAGAACAATAAAGAATACCAGTGATGGCTACTCTGTGCCCTTGGTACCCCACTGGTGCTGGGACTGGAACCCAGACTTGGGGTCTCAAACCCTAAGCCCTTCCCCTCTCTCATCCTCTCGGGGACCAGGGCAGAGGCAATGTAGAGGCTTCTGGAGGGCCAGCATCTCACACGGTCAGCTTAGAGAAACAAACCCTTACTCCAGTGAGCATGTGTGGTCAGTGGGGTTGGGGGAGGCAGCCGCTGGGTCAGGGTTTGGGGGGGTCTCTGTTCTGGCACAAGGCATCTCAATGTCACCTTTGAGCTAGTTAAAAACACAAACTATCACATTTCCTGTAATTTTTGCAGCCAGTTTAATCATACACTGTCCTCACTTGGCCCCCTGCCTCCCAGCTCATGGTGGCCCCTGTGCTCGTTTCTGCTCCTCCTGCAGCTCCTGCCTCTCTCTCCAGCCCCATCCATCCATCCACTCACCCCACAATTAAGAACAGCGAAAGATTCTCCAGCTAGCCCCTGCTGTTTGCTGTCCTCCAAGGTTCACAGAATCTCAGTTTGCGTGCGCACACACACACATGTACACACACTAACTGCATTCATCTTTTCTTTGCTTTTTGCAGAAACATCCTGTTGGTTCAAAGCAGAAGTAATTTAGTAATTTGGGGTTGAGAGATAGGTGCCTATGTTCAATTGCTCTTGGGCTGCAATGCATAAAATCACCACACAGAGGCACTGCTGCTCCAGAAAGCTACAGGCTTTTCCAGACAGCTGTCTCCAGTTAAGCGAAACTGCTGGGATCCTGGACTGAGATGTTGGTTTTTTGTTTCTTTTAAATTAATTATCATTGATGTTCTGAATGCTTCTTAATTTCTCAGTTACAGGGGTGCAAATCTGAAACCTGTTTGATGTCATTTATTGCATTTTTCTAAAGGCCAGTAATGAAGACCAAGGGAAACTTTTTTTTTTTTTTTTTTTTTTTTTTTAAGTGCTGGGGATTGAATTTAGGGACATTCCACCTCTAAGCTACACTCCAAGCCCTATTTTTTATTCTTTATTTTGAAACAGGGTCTCACTAAGTTGTGGAGGGCCTAAGTTACCAAGGCTGGCCACAAACCTGGATCTTCCTGTCTTAGCCTCCCAAGTACTAGGATTACAAGCATCGGCCATCACGCCTGGCTTCAAGGGAAACTTGTGGTTATAAAGTTACTTGTGAAGGTTTTTCATGAGTTTAAAACTGTTTTGGACCTATGGGTTTAATTAACCTGTCCATTTTGGAGATTCAAAAGATAAAGAGTAAAAAAAAAAAGCAGATGGGAAGTAAACAAAAGTTTTAGATGTATTCAAGGTCAGCAGGAAGGAGATGCAGATTTGACTGAGACAAGCAGGAACTTGGTTATATCAGACTTGGACATCACAGCAGTAATGCCTGGTTGCTACAGAAGTGCAAGTAACCCAACAGTAACACAAATTAGGAGATTATGGATCAGAAGCCTAGCTTCCTTAAAGTTTCCTCTGTAGCAAGCCTTGCTCCCCCAAATCTTCACCTTTTCTCAGAGTAACATCGGTACCAATTCTTGCCAGCAGACAGGTTTAGAATTTGGCTAATATTGCCGGGTGTGGTGGCGCATGCTTGTAATCCCCGTGCTGTGCTTGGGAGGCAGAGACAGGAGGATCACGCAGGTTCGAAGCCAGCCGTGCTGGCATAAGAGACTCTGTTTCCAAAAAAAAAAAAAGTATAAAAATTGGGCTGGGAGTGAGGTAGAAGGGCTTCCAGGAACCCCAGTACCACACACACACACACACACACACACACACACACACACACACACACATTGGCTAATATTAACTCCAAGTAAAGGCTACATATTTAGAGACCCTCGAAGAGAATCTGTTACATATAAAAAAATGAACAATCTGGCATCTTGAGACCCCGATATTTTCATGCTTATGCCAGTGAGCATTACAAAGACACTTGGGAAAAAAACCCTAGGTTTGAGACTTAGTTCTGCCATTTTTCAGCCCACTTTTCCATCGCCGTGACATGAACAGCACAGAGAAGGAAAGATTGGTTTGGGCTCATGATTTAGAGACACAGTCCAGAGTCAGCCGACTCCAAGGTGGATGTCAAGGTTGCATAGTGTGGTGAAGGAAAGCTAACCTCAACTCAACGGCAGCCAGGGCAGAGTGATGGTAAGTGACAGGGACAGAGAAAGCCCCCAAGGCCACAGTGTTAGTGATCTATCGCCTCCAGTCACCTCCATAACCTGCTGAAGTGACCACCCAGTAGAACCATCCAAATTAGTAATCCTCCAGTGGATGTATCTACTGATGATGAGAGCCCTGAAGCAATCATTTCACCTCTGAATACTGTTGCACTGGGGACCAGTTTTCTACACAGGAACCTGTTGGGGGACATTCCAAACACAAGCATGTCCCTATCTCATTGTAACATCCTGCAAGTCTCTTATCCGATGTCATCTTTCTTCCTATCTGTAAATTGAAGTGTTTGGCCAAGCTGAGTCCCTCCGAGTCTGATGAACATGCCCCTGCCCCTGTTGGACCCCTGGACCCAGCGGCTTTCCTACTGTTCCAGTCCACCCCTCTGCCTTACACAGTTAGGTCGCCCAACTGGAGCATCTACTAACCTGGACAAAACCTTGCTCTTCTTCCATTTCTTTCAGTCTAGAAAGTATGTCTTCTCCCTCTCCACTGCACTTCTAAGGTTGACTACACCTTAAGAAGCTGGCTCTGATATCATAGGTGCAGAGTCTCCTTGTCTTCTATGATTTTGCACATTTTATATTTATTTCCTATGGGTCTCAATTAGTATCTGATTTGCCTCCCTCACAGACTGAATTAACAACCACATGTACACATGCATACATGCGTGAGTTTTGTGCACAACATCTTGGCCTGACTGAAACACTAACACTCAGATGGCAGGATTTGGCTCCAGGATGTTCACAGTCTGTCTCTTACAACTCAGGCAGGCTTGTGTAGGTTGTAGCACTCAGACTCTACAGTCAGATGGCCTGAGCTTTCCTACTTACTTGGGTAAGTTCCTAAACTTCTCTGGGCCTCCATTGCTTACCTACACAATGAAGATAATGACAGTATTCACTTTGTGTCAATACTGTTAAGATAAAGTGAGCTAAGTACTTGTGCTTGCAAAGGTACCCAGTATTGGCAGAGCCAGTTCTCAACAATGCTAGCTTTGAGTGGTAGTTTTACTATTACTCATTAAAATACAAAAGAAGTGTCTGTCATGGTAGGAGAAAAATCTCCTTGTGTCTATTGTTATGCCCATTCATGCCTCTGGATTTCCTGGCATCCGCTAGCTACAGAGGGCTGGGAAATGCAATCTGGGACACTCTGCTGCCTGTGTGGGCTCCAGCTCTGGGTCCTCAGAGGGAACCTTTGCTTGACAAAAGCCTTTAGTACATGGAAAACAGATTAACTTGCTATCATTCCAGCCTGCCACTGGCCATTTGCTAAATTGTACCATTTGATATGCGAGTGTCCTCCTGCCCCCTCTTGGGCCCGCCCAGGCGCCAGCCTCACTTCTTATCTGCATAGCATGTGGCTGCAATTCACCTACCCCCTTGTGACATGTAGCCTCTCAGCAGATTTGTCCTTTTATCTGCTGGGATTCAAGGATAGAGGAGAAAAAAAAAAAAAAGGAGGAGATGAAGATAGGTGAGAAGGAGCAATGAGTCAAAATAAATATGTTCCAGGCATCTTCCGAGGAGGCAGTGCTATGCTTGGGGCTCAGTGGTAGATGTACCTCTTTATTACTGGGTCTGCTCCAACTGTATCTGACTCAACTGTACAATTTCAGAGAAAACTCATTTTCCTATCTTCCTGATCTCACTCTAATTTCCTTCTACCCCTTCTCAGTTCTAGTTCCTATAAAGTTATTTTGAAGTTAGACACTGGCATGAAAAGATGATGTTATGTCTGCCCCATGGAATCCTCCTGGCCCTGGTGTTATGGATCATGGGCTTTCTGCATGTTTGTGCTTACAGGACTTGGGGTGGAGGACAGGCAGGAGAATGGCGGGAACTGGAACAGCCTCATCTGCCCTCCCTCCATCAAGAACTCCTACCTCTTCATTGCCACAGTCAGTTCAAAGTGCAGTCTTAGGTCTCCTGATAGAAAATCTAACCATAAAAAGATGCAAAATAAACAGGCGCAGCTGTGCACACCTGTAATCCCAGTACTTGGAAGGCTGGGACAGGAGGATCACAGGTTTGAGGCCAGCCTCAGCAACTTAGTGAGACTCCATTTCAAAAAATAAAAATGGTTAGGGCTGTAGCTCAGAGGTAGGATGCTCCTGGCCTTAATCACCAGTACTCCCCACAAAAAAAGGCATAAAATGATGCAGTCCAATTGCTTCCTGTTACACATGTGGAAACCAAGGTCCAGAAGGGTAAAAACAAACCAAAACCAAAACCAAAATGAAAAACAGAGCACTTAGCACCGGCTCAGCTCTTATTATACAGGTGCTATGTATATTAAGCACTTTACATGGAAGAAACCATGTGAGGTTCAGAACAGTGGCACGGGTACATATTACTATTTTATATATTATTTGTTGGTGGGGAAACTGAGGGACAGGCTTGATAAGAAGCCAGGCCAAGGCCATCGGACCAGTTAAAGGATGCTTGGAACTGGAGTCCTTGCTCTTCACTCTCCCCTTTGTCTCCCCTTTGCACTGAGGCAGCAATGCTGGGACATACCTGAAGGGCTGGGCTCCTTTGCCCTCACATGCAGCAGCAGCAGCAGCAGCAGCAGCAGCAGCAGACACAGCAACACTGACACTAGCAGATGATTCTGACCCTGTTCCAGGTGCAATTCTGTTTTTTTCTCTAAGTGTTTTTGTTGGTACTTAACCTGTTTCATCCTTATACCACCACTATAGGAGAACGTACACTATTATTACACCTATTTTGTAGTCGAGACATTGAGAAACTAAGACATCGCCTGAAGTTGCATAGTTAGTGTCAGAGTGGGATGAGACTCAAGCTCTGTTGTTAAAGTTCATATTCTTCACCACACTCTGAAGCTTCCTGAGGGCTCAAAGAGAGGTGGTCTTATTTTAATTTCCTTCTACCCGCACTCAGTTCTAGTTTCTGCAAAGTTATTCTGATGTTAGACACTGACACTAAAAGATGATGCTATGTCTGCCCCATGGAACTCTTCTGGACCTGGTGCGATGGCTTTCTGCATGTTTGTCCTTATAGGACTGGGGTGGAGGACAGGCAGGAGAATGGTGGGAACTGGAACAGCCTGAGTCTGGGGATCATTTCTTTGTTTGCAGTGAGCGGCTACTGCCACAGGTCATATTGGTGGCAGGACCTAAAGTCAGGTGCTCACTGCTAAACTCAGGGGTTCGATGGTTGTGGAGCTCAACCAAATGGTCTGTGACTCTAAACAGGTGACGCTTTTTTGGAAGGGTCCTATTATAGTTTGAAATTAACTCAATTCTCTGAAAACAATTTGAGGAATTGTTATGATAATCAACTTGCAAATCTGATACTAATATAAAATATGAGCCTATTAATACAAAATATCAGCATTTGGTAAAATTTTCCCATTCAGAGCTAGGAAATTGACAAAAAGAAAAGGAAACCCACCTTTTTTCCTTTTTCCTGAACATAAGGATCACAAGGTATAGGAGTACTCAAGTCAATGTTTCTTAAAATCAAACAATGTATACAGAGCACTGTTAAAGAATACATTCTCATGGTGTTGTAGTAATTATTTATATTATTTCTTATTGCAATGTCTAGAAACATAAAACTCGGGACAAACTTTTTATGTTTTTAGTTCTTAGATAAGTATATAACCAAAGGAATGCACACATAAATACAGAAATGTAGATGACTAAATTTCAAACCAGGAAGCATTAATTATTATAATGGATAACCTTTTATTGACACTGAATTTCTGATGTTATACTTCTTAGTTCAGCAGTTGCCATTTTCATAAGTCAGAAATAACAGTGATGTTATATTTTTTTAAATAGGGAGGTCAATAGACTGGGGTGGCTGCAACACTTTAAGTTCCTACCTAAACACGCTGAAGGCCAATGCAAACCTAGAGCAAAACTAAAGAGTTCACTGATCAGAAAATTCTAGCAAACCTCTAACTAGAGACTTTTCACTCTAACCAATTAAATACCTTTTCTTTCTTCTGAAAAAAAAAAAAAAGATATTCTATATCTGAACCATAACATGAATCTTTTGACTCTAAACAAGAGGGACCCATATCTGGAGTTTCTATTATTGTTTTAAAAAGATATACTAGATTTTACAGAACTAATGTAAGTGTGTTCCAACATATAACATACATGACCTAAAAACTTTGCTTCATAAAATAAGGGTCATTTTGTATTTTATGTTCTGCTTCTTGCTATCAAATTGAATTATTCAAGTTGGTATGCTGCTACTGAAATGTTTAAATTTGGTGTGCTGCTGTTGAATTGTTCCAAGTTTGCATATACTAAGTTAGAACCCAAAGAAGACATGTGTTAGCAAGGTGAATCAGGTATAGAGCTACAGGGCAGCCACCCTATGATTACTCAATTTTATAATCATTTTTACCCTTCCAAATTGCTGCAAAACTTCCATCTGTTCAGATAGCTGTGTTTTTAACTAGCAGAGATGCATCAGTTACCTAGTATATCCCTTTCTGTCCTTTATCATTAGACTATGACACTTAACTGAGTCTGTGACTCTGATGTACTATGTTGTTTCCATGATACCAAATCGATCTAATATCTACTCTAAGAAACTAAACTCTTGGTCCATAAAAATGTCACCCAACTGTGAACTATGGTGGCAAATGAAAAGTTTTGATTTTGTGCTTGGTGACAGGGTCCAACACAGAATATAATGAATACAAGATAAATGGTGTCCAACAGAAGACAGCCAGACATGCCTTGCAAAAATTTAATCATAAAAGATGTCAGTTTTGATGATGTCGAGGTTACCAATAGGACCAAGAATGAGGCACTGAACTCTCATAGCAGTATTTAGTTATAAGGTGGTCATCTAGATTATATTCATTATAGTTATCATAAGCACTGAACAATTATAAAATAAAAAATTATCATAAAAGTAAAAACACAGAATTTTTAAAACTAGCAGAATTTGTAAATCCTCAAGACATCTGAGAATCAGCAGGGATCCATAGATCTTAGTATAAATAGACCGAATTGGATCTAAAACTGCTTGGTTAAAGGCAATATTTCCAACTATGTTGGAATAATAAAAAAAAGACTCTTTAGCCAGGCATGGTGGTACACTCCTGTAATCCCGGTACGTGAGAGGCTGACACCAGAGGATCATAGACTCAAGACCAGCCTTAGTAACTTGGAGAGATTCTGTTAAAAAATAAATAAAAATAGGGCTGGGTTATAACTCAAAGGTAGAACATCCCTGGGTTCAATCCCTAATATCACCCCCACACATGCACACATGGAAAGAGACTTTTCAACATTTCCTTTAAATAGTAAGTGGTATTAGAGGATTGACAAGCATGAGTCAGTTTGTTAAACTTGACTTAAGCACAGCTTTTTTGAGAGCATATATTTCATATATAGCAAGAGCCTGTGACTAGTTCTCTCCAGTGGAGTGAAGGGGGAGGTTGCCTGGAGTCAGAAGGCAAAATCAGCCTGGGAAGTCAATAGCTTTCTATGCTGACTCCTAGCTAAGGCTCCTTTTAGTACACTGGTATACCTGTGTACGTAACACAGGGTGCACCGGATGATACAATAAGGGTAAAGCACAAGTTCAAGAGCCACCATGGTGATGGGCTGTAGATATGTTGTGAGGCCATGAAATGGTCCAGTCATAAAGCAATGAGCTATTTTGCTTGTCCTTCAACTACCCAGACAGAATTATAATGCTAATGCATTGGAAACATAGCATCTACGTTTCATGCACGGTCAGATTCTAAAGGAAAGGAAAGCTTCCTGACAAAAGGAGCTTTAAAAACCTTTCCTAGTCCACTGCCCAGAACAACACTGACCTTGTGGGGTGCAAGTGGCAGCTTAAGAGAGCTCATGACATGACTTGAACTGTGTCCTTCTGCAAGACTCATTGTTCCTCTGCCCACCTCTCTCTTCTAAGCCATTTCCACTATTCTACTGGCCTTTCTCCTCATTTATGAAGAGTCCATTTTGTTTCCTGTGTTTTTTCTAGCTTTCATTTCAAGACTGGCTGATCTTGCTTAGCATAAAGTTCCCTAGTTCCACCCCTTTCCTGCAAGTGATATGATTTTGTTCTTTAATGCTCAGTAAAACTCCATCGTGGTATATATACCATATTTTCTTTATACCACTCATCTGTTGATGGACAGCTAGGTTGGTTCCATAATTTGGTTTGTGGGGATTATGCCGCTATAAACATGGGTATGCATATGTCACTATGGTACTCTGATTTTAATTCTTTTGGGAAGATCTGAGGAGTGATATAGCTAGATTATATGGTGGTTCCATTCCTAGTCTTTTGAGGAACCTCCATGCAGTTACAGTACACAAATATTTATTTTAAAAAAGAGTACTCACAAGGTGTGACCAAATATCTGGGCACCCATGGTGAATCATCTCGACTTGGTCTTCATGATTATATGAGCTCAATCCTTATAATAAATCACTGTATACATATGTATATTATACATATATGTATACTCACATATACACATAAACATACCCAACACTCATTAGGACATTAGAGCCTGGCATGGTGTCTCATGCCTGTAATTCCAGTATGTGGGAGGTTTACAGAACAGGATTTCAGGTTCAACGCCAGCCTCTTAGACCCCATTTCAAAATTTTAAAAATACAAAGGGCTGGAGGTATGGTTCAGTGGAAGGATGCTCCTGAGTTCAATCCTCAGTAACAAAAAATAAAATAAAAATTTATAAATAATAAAAAATTAAATAGGAAAAGAAAGACTTTAGGAATACAACTAGCACAGAACATCCAGAGGGAACCAAGTCTTTATTTCCATAGACATCAATCAATAAAGACTCAGTACTAGAAATAGTTCTCTGAACAAATGCATAAAGAAGACTAAAACTTAGCTTTGAGGGTCACAGACAAAGCAAAAATGTAGGCACCCTAGCCTGGGCAGTGTGGGGTGGTGAGGCATGGGAAGTGCCAGAGAGGATGCAGATTATGCCAGAATTCCAAGTGTTCTGCTACATGAGTGAGAGGTTGTCACCATGCTGTGCAGAAGGAAGAGCCGAGGCCTGGGTATTAGAATCTCTAATACATTAGGATTCCATACGACGCAAAGCAATATCATTATGAATAGTGTATAACAACAGCAGTGGAACTAAAGAAATATATAATTTTCATTACCAAATGCAGCTTTAAATTATTCTGATTAGTTATTTTTATAAAGTCCAAGTTAATGTTACATGTAGATCTCTGAGTAGCACAGACCAGCCTGACTACTGAATCCAGGCTGGGTGCACACTCGGTGGGCAGGACTGGAGCTGCGGCTGTGCCCGCGCTCCAGCCTCCTTCCCGACACAGCCTTCAGGGGGCTGATTCCCTTTAGGACTGTTACCTGCAACCAAGAGAAAGTCTGGTTTGGTGATTGTCCTGTGGATCTCAGCCCTACACTGCTTCACCTCAATTGCAAGGAGAGAACAGACATTATCAGACGAATACAAGCTAAAATCGGAATCTGTGGCTATTAAAGGAGTTTTTTCCATCTTTAGGAGAAATCTGGTCACTGGTGGCAGAAATTAACACCCTCACCCCCAGCTTATCCTCCCTCCACAAACAAGTGACAACGACCTCCAGGAACCCCCACAGCCTCTGTGCGTTTCCAGCCCCTCGTCGCCGATGCCCGCATGCACACGCTGCCTCCGTCTCCATTTCCACGGTAATAAGCACTCCGAAGCACACGGCAAACTGCTTATTGATGTTTTGCTAAATACCAGTTTCTCATTTCCTATTTTGCAGTTGGTTAAGAGCCCTTTTTCCAGCCCTCTAGGTAATTTCTTCATCACCCCCTTTTCTTCTCTCTCCCTGGAGGTGATTTCGTTAAGGCTTATGCCACTGCCCAGGGTGACACTGTGACGTTAGAGTTGGCCGGTCTCAGCAAGTGAAGGGTCATGCTTTCTCTCATATGTGAAAGCCAGAAAGACTTGGGAAACAAAGGAGACTTTTGATAAAGGAGAAGAGATTCCAGTAAAATAGTGGAAGAAGATTAAGTGGAGGAGATCCAATGAAGGCAACAGTTCAAAAGTTGCTATGTACTGATGGGAGATTATCAGTACTAATCTCAAGAACATGTATGGGGAAAGGGAGAGGGCAGGGTGGGATTCAGAGAGAAACACACCAACTGTTGCCTGTATGTGTGTTTCTATGATGTGAAACCTCATTGCGATATAGAATTACAATGTACCAATAAAAATACAAGGAGGAGGAGGAGAAGAAGGAGGAGGAGGAGAACAAGGAGGAGAAGGAGAAAACCTGAATTCTGGATTCAGACATCCTTGGGAACCCTGAAGAAGACACCTTGGAAAGAGGTGGGTCAGTGTATATAAAGAGAATAGCCTTGAAGAACCAGTTTGGCTTTCCAATTTTCTGAAAGATACAAGGAGCTGGGAGTGGTGGTTCTTGCATGTAATCCCAGTAGTTGGGGGGCTGAGACAGGAGGATTGCAGGTTTGAGACCAGCCTCAGCAACTTAAAGAAGCCCTCAGAAACAGTGAGAACCTATTTCAAAAAATAAAGAGATAAAAAGGGATGGTGGTATAGCTCAGAGGTAGAATGCTCCTGGGTTCAATTTCTTAGCACCAAAAAAAAAAAAAAGAAAGAAAGAAAGAAAGAAAGAAAGAAAGAGGAAGAGGAAGAGAAAAAGAAAAGAAGGTACAAGAAAGTGACCACAGTTGAAATGGAAGGCTGATTACATTTCAGAAAATAGAATTCAACGCAAAGGAAGTCCCTGCCTGCTATTCCTCCAGGTCATGGGACAGGCAAAGGAGACCTACAACCATGCTGAGATTTGTGTTTCTCCAAAACTCTGGTTTCTGGGAGCTTCCAAGAATGCATGGATGATGATATGATGATTTAGGGGTGGTTGCTGTTTATACACATTTATATATACACATACGAAGATTGTATATGTCATGCAGATAGCCTCAGCTACTTAGTGAGGCCCTTTGCAACTCAGTGAGACCCATTTTCAAAAAACAAAGAACAAAAAATAGGGCTGGAGGTATACTTGGAGGTAGAATGCCCCTGGGTTCCATCCCCAGTATTAGGGGAAAAAAAAAAGATTGTATATGTCATTGTGTCTCAGCTCTCACAACCAATGTAGGTGGGTTAGAATTGCTTCAGGAATAAGGAAGTCAAGGCTGATGTCACCGCCCTCGGTGGACACTGTCAGGTATTTGTGGAGTCAGACCCTGAACCCAGTTCTCAAAGCAAGTTAGCTACGATTTGCTTTGCTTTGTTAATGCCTGTTCACAGTTTAAATAGCTGAGAGAGCATAAGGGTTGATGGTTAATGATGATGCTTAGTTAATGATCAGTTTCCCAGCTAAAAGTAAACTGCATAGTTAATTTCTGGGGAAGAAAAGATGGAAATGTTGTGTCAAGGTCCTTGTCTCTCTCTGTTGGATGCTACTTTCCACTTCTGCTCATCATTTTTGGGATTACAGACAAGTGGATTTGGAAAGCAGCAAAGGCTTTGCAAAGATCAATTCCAGCTTTCTCGCCATATCGCCAGCCACTCTTTATATTCTTACTACAGTGAACTGATCTATGAAGCTGCTGACTGTACTTCGAAACATCTCCAATTGTCAAGGACTTTCGTTCCCACTTTACACTGATCTTAAAATCAGTTTCCCCACAACCTTGTCTTGCTTACTTCTGTCTTCTTCCACTTGCTGTGAACCCCTTTAATGTTTTTCTCTCTTCCAGGGTCCCCATTTCCTTTCACTATTTCTCGGCTTGAAGAATTTTCCAGACTCATGATCCTGCTGGGCACCCACCCAGGAAGAAACTGAGACTTGTCATTCTTCTTGTATAACAGAAGCCTCCATGTGTTGATAGACAACATTTCTGACATTTCCTTACTATATCAGAATAAAGAAAAGAAGACAGTCACTTCGCTCAGTTTGGACACTATCATTCTACCTGTGGCCTCAGCCCAGCCCCTCTTGGCTTTTGAGCCAGCCAATATTTAGCATGAGATAGATATATTAGCTCCATAAAATTCCATTACATAATGCTTCCTTTAATTTGTTTAATTGGTTGAGATTATTTTAGATCCTGTCATTTGGCCTCTGTCATGGTTGTCCTGTGGGGACAGAGAGAGAGAGAGAGATTCCTGAGGCACTCAGGGCTGTCTGCAGGGCCTCTGCATTCCTGCCATGGTTCTTATAATGTCACAGGGCAGCAGAGGGACTGGCCACAGGAGTTACCCAGAGAGCTGAAGGTGCATTCACAGGAACTAGATCTGAAGTTCAGGGGCAGTACTCCTCCAAGATAGAAGGGGCAGGCTGGGTTCAGTTCCATCTAGAGCCTATCAGAGAAATGTCATCAAAGAGGCCCCTCTGCTCCCCTCAGCGCCAAGTCTTAGTCTCTGCTTATGCATTTATCCAGAGAACTGTCGGTAGTAGTGAGTATCACTTGGTATCTCTTGGAAATTTTGCTCCCTCCAGATGCTCTGTGGCACTGCTGTTTCTAATGTCTTTCTAATTAGTGTGTGTGTGTGTGTGTGTGTGTGTGTGTGTGTGTGTGTGTACAAACAGCCATTTATCACTTAACAACAGTGGTACATTCTGAGAACTGAGAACTGTGTCATTAGTTGATTTGGTCATTGTGTGTACATCATAGTGTACCTACACAAACCTAAGTGGTATATCCTTTTACATGCCTCAGCTACATATACAATGTTTCTCTCTCTCTCTCTCTCTCTATATATATATATATATATATATACAAACATATATATACACATATATACATAGTGTATGTGTGTGTATGTGTATACAGCCTATTGCTTCTAGGGCCATTATGAACAAAACAACATGAGAGCTGGCCACGGTGGCACCTACCTGTAATCCCAGTACTTGGGAGACTGAGACAGGAGGATCACAGGTTCAAGAACAGCCTCAGCAATGTAGTGAGACTCTCAGCAACCTAGCAAGACCCTGTTTCCAACTAAAAAATAATAGGGCTGGGGGTGTTTTTGGAGGCAGAACACCAGTACTGCACATATCCTAAAAACCTCCCCTCCAAACCAAAACCAAAGTAAAAACCCCAAACCCATGAGATTATACCAAGCACAAGAGAAAAATGGTACAGTCAAGAAGTGTAGCACACATGAGATGTATGAGGCTGCTTGCTGAGTAGCCCGGCACACAGTTGTACAGGAGACACTTTTTATAAATAGACATATGCTGTAAAATAATGATAAAAGTATAGAATGGGAAATACACACCAGTAGCATAGTTTATTAACATAGTACTTATTATATTATCAAGTACTATGTATGCTATATAACTGTGTGTGCTGTATTCTTACATGACTGGTAGTGTAGTGGGTTTGTTTACATTAGCATCATCAATATGTGAGTGATGGGTTGCATCATTTGTTAGGACTAAGACATCACTGACTACCACATGATCCATCACTCACTGAAATGACCTCATATATATGTGTATACATACACACACATATACACTCATATATACATTATACATATCACACATATAATACATGATATATGTTATGGAATTGGTTTTCATTTCTGGTTTTGAATCAGTCAAAATAACATACACCTCATCTTAATTCAGGACTTTCATAAAAACTTGAATAGAATTAGCTCAAAGAGAAGGATCCTGTGCCCCTCTCTCCTCACTCCATGTAAACATCACTAATAATCATGTCCAGCGTCGCCATGAGCCACAGTGAGTCTAACTTGACTATACAACCAACATTTTTCTAACTTCCTTGTTACCATCCAGAATTCAAGAGGCCCCCTCAAATGGCTTCCTGAAATTAAGATGCCAGGGATCTGTGACATTCCTTCTAATTCCAGTAACTTTAGTATAGGTTCAATAATATACTATTTTGATCATTTTTGGAAACTGAAATAAGTTTTCAGCACTCTGAGATTATATATATATCCATAGATGACCTGTTTTAAAGTAATCAAGTGTTGACGGGCGTGGTGGCACACTCTTGTAATCCCTGCACTTGGGAGGTGGAGATAGGAGGGTTGCACAGGTTCGAAGCCAGTCTCCTGGCTTAAGAGATCCTGTTTCCAAATAAAAATATAAAATAGGTCTGGGAGTGTATCCTGGAGGTAGAAGGATTTGCAGGAACCCCAGTACACCAAAAAAAAAAAAAAAAAGTAATTGAGTATTTAAGTTTATGCTTTTTTGTTATTTTGGTGGTACTGGGGTTCCTGGAAGCCCTTCTACCTCCGGGCTACACTCCCAGACCTAATTTTACATTTTTATTTGGAAACATGGTCTCCTAAGCCAGCGTGCGCGGCTGGCTTCGAACCTGCGTGATCCTCCTGTCTCTGCCTTCCAAGCGCGGGGATTACAAGCTTGCGCCACCAGGCCCGGCCTAAGTTTATGCTTTTAACCATAATTTTTGGCTTTTTTTTAGCCTTAAATAATGTTAATTATTTTAATCACTGTAATTAATTAACATTATCTTCTTTCCAGTTAGAATATTGTCTTTGATGGGAATGTTAAATGTGAAGTCATTAAACACATTGACTTTACTTTCTTAATGACAATCACTATAACAATGTAACCTCCTTTGTGTGTATGTATGGTACTGGGAATTGAATCCAGGGACAGTCTACCTCTTAGCCACACCATCAGCCCTTTTTTGGTTTTGTTTTGAAGCAAAGTCATGCTAGGTCACTGAGAGTGTCACTACATTGCTAAAGCTATCTTCAGATCTGCAGTCCTCCTTTCTCAGTGTCCCATGTACTGCGATTACAGCCATGTACACCATACCACACTCACTCAACCTCTTGGAGTAGAATCTCTGCCTCCTCCTAGTTCTCTCTTGATAGGTATTTTCTATTTTTGCCTACAGGAACATCACCTTTTCCCAGCCTGTCCTGAGCCCCGAGAAGATAATCTGGATACACTGGGCCAGTGGGTCTCCTGGTCCTCTGTTTTTTTTTTTTTTGTTGTTGGGTTTGACTACTGAGAGGCAGCTATAGGAGGTGGCCAAGCAGAAAGCCAGTGGGTCAGTTAACTTCTTATTCAATTCCATCAGTTGGTCAGGGTCCTCTGCTCTTCCTGCTTCTGTGATGTGTCTTCTTCTCCCAAATTCTTCTTTCCAGGCCAGATTCCAACTTGTCCATCTCTTGTTACTTCCCCTATACTCTATCCACACCTTTAAAAATAGTCTTTTAATTAAAACACCCTCAGATATCTTGAGTAGGCCATCTGTTTCCCCGAGACCTTCACAGATGCCTTTGCTTCTTGTCACTCCAAATCAGACTTCTCCTTGTGGTGGCGGCTGACCTCAGGTTTTTCAGGAAACTCGAATCTTTCTCAGAGTTAGCCTATCGAAAAATCATTCTTTCAGCTTTGGATACTTTATTTCTTCTGATTTTCCTTGCTGTGTTTATGCATCTTTTAAAAATTTCAGCTCTCCAAAAAGCTTCCTTCCTATATAGTATTCTAATGTATTTACATAATATTTCATTTTTTTCCTCATTAGGAATATTTGGAAATTCTAGACTGCAGGGAAGCTCACATGGAAGGCCACCCAGTCTAGCTCTTCTCATTCTATGTGCTCTCCCTCGGGCCACATCTCACATATATCAAATTGTTAGTTTTTATTCTATTTTTAGAAAAAAAGTAATCATGCTACCTCTCAAATGATGGCATGTGTTTGCAACAATGAGGCTTGTGAACCACTGCCCTGGCCACTTGGCAAAGTTTCTCCCATCTTCTCTGAAGCTCTTCAGCAGAATAAGCCAGGGCTGGGAAAGTGTAAGAAACTGAGTACAAATTACTCTTGAAGGACGCTTTCAACACGAAGCACACAAGGGAAATTCAGCTGACATGTTTGTCCACCTCTGTTCCAGGATACACGCTCTGACTTGCATCAGCGATTTCTATTCATAACAGCATTTCCATGAATTAGATTTTGGTAAAAAAATAAGATAGAAAAGAATAATAATCTCATTTATCTAATTTAACTATTTGATAAGATAATCAACTATAGCATCCTGCCAGAGAAACAAATCAAAGTCAAGAGCAGTGAGCATAAATGTTTGTATCACTTTGAACCTATGATATATACTTAGAACACACCAATAAAAGCCTAAAATAATTGTTATAATCAGCAACCAAATGAGAAAAGGGACAATCTGATGCTACACACGACCAAAAGCAGCAGTAAAGGGAACTGTGCAGGAAAGCAATGGATAACGGCTTGTCCTAGAACTGCTGCCTGGACCCTTCCCTACTTAGCAACAACCTGGAAGCAAGAATAATGGGAGGCTTTCCCTATGCATCTGGAGAGGAGGGAACTTCACCTCCTCCAAGGGAGAAACAAGTGGAGAGCCAAAGGGAGGAAGGTAAGTGAAGGATGGGCTGATTTTCAAAGATGGAAGTGAATGTATAGCATCATCTCATTATCCTAAGCATGAAGGCAGCAATATCCAGTCTGTCTGTCTCAGATCTCTCCTCTCTCTCTCTCTCTCTCTCTCTCTCTCTCTCTCTCTCTCTCTCTCTCTCCCTCTCCCTCTCCCTCTCCCTCTCCCTCTCCCTCCCTCCCTCTCTCCCTCTCTCCCTCTCTCTCTCTTCCTCCTTCTCCCTCTCCCTCTCCTCCCCCCTCCCTCACTCTCTCTTTCTCTCTCCATAAAGGTATTCTGTGTGTGTGTTCTAAGTAATTCTCTCACATACATGGAGAGAATTCAAATATAGAAATAATACTGAACCATTAAATGACTTATGGCTGCCAGGTGCAGTACTTAACTGGGGTACTTGGGAGGCTAAGATAGAAGAATTGCAGGTTTGGGGCCAGCCTCGGCAACTCATTGAGACCCTGTTGTAAAACAAAATTAATATAGGGCTGGAGGTGTAGTTCAGAGGTAGAATGCCCTTGGGCTCAATCCCTAGTAACACACACACACACACACACACACACACACACACACACACACACACACGCTTGTGGCTATTGAAAAGAATCAGCACGTCTCTTTCCCCCGCCTTTCTCTAGTATGTAAGGACTGTAATGTAAGGACTGTCACGGGTGAGAATTTTATCTGTTCTGTCCATAATTCCTAGCTACGGGCTAACCAGCCCCTGAAAGAACCTTGCACAAAGAAGACGGTAATCCTGACTGGATGCATGAGTAAGAATGTTCTATAAAAATTGGGACATGGTGTCAACAGATGGATATTGAACATTTGGCATACATACACAATGAAATTCTACTTATTAAAGAAGAACAAAATAATGTCATTTGCAGGAAAATGGATGGAACTGGAGAATCGTGTTGAGCGACACAAGCCAGACTGTGTAAGTCAAGGGTTATATGTTTTCCCTCATATGTGGAAGCTAGAAAGAAAAATTAAACAAAAAATGGAGGCTCATGAAAACAGAAAGGAAGACAATATAGTGAAGGAGGAGAGGATGGGGATCAGGGAAAGGGAAATGAGAGATACTGGGGAATGGAACTGACCAGCTTATGTTATGTGGATGTACAAGCATGTCACAATGAACTCCAATATTATGTATAATTACAGTGGACCAACAAAATTAATTTGAAAAGTTGGGAGGTAGAAGATAAAAAATGAGAAGAAGTATGAATATCTTCTTTCTTAGCAGATAATCAATTGACTATACAAAATTGAACCAGTAATTAATAAAAATATTATAGCTTCAATGAATTTTATAATCTCTTTTGTTAAGGCATCTGTAAGGGAGCAAAATGTTGGATAGTAAAGAAATATTCACATGGCAGTCAGAATTTCTTCAGTGTTACTTTAGTTTCTTTCACTTCTGTATATATGTGAAATTCATCTGAATATGTATTTTTAAACTAAAAAGAGCATTAGAATATAATCATATTTTATAGTCTATAAATCTTGTCAACTTTCTGTTTCACACAGAGTATATATATATATATACACACATATTTATTTATGCATATATATGTATATATACCTATATATGTATACATATTCTTGGAAAGATTCTGAAATGATGTTTACCTAATGCTCAACATTGTTATTTTTTGGATGGTGAGTCTTGGAAGATGATTTTATTTTTTTACACTTAAAAAATTTTTATTGGTGCATTATAGTCAAACATCTTAATGGGTTACAAGATGGTGGAGGCATACATGCACACATCACCCAATTAGCCCTTACCCAGTTCCTGCTCCATTTCCTCCCCCTCCCTCCTTCTCTTGTTTGGCTTAGTGATTGACAGTAATATGTTTGTTAAAGTACATCATGTTTCTTTATACTTTTTTTTATAATTCTTAAATTCTTTAAAATGAGCCTGCATGGTCTTTATAGAAAGAATCATGTATTTTTCATTGAATTTTTAAAATAAATAGAGAAAGTAGATCATGGTATATCATGTCACAATTACATATTGAAAATATGCAATTTGATTTAAAAAAATAATGATAGTATGGGAACAGACTGTAAGTTGAGTGCTGTTTTGCTCACTTACATACTTTTATCAATATACTTTACTGTCTCTCTCTCTCTATCTCTCCTCCTTTCTTCTTAAAGCCTACTGTTACAGAGGCTCCTGGTTCAAGTATATTTCTGATTGATCATATGACTATATGCTGGTTAAGATACCTCCATTTTTAGGAGACCTAATTATTGGCTGTTAAGGCTCTTCTATAATTTGATAAACTTATTATGAAATACATTCTACTGAACAATTCAATTCTACACTCACCAACTTTCTGTTTCTTTTCTCATAGTGTGGGCAAGGGAAACTGAGAGAATCAGACTGTTGGGAATGGCTAGGTTGCAGGGTCCTGTGCATGTGTTTACTTGCTTTACAAGTGTGAGTGGGGCACCAAGCATTAGTCTTGAGCCTGTCTTCTGAAAATAACATGTATTTTCAAAATCATCACATTCTCAAGACACAGTAGAGAATAAAACTATAATTTGTGTGTCTTTTTTCAACAGGGTTTATGGCAGAAGATACTGGAAAAGACTGGAAAGTCAGGTGACTGGGGTTCTATTCTTAGTGTACACTGATGGCCAGCACATTTAACTCCTCTATGACTTGGCTTCAACCTCTGAAAGCCAAAGGATTAGACTAGATCTCTGGTTCTAGACCCTGGTTATACCTGGGAAGCCTTACCAATTATCTTCATCCCAAAATTCTGATGAACTTGCATATTGGAAATACTGTAGAGCTCTGCATATGCACTAAATGTACAATCATGGTTAAGAATCACTAAGCTCCTGATCACCAATATTCCTTTATTCCCAAATTACATTTTACATCACAGATTATCTCGCTGAAGTCCCAGTTCTGGGTCTCCAACACTTTAAGAAAAGTAGAAGCCAAGATGTGTCAGATTTTCAAATGTGTTGTGGGTAGCTTAGAATTCTCAAGTAGGAAAAGGCAGAAAAATACCCTATCTTAGCAGATGAACTAGGAATGGAATGACAGCAGACTCTTAGCAGACAATGTAGGGTGTGGTATTTTCTTCAGAAGCCTGTCATTTTTTAAAATTTGATTTGGCTGGTAAGAGAGTTTCTTACCTCCACGTTCTCTGTGATGGTGAAGATTTGCATTGCTGCCAAATGGATGTGTAATGTTATTCGCTGCTATCTCGCCACCTTTGCCCATTGGCATATCATTTGGAAATTCTAATATTTTACCCCTGGTCCAACTAGTTAACATCAATAGAAAGGCCACATCTCCAGAAGATTTAGGAGTCTTGAACGCAAAAGACCAGGGTGGGAATTAATAGAGAGAAACATGGATGACTTCACATACACTCCTTCTCCCATGGCAGCCAGACCCTCCAAGAAGGCTTGAGAAGTGTCATTGTGGCAAGGCTGAACCACCTTCCGCAGACTCCCTGTCCTGAATGTTTCTAGCTAGGGTTGACCACAAGAGACATTAATGTATAAGATTCAGAGGGTGGAAAGGAAGTGCCGCCATTTTGTAACTCATCATACCATTACTTATAACTGTTGGGTATGGCAGCAGCCAGGACTACAACTGCTTCCCCTGGATCCCTGGATTTTCCTCTAGCTCCTCTAATTCCCAGGCCAGTAGTCTTCTCAGGTCCTGGCTCATGCATGCGTGTGGTTCTAGCTTATCCTTCTCACCCTACATCACATCCATCTCCTTTTACTGACCACCCGACCGAGTATCTTCATGCTCCAACATCCCATGATCAATCGTGAAGACATCAGCCTTTCAGAGCCTGCCTAACAAGCAACCACCATCAGTAATGTCTATTCCCTGTGATGAATGTATATTGCCAACCTAGGAGGCAAGTTGAGGTACACTGAGTGTGAGGACAAAGAGTTTATTCAAACCCAAGTGAGGACGGCACAAGTTGCCCAGAATAAGTGCTGTGAAATGGCATCTGATGAGTCTGGTTTTGTGATGTACATACACAGATTTATCAAAGTCAATCCCTGTGGTGAGCTCAGGAAGGCAGGGAGGGAGAGGGAGAGGGAGTGGTTTGGGAACTGGGGAGGGTTCAAAGAGTACTGTGTGTGTGTGTGTGTGTGTGTGTGTGTGTGTGTGTGTGTGCCTCTATTACCCTGAACTGCATCAAGATGTAAAATTACAATGCACCAACAGGGGAAAAAGTGAGATGGGTGTTACAGCAAACTGGTTGTTAAAATTGCGTCAGTCAACAAAAATAGCACAGATTGTTGACTGAAGTCACTCTTTCTGATATAGATTTCAGGTAAGAGTTGAGAGAATCAGGAGCAAAGTATTCTCCAAATTATTTATATTCTGATGGTGTCAGTACATTCACAAGAAACTCAGTTGAAGTGGTTAAAATTTTAATCAAGGAGAAAAGTGGGGCTTAAGAGCCCCGCTAACAACCAATCTCCATTACCACAAAACCAGCGCCTTTCATAGCCAGAAAACACCATCAGCAGAGAAACAAAAAAATCACCAGGCTCCAGAGAGAAAGCGGACTGAGAACAGAGCTCAGGGCCACAGAGGAGACACACGCACCCGAGGACGTGGCAGCAGCGCCATACTGCCGGCGGCAGCGGCGAACTCAACGGACGGCTACAGCAAGCCGAGGTGAGCCGCTGCGGAACAGCCAGGTGGGATCTTTCAGCGCAGAGAGCATTTAAAGCTCCCAGTGGCCAAGCTCAGCACACGCTGCAGGGATTCAGAGTGGAAATCAAAACCAGAGAAGAAAAAATACGCCAGCCTCACGGCCGAGGGCGTGGCAGAGGCGCCATATTGCCACCGGCGGCGGCAGCAGCAGTGAATTCACTGAGTCCAGTACAGCTACATCTGCGTACTCAAGAACAGTGAGTCAAATTGCGGGCCACAGAGGAGAAATCCCAGTACTGTACCTCCTGGGACTTGACCCAGTGAGGGAGTGGTGGTGGCAGAGATATCACACCATAGGAGAACGTGCAACCTACCTGGCACCCCCCATAGTTTAAAGCAGCCTCTATCGACTCCCTGGGTCAGAGACTCTGTGATACAACCCAGTAAAGGAGTAGTGGGGTCTAAGATACTACTGACTCGAGATCCAGAGCACCTTAAGTGAAGCCATAGTGACCCAAGGGAAGAACCCAGAGAAGGCACAAACCTCTGAAATCATGGGAAAGAGGAATAACACTGGAGTAATGAATGCACACAGCCCCACAACATCAGAACCCGATAAAACAGAAAATCAGAGATTTCTAGAAGATCAAATCAGGAAAATAACTGTAGAAATAATAGAGGTGCTTCGAAAAGAACTCAGAGAGAGCCAAAAAGAGATAAAGGATGCAATTAATGAAGTAAAGGCCTCAATTCAAAGCACAAACAACCGATTAGACCACATGGAGAACAGAATCTCGCTCTTAGAAGATGAGCAATCCAAAAATGAACGCATAGTTTCTAATCTAGAAAAAAATATCCAACAGCAGGAATCTGACATTGAAGAAATATGGGCCCATCTTAAGAGAGCTAACCTAAGAATAATTGGAATAGAGGAGGGAAAAGAAAGTGAAACCAAAAGGATCAACAATCTCTTCAAGGAAGTAATAGCAGAAAATTTTCCAAATATAGAGCAAGAGGTTGATACACAGATCCAGGAAACTTATAGAACTCCCTTTAGACAGGATCAGAGAAGAGGATCCCCACGCCACATAATTGTCAAAATGACCAATGTGGAAGCCAAGCAGAGAATCTTAAAGGCAACAAAAACAAAGGGCCAAGTGACATTCAGAGGCAAACCAATTAGAATCACTCCAGACTTCCCAAACCAAGTCATGAGAGCCAGAAGGGCTTGGAGCAACATATTCCAAACTCTGAAAGAAAACAACTTCCAGCCAAAAATTTCCTATCCAGCAAAACTTTCTATCAAATTAGATGGAGAAATAAGAAGCTTCCATGACAAACAGAAACTGAAGGAATTTATATCTTCAAAACCAGCGCTAGAGAAAATACTCAAAGAGATTAACTACAAAGAAGAAATAGGTAACACTCACCAGAACCAGAGAAACAAGATTTTCCATTCAACAGACAACTAAGATTGGTTATCTGTGGAGATTCATTATTTATGTTAGTCTTTGACCTATCTCTAAATTGTATTGTTTGCCTTTATTGTTGTTAATTTTTAGGATTTCTAGTTGGAATATTAATATACCTTCAGATATAGCATTTGGAAATATTTTATCCAATTCTATTAGTAACTTTTAACTCTGTTTACATTGTCTTTGGATATACAATTTTTTTTTATTTTTTAGGGAGTTTGTATATTCTTCTGTTGCTTGTGCCATTGAAATCATAACCAAGAAATCACTGCCAATTTCAATGTTGCGAGGTTTTATGACCCAGATTTTCTTCTAAAAGGTTATAGTCTTAAGATTTATATTTAGGTCTTTTATCTATTTTGAGTTAATACTTGTATGTGGGATTAGGTAAGGGTCCAATTTTATTCTTTTCCATGTAATTATTATTTTTCAACAATATTTAGTTAAAAGATTATTATTTCCACCACCAAATGTTCGTGGAAACCTTGTCAAAAATAACTTGACAATATAGGGAAGAATTTAGCTCTAGGCTTGTATTTAACTCCAATGGTTTATATATCTGCCTTTAGAATAGTACTACACTGTTTCAATTATTGTAGCTTTATATGGTTTGAAATCAGAAAATATATATCTGCTAGCTTTGTTCTTTTTCAAGATCGTTTTGGGTATCTAGAATTCATATTCCATATTAGGATAGATTTTTTTCTGAAAAATAAATATATGAATATATGATAATTTCACCTAAAAAACAGAAAAAAATATGCTCTGGTAAGAAAGAAAGCAAAAAGAAATATTGAAATGTTATCTTTAAGTCATCAAAAGCTTGGTATCAGACAAATGAAACTGTTATATGAGATTAACATTTTTAATTTTGGATAAATTGCTATAATACTCGATGTCAATCACTAAGCCAAGCATGGGAAGGAGGGATGGGGAGGGAATGGGGTGGGGATCGGGTGGGGGCTGGCTGGGCAATGTGTGCATGTATGTCTACAAAAGTTTGTATCCCACTATGATGTATGAATACAGTGCACCAATAAAATAATATTAAAAAAAATAAAATTTTAATCAATAAGAGCATGAGATTCTGGAATCCAGGAGAATGTGACTGCTGCCCCATGATCCATGTCCAACAGGCTTGATTGGAGCTTGCAGACTCAGTTTCTTTAATTTATGCATGTACACACCTATACCTGCCTTTCTGATTAAACCCTCATTGATACAATGACCTTCTTAAAATTCCTACCTGATCATGTCAATCCCATTTAAAAGCATTGTCTGTTCCTCCAGCCTATAGCATACCAAGCCTCTGCCTTCTCTCCCTACTCCAGCCACCATGATCATATTTTTTTTGGTCCCAGGCCTACTTCCTATGTTCTCTTCCACAAAGAGGATTTTAATGCTGTTCCCTCAGCTCAGATCTCTCCTTTCAGCCATCCTTACCTGTTAACACTAATTCCTCTTTCACATCTCAGCTATGGTCAGTCTTGGCTCAGTCTCCTATGCTGGTCTCTAACGGCACCATGTCTCTTTCCTCTGGACACCAGCATGTGCCCAACTGTTCATTTCTTTGTGCAATTTCTTGTCTAGTGTTTCTTTCATCCACTGGATTTTAAGCTCCAGGAGGGGAGGGAGGCCAACAATTCTTGCTATTCACTGTGTTTTCCTGTACCTGGCACCTTGCTTGGCAGATAGTTAAATTTCCTTTTTGATAGAAGAAATACCAGTTGGATAAGTGAATAAATAAAAGATGTCTTATGGACAAAGGACATGGAGGAGGAGTAGCAGGAAGCAACTGAAAGGGTGAGATGTAAAGGAACCAGAGATTTATATCTGGCTTCTAGAGGCTTGGGGGTCTGTCAGCCACCATGAGCAAGACTGGTCCCACCAGAACCTGGTTAGGCTCTGTTTTTCTCCTATAAGAGATAAGAAACTAACTTATTTAAAAAATGGGTGCTTAGCCAGGTGTGGTGGGACATGCATGTAATCCTAGTACTTGGGAGTCTGAGACAGGAGGATTTCAGGCTCACAGTCAGCCTCAGCAACCTAGTGGCCCTTCACAACTTAATGAGAGAGACCTTGTTTCAAAATAAAAAGTTAAAAAACAAAGGATAGGGGTATAGATCAGAGGTAGAATGATCCTGGAGAACAAAAAATGACTGCTTGTAGCCAGGCATGGTGGTATAGGCTTATAATCCCAGTACTTGGGAGGCTGAGATGAGGATTGCAGGTCTGAGCTCAGCCTAGAGCAAGGACATGTTTTAAAATGTCAGCCAGTGAGAACATGTTTCAAAATAACAAATAAAATAGGGTTAGGGGCATAGCTTGGAGGTAGGATGCCCCTGGGTTCAGTCTCCAGTACACAAAAAATGGATGCTTGCTCAGTGCTATGCCGACTCCCTTTTTCCTTGGCTAATCATTGTTAATGACTTTTCAGAGTCACGACAACTGTTATTCTTAACCATTGAAGCAATCACAATATGTATGCAACTTTTATTCTTGAAGTTTGAATTTCTTTAAAGTAAAAGTAGAATTTGGAAATGTAGCATTCCCTTCAGAATAAATTAGTGGGTGTCTGTGGAAGAGAAAAACAATTAACACATTCTCGAGTTATGGCTCAGTTTTCCCCTTTCTCTCCAGGGTAATTTATATAAGCAAAGCTTCCTGTGCTTACACGAGTTGACTGGCCCACAGTCATGCAGTTGCTGTGGTATGATGGTGAATCTAAACCCTCCTGCAACTTTGGAGCAGGAAGAACCACTAGAAGATTCTAGAGATGATTAGTACTCATCTGTGGCCCCCAAAGGGGGTATCCAGATATCTTAGTGGGTCAAGTGGTTGCATCTCAGCCCTGGAATAAGAGGTAAGAAACCTGGTTTGAGTTTGTTTCCACCACTAGCAAGGAGACCTTGGACAGCGAGCCTAACCTACTTCTCTGAGTCATCATTTCTTTGCCCAAAAGATGAGTCCACTGGACCACAGATTACAAAAGACTTCTAAACTCTGGTTATATTGTGATTCCAAGATTTACCATTTCTGGAAGCAATCATGAAAATGGTTCTGGTATGATAATTAAATCTATGAAATTACCACATGTCTCTAATTCTCCTTGATCATTTTTTCTCCTAATCATAGTCCACATAGACATTTTAAATCTGAACATAACATTTTTTTTTTGGTTATGGAAAATATGGGAAGGCATGGATCTATCCTCCAACTTTCATTTCATGTAAATATTGAGAATTACAATTAAAACTATTTATAAGGAGACCTCTGGAGAAACCGAGCCCAGTAAGACCCTGGGTCCCTGGTAGGGGTCACGCGGGGCACGCCAGCCGGGTCCCGGGTCACGGGACTCTGGGCCCCAGGCCGGACCCCGCATAGCATGCCAGACCCCTGGAGAAACCGAGCCCAGTAAGACCCTGAGTCCCGGTCAGGGGTCGCGCGGGGCACACCGGAACCCTGGAACACCCGGGACCCGGGTCGCGAGACTCTGGGCTCTGGGCTGGACTGCGCATAGCACGCCAGACCCCTGGAGAAACCGGGCCCAGTAAGACCCTGGGTCCCGGGCAGGGATTGGGTGGGGCACACCAGACCCTGGAACAGCCGGGGCCCGGGTTGCAGGGCTCTGGGCTCCAGGCGGAATAGTGTGGAGCATGCTGGACCCCTGGGGAAACTGGGCTGGGTCACAGTGCTACTGAGTGCCTGATCCCAGTACCTCCTCAAACCACACATACTGTCTTCTCTTATTGAAAAAAAAAAGGAAAAGAAAAAAAGAAAAATATCAGAGAGGGGTTAAGAAGGTCGTGGAAGATGCCAGGATACTGGAGATGCAGACAAAACTTATCCAAATGAACTGGAACTTATGGAAAAATTCCCCGTGAAGGAGGACTGCTGTTTCTCTATATTGTTAATAATCTTGGACATCACCTGTAAGGAGAGAGTTTAGTGGAGACCAAGGAGAAAGGTGGTGTTGAAAGCGGTCTCCGTGGCAAGGCCACTACTGAGGTCTCCAAGGCTGGGATAGGAGCCTGCCGAGGGGTTAGACCGGTGCTGGGGCCAGCGAGGCTAGTATCAGAGCCTGCCGTGAGGCAAGGCTGGTGCTGGGGCCTCTGAGGCTGGTATCGGAGCCTGCCAAGGGGTTAGGCCGGTGCCAGGGCCAGTGTGGCCGGGATCGGAGCTCACCGTGAGGCAAAGCCAGTGCTGGGGCCTCCGAGGCTGGGATCGGAGCCTGCTGAGGGGTTAGGCCAGTGTCGGGGCCAGCGGCTGGCATCAGAGCCAACTAAAAAAATAAAATAATTTTAAAAAATTTGAGATGTGTTAAGTATATGTTTGCATAAAAACATAAATAAAAATTTAATAATAATAAAAAAAAGAAAGTGGTCTCCACGGTGGCAGTGGAGACTTGTATTCAGGAGAAGCAGAAATCGGATTCTACCAACCTTATTTCTTTGGAGAAATTACACCAAATGTCGAATGCTACTGTCACATATGCTCAGGAACACTGGACAACATTCAGAATGGAAAAAGAGCTTGGGAAAGATTTGAAATGGTGGAGGCAGTGGCAATGGCAGTGGCCAATACTCAGGGGAGGCAGAGATCTGATGCATTACACCTGGAACCTTTGAAATAATAACCCCAGAGACAGAATGCTACCACCACACACCCTTGAGAACGTGGGAATTGGTTGGGTGAAGAGGGTGCTTGGATTGGAGCCTGCCGAGGGGTGAGGCCAGCAACAGACAAAGCAAAGCTGGGACTGGAGCCTGCCGTGAGGCAAGGCCAGTGCTGGAGCCTCTGAGGCCAGGATCGGAGCCTGCTGAGGGGTTAGGCTGGTGCTGGGGCCAGTGAGGCCGGCATTGGAGCCTGCCATGAGGCAAGGCCGGTGCTGGGGCCTCCGAGGCCAGGATAAGATCCTGCCAAGGGGTTAGGCCGGTGCTGGGGCCTCCGAAGTCAGGATAAGAGCCTGCTGAGGGGTTAGGCTGGTGCCAGGGCCAGCAGCTGACACCGGAGCCTTCTGTGAGGCAACGCCACTACTGAGGCCTCCGAGGCTAGATCGGAGCCTGCTGAGGGGTTATATCAGTGCTGGGGCCAGTGAGGCCATCATTGGAGCCTGCCGTGAGGCAAGGCTGGTGCTGTGGCCTCCGAGGCCGGGATCAGAGCCTGCCAAGGGATTAGGCCAGTGCTGGGGCCAGCAAGGCTGGGATCAGAGCTCACCATGAGGCAAGGCCGATGCTGGGGCCAGCGAGGCCAGGATCGGAGCCTGCTATGAGGCTAGGCCAGTGCTGGGGCCTCCGAGGCCGGGATCAGAGCCTGCCGAGGGGTTAGGCTGATGCTGGGGCCAGCGAGGTCGGGATCGGAGCCTGCTGTGAGGCTAGGCCAGTGCTGGGGTTTCCAAGGCCAGGATCGGAGCCTGCCGAGGGTTTAGGCCAGTGTCAGGGCTAGCCAGGCCAGAATTGGGGCCTCCCATGAGGCAAGGCTGCTGCTTGTGCTAGCGAGGTCTGGATCAGTCCACCGGGTAGCCAGGCCACTACTGGGGCCATCAAGAGTGGGATTGGTACTTGCAACGCGGCATGCACAGAGAAATATTGCAGAAAATAAAAATCAGATGCTTCCTGTAATCAGCAAAAACTAGGAGGAAAGGGCCAATAGGAAGAGGTCGAGCTATAGAAAGGGCTCTATAGTGAAGCAACTAAGGTGACCAATCAGAGGGTATGGAATAGGGGAGGATGGAGCCTCTTTAAAACGCAGGAGGTACATAAACAAATGTATCAAAGTTAATCACCAAACAAGCATGGGATCGAGGGAGGGGGAGGGAATGGGATGGGAACTGGATGAGGGCTAACTGGATGATATTTGCTTGTATATCCTCTCAAGTCTTGTATTCCAATGTGATATATGATTACAATGCACCAATAAAAAATAAATAATAAAAAAATAAAACTTTTTATGAGGATGCCAATGTTTTCTTTCCCCTCATTAAACCTCTCCATGAGGGTGGGGCATTCATTTGAACCACACTCCTGTAACTATCTTCTGTATTTCTATCTTTTTAATAAACTTCTTTAAATCTTCAGCAAGAGTCCAGGCTAATGTGTATTTATACTTAGCTCAGGACAAGAACCTGCACTTTATTATGTTTGGTTTTTTTTTTGTTTGTTCTGAGGGGAATTGTTTCTGGAACCCTAACAGGGGTCCTCAGGTACATCATCTCAAACCGTAACATATTTGGTGCCCACACGAGGCTATCTGTCCAACCAAAGGTGACTCTAGGCCCCAAAGCCACTGCATCTTGAAGGTCAGTAACCCTCCCCCAAACGGGACAGATCCTGGTGGATAACTAGATTGTCAGCACCAACGGACTCTCTGGAACCATGGAGACCCCCCTGCTATGGACTAGTTACTGCAGAATCTCCAGGGGAAGGGAGAATCCCCCATTAAATAGTGTAGGGGATGATATGGGACTTTGAACTCCTCCTGGCTTAATAACAGGCTTAGTGGTGGCCAGTACACGATCTGGGATCAGCACCCTTTGGGGGTAAGATCCTCACCGCCTATGCCCAGTTAAGGAGAGCAGGGCCAGTGCTTGGTCCTTATTGAGGCTTCAAGGAAACCCACTATTGTCTTGTTAGGCCCAATGAGTGCCTGTCCATTCTGCCCACATCACAGATGGGACACTCTTTTAAAAGCCCTATACAAAGTTAAGTCTAAAAAGAAATGCCCATGGCCCACCTTCAGAAAGCTCCCCAAACAGGAGACGCCAGCCAGCACCCATTTCTAAAATGGTAGTGAGTTTTTTTTTTTTTTTTCTGGTGGTTAGAAATAGGTTCTAGGGAGATAAACTAGCTTGCTTTTGGTGGCAGTGTCTAGGAAGCGTGGCCATTAGCATCTGCGGCCACGTGCACCCTGTTGGTCTGTGAACTATGGCAGTTCTTATGGCAGTTCTTAGTCCCCAGCAGCTATTGGAAGCCTGAATGTGTAAGCTTCTCCAAAAGCTCAACAAAAAGCCTAAGTCAAAAGTTTCAACCAGATAACAGGCAGGCCTGCTAGGTGAATAGCTGCACCCAGGAGGCATTGTCTGGCATTCAACAGGCAGTTACAGCTCCATTTGCATAAGAAAGCCCTCAGGGCAGAAGCTCAGGAGGAGGCCACGCCCAACCTCTGGTGGCTTGGGATTCTTAGACCCCTCAGAAATTGGGGAATATTTTCAGGGAAGCAAATTAATAAAATTTTGTTGAAAATGGCAATGTTTTCAGCTAGAAAGCCTCATTGAGAGAAAGGACAGGCAGGTGAAAGTTCAGCTGCAAGGCAGAAGGGAGGTGGCTAAAACTTCAAGCTTGCACGGGCTTTCTGGTGGACAGTGACACCACTTTAACTGCTCCATGTCATCCTAGCTGGACGCCTCTAGCTGGGCTCCTAGCTTTAGGAGTGCAGGGAGCCTCATCCGGACAGAGAAAGGCCACACAGACCTCTCTCTGTGTTAAGATGAAATTCCAGCAATAACCTAAATGTTAGGGTAATTGGTTTTAGATTGGGAAGCTCTGGGAAGGGGAGACAACTTTGCCCAGACAGGCCACTAAAACCCCACCCTTTCTCTCTCAAGTGGGATCCCAGCAATCCAAAGTGAAAGCCGAATCTCTACTCGCATAGGTTCTCCAAAACTGGGAAAAGTTTGATCCCCAAAAGTTAAAGAAAGCTCTCATTTTTTTTCTGCACCCAAGTACAGCCACAGTATGCTCTAGGGGCAGAGACACGTGGCCCCATCAGGGAGGTTTAAATTAAAACACTATTAAGCAACTAGATCTATTTTGTAAAAAGGAGGAAAGATAGATGGAAGTAGCTTATCTTCAGCTGTTCTTTAACCTTCGAGACCACCCAGATTTCTTTAACAATTGCAGGATTGAAACAATTGTGGCAGCCTTGGCTACAGTAGGGTGGGGAGGGAGAGTTTAGAGTTCGATCTGTCCATATGCAGTTCTTTCTTAAGGGCTGAGTGTAAGGCTACATCACCAACTCAAACAATAGATGCTGGCAGTCTTAGTCAATTTTTTTTATCCGGTAGAAGGGGAGGCCATTCTTAAGACAAAGACTACTCCTGCAGGCTGTCAATTTGGTTTAACAGGGACTTGAAAAGGGAAAGACAGAGGGGCAAAAGCCATGAAAGAAGTCTGGCTCAGCACAGAAGCCTAGGCTCAAGTCTTAAGGGGTGGAGAACAAGGGCATCTTGGGCATAAATGCCCTCAAAAATGAGGCCAAAAAGGGCTTTCTGAGTCCCGGTTCACAGGGCAAGGGAGACCATTAAATGGCTGAGTGCCCAGAACTGGGGTCCCCAGACCTAGGTTCCCAGTGATTCATCCCAATTCCCACCACCTGAGTTAAGACTAAAGGGCCTTAAGAGACCACAGTGAGATCTTGGAGGCCAGATGTAAGGCGTTACCCTCCTTTCCTGGCCCAAGGTCCAAAAGCTTAGCTAGGGTAAGAGGCAGATCAGGCCAGCCCCCAAACTATTTTTTTTTTTTTTGCCCAATACTCAGCCTGTGGCATCCAGGATGACCTCCAATTCTCCATTCTCAGTTAAATTAGAGATTTCACCTCCTGTTAGGAAACCAACTTTGTCTTTTTGCTGGCATCACTAAAGTTATTGTTCAAAGTTTTAATTTCAACCAGTCTTAGCTAAACTGTAAATTCCTAAAAAGCTGGGCAAGTAGACCTCTGAAATGTGATTAAATACAATATACATTGCTTTTAAAGTTCTTTTTCCTTTGACAAAATTAATGTTTTAGACTAGTGATGTTTATCTGATGTCCTGGTTTTCTGTGGTAATTTATAATATAGTTTTTAAGGTGTGTGATCAAATATAATATACATTGTCTTTAATTTTATTCTTTTTACAAAACTAAGGTTTTAAGGTGCTAGTGATATTTACCTAATGTCTTATAATTCAGTTATTAAATTGGGGAAAGGCAGAATGCAATGCTTTAAGAATGCTCTTAAATTCATAAGGTTTAAAATAACACTTAAGTCTTTTAAATGGTGTTTTTTTTAAATTGCTGGTATCTAAACATTAAATGGTATGGGTTTTTTTGTTTGCTTGTATGTAACAACAAAAGACAGATGTAAAGAGTCTATAGATGTATTTCTTTATATTTTGGTAAAGACAGAAAAAGGAAGTTTTGTGAGATTAAAAAAAACCAAAAAACAGCCGGGCATGGTGGTGCACGCTTGTAATCCCCATGCTTGGAAGGCCAAGACAGGAGGATCATGCAGGTTCGAAGCCAGCCGTGCTGGCTTAGGAAACCCTGTTTCCAAATAAAAAAATATTAAAAAATAGGTCTGGGAGTATATCCCAGAGAAGGGTTTCCAGGAACCCCAGTACCACCAAACAAAACAAAACAAAACAAGAACAAAAACAAAAACAAAAACAAAAAAGAAATTGTAAAGCATTTGTAAAATGTTTGTTGTAACATTTATCCTAAGATCGTCCCAAATGGGAAAGGACCAGGATAAAAATCACAGGGTTAAAACAAATTGTAAAGCATTTAAAATAAATCGTAAAGTGTTTGTGGTATGTTTGTTTGCATATGTGAAGATGGGTTTTTTTTTTTTTGTTTTTTTTTTTTTTTTGGTATTACTGGGGTTCCTGGATGCCCTTCTAACTCTAGGCTGCACTCCAGACCTATTTTTTAAAAATATATTTTTATTTTTGAAACAAGGTCTCTTAAGCCAGCACGGCTGGCTTTAAACCTGCGTGATCCTCCTCCCAAACACGGGGATTACAAGTGTGAGCCACCATGCCCAGCATGAAGTTGGTTTTAATAGTTAAGAAGAAATAGGTTTCTAGTAAGTCTACCTCTCTTTAGACCTCTGGAGGCCATTTTATTTAAACTTATGTTTGGCCCATAGTTTCCAAATTATGTGGTTAAGTGTCTTCAACGAAGTTAAAACCATTCAGTTCCAGGATTAAACAGGTACTCAAATTTGTGTCTTTTCACCTTTCCTAATTATACTCATTTTTCTGGATTAATTAAAAATGAGAAAAGTAATTTTTAGTTTTTAGTCTTTTTCTAATTGTTATGTGTTCACTTGCTGAAGGATGCTATCTTATAGCCTCTAGCTACAGCAGGGACACAGTGGCAATAGGAAGTTCCTTGACATTGCAGTGCTGGACAAATTGTACTTCTCCCATAGGGCCAGTAATATGGGTAAAATATTCAAAAACAATATTTTATCATACAATTCAACAGTCGAGATTTAAAAATTTAATGAACCAGTCAAAGCCTTTTTTTTTTTTTTTTGCGGGTCTGGGGATGAAACCTAGGGGCATTCGACTTCTGAGCTAAACCCCCTGCCCTATTTTTTATTCTTTATTTTGAAACCGGGTCTCACTGAGTTGCAGAGGGCCTCACTAAGTAGCTGAGGCTGTCCGCAAACCGCGATTCTCCGGGTCTCAGCCTCCTGAATGCTGGGATTACAAGTGTGTGTCACCACGCCCTGCTTGGTCAAAGCCTTTTAATACCAATTTTTGTGTTATTCAGCCTCAAGCCACTCTATCAGATACTGGCATCTATATTAAAATTAAAATACAGTACCCTAATGATATAACATATAAGAAATCATCTAAAATGTTTATTCAAATTACCTCCAAAGCCTACTTCAGGTCTCCACAGCATTGTGTGTTTCAGCCTAAGTCAGCAGAACAGGTTTTAACTTCTCATTTTTAAGTGCTATTTTTGGGGTTGTCATGGTTAACCTGTATTGTGAGTGTTGTCTCATAGTGTTAAAGCTTTCCGACATCAGATGGTGTTACAGACAGAACCTGACAAAGACATCAAAGCCTTTTGGATGGTCAAAGAGACACACCACATGGACCCATCTGATTCCCCCATGCCAATTACATACACCAGTACCCTAAGCCGGGCCCCCCTTACGTCACCCCTGTTCAGCCTGAAGAGGCTCGGTGAGTCATCCCCCTTATTCCTTTGCTATGGGTACATGTATGTAATAATAATAATGGGAGAAAATTGATGTAAATTGAGCTCATGTTAAATGTTTGTAAAATTGTAAAAGTCAAAATGTATTTTCTGTATCTACCTTTGGCCTGACAGGTGTCAGGAAGTTACTAGACAGAGGGGGGAATGTACCAGTATTGGGAATGTCCTAGGAAGATTTGAGAAAGCTATGATTATTAATATATTCCAAAAATTGGGTGAGGGGCAAATCTATGAAAGGACTTGGTTTCTGCTTAGAAGCAGGCAATTATTCCAATGTAAATTAACCTAGCTAAAGGTAATTAGCAAGTCTATAGGAGAGGGGAACTAGGATTTCCTCATCCTCATTCTAAAGACAAGTTTACATAATAATTGTATGATCTAGCTAGGATGGGAGGAGGGGTCGACCTTTGTGAAAGGAGACACCTTGCCACACCTTGCTGGGGGAGGAACCACAGGGATGTTTACTATGTCAGAATATGTAAACAAGATGGAGGTCATGGGTATAAAACGTCCGGTCTACCTGTTGTATCTTTGGTGGGGCATTCATTTGAAACCCCCCCCCCCCATGCCATTCTGGCATGGGGCTGTAACTATCTTCTGTATTTCTATATTTCTATCTCTTTAATAAACTTCTTTAAATCTTAAAAAAGAAAAACCTCTCCACATGATAGCCATCTTTAGGACTTTTGCAAATACCGCTATAGCTGATGTGAGAGGCTTTACTTTCCACTGAAGACTATGACTCTTCTATACTCTTCTATCTTATTTGGTATTCAATTATTTTAAGAAGTCATTCATTTTTTTTAAACACTCTCCCCCAATCTCCTATACATCACCGTTTCTACCATCTGTTGTTGAGTCTCTAACTACACAAGTCTGTTTATTCAATGTGTGCTTTCCTTGGACCCCAACTTTAAATTCTAGTTTTGACTTTTATTGTTAATTTGGGTTTATGCAATTGAATCAGAAGAATTTATGAAAATTAATTCAAAAGACTCATTAATTAGCATGACTCCAGGATTTTTATTCACACGGGATAGACTTCACCTTCATTAATTTACACAATACATTCAAATGGAAACATAAGCTAGCCAACTAGTTTCATCATGGTTTTCCCTTCTGTCTTGAAAAACAGTGTGCGTCTGAATGACACAGCCAGTCATGATTATTGCGTAGCTTGGGAGGTAAACAATAGGCCACTCGGGATGTTACTACTCATCACAATTAGTTTCCAAATGTTCCCTGGACCATGTGTCAGACCCTTGGGATCTAGTGATAAAACATGAGAGATAGACCTGTAAGAAAAACGAAATAAAAGCAAACAACCCCCCCAAAACATAGAGCCCACTCTCATATGTTGAAGGGGCCTTTATAAAGTTTCCCTGTCACTGGGGAATATTTTGATGAATTTATTTAGGTGACTTTTTTCTCACTACACTTGTCACCAGGGTGAGTCCTGTCCTTTACCCCGGGGAACAGCCAGAGTGACCTGTACTTACTGTGTGTGAGGAGTGACCCAAGAGAAGCAGAAGACCAAGAGTCAGTCCTTGGTATTTGAGTCTTAGTTTCTTTTAGGAACTCCCAGCAAAGCAGTGTAGTGAGGAATAGAAGCAAAAGAAAGAAGGGAAGGAAGCTAATGGGGCATGGGGAGGCACCCCTGAGGGTGCCCTGCTGGACAACCAATAGGCATCAAGAACAGAGATGATCTTTGTCCCTCTACTTCTTAAGGGAAGCGCAGGGAGACAGAAAAGTTCCACATCTCTGCACGCCAGCACCACAATCAGTATTCCCAGCATGACATAGGAGCAGAATTAAGGAGTCTAGCAGATGGGTGGAGACATCAGACAACCAGCCGAATTTCCCACAGGTAAGAAAGGTAAATTGAATATTTTATGTGCTTAAAAAAAGCAGCAGTGAAACACAGGAGATAACAGTGACACTATTAATCGAATAACGGGGAACCAATGATAGGATACAGCTTTCCTATGGGGCAGGTGCTATTTGATGTATTTTTTCCATATTAACCATTTAATTCTCCTAACAACCATACAAAGTAGGTATTATTATTTATAGTTTTAATTTATAGATGATAAAACAGATGTCCAAAGAACTTATGTGAAGTGGCCAAAGCACAGAGCCAGAAATGAGCAGCATTCAGATTCCAACCTAGAGAGGGCAGTTCCAGAGTCAAGACGCAGAGGACTTATGATCAGGACAAAGAGGACGCAAAAATGACGCAGAAGTGTTGGGTAGGAAAGAGGCTGTCTGAGGGACACCAGCCAGGGCAAATGGCTGTATTTTCTGGCCCCAGTGCTGAAGAGCCACCCAGGTTCCTTGCTTGAGATCACGTACACCCCACCCCCAAACCTAGACACAACTCTGAGAAAAGAGAGATCCCTAAGCACAGTTTAGTCAAAGAAGAATAAAGTTATAGTTCTTGCACAGTTTTGCCTGAGGACTCTTGTTAGTGCGTCAATGACCAGTTATTGATAACTTGTTAGTGGGAAATAATAGCTATAGGTTAGAAGTGATAAATCACGGAGACCAACAAGGAGTGCCATCTAATGGTCTCATCAGCATACATTTCAGTTTATAGATTATCTATACATTCTTTGAATTTTTTATGTTTTTATACTTTTATTAATGCATCACAAGTAAACATCATAGCGAGATTCAAAGGGATATAAATATACATGTTCATAGCACTTGGTGTTTCTTTTCATCTGAATGCTTTAAATTATAAAATATATGTTCTTGGTAAGAAAACATCAAACATAACCAAGGTGCGTAAATCAGTGAATAAAAGGCCTCGAATGTCATTTCTCATTTGTCATAGTCTGAATTGTATCCCTTCAAAAATACATTATTTTGTGGTCCTAATCTCAGGTACCTTACAAGGTGACTATATTTGGAGATAGATACCTCTTTTTTCGACAAGGCAATCAAATTCAAATGAGCTCCAATTTGACTTGTGTCCCCACAGAATAGTCATTTTAGATACAGACACACAGAGAAGGAAGATGATGTAAAGACACAGGGAGAAGATAGCCGCCTACAAGCCTTCTGAGGCCTCAGAAGAAACCAGTGCTGCCGATACTTGGATTTCAGACTTTCTGCTTTCAAACAAAGTACCTGGGGTGGACTACTTTGTCATTACAGCCATTTGTGATTATCCCTATTCCCCATGGGCTTTTAGTGACCAGACTTTTTACCACCTTCTTGGGGAGAAAGAGAGAGAGAGAGAGGGTAGAAGGAGACTATATATATTATTTATATATATATTATATATATATATACACAATATATATTATATATAAATATGTATTTATATATATAAATAATATATATAAATATGTATTATATGTAATGTATATGTGTGTATATATCATATATATCTCTATTTTCTTTAAATGATAAAAGCACATATAAGCATACACACATACACATATATGCATTAAACAACTGTATTTTCGCTGCATAATTTGATGAATGTTTACTGCATGCAATTGTATGATATGATGGTGTTCACCATCATAATCTAGATACACAGTTCTTCGAACTTAAGAAGTTGGTCATTCCCGTTCACAGTTAACTCCTGGCCCTCTGACCACCTTTACTCCCTCCCCAGGCAATCACCCATTTGCTTCTTGTCACCATAGTTTTTCTTTTTTAAAAGAATTCTCAGGCCGGGCATGGTGGTGCACGCTTGTAATCCCTGTGCTGGGGAGGCTGAGACAGGAGAATCACACAGGTTCAAAGCCAGCCTCAGCTACTTAGTGAGGCTCTCAGCAACTTAGTGAGACCCTGTTTCCAAATAAAATATAAAATAGGTCTGAGAGTATAGCCCGGAGATAGGAGGCCCCTGGGTTCCATTCCCAGTACCACCAATAAATAAATAATCAGAAGCCGGGAATGGTGGTACACACTTGTAATCACAGCATTTGGGAGGTGGAGACAGGAGAATGGCGGTTTGAGGCCAGCCTCAGCTACTTAGTTAGGCCCTTTAGAACTCAGTGAGACCTTGTTTCAAAATAAAGAATTAAAAAATTTGGCTGGGGGTATAGCTCGAAGGTAGGATGACCCTGAGTTCCATCCCCAGTACCACACAAAAAACAAATAAAAAAAAGAATTCTCAAGTTGAATGTTTGTTGAATTTTTGAGATTAAGTATGAAAGCAATAGCTCACTCTATAGTATATCATTGTACTTTAATGTTAAGAGGTGTCAAAATAAAATGCAGAATATGATGGTAAAGAGTGTGGGACAGGGGCAAACTGTTCAAACCCTAGCCCCTCCACCCATCACATGGAGGGCCTGGCTCTTCCTGTGCAGGTACAGCTGCTGCCCCTGCCCATCCTCAGGAGCTTTGGGAGGAAACCGTGGTGATGGATGGAAAATGCCTGGGCACCATCAGCACAGTGACTGCTGGGCCTGTCCTCTTTATAATCATTACATGTGAGGATTTAAAACTAGTTGCTGCAGAAATGAGGAAGTGCTCTGGTATTGAATGCACATAAAGACGTTGCCCCCAGAGTGCCAGCCATATTAGCATTCAAAAACTGGTGTCAAAACTAAAAAGAGTTACCCTTCAGTTTAGGGTTTTAAAGAAGGTCAGTTTTGAAGCAGAAATTAAGCTCCTTTCTTTGCTCACTGTATGCATGTATGAGGAAGGGCTGGGGAAGCAGGTGGAGAGGTCGGCGTTGAGAAATGTTTTAGCCTGAACTACAAGTGAGTCAGAAGCTGGACTCCTGGGATGTCAGGGAGACTTCTTGAGTTTCTTTCCTGCAGGTGGGCCCAGTGGGTGTCATTCTATCTCTCAGGATAAGACCCCAGATTTTCGTGTGTGTGTGTGTGTGTGTGTGTGTGTGTGTGTGTGTGTGTGTACTGAGGATGGAATCCAGGGGCATTCTATCTCTGAGCCACACCTCTAGCCCTATTTTTTCCTTTCCTTTCCTTTCCTTTCCTTTCCTTTCCTTTCCTTTCCTTTCCTTTCCTTTCCTTTCCCTTCCCTTCCCTTCCCCTTCCCCTTTTCCTTCCTTCCTTCCTTCCTTCCTTCCTTCCTTCCTTCCTTCCTTCCTTCCTTCCTTCCTTCCTTCCTTCCATCTTTCTGTCTTTCTTTTGGTGGTACTGGTGTTCCTGGAAGCCCTTCTACCTCTGGGCTACACTCCCAGACCTATTTTATATTTTTATTTGGAAACAGGGTCTCTTAAGCCAGAGCAAGCAGCTGGCTTCAAACCTGCGTGATCCTCCTGTCTCCGCATCCCAAGCGCGGGGATTACAAGCGTGCGCCGCCATGCCGGGTTTTATTCTTATTTTTGAAACAGAGCCTCACAGAGTTGCAAAGGACCTCACTAAGTGTCGGGGCCCACTCAGCTGGACTGAGATGGCACCCAGGCTTGTTGCCAGCATGGACTCAAGATGGCGCCTAGGCTTGCAGCCAAGTCACGAGGCTAACGAGGCTGGCGGTGCCCTGAGCCTGCGCAGTGAGCCCTATCAGGTGCCCTACGGATGATCAGTGACGCAGCACCTCATGCTACCACCAGCCCGCCTATGAGAGGGTTAGAAATGCGCATGGCCTAGCTGTGGGAAGCTTGGGGTTTGTGGAGTGATGAGGGAGGGGTTATAAGACTGATATATATTTGCCTGCTGTGCGCATTGAGAAGGAAGCATTGAGAGAGAAGCATTAAAGAGGAAGCATCATCATCAGACTCAGCGTTTGTGTCTTCTTTCCTGGGGCTCTGCGGGATGGAGCCTTAGGGATGCGATAAGTGGCGCCGAAACCCGGGAGAGAGAAAAAAAAAAAAGAGAAGAAAAAAAAAAAAACAAACAACGTAGCAAAAAATTCGCAGGTAAGCGATAAAATAAGAGAAGGCTCGCGGATAAGCGAGGGACAGCGCTGTGTAGGTTCGCAGGAATTTGCGACGATAGGTTTGCAGGAATTTGCGACAAAGTAAAACTTATCATGGGGTCTAAGGTTGCTACCATGAAGGTCAAAGAGGCTCTTCGTAACATTCTGTCTAAGGGGGGAGTGAAAGTGAAAGCAGCCACTTTAGAAAATTTTCTTAGCACAGTTAAAACTGTAGCTCCATGGTTTTTAGAGGAAGGATATGTTAACACTCCTCAGTGGAAATGTCTTGGTCAGGATCTTCTTAAGGCCGATGCCGAAGGGGCTCTCCCACCTGGGACATTGGCTATCTGGAGCTTAATTAAATCATGCCTGACAGACAAAACAGGGAGGTATCATCAAGTTCTGGCTGAAGGCTCTAATGTTTTAGAGGAAGCAAAAGAAGAGATCTCAGGGCAAGGTCAACAGGCAGACTCTCAGAGGGATGAGGAGTCCTCTGAAAGCGACTCCTCTGATTCCTCGGAGGAGGAACAAGAGATATGGCCTGTTCCACCAGAAAGAGATAAGGAGGAAGAAGCTTTGTTAGAATCTTGGCGCAGATTCCAAATGTCTTATAACAGAAAAAAGAAACATCCTGAACCTTCCACTCCTCCCCCTCCCTCTCCTAGTCCGCCGCCATATTTCACTGAGAAAGGAAAGTCTGATAGGTGGAAGAGACCTGAGGTTAGTCTGTGGGTGGAGATTTTGCCTACACCAGGAGAATTTCCTGTGTTCCTTGACCAGAATCAACAAAGGTATCATGAGCCATTAGATTGGAAGATTGTTCAAAGATTAAAAGAAGCTGTGTCTACATATGGAGTGCAGGCCTCATGTACCTTGTCACTGGTAGAATCCTTTGAAAGATACTCCATGACTCCAAATGATTGGATGAATTTGTGCAGGGCTGTACTGTCTGGTAGAGCCTATCTTAATTGGAAGTCAGCCTATATAGAATATTGCTCTGATCAAGCTCGTGTTAATGCTCAGACAGGGAAACCTGCTTGGAATTTGGATATGTTAATGGGACAGGGACCATTTGCTAATAATCAAAATGGGTACCCACAGCAGGTGTATGGGCAAATTAATCAAGCAGCATTAAGGGCATGGAAGATGTTATCAGGGACAGGTAATTTAGGAGCCAGTTTGTCAAAAGTTACTCAAGGACCCAATGATCCATTTGCTGATTTTTTATCACGGCTTGTGGAAACAGCTTCTCGGGTTTTCCCTGATGTGGACGCTGCCATGCCATTGATTAAACAGCTAGCTTATGAGCAAACCAATAAGCCTTGTCGGGATGCAATACGTCCCTATAAAAATAAGGGCCTAGAAATATGGCTCAAGGTATGCAGAGACATAACTGACTCTGTCATACAAGGACAAGCCATAGCTGCTGCCATTGTTGCTGGGTTGCAGGGAAAGCCTTACAATCAAAAGCAGAGAGGCAGTTCAGGGAATTGTTTGCGATGTGGTCAACAAGGACACTTTAAAAGAGATTGTATACAGACTAATTCTGGAGCATCTTCTAGACCAGCCCAGAGGATTCCCAATCTGTGTCCTCGGTGTAGAAAAGGCAATCATTGGGCTGTAGAGTGCAGATCTCGATGGGATGTAGATGGGAGGCCTCTTCCCCCACCGCAATCAAGTGCTAGGCCAAAAAACGGGCAGAGGGGCCCTGTGCCTCAGGGCCCTCAAATGTATGGGGCAATTCAACAGGAGACAGGGAATGCAGGACCACAGATGAGGCAGGTGCCTCAATTTCAGCAGCCTCTCCCACCATACGGAAAGCAACCCCAGGGAGTGCAGGATTGGACGTCTGTGCCACTGCCTGACTCATATTAACCCCTGAAATGAGAGTTCAAAAAGTAGATTCAGATTTTCATGGACCCCTTCCTTCTAATACTGTAGGACTGCTTCTAGGCCGAAGTTCCACTACCTTATCGGGTCTAGTGGTGCATCCAGGAGTTATTGACAAGGACTATACAGGCAATGTGAAAATATTAGTTTCTTCCCCTCATGGGATTTCTGTTATAAATGATGGGGACCGCATTGCTCAGATAATTCTGTTGCCTAGTAAACATTCTCTTTTTCCTAGTCAAAGACAGGCAAGAAAAGATAAGGGTTTTGGTTCTATAGGTCCTCCTGGAGCATGGCTCACTATGGACATGGGGTCACGTCCCATGTTTCAACTCACTATACAGGGAGTCTCTTTTTGGGGTCTCTTGGACTCAGGTGCAGACCGTAGTATCATTAGATTATCTGAATGGCCAAAAGATTGGGGATTACAACAGACAGATCAATTACTTAAGGGGTTAGGATATGCAAATAGTCCAAGCTGCAGTGCTGTTCACCTTAATTGGACAGATCAAGAAGGTCATTCAGGGACATTCCAACCTTTTGTTCTGGAGCTTCCTGTATCCTTGTGGGGTCGGGATGTGTTACAACAAATGGGAGTAAAATTGACTACTGAATCTGTATATAGTCCTCAAAGTCAACAACTTATGCATTATGCAGGCTATTCAGGGACAGGTGGGCTTGGCCGATTTGAACAAGGTCGAAAGTCCCCTGTTCCCATGATGGAAAGAAACAATATTAAAGATAAAAGAGGACTGGGTTTTTCTATGGGGCCACTGAACAATTAAAGATTAAATGGAAAACAGATGTGCCAGTGTGGGTCTCTCAGTGGCCCCTTCCTAAAGAAAAAGTTACAGCAGCCCACGAGCTGGTACAGGAGCAGTTATTGGCAGGACATTTACAGTCCTCCACATCTCCATGGAATTTTTTTACCTATTTTTGTTATCAAAAAGAAATCAGGTAAATGGAGATTGTTACATGATCTCCGAGCAGTAAATAATAGTATGGAGATCATGGGACCAGTGCAATTGGGGCTACCAGTCATATCAGCCCTCCCTGCCAATTGGCCCACTGTTGTGTTGGACATCAAAGACTGTTTCTTCTCTATCCCACTGCATCCTGCAGATACCCCTTGATTTGCTTTTACAATACCGTCCATTAACCATCAGCAGGTGGATCAAAGATATGAATGGACAGTGCTACCACAGGGTATGGCTAATAGTCCCACGTTGTGCCAAATATATGTAGATAAAGCCCTACAATCTATTAGGAGAGAATTTGCCTCTTCCATGATTTGTCATTATATGGATGATATTTTATTATGTGCTAAAACTCCAGAAATTTTGGACGAAATGCTTATAAAAACTATACTATGTCTTAAACAATGGAACTTAATTATAGCTCCAGAAAAAATACAACAGGGAAATGTTAAACAATACGTTGGCACCAAATTAGAAGATACTATTATTTGTTCTCTTAAGGTTAGCTTGAGGGTGGACAATTTACAAACTTTAAATGATTTTCAAAAACTTTTAGGGGATATAAATTGGATTCGACCATATTGCAGACTTAGTAATGCTGACCTAAAACCTTTGTTTGATTTGCTAAAAGGGGATTCAGATTTACTTTCTTCGCGATCTTTAACACCTGAGGCGCGAACATGTATTCAACTTGTAGAGGAAAGATTATCTGAAGCACAAGTGGATCGTATAGATTATCAGAAAAAACTGCTCTTATGTATTCTTACCACAGATCTCACACCCACCTGGAGTGTTGGGTCCCATAATGTGGGTACACCTCCCTCATTCTCCCAAAAAAGTGTTGCCATGGTATCCAGCCTGTGTTGCACAAATAATTATTAAGGCACTAAAGGCAACTCTGACTGCTTTTGGGATGCAGCCTGATCTTATCATCACTCCATATACTAAAGAACAGCTTGCCACTCTAGCTGCCACCAATTCTGACTGGGCTATTGTGCATGTAATGGCCACAGGACAATTCGATAATCATTATCCACAACATCCATGGCTCAGGTTTGTTTTGGCTCATCCTATTATTTTTTCTAAAATCACTTGATCTGCACCGATTGCTGGAGTGCCAAATATTTTTACAGATGGATCCAAAGGAGGTATGAGAGTGATATTCAAAGAGGGCTCAGATCCACAAACTTTTCTTTTTCCCCATTCATCATCTTTGCCTCTGCTCATCCTGGAGAAAAGGCCCAACATGTAATTTCCCATTGTTTGCAGGCTTTTGCTGCCTGGGGCATCCCTCACAAAATTAAAACTGATAATGGACCTGCTTATGTTTCTCAGAGATTTTCTCATTTTTGTGCCCAAATAGCTATACACTTAAATCATGGATTACCATATAATCCACAGGGCCAAGGCATAGTAGAACGAGCCCATGCTACTATTAAGTCTGCTTTAATAAAACAAAAAGGGGGAATAGGGGCTCAATGGAGCACACCAAAAGATAAACTAAATCTTATATTATTTATTCTAAATTTTTTAACGTTGGATGCCAATGGACGAACGGCAGCGGAAAGACATTACAGGCCTCATGAGCGCTATGCAGGGCAAGCAATGTGGAAAGATATTCTTACAGGAGCATGGAATGGTCCGGATCCAGTGCTAACGTGGGGTTGAGGGTCGGTGTGTGTTTTCCCACAGGACAAAGACTCGCCGATTTGGGTTCCTGAAAGATTGGTGCGCCATGTACAGGAGCCAATGGAAGATGCCAAGCAACAAATGGATATTGCTAACTCTGTTGGTAATGTTTCACATTGGAATGGGTGAAAAAGATCTTTGGGGAATTATTTCTGCTTTCCTTCTTCCTTTACCTGTGTCCACCATTGCCACCATTTTTCTATGATTTCAGGGGGAACTGTAAAAATTGCAGCTATTCTCAAAATTTTTCCGATACTTTTGAGGCTAGCGTCAAGGTAAATTGTTCAGTGGGACCACAATTCCCGTTTGGGCCCACTCCTGTTTGTGTAACTACTCCATTTTTTTGGCTTGTTTCTAATAGTTCTTTGGTTAATGATAGTCTAGGTTGTTTTATTGATACCTGTTTTCTAACTTTCTGCTGGAATGCTTCTATGCACCCTTGGGCACTAGCAATGCGACTGCCTAAAGCAGTTCCTTGGCCAATACGAGTGAATGTAAATTCCCTTCCAGTTTTGCTGGAACGAGAAAAGAGAGACTTTGGAATTTCTGCTCTTATTGCTGTAATTGTGGCCTCTGTGGCCATGGCAGTTACAGCTGCTGCCGCTTTGGCGACATCTATAAATACTGCAGCCACTATGAATGCTCTATCCTCACATGTGGCTACTGCCATGGCTCAGCAAGCTCAAATAAATGGGCAACTTAAAGCTGGCATATTAATGGTAAATCAAAGAGTAGACCTGTTACAAGAACAGGTTGACATTTTGGGGCAAATGGCCATGGTACCATGTATTCATAAATTATCTGGATTATGTATAACGTATGTGCAGTATTAAAATTTCTCCCATGCAGGCAATTTGTTTTGTCAATTAAGCAAGACGCTTCTAGGAACTTGGAGCCGTGAATTTGAACACGCCATGATTGAGCTTCGAGCATCTATCGTTGCAATTAATTCTACCCGCGTAGAAGTCGCCACAGTACAACAATGGATGGACTTGATACATGGAACATTGGGTTTCTTAAAAGATTGGGGTGGCATGGCATTCTGGGAATTTTTGCTGGTGGTAGCATGCTGTTTCCTGGTTGGATATATCAGGCGAACTCGACAATGCACACTGCAACAACAGCGCATATTGGTGCAAGCTATGGCAGCCCTTGCACCATCTCCTCAGGTTTGGTTCAATATGCTGGATCGGTAGTCAAAGACAGGTAAGATCGTCCCCGGGATCATATCAACCTAAGACAGGGAAACAATCATGCTATTGTTCTCCCAAAGACGGGTAAGAATGATCCTTGAGGGTCGACAACCTAAGACAGGCACGATCCCGAGCCTTATTTTTAATAAAACAAAAAGGGGGAGATGTCGGGGCCCACTCGGCTGGACCAAGATGGCACCCAGGCTTGTTGCCAGTGTGGACTCAAGATGGCGCCTAGGCTTGCAGCCAAGTCACGAGGCTCATGAGGCTGGCGGTGCCCTGAGCCTGCGCAGTGAGCCCTATCAGGTGCCCTACGGATGATCAGTGATGCAGCACCTCATGCTACCACCAGCCCGCCTATGAGAGGGTTAGAAATGCGCATGGCCTAGCTGCGGGAAGCTTGGGGTTGGTGGAGTGATGAGGGAGGGGTTATAAGACTGATATATATTTGCCTGCTGTGCGCATTGAGAAGGAAGCACTGAGAGAGAAGCATTAAAGAGGAAGCATCATCAGCAGACTCAGCGTTTGTGTCTTCTTTCCTGGGGCTCTGCAGGACGGAGCCTTAGGGACGCAATAACTAAGTAGTAGCTGAGGCTGGCCGTGAACTGTGATCCTCCTGTCTCAGCCTCCCAGATACTTGGATTACAAGCGTGCTGGTGGAGATGGTGGTAAAGACCAAGAAAGCAGCTAAGTAGGTACTCTATGCCAGGCTCAGTGGGCATTTCTCATGCATTCTGTCTCTTTCCTTTTCTTTCATGTTGGAAGGTTGAACCCGGGACATTCTACCTTTGAGCTATACCCCCAATACTATTTTATTTTGTTATTTTTAAAATTTGAAACAGCATCTCACTAAGTTGCTGAGGATGGCCTTGAACCTGCGATCCTCTTGACTCAGCCTCCTAAATACTGGGATTACAAGGCATGCACCACCATGTCTTCTGGCTCATGCACTTTTAAAGACTTTCCACAGTAGGTTCTCTAATCCTCATTTTACAGAAGAGGAAGCAGGTCCACACATCTGATGCTCCATATGAGGCAGAGTAGGGGATTTGAACCTATTGGTATAGGCTGAAGCAAGCTCATGCCCCTTCCAGTGTGACCTTGACCCTTTAATCACATACAAATGGTTCTCAGATGCCCTCAGAAAATTCCCCAAATATCATTTCCCATAAAAGTAGGCTGCCATCAGCTACAATTCTGCAAATATTTTCAGATGGGAGGAGGTGAGACAAAACGATGAGGGGTGTACTCAAAGTCGGTGCCAGAACCAGAAATAGCAGGCAGGCAGCCCAGCCCTTGCTGCCTACCAGGCAGGCTTTCTTCCTTTGATTCACATCCTGCTCTTGCCTGTGACTCTGAGTAAGAAAACCCCACTGACAATTCTCTTATGAGGGGACCACTCATCCAATAGCATAAAATGTCTCAGGCTGTGAAACCCCCTGGACATAGTGCCTTCTCTTTTAGAACATTCAGGAAGAGTTTCTTGGTGGCATAATAAAAGCTCAGCTCATGAAAGAAGCTCTGTCCACCCTCGTTGGTGGCTAAATGTGTACCTGATTGAAAAATAAAACCTGGCCATTTTTACAAATGAAAGAGCAGCTCAGGTAAGACGCTGGGTTCTGGGCAGGGGTCGCGGGCTGGGCACGCCAGATGGGGCCCGGGTCGCGGGACTCTGGGCCCCAGGCAGAACTGCGCGTAGCACGCCAGACCCCTGGAGAGACCAGGCCCAGTAAGACGCTGGGTTCTGGGCAGGGGTTGCGTGCGGCGCACAAAAGCCGGGGCCTGGGTCGCGGGACCCTGGGCCCCGGGCCGAACTGCGCGTAGCATGCCAGACCCCTGGAGAAACCAGGCCCAGTAAGACACTGGGTTCTGGGTGGGGGTCGCGGGCGGGGCACGCCTAATGGGGCCCGGGTCGCAGGACTCTGGGCCCCGGCCGAACTGCGCGTAGCACGCCAGACCCCTGGAGAAACCGGACCCAGTAAGACGCTGGGTTCTGGGCGGGGGTCGCGGGCTGGGCACGCCAGATGGGGCCCGGGTCGCGGGACTCTGGGCCCCTGCCGAACTGCGCGTAGCACGCCAGACCCCTGGAGAAACCAGACCCAGTAAGACGCTGGGTTCTGGGCAGGGGTCGCGGGCTGGCACGCCAGATGGGGCCCTGGTCGCGGGACTCTGGGCCCCAGGCCGAACTGCGAGTAGCACGCCAGACCCCTGGAGAAACAAGGCCCAGTAAGACGCTGGGTTCTGGGCGGGGGTCGAGCACAGGGCACGCCAGCTGGGGCCCGGATCGCGGGACTCTGGGTCCCGGCCGAACTGCGAGTAGCACGCCAGACCCCTGGAGAAACCGGGCCCAGAACAGAAAAAGATAAAGAAAAATATCGGAGAGGTGGTAAGAAAGCCGTTATGGATGTCAGGACACTGGAGATGCAGACAAAACTTATCTAAATGCACTGGAACTTATGGAAAAATTCGTCGTGAAAGAGGACTGCTATTTCTCTATATTGTTAAGAATCTCAGACATCACATATAAGGAGAGAATTTAGCGGAGACCAAGGAGAAATGCGGTGTTGAAAGAGTTCTTCGCGATGGTGGTGGAGACTTGTATTCAGGAGAAGCAGAAACCGGATCTTACCAACTTTATTTTTTTGGAGAAATTACACTAAATGTCGAATGCTACCATCACACATGCTTAGGAACACTGGACAACATTCAGAGTGGAAAAAGAGCCTGGGAAGGATTTGAAACGGTGGAGGCAGTGGCAATGCCAGTGGCCAATATTCGGGGGAGGCAGAGATCTGATACATTACAACTGGAACCTTTGAAATAATAACCACAGAGACAGTGATCGGAACCTGCTGAGGGGTTAGGCGGGCGCCGGGGCCAGTGGCCGACATTGGAGCTTGCTGTGAGGCAAGGCCACTACTGAGGCCTCCGTGGCTGGGATTGGAACCTGCAGAGGGGTTAGACCGATGCTGGGGCCAGCGAGGCCGGCATTGGAGCCTGCCATGATGCAAGGCTTGTGCTAGGGCCTCCGAGGTCGGGTCCGGAAATTGCTGAGGGGTTAGGCCGGTGCTGGGGTCAGCGAGGCCGGCATCGGAGCCTGCCGTGAGGCAAGGCCAGTGTTGGGGCCCCCGAGGACGGGACCGGAGCCTGCTGAGGGGTTAGGCCGGTGCTGGGGCCAGCGAGGCTGGCATCAGAGCCTGCCATGAGGCAGGGCCGGTACTTGGGCCTCCGAGGCCAGGATAAGAGCCTGCCGAGGGGTTAGGCCGGTGCTGGGGCCTCCGAGGCCAGGATAAGAGCCTGCAGAGGGGTTAGGCCGGTGCTGGGGCCAGCGAGGCCGGCATCGGAGCCTGACTTGAGGCAAGGCCGGTACTGGGGCCTCCGAGGCCAGGACAAGAGCTTGCCGAGGGGTTAGGCCGGTGCTGGGGCCAGCGAGGCCGGCATTGGAGCCTGCCTTGAGGCATGACCAGTACTGGGGCCTCCGAGGCCGGGATCGGAGCCTGCCGAGGGGTTAGGCCGCTGCTGGGGCCAGCGAGGCCGGCATCGGAGCCTGCCGTGAGGCAAGGCCGGTACTGGGGCCTCTGAGGCCGGGATCGGAGCCTGCCGAGGGGTTAGGCTGCTGCTGGGGCCAGTGAGGCTGGCATCGGAGCCTGCCGTGAGGCAAGGCCGGTACTGGGGCCTCCGAGGCCAGGATAAGAGCCTGCTGAGGGGTTAGGCCGGTGCTGGGGCCAGCGAGGCCGGCATCGGAGCCTGCCTTGAGGCAAGGCCGGTACTGGGGCCTCGAGGCCAGGATAAGAGCCTGCCGAGGGATTAGGCCGGTGCTGGGGCCAGCAAGGCCGGCATCAGAGCCTGCCGTGAGGCAAGGCCGGTACTGGGGCCTCCGAGGCCAGGATAAGAGCTTGCCGAGGGGTTAGGCCGGTGCTGGGGCCAACGAGGCCGGCAGCGGAGCCTGCCGTGAGGCATGACCAGTGCTGGGGCCTCCGAGGCCGGGATCGGAGCATGCCGAGGGGTTAGGCCGGTGCTGGGGCCAGCGAGGCCGGCATCGGAACCTGCCGTGAGGCAAGGCCGGTACTGGGGCCTCCGAGGCCAGGATAAGAGCCTGCCAAGGGGTTAGGCCGGTGCTGGGGCCAGCGAGGCCGGCATCAGAGCCTGCCGTGAGGCAAGGCCGGTACTGGGGCCTCCGAGGCCAGGATAAGAGCCTGCTGAGGGGTTAGGCCAGTGCTGGGGCCAGTGAGGCCGGCATCGGAGCCTGCCTTGAGGCAAGGCCGGTACTGGGGCCTCTAGGCCAGGATAAGAGCCTGCCGAGGGGTTAGGCCGGTGCTGGGGCCAGCGAGGCCAGCATCGGAGCCTGCCATGAGGCAAGGCCGGTACTGGGGCCTCCGAGGCCAGGATAAGAGCTTGCCGAGGGGTTAGGCCGGTGCTGGGGCCAACAAGGCCGGCAGCGGAGCCTGCCGTGAGGCATGACCAGTGCTAGGGCCTCCGAGGCCGGGATCGGAGCATGCCGAGGGGTTAGGCCGGTGCTGGGGCCAGCGAGGCCGGCATCGGAGCCTGCCGTGAGGCAAGGCCGGTACTGGGGCCTCCGAGGCCAGGATAAGAGCCTGCCAAGGGGTTAGGCCGGTGCTGGGGCCAGCGAGGCCGGCATCGGAGCCTGCCTTGAGGCATGACCAGTACTGGGGCCTCCGAGGCCAGGACAAGAGCCTGCCGAGGGGTTAGGCCGGTGCTGGGGCCAGCGAGGCCGGCATCGGAGCCTGCCTTGAGGCATGACCAGTGCTGGGGCCTCTGAGGCCGGGATCGGAGCCTGCCGAGGGGTTAGGCCGCTGCTGGGGCCAGCGAGGCCGGCATCGGAGCCTGCCTTGAGGCAAGGCCAGTACTGGGGCCTCTGAGGCCGGGATCGGAGCCTGCCGAGGGGTTAGGCCGCTGCTGGGGCCAGCGAGGCTGGCATCGGAGCCTGCCGTGAGGCAAGGCCGGTACTGGGGCCTCCGAGGCCAGGATAAGAGCCTGCTGAGGGGTTAGGCCGGTGCTGGGGCCAGCGAGGCCGGCATCGGAGCCTGCCTTGAGGCAAGGCCGGTACTGGGGCCTTGAGGCCAGGATAAGAGCCTGCCAAAGGGGTTAGGCCGGTGCTGGGGCCAGCGAGGCCGGCATCGGAGCCTGCCTTGAGGCAAGGCCGGTACTGGGGCCTCTGAGGCCAGGATAAGAGCCTGTCAAGGGGTTAGGCCGGTGCTGGGGCCAGTGAGGCCGGCATCGGAGCCTGCCGTGAGGCATTACCAGTGTTGGGGCCTCCGAGGCCGGGACTGGAATCCTGCCAAGGGGTTAGACTGGTGCAGGGGCTAATGGCCAGCATCGGAGCCTGGCGTGAGGCAAGTTCACTCCTGCGGCCTCCAAGGTCGGGACCAAAGCCAGCTTAGGGGTTTGACTGGTTCAGGGGCCAGCGAGACCAGAACTGGGTCCTCCCATGAGGCAAGGCCGCTGCATGAGCCAGCGAGGTCTGGATCAGTCCACTGAGTAGCCAGGCCACTACTGGGACCATCAAGAGTGGGATTGGTACTTGCAACGCAGCATGCACAGAGAAATATCGCAGAAAATATAAATCAGACGCTTCTCTTAATCAGCAATAACTAGGAGGAAACGGGCAACAGGAAGAGGTTGAGCTATAGAAAGGGCCCTATAGTGAAGCAACTAATGTGACCAATCAGAGGGTATGTAATACTGCAGGACGGAGCCTCTTTAAAATGCAGGAGGTACATAAACAAATGTATCAAAGTAAAACACCAAAGAAGTGTGGGATGGAGGGAGTGGGAGGGAATGGGACGGGGGCTGAAGGAGGGCTAATTGGATGATGTGTGCTTGTATATCCTCTCAAGTCTTGTACTCCAATGTGATTGATATATGACTACAATGCACCAATTTAAAAAATAAATTAATTAAAAAAAAAAAGAAAAAAAAAAAGAGCAGCTCAGCTAATGGGCTGCTTTGATCACCTGTCTCCTAGGAATTCTCTGTCCAGCATTAAATTGAAGATCAAGCCAAGCTTGAAACCAGGAGCAAGAAGTGAGGGAGGGTGTCTCCTCTGGTGACTTCAGAACCAGCCATGCTGGACTAATGTTCCAGCTCCCTGGGGTCCTGAGCAGGCAGGTCATCTCATCCTCTCCTTCACCTCGATCAAAGGGTCCCCCCATTTTTCATACTTCACAGCATTGTTTGCAGTTTTCAAAACAAACAAAAAAGTACTGGCTAACCAGTAGGAAATTCCCAACAACACTGATTTCTAATTCCCTAATACGCATTTGAGTAATACACCTCAATTGCCTGATTTCTTTCTCAAGAATTCTTCTGACTGCTGATGATTCCAACATGTGCACACTGTCTGATAACGATTTCACAGCAGCAGACTTCAAAACCTTTTCTCCCTTGTGTGATGCATAAAAGAAATTGGCAAAACAAGGCACCCTCTGTACATATTTTAAATATAACATCTAAATATTTTAAAGCATGTTGAAATAGCTGTGAAGAATGTAATTTCAGGTGTAATGAATATTATACTCAAGCTTTAAAGATATTTTTGACACAATTGTGGAGATTTAAATCGTTCTGTTTATGGAAAATGACTGCCACATAAACCATGTGGCAAGCCAAGTGTGCTTCCAGGCAGACCTGGTTTAGGAATGATAATAGGCAGACGTTAAAACTACACATTCTGTTTGAAATATCCAATACATTGCCCTCAAGTTTAAAGTCTTTGGACTTTTATTTTTAAAGCCTTTGGACCTCACTTCCTCTAGCTCCTTAGCTTTTTAGATCCCCTCCTCCATGCCCTCAAGATCCAAAGAAAGAAAATTATAGGATATAACTGTGTATTTGATAATGAGAACAGAACATTTGAAAACCCTCTCTTTATTGACAATAAATTAATTTTAATAAGACTGAAACAATTACAAAGAGCAGATTTTAGGCAACCACTAAAAGATAGGAATAAGTAATATAATGTGTTATTTTCTGTTTGTTTGTTTTTTAATTGGAGATTAAACCCAGAGGCATTCTACCTTCAGGCTACACCCTTTGCCCTATTTTAATTTTTATTTTGAAACAGAGTCTCACTAAGTTGCTGAGGGAAGGACCTTTCTAAGTTTCTGAGGCGGGTCTTGAACCTGTGATCCTCCTGTCTCAGCCTCCCAAGTATTGGGATTATAGGCATCATGCCCAGCTCATTTTCTGGGCGTTATAAAATTCCTTCTGTAGACCATGGTGGCTCACACTTGGGAGGCTGAGACAGGAGGATCTGGGTTGCGGCCAGCCTCAGCTACTTACTGAGGTCCTCCACAACCTAATGAGACTGTTTCAAATTAAAGAATAAAAAATAAGGCTAGGGATATAGCTTGAAGGTAGAATGCCCCTGGGTTCCACCTCTAGTACTGCAAACAAAACAAAACAAAACAAAACAAAATAAAACAAAAACCAAAACCAAAACCCAAACAAACCAAAAAAACTTCCTCCTTCTTCTTCTTTTTAGATAGGGTCTTGCTAAATTAACCAGGCTGGCCTTGAACTCATGATTCTGCTGCCTCAGTCTCTCAAATACCTGGGGTTTATAGAAGTGAATCACTGCACTCAGCTCTTATATTTTTTTAATTTTCAAAAGCCAAAAGATGATAATAAAAAGAATAAATATCAATTTAAAAACACTTCTAAAATTCAAGAAACATTTTATGTATAAACTGAATATTACCACTAGCAGTTTTCACTGTTTTAAATTTCAGATACAAATACAAACTCCAAGGGGTTAAACAGGATGACAGAATTGAAGGAATTTACACTCTATTTCTTCATGTTACAATACTGGGCTCTGAGTTTATTTTAACCTAATGCTTAAAGGTGCCATGGGTTGTAAGACATGAGCTGTACTCTGTTCTAAACTGAGGTTTTTCCTTTCCTCTATATTGCTGAGCATGTTGGAGTCCCTGTAGAACTGTTGGTTCTCTGAGTTAACTTCTATGTAGAACATGATGTGATTAAGAGAAGTAATTAAAATATGCTAATTTGAGGACTACATTTATATTATTATAACTCAGTAGTAACTACATCAATTTAGAATTCTCAGATCAAAATAATTTGGAAGGGAGGAGTATTTTAATAAGAACATTACTTAGAATTGCATGGTGATAACATAAAGCCAGTTTTATGATGTTTTATATATTCAGTTTTATTATTTTTTTTAAGTTCTCTGCCGCTGGTTGTGGTGGTGTATGCTTAAAACCCTAGCATTTGAGAGGCTGAGACAGGAGGATCATGGTTCACAGCCAACCTCAGTTACTTAGTGAGGCCCTCTGCAACCTAGTGAGACCTTGTTTCAAAATAAATAATTAAAAATAGGGCTGGGGGTATAACTCAGAGATAGAATGCCCCTGGGTTCCATCCCCAGTACCACAAAAGAAAAAAAAAGTTATTTGCAGATATTCTCCCTTCCCTTCCAATGCCTGCATTGAGGGTAGACGGCTCCCACAGGCTGCCCTTGGATGGCTCCAGAGGATCAATGGCCTTCCGTGGAAAAGAGTTCAACAGAATGAATTAGGTGAGAGAATTCAGCACTGAACATGAAGTTCTCTGCTCTTTTCCTTTTTGCTTACAGCAAGACAATGAGTCTTAGGGAGGGTGTTGGCCTCACACAGGATATTGTCCACTGTGGCTGCTAATATGTGGAAGAGGTTGCAACTGGATAGTGACCAGAGAGCAGTCAGGTGGATCATGTTGCAAGTTTATTTACAGAAGCTCAGCCATGTGGGGAAAACACAGCATTCCAAATAATGCAGGCTGCTTCAGAATACAGAAGCCTCAATAATTTTTAATGTTAACCTGTCTACTAAAAACCAAAGTTAGTTTTCCATGTCATCTGTTTTCTGTGTTTCATATGAAACACAGCAAAGTCAAATTCATTTTCTAAAAGTGAAAATGTTAATTTAGATTCACTTTATAATATACCTTTATTTTATATTACTTTAAAATCTCTCTTCTTTCTCTTATGCATATTACATATTATGCATGTACAATTTTTAGAGTTTTAATTATACTTATATTAAGAATATAAGTATAAATGTATATACCATTGTAAGGTTTTAAATAATTTTTTATTGTGAAATGTCATAATATACACATATAAAGTATATAAATATTTTAAATGATAATAAAATGACCATCCATGTTTCCATCACCCAGTTAAAAAAATAGCATCAATATATTTGAGATCTAATTTGTGGATTCATCCTTTAGAATTTTCTTATTTCTCTACTTTCTAGACAAGAGGTAGCCTCTCCAAGTTTGTATTTTTACTACTTAACCAAATTGTAAGAATCCCTAAATAACATTTTGCTTAATTTTGCCTGATTTTGTACCTTATACAAATGAGATCTTGACACATTCTGTAACTTGCTTATTTTCATTCCTATTAGGTTTTTAAATTGCACCCTTATTAAAAGAATGTAGTGATTTTCCCAACTGTATATAATTCTATTGTCTGACTGTAACATGATTTCTTTTTCTAGAGGTCATGCCCAGGCTATTTCAGATGTTTGCTAATATGAATGATGCTACTAAGATGAGAGCCTTTGAGTACTTATTCAATGGTTTCTCTGGTCTTCAATATATTCCTAGCAGTGGAAATGAGTCATAAAATATGTATGAGTTCAACTTGATAGGCATTACCACAGTGTTTTCCAACGTGGTTTGCCAACTTTCACCCCTGCCAGAACTGGATTAGCATCTTCTTTGCCCCACACACTTGTAGATGCTTGGCCTGGTCAAAGTCTTTGATTTCTTCCAATATGGAAAGTTAAAATAGTACCTCACTCTAGGTTTAATTTGCATTTCCATGATTATTAATGACATTGAGCAATTGTTAGATGCTTTATTAGCCAGTTATATTTTCTCTCCTAGGAAAGGCCTGCTCATATGTCCCTGTGGTACTGGTTGCTATTTTCCTAGTTTTCAGGAGTCTTTCATGTACTCATGATCCCACTGCTCTGTTGGAGTGTGTTGCAAATATCTTTTCCTAGTTTGTGGCTTATTTTCACTTTTTATAGTATTGTTTGATGAACAGAAGTTCTTAATTTTATTAATGTGGGTGAACTGAATTTTAATATTTTACTTAATTCACTATCAAGTTAAAAAGCTATATATGGCCACTGGCTACCATGCTGAACTACTAAGAATCTTACCCTTTTACTAAATAGTATATGGTCTCTTCACACATGAACTGATTTACCCCCTCTCAATCTGTAAGCATTTATTTGCTAGTATTGAGAATTCATTTTGGCTTTCTATTCGTTCTTTATAATAGAAGTAGTTTTTCCTTTATACAGCTTACGGCTGTTTAGATTAACTCATGTTTACCACATTCTTTATTAACTATTCCTTTTGACATCTAAACCTTTCCATGTGGACTAATTTTCCCTCTTTCTAAAATATGTTCCGTAGACATTTCTTTGGTAAAGACAAGTTAATAATTCATTTTTTCTCATTTTTTTGGTATGACAATTTTCTTTTCCTTGAAAGAGTTTCATTATATGTATAATTCTGATTTAGTTTTTATTTTTTCTGAAGCACTTGGAAAATTTCCTTGCACTTCATTGTAGCCTCCATTTTTACAAAGATGAAATCATCTTTCAGTTTTTTTTTCAGATAGACAATCTATCTTTTCTTTTTATTTTTTTCTACATCTTGTTTTTAAGTGTTCTGCAATTTGATAATAAGATAAGCTAGATAAAATTCTCTTTTCATTTCACCCGATTTAGTATTTGTTTGGCACTTAGAATCTGAGGACTGATGCTTTTAATAAAGTCTAGAAAGTTGTCAACTGTTATATCTTTAAATTAAGAAAAGAATAGACAACAGAGGGGAGGGAATTCAAAATGATGACTGTAGGATGCAGCATATCTCAGTAGCTGGAACAAATAAAGTTCAACTACTGAGAAGGCAGTGTCTTGACAAACAAAACGAACAAAGCAGCAGAAGATATGAACCAAAACACAAATGGAAACAAAAGCAGGATTCCAGTACTCTGAACACGAGATCCACTGCAAAAAGCCCCAAAGCACTACACACCTGGTGCAGCCGCCAGTGTTATCTCGGGCCACTGGCCCAAATTGCAAGTGCTGGTTTGGGCTGATTCTAGTGCTGCAGCCCCAAGGAATCCCAAAAAATAATCCAAGAACTTGAAGCACAGAAAGTGGCTGCAGAGCTCCAACATCTTAAGTGACCAGCACCATGCTTCAAGGATGCAGAAAAAGATCCAAAAGTCCATGCATCTTCAGAGGCAGCTCCTGAGTGGTGCATCATGCCCTCCAGAGACCTGGCTGCAGAGCAGGCAGGTAACCACTTGCATTACTCGATACTCAGTGGAAAGCTGCCCAGAGCAGCCACGGGACCCTGGCAAGACCCTGGTGAGACCCCAGTGTTACTTGTTACTCAGTGGAAGACTGCCCAGAGCAGCTGGGGGACCCTGGTGGGCTAAGACTTGGTGGCCTATCCCAGAGGTAGTACAGTTAGAACCTCCAGAACACAGGATAGACCCATAGTGCTCAAGGGGCGGTACCTGCACAGGGTCAAAAGGGGTCACTCCAAGACTACACTGGATGCCTTCCGCCAGTGGGGGTAGGGATAGGGAAGCACAGGTGGAGCACAGAGTGGGGGAAGTGCAGAGCCCTGAACATACATGGAACTTATTAACAGTGACACCCAATACCCTGAAACCTAAACAAAAAGTTGTCAGAGGCAAGAGAGGGCTGCAAACACTCAGGAAGTGGGTCTAAAAACTGACAATAGGGTACAGAGCAAATGAGAGACATTGGAATATACTATAGAATCTACCATAGTGAACAGACACACAGATATTATATATTCCCAAGCTCTATATACATAAATTAGCAAGACTGTTGCTTTTTTTTTTTTTTGGTGTTTGTGGTACTGGGAATGGAACCCAGGGGCATTTTAGCTCCAAGCCATACCCTCAGCCCTATTTTTTATTCTCTTTATTTTGAAACAGGGTCTCATTGAGTTGCAGAGGGCCTCACTAAGTAGTAGCTGAGACTGTCCATGAACCACAGTCCCCTTATCCCAGCCTCCCAAATACCTGGTTATAAGTGTGCACCACCATGCCCAGCAACAAAACATTGTTTTGTTTTATTTTGTTTTTATCTCACACTGTTGCTAGTTTGTTTCTTCTTTTTTAGTTTTATCCTTTTTTCCTTTCTTATTCCTTTTTTTGTTTTTGTTTTTGTTTTTTGTCTTTGATTTATAATTGTTTCTATAACTTGTTTGGTTACTTTATTGGTGTTTGTTTTCTCCTTCCCCCATTCCAGTTACAAACGTCCTCACTTTGATCTATCTACTCTTTTCTCTCAAAACATTTTTTTCTTACTGTATCTCCTTGTTTTATATTCAAGCTATTTTATATTGCCATACCTAAATACTCTACTATAAGAGTTCTGCTATCTAACCAACTCCTTCTCAACCATATACTACCTTATTATATTTAAATTCTTACTCAACCTAATCATATCTATAAACTTACCAAAATTTATGGGCGTGTTGAGGAAAGTTTATAGCATTGAGTGCCCACATGAGAAGAACAGAGAGTTGCCAAGTAAACAACCTAATGACACATCTCAAGGACCTAGAAATACTGCAACAATCTAATCCCAAAGCTGGCAGAAGGCAGAAAGTATTAAAATCAGAACAGAAATAAATAAAGAACAAAAAAACAATTCAAAGAATTAACAAAACAAAAAGCTGGTTCATTGAAAATGTTAATAAGATTGACAGGCCCCTGGCCAATCTAACCAAAAAAGAAAGAGAGAATAACATCATTAAAATCAGAAATGAAAAAGGAGACATTACCACAGACAGTGGGGAAATTCAAAGGATTGTTGGAAACTATTTTGAAAATGTATACTCCAATAAACTGGAAAATATAAAAGAATTTGATAGATTTCTAAGCATATATAACCTACCTAAATTGAACCAAGAGTCTAAATCAACCAATAGCAAGCAAAGAAATAGAAATAGAAATAAAAATTCTGCCATCAAAGAAAAGCCTGGGCCCTGACAGGTTTCCAACTGAATTCTACAAAACCTTCTGCGAAGAAATAATCCCAATACTTCACAACTTGTTCCAGGAAATTGAAAGAGATGAAATTCTCCCAAACTCCTTCTATGAGGCCAGTATCACATTAATACCAAAACCAAATAAACATACCTCAAGAAAAGAAAATTACAGAACAATATCCTTGGTGAACATAGATGCAAAAATTCTAAACAGAATACTAGCTATATGCATTCAAAATCATATCAAGAGAATTGTACACCATGACGAAGTTGGTTTCATCTCAGTAAAGCAAGGCTGGTTCAACATATACAAATAAATATATGTTATTTACCACATAAATAGAACTGAAAACAAAAACCACATCATCATATCAAGAGATACTGAAAAAGCATTTGACAAAATCCATACCCATTCATGTTAAAAACACTGCAGAAAATTGGAAAAAAGTAATATATTTCAACATTATTAAGGTAACATACAATAAACCCAAAGCCAACATCATAATGAATATGGAAAAATGGCAAGAATTTCCTCTAAAATCAGGAACAAGACAAGGATGCCCACTATCACCACTCCTTTTCAATATAGTCCTTGACACTCTTGATACAACAATAAGACAAGGGAAGGATATAAAATAAATTCAAATAGGAAGAGAAGAATTAAAACTATCCCTGTTTGCAGATGACATGATCCTTTATCTAGAAGACCCAAAGAACTCAACCAAAAGATTACTGGAGCTGATTAACCGCAGGATACAAAATTAATCTAAAGAAATCAGTTGCTTTTCTACATGCCATCAATGAATCCACAATGAAAGAGATAAAGAAAACAATTCTATTCACTATAACCTCAAAATCAATAATACACCTAGGAATAAACCTAACCAAAGATGTAAAGACTTCTATAATGAAAACTATAAAATATTAAAGAAAGAAATTGAAGAAGACCTTGGAAGAAGGAAAGATCTCCCTTGCTCATGGATAGGCAAAATAAATATCATCAAAATGTCCATTCTGCCAAAAGCAATCTACAGAATCAATGCAATTACTATCAAAATACCAATGACATTCTTCACAGACTTAGCAAAATCAGTTATGAATTTTATATGGAGAAAGAAAAGACACAGAATAGCCAAAGCAATTCTCAGCAATATGAACCATGCAGGAGGCATCACAATCCCTGACTTCAAATTAAACTACAGAGTAATAGTAGTAAAAACAGCATGATATTGGCACAACAACAGGCATTCAGACCAATGGAAGAGAATAGAAGATACAGAAACAAACCTACACACTTATAGGCAATTGATCTTTGACAATGGGGCCAAATTCATATGCTGGAGAAAAGACAGCCTTTTCAGTAAATGGTGCTGGAAAAACTAGCTATCCATTTGTAAAAAGATAGAACTAAATCCTTACCTCTCACCATGCACAGGAATCAACTCAAGATGGATCAAAGAAAGCCTACAGAATGGGAGATCTTTACCAGCCACCATTCCGATAGAGGGCTAATATCCAGAATATACAAAGAGCTCAAAAAACTCTACATTAGCAAAACAACTCACTCAAGAAATGGGCAACTGAACTGAATAGACACTTCATAGAAGAAGAGATAAAAATGGCCAATAGATACCTGAAAAATGTTCAACATCATTAGCCATCAAGGAGATGCAAATCAAAACTACACTGTGATTTCATCTAATTCCAATCAGAATGGCAAGCATGAAAAAGTCAAATAACAACAAATGCTGGAAAGGATGTGGGGAAGAGGGATCTTTTACACTGTTGGTGGGAATGAAAACTAGTTTGGCTGCTATGGAGATCAGTGTGGAGATTCCTCAGAAAACTGGGAATGGATCCATTATATGATCTGGCTATACAATTCCTGGGTATCTTTCCAAAGGGGTTGAAATCAGAAAACTACAGCAACATATGCATACCTATGTTCATAGCATAACAATTTATAATAGCCAAAATATGAAACCAACTTAGGTCTCCATCAACAGATGAAGGGATTGCAAAATCATGGAACTAAATCTTTACCTCTCACTATGCACATGAATCAACTCAAGATGGATCAAAGACTTGGAAATTAGGCCAGACACTGTGAAGTTATTAGAGGATGGCATAGGCTCAATACTCCAACTTATAAGCACAGGCAGTAGCTTTCTCAATGAGACCTCCAAAGCACAGGATATTAAAGCAAGAATTAACAAGTGGGATGGAATCAAATTAAAAATTTTCTGCTCATCAAAACAAAGTATCAAGAATCGAAAGAGAAAACCTACAGAATGGGAGAAGATCTTTACCAGTCACCACTCTGATAGAGGGCTAATATCCAGAATATACAAACACTAAAAAAAAACTCTATACTAGCAAAACAAATAGCCCAATCAAGAAACTGGCAATGAATTGAATAGACACTTCACAAAAGAAGGGATACAAATGGCCAATAGATATATGAAAAAATGTTCAACATCTTTAGTCATCAAGGTGATGCAAATGAAAACTATGCTGAGATTCCATCTAACCCCAATCAGAGTGGCAAGTATAAAGAAGTCAAATAACAACAAATGCTGACAAGGATGTGGGGAAAAAGGAAATCTTTTACACTGTTGGTGGGAGTGCAAACTAGTACTGCTGCTATGGAGATCAGTGTGGAGATTCCTTAGAAAACTGGGAATGGATCCACCATATGATCTGACTATACCACTCATGGGTGTCTTTCCATAGGGGTTGAAATCAGAAAAGAGTAACATATTCATACCCATGTTCATAGCAGTACAATTCGTAATAGCCAAAATATGGAACCAACCTATGTCTCCATCAACAGATGAAGGGATTGCAAAATTATGGGAATTACACACAATGAAATTATGCTCAGCTATAAAGAAGAAAAAAATCATGTCATTCACAAGAAGATGGAAAGGCCTGGAGAACATTATGTTAAGTGAGATCAGCCAAGCACAGAAAGAGAAGGGACATATGTTTTCTCTAATATGCCCAAATTAGGGAGTACTAGGGATACCAGAGAGACTCCAGATAATGGAGGGGAAAACTCAGCAAAGCTAGAAAGGAAGGGTAGGAGAGAAAGAAGGCTGAGGTTAATTAATGGAGGAGCTACATTAGAATATGTGTATAAGTGTGAATGTATCATGATCAACCTAAACACTCATTGTTGGGAGGGGGCAAAAGGGAAAGGGAAGGCACCAAGCACTGTGTGAATGTATGCCATTTTCATTATGATCCACATAAAAAAAAGAAATTAAGTTGTTTTAGCTTCTGAACTTCCTCATACTGAGAGTGAAAGCTAAAATAATTAACCTCTGGCCCACACAGATGCCAAGGATGCTAAATCTGATGTGTTCTCTGGTTTGCACAGCCTAGCTGAGTCTAGCTATTATAGTGCTTGGCTTTTGTTTCTGGAAATTGTAATTGCTTCTATAGGACTTATGGGGAAAGGGTCCAGCTGCTTTTCCCCAGTTTAATCAAAATGTATTAAATTTATTTCTCCTTTAAAAAAGAATAGACAATATAAATAATTTCCCTTCATTTTCTCTTGTTATCTTATAAAAATTTATTTAGGTATTAAAAATTCTCACTTTTTTATAAGTCTTTAAACTTCTCTTTTATAACATTTATGTTGCTGCCTTTGCATGCTACTTTTATTTGAGTACTTCTGAGCACTTTTATTTGCTCTAACTTCTAGTTTATCAATTCTCTTTTAAGCTGTGTCACATATGCTGTTTAACATTCTTTTAATTTTTAATTTAAATTATTATAATTTTATTTTTAGAGATTCCATTTAGATCCTTGGCAAAACTTTGAGTCCTATTCAAGAATACTTCATCTCCCATCATTCAACATACTTCCAATACCCCCTTATTTACTTACAAATATTAGATTAAATATATGACTTGTATATATTTATTAATTTTGATATGTAAAGACTTTAATTTCCTATGGTCTGAACTAATGATTATTTTATAATCTGAATACATTTATAATTTCTACAAGTGTTGTGGGTTGGATTCTGCTGTTGGTAATTTCTGCTGACTTTCACTCATGTTTTATTTTATGTTTTTTGTGACTTTTTTTCCTGGATAATTTTGAGGTCCATTTTTATAGTGTTCTCACTCTTGTCAGGCACCTAAAGGCTGTACTGGAGAAACTTTAAATTGTTTACTTGGGGTTTTGAGGCCACTTAGAATTTGGAATTAGAAATTGTAAGGACAGTTTTTTATCTCTTTTTTTAAACTAGTGTAACCCAAAAGTTATCATCATCAAAGTTATCACCCTCCTCTTCCTCCTCCTCCTCCTCCTCCTCTTCTTCTTCTTCTCCTCTTCCTCCTCCTCCTCCTTTCCTCCTCCTCCTCCTCCTTCTTCCTGTCTAATGCTTTTCCCCTGCCTCCTGCTTTACCAAATAATGATATTGCCCCTCAGTGTCTCTGAATTGACTTGTCCCACTACTAATTTTTTTTCTTGATATTCATATACATGGGGTTTAAAATCCAGGTCCTGGTCTACTCAAGATGAATAGATAAACTCTGAGAAAAGGCTAATCTGATACTAGCTTACTTTTCTGGATTCTCACTTTCCAACTCGTGGTCTCTAAAGATTTCTTCTGCTTTCTCACCAGTTCAATGTTGTACATCTTAAGGTGTCCTTCTTGACATCTAGGTGGCTGTGTGACCAGAAACAGAAATCCCAGCCTCCTTTAGTCACTAGGAAGTATACTTAGTTTTATAAACTCAGTGAAGTCCTCTGAAAGGTGAAATGGTTTTACATGAAAAGTCAAATCTCCTTTATTGTTTAATAACATTGAGAAAACACCCTTTAGCATTCTAGTCCATTGCGACGAATCTAGTTTAAAATTTAAATCCCATTTTAACTCTAATTTCTTTTTGTTCTGGTAGCCCTCTTCTGAAGACCTTTCTATGGGTCAGGGTAGGCTCTCCTTCTTCATTTATCCTCCCTCTATCTTTTCTCCTTCAATCTCCATAGAGATCCCTCCTTGTGCCTTCAGTGGCCCCAGGGATCCTAATGGTCTGGGTTCCCTCTTTTTCTCATCAGGAATAATACCACACTGCCACATCTGCCCCTTTGCTGAAAAAAGCACACATCAGTCTCACTTCATATACAGGCACAAACTCCAAGAAGCACCTGATACAATTCCCATGAACTTTCCTGTATTTTCTTCTTTGGGAGCAGAATCAGGAAAAAGTTATGAGTTCAACAACTTAGTAAGAATCTAGTTAGGATGAGGGGTGGAAACCCCGTCTTATGGGACTCTTCATCAGTACTAGTGATTCTCTTGGAGCCTTCTTACTAGGCTTAGTGGGAGGAAATATTTGGATTTAGGAATTATTATTTAGGAAAGCCTATAAAGACTAACTGCTATGGGTTGCATGTGGCTTGTCCCCTCAACACTTACACTGAAGCTTAAATCCTCAATGCAACAGTGTTGTGAGGTGGGTCCTAATGGGAGGCATCTGGTCATGAAGGTGGGTCCCTCATGAGTAGATCAATGGCTTTCTCATGGGAATGATTTAGTTGCAGTGGGAGTTGGGCCCCTATGTCTCCCCCCACATACACACCTGCCTATCCTTCTGCTTTCTCTTGTAGAAAGAAGATGAACAGATGCCAACTCTTGGACTTCTCAACCTCCAGAACTGTGAGCCAGAATAAACCTTTTTTCCTTATAACTTATCAATTTTAAGTGTTCTAAGACACTATGTAGAGTGCCTTGTTTTGATTCCTAATCCATGTTCTACTCAGCAATTTGCTTAGATAGGTTAAAATAATTGTGGCAGTATTTTAGACAATGCTGAAAGTCAACAAATTTTATCTATGAAAAACTCAACAAATGTCTCTGTTATTAATTCTCAGGAAAAACAATACTCTAGGGACATATATCTGGAGAATATACAGGATAGAATGCTATAGAAGATCATGAGCCAAAGGTACTATATTATTCTTGGATACAGAAAATATCTTAGAACCAAAAAACTAGGTTAACTGTTGTAATCTAAGTTTTATATAAAAATAATTTCAAATGTTCTTTGGCTGCAACTGAAGTAGAATTTGGCTTTATTTGTAAAAAATGTGCTTTATTAACATCAATGTATTTAAAGAGTTAAAAGAGGGCTTTATAGATGACACCAGGACAACTTCTAAATTTAGTTTTTAAAAATTGTGTATATATAATACATGCCATAATTATTTTAACATGCCAGGGAATATGTTTTGTGTTTCCATGGTGTAAGGCTTTTTTTTTAATGCCATTGTCCTCAGGAGAACAGAGTGTCAAAATTGACTGCACATGACCTAAGATGAAAATGAATGGTCTCTATGGGTCTCTATGTTCACAATCTCTGCAGACTTCCTGCTAGCAACATGGATCTTTCTGGCTATGCAGCCATCCAGTCATTTTAGTGTATAGAATTCAGTGCTACATAAGGTGTCTTGATGAAACCAACAGTTATTACTGCCCATCCATAACCCCTTGTTACAGGGCCTATACCCACACCAGTGTCTTGATGACTCAAGGTCAGTTATGACAAATTTGGATTTGATTTTCCCTGATTTTTATCTCACTTGAAAACACATTCCTGTTTTTTTGTAAAAATGTTTAAATATAAACTTTAGAACACAATGAGTGGCCTGTATAGTCTATTTTCACTTTTAATAAATGACTTGTCTTTTCTTTCCTTCATTCCACTTAGCATTTTTTCTCAAAGGGGGATAAAATCAAACAAGGAACAACATAAAGAGATGAATTAATGAGACATTTAGAGTAAGATTTTAATGACACAAAGGCCAAGAACATTGAAGTTATGCCTTTTGCTTTCACAATTATAACTTGACAGCATTTCAGGATGTTGTTACTAAAATGAACCTCATAAGAAGAAAGAAGGACTTCCGGGAATATGGCGACCGAGAAAAGCGGGGCTTAAAAGCCCCGCTAACAACCAATCTCCATTACCACAAAATCAGCGCCTTTCATAGCCAGAAAACACCATCACCAGAGAAACAAAAAAAATCACCAGGCTCCAGAGAGAAAGCGGACTGAGAACAGAGCTCAGAGCCACAGAGGAGATATACCAACCTCATGCCCGAGGACGCGGCAGCAGTGCCATACTGCTGGAGGCAGTGGCAAATTCACCGGACGGCTACAGCAAGCTGAGGTGAGCCGCTGAGGAACAGCCAGGCGGGATTTCTCGCCGCAGGTAAAATCTAAAGCTCCCAGTGGCTGAGCTCAGCACATGCTGCAGGGATTCAGAGGGGAAATCAAAACCAAGAAGAAATACGCCAGCCTCACGACCGAGGGCATAGCAGTGGCGCCATATTGCCACCGGCAGCAGCAGCAGAGAATTCACCGAGTCCAGTACAGCTACATCTGCGTACTCAAGAACAGTGAGTCAAATTGCGGGCCACAGAGGAGAAATCCCAGTACTGTACTCCCTGGGACTTGACCCAGTGGGGGAGGGGCGGTGGCAGAGATATCACACCATTGGAGAACGTGCAACCTGGCACCCCCCCACAGTCTAAAGCAGCCTCTATCGACTCTCTGGGTCGGAGACTCTGTGATACAACCCAGTAAAGGAGTAGTGGGGTCTGAGATACTACTGACTTGAGATCCAGAGCACCTTAAGTAAAGTCATAGTGACCCAAGGGAAGAATGCAGAGAAGGCACAAACTTCCAAAATCATGAGAAAGAGGAATAATACTGGAGCAATGAATGCCCACAACCCCACAACATCAGAACCCGATAAAACAGAAAATCAGAGATTTCTAGAAGATCAAATCAGGAAAATAACTGTAGAAATAATAGAGGTGCTTCGAAAAGAACTCAGAGAGAGCCAAAAAGAGATAAAGGATGCAATTAATGAAGTAAAGGCCTCAATTCAAAGCACAAACAACTGATTAGACCACATGGAGAACAGAATCTCGCTCTTAGAAGATGATCATTCCAAAAATGAATGCATAGTTTCTAATCTAGGAAAAAATATCCGACAACAGGAATCTGATATTGAAGAAATATGGGCCCATTTTAAGAGAGCTAACCTAAGAATAATTGGAATAGAGGAGGGAAAAGAAATTGAAACCAAAGGGATCAACAATCTCTTCAAGGAAGTAATAGCAGAATATTTTCCAAACATAGAGCAAGAGGTTGATACACAGGTCCAGGAAACTTATAAAACTCCCTTTAGACAGGATCGGAGAAGAGGATCCCCACGCCACATAATTGTCAAAATGACCAATGTGGAAGCCAAGCAGAGAATCTTAAAGGCAACAAAAGCAAAGGGCCAAGTGACATTCAGAGGCAAACCAATTAGAATCACTCCAGACTTCCCAAACCAAGTCATGAGAGCCAGAAGGGCCTGGAGTAACATATTCCAAACTCTGAAAGAAAGCAACTTCCAGCCAAAAATTTCCTACCCAGCAAAACTTTCTATCAAATTAGATGGAGAAATAAGAAGCTTCCATGACAAACAGAACCTGAAGGAATTTATGTCTTCAAAACCAGCACTAGAGAAAATACTCAAAGAGATTAACTACAAAGAAGAAATAGGTAACACACACCAGAACCAGAGAAACAAGATTTTCCATCCAACAGACAACTAAGATTGGTTATCTGTGGAGATTCATCACTTATGTTAGTCTTTTACCTATCTCTAAAGGGTATTGTTTGCCTTTATTGTTGTTAATTTCTAGGATTTCTAGTTGGAATATTAATATACCTTCAGATATAGCATTTGGAAATATTTTATCCCATTCTATTAGTAACTGTTAACTCTGTTTACATTGTCTTTGGATGTACAATATATTTTTTTTATTTTTTAGGGAGTTTGTATACTCTTCTGTTGCCTGTGCCATTGAAATCATATCCAAGAAATCACTGCCAATTTCAATGTTGTGAGGTTTTATGACCCAGATTTTCTCCTAAAAGTTTATAGTCTTAAGATTTATATTTAGGTCTTTTATCTATTTTGAGTTAATATTTGTATATGGGATTAGGTAAGGGTCCAACTTTATTCTTTTCCATGTAATTATTATGTTTCAACAATATTTAGTTAAAGGTTATTATTTCCACCACCAAATGTTCGTGGAAACCTTGTCAAAAATAACTTGACAATATAGGGAAGAATTTAGCTCTAGGCTTTTATTTAACTCCAATGGTTTATATATCTGCCTTTAGAATAGTACTATACTGTTTCAATTATTGTAGCTTTATATGGTTTGAAATCAGAAAATATATATCTTCTAGCTTTGTTCTTTTTCAAGATCATTTTGGGTATAGAGTCCATATTCCATATTAGGATAGATTTTTTTTTCCTGAAAAATAAATATATAAATATATGATAGTTTCACCTAAAAAAATAGAAAAAAATATTCTTTGGTAAGAAAGAAAGTAAAAAGAAATATTGAAATGTTATCTTTAAGGCATCAAAAGCTTGGTATCAGACAAATGAAACTGTTATGTGAGATTATCATTTTTAATTGTGGATAAATTGCTATAATACTAGATGTCAACCACTAAGCCAAGCATGGGAGGGAGGGATGGGGAGAGAATGGGGTGGGGATCGGGTGGGGGCTGACTGGGCGATGTGTGCATGTATGTCTACAAAAGTTTGTATCCCACTATGATATATGAATACAGTGCACCAATAAAAAAATAATTAAAAAAAAACATACGTAGAAATGTGCTTACAGTGAAAGTGATTAAAATAAGTTATCCTTTAAAAATTCTTATTATGATAAGAACAGAATAGAAATTATTAGTACATAACCTGTAGTAAAGGCTGTGTTGTTTTTAGGAATATTAGCATGTCAATGTACTAAATATTAAGCATTGTTTAAAAAATATTTGTTTCTCTTTTATGTGTGTGCATAGTAGGTGTTTTTTAATCAAATCTTGGTAAAAATAAATTATAAAAAATGAAAAAAATTCTTATTATGATAATTAACATAAAACATTTTCTCCACTCCATTAGCCCTTTATATATATGTTATTCAATCACAATATGCCCCCTGCCCCTTAGAGGTAAACAGTAATCACTTCCCAGCATACATTTGTTTAATATAGTTGCTACCTCAGCATCATTTTTAGACCTGATGTAAGTTATTGAAAACCCACTTGTGCCCATCATCTTTAGCTTGGTTAAGACTTTCTTCCCTGTATGTTTGTTTGTTATATAACTGGCTTGTTCCTCATCTCACTGACCCAAAACCCAACACATTCCACAGTCGCTGACCAAGGTAAAGCCTAATGCTCAATACCAGAGTAAGTCAGTCCCCCACTCCACCAACTTCACAGAGAAGCCCAAGGGATAATTCCCATGGGCCTTAATAATATCACAGCCCCACAGGTTGTCTCTGTTGCTTGCTCTCACTTTTCTCGCTCCCCTGGCCATTGGTTGGGTTCCTTGCTGCCTCTGGACTCCCCAGTGACCTCCCATAGGCACCCTTTACGTCTCTGGGACCTGTGAGTGATCAAACTCTTCTGTTTCCTGCACTTTGGTTTCTCCTTATTGTGTCTCAGCTGGAACACACCTAAACCTAACTTCCCTGCTGGTCAGGGCTCTCCTAGAGCATGGATATCTTGGCCCATGATCATTCGCAACAGAAAGGCCTCAAGACTAAATTACAAAGAAACCAGAGCAATAAAAATTATAAGACAACCATACTTTTCCTGTTACTTTTATCAACTAAGCATACTTCCCTGTATACTCTTGTTCCATAGTTTCTGTTATTTGAATTTTATGAGGTGGAATCACATAGTGTATATTCTTCAGTTTCTGCCTTCTTTTGTTCAACATATTGCTTGTGAGATACATTGAGGGCAGACTACGGCTTTCCACTTGCTCTGTAAACCGTAAACAGAGTCATGCACTTTTGTGTACATATTATCTACAGGGTTGAATAATTGCGACAGAGACTGCATGGTTTGTGAAGAAGCTGAAAGTCTCTGCCATCTGGTCTTTACAAAAAATGTTGCCAATCTCTGACATAAATACATTGCTTAATTTAATTGGCTAATATTTTGTTTAAAAATTGCATTTATTTTTATGAGAGACATTGAAATGTAGTTTTCTTAAATGTTTTTGTTTGTTTTTTAATCATCAGGGTAATCTTAGTTTCACAAAATGTACTGGAAAAATATTCTTACCATCTCAATGTAGACTTGCTATTATTTCTTCCTTGACACCTGTAATAGAAATCACCTAGGAAGCAAACTGGGGCTATAGGTTTTTTTTTGTTTTGTTTTTGTTTTTTTTTTGTGTGTGTGTGTGTGTGATGATTTTATAAACTATGAATGTAATTCCTTTTAAAAGATGCAGTCCTAGATGGTTATTTTTTTTGCCTACATCAATGTTAGTAATTTGTGTTTTTGAGAAAAGTGTATGTTTTGTCTAAGCTGTTAAATTTTAGTTCATTGTCTTTCAGTTTCTACTGTTCAAGAAAAATCAGTTGTTGGTGTTATCATTCCCTTGTAAAGTTACATCTATCTTTTGCTCCCTCTTGCTCTCTTTTTAATTTTCATTTTTGTCTTTGGGGTTCTGTAGTTTTCTTATAATATATCTGTATTTGTATTTTTTTCTGCTTGAGGATTGTTGGGTTTCCTGACTTTGTGGGTTGGTATCTTTTATTAGTTTTGGAAAGCATCTCATTAATTTATCATCAAGCCCAGCTTCTGCCTTATTTCTTCTCTCTTCTTTATATGTGTCTCCATTTAACATATGTTCAAACATTTCATATATTTCATGTCTTTGACCCCTTCAAGGTTTTTATTCTTTTGTCTTTTCTTTATGAATTTGTTTTCTGAATTATCTTTTATTGAAAATAATTATTTTAGATATATTTCATATGTTCTAAAAACCATGAACTGAATTCTTAATCTTGGTTATAAAATATATTTAGTTATTAAATTTCTATTAAAAATCTTTTATGCATTTTGTTTGTTTTGATATTATCTGCTGACATTTTTCTTTTTATGCTCTATTTTCTTGAACACAGGTGTTTTAAGTTTAGTGTTTAATAATTTCAATACCTGAGGCCCCAATGATTTTGTATTCCTTGACTTGTTACTTATCCATTCCTGTTAACATGTCTCCTTATGTACTTCTCTCTCTTTGATTGTGTACTGAATTTACATGTGGAAATCCATTGGTTAAAAAGAATTTGATGTTTATAATAAAAACATTCTTCATAAACACATTTTGATTTGCTTCTTCCAACTGCCTAAGAGCCCTACAGTTCTTGGATAACTTCTTACCAAGGTCAAGAATTTAGCCTTTTCTGGCCCAATAACTAGAAGCTGATCATCAGTCTGCATGATGGCTGAAGATGTCCACTCTCCTCGCTCCTGGGTTACTGCTCTTCAGAAGTTCAGTCCACAGTGTGACTGTACTAGGGCTTCCATCCTCAGTTTTCTTCAAACTCCAATTTTTGTTGTCCTCATTCCATGATGTTCTCCAAAGCACTGCTAAGCTTCATACTGTTTCTTTTTTTGGATGTGAAGTGTCCCCGGGATAAAAACAACCCTGAAAACTAGGGTTCTATCTACAGGGTTTTCATATTATCATGAATCTTGGCTCAGTCATCCTTCACTCTCTTATTAACTCTCCAATGACATCAAGCTGATTTTCCCCCAGCTTTTGTACTTGTTCTTATTTAGAAAATTGGTCTGACTAGGCTAGTCTGCTCTTCCCCAAGGCAATAATTGACAAATCTATTTTGACTCTGTGTGTGTGTGCTCACACATGTGTGTGTGCGTGTGTGTGTGTGTGTGTGTGTGTGTGTGTGTGCATGTGTGTGTATGGAATATATTTAATTTATATACTTTGCTTTTAGATAAACACTAGAAGCCTTAAAATTTCTTACCAGAGATAAAATCTGTAAATATTCAAAGCAATAGAAACATTTTTTTGCAAAGAATATGCCACCTCTCAAATGAACATTTGAGTTTTAAATATGAATACTATATAAATAAGTACTGGTATGCTAATTAAAAGAAATCATTAAATATACTACTAATTGATTTAATTTTGTTCATTACAAATGTAGGAGTAATATGATTACTTAGGATAACTGAAATATCTTTTAAACTACATTAAAATATCAGAAAGATATTTAAAATTATTTTAAGATCTGGACAAATGTGTGTTATAACATTATTATGTAATTAAAACTGAATACTCATTTAATAGTTATACTATATAAGTTCATGTCAGTGCAATTTTTCTTCAAAACTAACATTGTGATTTACAGTATCACAGTAAAACATTGGAATAAACTATTTGCAAACAGGCTCATTTCCTTTCTCAATTAATATTTTAATTTTCTAAAAAATTACTTCACCATTTTGTTCAGACTATCATGTGTTTAGTGTGATTTGGGGACTGTATTAGTTTTCTATGGCTGCTGCAACAAATTGCCACAAATGTTTTGATTTAAAACAGCAGCAATTAATTCCCTGGCAGTTCTGGAGGCCAGAAGCAGTGGGCCAATATTAAGGTGTCAGCAAGTCCACATGCCTGCTGGAGGCTCTAGGGAAGCTTCTGGTGGCTGCTGGCATTCCTTAGCTTGTGGCTCCATCGTACAACCTCTGTTTCTGAGGTCTCATGGCCTTCTCTCAGGTTGTGTCAAACTTCCTCTGATTCTCTTTTATAAGGATCCATGGATGCATCTAGGGCTCCCTCCACAACAATCCAGGAAAATCTTCCCCATTTCAAAATCCCATTTAATCACATCTGCAAAAACCCTTTTTTAACATATGATAACACTTATAGTTTTAAAGAACTAGGACTATAAGCATTGGGAAGGGTTTATTCAGCCTACTAGAGGCACCCGACAGATCATTTCTATTTTGCTTAATTTTTGTAGCTTAATTTGTTTTTAGCAATTTAGATGCAGGAAGAAAATAACAAAAGTGATAATGTTGACTGATTTGGGGTCATTCTCAGGTCTACCAACCTGGTTCTCTTAATTTCTGATCTGGGAGTACCACGATTTACATTAACCCACAGTCAGATGCAGGGAGACTGCCTAAAAAAGTAGAAAGCATGAACTTCAGGATATGTCTCCTGTACATATTCTGAAGAGTTGTGGGAAGTTGGAGTCAAAATGAGCCACAGATAATGCTTAATCCAGATAAATAGGCAGAGCCCTGAAGAGCACAAAATCACACAAGAGGTTGGTAGTCCTAGAGTCTTTTTCCCAAACTGTACTGCCAAGAAGCAATAAAGAAAATACTTAAAAGTGTTTGTGTCAACATAAAGCCACTAAAAATAAATTTGTGGACCATGAAAGAGACAGAACTGTACAGAGAATGTATTGAAATAAACAAAACAAAAATGCATAAGTATGTTTAGAATATTTTCTGAAAATTATTTGTACAAGAATTCATAAGGAAGATATATGTAGGTGTGACTTTAATCAACTTCATTTCTCTAGCCTTTGTGAGAAGAAGTTAGAACAGGAGCAAATGAATTGAAACGATAGGAAGGCAAGTTCATTATAAGGAAGCTCTTAAAGGTCAAAGTTGTCCAAAGATGGAATGAGAGATAATGACCTTCATCATTGGAGGTTATTAAAACAAGTTAGAGAGCACTTGGCAGGGGTTAGACAGATTCCCAATTCAGATAAACTACAGAGACCATTTGGGAGGGTGCAGAAAACAGAGGCTCCTGAGAACCTATGAGAAGGTCCTGAGATCTGTATTTGTAAGATGCTATACAAGTGATCCTCCAGGATCAGGAGGAATGCATGAGACACCATCAAGGAAATACTGCAATTTGAGAGTCTATAATTTACCTCATGAAGTAATGGAAACAGTCTGCAATAATAGTGAGGAAATCAGATCCTAGTTTTGCCTCTGTCCCTCTTAAGATGTGTGATTTTTGAGCCTATTACATCATGTCTCTGGGATTCAGTTTTCTAGTGTTCAGGAATAAGTGAGACTAGATGTATGTTATGCCTATTATATGCTACGAATTTGTGTTTCTGAGGGTGGCCTGGAAGAGACTAATCTCCAAAGTTCATGCAAAAATTCTTCATGACATTCAGGTGATGGAGACGTACCCTGGGCTGATGGTCTGTGACAGTTGGGCAAGGCTGCGTGATCTGGCTGCTTTCCTGGCTTGGCAGGCACCATGCCCAGTATATGTCTGTCACACACAGGGCAGGTTGGGGTGGATAGGGCTGGCATGCTGGAGGTTGGGAACTTGTAAATCTTCCCATCATGGCTCTACCTATCATCTTTGTTACCTACTTCCTATCCGGAATTCACAAAGGAAGGTGTATGGAGGCTGAGCTGATGTAGACCTTGCTGAGAAAGTTCAGCCTCTAGCAGGTGAGATGGTTTGGCATGGAGTTGATTTCTTATGAAAAAGCCTTCCCCACGAAAGCCATGAGTCCCAGCTTTGATTGAATGTCGGGGTTTCCTTGATCTCTCCTGCTTTCGTCCCTCTCCAATTATCCATCTATTTTCCCTTAGGATCTTATGGTTGCTAAGCCCTTAATATTTCACTGTTTGAGAGAGATTGTGTTCTAATAGCTACCTTGTCTTTTATCTTATCCTTAATGTATCCTTCCCTAATTTCAGTACTTTTCCTCCCTGGGTTGGCCTTCCCAACCCTAATATGTCTAACCTACAGGTGAATTTATAGACACTCCTTGACTGTCCTTGTCTCAGGAACATCTGTGAACTTATCTCTGAGTTCCTGATAGAAGGAGTGAAGATAATTTCCTTTTTATGTCAAAAAAAATTTCAAACTCAGAATCACAGGAGGTGAGGGTGAGTTAACACTATCTTCTAGCTAGGTAGAGGATGGACTAATATATGGCCTTTAGATGAATATATGACAGTTGTAGCACCCTGTCATGTCTTGGGATTCCTCTGTAATTTAGATTCTTCTGCTTCCCAAATCCACACCTCTTCTATAAAATGTCTTCCAGAGCTTTAGTCCCTCACATACAATGGTATCCTGAACAGGATCACCTGAATGTCCCTTCAAAATCTCACACTCAATATGACCAAGACTGATTTTGTGCTTTTTCTTCCAAACCTGTAACTTCCTCAAGTTCTTATATTGAGTAAAGGAACCTCCTTTACTTAATATAAGATAGATCAATAGAGGTTATTTTTTATTTATTTAATTAAATTTATAAATTAATTTTTACTAAATTAATTTTTACTAAATTTAGTGCTAATAAAGATGTAACCAATGAGGCTAGTTCAGACATTTGAAGAATAGAAAGACACAGAAGAGAACAGCATGAAAAGATTTATACTTTCAGTACAGATAATTTAAATAGATAGTTTCAGTTCAGAGTCTACTTTGGTCCTTCAGGAATTCACCAGACACCTGTAATTTGTAAGATGGAAGGTCACAAAATTTGGGACATTCTGTGTCACTATCCCAATTGGTAGGCACCAACACATTATCCAGGTTATAAAAAATGCACAATAAAGCCTGCTTAAAAAGAAATAACATCTGAAAAGAAATAACATCAACTCTTTTGTGTCACTTGGTGCCATGGAACCTTTGACATCACCTGTGAAGTTTAGAAAATTCTGTGTGTGTGTGTGTGTGTGTGTGTGTGTTTGGTACTGGGGATAGAACCCATGGGCTTTCTACCTCTGGCTATACTCCTGGACTTGTTTTATATTTTATTTGAAAACAGGGTCTCACTAAGTTGCTGAGAGCCTCATTAAATAGCTAAGGCTGGCTTCAAACCTTTGTGATGCTCCTGTCTCGGCCTCCCAAGTACTGGGAAAACAAGCATGTGCTATCATGCCTGGCTAGGTTTAGAAAACTTTATTTTGATTTGTTTATCACTATATTTCTGCCTCATCCCTAAACTGGAGAATGAATCTAGAGTTATTCTGCCTCTAAGCTACACTTTTAGCCATACTTAAAATTTCTTTTTTATTTTGAAACAGGGTCTTGCTGAGTTGTTAAGGGTCACGCTAAGTTTCTGAGGCTAGCGTTGAACCTGAAATCCTCCTATGTCAGCCTCTCAAGTACTGGGGTTACCGGCATGTGCTACTGTATCTGGCTACAAATTCTTTTTTTTTTAAATCCATATTTCTATCTATCTATCTATCTATCTATCTATCATCTATCTATCTATCTATCTATCTATCTACCTATCTATTTTTTTGGTGGTACTGGGGTTCCTGGAAGCCCTTCTACCTCCGGGCTACACTCCCAGACCTATTTTATATTTTTATTTGGAAACAGGGTCTCCTAAGCCAGCGCGCGCAGCTGGCTTCGAACCTGTGCGATCCTCCTGTCTCTGCCTCCCAAGTGCGGGGATTACAAGCGTGCACCACCACACCCGGCCTTAGATTTATATTTTTCCTTTGCAGTATTTCAGCTTTGACTTTTATATTTGTTGTTTTGGCAAATACAGATGCTTCCTGAGGTATAATGGGTTACTTCCTGATAAATTTGTTATAAGATAAAAACACTATAAGTAAAAAGGCACTTAATATACTTAACTGACCTAACATCCTTCCTTAACAACACACCTTTAGTAAGGTAAGGAGGAATAAGGATTTCCTGAAATACCACCTCAGGGCTTTTCTCTTAGGTGGTTGGTGGGGTGAAGAGCTTGGGGCTGGTGCTCCTGTGGGTTTGCGCATACTGCTTTGTGGGGCTGGCTACAGTTGTGGCCCCATCTGACAACACTGCAGCTGAATTCAACATTTTAGTTGGTGATTTCTGAGTACTGCTGCAGATTGAAGTTCTGTGTCTTGTTCGCCATCATTGAATGAATGTTTGATGTTCTAATTGCTCAACATTCTCTGAGCCACAGCAGGTGCTGGAGGGACAGCACATGCACATACCCTGAGCAGGCTGTGCATGAGGTTCATCTGCAGTTTGACTTGTCTTAGGTCCTGCTTGCACTGGCCAGAGCTGTGCTAGCAGACTGTGGGACTCCGTATTGCCAGACAGCGGACACAGCTAACAATTGACCTGTGCAGTAACTAAACAGGTAAGTATGTTGCCAAAACTCATCCTAACTAGCTAGAAAAATCTGCTTGCTACCATTTTTTGAGCTTTATGAGGATTCTGTTATATATAAATGTTGTTTCCTTCTTAGCTTTCCCTGCTGACAATATCTCTGATCTCAGAGATATTGTCAGATACCAACATGTTTTTAGATTCCTAAATTTGTGGCTACTTTCCCCTGTGTTGGGAAACAATTCTGAGTCTCTCATAGATCTGCATATCTCAACAGTGAGTCACTGACTACTTTATCTTGTATTGGACTATCTTTTCAAAGATATATAATCTAAGGATGTTTATTTCCTACGGTAGGTCATTATAATAATAACCTCCAACTCTGAGATTTTTGTCTTTAACATAATAAAGCCTTTACTATAATTTTTGTGGGGTATCAGAAAATAAAAAATAAGATATGTTCGATTCTAATATTAACTTGGATCCCACTTAGAATGAGTTATCCCATGCCTCACATCCAGTCACCAAGTCTTATAGATCACAACTTCTACTTTCTCTACCTTGAATTCTATTGCTACTTTCCTTTCACAGTGGCCCCTGAAGACAGACAGCCTGCCATTCAGTGTGACCTTGGAAAAATTACACTAGCTCTTGAGTGAGCAGTTCCCTCCCTTATAAGATGGAGGTAATAATAGTTTCCATTTCATGGGGTTTCCATGAAGATTCAACGATGTATGGCAGTGAAGCTGGCAATTTCCTGATGCTGTGGCAGTTGTTACTATGGCTGTCTTTATTCCTTGCCTGGACTCCCTCATCTGGAGACCATCTATTCTCTGTTTTGCCCACCCCTGCTCAATCTTTCATCAGCTTAATAGAGGTTATTTCCCTCTTTGACGACAAATTTACCTTTGGGATAAAGTCTACACATATTTCCTCTATAAGCTATAATCAAGGTTAAGTCTCATGTCTTCTTAATTCCTGTGTCTGTTCTATCAATGTTCTCTGTCCTGAAACACACACTTGAACATGTTTAAAACTCTAGCCACATAAAAATCTTATTGTGATTGAAACCTGGTATGTTTCCTATGCATTTTGGGCCGATGAGGAGTCTGTTTTCCCCTAGAATGATCTTGGATTTCTACTCATAGGTAGGGCCCAGGTCTAAAATTACATTATGGGATAGATCATTATGATAATGGCCTCCACTGAATCACATCTTTCTATGTCAATGTGACACTGCTACTCCTACACCAGGAGGTAGAATTGTTTTTGACATCATCTTCACTCTAGGCGTGGCCTTGTCATCTGCCTTGAAGGACAGAATGTGAGGACTTGACATTGTATGGATTCCAGAGCCCTGGCATTAAAGGGCCTTGCAGTTTTCACCCTTGCCCCCTTGGCACCCTAAGACCATCAGGCAGGGCTTAAACTATTTGCTATGAGATGGAGGAGAACCGAGGCCCTAGCTAAAAGTAAACCCCATGGCCAAACAGATGAACAAAGCCATCATTGACCCTCCAGCCTCGATGGAACCATCAGCTGATGATGGCCTCCTGGGAGAGACCAGCAGAAGAACTGTCCTGACTGCCAGTACATGGGATCATGATCATGAGAAATTTAAAAAAAATTGTAATCTTAAGCCATTCTAGTGTGTGGTGGTTTGTTATTCTGTGATAGACAATTGAGGCTGCCTTAGAAAAAGCTTCTAGGTAGACCCAAGATAAATTCATGATTCTCTCTTTTGGGTTCAATACCCTGTCCATTCTTCTATTGAATTAAACAGCTCATATCATTTTGAGTCTACTTGTGTCTGCTTCCCTCAGTAGATTAACAGCGTTAGAAGCACTGAGGTCATGTTTTTGTTCATCATACTATCTCCCGTGACTACTCTAGTCTCTAATGCTATCCAGCAATCAGAACTTTATTTTCCCACACATTCCATCAAAACTTTATTTTCTTTATTCACCTAGTTGAATAGTGGTTTTTAGTCTATCTTCAAACCTTCATCTTTTCTACCTTCATTGCTTCTCATATTACTAAGAATATAGAAACAATTAGGAGAGAACTTTGACACACTTCCACCACTCCCCATCCTTATGACTCTTTCCCTCTTTTATGAGTAAAATGTATGCGCTTCTAGCCAAAGCTATCTACCTATGTGTATATTAGACTCAGTCTCCTCTTACCTACTCATTGACATCACTCCTTGAATTTTCTTTCTCCTATATCATTTCCCCTCTCTTTTGGGTCACTTCTATCATAAAACATACTGTCATTTTTATATTATTTAAAAACTTACATGTTCTGACCTAACGTACCCCTCTTAATACTACTGTATATCTTCTTTGTACAGGAAAACCCCTTCAAAGATCAATTATACTATTTTGATTTGCCATCCTTGCATTCTGATTTGAACCTACTCCAAGAAGGCTTTTTGTCCCCAGTGTTTCATGGGATTTATACTTCCTAGGGTCTGCAATGAATTCAATGTTGCTAAACTCAATGGTCAGTTCTCACTCTTTAGCTTATTTGATTATCAGCAGTAAGGCCTGTTTATATGGTAAGGAATATTGTCTCATTTACTTCTGAGACTTGACTGCCCAGCAATGCTTAGAAAATAGTAAATCCAATAAATATGTAAATAAACAAATAAATACCAAGTAAATGACCAAACATGTTAAGAACAAGATGGGACTTTTATAAATTAAAAATTGAAGTTAAACACTTAGCTAGATAAAGAGAAAATTATTTTCTAGAGAACAATACAATATTGAAAAAAGAGATATTCTTCATGAGTCATCTTATGAAGTTGGCATAAACTGGACACTCAAATTAGCAATGAAAGTAAGAAAAACAATAGATAAATATTATCATGAACATAGATACAAAAATTCTAAATATTTTAGCAAACAATCCAGCAACATAACATATATATGTATGTATATAATGTATATATGTATATAAATATATATTATAGCCAATGGACAGATTTCAAAATTAGAGAACACTAAAAATACAACTTCAAAATCTATTTGGTACATAATACAGACTTTGTGTTTGTGCCTCTACAAAGTTCTTATGTTAAAAATCAAACCCCCAGTATGATAGTTCTAAGAGGCAGAGTCTTTGGGAGACAATTTGTGAGGATGGAACCCTTGTGAATAGAATGCCAGAGAGCCATTTAGCTCTCTTTCTGCCATGCACGGAATGATTAGAAGTTGGCAGTCTGCAACCTGGAACAGGGGTTTCACCAGAACTTTCCACCTCCAGAACCATGAGAAATACATTTCTGTTGTTTATAAGCCACCTAGTCTGTTACTTTGTTAGAGTATCCGAACAGAATTTGAGTTCAAACAGTTGACTGTATAGATAATGAGTTGGGATACTTATGAATATCTTAACTAGGTTTATTTACTTTTTAGGTTTATATATAGTAATATTGAGTGTGTGTGTGTGTGTGTGTGTGTGTGTGTGTGTGTGTACTGTTTTATGAAGTTTGACCCATATAGATTCATGTTACTACTACCACAGAATACAGAACTATTCTATTACTCCATAAAACTCTCTCCTGATACCCCTTATAATCAAACCTCTCTCCCATACACACCCAGGTTTCAATATCTGGCAATTATTGATCTATACTCTACCACTAGAGTTTTAGACTTTTTGGGAAAATCCATATAAACAGAATAAGACAGTATATAATATTTTGAGACTGGATTTCTTTCAGTCAGGAAAATGACATTGAGATTAGTCCAAGCTGCTTCATGTATCAATACTTCACTCTTTCTTACTCCTGAGTATTTATGGGTCAGAGTTTGTCTGTCCATTTACTCACTGAAGGACATTTGGGTTGTTTCCAGTACATAGAGATTATGAACCAAGTTACTATAAATACTTGTACACAAATTTTCATATGGACACAAGTTTTCATACTGCTTGAGTAAATACCTAGGAGTGGGGTTGCTGGTAAGTCATATGATAAGTGTATGTATAACACTATAAGAAACTGCCAAACTATTTCCCAAAGCAGCAGCACCATTTTATATTCCCATCAGCAGAGTTCCGGTTACTCGACATCATTATCAGCACTTGGTATTGTCAGCATATTTTATTTTTGTTATTCTGAAAAATGTACACTAGAAACTAAATTCTGCTGCTTCCTGAATTTTGGAAAGCAAGTAGGCAAATTTTGAGAGTGTGCGAATCATCTAAAATTTTATCTGAATTTGCTTATTTGTTTGGACAGAAAGGCATTTATACAAATGTAATAAAATTATGAAGAAAGGGAATGAATTGATTAACATTAAAACAGACAGTGGACAGAGAGGGAGATTCAATCTACCAGGTACATTAAGGGATTATCAGATACTTATACAATGTTATTTATAAGGTAAGATGGTGAGTATATATGATGTGTTATATTATTATACTTGAAATTATACCTATACCTTAACATATTTCACAATAAACATTTTAAAATAAATATGCTCGAGCACATAAAGCACACAAAAAGTAATGAAAAATCATATTTTTAAATTAATTATTTAGGAGTTCAAGCACAGTGGGTTAAAAGAAATCATTTTGTAGAATTTGGACATAAAACATTTTAAAACATAAAACTTTTCTATAAAACCTGTTTAAAGTTATTTTTAAAATATTTTTGTGCTTGTTTCTATCCCACATGCCAAATTACTAGTGTGCCAGTTTACTAATGGCTGTATTAACTCCCAGAGGTCCCCAGCTACACATACTTTGAGGCTTGGTCATAGCAAGGCTATTCTTAATGATGGCAAGAAGTAGCTCCTGCCTAGAAACCAAGAGCAGGCTGGAACTTGAGTCAAGAAACATAATAAATGTTCTACGTTTACTACTTATAGGTTCTTAGATGCCTCAAGTTCACAATCTATATTATATAATATTCAGTAGCTAGGTCCAGTTGTCACTAGCACCTTGTAAGGAGTATATTACCTGTAACGACACTGGGGATTTTGGAGAGAAAGCTCTTGACTGTTCTGATGGGCACACCCCCTGTCTTGTCATCTTGCATTTTTGTAATGATGTCTTCGATCTGAAAGAGGTTAAAGGAGTATTATTTTCTCCCACAGAGTAATAGTGAATGGTACATTTATAAGCAGTCCAAATATCTAACAACAGATAACAGGGAAAGCCTCTACCCAGTCAGTTCATAAACATAGTATCCATATCTGCTATGGACCAAGTACTGGGTATGGGGAGGTCAAAGGATGATATAAAAGAGGATGGAGCATGTTCTATAGGAACAAGATAAAGAGGGGGTAATACATTAGGATTCTTGATGGGATCCAACATGTAATTCAATATATATGAGATGAAATTCCTTCTCTTACTCAAACTGGGTTTATACAGGTTGAACCACAGAGAATTGCCATATTCAAAATCCTCAAAATGGTTATTTCCATTTGGTAACCTAAAATGTTAACATATGAACTATCAGGAAGTTCAGGCTGCCTTTGGAATCAGGGAAAGACCCAGCTAGTCACATGAGAGGAAAGGAAATGACTATAAAACCAGCCACAAAAAGCCCCATCAGGAAAAATTGGAGAATGTGTGAGGATGTTCACCTTGAGCCAGGACAAAGGAAGTCAAAGGCAGCATCCTCTGTGACTGGACTAAAGAAGACCACATTATTAGGAGAGAGACCATGGTGGCCTTGTGGTCTAGAGCCAGGTGACATCTTATTGGTGAAAAAAGAACACGAAATGGGGACAGACTAACAAGAATATAGATTGGTGAATTAATTTGTAACTAAGAATTTATAACCCAAATGTAATTTTCTGGGCAGAAATATTCAGAATAGGGTATAGAATGAAGACATAGATCTTTTTGTTTGAGGAGGGGAGAACAAGGGAAGAAGAGGAGAAGATAATTTTTAGCATTATTATATATTTTGTTTCTCTAACCAACAGAAGTAGCTTTGAAACATGAGGATTGAATCTCTGGATGAGTCCTTCATAGAATCACATGCTCTTAAGGATAGAAGGGTAAGTGGTAGTTCATCTAGTTTAACATTCTACTCTTGAAATTTGAGGCTCATTTTCTCAAAGATACATGACTAATAACTGTGATAGAAATAGATATTTTGTTAGAGACAAAGTTCGGGTATGGTATAGAATCATCACCACCATCATAATTGCCAAGCTATATTTAGAATTTATTATGTTCTAGGTATTATTATAAATATATAGACTTTATACTGTGAAATCCTCATAATAACTATGTAAAATAGATCCCACTTTTATCCTCATTTTTTCCAGATAAAGAAATCAAGATTTGTGAGCAATATCAATCATAATAGAACGTTAAGTTGTGGTAGGAAATAACCCGTCAAATGTCAGTGGTTTAACACAAGTAAATCTATTTCTCTCATGCTATCTCATTCTATCAGAGGGGAAATATGGTGACTTTGCTTATCATAGTTACTCTGGGGCCTGAACTGATGGAGCAGCCGCCATCTTAGATGATGCTGGTCACCATTCCAGAGGGACAGGAGAGAATTCTGGAGAGTGTCTCACTGGGTATTAAATGGTACAGTTTAAAAGTTGCATATAAGACAATAACTTATAATTCTTTGCCCAGAACTAGCACATGGCATCACCCAATCACAGAGAAGCCAGAAGACTTGATCCTCATGGTGCCAGAAAGAGAAGGGAACTAAACATCTGTGATAAACGTCAACAATTACTGCAGAAGTTAAGTAACATTTACAAAGGCACGCCGCTACCTAACTGTAGAGCCAAGTATGAGCATAGTTACAGAGACCAGAGCTTGGGCTTCTCAACCCTGAGCTATTTTGCCTTCCCAGAATGATTCCTAGGAAGCTGGGCATACCAAGACTCTCAGTAACGTAGTGACGAGATCCTGTTTCCAAACAGAAAAATGAAATCTGTCTGGGAGTATAGTTCATAGGTATAAAATGCCACTGAATTTAATATTTAGTGTGTGTGTGTGTGTGTGTGTGTGTGTGTGTGTGTGTCTGTCTGTCTGTCTGTCTGTCTGTCTGTGTCTCTCTCTTTCTCCCAGAAAACCAGCCAAGCAGGGACATCATTCTTCTCTGGATATTTCTGGGTTTCTCTGAAAAGTACTGAGTGTGACCAAGAATATTATGCTCCTCGGGCAGTAGATGAATTCCTCCTAGAAAGAGGGTCATCTTCTGAAGACCTGTATGTCGCAAAATAACAGTGTAAGATGGATTTCACCCACACTTGTATCATTTGCCTCAGCTACAGCTTGCTTCTCTTTCTCTCCTAAATACAACCCATCAATTTAGAAGAGTTGGAGTATTACTTATTGATAGCCAAGAAGAGCCATTCCTAGCAAAATGGTCCCATTTTTAAAGTAATCTATGCATTTGATCTACTGTATTATTTAAAACCAGAAGTATCAGTTACATTGATGGTTTCCATGAACAGGCCAGGAAATCACTGAGAATTGGAGGAAAACCAATAATTCAATTCAGTTAGGCCTCTGAGTAGGCATTAGATGGTGATTATTTCCAGTCTCTGCTGCTGTGGGCTGACATGGAAGGATTGGAGGTACAGAGAATTTCTTTTTGACTCTTTCTCCTCTGCCCTATGTAGCTTCTTCATCAAATGAATCTTTTTTTTTTTTCCTTTTTTGTACTGAGGATTAAGCCCAGGAGTAGTGGTCTTCCTTTGAGATCCCCATCCTTTTTGTTTGTTCATTTTTATTTTGAAATGCACCTTGCTAAGTTGCTGAGGACTTCATTAAGTTGCTGAGGCTGGCCTCAAACCTCCTAGTGTCTCAGCTTCCCAAGTACTGGAAGTGTAGGCATGTGCCACTGCTCCAAGCCACACAATTGAATCTTAAGCAGATTTACTTGATAAAGAGAAAGAAACCCTGTCTTCTTGCATTGGTCCACAATGTACCAAGAGGTACATCACTCATCAGGAGTTATAGCCAGACCAAAAAGACAATCCCTCACTGACCAGAAAGTGGATTGCCCTCCAGGAATAGTTTACAGCATCATGGGTGTAGAAGCATGAGTAACTGATGCCCACTTTCTTATTCTTCCATAATATTACATGTACTGTAATCTTGCTCTGACCTAAAGGTGGGCAGAGTCTACCCCTTGACTTTGGTGCTTGGCCATCTGACTTGCCTGGCCCCTGGGATCTTATAGGACACAGAGTGAGCAGTGGCTTGCCATGTGCCTCTGTGGTTGGGCTTATCCTCTTTGCTTATCCCCTTGCCTTTTGCCATGAGAAGGATGTGCCTCAGAGACTTTCAGTTCCACGGAAGATAAAAGACACCTAGAGCTAATGGTACTGAACCTATAGTGCTGTTAGCTATGCCTTAACTACCTGTGAACTCATGAGAGAGAACCAAAGCTTACCCTTGCTATGTGTCGTTAAATTTGGGGTGATTTGTCCTATAGTAAAATGATGCTATAACAGAACCCTGAAAATGCACTTGCTCAAAAATTGTTGAAACTACAACAAATAATTGATGATCAGAATCAATGAGTCTCACACTTGGGTTTCCTTGGATCCAACCCCTTCTTAAAATTGCAGAAATTCAATTTTCACCATCTACTTAAACACTCTTAGGGACATTTTAATTTTTTTTTGTAGGCAGCCTATTCCATTGTTGTGTCAGACAAACTTTGATAGCTGCATTTGATTCTGGAGCATAGTCCACTGTGGGGAGCCATTAAGGTTTTCCCCTTTAAGAATACTTCTGACTGTCCTTTGCCCAGAGCCAATAAGGTTTGGGGTCATGGAAAGTTCAACGTCTGAGAGAAGCTCAGGTGGAATTGATTGGTTTGACCGTTAATCACACAGGTGGTGATGGCACAGGGTTGATTGGTTTGACAGTTACGCACGTATGTGGTGATGTCATGAGGGTTGGTTGACCAGGAGTGGTATAAATAGGACGAGAGTGATAAAATCGGGATCGGTCAGTAGAGATATCGACCCGGGAGTGTACTGGAGATCCTTCCATGAGAGAATTAAGTATTCTATGAATAAAATTCTTTTCATCCTCACTCCTCTATTCAGAACCCGTACTTTTGCCGGCTGGCTCCGGCAGTCCACTACAATATCAGGTAATTGATCATACTCTCATGGTTTCTGGAGAATTCTCAAGAGTTTACAAGGAGGCTCTCAGGAGCCTATAAGAACAATGACAATCATTTTTAAACATCTATTTTATGACCAATTTCATCACAGGTAACTTAAAATATTCATCTATCTTAAGAGTGAGTTGCCTAGATCCTGGCTGGTCCCTAGGAATCTTCTTCTTCCAGTGCCATATGTCAAGGTTAGAGCTTTGGTTTTGGTAGGTCTCAGAGCACTTCCCAGCAGAGTCTGGTATTGTCCCTTAAGCCACATAGCCCGTTAACTCTTGACCTAAACATGTTACTAATAAAAGCTTTTAGCCTCAGTGTCATTTGGTGAACTCAAAACTTTTTTTTTAAGGTTTCCACCTCTGGTATTTTAGATTCATATCTTCCTTGCTGGATGAGTATGCTTTATTTTACCTTTAAAAAGGGGCAAATCTTTACTATCTAGAGCCTTAGAAGCTAATTGTGATGATGGAACAGGGGCATTTATACACAGCCTCTTGTCTCCCTCCTTAGATTTAAACCCTTTTGCAGGCAAAGACTCTATCTAGGTTTTCATTTTCTTAGCCAACATATGTTGAACATTTATTCTGGAACAGGCAGAGTTCTACAAGCTTTAACTCTATAAATTCATTTTGTGCTCATGGGAAGTAGATTATTTTATAGAAAAGAGATCTAATATTCATCTCCACCATTGTCTACCAACATCAAGGCACTTAATACTATTTTCTTGAAGGGAAAGTTTAGTGCAATCCTAAAGAGGCAGAGGAGGACATGGGGAAATCAGACAGCCAGGTTCTCAGCTGTCTCAGGATTGGTTTCTGCCGAATGCCTGCTGCTGTCTCCAGGCTCGGGGCTCTCTCTTGTTCTATGGGTTTGGTTGGATATACCTCTTGCTGGTAGGCTACAGCTCCTGGGCTAGGGGAGGAGAGATGGGGAGGTATACACTTGTATTTTCTTGACTGTTCAGTCCCATTTAACTTCTGACACCTTTTATTTCTGGGGAAGAGCAAAATCAATTCCCTGGTCTCTTTTACTATGAAGCTCTATGTCATTAGGGAGCACGTTTGGACCTAAGCACCACGGTGCCAATCAATAAGCAGGTGGCCTTTATCTGACAGCCAAGTGAAGCAGAGGAACACTCGGTCGGTCGGCTTGGCTGGTTCTGCCTGGATGGGCCACAACAACCAGGATGCCCTTCAAGGAGCTCAGCACTGACATGCAGGTATAATGCTCTTTCAAACAGCCAGAAAATAGAAACCAGTATGCCACACAGTATATGTGTGTGTGTGTGTGTGTGTGTGTGTGTGTGTGTGTGTGTGTGTGTATGTGCACGCGTGTGTTTGAAGTCTCTTAAAGGAGAAATATTATAAAAGGGTAGACATAAATTACCTGAAACAGGTCCAGAATATGAGAGAGGGGTTAGGAAAAGCAATCCTCTCTAGAACTGGAAGCAACAGTGGGCTAGTAGGACGCTGGGCTGAGGTCCAGGGAGCCCCGAGGACCTCAGCTTCACCAGCTTGCTGTGCTGAGTGTGGACAAGGTGCTTACCCTCTCTGGATGTCACCTTTCTTATCTCGACAGTGATTGGCATGGTTACTAAACTAAGATCTTTATTTTGGAAGGTTGAGAGTCTTCTCTGACTTGACAGTGTCAGCCTGTGTCTGTGAGAGATGAGAAAGACAAGCAGCCTGGCTGCCGGGCTCCTCCTCTCCACGTTGCCCATCTTCCCAGGTGGAGTCACAAAGAACGTTTCCCTGTGGTAAGAGGTTCCAGCTAGGGGAAGGGGAGTGGGCAGGACTGGGGAGCTTCCTCATATTCCCAGAAATGACACTGGACAGATGGCATCAAAAGTCAGATAGAAACCTGACCCTAGAGTCCTGGCCACGGTTACTCTGAGCCAGCACACGCCTGCTCACCTCTGCTCGGCCAGATGACGCTGCTTCCAGACATGACAAAGGGCCTGTATTAGTTTTGTTTGTGTAAATTAATGATCCAGTGAACTAATTTATTTAGCTCCTCCAGTGTCCCTTCGGTGGAAGATTAAAACTCTTCAAGTACAGACAAATTAGGATGTGATTATTAAAAGAAATAATCCGCGCAAGTTCACCAAAGGAAGTCGACCATGCCTCAGGCATGAGGGCCGTTTTATTGCAGCATTTCATCTTGACTTTGCAATCAGTTGCCTAGTTCTAGCTACTAATGAGTGTCACTTCAGCGCCTGCATTTCATTAAAGACCCCTTGTGTTTTGGTGTCTGTGAAGGAAAGTGAGTCCATGGTCAGTGAGTCCATGGTCACCATCTTATCAGCATAGAGGCAGGAAGCAGCTGGCCAATGGCAATCACATTTGTTTCTTAAGTTAAAATGTTTGTGCTTCACTGAGCAGGCTCCGTTCCAGAACATGCTCCAGACAATCAGGTCATTTCTCTCTGTCTCTCTGTCTCTGTCTCTCTCTCTTTGTGGTACTAGAGATGGAACCCAGGAACATTCTACCTCTGAGCTACACCCCAAAGCCCTATTTTTTAGTCTTTTTATTTTTGAAACAGGGTCTCACCAAGTTGCGAAGGGCCTCGCTAAGTAGCTGAGGCTGTCCGCGAAGTGCGATCCTCCAGTCTCAGCCTCCCAAATGTTGGGATTACAAGTATGCATCACCATGCCCGGCTTTCTTTTTTATTAAAAAAAAAAAAGCCTAATGCTCTTCTCTTCTCAACTTTTAAATGTATCCATTCCACGCTGGCTTCCCACTTTTGTGGATATTTATTGATCCTGTAGAAAGTGCCAGGTGTCATGTTAGTTTCTACAGTTAGAAAAGCAAGTAAAAAAATATCTTTCTTCATCATGGACTAATAAATTTCAGAATTATTCAGGGTTCAGGATGCAGCGTTAAAGATGTGTTGGAGACAGCAGAGACAGGTAGGGGCCTCAAAGAAGCCTGGAGGTGAACCGCTATGGAATTCCATTTTAGAGAACCCACGGAAGGAATTCTATTTAGCTCCTCTGCCCCTTTGGCCAGACTGTGATTTGAGAGTTCACACACTAATGATGATCACAATGCCTGTTACTTAGTTTGGGGTTAAGCTTACTTTGAATCCCTGTATCAGTCCAGGATGCTTTTTGTGCTAAGTAACAACAACCACCCAACCTCCAGGCATGGGGGTTACTTTTCCCACGCAGTCAGCACTCTCGTAGTGGCAGGCTGCTGACATTGCTGCAGAGGCTCAGCTCTCTGGGGCCCACTATCTGGGTCTCTCCCTCACGGTGGTCTCATGGCTGCCTCAGCTCCAAGCTTCACCTCTCTGCTAATGGCAAGAGGAAAGGTGAAGGCTTTGTTCAACTTGTTCCTTTTTATCAGGAAAAGCATTTTCCTTTTCAGAAGACCCTGAAAGATCACTGACGAAATCTCAGGCCAGAACAGGGTTGTGTGACTACAAGGAGCTGCAAAGGAGGATGGGGAGAGGGTATGTGGCTTTTCTAGTTCTGGTACCACATTGAAGCGGGGGAAAAGGAGGATGGAAATGGGGATGGATTAACCAATAACAATGTCCGAACCACAGACCCTATAACAAGGACATAAGGAATGGTTAGGCAGAACCTGGTTCCTATGTGACCAGTTGCAATCTCTGACTGCAGAAGGCCAGCTGCAATGGACCCTGGCCAGTGAACATTCTAGCAACTTCAGAAGACCTCGATCCCTTCATTATCATCTTGGATTGCTGTAATTTGAGCATATCATATGCTTCCTCCCTTCTTTACAGAACAAAATGCTGATATTTAGGGGGGCTAAGTTACTCAAAGCCAAATGAGTAAATGAGATTATTGGTTAAACTCAGAGCCGGCTACCCGGGTCTCTCCACCAGCTGGCCAGGGCATGTGCTAGGGAGGCTGGGGTTCGCCTGAGGCACTGGTTGAGTGGAAGAGAATGTAGAGTGTGGGGCCACATGATCTGCATAAAAGCTTAATATGCAATATGGAAGGCAGAAAATGTTCCCACCCACAAAACAGATGGCCATACCCTAGTCCCTGCAACCTGTGAGTTTATCACCTCATTTAGCCAATGGGACTTTGTAGATGCTCTTAAGGTAAAGGACCTTGAGATGGGAGACTACTTTGGATTTTCCAGGTGGGCCTGGTCAACTCACAGGAGCCCTTGTAAACCAAGGATTTTTCCAGCTGTTGTTGGTTAGAGAGAGATGTGCTGGCAGAGAAAAGGTTAGAGAAGTAGGACTTTGCTACCTGTGAAGATGGAGGAAGAGGCCACGCCAAGTAATGCAGGTAGCTTCTAGAAAAGCAAAGAACAAGATTGTTCCTCAGAGCCTCCAGAAAGAAACACGGTCCTACAAGCATGTTGATTTTAGCCCAGTGAGACCCAGTTTGGATTTCTGACCTTGAGAACTGTAAGATAGTACATTTTATCATTAAATTTTTATTTAAAACCATTAGCTTATTTTAATTTTCCACAACAGAAAACAATTATTCATAGTAATTTCCTGTCCCTCATTAATCATTATTTGGCCCATCAATATTGTGCATTGAGCCAGGGATGATGGTACACTCCTGTGATCCCAGTACTTGGGAGGTTGAGATAGGAGGATCATAGATTTAAGGCCAGTCTCAGCAGCTTAGCAAAAGCCTCAGCAACTTAGTGAGACTCGGTTTCAAAGTAAAAAGTGCAAAAAGGCTGGGGTTGTAGATCAGAGATAGAGTTCCCCTGGGTTCAATCCCCATACCAATTATATATAGATTTGTATTTGTATTTTTTAAAATTTATTCTGCATTACTACTGTTTCCAAAGTAGACTAGTATGCTCCCATCCTGGGTAGGAAGCAGGTGGATTTCTCCACACTGCTCTCTGTTTCTTCTGAACTGTTTAAACCAATGGTCAGCCAGGACCTGGCACAGCCTGCCTGGGGAAGATGTCAGGGTGATGGGAAAGATGTCTGTCTGTAGCTTGAAGTAATTGTTCCCGTGGCACTTGCTTTCCGGTTTACCCGGACCCAACTAGACAGGTGGCTCAGAGGTTATTTCCAGGAGCTTTAAAAATGGCTCACAGTGGCCCATTAAATGTCTCTAGCACCACATTCTACACATGCAAGGATAAAGGTCCATTTTATTTCTCACCTCCAATTTTACCTCACCACATATTCCAACCTGTCACACCAGAGAAAATTGTGTAGGAAATGTCACATGAAAGCATAGCCCAGAGAATTCCTCCGGAACTATAAAATGCTCACAATTTGAACAGAAATATTTAAATCCTAATATGTGCATCACTTGACCCTTCCTACTACAGAGGGGTCAATATCCTTGTTTTCAAAGAAAAGTGAGTTCATCTAATACCCTGGATTATCACTATGATTTCTTTCTCCAAGGGAAGAGCAAGGAACGTGAAACCGTGCCTCTCCCCTGACCTCCAGGACACACGGCCTCTGGAATCACCCTTCCCAGCTTCCTTCCTTCTTCAACACTTTCCCCTGTCCCATGCTGAACAACTGAGCCAGGGCAACTGGAGGGGATTGAAGGGCCGGCCATCATTTATGTAAATGATCTTACCTCGAACCTGCTGTGGCTTCTGACAGCTACAAAATACGTGCCAAGTTTCCCACCATGGAATTCAAGGTCCTCTATCATTTGGAACCAAAGTATGTGTCCAGCATCCTCAACCCTTTTCACATCAGGCCACACTCAGGAACAGACACACCCCACATTTCTCCCTTGTTCCCCCTGCAACTCATCCGCCCACTAGGAGCCCACCCCAGTCCTTGTCATGCTGCCAGACCCTGCTCAAAAGCATCCCCCTCTCAGAAACCTGTCCCTGAGGTCCCCAGTACATGCATCTGTATGTATTAGACATTTCTATGTTTTTTTTTTTGTTTTTTTTTTGCGGTACTGGGGATTGAACCTAGGGGCATTCTACCTCTGAGCTACACCCCCAGCCCTATTTTTTATTCTTTATTTTGAAGTAGAGTCTCACGAAGTTGCGGAGTGACTCACTAAGTAGCTGAGGCTGTGGCTGCAAACCTGTGACCCTCCTGTCTCAGCCTCCCAAGTACTGGGATTATAAGCATGTGTCACCACACCCGGCTTACACATTTCTATGTTTCTTATTTTCTTCATTTTTTAAACAATTCTGAAGATGAGAGGCAAGACCCAGAATAGAGTCTGCCTCAGCGGTTGGTGTCGTGTCTCAGCAGAGGACCTCTTTGCCCTCTCTGACCTGAGGTTTGGCCTCTTTCCCCTGCAACCTAGCCTTCCACGAGGAAGATGCACTTGGCTTCTCTAGGGCATCCCTGGTCCTCACCCCTGACTGCATGGAATGGAAACTAAGAACAGAGAGGATCACACTCATTCCTTGAGAGTTAGTCAAGGGAAACAGGAGGGTGCCTCACAGAGAGAAGAGCCTTTGTTTGTTGCAGATGGAATAAGAACCAATGAGAAGGGAGCTCCCTGGCATTTGGAAAATCCTTAAAGACCAGAGAGTTAAAAGGAAATGGAGGTCTGTATCTGAGGCCAAGCCACCTTTCACCGTGTGCACCCATCTCCCAGCCATCCTCTGGATTTCTCCAGGCTGCTGGCTCTCCAGGACTGTCTCCACAGCCTGTCTGGTATCCACAGCACCGGGTGGAGCTGGGGGAGTGGAGGGTGCTCATTTGTGGCCCTCGCCTGGTGGTTGGGAACAAAGCACCACCCTTCCCTCTTATGGGAGGCACCTGCCTGTTGGCCGACACTGTGCATTTGGGGTTCCAAACCCGCCCCAAGGAACCCCACTTTGCTCACTATTCCTCTGATGTGGCCTCAACTGTGCCGTGGTGTACCCCTTTCCCTTCCCTGGGCACTTTCCTCTTTGGCTCCATCACTTGTCATGTCTGATATCCCAAACTGCTTCAGTGAGCACCGGAGAGGTTACATCCTGGGGTGTGGGGTATGTCGGAAAAAATAACAGTGTGGGCATCTCCCTAATTTCATATAGGCAAAGCCAGATAGAGTGAGCATTATGGTGGGCCATGGGAGAACCAAAACACCTTCCAAACTTCTTTGAGCCCTTGCTGATGTGCCCAATGCTGGGAAACCAGGCAGCCAGGGCACTTTTCTGGGTACTCATCTTGTACCAGACACACCCCTCCAGGATTCTAAATGAGCCCAAGGAGAAAGGAGCAGTCAGTCTCCAAGGGGGCTGCCTGGAAGATGGTAGGAGATGATGCCTCTCTGAGCCACTGTCCAGCAGTAACCCTTGGACCTGCTGCACCCCCACAGGGCAGGCGCAGGATGAGCCCCGCCCCCATCTAGTGCTGCCCCAGGAACAACAGCAAAGATTCCCTTATGGGCTTCATGGCTTGTGCTTCTCCTGCTGATATTTAATGCTGCGGCAGACCACCCCCACCCCCGCCCAGGCCCTGCTCAGGTTTCCAAGTGATGCCCAAGTGCTGCACCTGCTCCATGGCTGATGCCTGGGGCCTGTGGGTTCTTCTCATGAATCTCATTCCTGCTCCATAAAATGTCCACCATGTGGAAGGAGGCAAAGGTCCTGGTATTTCTGAATTGTCTTTCCCTTTCTCTTTGACTAAGGAGCAATGGGCCCTTTGCTCATTCAATCTGCTATAACAAGATGTCTTACACAGGGCAGTTTATAAACACTACCAATTTATCACTCACAGGTCCATTGGCGGGGAGACCCAAGATTGGATCACTGGCAGGGGACATTTTCTCGGTGTCCTCACTTGCCAGGAAGGTCAAGAGGGTGCCCTCAAGCTTCCTTTATTCTAAGAATCCCATTCCTGAGGGCAGAGGCTTCCAGAGCCTCCACCTATTCATACCATGCTTGGGGGTTAGAGTTCAACATAGGCGTTCTGGTGAGACAAACATTCTGATTATAGCAAATGGGCCATTTCTTATTTTTTTCCTAATGCTTTATTAATTATCCCAAAATATCTCTGATATCCTTAAGCTGCTTTTTATTGATTTTTAAAGGTTAATAGTTTATATCTAAAACTTCAGGCAGCATGTAGGCAAAAGCTCTCAGCGCAGTGCCTGGCATCGCCGTTCACTCTTCAACAGATGCTAATTTCCCTTCCCTTCAAAATCGATTTTAATTTTTCTTCTATCTGAAGCAGAAGAGTAACCACAGATGATTTTCCGGCTTCCTTCAAAAGCACGCAACTGGAACTTGCTGAGCCTCAGAGGATGGCCGCCTAGACTGTGAAGCCACACTTGCTAGACAAACGTCACCTAAAGTCACTTCCAACTGACCAAGCCCCACTGCGTCATTTCCAACTACATAGAAAATGGATCTTTTATTAGCCTACTTTACATTAATCTCAGAAGCCTCTTTTTTTGTACTAGGGATTGAACCCAAGGGTGTTCTACCTCTCAGTTACACCCCCAGCCCCATTTTACTTTTTGTTTTGAAATGAGGGATTAGTTGCTGAGACCGGTCTCAAATCTGCGATCCTCCTGTCTCAGCCTCCCAAGTACTGGGATGACAGGTGTGCGCCACCATGCTTGGCCTGAGCAGCCTCATTTTTATAACCTGCTCTGGTTTGGCCACGATTTGTGTGTGTCCCTGGAAGTTCCCTGCATTGGCAGCTTGGTCCTCAGTGTGGTGATGCTGAGAGGTGGTGGAAAGTAATCAAGTCACTGAGGGTACTTGGAAAGAATGGATGTGGTCCTCTTTGGATCTCAGTTTCTGCAATCATGCGCTTTTTTTTCTTTTCTTTTTTTTTCTTTGTGTATGTGGTACTGGGGATTAAAAACCCAGGAGCATTCTACCTTCGAGCTACATTCCCAACCCTATTTTGTTTTTATTTTGAAACAGGGTTTCACTAGGTTAATGAGATTCTCACTACCTGCTGAGGCTGTCCTGGAACCTGTGATCTGTGATCTGTCTCAGCCTTCCAAGCACTAGATTACAGGCATATGCCACCACGCCTGGATACCTGCACCGTCTTGCTTTGTGATGCTTCTCACACTTGCTCCTGCCATGGGATGCCACCTACACTGAGGCCCTCCCCAGATGCTAGCATTAAGCTTTAAACCTCCAAAACCATGAACTAAATAAAACTCTTTTCTATATATGTGGCCCTGCTTCAAGTACTATATTATGGCAACAGAAAACAGACTACCACACTGCCTTATGCTGTAAGTCCCATTACATGGTAGGATAAGGAGTAGGACTTTCTTGCTCACGGGAGCACCTTGCCCAGGGGGAGTCCCATGCTGCCTGGAGGAAAGATGAGTTTCACAGGCCCAGGAAAAGGCATTTTTGAATTTTCAAGTCCTTTGCCTCTTCCTCTTAAAATTATGGACCAAAAAGGAAACGGATTTTTCATCCCCAAGAAAGAATTTTGATAAGCTAGTTATCTGTCTGACTTAATTCCACTTTAATCTGATGAAGAAGGAGCCTGAGCAACACTGGGGATCATCTGATGGACTATAGACTGCACACTGAAGATAAGTGGGGTGGATACCAATATCTGAAAATAAACTGGGCATGAGACTTGGGAGGGGGTGGAGTCATTTGACAATTACTTCCATTAATCATGCAGATAAAGTGGCGTTTGCAGTTCATCTTCCGGCAGCTCTTCTGCTATAGGGAGGCCAGTAAGCATGAGGTGGGGGGTGCAGGTCATCAGGCCAGGCCTGGGGGAATCCCTAGTGCCAGTTCCCACCTATGGGGAGATGGCCTGGGACCCGACCTTGACATCTACAGTCATCATCAGTGGCCAAGTCACCTAACTTTTGCTGTTTAGGTAGGGATGTTGCTCTCTCCTTCTCCCATCCCCCACTTGCGTGTGCGTGTACACACACACACACACACACACACACACACACACACACACACCATCATCCAGAGGAATGTCAGAAAGAAAGGCTCCAAGCAGAGCATCTGGCACCTCCAGACACAAGTTGGGTCCCTCTCTTCTTCTACCTTACCATTGGGTTCCAGAGTTGCAGGGAACCAGGAGGTAAGGAAGAGAGAAAAAGGCAAATTCAATGAAGCCCTGGATTTCAGACACTGATCACCATCATTTGGAAGGGGGTAGGTCCTCCCCACCTCAGGAGAGAGGCTTTTAAAGGAGGCTAAGATACTTAGAGCACGATACCAAAGAGGTGAACAAGCAACCCCAGATCCGAATCACATGTAACTTGTGTGCCTGTGGTTCTACCTACTCACAAGAACGCCTGGCTCAATGGGGGTGTTTTTATTACAACTTTGTGAATCCCCTTGTTATGGGCTGAGTCATGTTTTCCAAGTCCACATAGTAGAGTCCTAATCCCCAGGACCTTAGAATGTGATCTTTCTTGGAGATAGGGTTTTTACAGAGGTAACCTGGTTGAAGTGAGGTCATCAGTGTAGACCCTAATCCAATATGATCAGTGTCCTCTTACAAAAGAGAAGCTTGGGCACAGAGACAGATATGCACATAGGAGAGACATACGAAGACTCAGGGAGAAGCTGGTCAGCTACAAGTCAAGGAAAGAAGCTTAAGCCACACCTAAGCCCCAAGAAGGTGCCAACTCTGCCAACACACAAGTTTGGACTCCCAGGCTCTGGAACTTTCAGACAATTGTCCCTGTTGTCTAGGCCACTGCCCTGTGGTGCTTTGCCATGGCTGTCCTAGCAAATAAATACACCCTAAAATGACCTTACTGATGGTAAAGCTTAATTTTTCTCTGATTATTTCTTTATTTTTTTGAAGTACTAGAGATGGAACCCAGGGGCATTCTACCTTTGACCTATACCCCCAGCCCTATATTTTTATATAACAGGGTCTCATTGAGTTGCAAAGAGCCTCACTAAGTAGCTGAGGCAATCCTCCTGTCTCAATCTCCCAAATGCTGGGATTACAAGCATGCACCATGATACCTGGCTTCTCTGATTATTTCTATCTAAAGCATGACAAAAAAGCTTTCTCTTATTCTCCTTTCTCTCTCTTTTCCCTATGGCCTGTGCTTATGCACACACACACACACACACACACACACACACACACACACACAAATGCACACACACACACACACACACACACTCATTTTTCTCAAAAGACCATGCCTAATTTTTTTTTGAATTACACAGCATCCCATGTGCAAGATTGACTAATTTGGATTTTTGCACACTGTCCAATTCTCAGTAAGCCCTGCAGCACACTGCTTCAAAGCTCTGGTTTTTTGAAAGTCGATGCTATGGCTCATGTGAGGGGTTGGAAAGGGATACTGATTCATAGACCAGGTCAAAATCAGGAGGGCCAGACACTGGGAGTGGGTAAAGGCGTTGACGAGGGCCATCTTAGAACGCACGCTGAGATTATCATCTTGGACTGGCTCAGTTTGAATATATGGTATTTGGCTGGGTGAGGTTTGTCCACAAGCAGACAAATTCAAGGGACCTGATGTAATCTTTAAGGTGCTGTCTTTGATGTTATCTCCACTCGGTAATGTTTAACCCCTCCTTCCTCTAAGCTTGTCACATGCTACTTGTTTAATCCCGCCTTCTTCCAAGACATCTCCTCCACTGACTTTACTTATTGCAACTCATGACGTTGGCTAGCTTCAGTGTTTAACATTATGATGCCTTAACTTTATGATGCTGGCTACAGATGACGAAGAAGAATTGTCATCTATCTCCTCCCCAACCCCCAATTATTAAATATATTCTTCAAATTATTATGTCAGGCATTGTGTTGTTATGTGAGATAGACTAGTGTCAGGAAGCTGCCTTGAGCAGCGACCTTGATAGGAACCACGGAACAGTTGTTAGGAAGCTGCATGGAGCAGCAACCTTTCATGGCAGGAACCTTGGAACAATTTTTAGGGAGCTACACGAAGCCCCAACTCTCCATGGTGGGATTGTGGAGCAAGGCGTGTCTGCTAGAGCCCCCTATAAGGCATCATCTCAAAAGCCCTCTGAGCGGCTCTCCTGCATGTGGTGCAGACCCTTGCTAGGTCACAAGGACATCACGTAACCTTGAGGGTCTTAGTCTCTTCATGAATGGATTAGCTCCATCTCAGAAAAAAAAAGTTTGCGGAAAATATTTCAGACAGACATCTCTAATTAACCCGAATCAGGTGCTTCAGTGAATGCAACCTAGGTTTTAGGTCAGTCCTGCCTGCACCCCTTTTCCTACTTGCCAACTGGTGAATGGTGGTTCTGTGGGGGAGGGGTAGAGTGAAGAAGGAGAGGAGAGAGGAGACAGCAGGGTGGAGGAGGCTGTGGCCTGACTCTGCCAGCTTGCCAGGTGGTTGCAGGGTCCCAATGTGATATAGGTGAGAGTTCTTTCCAGAGCTCTGGCTGCCAGGTCCACCTGCCCTGCAGAGAAGAGGGGGTTGTCGTGAGCCTCTGTGGGGTGCTGGCTTTGCAGCACTGGGCCCTATGGGGAAGGACAACACCATTAAAAATAGGAATGAGCTCCCTCTACGTGTCCTTTGTGTCCTCCGAGGGTTACCTTTTGGACGTCAGTTACCTGCTGGCTCAGACATGCTCGTGGGGCCTGCAGAACTCGGGGGGATTAAAGGTGGAGGTTTGAGAGGAAAGGGTGGATGAGATGGAAAAAAACTCGCACAACCTGACTCACAATAACGCGTGTGCAGTGAAGAGATTTGATAACGACTTCTGACAGCTAAAAAGCCTTTGCCAACAGTTAGGTCCTTTTGGGATGCAGAGATTTGATGGGAAGGAGATCTGGTGTGCATGTGTATATGTGTGCACATATGTACACACGTGAGCATGCGTGCATATTTGGTACCGTGCAGTGATGGAAATAAAACACAGCTTGGGAACATTTTGAGTGTGGTAGCATCCACGGCAGGGAGGGAACAAGAGACCTCAGGGACATGAAGACAAACATGTTGTCCTCCCCAAAGTCACGGAAGGACCTTGTCTTCTCCAGCATAGGGTGTAGAGCCTTTGGTGGGGCCCAGACCAAAGTGCTTCAGGGCCCCAGTCCCCAACTCCAGCTGCAGGACAGTGAGCAGCAGACCCACCGGGCAGCTGGAAGACATGGCTTGACTGCAGAATGGGCAAATGGGGGACACAGCAGTAGGGCTATGCTCTTGCCACAGCCTCCACTGTCCCCTCGGCAGGACAGGGGAGCGGCTCACTTGAAGAGTGAGTGCAGGCCAAGGAAGAGCTGGGAAATGGCCTGGGCTTCTTCCTCTAAGAAGCCCAAAGCTTGCAGAACATGGGGTGCATCTCTGCTCCTGCCCTATATAAAATCAACCAAGATCCTGCTACAGGGTGAGGCTGTGGTTTCTGGCACTGGGCTAAGAAGTGGGCCTCCACTCTGTAGTTCCAAATCAGGATAGCCAGTGGCCCTGCTCCGCCATGTTCTCTGATAGGCCCATGGGTAATAAAGGTGACATTCAAATCTCTTTCCACTTCATTCCTCTCTTTTTCTCTCTTGCTGGTTCCAAGTTCAGATGGGAACCAGGTGTGTTATTAAATGGACTCTCCAAAATCCTAACTATAACCCTTGAGTTCACAGCATGAAAGCAAACCTACTGCCTGGATTGAGACGTTGCCAACTCTGGCTTTTTTGGCAAAGCGTCTGGGCCTCTGCACACCTCCTCTCTGTTTTGCAGGCCATCTGGAGCCCTGTAGCAGCTTACTTCAAGCTGTTCTGAAGGAGACCTGGCCCTGGCAACCACCCACGGTGTCTGTCAGACAGCTTCCTCAGCCAAGCAACGCTCAGGGGCCACGGACTGCACCTCCCAGGTAACTGGGACTGAACTGTGTCTAGCCAGACCAGGAGCCAACAGTCCCTTCAGTTAAATAATTCACAGGCCGCCTCTGGGTCGGTAGATACAGCCCTGTCTAATGCAGGCTGACAGGTGATTTCATGCATCATTTAACTCTTTGCAGTGTCCAGGAATGCAACAGAGATTAGATAATCAGAATAATTTCACATATGTAAACTCCTTTTTCTCTAAGGGACAAAATTTTGCAAACCTGAACTGTTAAAAGAAGCACTTGTTTGGTTAGCCCACAGAGAAAACCAAAATCAGACATGCGATGGGAACTGCCTGGGAGCAGTGAAAAACATGAAGGGATAGTGAGTGGAGAGAAAATGATAACAACCAAAGAACAGGGCAGTGTGGCCACGTTAAAACCTGGGTCTGAAAGGGACCTGGGAGCCACAGGTACGGCAGCCCTTCATTGATGCCAAGTGGAAAGGCAGCTGCGGATCAGTGGAGGGCTCCCCCAACAGGACAGGCACCCCCAGAAAATACTTCATTGAATTCAACCCTCTATATTAAAACCTTAACCGGGCATTCCCAATTACAAAGATGAGAATATAAACCTCTCTGGAATGTGCAGTCAGTTGGCCTTGTGTTTAGTCCCAGATTACCAATAAAATAAAAAAAAATTTTTTTGAGTATAAGGATCAAACCCAGGGCCTTGCTCTTGCCAGGCAAGTATTCTATTACTGAGCATTCCCCTAACTCTGCAGGTAAAATCTTAATGCCCGGTCGCTTCTTTAACAAACTGCAATATTCCATAAGGAGCAAATAGCCCAACTTTCTTGAGTGTCATTTTGCTTTCAAGCCTGGTGACAATTTATGACAGCAGGCCAGTTATACTGCACTGGGAAATATAACAGGTGGACTCATACTCTGCCTTGGGTATTCCTGACCTCTACCTTTGGCCAGCTGCCCTTCTCTCCAGCAAAATCCTGGACCAGGCCACCACCTTGATCCCATCCCTCTGCAGATAGACCTTCCAGATGGGCTCAGAGGAAAGCCTTTACTGGCCTGGCCAGAAGCTTCATTTGCATTGCCAAATACTGATTAGCCAATCACTGTACAGGAGGCCCTACTCCCAGACACCCCGCAGTCCACGGAGCATGGGGAAGAGCACAGTGACAGAAGCTTGCATCTTATCTTGGAAAATGAGGCACACCAAAAACTTTTAACATGTCATCTCAGAAAAAAACAAACCTGTAGATGAAAGCCAGGATGGAGCTCCCCGTGCCCCCATCCAGCCAGGAATCTCTAGCTCTCTGGTGGGGCTTGCTGTGAGAGGGTTTACAATTCATCCTGACAAGCATGCAATATTAAGTGTAGATATGGCCCCGTGGATATGAAATGAAATACCCTGTCACTGACATGGATTTTTAAATCCTACTTAGATGAGGTATATGAAAACTTAATGCCCTGCAGAGAAATCAAACTCATAAAGACATGTGGCAAACACCTCAAGTTTTCAAGCTGCCAATGACTTCCCTGGCACATAGGAGGGGAGTATATGCTATGGGAGCTGGGCCTCCTTTTGCACCCCAAACTTGTCCTAATGTTGCTATGTCTTGAATGTGTCCCCCAAATTCGTGTGTTGGAAATTTGACCATCAATGCAATCGTATTGAAAGGTGAGACAAAGAGAGGTGACTGAAGCCAGGCGTAGTGGTGCATGCCTGAAATCTCAGTACTTGGGAGGCTGAGACAGGAAGACTGCAGGCTTAAGGCCAGCCTCAGCAATTTAGTGAGACACTGTTTCAAAATAAAAAACAAAATAGGGATGGGAGTATAGCTCAGGGGTAGAATATCTCTGGATTTAATCCCCATTGCAAACAAAAACAAACAACATGTCCCCAACATCTAAAATAACTAAATATATGTGTTGTATATATTTCGTAGTTTTCTCATTCTGTTAACTGCTTAGAATATTGTTTGAACTTAAAACTTCTGGGCATGGTGACACACGCCTGCAATCCCAATACTTGGGAGGCTCAGACAGGAGGGTCACAAGTTCAAGGTCAGCCTCAGAAATTTAGTGAGGATCTCAGGAACTTAGTGAGACCCTATTTCAAAATAAAAAATAAGAGAGTATGGGTTAGAGATAGAAAGTGCCTAGGTTCAATCCCTAGAGAAACACACACACACACACACACACACACACGCACGCACGCACGCACGCATACACACGCACACAATTTTTTTGGAAACCTCCTATATCTCTTATATCTCACAATAGTTTTCTTCTTGCTCCTAGGAGCCCTTCAACCTTCCTGAGTGCTTCCTGATTGGCAGTATGTGGCACTGGGCCTCACAGCACTGTTTTTTCTCTTGGTATTCTGTCTACAGTGAGTCACCATGGCTGCAGTTCACTGGTGATGCCTTAGAGAGGGACAGAGAGGACTCTCCGAATCATGTTTACCTCTCCACTCAGTTTCTTCCACTCGGTGGCTTGTTGTCTTTGCCTCATCCCCACTAATTTGTATGGAGGGAACATTTATTGCTCCTTGCACATAGTAGGTGCACTATGGCTGTCCCCGTACCACAGAGAAGGAAACTGGTGTGCAGTTTGCTCTGAGTCACACTTTGAAAGAATAGGTTCAATACACTCTCAAAAATATTTGTTGAATTCCTATTATGGCTTGGCTACTTTTCCAGGATGATTTCAATCCAGACAATATTTGTGACAGTTAATTTTATATGTCAACTTAACTGGGCTAATGCATGCCCAGGTAGTTGGCAAAACATTATTTCTGGGTGTGTTTGTGAGGGCATTTCTAAAAAAAGAAATAGCATTACAGAGTAAGTAAAGGAGATCACTCTTTACTTACTCTCAATGTGGCCAGGCATCATCCAATCCATTGAGGGCCCCAGAAGAACAAAGATGGAGGAAGAGTGAATTCCCTCCCTCTCTGAGCTGGGACACCCATATTCTCCTGAGCTCCAGGTTCTCTGGCCTTCTGACTTTGGGACATAACCCTAGTCATACACCCCTACCCCTATTTCTTTGGTCTTCTTCTTGGATTAGGAGTTATACCACCAGTTTTCCTGGTTTTCCCACTTGAAGATGACTTATCATAGGACTTCTTAGCCTCCATAATCCCATAAATTAATCTCTCTCTGCACACACACATACATATGTATGTGTGTGTATATGTATGTGAACATACATATATATGTGTGTGTGTGCATGTACATATACACACATATATGTATATATAATATATAAGATTATTGGCACATATAATATTTCTCTGGAGCACCCTAACACAGCACCTCAGCAAGGTGGCTATTCCTATGGAAGGGCAGAGAAACAATAAAACATTTCCCATGATAACTGGCTATTAGATGATAATCAAGAGTGACTGAACTCCATCACCCCAAGTCCAAGGCAGGTACAGAATTGTGCTTCGGTAGCTTTAGTCTTCAAATCTTACTCCAATTGTACCGAGGACTAGTTAGTATTTAGATTTGACTCTGGATAAAAAGTATTAGTTTTACAACAGGGAAAGAAGTGCGCTTGACTAGTGATGTGCATTTCTTTCTCTCTTTGCCTCTGTTTCTCTGTATCAGTCTCTGTCTCTTTGTCTCTCTCTTCTCTGTTATGCCTAAGGAAGCCAAATATTTAAATTGTTTCTGTATTATAAAGAAAATCTAAAACACGAAAAAGCACAATTTGCACCTTATTAAGTTGTAAGGGTTAGGTGCAGCCTATTTTAATTCAGGGTGGGGAGAATCTATTTTCCAGGTATTTTTCCACAATTGTCTCATGTAGCTCTGATCACACTCTGGGGCAGGAGACTGTGACTGTCCTCGCTCTATGGGAAAGGAAACTGGTGTGCAGTTTGCCCTAGGTCACAAAACTGGAGAATAAAGATGCTGGATTTGGAGTATAAATGAACTTAAAATTAACTTTTAAAATAGGTAATACACATATATGGTATGAAATTTAACAGAGAGAAAAGGGGGTACATTAAGCAGTATCTTGCACTACCAACTCAGCCACTCACATCCCTCACAAGAGGCATCCATGGCTAGTAAGTCAGGGTGTACTTCCACTATCACTTTATATATAATAATAATTAGTAGTAGTATTACCATTATTTTGCAGTACTTGTAGCACATCCTACAGTAATCTCAGTGCTTTGCTTTCTTAGCGATTACATGCATAATGAACACAATAATCCTTTGCACAAATTGACCAGAATTGTGTGTGTGTGTGTGTGTGTGTGTGTGTGTGTGTGTGTGTACTGGGGATAGAACCCAGGGGCATTTTATGTCTGAGCTACACCCCCAGTCCTATTTTTTAGTCTCTTTATTTTTGAAACAGGGTTGCAAAAGGCTTCACGAAGTAGCTGAGGCTGTTTGTGAACCGCGATCCTCCAAATGCTGGGATTATAAACATGTGCCACCACGCCAGGCCTATCCTCTAGTTTGAAAGAGGGTCTCACTGAGTTGCTAAGGGCCTCACTAAGTAGCTGAGGCTGGCCGCGAATCACCATCCTCTTGAGTTGACCAGATCTTTGTGGTCATGAGCCCGTGTTGATCACCATTCAGGGCTATACTCTTTTGTTCTCAGAAACAACATGGCAAAGGCTACTTTTATACATACATCATTCACACAAGTGCCAGGATGCACACAAATGCAATGTAGGATAAATTCCTTACATGTGGAATTTGAGTCAGAAGATATATGCAAATTACATTTTAATAAAAAACAGAAATTTTTTCTAATAAACATTATACTCCTTATTTATGATCTCTCTTAGTATTCTTAATGTATATTTCACTTATTTTGGGTGAGACTGGGAAACTTTTCACTGATTTGTCCCATGTGTGTTCCGGTTTTAGAAAATGCTTATGTATATTCTTTGGCCTTTCTTAATTGATCATTTTTAAGAAGAGAAGAACTTTGTCTATAAATTATCTTTCTCCACATTATTTTTCTTTCAGTTTTGTTTATGGTGTTTCTATAATGTACACATGATTTTTTTTACTAAAGAAAACAACTCACTAATGTTTTAACTTACAGCTTTTGCATTTTGAGTTAAAAAATAGACGAGTTTCCCCCATATCAAACTAATGTAAATTTTCTAATTTTTTCCCCAGGCCTTCATGGTTTATTTTTAATATTTAAATGATGAAGCCATCTGGTATTTGTTTAAAGTTTGGAGAATAGAATTTGGTTATTTATCTTTTCCAGAAAGGCATCCAGTTGTTTAAATAGCATGTTCTAGATTCATTTTTCCATTTATATGTAACACTACATTTAATATATTTTGTCTATTTCTTTTTTTTTTCTTTTGGTGGTACTGGGGTTCCTGGAAGCCCTTCTACCTCTGGGATACACTCCCAGACCTATTTCCTACTTTTTAATTTTTGGAAACAGGGTCTCTTAAGCCAGCGCAGCTGGCTTCAAACCTGCGCGATCCTCCTGTCTCTGCCTCCCAAGGGCGGGAATTAAAAGCGTGCGCCACCAGGCCCCCGGCTTGTCTATTTCTGGTGTGTGTGTGTGTGTGTGTGTGTGTGCGCGCGCATGCACGTGCCTGCTACTAGGGATTGAAACCAGGAGAATTCTACCTTTAAGCTATAGCCTCAGATTATTTAGTGTTTTCTTTAGTAGTTTTTCAAAGAATGGCTCATGGCTGTTTTCTTCTCTAGGTTGTTACGTATCAGACAAGTTTTATCTATTGCCTTTGTATTTGAATGGCAGTCTGGCTGTGCAGAAAATTTTGGGGTCAAATACTTTTTTCTTCATTGAGAAAATCATAAACAAGGCTATGTTAGCCAGATTTTTAAAACTAAAGGTCTTGTATAGGTTACTTAATATTCCTGCTGTGTTGACCAAAGGATTTGTTCCTCTGAGGTCTATTATTAATATGCCTAGATTGTAGCATAATATTGATGGTTCTGTAGCAAATTTTCCTGGAACTTGCTAGACTCCTTCAATCTATAATCTCAATCTTTTAATTTTTGAAAGTTAGGTAGTTTGTTTCTTTGCTTCAATTGTTTAGTTCTTTCAAGGATATTTTATTGTGTGTTTGTGAGATCTTCTTTGTTACCCAACCATACTTTTTTCCTTATACTTTAAAATTGATTTTCATTTTATTTGTTAATCCTGTATTTCACATCTTCTATGCTGGAAACAGCATTGTCCATTTTACTTGATGCTGGTTTAAAATCATACTCCTGCCTGTGACAGTTTTCCTCCTTCAGGTCTTTGGTGAACTGTATATATTTGTTTCTTGTATCATTTCACACTTTATCCCTGATATCTTTAGTTTGAGGTCTTAGGTGGTTTTCTTAAGTTGCTTGAGTTCATAGCATGTTTTTTTTTTTTCATGTCTATATTGACCATTAGTTTTTTAAGCATTTCTTTCATACTGAAAAACCTTTATAGTATCTAAAAGTATATTACAGTATCCTATGTTGGTTCCTTTTTTATTGTTATTGTCCAATGAACATGAAGACTTCTTCATCCAGCTGAGATAGGAGAAGTTTTCATGAGATAAGAGTTTTCATGGGAGAGGAGTTAAAATGCTATTGTGAGTTGGTCAAAATTTGCCCTGATTTATCATTAAGTCATATTGCTAAGTGTTATATGCTTATAGGTTATTTTAGTCATTGTGGCTTCTCAGTCAACAGGCCACAATGATGCCTGAGCAACAGATGGCTTCCTACATGCACAGCATGAATACGTGTTTTCTTTTCCAGTTCACTTACTACAACGTGGCAGGGTGTTTCCATTCCCAGTCTTGCAATATCCCGCCATTTTTCCAAACAATGGACTGTTGGTTTCATCTTTTAGGGCACATGTACTCTGGAGTACAAATTTGGTATCTGTGCCAAAGTGTGTGACAAACTGTGCCGGTTCTGTCAAACTCTATAACTTGGCCAAGGTCGTCTTCTTTCCGTTCTTCCTGAACTCCTCCTGCCCCACTGCAGTTGGCCAGCCCTGCATCGGATACAGAATCTCCCGGCTTTGTTGAAAGACTTCATGTTTTTTTTTTTTTTTTTTTTTACTCATTTTTCTATTTTGTGATTTTCAAGAGGAAAAAATGAGAAGAGCTTCCTTTCTGACAACATTTACAAATTTTTAAATGAACCATGCTGGTTTTGCTATACCCAGACTTTCCAGTTTAGCATTTAGAATAGCTGTTTTGCAGATCAACACAACACAGGGGGCTGGAGTCAGAAGAAACCAAGTTGAATATTAGACTTCAGGTCTCTAGAAATGTCAGGAAGTAAGTGGCTAGAGGCATTAGGTAAAGTAGCCAAGGACTTTGACAGTGGAAGTCACAAAGGCAGACATGCACATCATTATTCGTGAGCCTCGAAGAAGCTTCTCAAAGAGGCAAAATCACTGATCTCTAAGAGAAGTTGATTTAATTCTGGAAGGACTGGTGTTAGAGTAACTTAAAAGGAGACTGTAACTGATGAACTCAGACAGAGGAAATGAAAACATGTTTACCTCACTTGCTATGTATTTCGCAAATATTCTCTTAATCTGCAAGTCTTATATAATTCTATTATGATTAGAAGTAACAATAATAACACCACCAACCAAGTGCTTATGATATGCCTTATCCTCTATCAAATGCCTTCCAAGTCTCTACGAGAAGAGAGAATATTATTATTCCCAGTCATACATGAGGAAACAGCCTTAGCAAAGTTAACTAACTAGCTGAAGGTCACATAACCAACAAGGACAAGAGCCAGAATGAGAGCCCAGGTCTGCCAGACTTTCATATCTTTTTCCTTAATGACTATAAGTACTTAAGTCTCAATTTATACTATCTTTTTTTTGTGGAACTGGGGGTTGAACTCAGGAGCACTCTATGTCTAAGCTATACCCACAGCCCTATTTTTTATTCGTAGTTTTGAAATAGGATCTCACTAAGTTATGAGATCTCATGAAATATCTCATGAAAATAGGGCCTCACTAAATAGCTGAGGCTGACCTCAAACCTGTGATCCTCCTATTTCAGCCTCCCAAGTACTGGGATTATAAGCATGAGCTACCACGTTCAGCTTATGCTGTATTCTATTTTTTTTGTGTGTGTGGTATTGGAGATCGAACCCAGGGGGAGTTCTACCGATGAGCCACACTTTAGCCCTGTTTCAGTTTTTGTTTTGAAATGGGGTCTCACTAAGTTACTATGCAGTGGCCTTGAACTTATGATCCTCCTGCTTCAGCCTCCCACATACTGGGATTACAGATGTGTACCACTGCATCTCACTTACACTGTACATTTAGAAGCAACATTGACATATGTATGCATATATATATATATATATATATATATATAGCATATATATACACACATATATTCCTACATATATGAAATCATATATATGTGAAATTATAAATTAATATGTATTAATATATATGAAATCCATATATGTAATATATATTTCAATTATGTATACTTAGGGAACAACTTATATACTAACTACCAGATGATCATTTAAGAAATGTAGGTTTATAGCCAGACGTGTTGGCACACACTTGCAATCCCAGCCCTTGGGAAACTGAGACAGGAGATCGTGCAGGTTCAAAGCCAGCCTCAGCTACTCAGTGAGGCTCTCAGCAACTTAGTGAGACCTTGTTTCCAAATAAAATATAAAATAGGTCTGGGAGTGAAGCCCGGAGTTAGAAGGCTCCTGGGTTTCATCCCCAGTACCACCACCACCAAAAAAAAAAAAAAAAGAAATGTAGGTGTATTAGTATAGACAAGTATTGGGCCAGAAGAAAACAAAAAAGAGAAAGAGAGACAAGATACGGCAATCAGTGGCCTGAATAGAGTAGATTATTATTTCTCTGGTGTGGCGAGGAGTCTAGTGGCAGGCAGCCTTGGGTCTGGCCAGCTGGTTGAGACTGTCATCCAGCAATGGGACTTCCTGTATTTTCTTGTTTACCCATGCAGCCTCCTTCTCATGGTCAGGGGGTGGCTTTTGGGCTTTTAGAATATGAGTCTTCATTGTGGAAAGGAAGAAGAGGAACAAAGGATCAAGGTAAAAAAGGCTTTACGTATTTGGAGGAAGAAGCATTCCCCAGGGAGGGAGTAATGCCTACACATCACTAGACAGAACGGTGTTGAATGCTACACAAGGCCAGTCCACCAGGAAAGGTCTGGCCTCTGCCCTCATCACAGAGAAGATAGAAGAGGATGGCACAAGAATTTAGAATACAGTTTGCCGAGTCTTTCACACTGCCTAGGAAAGACTTTTATAAACAATGAGGGAAGGTCTCTACTCCTTCCCTGCTGCATGGTCCTTCCCTAGCCATTCCACCTGTCAGGGTGTGGGTCATTTATCTGGGAAAACAGATATAATAACTATACAGGGATGGGTACAAATTTAATGGTCTAATCCTTACAAAATTACCTAGCCTGGTACCCGGCACATAAACATTAATTCATACACATCACTATTAGGTTCAGTAACATTCCAGTTTCTCAAAACTCTTCATTAACTTAGGGTTTCAAACACTCTAGCCAAAAAGAAAAGATTCCGAGCCGGGTGTGGTGGCGCACTGTAATCCCAGCATTTGGGAGGCTGAGACAGGAGGATCGCGGTTTGCGGCCAGCCTCAGCTACTTAGTGAGGCCCTCTGCAACTCAGTGAGACCCGGTTTCAAAATAAAGAATAAAAAATATGGTAGGGGGTGTAGCTCGGAGGTCGAATGCCCCTGGATTCCATCCCCAGACCCTCAAAAAAAAAAAAAAAACAAACTGATGAACTCAGACAGAGGAAAAAAAGAAAGATTCCCCAGAACACAAAAGCGCAATAGGATTTTTTTTTTTTGTTAACACAGAGTGACCTTTGTCTCTAGGGCAGCTATCATTCAGTTCACCTACAGATTTCATGATTTATTCACTGTTTTGACTACAGACTAAACATTCAGCAGGTGCCGTGCTTCCAATTTACTGCCAGGAGCATTTAAGGAAAACACAACAGAAATTCCTCACACAACATGCCCCAGTTAAAAAGGAAGAGCTGGTGTAAACATGATTTCAAACACCTCCAGCAAAAACATATTTACATTTCTGGATTCTGTTATTTCTCTACTTTGGACTGAATTACCAGCTTGGCTTCCCTGATGTGCTAACTGCATGTGGTGATTACGGTAGAGAAATTCCATGTTGGCTTTCTTCAGCTCTCTCAAGTTGGTATTTACATATGCCTTTTACTCTGGTCTTGCTTCAGGAAAGTGAATTCCATAAATTACTAAGACCTTCCCAATATGAGTTTCATATGTGAATAGTTCCTACCAAAAAATAAATAGGCTGCTATTATGAAAAATGCAGGGCGGGAGGTGGGGCAGCTTAAGGCCGGGAGGGCGCCGAGTCCAAAGAAATGCTTCACACAGTTTCTGTTACGTGTTTCCACATAGACTACAACTAGTCCTGTTGTTAGGTAGCTAGCTGGGCACTAGCAGATGGATTAGCTGGGATGGTCTGGAAGTTTACCAGCAAAACCTTGTTCACTGTGACCCCCTTCCTTATAGAAAGGGAAACAATGCAGGGTCACTAAGGTGAGCAGTGCAAAGGGCAGTGGACCACCCCCAAGTGTAATCCATAAAATAAGGGTCCAGAGGAAATATAAAACCCCACACATGGAAGACTCCGTTCTACTTTCTTTTTCCCAGGGAGCAGATGGCTCCTGACTCCCTCTCTGGAGCAAAACCCTTATGCTTTCCATTCCTGGAAATGGACTGCTTCAGTTCCCCTCTCTGGAGTGTAACCCCTTGCCCCAGGAGGCCTCCCCTTCTCTTTCTAGATGCTTTTCTCTAGAGCATGGCCCCCTTCCCTTTCCCCAGGGCCTATCTCTCATGATATTTAAATAAACCTCTTGTAGTCACCACTTGGGCTTTCTGTTCAAATGCTTCCCATACAGAAAAGCAAGAATTGAGGTTGTGTGGGAACAATTTAAAAATCTGAGATTCCATCTAACCCCAGTCAGAGTGGCAAGCATAAAGAAATCAAATAACAACAAATGCTGGCAAGGATGTGGGGAAAGAGGAACTCTTTTACACTGTTGGTGGGAGTGCAAACTAGTTGAACCACTATGGAGATCTGTGTGGAGATTCCTAAGAAAGGTGGGAATAGATCCACCATATGATCCAGCTCTACCACTCCTGGGTATCTTTCCAAAGGGGTTGAATTCAGAGAAATACAGCAACATATGCATACCTATGTTCATAGCAGCACAATTTGTAATAGCCAAAATATGGAACCAACCCAGATCACCATCAACAGATGAATGGATAGCAAAACTGTGGGAAATACACACAATGGAATTCTATTCAGCCATAAAGAAGAACAAAATTATATCATTTGCAAGAAGATGGAAAGCACTGGAGAACATTATGTTAAGTGAGATCAGCCAAGCACAGAAGGAGAAGGTACATATGTTTCCTCTAATATGCCCAAACTAGGAAACACAAAGGATACCAGTGGGACTCCAGATAATGGAGGGGAAATATCAGCAAAGTTTGAATGGAAAGATAGGAGAGGAGGAAGGTTGATCTTGATTAATGAGGGTCTACATCTGAACATGTGTAAAATTATGAATAAGACATGGTTAACCTAGACAGCCATTGGTGGGAGGGGGGAAGGGAAAACAGGGGCGGGGGGGAGAGGGCACCAAATATAGTTTAAATGTATACTATTTATGTTCAATAAAAAAATTGTTAAAAAACTAAAAATAAAATAAAAATCTCCCACCCAGTAACACCATGGAACTTCAGATTCACGGAATTTCTCATGTAAAGAATAAACTTTCCACAAGCCACCTTATCTCTCAGATTTACAGAGCTTGGGAAAGTTCCATATGAGGAAGCTTAAGGCAAGGCAGAGTAAATGCAATTCCTATTTTTAAACTTTTGTAATGCGGAGCGACTTCTGGCTGCTTGTCTCAGCAGGAAGTGGCCAACTTGGATGCTGCTGAAGACATTTTTGAAACAACAACAATATGGCAGAGTGGCAAAATCGCTCAACTCAGGAGTAGAGGGCCTGAATTCAAGCTCTGTCCCTGCCGCTCGCTGTGCGTCATTATGGCATATATTATGATTTGAATCTGAAATTTCCCCTCCAAAAAACTCACATATTGGGCAATGCAGCAATGTTCAGAGGTGAAATGATTGAGCTGTGAAGGCTTTAACCTCATCAGTGAATTAATCCAGCTCATGAAGTAATATGAATGCTTTTATTGGACAGTGATAGTCGGCAGCTGGCTGGAGGAAGTGGGTCAGTAGGGGCAGGGCCTTGAGGATTATGTCTGCCCCCGATCCCTTTCCTCTCCCTCTGTTCCCAGCTATCATGAGCTGAGCAGCCTTCCTCCTCAATGCTTTGCCATCATGATGTTTCTGTCTTGGAGCCAGACAACTATTGACTGAACTCTGAAATCATGAGCCAAAATAGACCTTTCCTCCTCTACGTTGTGCTCGTGTTTGGTCCTATGACACAAAGCTGACTATTACAGTGTACTTCATTCAAGAGGTGCCTCAACCCTCTTTTCTCTCATCTTCTGTAGGAAGGTTAGAAAAGTTAACACTCACTTTCTTACCTTTTCAATAGTTAGGAATGTTCGTGGTGTTGGCCCGTGAAGTCTGAAAACCAGGGGATTTCTTAGAAAGCTTAACTTGCCTAAGAAAAGGAAGCAATATGGCTGGCACTGCTCCTTTCCATATTTCTTCTATTGACCACAGTCATGATGTCTGGAGCCAAAGTAGCCACCTTGTGACCGTGAAGGAAAGGCCAAGAGAGCAACAGATAGCAGCCATGATGTTGGTGAGCTGTCCAGCTTCTGTGGAGTGGTCTGCCTCCAAGCCTCTCGTTAGATGATCCCCAACCCCATCTAAATACAACACCGTAAGTCAGGCTTTCTGCTGTTTGGAGCCAAAATGTTCACCACTGATATAGTAACCATGCATTGTACCTTCTTTTTCTGTAAAGATACAAATGCATCCCCAAAGGAACAGACGCAGTGACTCCTGAACAAAATAATCCACAACAAAATTCTTTGTTAGTTATGAAGTTCAGAGACAAGGGAATCAATCCCACAGAACATGTTTGGCTGTTTTCTAGTGGGGATGTCTAAAAGTTGGGGAAAGAAGGATAGGAGGTAACCGTACCACGGATCGGCCTCAATTGTGCTTAGAGAGGTGGGGGCAGACATGATAACCCTTGTGAAGTACAGGCTTTTATCTTCTTCCAACCCCTGTGCCCAAGTTTACTTTCTTTATCCTTTCTCACCTCCCCATCTCGTACATGCACTCTAGAACCTTGCAGGCATCGTGTTAGTCCTTCATTCTCTGGTATTGCCTTTGAGAAAACTTGGGAAATGCAGCACAGAGATGGAAGAGCTGTGATAATTAACTATTCTTTTTCAATCCTACTACTTGGCTCTCTGAGTTGAGGGATGAGAAATAGTTTAGCCAATCAGAACAAGCCATCCTGAGAAGTTTGTGAGAAAATGTGCAACAGGCAGTTAAAGAGTAAAACCAAGTTCATTCTTCCTCCTTCCCTATCTTTCCATTCAAGCTTTGTTGGTATTTCCCCTCCATTATCTGGAGTACCATTGGTATCCTCTACGTTCCCATGGTTACCCTGGACAATCATTGGTGGGAGGGGGAAGGAAAAACAGGGGCGGGGGGGGTGGGAGAGGGCACCAAGTATAGTTTAAATGTATACCATTTATATTCAATAAAAAAAAATTACAAAAAAAGAGTAAAACCAACTCTCCCCAGGAAATTTGCAGCTATAAAGGAAGAAGGGGACCAGGACATGTGATCTGTGTAGTTGCCTGAGACTCCATGCTCAGAGGGGTTCCCGGCTTGGTTTACTGCTCTGCTACCACCATTTTCTTGAAATCCTCCGTAATGTTTAAATAAGGGCTTGTGTTTGCATTCTGTGCTGGGACCACAAATGAGGTAGCCTCTCCTGACTGTGGTATTTGTGTCATTTCAACCCAATAATTTTCCTGGAAGATGATCGACTTCTATCCCTAGATGAAGAAACTGAGGAACAAGGCATTGATGGATCAAGGCTGCCTGATTGCACTCAGCAAGCAAGGACAGACCTAAAATTCAAACTCAAGTCCATTTAGCTCCAAGCTTGTTCCAACTGCAGGTCATTTCAAGTTAACACAAGTTTCTCTTAAATAGGTCAGCCGAACTCTGAATATCTGGAAAGCAGAAATGTGAGGTTCCAGAAAAGCAAAGTCTTCGAAATTAAACATTATTAGTACCACTAAAGTGACTTTTGTGCCTGTGTAGTCTCCCTTGATTTGTTTGGGGACAGTGGTTATGGAAGGTGAAAGTGTGGAAGTAACGCCACTGCAGACTGGTCTTCCTGCTGCCATCTACTGGGTGCTAATCTATGCATTAATCCCTCTTCTAAGTCCCTTGGTTTTGAATCCTCACAATACTTTTTGCAGCAGGTGGGTAATTTGTCACCTCCTGTGACACATGAGGGAATGCTAAACATTTGTGAACTTTGCAAACATTTTCATACGATCACATTAGTGGTTATACTTTATTCATACTACTATGCTACAGGTTGGCTGGGGGCAGGTATTATTAGCTTTGTTTGACACATAAGGAAATTCATTCCCAGAGAGATTCAGAGACTTGCACAAAGAAATATGTCACGTTAGTAGCTGAACTAAAACCAGAGCCTGTCCTTTTCATCTTAGATGGATTCTTTTCTTACTAAAACTTACTAAAAGAGTCAAACAAACCAAAACAACAACAAAACCTCCACAATTTAACTGTCTATTGTGTAGCTTTATTCACTAATGTTTCCCAGAAAAATGATGAGTAGCAACCAAACTTGCATGAGAATTTATTCCAGGATTTTGAATGAGTGCATTCAACTCAAAGCCAAGAAACAATATCTGCCAGGGACAATCAGAGATGGATATCCCCACTCCAAATATCTACCATTTAAACTAAGAAACTATATACATTTGTGTAGATACTTAATTCTGACTGCCAGAGGGCACCTCCTTCCTCAGCCATTCTGCAGGAAGCCATCCTCACCGAGCATGAGCAAGGTGGACTCGGTAGCTCCAGGCTGCCCCTCACAGCATGCCCTTTGATGAGTATCGTGTGCCACTCAAGTGCAGTTATTTCTTTTTTCAATTATTAGAAATCCTAGGGCTGGAGTTTTCTGTTGGGGCCTCTCCAGACTGTTGCCTAAAGTAAATGAAGAAATGGATCTTGACCCTTGCAATCTTTTAATTTAGCAAGGGAACTAGAAGCAGAACTCTTTGCAATTTCTGCAAATTGCACTGCTGAGGGTCATTCTTCCTTTTCTCATCAGAAGTGACAACTCCTTGTTATCACTCTTCTAAACCCAAACCACCAGAATTTTGTATGAAAAAAATTAACTGTGCATATCCATTAGTGTGAAGGAGCCCAAAAGTGGTCTTCTCTCTTCAGTGACCGCTGCGAATGGAGCACTTTGAAGATGGAACGGATTCTAGCAATGCTTTTCAATTTCATCACAGAGACAAAGAGGAAAGAGAAAAACCCCAGGAGGAAAGCCAGGGGAGTTGCCAGGTTGCCAGGAAATATCTATCCTGGGCTTGGCTATCATAAGTTCATGCTAGATTCATTTGAGTGAGAAAAATAGAATAGCTGTAATAATGTTTTCTACCCTATTTTTTTTAAGGGCTCTCTTGACCTTCAGGAGCAGGATTATCCCACTTTGATGTGAGTGCATTAAACATTAATAATCTTACCATGTTACTTGCCCAGGCCAAATCTTATTAGCGTTTAGTACTGACATTGGTTCTTGCTGGTGAATTATTTAAAAAATGTACGAGTCTGAGGTTGTGTGATAAAAATCACATAGTCACATAATGGAGGCTATTAAAGGCCTTTGAAGATTTGAAATAGGCAGGGCCAGTTGTACATGAGGCTCTTAGTCTCTGTTTTGCTTTCATTAAAATGTTTTGTCAAGCAAAGGGCTGTTCCCTTTGTGATATGATTCTAAGCAGGGCCCAGAAAGCTTTGGGTCTATTGTCTCTTGTAGGAGCTCAGGACTGAAATGATGTTCTTCCTTTCTCTCTGCACTCCTTAGCTAGAGTGATTACAGAAATCACTCCCTTCCTTTCTAGAATAATTCTGAGAATAAGGTGGCTAGGTGGCTGAGACACAGCAGGATCCTATTTATTGGGTCCAGAAGAATGTCTCCCACAGCTTCTAGGAACAGGGAAAAGTGGGTGTCTGATTGTCTTTTTCCAATATCATCCTGGCACTTGTGAATTCTGAGTCTTGGAATATGATTTCTGACCATCCTGGGAGAGGCCAGGGCCAGATCAGTCCCTGGATGGGTCGGGATTGTTAGCATTCCCTCAAGCCATAGCCTGTGTCTTGTGAAGGCTCAGGGGGAAGGCTGGCTGTGGACTGAGCTCCGTGTGTGTAAATTATGCATACAAATGGGAAGGTAGCCGGTGTCCCCAAGGTCTGACTCCAGCCTTCTTTACAGAATCCATAAGCAGAGAATCTGCCTGCAGAAAGGGCACTCCATGCAAATTATTCGCCCAGCTGTATCTAGCCAAGACCTGGCTGAATAAGAAGTAGGGGAATGGAGAGAATCAGTTGCTTTTCTCTAGTGCTTACCCCTGTAATGAAGCCAACAACACACATTAGCCTCATTCTTCCTGACTAAATAGAATATAAAGAAAATCACTCTAAGGAATGGGTGTCTGGTGTGTTGGAGTAAAGGTCAAGAGCCTAGAAATCAGATCACTCCCAAACTCAGCATTTTACACCCAGGGGGGCTTTTACAATGCACAGTTTAACCTTTTGCTTCCTAGAGAACAGAGGAGAGACACAAACTCTCCTAAGGCTGGCTGCCGCTGCCACCACGGCTGTCTCTCTGGTGCCAGACATCCTCTCTACCCACCAGGAAGATCCTGCATCACGAGATCCTGCACCTGGGTCTGCTCAGTGGTGCACAAGAGCTTGGGGACCCTGGGGTGAGGAAGGTGCCTCAGGGTCATCAATAATGGATGACTAACATGCTGTGAGGTCTGGCAGAGAGGAAGGGATTGACAGACAGAGGAGGGGAGAAGCTGCCCTCCCAAGGACTGGCAGAGGCAGCTGGGCTCCCACAAAACTGAGCTTACATCAATGTTGGGGGCAACGGAGAGAGGGAGACTTTTCAAAAGAAAGTCTGGGACAAATTAACAGCCCTGCTACTCCAAATATGTCTCTAACCACAAAGATAGTCTTTGAGTTTAATGCTGATAATACAATTTTGGCCAGTTGTGAAAATGATTATGCAGGTGGCCTATAATCATGGATTCTCTCCTCCTCCGGCTCGCCAGAGATTTGAGGGTTCCATATGTTGCCATCACCACTGCTGACATTTCCTCTTGAGCATGGAAGGAATAACTTCTTTAAAAGACCACATAGCATAAAAGGATTTACCACAGCTTTTAGTGCATGTGTTCTTTGAAATGTGTGAGTTGATAATAAAGCCATACTTTTTATAAGCAAGCAACCTAAAGTTCACAAGATCGCCTAAGGACCAGGGTAAGGGATCCTTTTCTAAACCGAATGTAAATATTCAAACTACCAACTTCGATCACACTGAAAAATTAGAAAAGCTCATAGTGGAAATTGTTTCGAAAGTCATCTCTTAATGAGACATGAACCGGCCCATACATTCACTTGCGCAATTAGTCATTCATGTATCGAACAGACATTTACTAAGAGCCAATTATGTGCCTGCCATTATGCCAGGCGTTAGGGTGCTGGACTTGTAACTGTGGTCACAAATCATGGTTCCTGCCCTGTATACGTTTTCTACTTATAGGGCACACAATCTAAAGAGTCAGGACTTTCAGACATTCAGGTTGCCACATCTGCTTCCATGTCCCCTACCCTCCCTCCAGCTCCTGAGGATACTGGTAAGGAGGTGGCAGCAGGCTCCAGATAGGAGCCCTCAGAGCAGCTCCAGCTGTGCTCTGAGCATTTTGATACAGACTTGCAGAGATATGAGAAATCTCTAGAACTAGGGAGTGGAGAACCATGGCGAACACTCAATGCAATATACAGAGAAACTAAAAATAGGAATTTCAAATCAAGAGGGCCTGCCACACTAGATAAAGCCAATTGCAGATTGCAAAGAAAGCAAACCTTGATACTGAGGTCACTCACTCTATTATCCCTGTGGAGAGAGGCTTTTTAGAGAAAGAAGATTCTGAAGTTAAGGCTAAAAGGCATGAAATGACTTGATGATTTATATCATTTCATCTCGATTTAAAGAGCTGATCAAGGCTCACAAGTTCCAAGTTTTCTAGCTGCAAATGGCTTTTTCCTTTCAATCTCACTCTCTATATGACAATGCAAAGGTGAAGGCTATACCTCTCCCACCTGCAGGCTAGTGATGATTATGAATATGTGGAAGTGGATATTTTATCAGCTGGCTTCATATTTTATTACTCTTGGCTAACAGCTCCATATTAAAGTCCACATTTTCTTTGAGCCGACATTTTCTTGGGGTTTGAGTGGACTTGAACAGATCTTCACATTAATTAATTATTAATTAAGCAACACTGTGTTGAATATTTGCTATGTATAAGGCAAATATGGCTGGATGAATAGTTAAAAGATCCTGCCCTCTCTGAGCTTAGAAAACCTTAAAGGAGGCGCGCGGCGCACACCAGCCGGGCCCGGGTCGCGGGACCCTGGGCCCCGGGCCGAACTGTGCGTAGCACGCCAGACCCCTGGAGAAACCAGGCCCAGTAAGACGCTGGGTTCTGGGCAGGGGTCGCGCGTGGGGCACGCCAGATGGGGCCCGGGTCGTGGGATTCAGGGCCCCAGGCCGAACTGCGAGTAGCACGCCAGACCCCTGGAGAAACCAGGCCCAGTAAGACGCTGGGTTCTGGGAGGGGGTCGCGCGCGGGGCACGCCAGCTGGGGCCTGGGTCGCAGGACTCTGGGCCCCGGGCCGAACTGCGAGTAGCACGCCAGACCCCTGGAGAAACCGGGCCCAGAACAGAAAAAGATAAAGAAAAATATCGGAGAGGAGGTAAGAAAGCTGTTATGGATGCCAGGACACTGGAGATGCAGACAAAACTTATCTAAATGCACTGGAACTTATGGAAAAATTCGCCGTGAAAGAGGACTGCTATTTCTCTATATTGTTAAGAATCTCAGACATCACATGTAAGGAGAGAGTTTAGCGGAGACCAAGGAGAAATGCGGTGTTGAAAGAGTTCTCCACGATGGTGGTGGAGACTTGTATTCAGGAGAAGCAGAAACCGGATCTTACCAACTTTATTTTTTTGGAGAAATTACACCAAATGTCGAATGCTACCATCACGCATGCTTAGGAACACTGGACAACATTCAGAGTGGAAAAAGAGCCTGGGAAGGATTTGAAACAGTGGAGGCAGTGGCAATGCCAGTGGCCAATACTCAGGGGAGGCAGAGATCTGATACAGTACACCTGGAACCTTTGAAATAATAACCACAGAGACAGTGATCGGAACCTGCTGAGGGGTTAGGCAGGTGCCGGGGCCAGTGGCCGACATTGGAGCTTGCTGTGAGGCAAGGCCACTACTGAGGCCTCCGTGGCTGGGATTGGAACCTGCAGAGGGGTTAGACTGATGCTGGGGCCAGCGAGGCCGGCATTGGAGCCTGCCATGAGGCAAGGCTTGTGCTAGGGCCTCCTAGGTCGGGTCCGGAACTTGCTGAGGGGTTACGCCGGTGCTGGGGTCAGCGAGGCTGGCATCTGAGCCTGCCGTGAGGCAAGGCCAGTGCTGGGGCCCCCGAGGACGGGACCAGAGCCTGCTGAGGGGTTAGGCCGGTGCTGGGGCCAGCGAGGCTGGCATCAGAGCCTGCCATGAGGCAAGGCTGGTACTGGGGCCTCCGAGGCCAGGATAAGAGCCTGCCGAAGGGTTAGGCCGGTGCTGGGGCCAGCGAGGCCGGCATCGGAGCCTGCTGTGAGGCAAGGCCGGTGCTGGGGCCTCCGAGGCCGGGATTGGAGCCTGCCCTGAGGCAAGGCCGGTACTGGGGCCTCTGAGGCCAGGATAAGAGCCTGCCGAGGGGTTAGGCCGGTGCTGGGGCCAGCGAGGCCAGCATTGGAGCCTGCCATGAGGCATGACCAGTGCTGGGGCCTCCAAGGCAGGGATCAGAGCCTGCCAAGGGGTTAGGCCGGTGTTGGGGCCAGCGAGGCCGGCATCGGAGACTGCCTTGAGGCAAGGCCGGTACTGGGGCCTCCGAGGCCAGGATAAGAGCCTGCCGAGGGGTTAGGAAGATGCTGGGGCCAGCAAGGCCGGCATCGGAGCCTGCTGTGAGGCATGACCAGTGCTGGGGCCTCCGAGGCCGGGATCGGAGCCTGCCAAGGGGTTAGGCCGGTGCTGGGGCCAGTGAGGCCGGCATCAGAGCCTGCCATGAGGCAAGGCTGGTGCTGGGGCCTCCGAGGCCAGGATAAGAGCCTGCTGAGGGGTTAGGCCGGTGCTGGGGCCAGCGAGGCCGGCATCGGAGCCTGCCGTGAAGCAAGGTTGATGCTGGGGCCTCCTAGGCCAGGATAAGAGCCTGCTGAAGGGTTAGGCCAGTGCTGGAGCCAGCGAGGCCAGCATTGGAGCCTGCCATGAGGCATGGCTGGTGCTGGGACCTCCGAGGCCAGTATCGGAGCTGGCCGAGGGGTTAGGCCGGTGCTGGGGCCAGCGAGGCCGGCACCGGAGCCTGCCATGAGGCAAGGCCGGTACTGGGGCCTCCGAGCCCGGGATTGGAGCCTGCCGAGGGGTGAGGCCGATGCTGGGGCCAGCGAGGCCAGCATTGGAGCCTGCCGTGAGGCAAGGCCGGTGCTCAGGCCTCAGAGGCCAGGATTGGAGCCTGCCTTGAGGCAAGGCCGGTACTGGGGCCTCCGAGGTCAGGATAAGAGCCTGCCGAGGGGTTAGGCCGGTGCTGGGGCCAGTGAGGCCGGTATTGGAGCCTGCCATGAGGCAAGGCCGGTACTGGGACCTCCAAGGCCGGGATAAGAGCCTGTCGAGGGGTTAGGCCGGTGCTGGGACCAGCGAGGCCGGCATCGGAGCCTGCCGTGAGGCAAGGTCGGTACTGGGGCTTCCGAGGCCAGGATAACAACCTGCCGAAGGGCTAGAATGGTGCTGGGGCCAGCAAGGCCGGCATCGAAGCCTGCTGTGAGGCGAGGCCAGCATCGAAGCCTGCAGTGAGACATGGCCAGTGCTGGGGCCTCCTAACCCGGGGTACAGAACCTGCCGAGGGGTTAGGCCGGTGCTGGGGCCAACGAGGCTGGCATTGGAGCCTGCTGTGAGGCTAGGCCGGTGCTGGGGCCTCCGAGGCCTGGAATGGAATCCTGCCAAGGGGTTAGGCCGGTGCAGGGGCCAATGGCCAGCATCGGAGCCTGGCGTGAGGCAAGTTCACTCCTGCAGCCTCCAAGGCGGGGACCGAAGCCAGCTTAGGGGTTAGACCGGTGCAGGGGCCAGCGAGACCAGAACTGGGGCCTCCCATGAGGCAAGGCCGCTGCTTGAGCCAGCGAGGTCTGGATCAGTCCACTGAGTAGCCAGGCCACTACTGGGACCATCAAGAGTGGGATCGGTACTTGCAACGTAGCATGCACAGAGAAATATCGCAGAAAATATAAATCAGACACTTCTCTTAATCCGCAATAACTAGGAGGAAAAGGGCAACAGGAAGAGGTTGAGCTATAGAAAGGGCCCTATAGTGAAGCAACTAATGTGACCAATCAGAGGGTATGTAATACTGGAGGACAGAGCCTCTTTAAAATGCAGGAGGTACATAAACAAATGTATCAAAGTAAATCACCAAAGAAGCGTGGGATGGAGGGAGGGGGAGGGAATGGGATGGGGGCTGGAGGAGGGCTAATTGGATGATGTGTGCTTGTATATCCTCTCAAATCTTGTAATCCAATGTGATTGATATATGACTACAATGCACCAATTTAAAAAATAAATTAGAGAGACTTCCGGGAAGATGGCGACCGAGAAAAGTGGGACTTAAGAGCCCCGCTAACAACTAATTTCCATTACCACAAAATCAGCTCCTTTCATAGCCAGAAAACACCATCACCAGAGAAACAAAAAAATCACCAGGCTCCAGAGAGAAAGCGGACTGAGAACAGAGCTAAGAGCCACAGAGGAGATACACCAGCCTCACGCCCGAGGCCGGGGCAGCAGCGCCATACTGCCGGCGGCAGCGGCGACTTCACCGGACGGCTACAGCAAGCCAAGGTGAGCCGCTGCGGAACAGCCAGGCGGGATTTCTCACCACAGGTAAAATCTAAAGCTCCCAGTGGCTGAGCTCAGCACACGCTGCAAGGATTCAGAGTGGAAATCAAAACCAAGAAGAAATACGCCAGCCTCACGGCCGAGGGCGTAGCAGCGGCGCCATATTGCCACCGGCGGCAGCAGCAGAGAATTCACCAAATCCAGTACAGCTACATCTGCGTACTCAAGAGCAGTGAGTCAAATTGCGGGCCACAGAGGAGAAATCCCAGTACTGTACTCCCTGGGACTTGACCCAGTGGGGGAGTGGCGGTGGCAGAGATATCACACCATAGGAGAACTTGCAACCTGGCACCCCCCACAGTCTAAAGAAGCCTCTATTGACTCTCTGGGTCGGAGACTCTGTGATACAACCCAGTAAAGGAGTAGTGGGGTCTGAGATACTACTGACTCGAGATCCAGAGCACCTTAAGTGAAGTCATAGTGACCCAAGGGAAGAACCCAGAGAAGGTACAAACTTCTGAAATCATGGGAAAGAGGAATAATACTGGAGCAATGAATGCCCACAACCCCACAACATCAGAACCCGATAAAACAGAAAATCAGAGATTTCTAGAAGATCAAATCAGGAAAATAACTGTAGAAATAATAGAGGTGCTTCGAAAAGAACTCAGAGAGAGCCAAAAAGAGATAAAGGATGCAATTAATGAAGTAAAGGCCTCAATTCAAAGCACAAACAACCGATTAGACCACATGGAGAACAGAATCTCGCTCTTAGAAGATGATCATTCCAAAAATGAACGCATAGTTTCTAATCTAGGAAAAAATATCCGACAGCAGGAATCTGATATTGAAGAAATATGGGCCCATTTTAAGAGAGCTAACCTAAGAATAATTGGAATAGAGGAGGGAAAAGAAAGTGAAACCAAAGGGATCAACAATCTCTTCAAGGAAGTAATAGCAGAAAATTTTCCAAACATAGAGCAAGAGGTTGATACAGAGGTCCAGGAAACTTACAGAACTCCCTTTAGACAGGATTGGAGAAGAGGATCCCCACGCCACATAATTGTCAAAATGACCAATGTGGAAGCCAAGCAGAGAATCTTAAAGGCAGCAAAAACAAAGGGCCAAGTGACATTCAGAGGCAAACCAATTAGAATCACTCCAGACTTCCCAAACCAAGTCATGAGAGCCAGAAGGGCTTGGAGTAACATATTCTAAACTCTGAAAGAAAACAACTTCCAGCCAAAAATTTCCTACCCAGCAAAACTTTCTATCAAATTAGATGGAGAAATAAGAAGCTTCCATGACAAACAGAAACTGAGGAAATTTATGTCTTCAAAACCAGCACTAGAGAAAATACTTAAAGAGATTAACTACAAAGAAGAAATAGGTAACACACACCAGAACCAGAGAAACAAGAGTTTCCATCCAACAGACAACTAAGATTGGTTATCTGTGGAGATTCATTATTTATGTTAGTCTTTTATCTATCTCTAAAGGGTATTGTTTGCCTTTATTGTTGTTAATTTTTAGGATTTCTAGTTGGAATATTAATATACCTTCAGATATAGCATTTGGAAATATTTTATCCCATTCTATTAGTAACTGTTAACTCTGTTTACATTGTCTTTGGATATACAATATTTTTTTTATTTTTTAGGGAGTTTGTATACTCTTCTGTTGCCTGTGCCACTGAAATCATATCCAAGAAATCACTGACAATTTCAAAAAAAGAAAAAGAAAAAAAGAAAACCTTAAAGGACTATAGAAGATACGTATGGTATAAAAATAACTCTAATATGGATAAAAAGTAGGAAGTGAAATAGGGGAGGAACTGTGAAGATCAGAGGAGGTAAAGACAATTTCCATTGTAGAGGATCAGATGGAGTTTTGAAGTGGATTCAACTTGAGTCCTAACTGACAGCTAGCTGGATTTGTTATATCCTGGTGCCTGGAACTCAGTGGATGCTTGATGCATATTTGGTATTGAGAAACCACAGCAGCATTCCTTTTAAAGTAAAAAATAAGATAAAGACACCCTTTATCCTTTATTCAGTGCTATTCCGAAGACTAACCCAAATCAATCAAGGGAAAGATACCAGGACTACAAACACCGTGAGGAAGTAAAATGATCATGTGCAGAGATGATAAGATTGCACACCTAGAAAACTACTATAAACAGTGAATCATTCAATTAGATTTCTAAAGGAAGTTTGCATCTGAAAATTGACAGCCTTAACATTTGTAAATTGCAACTAGTTAGGAATTCTCAAAGGAAAGAATGACTACTATTTAAATATGTAAAGACACATGTAATGAGAAATAGACAAGATCTGTAGGCTAAACTTTAAAACACCAACGTTGTAAAGACCTTTAAAGAAACAACATGCATATAACATTCTTTGATTAGAAGAAGGCTTAGCATTTTAAAGATTCAATTCTCTTTAATGTATTATATAAATCTTCAATAATCCCAAAATAGCAATGTAATTTTTTCATGGAGTTATAGACAAGATAGAGCTGAAGTCCATTTGGAAAAAAAAGTAAGCAAGAAATAAGTGAAAGGACACATATAAATAACTGCATATATGAAAACATATTTGAAATATGTGATAATTAAAATAGTCTTTTATTAGTGCATGAAGAGGTGGAGCCATGGACTAGGATATAGGCCAGAGAAACTGTCCATTATTATTATTGTTATTATCACTATTATTATTGTTACAATAATGGAGACTGAACTCAGGGTAACTCTACCTCTGAGATACAATCCCAGTCCTTTTTATTTTTTAACTTTTTTTGTGTGGTACTGAGGGTGGAGCCCAGGGGCTTTTCTACCTCTGGGTTACACTCCCAGACATACTATATTCTTTATTTGGAAATAGGGACTCACTAAGTTGCTGAGAGCCTCACTAAGTAGCTGAGGCTGGCTTCAAACCTGTGCGATTCCCCCTATCTCAGCCTCTCAAGCGCTGGGATTACAAGTGTGTGCCACCACGCCTGGCTCCAGTCCTTTTTATTTTTTATCTTGAAACAGAGGCTAAGTTACTGCACACTAGCCTCAAATTTCCAGTCCTCCTATCTCAGTATTGCAAGTACTGAGATTATAGGTATGTGTCACCAAACCCATCTATCCATTAATACTTTTATAAAAAGATATTGCCTGTTAGCAAAGAAGTAATGAATTTTTTTTTTTTTTGCGGGTCTGGGGATGGAACCCAGGGGCATTTGACCTCTGAGCTACGCCCCCTGCCCTATTTTTTAATCTTTATTTTCAAACAGGGTCTCACTAAGTTGTGGAGAGCCTCACTAAGTAGCTGAGGCTGTCTGTGAACTGCAATCCTCTGGTCTCAGCCTCCCAAATGCTGGGATTACAAGTGTGTGCCACCACATCCAGCATGAATTATTTTTAAGTAGGTAAGCAACTATAAAACGAATATCTTTATCTCAGACATTCTATCAGCATAAATTCCAAATGAATCAAAGATTTAAGTGAAAGCATTAAACCATTAAAATCCAAAGAAAAACATCAAGAGAATTTCATTACACGATTATACAGTAGAGAGAATCCCTCAGTATGTAAACCCCAAACCAGAATCCTTAAAATAACAAACTTGACAACAAAAAGGCAGTAAAATGTACTATAAATAAATTTGAATGATAAATGACAAGTTTCAACTCTATACATCACAGAAAAAAGGACAATTTATTTAATGTAGAAAATTCTTCCTTGAATCGGTAAGGCCAATGCCAGAAGCTCAATACCCCTTAAACCTATGAAGAAAGACTTGTCCTCACTTTTAGAAACTCAGGGCTTAACACTGTCCACTTATCATCTTGGCCAAGACCAGAAAATGTGACAATACTCAGGACAATAAGGATGTGGGGAAATAGGTTATCACTCTGCCTGTGAGAGTTTAAATGGAAACATATTCTATTTAAATGTGTATAGCCTTGGAACCTGTACTTCAAACTGGTAAGAATTTACTCCTTTGAGGTAAGATGACTCTTAGTCAAGAAAATTCACTAAACTATGGCTATGGTACCATGGACATGGACACTTGAAAACCAAATGTCTACTAACAGGGAACAAGATAGTTTAGTTTGCATTTATGCTATATAATTCTGTGTAGCAGTTAAATGTGGAATTGTTCTAATATCCCCTTCCTTCCTTCCTTCCTTCCTTCCTTCCTTCCTTCCTTCCTTCCTTCCTTCCTTCCGTCCTTCCTTCCTTCTTTGCCTCGTAATCCTCTTGATGTTTCTGTTTAGATTTTAGCTGTTCTTCTCAGGCTCAATGCTCGGCTTGGTCCAGTAACTGGCTGCCTGTGACACTCCCTTCACTGACAACAGCTCGGAATGTCAGTCTAAAGATGCACTGCAACTCTGCCACATTAGTCAACAATGATTTTTCACAGTCAACAACTGAAGTTAGACTACACAAATCCAAAGAAACCCAAAATTCACTATTTTTCTCCAAAATGTATTTTATCAAATTGTGATGCGTTAAGACTGTTTTTGCTATATTGGAACAAATGGGTCACAGGCAAAGCACACTGTCCTCCCATTACCCGTATCTTGTCAGCCTGAACCACATGGTCTACCCAATGTCCACCTCCTGGTTCCTTTCAGACCTTCAGTCAACTTAACGTGGCTGAGCCTCACATGTTACTCATTTGTAAACTAGATATATTATATCATCTTCAAGTTTTGTGGAAATAAAATAAAATTTATGTTCAAGTACTTTTTCTAATCAATTGGTAGTAGTAGAAAAATCCAGGGATAAAAAATTGAAAAACAATATCAATATATCAAATACTGATTTCAAGTTCACATGGTAAGTTGGCCAAGATAGACTATGTGATCATAAATGCTAGTTTATTTTGATAGAAATTTAGATCATTGATCTAAAGGACCTAATGAGCAAATTAAACTCAGGGTAAGTTGAAGACAGGAAATAGTATAGAGGAGGAAGGAATAAAATAAAAAATTTATAAATAGAGAAAAGTCATTAAAATCCAAAGCTGCTACCTTAAAAAGATCAATAAAATTGATAAATTTCTATTTAGGAAAATTAAGAAAGGGAGAAGACAGATTATCAATATTAGGGAAGTGTGAAGGAACATTGCTAGTCATTAAGAGGATAAAAGGCTGAAAGGAGATTTCTCTGATGATATATATAAATGATTAGCAATCAACATCATTACTATTTGTGAATTGTGAATCAAAACTACAATGAGATTCTACTTCATACTTTCTAGGATGGTTATAGTAAAAAAGACAAATGATTAAATATTAGCAAGGTGTTCAGAAACTAAAACCTTTATGCACTTCTGAAGGAAATGACCTTGGAAAACAGTCTGTCCCTCAGCAGCTTAACCATACAGGTGTTACAACCCTATTTCCAATATATATCAAGTAGAAATGAAAACATACATATCTATTAAAAAAACTACATGAATATCCAGAACAACATTTGAGCCTTAAAAATATCGAGGGCACCAATTACTGTGTGAATGTATGCCACTGTCAATATGATCCACATTAGGATGTGAAACTATAGTGTACTAATAAAATAATAAAAATTATGATGCCAAGCTAGGCTTTGTGGCACATTCCTGTAGTCTGAGTACTTGAGAGGCTGAGATAGGAGGATCACAGGTTCAAGGCCAGCCTCACCAATTTAACAAGACTCTTAGCATCTTAGGGAGACCCTCTTTTAAAACAATAATAACAACAAGGGGCTGGAATATAACTCAGAGGTAGACAAAAACAAAAAAACAAAACACCCCCCAAATATGTCAAGTGAAAGCAGCTAGTCACAGAAGGCCACATATTATATGACTTATGTGACTAGGTGGGTTCACTGGCAAATTCTATTAAACTTTCAAGGAAGAAATAGTAAGATTTTTTACAAATTTTCTCACAGAGGAGGGAATACTATTATATAAGGCTACTATTAACTGGATACCCCAATAAACAACATTATCAAAGAAAACAACATAAATGACCAATATCTCCATAAACACTGACCCCAAATCATTATCAAAATATTAAAAATCAAATGAATCAATTAAATAAAAAGAATATTATGACCAAATGAGCTTTAACCCAGGAATAGAAGGTTGCTTAACATTCTACAATCAGTAAATATGATATAATATGTTAATAGATTAAAAGGAAAAATATGAGATCAGCTAAATATTAGATATAGAAAAGCATATATTTTTTCATAATAAAAACTTTATTAAAGAAAAACTGTTTTATTGAACTATTCTAGTACATTATTTTATTCCACTGCATGTAGATACTGACAGATGTTGGGTATAAAATACTCTACAGAATAGAACAGGAAAAGACAAATGTGCAATACTTTGAAGAACATTTTACAAAGCTATACATAATTAAAGATGTAAGTAAACAGGAGTGAATTAGTGAACCTATCAAAGAAGAAAATTCTATCAAGATATCTTGAAAAACCTCTTCTAAAGTAAATAATTGGCCAATGATGTTATAATAAATAGAAGTTTCAATGAAACATCAAAAACTATTAGTAAAAGCATTCAAAATATTAAATATTTAGGAATATGTTTAATGAAAGATGTACAAGACTTATATTCTGAAAACTTTAAAACATGGCTGAGAAAAGTGAAGAGACCTTAATAAACAGAGATAGACCACATTTAGGGATTGGAGGACTTGATATTGCTAAGATGTTGGTTCTTCCCAAATTTACATAAAATCTCAATAGATCTCAATTAAAATTTCAAACAATGTTTTATAGGAATTATTAGTTGATTCTAAAGTGTATATAGAAATGCAAATACATTTTTGAAATCTCCTGAAAATTTCTGAAATAGGAGAACAAAGTTGGAGAATTTACCCTATGTGATTTCAAGATAAACTGTAAAACTACAGAAATCAAGAGTGTGACATTGGTGAAAAGAACAAGATATAGAGCAATGGAATAAAATTGAAAGCTGCCAAAAATAATAGTATATATTCTCTCTATATGTATATAAATATATAAATATTCAATAAATTTCAACAAAGGCACTGAAACAATTCAATGGAAGAAGAAAGTCTTTTCAACAAATGTTAGAACAACTAGTTATATATACGGAAAAAGAAAAACTTTCATAAATGAAAAATTAATTCAAGATGGATCATAGATCTAAAAGTATAAGATAAAATTATAAATCTTCTAAATAAAATTTAAGAGAATATTTTTGTGACTGGGGAAATATTATTTTCTAAAACATAGAAAGCAATAACAATAAAAGAGAAATAATCATAAATTGAATTTCAAAATCTAAAACTGCTCATCAAAATTTATCATTAAAATAAACCACAGATGCCGGGCGTGGTGGCACACGCTTGTAATCTCCGTGCTTGGGAGGCCGAGATAGGAGGATCTCATAGGTTCGAAGCCAGCCTCACTGGCTTAAGAGACCCTGTTTCCAAATAAAAATATAAAATAGGTCTGGGAGTGTAGCCCGGAGGTAGAAGGGTTTCCAGGAACCCCAGTATCACCAAAGAATACAAAATAATAAAAAATAAACCACAGACTGAAAAAAAATTTTTCAGACTTAGACCTTACAAAAAACTTGTACCCAAAATATATAAATAACTCCTAAAATGTACTAATAAAAAGACAAGCAATGCAATTTTTTAAAGGCCAAAGAATTGGACATTTCACTAAAGATAGATGAATGGCTAATAAGTACTTGAAAAAGAAATCAATATCACTAGTATCAAATTAAAGCCACAAGAAGATACTATCACATATACATAAGAGTAGTTGCAATTTAAAAGGCTGATTATATCAAGTATTAGAAAGGATGTGGAAAAACCAGAATATTCACACAGTTCATGAGTTTATACAATGGACAATAATTTTGGAAAAGTCTTTTGGGAAAAGGATACATTGCCCTGATTATTCAACAATCCTGTTTTTGGTATTTATCCTAGAAAATGAAGATATATGTCTATAAAAAATGCCTTAACTAACAATTTTCATAATCGCCTTTTTATACTAGCCAAATACTGGAAGTAGTTTAGATGTCCATCGACAGGAGAACAAGGAAGTTGTTGCATATTCATTCAGACAAATGGAGCACTATCCAGGCATAAAAAGAAACAGAGATCAATACTACAACATGGATGAACTTAAAAATAATATGCTAGAAGAAACCAGACATGGTACATATGGTATGCTTCCATTTAAAATTCTCAGACAGAAACACTAATTATGGTGATAGATATCACATCTGTGGTTGCTTCTTGGTGGGGAGGGATATATTGAGATGGGCAATGAAATGACATCCTGGGACAATAGAAATGTAGATTTTGATAGAGCTGTGGGTTGCACAGTATATGCACTTGTCAACACAGATCAACTCATGTATTTAAAGCTATGCATTTTATGGTATATAAATATACCTCAATACAAATAACTGAAAAACTATCACAGCTAAGGTACTATTTTATTCACAGGGGAACAAACGCTAATAGCTTTGTGTGTGTGTGTGTGTGTGTGTGTGTGTGTGTGTGTGTGGTTTTTTTCCCCATTCTTTCCTCACTGGTAGCTTAGATCCAATAGAATGTCAGATACTCATATTATACTACATATTTATAGTTCTATATTACCCTCTACAGAAATATTTTTAATAGATACAACAAAAAAAATTTAGGGTAGGGCAACTGGAAAGGCTGTCTTATACCAACAAAAGCTGGTAGAAAGCCCCAAATGATTTCATTTCGTTGTGTTCTAGTTGTCTCACTTGCAGAGTGATGATGACCTCAGTGGTTTCCCAACTGGTCCCTGGAGGGGCTGCAGTAGCCACTGCTAGGTCAGCAGGACACGAAGGAGCAGACTAGTGGGTGATGGTCTTGGGCTTTCTTTTTTCCAGCTGTATAAGAGCAACTGGCCTTTTAAAAGCTGTATATACTGGAGTTCTATGTATATTTGAGAACAGGATTCTGGTGTTCAAATTTGAAAAGCTATGTCTTATTTCCTTCTACTTTTACTATTCTACCATTCTAAGATGGAGATTGGTGGACTAAATCATAATTTTGGGACAAAATACTTTGTGATGGGACTATGGTTTGGACAAGAATTCCTAAAAAGATGCCTAACTTATGAACTCACCTTTGGGGTACCCCTTTTGTCAAATTTCTGCCCAGACTACATCTCTGTTGGAAGTGCTTTACTACCCATGGTGAGTCCCAGCTGTGGGCATCACGGTCACATTTAAAACACATGACTCTGCTGATTCCAGTAATGGTCACTTGGGTCAAAGGTTGACCCTTATCATGACCCAGGAAAATCAGGCTCTCCTCCCTTCTTCCTACACATCTAAGTAGAACTGGGCAAACAAATGAAGAGCTGAAGATTGGCAAGGATAGGAAAACTGTGCATGGTTGTGAGAGGGAACAGCCTTGGTTCCTGGCTTCTCACCCCCATTGTTTAATTTTATGCCCTTCATATTGTTTGTAGATACCCTCTATTGGCTGGAGAAGATGAATAGGTTTCTACTTCTTGCAGTCAAATATTCCTGACTATGGTGCCTTTTCATTTACTGTTTGGAGACAACTGTGTCTATGAAGAGTGATAGGTATACCTAGACAGATGTAAGAAGATCCTACTTCTGAAAATTAAGCTCACAAAGCAAGCAAAGCATTCAGTGGGGCCATATGCACATTCGGCATCTTTTTGCAAAGGGGTTGCCAGAAGTGACTTTATGTACCAACTTGACTGGGCCCCAGGTGGCCACATATTTGGACAAATATTATTCAGGGTGTGCCTGAGGGTGTTTGTGGAGGCTACTGACATTTGGACTGATAGCCTGAGTAGAGAACATTGCCCTCCCTAATGTGGGTGGGCCCCATCCAGCCTGTTGAAGGCTGGAAGAAAACAGAGTGGGAGAATTGTTTCTGCCTTTAGATTCAAGCTTTTCTTGGGTCTTCAGCCTGCTGACTTTGGCCTTGAAGTATTGGCCCTCTTTGTTCTCAGGCCTTCAAACTCAGAATGGCATGACACATTCAGCTGGCCTAGGTCTCTGGTCTACAGATTCACATTGCATATCTTGGGGTCTGTCAGTCTCCATAACTGCATGAGCCAAAGCCTTACAACGAATCTCTCTTTACACACATATTCACATGGGTATGTGATATGACATCTGTGTGCATATGCATCATATTATGATAATATAAGAGAATATATATCTATTTATATGTGATATGTTACGTATAATAGGGGATATATTGTGTGTTTACACACACACACACACACACACACACACACACACACACACACAGTAGTTCTTTTCTCCACAGTTTTGATTTCTGTGGTTTCAGTTACTTCATCGTAAACCACAGTCCAAAAATATTATAAGGAAATTCCAAATGTAAGTAATTCATAAGTGTTTGATTACACACCATTAGAGTTGCTTGATGAAATCTTGCACTGCCCTGCTCCATCCTGCCTGGGAACATGAATCATCCTTTTATCCAGAGTATCCATGCTGTATACACTACCCACCCACTAGTCATTTAGCAGCCTTCTTAGTTATGAGATCAGCTATTGTGGTATCACAGTGCCTGTATTCAAGTAACCCTTCTTTTACTTAATAATGGCCCCAAAGTACAATAGTGATACTGGAAATTCAGATATGCTAAAGAGAAGCTGTAAAGTATTTCCTTTAAATGAAAAGGCAAAAATTCTTGACTTAATAAGAAAAGGGAAAAAATTGTGTATCAAATGCGCAAACATCTATAAGAAGGAATCTTCTATCTGTGAAACTGCAAAAAGAAAAAAGAAATTCTTACTAGCTTTGTCATCATACTTAAAACTGCAAAAGTTATGGCCACAGCACACAGGGCGTGCGTAGTCATCGGCCCGGTTCCAGCTCATCCCAGGCCCTGATGACCTCACATCATCAGAGGAAGAAGAGGCGTGAGTGCAGGAGAGAGGGAAGGAGCGCAGTCACACAACCTTGACTGTGGTATACTGTTGCAATTGCCCTGCTTTATTATTAGTTATGACCATAAGTGTTAATTCCTTATTATACCTAATTTATGAGTTAAACTTTATCATATATATGTATGGATAGAAAAATAGATAATATTGAGTTTTGTATTATCTAAGGTTTCAAGCATCCCTAGAGTCTTAGAAACATATCTCTCAGGGATAAAGGAGGAAGAGCTGCTGTGGTGTGTGTGTGTGTGTGTGTGTGTGTGTGTGTGCACGCGTGTGCACGCATATACTGCTGGTTTTGTTTCTCTGAAGAATATTGGCCTAGGTCTCTCATCTACAGACTCACATTGCAGATACTTTAGCAAAGGTGGTTGTTTGGGGTCAACACAGTCTGGGAGCAGATAGGACTTTTGTGTGGATTATAGAAAGCATCCCTCGTGGCAGGAGGAGTGGAGAAGCTGAGTGTGAGTTGGCTCTGAGGCCTTACTTGCCTTCTTGTCTAGGCACCGTCACGCAGGCCAGAGCTTGGCACACCTGCCCACAGTGGCCCTGCACTGGCTTAGCTGGGGGGGTCAGTGAGGGCCTTTGGGCTGAGTCTGGCCTGTCACCTGTTTCTCTGGGTGAGTTTCCTGGAACACAGCCACACCCATGTGTTCACCATCGTCTGTGGCTGCTTCAGTGCTCTGTGACCTAAGAGCCCTGGTGAGTGGTTACACAGACACCATATGGCTGCAAATCTGGAAATAGTTACTATTGGTCTTTACAAAGTTCATCAACTCTGCTTGCCTGTGTCTGATATGCATTTTCTTTATATCCATGCTTCAAAATTATGAAACAAGTGGGGCATGGTGGTGCATGTTTGTAATCCCCGCGTGTGGGAGGCTGAGACAGGAGGATCGCATGGGTTCGAAGCCAGCCTCAGCTACTTAGTGAGGCTCTCAGCAACTTAGTGAGACCCTGTTTCCAAATAAAATATAAAATAGGTCTGGGAGTATAGCCCAGAGGTAGAAAGCCCCTGGGTTCCACTCCCAGTACCACAAAAAAGAAAAAAAAAACAAAATTATGAAACAAATATACTACTGAGTATAGAAAATACAGCTCAAATGTTGGGAACCAAAGGCTACTTTGGGTCACTTGGTCAGCATTTACTTATAAACACAATGCAGCGCTGGGATCCTACTGATGCTAGGAATACACAGATTCTGATTCTATTTAAGAGAAAGAGAGAAAGGAGGGAGGAATGAGGGGGAGAGAGGCAGGGAGGCTGAGAAAAAAGAGGGAGGGAGGGAGGGAGAGAGAGAGCACGCACACACTTAAGCCCACAGGAAGCAAATTTTCCAGACCTGAGCCCAATCCCAACTTGAGGAACACAGCAGGCCAGATCCCCAGGGTTTGCAGACTCTGCAGTTTCCTGTGCTGCTGATTGAGCGATGGTCCATACACAGAGGGGTTGTGAAGAATGCTCGGGATGCAAATATACTCTTCTCGAACCTGTCACATGATGGTGGTTTAGAATGAAACACAAGAGATGTATAGGGTTTGGATTGGAACACCCAACAAGAAAATACTTTGATATAGCTGTGTGATTTTTGTTCAGAGTTTCTTTAAGAGGGGAAAAAGAAACTGACTCACACATGTTAGATTCTTCCTTTTGCAAAGGAGAAGTTAAAAGGGGATGGAATGCTGACAGATACAAAAATGTCGCCAGGGAAAACCCAGTATCCTCCAACAATGAGATGAGAAAGAACATTTCCTATGAGACCAAGAGCTGTCTGCAAAGTAATGAGGTCAGAAAATGCTACACTCTTCTACACCCACCTGCCATGCTGTTCCTGCACCTGTGTCCCAGGGTGCATATGCCAGGCAGTGCCGGCCTCTCTCCCCAGGTCAGGAGGTAGTGAGACTTTGAATTCCTACTAGACCTTTCTGAAGGGATCTCTCAGGAGGGGGAGAGTCCTTCCTTCTGCTGGAATGGTCTGGCTCACATTTTTCACTTTTAAGAAGCTACAAATCAGTAGCATCTTGCTTCTGTAAAGGAAGTTTGGGGTTAGAACCATCCTGTGCAAAGAATTCTTAAGAAGTGGATGGAGTGTTCAGGCCTGCAAAACACTATAGTTTTGAAAATAGCCGGTAGGTGGCACTGTTAAAACAGTCTGGCTGAGGGAAAATGTTAGGTCAATGAACAGAGAAGGGAAGGAAAGGGCTTTCATTAGCAGGACCCTCTCTTTGCCTTTCAATCTGCAGATACAGTCATTCTAAGTGTACTGGATCCTCAGCCACTTTTAAGGCTATCCTCCCATTCACCTTGACGCAGCCTTCATTCCTCCTGTCCATCCAGCCTCCCCTCTCCTTGGCAGCAGGAGATGTGGCTGTCATTCCTCCGGAGCACAGTCAGGAAAAGTGACATGTTGTGTCTCCTGCCACTGTGCTACAAGAGAGGAGAGCAGCGCAGACGACAGCCGAAGGTGACCATATGGAGGTGTCAAAGCAGCGCGTGTGACTGGAATAGAAACGTACAGAATACAATGCTTGATGCCCTGGCAGGGACTAACTTTATTACATACTGTTAGGGAAGAACAATAAACCCAGGAAGGCTGGTGGCATGGCTCTTGGTGTGAGGGCTCTCCACCTGTGCCTGCTATCCCCGAGGCAGGCCTGAATCGCACTGTCCAGAAGCACTCGGTTACACTGAGTTGCTGTGCTCGGGTCTTTTAGGCTTGGGTTCCTCTGGAATCTGCAGCCAAATACCAGATTTTTAAACCCATTGTCATACGTGTGCATGTGCATGTGTGTGTGTGTGTATATTTATGTGCAACTACTTCAGGGTAAACAGTGAAATCCACTTTGGGGCTTGGCTTATGAAAAATGATCAGCTCTGAAGAGGAAACACTCTTTTATAACTTTCTCTTGTGTACAGTACTTTGCCCTGTATGCAGGCATATTCAATAAATACTATGGTGGATGCAACTCTGACTTTATTTTTCTTTTGTAAACCTGCTATGGTGCAGTGATGAAGATCCTAAGAGAAATAATTTCTTGGAGCACAATTTGTCTTGTCCTTCTTGTCTTTGGAAAGTGAATCGGATCCTTTTTCTTTTTAAGGCATATCTGTGTGGTTCATCAGAAAGCCTCGCTTGCTGTTCTCAATTCAACAAACACTTTCCAATACTGGCTTTGTACAGAGAACTCTATTAGGTACTGTGAGGTTACAGAGATGAATAAGACACAGACCAAACCCTTGAAAACTTTAAATGCAGTGTGGAGAAAAGCCATTTAGACTACTTGTAATAAATAGCAGAATCAAATCCGTGTGGTGATGCTGCCTAAGAGGAGTACTTTAGGAGCAGTATAAAAATGAACAATTAACTCTTGCCAGAGAGTGAAGGAGGTGGATTTGCACCCAATCATGAAGGCTGAATTGAATCTCCTTAGGTGGGAAGAGGAGAAAGGGCCCTTTGGATGAAGGGATGGGTGGGGGGCACAGTGCTGCATTTGAGGGGCCCATCATTGCCCCCAACCGGCCTCATGGAATGACCAGGGGTGGAAGCTGACACAGGGAGGCCGTTCAGGAACATGAATGCATCTCAGAGTTTAAACCCAGCAGAAGGCATTACTAGTTGATAAACAGTGCCTGGGACAGCACTGAGAAGGATCCAGCTTTAGTCAAGTCAAGGAGCGTGTGTAGGGGGTGAGTTAGAACATAGGTAGGAAAGAACAGCAGAGTTGAAGGCTCCATGACCATCTGGTAAGAGCAGAAGTTGGAGGAACATTCACCCCAACTTCTCTTCCATATCCTTCTTCCTTGAGACGGAAGCTCCTCAGATTCTACAGAGGGAAGGAAAGAAACTTCTGCATCTGAAAGAGCCAACATTCAGAACTCTCTCCTCTCTGCATATGTTTGGCAGCTACCAACAATCCAACCTGGCCACAAAGGTTTTGCTGGTGAGCGTAGCTGCTTTTAATTAACTTGTGTGAGAATCCGCCCAGACAGGTGCAAATTGAACGTGTCCATGAAGATCCCCTAATGAAGGCTGAATTATAATTAAGCTTATTTTCTTCCCCTGCATGTCTAGTTCCCCTTGCTTCTGCAGCAACAGAAGCAGCACCAATATTTCAGCAACAGGAGGACTCTTTGAATCAAACTCTGGATTTGGTATCAACTAGAAGAGGGGATTTGTGAGGCCAAAGAATTTTTAAAGTTGAGACTCAATGAACTGTTGAAGGTTGGGATCCACTGTGGATCAGTTCAAAGGGACTCCACAATACTTTAAGCTGATGCTACAGAGAGGGATGGAGCTGGGGGAGGGAGGGAGGGAGCAGCAGAAGGTTAGAAGCAGAGAATCGCCACCTGCAAGGTTTGAAACTAACAGGACCTGTGGGCAGAGGCAGCTTGGGAATGAGGGAGCTTCCTTGAACAGCTCATGGCCCGGGGACATGGTGACAGAAAGGTGACATGGGATCCTGTCGTGTTCCTGAGGATGAGCCCAGGTGGGCAGCAGGCTTCTGCTGCATATTGAATATGATGTTCAAACTCTGAGATCAGCCCAATCTTAGCCCTAATGCTGCTGCAGAGTCCTTGGCAAGGAAAGCTCTATTATTTCCTCATCTTGTTTTATGAGATGGCTCTTCCTAGGATTCCTCAGTTCCCTTTTCCTTATTTGTGATTTTCCACACCAAAGTGAACTTTTCATTTTCTTTTGAATGAAAAGTTCTATTTGTCTTGGTGGTGAAGAGTAAGCAGACAGTCTTAAATGCCAATTCTCTTCCTGTCTAACTTTAAAAAATACCCAGTCTGAGGAGTGACAGGAGGAACAACAGTTTTGACAAAGAGCAACCGTATCTTTCAGCAAATGCATTCATTAGGGCCATGTTTACACTTCTTGTTGTCAACTAAACATCTGCCTAAATAGGTTTCCTGAGTATAAAAAGTCGTAACTATCTGTCCACATGGGATAATGTACTCTATTTAATTTTTATAAGTTCATGCAAACCATGGGCTTCTAGGTTCTGGAGTAAGAGGGTTGTGAACACAGTCATTTGTATTTTCTGTCTTGAGATGGTCTTGGCTGTAGAAAGAGGATGATGTTGCCAGAAGACCTGGGTTGAGTCTCGCTTTCAACATTTGGAGGCTGAGAGGTCTTGGGGAAATCACCTCTGTTTCTCCATTTATAAAGGAGAGATAGTGATTTCTCCCAGGATGAACATGAAGATACAACTTCACGTTGTATCTTCATTGGTCACTTAGCAATGAAAAAATAATGTCCTGAGAAACTTTTGCTAAGGGTACAAGTGGAGTAATTTGATTTAGCTATGTGGCCCAGGGCGCAGCAGCCTGGCATTCATGGGTTCCAAGAGGTGCACAATTCATGGGTTCTAACAATGAAGGACTCATCCTGACAACAAGCATTAAATTATCCAGTAAAGTAGAGAGAGAGGGAGGGAGGGAGGGAGGGAGGGAGGGAGGGAGGGAGGGAGAGAGAGAGAGAAAGAGAGAGAGAGAGAGAGAGAGAAAGAGAGAGAGAAAGAGAGAGAAAGAGAGAGAAAGAGAGAATGAATGGTGGTATAAACATGGATATGAGTACCAGTAGAATAGTGGAAGGAGACTTGGGGAGGGAGGCAGAGAGGGGACAAAGGAGATTTGATGAAGGAAACAGTTCAAGTAATGCTTTGTACATATATGAAAGTATACCAATCTCAATAATGCCTGTCAATGCCAATCTCAATAATATGTGTGAGGAGGAGGAGGGAATGAGGTGGGATCTGGAGGGAAGCACAAGGGCTGTGTACATGTATTTTTCTATCGCTCTGAACCTTATCATGATGTATAATTATAATGTACCCATAAAGCCTATTTTAAAAATGGGCAAATAACTTGAATAGACATTTCTCAAAAGAAGATATACAAATGGCCAACAGGTATATGAGAAAATAGTCAACATTACTAATTATGAGGGCAGTGCAAATCAAAACTGCAATGAGATATTTTATATTTATATATATAAATATATTTTATATTTATATATAGATATAAATTGACATAGATATATAATTATAGGAATGGATATATAGAGGTATAGGTATCTCTCTCGATAGATAGCTAGATAGCTAGATAGCTAGATAGCTAGCTAGCTAGCTAGATAGATAGATAGATATCCCAAGGAGGTAGAGAAATTGAAATCAATGTATACTGTTAGTGGTAATGTAAACTGGTGCAGCTGCTATCAAAGCAATATGGAGTTTCCTAAAAACTTAAAATAGAACTGCCATATGATCCAGAAATCCTGCTTTTGGACACATATCCAGAAGAACTGAAATCAGGATCTGGAAGAGAGATTCGCACTCCCAAGTTCACTGCAGCATCACTCACAAGAGCCAAGCTATGGCCACAACCTAAATGTCCACTGGCAGATGGATAAGGAAAATACATACATGTGGAATATTGTTCAGCCTCAGAAAAAGAGAAATTATGCCATATGCCACAAAGAATATGAATTTGGAGGGCACTATTTTTAAGTAAAACAAGGCAGCAATTGGAAGATAAACTCTTTTGTATGAAGATTTTATAGTAGTCAAAATCACAGAAGCAGAATAGAGTAGTAGTTGACAGGGGTTGGGGTGGGGAGAAATGGGGAGCTATTATTCAAAACATATGTATTACAGTGCACCAATAAAAAACAACTAAATTCAGAGTACTCTAGTGATACATGTATATTTGTGTTTATAGCAGCACAATTGACAAAAGCCAAATTATGTAACCAATAGGTATCTATCAACAGATGAATGGAAAAAGAAAATGTGGTATATATACACACAATGAAATTTTACTCAGCCATAAAAAACTATGTAATTTGTAGAGAAATGGATAAAACTAGAGAATATTATGCCAAGTAATATTGGCCAGTCTCAGAAAATCAGGGGTTGAATGCTCTCTCTCATATATGGAAGCAAGAGAGAAGGTACAAAACAAAACAACTGAGAAACTTACCAGTAGCATAGTGAGCGGGGATGGGAGAAGGACATGGAGAGGGGGAAAGGAAGAACTGATGAATAAATGGTTCAAATTATGCTGTGCCCATGTGTGAAGGTATCGCTATCAATCTTACTATTACATTCAGGAAGGGGGAGGGTAGTGAGGTGGAATCGGAAGGGAAACGCACCAAGACATGGCTGCAGGTTTGTCTGTGTGACTTTGAACTTCTCTAAGATGTATCATTATAACGAACCAATAAAAATAGAAAAAAGCTATGAGTAAGTTCTAGAAGTCTGCTATAGAACATTTGACTTTAGTTACCAATATTGTATTACACACTTAGAAATTGTTAGCAGAACAGATCTCAGGTCAAGTGTTCTTACTATAAAAATAAATAAGCCGAAACAATAAAAGTACCTAAGGAAATTTTGGGGGATAATGGCTATGTTTATTACCTGGATTGTGTCTACAGTATCTTGATATTTGCATATATCCAAACTCATCAAACTATTCACAATAACGCATTGCTTTTTTTGTATATTAACTATTATTCAGTACAGTTGTTTAAAAATTGTCTGTTAGCGGGGTGTGGTGGCATACGCTTGTAATCCCAGCGCTTGGGAGGCTAAGACAGGAGGATCGCACAGGTTCAAAGCCAGCTTCAGCTACTGAGTAAGGCTCTCAGCAACTTAGTGAGACCCTGTTTCCAAATAAAGTATAAAATAGGTCTGGGAGTATAGCCCAGAGGTAGAAAAGCCCTTGGGTTCCACCCCCAGTATCACACACACAAAAAAATGTCTGTTATTCTGAGAGAAATTTTAGCTCATGTTTTAAACCAGGGTAGCTGAGGTCAGGCAGTTAGGTGCCCACCACTGTTCATGTGATGCATTCTGTCTTGCAGTCCCTTTCTGGCATGCTATACACTAGAGATCTATAATAAGTCAGATATTAAGGGGTTTCTGACAACTTGGGCATTGGAAATGTTTTTAGAAATTCTATCACCTGAAAAGGGTAACACATCGATTATCTGTCACAGTAACCCCTAAATTATATTGATGGTAATATACTAGTACCCAGTCACCAAGAAGTAGAAAGTCATAGGAGGGCAGGTGTGTTTGATGGACAGAAGTGAGAGTGGGGTCACAGAGCTGTCACATAATCTGTTGTGGCTGCCATATCTCAAACATCTATACCACAGCCAGGATCCTAGCAATTTATTTACTCTCACTGGATTTCCAGAAATTTCCTATTTTTCTCTGTCTTGTGCATTTTAAGTCTGGCATGAATAAATGAATGAACCAGTGCAAGATAACCTTTAAAAATAGCGAAAAGTCTAGAAGTGATGCCTTTACCATAACCACAGGGTTTTGTTTTGTTTTGGTACAAATGTTACTGTTGCTTAGAACCTCCCAATGGCCTCCTCTGCCCTTTGTATAAAATGCACATTCCCCACCGTGGGCTGTCACACTATGCAGGATCTGCCTCCTTTCTAACCCTCCACGTCTTACTGGATCACCAGCCCAAGCCACTCTGGACCTCATTCTGTTCCCCAAGCACGCCAAGCTCGTACCTGCTGCAGGACCTTTGCTCTTGAGTTCCTCTCCTAGAGTGGGCTTCCTCCAGATCTCTATACCCCTCCTTCCCCTTCACTCAATAGACTCCTCCTCATAGAGATCTTACCTGGCCGACCAGTCCAAGAGCTCTCCACCTTCAGGCACTGGATTCCATGTACCCTTTTATGTATGTATGTATGTATGTATGTATGTATGTATCTATCTATCTATCTATCTATCTATCTATTTTTTACTATATTGATTACTCTAGCAGTGGACAAAACAATAGCATTTACTACTTTTTTACTATTTACTATAAATTATTATAAATTATATATTATAAATTATTATAATAACTTAAAATAATTTACTATTATTATTGCTACTATTATTACTATTATTATTACTTTATTTACTATTAGCATTGACTGTTAGCACTATTCTATTTACTAATAGCATTACTATTATATATCACTCTCTAATATTACTCTATTTACTATTAGTATTGCTCTATTTATTAATAGCACTTAGTATTATACATTACTCTATATTATTATTGTATATTACTCTCTATATATTACTCTAGTAGTAGACAACTCAATAGCATAATAGCGTGGTCCGCAATGAAGAGCATATGGCTAGATCCCAGTGGTTGCTCTTTCCCTAAGAATCTAATTTGATTTCTCACTTTTCAGCTAGTTCCATGTTTTAACACTTCATATGTATAACTATCTGTGTATTAGTGGCAGCCAATAACTTTCAGAAAGACATTCGTTATGACCATGTTTACACTTCTTGTCAATGAAACATCTGCCCAAATAAGTTTTCTTAGCATAGAATGTCATGACCATATGTCCACATGAGATAACGTACTTTATTTCAGTTTTGTAAGTATGGGAGAACAGCAGGCTGATGTTTTCTGTGGAAGAGGATATTATGGAATCTGAAGACCTGGACTGAATCTTCCCTTGGATGCTTGGTGGTAGAGACGTCCGGTCACCTTGAACAAGTCACCTCTGCTTCAGCATTTGTACAAGGGAAATGATAACTACTTCCCAGGAAGAATATGAATGTATAACCTCTGAGATATTGGGAATTGAGAGGCTAAATAAGAAGTTGTTTACTTATTTGCTTTTATCTGTCTCTTCTCCCTATATTAAAATCTCCACAAGAGCAGGGATATTGTTTCTCTCTTTATTCCTGTGTTCCTAGTGTGGAAACTAGGGCCTGGTGTATAACTGGTACCTACTACATTTGTTGAGTACAGTACATTAGCAGTTGGTTTTCAAAATTGTTCCATGAGATAAATGCATCATTACCACTTCCCATGTGAACAGCCTAAGGTCGTGTGCCAGTGTAAACAGGCTGGTCAGTGTGGTCAGTGTGAACAGGCTGGTCAGTGTGGCCCATCTGAGACTTGGCTCCTCGGTATACAATCTTTTCACCATTTCCCAGAGAGTTAGGGACAATTAACTCTACATACGAGTTTAAGAGTCATTCATGATACCTCTTTGTAGAGTCTCAATTCTAAAACAAGTCTTGTTTGTTGCTTGCAATCTCTATTATCTACTATTTAAAAACACTTTTCATCTCTCTTGATATCATGATATCATCCTTCAACACTTTGGTTCCAAATTTATCTATCACTTCCAGCCTCTATGAGAAAATTAAGATCAATTCCTTTTAGCAAAGAAAATCCAGGTATATATCTTTAACACTTAGGCTGGAGGGCTGTGGGAATTGTTCTGACTTTACATTTCTTCAAATAATATAAGCCAAGACTCATGTTAGTAATTTTTATGGTCATGAAACATAGTACCCTATAGCATGAGAATCTGATGTCACTGAGCTTGTGAAACTAATGTGGCTAGTCCCCAGTGATGTGAGCTTGCCCTGGAAATTTCATCTGACCTTTAGTTTTTTAGCTTGCTGCATATACCTTCCTTTGTGTGATAATGCATCCTGACTTTTCTATTCTTCGGCTTTTTGCCCTCTCCTATGCATCTATACCCTATACACAATATAGGTCCTCACAAGTGCCTTTCTTTCTTTCTTTCTTTTTTTCTTTCTTTCTTTCTTTCTTTCTTTCTTTCTTTCTTTCTTTCTTTCTTTCTTTCTTTTTTTGTTTTTGTTTTGTATGTGGTACTGGGGGTGGAACTCAGAGGCTTTCTACCTCCGGGCTGTACTCCCAGACCCATTTTATATTTTATTTGTAAACAGGGTCTCACTAAGTTGCTGAGAGCCTCACTAAGTAGCTAAGGCTGGCTTCGAACCTGCGCAATCCTCCTGTCTCAGCCTCCCAAGCGCGGGGATTACAAGTGTGTGCCACCACACCCGGTACACAAGTGCCTTTCTTTCTCCTCCATTCTCATTCTCACGTCTGGAGCCCTCAACCAACATTCCATCACCACAGAATTCTCCCTTTATTTGAATCACTGTCCTTTCTCATCAACCAAGTTCCTTTGGCCCTTTTTTATCTGTTCTGGATTCATTAACTGTCCATCCAAGTACTGCTAATGGCTCCCATCTCCCATCTCCCCAGCCTTAGTCATAATTCCTCTTTAGAGATTGTGATGGATTTGTCATGTGTTGACTTGGGCCGACTCAACACATCCCAAAGTTCCCTGCCTGCATATTTCTGACTAGAGTAGGCCACAGAAAACCCTCATGGTCAGGGGGAGGGGGAGTCTAGCGGCAGAAGTGACACAGCAGACATCTCTAGCTTATACACATTTTCACTTATCTGGTATTAGGGAGGAGTGGCAGCCAAATCAATAACTTTCCCCAGACTCTTCTCCTGCTCCCCCAATTTCTGGGCTAGTTGTGCACTTAGCTCCCTGAAGAGGGACATCAGTTTCTCCTCTGGGAAGCCCATCAAGGTCAGAGGCAGAAGGCACTGAGTTAGATTTCAGCCCATCCTTGCAAGAGAAGACACCAGAGAGCTTGGTCTCTCTCTCTCCACATTTGTACAGAGAAGAAGTCACATGAACATATAGTGAGAAGGTAGCTGCCTACCTGCCAGAAAGAGAGGCCTCACCAGGAATGAACCCTGCTGGACCTTGACCTTGGACTTTTCAGCCTTCAGAACTATGACAAAATAAATTTCTCTTGCTTAAGTCACCCTGCCAGAGAGAAAATAAATTTATGCTGTTTAAGATACACGGTTAGTGGCATTTTGTTATGGCAGCCCAAGCAGACTAAGACATCCATCTTCCCTTCATGATTTTCTGTCCTCCTGACTCCAGAATCAACACAAAGACCATAACTCAGCGCCACAGAGACCGTGACTGGCAAACCACAATTGTGCAAGGTCAAACTCCTGTCACATATTCTTACTTATTTATAAATATATAAGACATGTAGATATGCATATATATATATATATATATATATAAATATATACATATACTTCTTAGTGAAATTCTTTTATAAAGATGTTGGTTGTATTAAAGCTGGCACCAAATCATGCAAAATATGCCTTGCCCACCATGTGCCTTCTACCTAGTACACATTCCCAGTGCAGCAGCAAAACACCTTACCCTGTCACCGTCTATAGGAAAGAAAGTCCATGTCTAGGCAAGGTGGACTCAATACTTCTGCTTCTGACATCTCTTTCAGTGTGTGTGTGTGTGTGTGTGTGTATTGCTGGGGGTTGAACCCAGTCCCTTTTGGATGCAAGAACATACTCTACCGCTGAGCTATATTCCCAATGCCTGACTTATACCTCCAGCCTGTACCTCATTAATTTTCATATTATTTCCTCATTTTCCTGCCCAATCCCTCACCATGATCCCTGTTTTGAAAATACCATAATCGCTGAATGGCACTCAGAGATTCAAATACATGTTTGTATGATAAAGGTAGCACCTACTGACTTTTATTTTTAATTGCTGCATTGCAATTACACATCATAGTAAGGCCCAGAGGGAGAGAAACATACATGCACACAGCATTCATTGTGCGTTTCCCTCCCAGTATTTACAGTGATATAGATAACTTCACATATGAACAAAATGGTACTTGAATTGTTTTCATCCTCGGAACTCCCGTTCTCTCTCCGTCACTCCCCTCATCCCCTTCCACTATTCTCCTAGTGTTTCCCCTCATTTATCTGAAGTCCTCTTTGTTTCCTGTTTTTTCATGACTCTTTACTTTTTGTGACTGGCTTTGAAACACCACAAAAGCTTATAAAAACCCCTCTCTTAGACTACAGGCTGGCATCAACACTTTCTTCCCTCTGCCCCGGTATATTTTCAAAGTATATTGTCATCTGTCTTTTATTTTGATGGACTGAGCTAAAAGAAGTTTCAAGGCTGTATGGCTTGGATATGAGGGGGAAAGAGGACAGAAGAGGCATTACAAAAGACAGACAATGGGAGTTTGAGTCTGCAGGGGAGCTTGGCATGAGGATCAATGTGCACAAGGAAGAAAGAGACCTCAGAGGCATGGGCCACCTAACGCTAATGTGCACATACCAGGAAAAGCCTGGCTCCTGGGTGGCGGGAAAACTCCCAGCCTTGTCATCTGCAACACTGAAAGAAAATTGACTCTGGGACACTCAGAGAAACCATGCATGCATGTATACATGCAATGCATCCATCCATCCACGTACTCAATTCACCATAGGTTGATGAAATGCCTCCTACATGCCAGGCACCATTCTAAGCACTTAGGCTAGAGCAGAGAATAAAACAAGCCTTTATGTAACTTGTACTCTATGAGAGGCATAGCTAAACTATAGCAGAAATAACATATTTAGCTTTTACTATAGATCAGTGTTTCTCAACATTATTTTTCCCCTTCTAAGGGGCTTTTAAGATACTTTTTCTTTTTCCAAACTGCCTCCAAATAAAAATTTAATACCACACACTACTTTATCAATCTATCCACTATATGTATACCTGTGTTTTAGACACAAAAAGCATACAATTTTTTCTATTATTCCCACTCCAGAACAAATATTGCTCCTTTGGGATTATACTGTTCCTTCGAATGCAAATCTCCCATACTCATAGCAAGACTAACTTGTGAGATGTACAGGTCCTAGTAATATACAGCAGGACAGAAAGGAACACAAATATATGTGTCCTACCACGGCCATTTAAAAAGTGTTATGCCAACAGGTGCGATGGCTCATGTAGGAATGTCTACCTATAGAATAAAACAATTGATGGTATGGCCCGTATATAGTTAAGACTATAGACACTGACTATTTAAGCAATGTAAATTGCTGGGTTGTGAGCTTTTGAATCTGTAGCCTGGATTTGAGTATAGTTATGAACAGTTATGTCTTTTGGCCTTCCTACCCAGTCTTCCAGTTCATATTTAGACCCTTTGTTCTCTAAACTGCCTCATGAACTAGCCTACACTATTCTAGTGCTTATCAACCAAACTTAATTTGTGAGGCCTCTCAGATGAGATAGCACACGGTGGCCTGAGTTTGCTAGCATTATGGATGTTAAGTGAACAAAGCTACCATTTGTTTATTGTGTCTGTATTAGTTTTACTATATCTGCATAACAAATTACTACAAATAAGGTGAGTCTGACAATCATCCGTTTACGAGCTCTTAGTTCTATAGGTGCAAAGCCCAAGACAGTGGGACAGGATCCTGTGCTTAGGGTCTCACAGCACTAATGCCAAGCCTCTGCTGAGCTGGGTTCCATCTGGTATTCTGGGTAAAAGTCCATCCTGAACTCATTCTCATTGTTGGCAGAATTTGGTTTCTTGCAATTGCAGGACTGAGGTCCACATTTCCTAGCTGGATGTCAGCCAAGGATATTCTAGGCTTCCATAGGATTCCCACAGCCCTCAACATGAGATTTTCCCCATCATCAAATGGCCAGTGGTATATCAAACCCTCCTCATGCTTCAAATGCAACTTTCTCTCTTGCTACAAGTGAGAAAACTGCTTTAAAAAGCCAAGCATGAGAAGGAGGGAGGGAGAGGGAATCGGGTGGGAATTGGGTAAGGGCTAATTGAGTGGTGTGTGCATGTAAGTCTCTACCATCGTGTACTCCATTAAGATGTTTGACTACAATGCACCAATAAAAAAAATTAAAAGGCCATGTGTTCAAAATCATTAGCAGTCAAGGAGATGCAAATCGAAACTTCACTGAGATTCCACCTGACCCCAATTAGGATGGCAATAGTCCAGAAAACAAACAACAAGAAATGCTGGTGATGATGTGGGGAAATAAGAATTCTTATACATGGTCAGTGAGATTAAAAATTAATGCAGTTGCTATGGAGATCAGTGTGGAGATTCCTTGGGAAATTGGGAATGGATCCACCATATTATCTGGCTATACCATTCCTAGGTATTCTTCCAAAGGGCCTGAAATCGAATATTATCATGATACACAAAATCTCCATGTTTATAGCACACAATTCACAATGGCCAAGTTATGTTAACCAACCTAGGGGTTCATCAACAGATGAATGAATTGCAAAATTATGAGCTATACATACAATGAAATTCTACTCAGCAATAAAGAAAAACAGAATTGCTGGGCGTGGTGGTGCACGCTAGTAATCCCAATACTTGGGAGGCAGCGACAGGAGGATCACGCAGGTTTGAAGCCAGCATCAGCTACTTAGCGAGGCTCTCAGCAACTTAGTGAGACCCTGTTTCCAAATAAAATATAAAATAGGTCTGGGAGTGTAGGCTAGAAGTAGGAAAGCCCCTGGGTTCCATCCAGTACCACAAAAAAAAAAAAAGAAAAAAAAAAGAACGTCATTTGCAGAAAAATAGATGGACCTGGAAAACATTATGTTGTGATTTGCCAATCACAGAAAGTCATATGTTTTTGCTCATGTGTAGAAGCTATGGAGAGATAAGGATATAAGAGGAACTTTAGACTAAGGAGGAGAAAACTCAGTGGTGGGCTGGAAGGGATATAGAAGAGGGTCGAGGGATGAGGGGGAATTAATGAAGGGAATATTTCCATTGATGTTATGTACACATGCAAAATTATCTATGCCATTCTCCATATCAGGTATGGGGAAGGGAGAGTGTAGGGAGGCAGCCTGGGGAAGCTCACCGAGAGAGCTGTGTGTACATTTTCCCCTATCACTCAGAACTAATTATGATGTGAGACTACAGTGTACCAGGAAGACATATTTAAAAATCAAAAAGGCCGTGTGATTAGACCAGGCCCACCAAATAATCTCCCTGCCATAAAATCTGTGCCATCTAAACATACCTAATCACAGAACCAAAAGCTTCCATCGATGCAGAGCATGTACATCCTTGGGGGCCATCCTAGAATTCTGCCTACTACAGTACCACTGTTAAACTAATGACAACCTAAAATCCACAGGCAGCATTTATTCTTGTGTAATGTTTCAGGTAAAAACAATATTTCATTTCTTTCACTTGGAAGACTACTATTTTTTTCTTCTACCTTCTCTTTGGGCAAACAACACTCATGTTCTCATTAGCGGCTAGATAACACAGACTACAGCACCCAGCAATGATGAATTTCTTCATTCCTTTAACATTTTTAATTCTTATGTCACTTAGTCACAAAATTAATGCGCTCATTAAAGATAATTTTAGAAAATCAGAATAATAAAAATAGTAATCCTGTCTTCCAAATGCAACCACCATGCCATGAGACAAAAAGCATTTTGATAATTATAATATGAAAGCAAATTTCATGGCAGACAAGATGGCTTGCACAAAGTTGATGCTACTTTGTGGCATCTGTTGGAACCAGGGTGGCAAACTTTTACTCTGGTGAGGGTAAATTTTCTTTTGAAGGAAGAGAATATATGTATTCCTGTTAGTACAGAAAGTGGTTCGTCTTGAGGAATGGAACAAGGTAGCTGTATTAGTTTCCCCGTTCTCCTATAGCAAATTATCACAGACTTAATGACTTAAATCAACATGAATTTACTTCTTACTGATGGTCAGAAATCCAAAGTGTATATCAGGGCTAAGTTCTTCTATATTTTATACTTGATTTCTGCCAAATGACCAAGAAGCAATCCTCTAGATTTTATAACAGAGAATTGATTGGTTTTTATTAGCTTCTAGAGACAGCCCACATTCTTTGATTTGGGCCCACATCACTCTTCCATCATTCTAACTCCTTTTCTGACTTTGTCCTTCCTGTCACCTTCTAATTGATTACATTGGACCCACCTAGATAATTCAGAATATTTTATCTTGACTTAAGTATGTAAAGTCCTTTCTATTATAAAAGGTAATATAGACCCAGGTTCTGGCATTCAGATATGGACATCTTTGGGGCCATCATTTTATCTGTTGTGTAAGCCTTGGACCTGAAGAAAAGAACCAGTTCCTGTGGTTTTTGGGTCACTCCCAGAGGCATTGTGAAGGCTGGAGTGGTATTAGTGGTGAGGCTGGGCTTAGTCAGTCAGCAGAGCAGGAACAGAACTCCAAGGTTGGGATGCTACATTCCTGTAGCTTAAGAGTCCATAGACATTCACCTGAGTTCCAACCTCACTTGACTTAATAGGCTCAAGCAGAGTGTGGTCCTACATCTTAAGTCAAAGATGGAAGATATTTCTGGATCAGCAGAGATTGATGCTAGAACTTCTTAAAATGTATCACCCTGGTCACTACAGGTTTTCCTGAAGAAAATGACCATCTGGTACAGCCCTAACTGGTTATAGTATGATAAGGAATAACCTTCTCCCTCAGAATTTCTAGGGAAGATCTAGGCATAACCACCAATGGTATGGGCTATCCTATCTGGGTATGAACACTGTTTCATGGTGAGGAAACCCTGCTGTTTAGTAGCAATAAAGAGTCCCAAATAGTTCTAAACACTTGAGCCTGAAATACCTACCTTTTTGAAGCTGGCACATTTACGTTTACACTCTTGATGAAATCTAACAGCATACACCAGAGTCAAGGATGTCTTTTCTATAGCTTCCTTCAATCATACAACCTGGATACAACCTGGTACACCTGCCATACCTAATGTTTTCAGGTTTTCCCACAACTGCATAGCTCTCTTTTGAGCAGCTGCAAGGGTGACATTTTCTAGGTGTTTTTTAGACCTGCTCTGAGGGATATAGGTTACCATGGGAGATTATACTTGAGGCATTAGAAGCCATTAAGCGAAACTAATGCTTTCATAATGCAGGAATGTTTATCAGCTGCTGGTACCATATTTCCTCTCATCTTTTATTTCTTTCAGTCTTAATAGGGCCCTCACACTATTCAACGGCTTATCGATGCTGGCAGCACTGTGTTGCTGATTTCCTGTGCACGTACCACTTGCCGTCCCTGCTGTCTATACTCATGCTGTGTTAGCTGTTGACCCAATTTAATGCTTAGCTGGAAACTCGCCTCTCAGTTGTGATTAACGGGGGGAAAAGAGAGAAGAAGAGGTGATTCAGTTACTTGCATATGTATAATCCTTTGATTAAAGGGAAAAAAATGGTGGTGAGGAAGGAAGTTGTCTAATGATCCACATACTTGGGATTTCTTTTTAGGCTCAAGTTTCTTACTCACAATGCCAGCTTTGAAAGCCTGGATTACCCTTCTCAAGTCACTCTAGCAGGCTCACTTTCAATTATATGTGACCTCATACATCTCCAAGTAGATTTTCTTAAAGCTTTCTTTCAACCATAGAGCCACAACTTTATCTTTAATTCATTTAATTCCCAGGCAGGACTCTTTCAGCATAATTTCCAAATTAGGAAAAAAGATGGAGGGGGGTGATGTACATGCACCATCACCAGGGATGGGATAATGGGGTTGTGCTCAGGAGAGTTGAAAGGGTACAAAGGACTGCAAGTTGTATACGAGACATCTTGTGCATTATCCCAGCATTTTCAACAAGCCAGCTTTCCTACATACTCAGTACATTCCCTGAGAATTAGAGAGCCAAGGAGAGCTGGAAATGGAAAGAGGCTTTGAGGACATCTAATCTACCACTGTCACTTCACAGAGGAGGAATTGGAGGCCCAGAGCCATTCAACAATTTGCCTACAGCTGCCTATTTACAGAAGAGACACTAAAATCCAAATGTCTTTATTACCAGATGAGCAATGTTTTCCCAGAACAGGGTGCCCATCCTTCCTCCCTTGACTCAGAAACCTCAGCTGCACAGAGCCTGGTGATAGGAGGTCACTCTACATGCTGGGTAGTCCTCCTCCCCTGAGCCCAGAGTGCTAACCCCTAGCCATCAGTGGCTTTAGAACCTGGACAAGAGTACGTGGCTGGTATCCTTCCCCAAGGACAGGATAAGCACACCCTAATTCCCAGAACCTGTGAATATGTCAGGTTACATGGCAAAAGGGAATTAAGGTTGTACAAAGTTAAGGTTGTTAATCAGCTGTTCTTAAAAAACAATATGTCTATCCTGGATCATCCCGGTGGGTGGGCTCAATGTCATTACAGTAGTCCTTAAAAGTGGAAGATGGAGGAGAAAACGGCCAGGATGATGCTATATGAGATGGGGGCTACTTGATGTTGCTTGTTTTGAAGAGGAAAGATGACAAGGCCCAGGGAGGGCAGAAGTCTCTAAAAGCCAGAAAAGGGAAGAATTAAATTCTCCTCCAGAGGCTCCAGAAAGGACAGGGTCCATCAGCATCTTCACGTTATTCCAGTAAGACCTGTGTTAGATTTTCTAACCTACAGAACTGAGAGAGGAGAAATTTGTGTCATTGAAAGTCACTATTTTTATTATTTTTTTTCAGTGTTTGGGATGGAATCCAGGCCTTGGCACATGCTGTTGTTTGGATTTAAAATGTCTCCCAAAGTTCATGTGTTAGTCAATGCAGCCAAATTCAGGTGGGAGGGGGCATGGTTGGAGAAGGGATCTTGGGAGCATGGTCAGGGACTGTGTCTGTTGCTGACCTTCCCCCTCTCCTTCCAGCTGCCATGACAAAGAATAGTTTTCCTCTGCCATGTGTCTTGTCTCCATGGTTTATGTTTTGGAGCTAACAGACCAAGGTCTAAACCTCTAAAACTGTGGGCCAAATAAATATTTCCTCCCCTAAGATGTGCTTATCAGGTGTTTTGGAAACAGCTACTACAGAAAACTCAGCTAAGCCACGTGCTAATCATACACTTTAGCCACAATTTATCATAGCCATCATAGGAGACCAATAGAGAGTTAGAAGGACTGCATACAAATCAGTGCATCAGAGTTAAAAATGCTATGCTCTTATCTGGAAAATAGGACACCATTCTCTCATCAGCTTCTTTGATGATTGACCAGGTATGAACCTGGTCATGTCTCCAATGCATGAAATGAGGGGCAAGGGACAATAGTGTCTCACTGTCTCCTACCCTGGCCTTCCAGGCATATTGTCATATGGTTTCTGCTGCCTCTAGTGCATTAAAACAACTCAAATGAAAAGTGTGGATTTGCAACAGTTTCCTCTTTTTATCCCCATCAACTAGTTTAATGCTTGAAATTTTGTAGGTGGTTAGTAAATCTTTATGGAACTGAAATGCATGCATACAGGAAATAACCTCGTTTCTGTATTTCCCATAGAAATATGTACACCGAACACAAATAAAAGAAAGGGATTCTTCTTAACTCTCAGTGCATTTGAATTTGAGAGTTTTTTTTTTTTTGGCAGAATGAGGGCTTAGGGTAAGGTGTAACTGTGTGAAAGGTAGGAAACTATGGCCTTTGATGTACGGGAAAGTCTTTAATGTTGCTTCTTTCCCAGCTGCAAGTGAATATGAACAAATGAAGATGTATTTTAAGGGCTGGTTGACAGGCAGTGTTGGAAGTCCAAACTATTGTTGCTACGGTGGAACAGCTTGTCACAGCAGCGTCATTTATTCTTTTTCTCTGAAAGCCTGGCACAGTATCCGCAACTGAAACTGCTTTTGTTGAGGACTCAACTGACGCCGCCAACCAAGCCAAACTGTGTGGCCACTGTGTGTGTCTGGTTGCATGTTAATTGTGCCAGTGTCCTCAGGTGACACCCGGAAGGCTGGACAGTTGACAATGAGCAACACGTCATAGGCTCTGCCAGTCGTCCTCTCTCCCACCCTTTCCCATCGGCAGTTCCTGGGACCCTGCCATTTCCTTTCCTCTCTATTTTTCTCTCTGCCCTAGAGGATTCCATTTGTTCTGGCTGTCACCCAGTTGCATTCTTTTCCACAGACCGACACTGGCCACGAACTTCATCTTAGGTGATGGCTGAGTGCCAGAAAAGTTGCACATGAGCTGAAATCTGCAAACAGGAACGTTTCTGAATGCAAACAGAAGCCTGGACCTTATGGGAATTGACCTAAATTCTCCCCATTTGTCGGGGTCTCCCTACAAGCCCCTCCTCCGGGGAACTCTGGATTTCTCACAATGGTATTATTCTCTGCACAACTCTTGACTTGTAACCTTTTTGACACAAATCATAGGCTGTGATAAATTCTAGTTTTTTTTCCCCCTCCTTCAAAATATAAACTTCCTAGAGTCAGGGCATATAGATTTTTATATCTTTGTATCCTCTAATTTCCTGAAGAAAAGTTTATACAGTTGGGACTTAGTCCATTATTTGGTGCATTAAATGAAAGCTATAAGTGTGTGTTTTGTGTATGCATTTATGTTTTCACAGAGAGAGAGAATATGTGTGTGTGTGTGTGTGTGCGTGTGTGTGTGTGTGTGTGTGTGTGAGTGGGGGGGGACTGAGGATGGACCAAGAGTGTTCTACCTCTGAGCTATATCCCCCGCCCTATTTTTGTTGAGGGCCTTGCTAAGTTGCTGAGGCTGTTTTTGACCTTGCAATTCCCCCCTCCCCATCTCAGCCCCCCAAGTACTAGGATGACAGATGTGCACCACCACAGCCATCACTCCAGCACTAGCTCTTTTTTTTCTTTTTCGGGTCTGGGGATGGAATCTAGGGGCATTTGACCTCCAAGCTATACCCTCTGCCCTATTTTTTATTCTTTATTTTAGAACAGGGTCTCACTAAGTTGCAGAGGGCCTCATTAAGTATCTGAGGCTGTCCATGAACCGCAATCCTCTGGTCTAAGCCTCCCAAATGGTGGGATTATAAGAGTGCTCCACCAGGCCCAACCCCCAGCATTAGCTCTTTTTAATACATATTTTTTTCAATAAAATTGATGAAATGTCCCTCTGAGGAAAATAACATTCTGCTTTTTTATATAATATCATCTTTAAATTATCTCCTACTTAAAGAGAAATAAACTAATACCTACTTACATATATAAATAATGATGACTAACCTCTTAAATCCTAAGTTTTCAATTCTGAAAACATAATAATTATTTCAAAGTTACCATAAGTAGTATATTTGTTGCTCAGTTTAAGTTTTTAGAAGTGTTCCACATCTGGGATTATAGGACAAAGTGGCTTAAAAATTTGTCCTGAGACTATTTCTAGCCTCAGTACCACACACACAAAAAAATTAAGGAGCAAGAACACAGTCTTTGGAGGTCTCTCAAGATTTAAAACTTGTTTTCAAAGGTCCTATCACTTAAACTCGATGAGGCTGTAGTTCAAGGAATGATGTTTCTTTTCCCATCATATACATTTTTTGCTCATCTTACGTAGTAAACCATAGTCCCTCAACATTGATCTAGCTAAGTGGTCCCAACCTTGTGCATGTATCTTAATGTTGATCTCATTGTTTAAGATGGTTTTTCAACTTGAGACCTTACTCTGGCCTACAGAATCCTAAGACTTCCCACGTATTTCTATTATTCCTTGGCAGCCTGTAATGTTGACCTCTGTGTTAACTTTTCTGAACAGAAGCCTCTATCGATCAGCATGACAATGGTGGAACCCTATGCAGCCACCTGCATACAGGGGTGCAGTGGCCTCTGATGTTGGTGACAGGAACTATCCTCTTTGAACCTCTTTCTCAAAGAACAGTCATTAAACTAAGGGAGAGCTCAGAGTTCAATGAAATTTGTCTTTAGTGGGGCCAAGAAAGCATATGGACAGACAACTGAGAATGGGCATTGCGCCTAGGACTTTAAATTGCACTTAGGAAATAAATCAAGAGAGAAAAAAAACTTTGTTCTGGTCTGCAGAGAGCTTAATCTATTGATATATATTCAGAAAGAGGCAGCACACACGAAAAGAAGGTTATTTTATTTAAGTCAATGGACCACATGATGGAATTTCTGATGTGGAAAGGAGAATAATGATTGTCTACCAACTTCTATATTTTGTGAATGGAAGAGCTAATGACCAAAGAGATAACAGGCACAGCCCAAGGCCACATATCTGGGGAGTTCATCCTCTGTGGGATTTTGTGTCACAAAACCAACATTTTTAATCATAGAATATCAATGCTCAAACCAATATCAGAAATCAAGGGCCAGCCTCCTCCCCTGAACATGCATTCTTCATGCAGTTCCTTAAGTGAGTTATTTCATATTTGTGTCGTCATGAGAAAATTAACCAAGAACATGGAGGGGATCTGAAAAGAGCAGCGAGGCTTGGAGTTGGAGTCCTAAGAATTGCACACTTCATTCATTTGTGCATTAAAGTTCACTGAGCATTTATTATGTGCCAGTACTAGGGAAAGTACTAGGGATCTGGCACTGAATACCACAGACAGAAGCCACACCCTTGGGAAGCTTATATTATCATAGAAGAGACAGACAGTAAACAAGATATGCGGCATAGAAAAAACACCGAGTAGTGCAATGGAGAAAAATAAAGCAGGGACCGTGAATAATACCGGGTGGGTAGAGAGAAAAGGGGAGTGAGAAAGGGTGTTAAGGAAATGGGAATGGCAAGCTTCACTGCAAGGACAAAATTTCAGCAAAGACATAAAGGCGGTGAGGGAGTCAATAGTGCAGTTTCCTGGGATGAGAGTATTCCAAGAAGAGGGAATAGCAAGGGTAAAGGCCTTGACTATGCAAGAAACAGCAAAGAAGCTGCTGAGGCAGAGGAGCCAGTGACAGGAGATGAGCACAGAGAGACAACGTGGCCTGGGGGCAGAGGGGAGCCCTGTGAGAACTTCCACTCATGTTTGGAATGAAGTAGGGGTTGCCCAATGAAAGGGAGCCTGCCTGTGTACTGGAAATGAACTTTCAGGAAGAAATGGCAGAGGCAGGGAGATTAGGTAAAAAGATATCTCAATGGGCCAGGGAGGAGATGATGGTGGCTTGGAATAGGTGGGCATGGTGGAGCCTCTTTGTTTACCTTAAAGTGAGCCAGCAGGAGTTGCCTCCTGGATTAAAGATACAAGAGAAGTAGAATCACACCAATGTGTTTGTCCTGAGCACCCAGAGCAATGGCAGTGCCGTTTAATGAGATGGAGAAGGCTGAAGGGAGGCATGGGAGCTGTCTGCTTCCCGGCTGTGTGTCGTCAGCAAGTCACTCAACAGTTCTGAACCTCAATCTCCCACTCCATATTTGGTAATATATTGGCTTTATAGACTTGTAAGATGCAGCCAGGATTATATGTCAGGTGATGTGTTTTTTGGTATAAACTGAACCTACAGATGATTATCTTAGTCCATTTTGTGTTGTTAGAATATAATAGAGGGCACATACAGGAAAGAAATTCATTTGTTATTATGGGGGGGGTGAGAAGTCCAGTATTGAGGCACTTGCCTACCAGGAGCATCCTCTCACAGAAGACAAGGAGGAAGATGAAAAGATTGATTGTGTCAGAGGGAAGGGATGGAGATCCTCCTGTTGAGGAGCCCATCCCTGCATTTACAGTAGGAATCCCCAGCACCATTCCCCTGGGCGGCAGGTCTCCCACACAGGACACCATGGGACACATTCCATCATGGCAAGTCCTCCCAGTCTTGCAGGGTGGGATTCTGCCTCAGCCATTCTCCTGTCTCCTTTCTCCCAACGGGCCTCCTCCATCTAGGATCTTTCTGGAATTGGTTCAGAAGTCACACATCTATCAGCACTCATGAGTAACTCACGGTCATCAGTGGAAGAAACCTGATTTCAGGTGAGAGTGACTGAAAAACTGCTGGCTGCAGGCAGCGCTGAGCATGGCCAGTGGTCTCCTCCCCACAGGCGACAGTAAGAAGAACATGTGGGGTAGAGACATCCGGAGAGAAAGCTCCCTGAGTAGCAAATGGAGCAGGGAGGGTTGAAAACTTCTTATGGAATTTAAAAGAAAAACAACAAGAAACGGCACAGAAGAAGAAAACAGAAAACTCACAGTGAGGAAAAGCTCACATTCAGGTAGCAGCTTATCTTTCTTAGGCCAAGAAGAGGGCCTTGCAAGAGGGCCAGTGGTGTTCCTGGAAGACAGGCTCTCCTGGAACTTGAGTGGGCTGTTTTGTTTTGGTACTGGGGGTTGGACCCAGGGACATTCTATCTCTGAGCTACTCCCTTGCCTTATTCACTGACTTACTTACTATTTATAAACAAGGTCTCACTAAGTTACTGAGGCTGGCCTTGAACCTGCAATCTTCCTGTCTCCGCCTCACAAGTACTGAGATTACAGGTGCACGCCACCACGCCCAGCTCTGAGTGGGCTATTGAGTGTTTGCAATATTGTGCTGGATGCAAGAATAATAGTTCATAAGACAAGCCGAGATTCCAGCAAGATTCAACAAATAAAACACAAATGCTTAAAAAAAAACAGCTGTAGAAAAACTATGTGTGGAGAGGAGACAACAGTGCCTGAGAGTCAAGTCTGTTCTCTGTGGTAAACTCTTTTTTTCTTTTTTTTTTTGGAATGGGGTGGTACTGGGGATTGAACATTGTGCCTCTAAGCTATACCCCCACCCTGTTTTCTGAAACAGGTTCCTGTTGAGCTACCAAGGGTGTTGCTAAGTTGCTGAGGCTGTAATCCTTCTGTCTCCGTCTCCCAAGTCCTAGGATCACAGGTGTGTGCCACCGTGCCCGGCCCCCTCTGATAAATTGTAAGACACTACAACAGTACCCACGCGGTGAGCACACATGAGTGTTGGAGAGGTGTTGCTTGCTGAATCCTCAGTGGCTCTGGAACTAAGATAAAGGCAGAAATAATCATATGCTATGCTTTGGGGCAGAAATTAACTGGCTATTGGAACAAGAGTATGTTTTTATTATTATAAAGAATCACTAAAATACAGGGAGCTGAAAGAAGGGATTCAATGGTGAGGAGTATTCCTACAACAGAAGTCTTTTATTTTCCTTCAGGCTTAGGTAATTAGTTTCTTCTCTGGCTTTTCATAAGCCATTTGCTCCATGGAGTTGGAATGACAAAAATATCTATTTATTGCTAATGCTCATAATGATTTAAATTTTTCCCCTGTGTCACATCAGCACCTGCATTAGCTTTCTGTTGCTATAACAAATGGCTGAATTAATCGACTTAGAAAGAGGAAAGGTTTATCTTGGCTCCCACAGCTGTTAGGCTTCTGGGGGACCATGTTAGATCGTAACAGTGATAAGAAAATGGCAAAGTAAAACTTCTCACCTCAGAGCCAAAAAGCAAAAAGAAACCAAAAGGGACGGTCTCCCCACAGTCCTCACCGAGGGCTCACACCCCATGACCTCCACTAGGCCCCACCTCTAAGTTTCCACCACCTCCTGATAGCGCCAAGATGGGGACCAAGCTTCTAACACATGGGCCTTTGGGGACATTCCAGAATCAAGATACAGCAGCACCCAATCACAAGTTATGCCTCCTGGTCTCCTCATGGTGACCTTGAGCCTGGAGCCCAGCTTTGAAAAATGCAATTGGTCTTAGATAGGATCAGGAAAAAAGTTACATGTCTGTAAAGAGCGAGATAGCAAGTATTTTTGGCTTTGCTGGCCATATAATCTCTCTCACAGCCACTTGACCCTGCCCTTAGAGTATAAAAGTAGCCACAGATAATACGTAAGCAAGTGGGCATGACCACATCTCTGCAAAACTTTATTTATGGATATGAAGTTTAAATTTCATATCATTTTCATATGTTGTTGACTCTTTCCCTTCATCATTTTTTTAATTGGTGCACTACACTCTCACGTCACAATGTAGATCATGTTGACCCAGCATATACACTCACACAGTACTTGGTGCCCCCCACCTCCCCATTTCCCTCCATCCCAATACTGAGTGTCCAGGTTAAGAATGTTATATTCACATGTATACACATAGTTGTATGTAGCATTTTCATTAATAAACCTCAGCCTTCTCTCTCCCATCCCCTTGCCTTCCTGGCTTCACTGAAGTTTCTCCTGAATTCTACTCAGCAATAAAGAAGAACAAAATTATGTCATTTGTAAGAAGATGGAAAGAACTGGAGAACATTATGTTAAGTGAGATTAGCCAAGCACAGAAAGAGAAGGGACATTTGTTTTCTCTAATATGCTCAAGCTAGGGAGTATTGGGGATACCAGAGGGACACCATTTCTTTTCTTTTTTCTTTTTCTTTTTTTTTTTTTGGTGGTATTGGGGTTCCTGGAAACACTTCTACTTCCGGGGCTACACTCCCAGACCTATTTTATACTTTTTTATTTGGAAACAGGGTCTCCTAAGCCAGCGTGGCTGGCTGGCTTCGAACCTGCTTGATCCTCCTGTTTCCGCCTCCCAAGCACGGAGATTACAAGCATGCGCCACCATGCTCGGCTCAGAGGGACACCATTTCTAACTATAGAAGCCATGTAGCTAATTCCTGGCATGAAGGCAGAAGGCAGAATGGACTCGCAGGTCACTGCTGTCCCTTGGTCTAACACGCCATGGCCTTGGGGAGACAGGAGGATGAGAGGAGGTGCTGCTCCTTGTTTAAAGCTTGGACACGGTTGAGCTCTGGCACAGAGCAGTGCTTCACATCTCCCAAACTGATGTACCTGTGTTATTAGCCAGAAATGGCTACTAGCTTAGTTCTGAGTCTTAAACTGTGGGGTTAGAAGAGGTACCCCCAAGTTGCTCCCAAAAGCCATGATAAGCCATCTCCATGATAACCTCCTCAAAAAAGTGGTCAGAGGGAGAAGCTTTCTTCCAGTCCTTCTTGTTTCAACACATATTTCTTAACATCTGCCCTAAGTAGCAAACATTAATGAGGCATTCTACATTGGGAGAAACAGCACAATACTCAAAAACATTAGGTAATGATACTTTAGTCTGATTTTTGCTGCTATAACAAAATATCTGAGACTATGTAGTTTCTAAAGCATGGATATTTGTGTCTTGCAGATGTGGAAGCTGAGAAAGCCAAGAGGATGGCCCTGCTGTAAGTGCTCTCCTATAGCACTATGGCATGGCAGAAGGCATCATGTGACAAGGAAACTTTGGGGAGAAAACTGAGGATTGTTTTGTGGTACTGGGGATGGAATCCAGGGATATCCTACCCCTGAGCCACATCCCCAGCCCTATTTTACTCTTTATTTGAAAACAAGGTCTCACTAAGTTGTAGAGGGCCTCACTAAGTTGCTGAGGCTGACCACAAACCCGTGATCCTCCTGTCTCAGCCTCCCAAGTACTTGGATTACAAGCGTGCATCCCTATGCCCAGCCAAGAACTTACTTTTTAACAAAGCCACTCTAGTGATGACTAATCCATTTCCAAGAAATAGTATTAATCCATTCTGAAGGCAGAGCCCTCGGGGATAATCACTTCTTTTTATATACTATTGTTGGTGCATTGTAATTATACCTAATAATGAGGTTCATGTATAAGAAACATACATACACACAGCATTTGGGGTGTTTCCCTCCAGTTGCCACCAAATTATTGATAACGTGATATATGAACATAGCGTTATTTGAACTTTCTTTCATCAAGTCTCCTTTCCCCACTTTCTTCCCTCCCTCCCTCATACCCTAAATCCTCTTCCACTCTTCAACTGGTCTCTCTCATTTATCTGAAGTCCCTTCTATTTCCCAATTTCTCTCAAGCTTTCATATATGAGAGAAAACATATAGCCCTTCACTTTATGAGATGGTTGATCTCACTTAGCATAATGTTCTCTAGTTCCATCCATTTTCCTGCAAATGACATCATTCTGGACTTCTTTATGGCTGAGTAAGATTCCATTGTGTGTATATACTACAGTTTTGTAATCCATTCATCTGTTGATGAACAACTAGGCTGGTTCCATAATCAGCCACTGTGAATTGTGCTGCTATAAACATGGCTATGGACATATTATTTCAATATTCTAACTTCAGTTCCTTTGGAAATATACCTAGGACTGGTATAGTTGGGTCATATGGTGGATCCATTCTCTGTTTTCTGAGAAGCCTCCATACTGATTTCCATAGTGGCTGTACCAATAGTGTCTAAGCAGCCCTATTTACCCACACCTTTGTATTTATTATTATTTGTATTCTTGATGATTTCCATTCTAATTGGAGTTGGATGAGATCTCAGAGTAGCTTTAATTTGTACTTCCTTGATTTTTAATGATGTGGAATATTTTTACATACATTTATTGATCTTCTGTATGTCTTCTTTATTTAAAAAACCCATGTCCTAATATTGTTACAATGGCAATTAAATTTCGGCAGGAGTCTTTTTTTTTTCTACTCTTTTTTCAGCACTGATAATAAATAAATAAAATGAATAAAACCAGGGCCTCATGCATGTTGGCAAGCACTCTACCACTGAGTTGCATCCTCAACTTAAGCATTAATTTTGAGAGAAACATTTGTACCACAGCAGATTCACAGGGAAAGCAAGTGCCAGAGTAATGTGGCGGTGAACTCTCCTACTCCATACAGTGAGAGGTAAGGTCCAGGACTCCTTCCCTTAAAACTGGGAGAACTGGGGAACTGCCTGACCATTGGAATATGGTTAAGCAATGCTGGGCCTCAGCTTAGGGGACTGCCAGCTTCTGCTTCCTTTTCTCTTGAGATGCTTAGTCTGGGGGTAGCCAGCTGCTATATAGAAGTCTGGCTACACTGGACCACCATGGACAGGTACTCCAGAGGACAGTCCTAGCTGAGTACATCCTCCAGCTTCCCATCAAGGTTTCAGACATGAGTGAAGCCATCCTGGACCCTCCAGTTGGCCCATCCATCAATTGAAATCACAGAGTGACCTCGATCAGGCCACAAGGAGAAAAAGAATTTCCCAGCTGAACCCCCAGGGGTTCCTGATCTGTGAAAGCATGGGAAATTATATGCTAAAGGTTTATTATTTTATTTTATTTTTATTTTATTTTATTTTTTTATTTATTTATTTATTTATTTATTTATTTATTTATTTATTTATTGGTGGTACTGGGGTTCCTGGAAGCCCTTCTACCTCCGGGCTACACTCCCAGACCTATTTTATATTTTTGAAACAGGGTCTCTTACGCCAGTGTGGCTGGCTTCGAACCTGCGCGATCCTCCTGTCTCCGCCTCCCAAGCGCGGGGATTACAAGCGTGCGCCACCACGCCCGGCATGGTTTATTATTTTAAACCACTGCTGTGCATGGTGGCTCATGCTTATAATCCCAGCACTTGGGAAGCTGAGACAGGAGGATTGTGCAGGTTCGAAGCCAACCTCAACAACTTAGTGAGGCTCTCAGCAACTTAGTGAGACCCTGTTTCCAAATGAAATATGAAAAATAGGTCTTGGAATGTGGCCTGGGGGTAGAAAGCCTCTGGGTTCCACCCCCAGTACCACCAATAAATAAATAAATAAACCACTAAATAAATAAACCACTAAATTCGGGGGTAGTTTGTTATAGCACAAATAGAACAGGGAGCATGGAGAGAGCCACACTTACCCTGCCTCCATCCCACCCAAAAAGTGGTATGGCTGAGAAGGAAATTCAGAGAAGGAAAAGACCAGTAAGGGCTGGAGTTGGGGAATACTATAAAAGGCAAGAAACTGGGGACAGAATGGAAAATAAAATGGCAGTGTGTGGAAGGGAAGGAGAGGGGATAGGAACCGAACTCCAGAATGATGGAGAGAGTGTGGCAGTGTGTGAGGGTTGGGTGTTGGCCAGGAGAGAAAGTAGAAATGATTTTTTTTTTTTTTTTTTTTTTTTTTGGTGGTACTGAGGACGGAACCCCGGGGAATTCTACCTCGGAGTTATATCTCCAGCCCTATATTTTATTCTTTATTTTGAAACAGGGTCTTACTGAATTGCAAAGGGCCTCAGTAGTAGTTGAGGCTGTCCATGAAGCACAATCCTCCTGCCTCAGCCTCCTGAATGCAGGGATTATAAGCGTGCACCACCATGCCCGGCAAAATGATTCTTAACACGGAAAGCCACTGCAGTGATGCAGGACAAGCCAGATTGGCTCTTGGTGAATGTTAGGTTCCTTTGGACAACTCAGTAGCCTTGAGCAGTTAGCGGTGGCAGGTAGTGCTGGGGCTCCTGAAAGGAGGTTGTTATAAGACTCACACTTGGCAACTTCACCTCCAGTGAGATGAGATCAAATGGCCTGTCATGTAACAAGCAAGCACAGACAAGCCTGTCAGCAGTTCCAAGGGCTCTTTTCTGCTCTCAGGTACTCTGGTACCTGGTAGGAGATGCCCCAGTCTGTGCCACCAGGCCTTGGCTGACCCAGGTGGCAAGACTCTCCAAGAATTGGAGAGAGAGGCAGGTACAGGGTCAACAGGCTCCTACAGGAGATGCTGCCCTGACAGCAGTTTTTTTCTGGCTTGATAATGGTCTGATACATAATTTTTGCAAGGATTCCAAGTCCTGTGGCATCATTCCTAACTGATAACATGGGCCAAAGACTGGTTTAATCAATCCCAACATATTTTCTGAATCAGGACTTTTTGCATACAACTAGCCAACCCTAAAGTCTTCATATACGTATGTGCAAAGCAAATCTCCACAATTCTAATAAGACTGCCACCCTTAATTCCATTCTCCCATGCTGATAGCAGCTTATATGTGATCATCTGGATTTATCAGAAAATCCTTTAAGCCCTTCCTCCAGCTCCCACCTGGCAGGAATCAGGGAGAGGTATATCAAATCCATTCATGACTGTTGCCAAGCACCAGAATATAGCATTGAGAAATTCTTGAAAACTTGATATGTTGAACTACATCAAAGACTCTTGGAGCTGACAGATGGGATAACTGAGATGTCATGATGGTAAATGGTTGACACAAGCTGGCGGGAACATTAGCCAAACTAGACTTGATTCTGCCCTCTGAAACTCCCTGGGCTAGAACAATCCTGCACACTTGAATATTCCCTGGAACTTCATGATTCTAAGTGGCAAACTAACCTATTTTGGGAAACTTGGACTATTTTCATTTCTGGTAAGTGTCCTCTAATTTCTGTGCATAAAGATAGAAGATCCGGAGAATCCTTTTGTGAAAATCCCATAGGAGTTGATGGAAATAGGTTCAGATTCAAGTTTCATGTTGACCCAATTTCACTGGGTAATAACTGTGTGTGTGTGTGTGTGTGTGTGTGTGTGTGTGTGTGTGTGGTGTGTGTGTATGTGTGAAAGAGAAAGACAGAGAGAGAGACAGAAAGAGAGAGAGAGAGAGAGAGAGAGAGAGAGAGAGAGAGAGAGAGAATTTCCTCTTTCTTGGATACTAAGTTGTACTTTAAAGTTATGAATAGATTAAAACTTTCAATTTCAGATATAGTGGCTTTTGAACTCTGCCCACCAGTAACCTCTCAAAGGAAAGACACTGGCTCAAAGTCTGCTTTTAGTAGACATCTGTTCACATAGACACGCTAATGTACTTAAATTTTGGGAGTGTTCTAAGTGCTTAAAGTTAAAAAGTGTTTCCTTAGCTTGACATTGTATGGAGCTGAGTCAGAGCTTCTGTGATCCCAAGAGGAGCATACATGAGCACTTACACATATAGTCAAATACAGATTCAGGGGCCCTTGCTTATAATTCTGAAATATGAAGAATTATGGAAACAAAATTTTCTCATAATTCACTTGGGGGCAAAACTTAACCTGAATGGATATAAGGCTATTACCTACCTTTCCATCATATGTAGTGTGAAGATCCATAAATTTCACTGCATAAATGTTAATGATAAGGGTTTCTAAGTCCATCCCAGATCTGTAGGGATGCCAGAGTATATGGTACATGTGCAGTATGACCTCTCCAAAATTGTAAGCGGAATTCCAGTATATATCCAACTCAAAGAATTTTAAAACAGGGTCAGGCCGCTGGACTCCCATGAGATGGATAGCACTGGATGTATTAGTCCATTAAGTGGCTGATAAGCAGCAGGGTTTTATTTCCCATCATTCTTCAGGCTGAAAAGTTCAAAGTCAAGGTGTGGGCCGATTGTGTTGCAGGCAGATTGTGACATGGGTGTCTGTCAAGAGCTTGTTCTCTGATTTGAAGGTGGTTGTTTTCTCTCTGTGTCCTCACATGGCAGAAGGGTCTCTCTCAGGCCTCTTTTGTAAGGGCAGTATCTCATTCGTGAGGACTCCACCCCCAGGACTTAATCATCTCCCCAACACCTTTACTGTAATACCATCACCTTGGATGTTAGGATTTTAACATGTGAATTTTAAGGGGCACACAAAGATTTAGACCTTAGAGTTGTATATACAGAAGAGCAGAAAAAGAAGTTGTTGCAGGAGGCCTGCTGAGGCCAAGGTCATCATATCCCATGGACAGCGTGGCTGGAGCCAAATTTCCAGGTGGTGATAAAACTGTGTGATCTGAAGGGCCTGCAGAGCAACACTTGCAAAAGCTAACAGGACATCGGTGACTTCCAGAAAAGTTTCAAAGCCCTGTAAATAGAATTCTTGGAGCATGATGAAATGAACTAATTTGAGCTTTCTCTGGACTAGCAATTACATAATTATACAAGTCACAAAATACAAATAAGTCATCCTGGCTCAGAAACCTAGAAGGAGAAGATTATGGACAGGTCTTATGGTATAATCTGCTTGGAATCTTCTCTTTTTGAAAGCTGGTTCTCTCCCAGCTTCTGGGGATGCTGGCTTGGAATGGCCAAGTTGGGCCCTTGGCCCAGGCTGCCCCCCACCCCCCACTCCAGTCAAGGTAATCACAGCTGACTCTTAAAGGACAGTCAATCTCACCCACTCACTCACTTTCACTCTCTCTCTCTTTGGTACTGATGCTTTAATCAAGAGGCATTCTAACTCCAAGCTACTACCTCAGCCCTATTTTTTTTTTTTTTTGAAATAGCATTTCAATAAGTTGCTGAGGGTATCACTGAATTTCTGAAGCTGGTCTCAAATTTCTGATCCTCCTGTCTCAGCCTCTCAAGTGCTAGGATTACAGGTATGTACCACCATTTCCAGCTTGTATCTTCTTTTAAAGTTACAAATGTTAAGGGCCAGGTCAGACTGGAGCTGTCCCAGTTCTTCAGTGTCACCACAGAGAAGAGTCATGTAGGAGAGAGACCTGAAGGTGTGGAGTCCTGGCTCCAGCTATGGTGAATGTGGCTGACTCTTGGTCATCTGCTCTAAGAGGCAAAAATAGAAATTATGTTCACTTTCATCTAGTCTAGATGGAGTTTGGTTCCAGTCACTTTTTTTCAGTCAGAGAAAATTTGACAGGCAATTGGTTCTATAATTCTCTTAAATTTGGGGAATACATATATTTTTAAGAAATGTCAACTTTAAGAACTTTTTTTTTTTGGTGGTACTGGGGTTCCTGGAAGCCCTTCTACCTCCGGGCTACACTCCCAGACCTATTTTTATATTTTTATTTGGATCAGGGTCTCCTAAGCCAGCACGATCCTCCTGTCTCTGCCTCCCAAGCACGGGGATTACAAGCATGCGCCACCGTGCCCGGCTAAGAACTTTCTAAACACCCTCTTCCAGCTGGGCATTGTTTAGTACACCTGTAATTCTAGTACTTGAGAGGCTAAGACAGGAGGATAGCAGGTTTGAGGCTAGCTTTGGCAACTTAGAACTTATCAAAAAAGGGCTGTGGAAGTAGCTCAAAGGTAGAATGCCCCTGGTGTTATGGTTTTGTTATGAAATGTCCCCTAAAGAGCTCATGTACTGATGTTCAGAGGTGATATAATTAATTCATGTGGGTTTTAATTTCATCAGTGCATGGATCCACTGGAATGGATTTATTGGGTGATAATCTAGGCAGGTAAAGTGTGACTAGAGGGGGTGGGTCACTGAGAGAGTGGCCTTGGGGACAATAGATATGTCCATGGACCCCTTCATGAGCTCTTGTCTCTCTGCTTTCATCCTCTTTGATGTGAGAGCAGAGTCTAGTGCCTGGCTCTCTCTGCTTCCTGCTGCCATGGTCTGAACTCTACAGATGTAACCTAGCCTAACATGGTCTAAATCCTTTGAAATATCCACAGCTGTGAGCAAATAAATATTTCTTTCTCTAAGTTGTGGTAGTCAGGTACTTTGGGTCACAGCAGTGAGAGTGATTACTGAAACACATCGGTTCAATTACTAGTACCAGAAATGAAAACAAAAAGACTCTCTTCCTTCCTCTTGCTGTGAACTGAATTATCTTCCTCTCCAGTATTCATAAGTTTAAGCCTTTGCCCTCAAGGTTACTGTGTGTGCAGCTGGGGCCTTCAGGTTAAAAGAGATGATAAGGGAGGGCCCCTAATGCAATAGGACTGGTGCCATAAGTAAAGGAAGGCATGCCAGACAGCTTCTTCTCCGTCTCCCACAAGCTCACAGGGAACTCAGAAGAGGCAAACAGTTCATGAGCCAGGAAGTAAGACTCCAAGAATACCACGATGACACTGCCTTGGTCTTGGTCTTGGATGTCTGGCCTCCAGAATGGTAGGAAAATTAATTTTTGTTCTTTGAGCCATATAACCTGTGGCATTCTAATATGGCAGTGTAAGTTGGTGAACATATTCCCTGTAAAGTTTCTGAGGGAGCCAATGTGTCAATTAAAGGTCACCTTCAATCCTCCCATCTCCACCACACTCTCCCTTTAACAAAAACCATGTTGAAAATCAACAAGACACAAGAGCCTGCCTTCTCAAAACTGGAATTGCCAGAAGGCACTAGCAACTCTAACACAGTGAAAAAAAACCAATCCAAGATATTTTAGGTTAATTTGTTCATTTTTTCTATGAAACATGAACTCAGAGTGATTAAATAACTTCGTATGAAATCACCATGACTAAAGATCAAAATCAAAATATAGCTTTTAACTATTAGGTATCATGACTCAGAAATGATCTCTAGAGTAAATTCACCTCTGACATTCATCAACCAAAAGAATTTGCTTTAATTCAACTGCCAAAAAAAAATTTTTTTTAAGTGATGCTTCAGAGGAGATGATTTTGACTTTCAATCACAAGACTTCAACTGTGAGGAAGAAGTATCCTCCAAAAATAAGGAGCTATATGATACATAAGTTGGCAAGAGAAGAAGCCTCCTACTGTGGGAAGATTTCTATGAAGATCTCACCAAGTAATAGCTTAGCATTACATCGGTTTGGCAACTGTTTCATCGAATAGTGGGCATCTGAAGGTCATTTTTTCTCTCATTACTAGTTTGACATGTTCTGTTGGACCTCCCTGCCCTGAAGCTGGATCTCTCAAAAACACTTCATGTTCTTCAATCACTTTTACTTAGGCAATAGACCTATATGTAGGAAGTAATACTCCATTGTTTCTTAAAAGTCTAGCAATCTCAGATCAAAACTTCAATCTAATATCCAATTCAAAGTTTATTCCCTCACTCCCCCAATTTGTGTGGCCTGTAGTGGGGAGGTGACCCACCGGCTTTCCTTTGACCCTCTTCCACCTCTTCTACTGCTCTTCTCCATCTTTTTCAGTAGAGGCAAAAAGCTCTCCTGTAGCTCCTCCAGGGTCAACAGAAGAGGAAGCGACGTCAATTGCTTACGGGCTCAATATATTTTTCACATCCGTCTGTGTTATTTGACATTCTCCCTTGGCTACCAAAGTTGTCTGTGCCAGGCAAGCAGTCACATATAAGCACCTTCATTTTTAGATTTTGACAGGCTTTTGTGACCCCCCCCCAACACCTCCTACTTCAGTATAAATTTCACAGTTCTCACTGCCTCATTTACCTCATCCCCAAAGACCATTTTCCAGGCAAGGAGCCAGCAATTCTCACTTAAACTCTACCTTTCCTGATGTTGCTTGGTCTAGAAAATATCTTTCTCTGCCAAAGAGCAAAAGTTGAGCTTGCCAACTGCTGAACACCTTCTTACTTGCTTCATTTTTCATGAGCTGATTTAGCCACTTTGCATCTACCCAATTCTTCTAGTTGGGAGCAAGCACCTGTAGCCATACTCACTCCCAACCTCATCACTTTGTACCAGGCTAAAGGACCTGGAGGTAGCACTGCAAGTACCCAACTGGGAAGTGAGATGCCAAGATTCCACTGTACCCCAAACCTCAATCTCTCTGGGTTACAGCCCTTTTCTCCTGGCTGGAGGTGAGGGTGAGGGCAGGTCCCTATCTCCTCCATCCATGGGACAGAAGCACCACCCCAGAGTATAAGTCTCTGCCCAAAGGGCTGTCTACAATGTCCTAAAACACTAGTCATCTCTAATGAAGGCCAGGGATGCAATGGAGGGGGGGGGGTCACTAGTCCAATTTTGACATCTTTTATTAAACACTCCATATGTTCAGCAGCACATTTTAGAACACTGGACAACTTATCACTCCTTTTCAACTTCAGAGTATCAATTTCTTCTGGATTCTACTCTAAGAGTAATGATGATTATAACCATAAGATGGAGCCTACCAATCATACTTAATACACTTCAAGGGATACTTAAGAAACACCATTGCTGTACTATAATTTTCTAATTAACATATACAGCTACCTGAACAATGCATTTTTAAACTTTTACTTCACTAAAAAGCAAGTGAAAAAGATACTCTGGGTGAGTGATTTGCCAGGAGATGTGGAGGTTGTTTTAGTTAGCTACTTGAGACTCTTGTTCACTAAGTATTTTCCCCCTCAGTGACTTGATTTCAGAGTAATAGCAGTAACAATGATATTCTGTACTTCTACTGTATTACAATATTTTGCCAACATTTTTCCATACATTGTCTCAATCAATTGCCTCACAGATTATCAGCCTTATACAACATTTTGCTGAACCTAATAATAGAATAGAAGCAATAGATTGTAATAGAATAGGAGTCACTCAATTAGATGACTATGCTGCCAAGCAGGAGGTAATGTGGTAGGAAATAGTGAGGACTGTGGCAAACTTGAAATCACATGCCACCTTAAAAAAATAATCCCTGATACTTAGTGCTCATTCACTTTGACACAGCTGCTATGTTAACTGTACATCTGATGTTCAAAGAAAATTTAAGAATTGAATTGTTGTAAAGTCTACTGATTTAAAAAGAAGACGTGAGTCAAAATTTTTTAGATATCAAGCGAAAACAAACCCAAACAAAACTTAACAGTGCTGACTTTTGTGGGCTGCCAGTTTGCAATTTGTAGAGCAGGTATTGTCATTTGCATTATTCAGAGTTCTCTCCATCTGGCTTTGGAGAACAGTCTCTTTAAGTTAGCATACTAAGAAGAGAAATATTTTTTCTTAGTTCCTAGGTTGTTGTTGGTCTGAGAAACACTGTGATTAAAAACAACGATAATGCCAGGCGTGGTGGCGCAGGCTTGTAATCTCTGCACTTGGGAGGTGGAGACAGGAGGATCGCGCAGGTTCGAAGCCAGCCTTGCTGGCTTAAGAGACCCTGTTTTCAAATAAAATATAAAATAGGTCTGGGAGTGTAGCCCAGAGGTAGAAGGGTTCCATTCCCAGTATCACCAAAACAAAAACAAAAACAAAAAAAAAACCCAAACCAATAAAGCTTCCATTTTCTTCTTTGTCTGCTAAAAAGTACAGAGGCAAATTTGGAACTTACTCCTAGCACAAGCAAATAAATCTACACAGAAGAGACACGACTTCTTGGCCCTGTTTATACTTCTTCACACTTCTTCTTTCTTGTCTACTTTTAATTTATGTAATCTTGCTATATTTTATATATATCTATAGTTCTAATTGAATTCTTCGTTGAAATAAAGAAGAGGATAAATGACCATTACAATAAACTCTGAGAAATAGTATTAATCCCGTTTGACACACGGATAAAGCAAAGCTCCACAGAGTTCACTGATGTAATAGTTAATCAATAAGTGTGAAGATCCAACCTATCTCTTCTGGCTTCAAGTCAAGTGCCCCACTGACTACTAATAAAAACAATGTGGGACTGGGGATATCGCTCAATGGTAGCGTGCATATGGCCTGAGGTTCCATTTTCAGCTTCACCAAAAAAACAAAACATCCTACAACAATAGATATATAGCAGAGATCTCAAACTTAGACACAACCTAGACTTGGATACTATAGGGGCTAGGGAAGGTGTTACCCAAAGCCACCACATTGTGTCAAGTCCCTAGAACACAATGTGAACACAGTGATATCCCTGGAGTTGTGCAGGGCAGCACTGCCCTTCTAAAGACCTTGAAATCTACCATGCTTATAATAAGAACAAATTAATATACTAGACTTGAACCTGACACCCCAGTTTGAGAATTCTGGCCAAAAACAGTATGTGGACACATATAAGAACCTTGAATCAAACCAGTCTTGTGAAGATAACATGGGGTATCCAGTAGCTTGTCTTCGAGAGGCCCTTAGTGTAATACGGCTCTCTCTAAAATCTGGGCCACAGGGTAGCTTTGTAAGTGAGATAGCACACAGAAATTTTTTTGAATTTTTCTGTAATCAAATCCCTGGAGAGTGCTCCGGAATGAATTTACTGTGTACAAAACTCTGTTCTTTGCCTAAAATTGAATTATAGTGTGGTTCCAATGCATTTGGATTAAATTATAACTGTATAAGAGCACAGGATGTTCCCAGGTCTTAAGGAATTCATTGTTCAAGTTCAATATTATTCTTAGTTTCTTTTCTCGTAAATAATGCTAGAGCAGTGGGGTTTTAAGTCTGTTTAAGCAGTAAAAACCTTTTTTCTACTCACTTCATTGAACTGCGGTACTCTGTGGCTACGTGACACAGAGGGAGTGGGCTGGCCCTGGCCAGGCTGCCCTTCTTTGACCAAAGCTGATGGAAAGACATCTTGACCCTGCCCTTTCTCTTGGCCAGAGACCAACGCTCAGGGCTCCTGGGCCATTATCTTATTATTAAGCTTTAATTAGATCCAAATGTTTAGGGGAACCTCTAATGTAGTTTTGAACAATCTTCAGGCTGCATAAACATGGATCAAAACCAACTACTGCTCAGGACATATTGTCAATCAAGTCATTCTCTGGATAATTATATACAGGGGACATTACAACATCACTAGAACAAATAAAAAATACAGTGCCAGCTAGTTCTGGTTTCCACAATAACTTCTAACATTACTGGCAAAACTCCCATTGAAGTAAAAAACATCTTTCTGTGAAAATTCTCTAAAAGCACTCCTTTTGCAGGTGCTGGACCACCATAGTAGCATATTTTGGGGGGATTCACACACAAATGTGTGTGTGTGTGTGTGTGTGTGTGTGTGTGTGTGTGTGTTTAGAAGATTGCTATAGGCCTTGTCCCAATCTCAACACCACTAAGTTGACAGTTGCCTATAGTTATTATTCAAATGAAATTCTAAAACTCAGTGAGGTCTAACATGATGCTGTTGACTAAGAACAAGTGGTCAATTTTGTTATTTAAATTTTAAAACACTTAATATGTATCAAACGAAATTGTATGTTTCCAGCTGGGTGTGGTGGCACATGCTTATAATCCCAGTACTTGGGAGGCTGAGACAGGAGGACTGAGCCTCAGCTACTTAGTGAGGCCCTCTGTAACTTTTGAGACCCTGTTTCAAAATAAAAAATAAAAAATAGGGCAGGGGGTGTAGCTTGGAGGTCAAATGCCCCTGGGTTCCATCCCCAGACCTGCAAAAAAAAAAAATAGGGCTGGGGGTTAGCTCTAAAGTACAATGCCTCTGGGTTCAATTCCCAGTACCTCAAAGAAAAAAAATATATATATGTTTCCCCAATAGCTTTTACTAGACAGAACAAATTTTGCTGACACAGTGGAATAGTTGTGGTTGACACAAGACCATCAGCATTTCAGTGTCAATCCTGGTTGTTATAAAGGTGTGTGTGTGTGCACACAAATGTTCATGCACATACACACACACACACACACACACACACACACACACACACACACAGGCTTTCTCTTAACCCTGTTTCTCAGTTTCCTTTCTTAAGTAGTCACTTAAGTTCACACTTAACTATCTAGACCGCTGCGCCAACCTTAGTTCTTCTGGTCACAAATACCTCTGGTATCTAACCAAGGAGAGCCTCTTATGCCCCAGAGTCAAAAGAAATTGTTCTAATCAACCAATTGTCAACCTTCCCACTCTATCTTGCTCTTTCCTAATGATTAAGGAATATGCCCACCATCCCCTCCTCCTGCTGCCTCATGACCCAATGAGGTAGAATAGAAGAAATAAAAAATTGGTAAAAATTATTGCTTTAATATAGAATCAGGGGCTAGAGTTCTTCATATCTTTACTCCCCAAACCAGTCTCTCTCCCAACTTTCTGAGAAATCTATAAATCTTAAAACTAACTGTAAAAGCTATAATTACCCCATGAGCTGTCTACAAGAAAATACAATATCTTGAGAAACCTATAATTTAGGGGACTTTCCAGCTTACCAGATCAGATGATGGAGCCCACGATCATCCTGGGGACCTGGCAGATGATGGGACCACAGTGGCCCAGCCTGTGATCACCAGGCTCAGTCATGCTCACGTACCTTCCCATATCTGCCTGCCACCAAGTTCCCTTTAAAAGAAGAGCCATGGACCCCTAAGATGTGTCTCTTGCTCTGGAAATGGCTTGCATTCTCCCTTAAGTGTGTATTTCCTGATTTCCTAGATAAATCTATGTCTCTGAAATTCTTTTCTGTATAATCCAAGGACCCTTCCAGTCCCAAGTTTGCCTTTCCTTCTCTTCCCAGTTGGGAACTCCTCCAGATCCTTCACAGAATTGACACATCACCCCAGTGCCTCCCGCAGTGGCCTAGCCTGGCCAGCTGTGTTCTCCTCGGGATCTGTACTATGGTTTGAATGTGTCCCCCAAGGACTGTGCGCTAAAGGCTGGGTCCTTAGCCCATGATACTACCAGGAGGGGGTAGAACCCTGAGAGGCAGGGCCTGGTCTCCTAGTGATTGGGGTATGCCCTTGAGAGGGACTAGAGACGCAGCTCCTTGTCTTTCTTTCAGATTCTGTCCATGAGGTTTTTCCATGCACTGCTTTCATGATGTGTTGATTCACCACAGGTCCAAAAGCATCAAGGCCAATCGATAGTAAACTGAAACCTCCAAGACTGTGAGCCAAAATAAACCTTTCCTCTTTAAAAGCTGATTGTCTCAGATACTTGTTACAGTGATGGAAAACTAACTAACAAATTATAGGTAACAAAACTAAAATTCAAGTTTTTCTCTCTTGATCTGGACCTGGCCTGGACTTCTGCCTAAGGTAATTAGATTAAAACACTAAAACATACATTTTTCACAATAAAACAATTCTAAGACTAACTCTAGGTGGTGCAGAAAAAAATATATGAGAAGCACAGGCCACTCTTAAGGTGCTAAGGAGTCCAGACCAAGCTGAGGTTCAGAAAATGATACCCTAAAGTATGGGGCTTGACATACGAGGTTAGAGTCTTAGAATTACAGTCTTAGGATCAAGGTCTCTCTGTCACACTTATGTCTCTTTCATCTATGGATGTTCTTTCTCTCTTTCTCTCCTCTGGAACAGAGGAGGACTTACTCTGATATTTCCTCATCTGCCTTAAGACTGGCCCTGCCAATGAGAATACAGTTACCTTCTGTCACCTCTTGAGAATCTCATTATCCATAGAAGAAAAGAAGGCTGAGAACTGAAGCCACACTTGGGTGGACTCTTGTCACAAGATAATGTCTGTCTCTCAGGCTGAATTCAAATTCCAAAGCAAATCATTTTACAAATTCATGTCTGTCACCAATGCCCATTCTTCTCCATCACTATCCCTCAAAACTGCCTGCATTTCCCCCTGCCCCTTTTCCTCAGTAAGGAAAGGTTTATAAGCATCTGAACTTTATTATGCTATTGGGTAATCACATTGCTCTCATTCTTTTCTGTGCATATTAGTAAGTGTGTGGATCTTCGCTCCTATTCATCTGTCTGTCAGCAGCTCATTCCAGGGCAGCTTCACAGGAGGCAGGGAAAGTTTGCCTTCACTCCAACTCCCTGAGCCACGGTGCTGCACAAGGGCGAGGTGTCCTCTGGACAGCAAGGGTATTCTGCATTTGTTTTGTGGATCCACCACCAAGATTTGTAGTTTGAAACATGGAAGGCTTGTTCTTTCCTCTGATTCAGTCTCTCTTGAACATAAAGAAGGGAGAATAGCTCAAGTTGGACAATAAGGCTGCTGGTTGGTACTTTACACAGAGAAGCCATTAGCCAGACCCGGGTAGAGACAGAGACCGTGGAAGGGACGACCTTGTGCACTCACTGTAAAGAAGCAGGTGGGGCTCCACAGGGAAAGAGAAAGAAGGCAAAGGAGTCTGCAGGTCCAAGCCAACCATCAAACAGAAGGTCTGCGCCTGGTAGCATCGGAGACAGGCTGGTTATATAATATGACTATTCTGATGAACATACATGTTCATCATCGAACAAAAGTCCTGTAATTAACCCTTACACACCAGGAAAATAAGGCAGTGCAGTATCATCCAATGTGTACTTTTACAAAGACAAGGCTTGTGAATACACAAACTGAACTCAAAAGTTATTTCAGATGATGTCAGACTTTTGAAAATGCTCAAGAGCTTGTAAAATTAAATGATCTATTTGTAAAATAGTTGTAGTCATGTTGGCTCAACAGAACAGTCTTTCCTCACACAGATGCTACGATCAAAACATTTTTCTAAATAAATTCTATCATCACTATCAACAACCCCAGCATGCTAAAGAAGCCAATAACAGAACATCACATAAGGCGCACTGGGATGGCAGGGAGCTGGGTTTCTCTAACACGTAATGCAGAGAGAACTGTACCAGCAAAGGTAGGCTAGATTATGCCAGGATGCCAAACACCCCACATATCTTAGTGGCTTAAAGCAAGATGGTCTTTTGAAATGCTCTCTTAAATGTCAGGTTGACAGATCAGCCACCATTTACACCATTTCTTAAAACAGTTTATATCCTGCTAGTCAAAGTTAGCATCACATCACCTTCACTGGCCACAAGCAACTTCAAGGAGGTGGAGAAGTAAAATCCCATAGAAGGATAAGTAAACTATAGCCCAAAGGTCAGCTACCTGTGCTAAGCAATCAAGTTGTGTTGTTTTGTTTGTTTGTTTGTTTTTGTTTGTTTGGTTTTTGCAGTGCTGGGGATTGAATGCAGGGTCACTCTACCACTGAACTACATATCCAGCCCTTTTTATTTTGAGATAGGGTCTCCTAAGTTGTTCAGGCTGGCCTCAAACTTGGGATCCTGTCTCAGCCTACTGAATAGCTGGGAGTACAGGTGTGTACCACCACACCTGGCTTTCATCAAGTTTTATTGGAATATACTCATACCCATTTGTTTACGGATTGTCTTTAGGTGCTTTTGCTATAGAATTGAGAAGCTATGACACAGACTGCCTTTGGTGCACATGCTTCAAGAATTTACTATCAGGTCCTTTAGGTAAAATTCGGGGAGCCTGGGGGTTTAGCTCAGGGGTAGAGTGCTTATCTAGCATGCCCAGGGTCCTGGGTTTGAGCCTGAGCACTATAAAATAAGAGAGTAGGAAACAAAGAAAAGTTGTCAGGGCTCTGGCCTACTATATTAGTTAGCTTTCACGGGTTTATGCTGCAGTAACAAACAATCTCTCATTTCCAGGAGCTTAGTAAAACAAAAGCTTATTTCCCATTCACATCACATGTCACTGATGGGCGGGCTGTGGCTCTGCTTTTAGTATTCTTCAAAAACTAAAGGAATATTCTTTTTTCTCATATGCTATTCTTATGACAAAGCATGGCTGAATTACACAGAGCTCTTCAAGCTTAAGCATGAGGGTCAATAGATATATCACGTCTGCTCATATTTTACCAAAGAAAGTCACATAGCCAAGTCTGATATCATTAGGTAGAAAAATTTGCTCCCTCCTCTAAGGAACACTGTAAGCCCAGTATGTGCAGGGTATAGCTCTCACAAAGAAGAAAAACTAGGGAATGACAGCGCCATTAACTATACTTGCCGCCATCACTGAGCAGAGGGGTGGACAATGTTTATGGTTGGCACAGCTCCTTAAATAGCAACTCTGGTGTGCATGAGACTGTGACAAAGCCCATGTGAAAAGTGAACAGGTGTGGATGGATCTATAACAAGTCATTGCCTCCCTCTGGACCTCCTTATAGAAGCCTCCTCTATAAAATGAGGGAATAGCACTGCATGGCTGTTTCCAATGCCTTTTGATCATTCCTCCCTCCCTCCGACATGGCCCCTTGCTCAACTTTGAATAACTATTGGCTGAAAATATGCATCCACCTAAAAACATCATATCCACCAGGAGTAGTGGATCATACCTGTAATCACAGTGACTCGGGAGGCTGAGGCAAGAGGATGACAAGTTTGAGGACTGTTTGGGCAACTTAGTGAGGCCCTTTCTCCAAATAAAAAATAGAAAGACCTGTGACTGTAGCTCCATGATAGAGCGCCCCCTAGGTTCAATCCATAGTACCGCACACAACAAAAGTCATCAGTTTTAAACCACTGTTTACTGTATCTAAAGGTAGTTTTGAGAAAAGTGTGAGAGTACTTCTCTCCTGAGATTGCTAATTAATACTTAAGCGGATCTGTACAGGGTGATGGAAACAGATATGTTGGCTCTAAGGCCCTTTTTCTAGAATTAGAGACACTCAAATTCATATCACAGATAGATATAATGGAATTGATACTAACTTCCTTAGACGGTAATCACGCATTGATCTGTGTGTCTGTCTTGTTAGTGCCAGGCTGTCTTGTTCACTTCTGTTTTCTGGAGACTTAATGCATAGTTGATACTCCTTGCTTATTTTTTAAACTAGCTGATAAAAGGAGTCACGTCTTTTCTAGCACTTTTAAATGATGTTGTTTAATGTTTTCTGTCAATCAAGGCCATAGATAAATTTGAAAATGAATGGGCATATGCATGAGTGAATCATTTAATATGTTCAGTTTACAGATAATGCTTGATTTTGTATGGATTTTCATTCACCGGAACACATCCTTAACTCTCCAGGGGTTTTTGGTCCATGAGTTCCTATCTCTGGACCAAAGAAACAGCAGATCCATCATGGGATTCAAAACTAGTGCAACACAGTGCTTTTAGTTCAGTTCAGGGTCTTCTGTCCAATGACATTGCTCATCCAGGGAGTAAACTATATTTGAGGAATTGGGTTTAGGTCTCTCCTACCTTCAAGGTTCCTAGTGGTATAATAATAAGCTATTAGAAAAAAGTATAAGGTCATAAAATGCTTGGTATTTTTATAGTGGTGGTGCTGGGGATTAAACCCAGAAACATTCTACTTCCAAGCTACATCTCTGCCCTATTTTATTTTTTATTTAGAAACAGTGTCTCACTAAGTTGCAGAGGGTCTCAGTAAGTTACTAAGGCTGGCCTCAAACCTATAATCCTCCTATCTCAGCTTCCCAAGTACTGGGATGACATGCACCACCATACCTGGATACTTGATTGTTAAATAGAACTCAAATCTCCAGATGGGCCCTAACCCTGGAAAAAAGCAAAATAGATAAATTATTGAAACCATGCATTTAAAATTGATGTCTTTTTTCCATTATCTTCTTACATATTGGACCATATCCTACATTCTTCACCCTCCTGCATCAGTCACTTAGTGTGGGAATTTCAAAAACAGACAAGAAATACTTAACTCCTACAAGTCTGACTCAGTTGCCCAGACATTTTGTCTTTTAAACTAATATTTTGTTTTTTTTAAAACTTACCGGTGATTCTAATGTACTCAAGGCTGAAACCTTTATCAATGACTATTACTTCCCTAAGATTGAATGAGTGAAACATTTCGATTTTGAAAGCCAAAATATTTTCCCCCTTTCTCAGTTCCTGGAAATTTCTTCTACATCACAGTAATACCTGAATGACTAGAGTCTTCTTTTATGAAGAATCTTATGTGTGATTTTACATCTCTTGGGATTGGGGCCATTTGATTTACACGTAAAAGCACAGAGGTTGCCCCACTGGAAGGCTTCTTCCTTATAAACCCAAGGTAGAAGGTTACTAGGCGAATTTCCATCACAAGAAATTGTAGGAGAATTTATGGGAGAGTGTAATGATTATGAAACAGAAGAAAACGCATTTGCTTCTTGACAGTTGCTTCTCCTTCTTCTTCCTCCCTGGACTTAAAGTCTCAGCTTTGCCACCTCTAAGCTGCATAAATCCCAAAGGCCACCTAACATGCAACTGTAAATGGGTCCTTCACTTTATTCACACGGAAAGGTGACCATCACTGTGAGACAGTCTGTTGGATTTCATTAGGAAGTTGCCTGGGTCCATTCTGTGTCGCTAATACCACGGACCAGGTAGTTCACAAATGAAAGATGAGTTATTTAGCTCATGGTTCCAAAGCCCAAGAAGTACAAGATTGAGGGGTGGAATCTAGCAAGGACTTTCTGGCCATGTCACATGGCAATAGTGGTGGCAAGAAGGGGCCTAACTCACCTCTATAACAATCCACTTTGCAATAACTAACTCGTTCTGCCAATAACTTTCTCAATAATGATATTAATCTATTCACGAGGCAGTGTTCCAATGACCCAAAAACCTTTTATTAGACCCCACCTCCCAACACTGTTGTATTGGGATTAAGTTCACAAGTTAACAATGGGGGATGCATGTGACCCATGGCCAAAGTGATGGGGTTCAGGGCATACTACTCCAAAATATGACTATAGGAGACCAAATTATGCTGCCCCCCCAATATGCCTCTTTGGCATAAAAATTATTTTGAGCTTGTTATTTTGAGAAACTATTCAAGATAAGAGAAGCTCTAAAATGTTACTCTTTTGTAGGAGAAATTCACATCTTTAAGGGAAATATCTATTTCTGCATCAGGAAGAGAATGACTAAATCACTAGAGAAGACCTGGGCATAAATCTGCCTAACACACCTTGCTTTTGTTAACAAGCCTTCCCTGGCCTGCTGTCTAAGTGGGTCTTCCCCACACCCCTTCTTTTCTTGATTCCAGCAAACCATAGTGTCCAAGCCTAAACTGGAAGACAACATTTTTGAGATCTTCACTAGAGATTCACTCATTTCTCCAGATTATCCACCATGTGTCCTTTATAAAGGCATGCACATTAATCAGTTTTAATTTGTTTTTCTCTGTTATCCTGTCTTTTGTTACAGTGAGTCCTAGCTAATAACTTATGAATGGTAGAAATGAAAACTCTTTTTCTCTCCCCTCCAGAGGTAAGTTTTACCAGAGTGAGGTGCTGAGCTATAGCTGAAAATAAAATGTGGAGAGAATCAAAGGAAGAGAGGGTTGATAGAGAAGGCCAGAAGAGAACTGGGGAAAAGATCCCAGCCAGATTCAGGGGCGCAGAGCTGAGCAGGGCTCCTGTCCCTCATCTTAAAATCACCCCAGGAGCTCGTGCTATGCATTCTGAACCAGTGGATCTGGGGCAGGCTCTGTGAATGTGAATTTCTAACAGGTGCCAATGGTTTAAAGATCAAGCTTTTTAAGGCATAATTGAAGGTTAACACAAGAGCTAATTAATATTTTCATTAGATTAAATTGATTTGGATATAAGCAATCAAAGAAAAAACTTTAAGAATATGTTTTTTGTTTGTTTGTTTTTTGGTGCTAGGAACTGAACCCAGGGGCATCCTACCTCTGAGCTACACCCTCTCAGCCTGATTTTTTATTTTTCATTTTGAAACAGGGTGTCGGTTGCATAAGGCCTCAGTAAGTAGCTGGGGGTGGCTATGAACCTGGATCCTCCAGTCTCAGCCTCCCAAGTATTGGGATTATGAGTGTGCACCATTCTTACTGAGGGCCTCAGAGAATTCTGTGTTTTACATCTAGTGCTATTTGCTCCAGATGAAATAAAAACTAAAGAATTTAAAATATGTACTCATTAATTTATTTTATTATTTTTGCTAGTTTGGTACACTTTAGCTATACACCATAATTAGGTTCAGAGGGACAGGAACATACATGCACACAGCACTTGGTGTGCTTCCCTGTGGAGGCCAGCCTGCTCCCTTCCCTTCCCTGTACATATTATTGAGGTTGGCATTGATAATATGTATATGTAAACAGCATTATTTGAACCGTTTCCTTGTATTTTATTTTATTTTGAAATAAAGTCTTGCTAAGTTACTGAGGGTCTCACTAAAGTGCTGAGGTTGGCCTCAAACCTACCATCCTCCTCTCTCAGCTTTCCAAGTATAGGAATTATTGGCATGTGTCACAACACTCAGCTTGTATTTATTAATTTATTTAAAATAAACAATAAACTGATTACATATTAATATGAATAGAAAACCCATAACATATTAATATAAATAGAATACTTTCCTAAACAAACAAACAAAAGATCACAAGGCAAGTGGCACTGTTATAGGCTTTGCAAACCTCCTTACTGCCTAGTTTAATGGACCATAGCTGGCTTCTCCTATCTGCTTTCTCACTTTGTTTACTGACATTACCTGTCATGCAACACCTGAAAAAATCCTCTTTATGCTTGCAAAAGGGAGTGAAAGGCAGGTAATGTCTAGGCAATGTTGTAAAAGTCATTTGGCGCCAGGCGTGGAGGTGCACGCTTGTAATCCCCGTGCTTGGGAGGTGGAGACAGGAGGATCGCGCAGGTTCAAAGCCAGCCGTGATGGCTTAAGAGACCCTGTTTCCAAATAAAAAATATAAAATAGGTCTAGGAGCGTAGCCTGGAGGTAGAAAGGCTTCCAGGAACCCCAGTACCACCAAAACCAAAACCAAAACCAAAACCCAAACAAACAAACAAAAAGTAATTTGGCCTCACAGAACTCCTCTAAAGTTCTCTGGGATTCTAGGAGCTGCTGGATCGTATTTGGAAAATGGCTGGTCTAAGAGATGTGGATCTTATCTGTTATGATATGGATCTTAAATGTTCCCCAAAGGCTTGTGCTCTAAAGGCTTGGTCCGGAGCCTGTGGCACTAGTAGGAGGCGATGGAGCCTTTAGCAGGTAGACTCTAGAGGGAGGAAGTTAGGTCATTGGCGGCATGTCCCTGAAGGGGACAATGAGACCCTGGCCCCTTCCTCTCTTTCTCTCCCATTGCTTCCTCGCTGCCACAAGGTTAGCAGCTCTTGTGTACCATGCGTATCTGCCATGATGCACTGCCTCACCACAGGCCAAAAAGTAATGGGTCTATGTAACCATGGACTAAAACCTCTGAAGTCATAAGGCAAAAATAAACCTTTCCTCTTTAAGTTTATCTTTCATGGGTATTTTGTCACAGTGATGAAAAGCTAAGACAATGGCTTTTATTGGCATAGATGAGACTATATTTAATAATTATTTATGAGTACTTCTCTAGTGTTGGAAGTCACAATTGGGGGAGTGGGTAAAACTAGAAATTAGATACAGATGTTGACTCTCTTCTCTCCTATCATGTATCTTTGGAATGATAGTCTGAAGCAATTGGGTTCAGAAAAACCCAATTAAGAATGATCACACAAAATGTTGAAAGCAAACAAAGTTTTTAGGGGTATAAGAGTTGCTTTTGAAGGATTTGAGTCGTTTACTACAGACCATGTGTCTACACTAGACATTTTCGTCAAGTGTGCTTAGGAAACATAAGGAATCCCCAGCTATCTGGGGATTACACATTCTATTTTGGAAAAGCAGTATTAGAAGTCTAAGCTGGTGTACCACCACATGCTACATCGTGTAGGGAACTGTAACATGTGAGAGAAATCCATAGAAGAGAATTTCCCTGATGAAAACATCAGGGAAAGTGTTCATGAAAGAAGTCATTCTAGGCTTGTAGAGTAGCGCAGGGGAGGAGAGGAGAGAGCAGGGGCTGAGGGGGCTTGGCATATTGGACACTGAAGAGGGGCCATTGAAGACCTGCTCCTCTAGTCAAGAAAATTATCTTCAGTACTGATCTTATAATAAAATGAATACTCATAGAGAACAGAAAAGAATTGCAAACATAAAAAGTTCCTTTGTTAAATTATATATGTGTGAGTGTATTTCAGCCAAGTTAAAAAAAATCAAGTATTATAACACAAAGAAAGAAAATGAAAGACTGGCTTAATCATTTGTTAACTGAAATGAAATATATTTTAAGGGGGAAGGACACATAAATAGAGGAAACACTTCCAAAGTTAAAGGTTTACATACTGAATGGTAATGTAGCAAACCCTGTGTCTGCATCATTACAATTGTGTTACTGTTTATTCTGAATATACCCTTTGCACACAGGTCTAGGTAGTGTCACAGGGCTTGAAAAAATTAAATGTATGTGTAGCAGCAAATCTGAATGATTGAAGCCCTCATGAGTTTACACTCCCTTGTTACAGGCACATGCAGGGAGTCAGTGGGCATAAGTGGAGATCTCTGAATTAACTTCCAAGGAGAATATAATGCTTCTTAAAGAATGAATTATAAATATGCTACTTTGATGATGACATTAATGATTATTATAACAACTCATTCATTACCATGATTGTTTAGAACTCAGCAACAAAATAATTTTCTGGAGAGGAGTATTGTATCATTGATAACAAGGCTCAGAACACAATAGTCCCAAATATGGCACCTTGACATAATGAATATTTTACATTGGTGGAATTTGTGAAACAGTGTGCACAGGCGGGATGTTCTGACCTCCTAAAGCAGATCATAAAACCTTCATGTGAGAGGTAGAGGAAAAGCATATCCTTAAAAAAGAGACACAAAGAGGAATCTGAACACACACAGGATGGGCTGTTGCCCTTGGTTTGCTACCCTTGGCTCATAATTTTCCTCCATCCCATCCTATTTCTCCATAACTCTCTACACTTTATCAAACCTAGCATAAAAACATTCAAGTTTAACAGCTTCTTCCAGTAATGTCCTTACATAGGTTCCCATATCACAGAAAAGTCATATTCCACAAATCCATATGCTTTTCTTTTGTTTATCTTTCTTTTGTTACAAAGGCCCAGGCATTAAGAATAAACGAGTGAAAAGAAAAATACACACACACACACACACACACACACACACACACACATACACACACATTACATATATAATATACTTTTATTGGTACATTGTAGTCTCACATCATAATGTAGTTTAGATAGGGACCAACATGCACACAGCACTTGGTGAGCTTCCCTCTAGCTCCCCCCTCTTTCTCTCCTCTTTCCTATACATGATATTGAGATTGGCAGTGATGATTTCACATTTATACCTAACATCCATGGGTGTCCTTCATTAATTTTCCCTCCTCTACCTCTACCACTCTCTCTTAAACTCCCTCCATCTCTCCACTGAGTTTTTTCCTTCTCTATCTAAAGTCCCTCTTATATCCTGATTATTCCATCTTCCACATAAGAGAGAAAATTTATGATCCTTCACTTTCTGGGACTGGCTAATCTGGCTAAACATAATGTTCTCCAGGTCCATCCATTTTACTAAAAATGACATAATTTTGTTCTTCTTGATTGCTGAGTAGAATTACATTATGTGTATACCCCATAATTTTGTAATTCTTTAATCTGTTGATGGACACCTAAGCCAGTTCCATGATTTCACTTTTTTGAATTGTTCTGCTATCAACATGGATATGCATGTATTACTATAATATTCTGATTCAATCCCTTTGGAAAGATACCCAGGAGTGGTATACTGAGTATAACGCTAGATGGTATGGTAGATCCATTCCCAGTTTCCTACAGAATATCCACTCTGATCTTCAAGGAAGTTGAACTAATTGGAAAAATATAATTTCCTCCCCTCTGCTGATATCACTTAGAATTGCTAAAATGTGGTGATAATAACAGCTGAATAACTTTTAGTCTGTTTTATTATTGTTTTAAGACTTTCTGTGGATAATGCATACTTTTTGCCTATTCCTGGGCCAGTGGTACCTATGCCTCACCTTGGTTTACCATCCAAAGGCTTGAAAGAGGGATCGAGGATGGTCTCTTTGAGTTATAAATGTGGGGTGCTCCACCATATTTTTGTTCACTAGTTGCTTTGTGACTAGTTGGCTCCTAGGATGGGGGAAGAAGCCAGTGATTGTAGTTGGCAGATTGCAGCCCTTGGAACAACTTCAGTCTCTACTGGGAAGCAGAAGGATGACATTGAGACAGCAAGTGCAGCCAGTTGCCCTTGACCTTGGAAGGGAGGGGAAGATGGGAGGCACAGGCCAAGGAACAGAGAGTATCACAAATCAATGGGTGATATCATCCTCCTGACAGCTATCCTGGGGAAACCAAGAGTATAGATCATTTGCTCAGGGAGAGAGGAAGATAAAGTGGATACCTGAAGAAAAATACGAAGTCTGAAATAAAATATCTCCAAAGTTTTAAAAAATGAACCAACATCCTGGGCAAGGACTGGGAATTCTCACAGAGGTCCTTCTGATGACCTCCCTTGCCTGGGACCCCAGCGCTGTGGTATCTCCTGCACTATGGGTCTTCATTCATCAATATCTCTCAGGGAATATCCAGAGGCTTTGGGGGCCCAGTGTGGCTCCATATGTTTAGCTATTCCTTGAGTAGACTTTTTCAACTTGCTAAATATATCTGCTGCTCCATCTTCTCTATATAATTAGAGTCACTGGTTCAGGCCAACAAAAATATTGAGGACTAAAATTCAAAGTAAAGCTCTAACAAGCCTTTGGAGAGCCACATTTCTCGCCCCTAAGCTTCCAGGCTGTTATTTCTCTAGCAGAGTGAATCGTATTTCCTTTTAAAGCTTCCTCATAGCTCTAGAACTTAAAAGTCGCTTCGTCCCAGACAGAATAGCTGAATCGGTGACACCAGGTAGCAGGGGTAGGAAGGTAGACAAAAAAGATGCTTTGTCCAAGAGAACTTAGGAATGTTTCAATGCCCCCCTTCCTCAAATAAATTGGAAGGAACAAGGTTGTTCATGGCAAACCATGTATTTAGCCTTCATATTAAATTTGAACAAAGGGGAGAGGGCTTATCTGATTGAATGGAAATATGCTCTGACCCAAGAGAAATATGCTTTTATGTCCAGCAGAAGGCTTTGGGAGGGCTTGTAAGGCAGTAATGTGAGTGGTGAGGATGCAGTGGGAAGCCCAAGATGAATTCTGTTCTCATGTATAATGTTTAGAGATGTGTAACTCATCTTCTCACTTCATGCCTTTCAATTGTGTCTCTCACACCGCTCTATCCGCAAAGCGGCTGCGAGATGTTCAAATCAAGGTTGACTACAGAGGTCAAGATTCAAGGAACTGAGATTTACTTGCACAATATCTGAAAAACTATTTCCTATTTAAGTACCTAAACAAGGATAAATTCATCCAATATTTCATCCCTTATGTTTATGACTGTTTTACCAAATTGTGCAATGAAAACCTTGAAACATTTACCATGACTATAATATTTCCCATGACTGGAATAAAATAACTTGGTGTTGAAGGTACACTGAAAATTCATTGAAACCCACATCTACTATTTACCCCCCAATATAGTACTGCCTGTATCTGCTTAATTTGTCCTCCAAAAGTAGCTGTCAGTTCCAAGCAAATATATTCATATCTGTGATAAATACTATACTTGTGACATTTCTTTCTTTTCCTCTTTTATCCTCCTATATCATTCCTTACTGGTAATTTATGCTAAAAATAGCCAAATGCCATTATTACTAATCTTTAGCATAATTCATGATACCAAGTATATTTATCATCAAGCACATTTATTTGTGATACTAAAAATAAAATTGAAAGTGTCAGTTGTGAGATATATACACAAAGGAATTCTACTCAGCAGTAAAGAAAAATAAAATTATGTCATTTGCAGGAAAATGGATGGACCTGGAGAACATTAGTTTAAGTGAGATTATCCAGTGACAGAAAGCAAAGGGTTGTATGTTTTTTCTCAGATGTGGAAGCTAGGGAGTTTTGAGGATACCAGAAGGACTTCACATAAGGAGGAGAAATCCCAATGGATTAATGGAGGGGCTCTAGGAAAGGGCAGGTGGGGGAGAAAAGTTAATGAATGAAATACTTCCACTGACTGACATTAAATACATATGTGAAATTATCAATCTCAATCCCAATATCATGTATGGGGAAGGGAGAGAGTGGAGAAGGGAAGCAGGGGAATTTCACTCAGTGCTAGGTGCATTTATGTCATTAGCACTCTGAACGACATTATGATGTAAGACTACAATGTACCCATAAAACTCGATATATAAATATAATTTTTTAAGTGTTGCAATTCACTCTAACACCCGGAGTTGGTATAAGAGTTACTTAGAAGTGAAGCACTGAGTTGCAGAAGATATAGAAAGAAATCTCCTCTGAACTTCTATTATAAAGTCTCCTAAAGCAGAGAATCCCCCCACAGACAGCTGCCATTAACCCCTGCTGTTATTTGAATGTCCCCTCCAAAACTCAAGCTGGCATCTGACTGCCCCTCACGCTCTCTGAAGAGATGAGAGCTTTACGAGGTCCTTAGGCTATACATTCTGCTCTCTCCCTGGGTCAATGGCATGACCAGGACACAGGTTAGTTATCTGAGAGCGAGTCTGTTGTACACTTGGCCCTGCGATGGTTTGAGTGTGTTCTCCTAGAGTTTATGCATTCTAGATGCTCGGTCCCCAGTGTGGCAACATTATGAGATGATGGAACATTAAAAATGGGGGCCCAGTGAGAGCTAATCAGGTCATGGGGGCATCTTTCAGAAGGGATGCTGCTCTTGTGCAGTGAGTTAGTTCTTGAGAGAGTAAGTGGTTATAAAGTATGGCCAACCTACCCACTTGGTCCCTTCTACAGGTTCCCTTTCTAACTTTTCCAGCATGTTTTGACAGCCATAAGGATCTCATTAGAGGGTAAATCAATGGATTGCCCAACCTTGGACTTTTAACCTCCAGAACTGTGAGCTATGTGGACCTTTTTTTATCAAGTTTCTACCCTCAGGTATTTTGTTATAATAAACAATGGAGGTCAGGCATGGTGGTGCACACTTGGCCTGTAATCCCAGGACTTGGGAGGCTGAGACAGAAAGATCACAGGTTTAAAGTCAACCTCAGTAATTTAGAGAAGTTCTCAGCAACTTAGCAAGACTGTTTCCAAATAAAAAGCTGGGGCAGAAAGAAAGAAAGAAAGAAAGAAAGAAAGAAAGAAAGAAAGAAAGAAAGAAAGAAAGAAAGAGAGAGAAAGAAAGAGAGAGAGAGAAAGAAAGAAAGAGAGAAAGAAAGAAAGAGTCAACACACATCCCTCTTTTCTTCTCTGTCTCATGAGAGCTTGCTTGTCCTTCCACCATGTGATGACAGTGTGGATCCCGTGGCCAGAAACTTCAGCCATACTCTTGGACTTCTGAGATTCTAGAACCATGAGCCAAAATAAATTCATATTGTTTATAAATGACTCCATGTGTGGTAATATTTGTTTGTTTTCTGGTGCTGGGGGATTGAACCTAGAGACATTCTACCTTCTAAGTTACAAACCCATCTCTATTTTATTTTTTATTTTGAAACAAGGCATCACTAAGTTGCTGAGGGTCTAAGTTGCTGGGGCTGGTCTTGAGTCTGAAATCCTCCCAAGTACTGGCATTACAGGTATATACCATGACACATGATTTATGGCATTGTTTTAACATCAAAAAAGGAAAAGAACAAAGGCAACCCACTGAAGGAAGTTTTTTTTTTTTGCAAGTTCAGCTGCCATGGGGATATATTATCCATTTTTTTATCAATATCCAGATCTCAATAGAACTTTCATAATTTTTTATTGAGGCCTGAAATCTTCCTCTCCACCTCTATTGAGTTTGTACATAAATTTTGATTTCTGGTTATTCAGTTAGTTACTTATTTCTTTTTTTTCTGTCTTTCTTTTTTTTGTGTGTGTGGTACTGGGGTTCATGGAAGCCCTTCTACCTCCGGGCTACACTCCCAGACCTATTTTTATACTTTTTTATTTGGAAACAGGGTCTCTTAAGCCAGCTTGGCTGGCTTCGAACCTGCACGATCCTCCTATCTCTGCCTCCCAAGCGTGGGGATTATAAGCGTGCACCACCACACCTGGCTGAGTTACTTATTTCTGAGAAACCCTTCTCTACATGTGTAAATAGCCTTCTTTTTTTCCTGTCAGTTGGTTTATTTCCAGTTAATTTTCAGTTCCCACTCCTATTGGACTCAAGTTGGGAGAGGAAAAGATTTTTCCTCTTACCAAAAGCAAAATGAAACTTTGAAACAAAATAGCTCATAATTTGATATTCCAGCATATTTTACTCATCAAGTTTCTGAGTTCATAAACTATAAAGTTAGAAAATGAATATTATCATCTTATTAGATATATTAAATGATACAGCTGCAATGAGACAGGGACTCTGAAATGCTTTTTGTGGACTAAAAATCGGCACAATTTTCTAGAAAGCAATTTTTCAATATGTATCAAGCACATAGTAATGTTCATGCCTTTATGTAGAAAAATTTCATTTATGAGCATCATAGAAAATAATTAGAGATGTTCTCAAGGATTTATTTAAAGAGCTCCTAAGTCAGGTGCAGTGTTATATGTCTATGATACCAGTACACAGGAGGCTGAGAAAGGAGGATTGCAGGTTTGAGGTCAGCCTCAGGAACTTAGTGACACCTCCCCTTTATTTCAAAATAAAAAGTAAAACGGTCTGGGATATACATCAGTGGTAGAATGCCCCTAGGTTCAATTCTTAGTACTAAAAATAAACAAGCAAAAGAAAAAAGAAACCAAACAGAGCTATCCAATACACTATATTATTTACAAGAACAAAAATTATAAATAACTTAAAATGTCAGATAATAAAGATAAGTTAAATTAAACATTAAAGGGTAAAATCGAACCACAAAACTGTTATCTAAGTAATGGTTGGTAAATATACTTGGAAAGGAAATATATAAAATTCAAATAGTCACCACCTCAGGGGCTAGGGCTTCAACATATGAATATTGGAGAGGAAGATAATTCAGTCTACAAGAAGAAGGAAGAGAATCTTCTTTTTTCTTTTTGGTACTAGGGATTGAACCCAGGTGTCTTAGTCACCATTCTTACTGCTATGACACAAAGAACATGACAACCACAATTTAGAGGAAGAAAGATTAATTTGCTCACAATTCTGGAGGTTTCAAAGGTTTCAGTCCATGTTATACTGGGTGAAGTCTGCAGAGCTCAGAGCCTGGCAGTGGGAAATGGATAGAATTATGAGCAGAGGGACTCTGCTCACTCATCATGGAGGCCTGAAGCAGAGAAAGAGCATGGGGCTTGGGAGAGGGGCATATACAGGTCTCGGGCCACACCCCAAGGAACTCCTGCACAGCAACCGAGCCCTGCCTCCAACATGGCTGCCTTGGCTATGACATGAGGTCTGGGGACATTCTAAATCCAAGCCATAACTGTTGTTTCCTCTAAGTTAGAGAACAACACGTGATTTTCCTCTTCTTAGAATAAGAGCGAATAAAAAAGGAAAAGACCAAAGCAAAGGTCACAATCAAAATGTACTATAATTAATTATGGTTTTCAGTCAGCAAACTGGTTCTGTAGATCCGCATTAAGAGACAGGGAGGGGTTTATTTTCAAAAGTAAAGCATGGGGGTTGAGTGGGGTAGATCCTCATCAATGTGCACCTGTTGAGCTCCATGCTTTATTTAAGGTTTTGTTTTCACTTTTTGTTTGGTATTGGGGATCAAGCCCAGAGCCATTTTACCTCCAATCCAAATACTCAGCCCTTTTTATTTGTTTTGAAACAGTGTCTTGCTAAGTTGTCCTGGGTATCACTGAGTTTCTGAGACTGGCCTTGAACCTGTAATCCTCTTCTCTCAGCCTCCTAAGTCCTGGGATTCTAATTTCTATGTCTGACCAGTGTTATTTGAGTTCCCACTATATAAAAAAATTCCATATCCAGCCTTTTCTTTTCCTACCCAGTATCTTTGCATTAGCAAGGCATAATTTTTATGGTGAGAATCCACCACAAGTTATCATTGAATGGGTTAAATCTTTAATTACTAATCCACATGGTTAAATATATTACAGAAATCTCTGCTACAAACCACAAAGGTAGCATTTTAACAAGGAAAGGAAATGTGACTAAAAGCTGAACTCACCAACTGTCCTACAACCTTTCAAATGTACAAAGTGCTGAAAATAAAAAAAATCTCCTAGCATATGGATAAGAAAATTTAAATACATATTATTTCTAACTTTAACAAAGGATTTAAAAAAATTCCCTGCAGAATTGGCTACAGCAATAAATTTATATCAATATAATTAATAACAATATCAGAGCCGGGAACAAATAGTGAGCCAATACACTTAATTAACAGCAGCAGTTACAAAGTGAGTGGCACTGTGGTAGCCTAAAGCCATTTGAAGCATCATGGTACTGCTTGGTTCCCACGCTGCTCGCCCCCAATCAAATGGATCGCTCTGCAGATGAATGTCACTTTTGATAGCCAAGAAGCACAACCAGAGCTACCTTTCAACATTAGACTTGCACTGAAAAATCCCCAGGTAAATCCTCCCACAGCTCAACTTGCCAACCTGCTGTTTTGCTGTTAATGAGGACAAGAGGAGAGGAGGGGGATGAGGATCGAGGCTGGCACACAATCATGCTAAGGCTGGAGGCAGAAAATTATACTCATTCAATGGATTCCCTGAAACTAAAAATTCAAGACCCCCATGGAAAGGCCAGGGATCCTGGGAGGGGTGGTGGGATGCATGGATTTATGCACCTCCCCAGTGTGAGAAGTTGTACACTGAAAAACTCCAGAAGCGAAGGTGAGCCTTATGCGTATGTGGACTCATGTTAGGCCACCCCCAACAGTCACTAGTTAATATGGGAAGTACTTTGAGCAGGAATCTCTAGGCAGTGGTGGTAGTGAGCATTTAAAAATCCATTTTTTGTCATGAGAGTTAGTGCAGGTGTGTAATTCCAGTGACTTCAGAGGCTGAGACAAGTTGTCTGCCTGGACAACTTAGTGAGCCCTGGCTCAAAATAAAAGTTTAAGGAGGGGCTGGGGATGTAGCCCATAGGTAGAATACCCCTGAGTTCAACCTCCAGTATAGGGAAGGAGGGAGGGAAAAGAGGAGGCAAGAAGAAAGGAAAAGGGAAGTGGGAGGTAAAGAGAGAAGGGAGGGGAAAGGGTGGTAGTGAGCATTGATGGAGAAGGAAGGAAGAAATGGAGGAAGAAAGGAAAGGTCTGATCCGTGTTCATGCTCCTAGTGACAAAAGTTTCACACTCCCCTCTCTGAATCTGCACCAGAAAGTTCATTAATTAGCAGAAATGAGTATGTTTCAATGGTTTAATGAGGGATAGGAGAGATGTGTGGGTTGGCTAGAAACCTCAAGGTTTTCATGGCAAAGCTGTGGCTCCTGGCTAGTGCGACAAACACTTCCAGAAGAGGGCTGAGGTCCAGAGCTTCCTTTATCCCACTGCCCCCCACTTCCTGGGGGGACTATGTCTGAAGAGGAAGCTATCTGCCCCTGCATGAAAACTTTGTCCAGAGGGATGCTCAGCGTTAGGCTGCTGCTTGGTTTCCACGCTGCTCACCCAGAGGAATGTCTTTGCAAATGAATGTCACTTTTGATACCCAAGAACCACAGTTGGGGACTCCTTGAGTTTGCAGAACAGGTTGGATGAGTGTTTCAAGCCCTCACCAATACGTGTTTCTATGTACTGCAGAATCAAGTCTGAGGCTGGTTTTCATGATCACAGAGCAGTGGGGGGAGCAGTGATACCGAGAAACTTTGCCAAACAGTATGTACTGTATGTACTTTCCCCAAATAGTACATACTATATGATACTAGAACTGCAAAAGTTTTAGAATAGGTTAAACTAGTATATGTTGACAAACATCAGGACACCAGTTGTCTCTGTGTGGGTAGGGTAGGAACTGGCTGGGAAGAGCATTAGAATCAGCATTTTAGGTGAAAATCTGTAACTTGTTTAGGGACTGATGAGTCACAAGTGTACACGTTGGTTAAAACTCATGGAATGGAACACTTAAAATCTGTGTATGTCAGTTTATATAATTCTTACTTTAAAACATACTGATCTCTAGTTAATGATATGCATGTTTCTTAGTCATCATTCTCACAGCTATAATCTAGAGAACTGACCAAATATCTTAGAGGAAGGAAAATTTATTTTTTCATAGTTTTCCTTGGAGATTTTAAGGTTCAGTCTGTGTGAGGCTGGGGACTGCAGATCTCAGGGCATGGTGGTGAGAGGCAGAGAGAAGGACAGAACAGGCTTTGTTTCTAACATCATGGAAGCCAGAAGCAAAGAGAGCACAGGGGAAGATGAGCCACATATAATTCCTAAGGCTACACCCCCAGGCACCCAACTTCTCCAGCCACACCCTATGGCTTGGGCCACCACCCAGATCAATCCATTATAGGTCACTCTCACCTTAATATGTGAGCTCTTCAAGGGACACTGTATATCTAACCATGAGAGAGCATCCTAAACTGTTTAGTAGAAAAATATACTGATTCCTACAATTTAATTCAAAATGCATCAAAAGTGAGATAGAGGGATGGATATGGGAATGAAATACATTGAATATAGTAAAACACTAATTATAAAATGTATATTCTGGGTGTCTTGCTACTCACTGTATGATTTCTTGAGGTTTTGTTTGTTTGAAAATTAACTTAATAATATGTTGGGAAGGTCCCTGACCACTCTCCCTTTCATTCTGCTAAGCAATTCTAAGATATTAAGAAAACAAAAGTGTGTGATAAACACAGCTGCTGAAGAACATATTTTTCAATGCATCATGAAAATTGCATTGTCTACAAATCTTCCTTTAATTATTGAAGAAGGTGCAAAATTCTCTTGTGGTAAGTATTCCTATTTGATTTGGTACAAGGTATTATTTTAATAGCCTTTAAAAAGATTTAGAGACAACAATTCCACTTTCTAATATAACACAAATATAGCACAATTTGTGGGTTCCTTCATCAGAAGAACATCTGATAAGCAATATACTAGGCCCTTGAATTAAAATTCTGTGGATGATTCATAAAGTATGCAGAATTCATATAGAGTTCCACCAACGAGTTATGAAAAACTAGAAATCTGGTAGAGTATAAGCCAGAAGTGGTGGTGCAAGCCTGTAACCCAAGTTCTTGGGAGGTTGAGATCTAGAGGATTGCAGGTTTGAGGCCAGCCTCAGCAACTTAGCAAGATACTGTTTCAAAATTAAGTGTATGAGTGTGTGTGTATGTGTGTATGTGTGTATGTATATATATATATATATATATATATATATATATATATATATAGTGTGTATATATATAAAGTGTGTATATAAATGTGTGTGTGTGTGTGTGTGTGTGTGTGTGTGTGTGTGTGTATGTATGTGTGTGTGCTGGGGTATAGCTTGAAGGTAAGAGGCCCCCAGGTTTAATCTCTAGTACTCAAGACACAAAACAAACAAATAAACAAATAAAAAAACCTGATAGACTATGGTAAAGCCATTAATCATGTCCTAGGGTTGGGACCATGAAAAGAAAACGACTGATCCAATTCATTCTCCTAGATATCAAGACCTAAATTGCAGGTGGTTGCTACCAGGTAAATGGTGTTAACTTTGGAGTTGACATTCTAGATAGAAATGCATGTAGTAAAATGATAAAGGAAAAATGATAAAGGAAGTGGAAATTGTGCATGATTCATCTGATTCCAGATACTACTTTAAAAATAGGACAAATTTTTCATCAAGTTTTATTTCAGTGCTGCTAGAAAAAGTTCTTCAGCATTCTTGTCTTTCCGTGCATCACCAACTCCAGTCTCTAGTCTCTACCAAAACAGGCTAGTTCTTTAAAAACCTGTCCCCTTAGAACATACTCTGAGTTTTTGTTTTGTTTATGGTACTGGGGATTGGACCCAAGGGTATATTCCCCCCAACCACATTTATTTATTATTTTTAAACAGGGTCTAAGTTGCTGAGGCTAGCCTTGAACCTATGGGCCTTCTCTCTCAGATCTCCTAAGAACTGAGATGACAGGTATCATCATGCCCTACTATGCTGTGAGTTTTCCCTTGATTTTTTTTCTTGGCTCATGTCCTACCAGAGCCCATTCTCTCCTCCACCTCACCAAACTGAGGTTAGGGGGCAGTACAGTCTTGAGGGCCAGACAGACCTGGGATCAAATCCCTTCTCCACCATTCTTTCATTCAACATACATTTATTCTCCCTCCCGGCACCTCCCTGTGCCACACACCTTTCCAGGTGTTGGGAATATGGTACAGAAGCAAATAAATTCCTGTGCTCAAAGTGTTTACATTCTAGTGGGTGAATTAGACCATAAGCAAACTACCACATGAATGCTATGAGAAAGAGGATGGAAACTGGGGGGGAAAAGATGCAGCAGTGGGAGCCAGTTCACTCAACTGTAACATGTAGAATAGTATCTTCTCTCAGGTGGGAGATGCAGCTGACAGTATGGTGCCTGCCTTCCTTTTTGGCACCTTTCCGCACAAACTTAGAAAAGGAACAATAACACGTCTTTGTAGAAGACAGTAATAAACCAAAAAGAATGGCCTGAAACAGCCATGTGCACATATAACACAGAGAGAGGACCTGCTCTCAAAGAAAGGCTAGGGCTCATCCTAGACCCTATGTTAATGGCCCAAGAAAGGATATACCAGCTCAACTGGATGAAGGTTCGTGGTATAGTTTGAGTCTGGACTGTCCCCAAGTGCATTAAGGCTTGGTCTCCAGAATGGAGCTAGAGTGAGGTCATGGAACCTCGAGGCCTAATAGGAAGTTTTATGTCACTAGAGGTGTATCTTTGAGGGAGATTTTGGGTTCCCCAGGCCCTTTCTTCTCTTTTTGCTTCCCAGCTTCCATGAGGGAGCACCCATACTTCTTGCTACGATGTGCCACTTCATCACAGGCCCAAAGCAATGGGGACAGCTGACCATTAGATAAAATAAACCTTACCTCTTTTCAAGTTGACTATCTCTGGTATTTTGTTATAGTAATGGAAAACTGACTAACAGTCATTGTTGGAGGCTCTGCAAGCAGAGACTGAGAGAACCTGGGACTGGCAGTGGTTCCCCACCACCTCCATCACTGCGACAGCAACCGTGGTATCCAGCCTCGCAGGGAGCAGGTCAGAACCAAAGCCCAGGCTTTCACAGGTCTGTGACCCTGTGAGTAAGCTTCTCTACCTCATTTAACCTGCACTATTTCATGTACCACAGCAGGCATACTCTTCACACAATCACATTCTGAATCCTGAGAACTTTGTTTTCTATGCTAGATTCTTTGCTCTTGTATTTCCAGAAAAGTGAGTTTGACATTTTTGGAGGTATCTAAGCAATACATTGGGCAGATACTTGAGAGGAATGTGAAGGATAGAAGTTTAGATGTATCTTGGGGGATAAACCACATGACCTTCCAGTTTTTTGTTTGTTTGTTTTCTTTTGGTGAGAGAGATACTGAGGATTGAGCCCAGGGGCATTCTACCTCAAGCTATGCCCCAGCCCTATTTTATTTTTATTTGGGAGCAGGGTCTTGCTAAGTTGCTGAGGGTCTTACTAATTTGCTCAAGCTGACCTTGAACCTGCAATCCTCCTGTCTCAGCATCCCAAGTACTGGAATTATAGGCATGTGCTACCATACCCAGATGACCTTCTGGTCTTAATTTATATTTTCATATAACTTGCCATCAGATAAAATGATTGGTCAGAGGTATCACAGGTATCTACCCATTCTCCTTGGGTCATTCAAATCAGAATTTTGAACCTAGCACAAATGAGATGCAGACCTCAGCATATGGCTACCCCTGAGGCCTTGTTGTTTCACTACGTAGCACCTGGGAAAGGGGCCCACCTGTGTTATCTGTGTTCTCTGCTTGCCTTCTTCAAAGAGGAAAATGAAAGAGTTAGGCAAATTACAGGCAATTAATTTGCTAAGTTACTATCAGGACAGTGGATGCTTAGTAAAGGGCTCTGGCCCCTTCTGGGTCATGCTTATGCTCTCAAGCAGGACCCAAACCTGTCTCTCCACTCCTCAGGAACCTGAGCACGGCTGCACTTCTGAGGGCTGGGGCTGGTGTCCCCTGCACCAGAAATGCTGGGCAAAGCCTTCAGCCACTCTGTGCTTCATGCTGCCCATAAAGAGCCATGGTCCTGGAGCTATGGCTTGCCTGTCACTGAGCCCTGCTGGGCCAGTACCCACATGGTGGGCAGGGGGATCATACTACTGCCCCACCTGCTGCATACAGCCTTTAGCCTTCAGTCTGCCTCCCACGAGCCCGTGACCTTCTCTCCTCCAGCTAACCAAGAAACCACAAAGGTAGGCATTGTGCTTCCCCTCTGCTCACTGTGAACATTAATGTATAACCAGCCCAGCCAAACATGTCCTGAAAAGGTTAACAGAAAAGGGCACGGTAAGCTCTGCACTAATAGCAAGGATACAAAGAACCAGCCCAGCTCTTTCCATGTGGATGTAAGCGTTAGTGACGTTCCACATACAGAGGCCGTGGAAGTGGCTGATCGCGATTCATTTTTAATACCATTTCCACTTTTTTTAAAAGTCCCACAAGCTTTGCATTCCATGAGCAATTGGCCCCCAAGAGACAGGCTGCACTCCCTCCTGTGAAGGTGAACAGGGGCGCTCTTTGGCAGTGAAGCAGATGCTCGAGGTGGAGTGGAAAGCACAAGTCACCTAGTTCAGCCTCTGAGGCTGAGACGAATGGAAGCCTCCATCCTCCACAGTCCTCCCCAGCAGCTGTCCACAAAGGCAATGGACCGGCGCTGAGAACAGAGCGCTCAGGATCCTCAAGTCTGGATAAAGACCTGGGGCCGGCTCCCTCTCACCACTGGCTACCCCAGGCTCAGATCCCAGCCTTGAAGCCCATTCAGGCTGCGGCTCTTTTAAGCCTTAAGGGTCCAGGAGCCACAGCGCAGGGGGCTCATCAAAGCCAGTCACCTCCATGCCCACCACCCCAGACACGCCGCTTCCTTTTCTCATGGACACCTGTGTCTTGACCCGACAACCCCCAAAGGGCACAGGCTGCGCATACTGTCAGCCTCAGCCTTGCCAAGACTTCTCGGCTCAGCATCCTCTGCTCCGTCCCCGCACCTGTGCCCTCCGGCCCTCTCAATCCCACCCCCCATGCTTATTTGTTCTGCCTCTACAGACCTGCTTTCAAATGCTCCCCATTATGACCACTGAAACTCTTGGCTCATGGTCAACAAAATCCCCAGCATTCTTACCCTTTCACACCAGAGTCGCTGGCCTTGCCGGCCTCCAGACAGACCTGTGTCTTCTCTAAAGATACTATTTCACGTAGACTGTTCAGGTGGAGGGGGCTGATGCTGCCCTGTTCCAGGGGTCAGAGGGGGGAGGCAAGAGTGTGCACATTGTTCCTACATGCACTTCTTCCTAAATATGACTTCCCTCCAGTCTATTGAAATAGAAACTGGAGGGAGGACAAAAGAAACTGAGTCACATGGCTATTAGGAGAAAAGTTTATGGGAAGAAAGCAGTCTGTGCAAAGGGCCCAAGACAGAAGCCTCAAGAGCCTGCCTGACGCCCACCTCAACCCATTCTTTTTATGTCTCTGTTGCCACCCTTCAACACCACCACCACCACCTCCACCATCACCATCACCTCCTCTTCCTCCTCCTCCTCCTCCTCCTCCTCCTCCTCCTCCTCCTCCTCCTCCTCTTCTCCTACTCCTCCTGGTAATGGGGTTTGAATCCAGGGGTCTTCTACCTCCAAACTATATACCCCAGCCCCCCCCCATTTTTTTTTTTACTTTGAAACAGAGTCTCACTAAGTTACAAAGGGTCTTGCTAAGTGGCTAAGGCTGGCCTTGAACCTGTGATCCTCTTGTCTCAGCCTCCCAAGTACTGGGATTGTAGACACACACCACAGTGCCTGGCCTTCACCACGTTCTTAGTCATACCCTCTCATCCATGAAGGACTTTGGAACCTGGATCACAGCCCTTCTCCCCACCCCTGCCCATTCTCCCCCATCTTCAGCAAGCTTTGTGTCAGTGTAGACAGTCCCTCCAGAACAGCCATTCTAAGGGCCTGGGTGACCGTGATTGTTCCTCAGTAGTGTATGCCTGGGGCCATGCCCTGGGCTGGTTAACACTGAACACAGCTCTCCAATCAGGGTCTCTCCTGATCTGGCTCATGGTAATGCTTCTTGGCTGGTCTCCTACCAGTCCTCCTATTGCCTGTTCTCCATGTAGCCTCCAAAGGGACCCTTATAAAAGGTGAGCCAGATCCCATCACCATGTGTTCAACATTCTCCAGTGGCACCACCTCATGCAGAGTGAACTCCAGAGAACTTCAAAGACCTTCCATTCCTAACTTGACCCCTTGCCACCTAACCTGGTTCACCTATCTGCCCTACTTTTTACTCCCAGGGAAGAGCAGTTTAGCCTCAGAGCCTTTGCACACACCACCTTCTTTCTCTGGAACACTTCCTAATATCTTCGTGGCTTAATCCTTTCATTCTTTCAGGTTCCCTCTTAATCGTCACTTTATCAGAAAGGTTTTCCCTTTAGACTCTATCATCCTCCCCCAGCCCTGCCTGGACTCTTTACCTTCTGTTGCCTAACATAGCTTTACTTTCCTTCCTAACACTTTCCCACTGGACCTGCTGCTTGTTTTGTTTGCCAATATCGCTGACCAGCCGATGCCTCCTCCTTCCAGTAGGCTGGAAGCCCCAGGAGGACAGGGGCTTCATTCTGTTCACTGACATTTCTCCTCAACCTAAACAGCCCTTGGTTCATAATCAATGCTTATTAAATAATTGTTGATTGAGTAAATAAATAGATTCTAAGACACCACACTGACCTCAATCTCTTACTCTGACTAAATCTACTTTTTGACTTCATAGAAACTGTCAGTTCCTTGACAGTTAAATGAAACCACAACAATGATAATTTAAAATTAATGTGATACTTAGTTCAGTGCTCAGCAGAAGTATTCTCATGCATTATTTATTTTAACCTATGTGGTTGATACTCTTATTATCACCAATTCTCACTTGGGAAACTAACTTCTCAGTCCAGCTGTGACCCTGAGAGACATCATCCAGCCATCCTCCTCTTAGCACAGGCTTCCACATCTCCCCATTTGACTCCAGTGTCCCTGTCTGAAAACTCCAATCTTTCATTGACTTAACAGTTCACCTGCTCTGCCCTTATCTGCTAGTCCTTTGACTGTGCTGAAATGAAGAAGAAAGAAAAAAATCAGATATCATGTGACTAGCTCATTGAGTTTATGATCTCTGTGACCGTAAGTATGTCAATGCAGAGAGGCCAGAGTACCAAGTTATTTGGTCTAACACTAATACAGGTGTTGCTGTGAAGATATTTTGTTGATGGGGTTAACAGCTACAGTCAATTGCCTTTAAGTAAAAGAGATGTTCTTAATAACTTAGATGGGCCTCATCTGATCTGTTGGAAGGCCTTAAAAGGAAAACTGAGGATTTCCTAAGTAAGAGATTCTTTTTTTTGGGGGGTTATGGATTATAAAATTGTGTTATGTATATACAACAGAATTTCACTCAGCTATATAGAAGAATAAAATTATGTCATTTGCAGAAAAATGGGCATGGTGTTGAGTTCAAGGGATCCCTGAAGGGAGGATTATCCCCAGAGTTCTTTGTTCATTAAGTCATTGCATTCAAGCTTCTAAAGTTAATTTGGTCTATGTATCTATTACTTGTATACTAAACTATTACAGGAACAAACTTCCAAGAAATATGGAATGAGGACCCTAAGTGACTATCAGTCATTTGGGAAGAGCTGGGGCCAGAATCAATCCCCTGACAGGCATATATTTAATAATGCACATGTCATAGTTAGATATAGAGTGCGCCTGATGAGCTCATGGATTAAGCTCAGAATTGATATAGTTAAGTCAGAAGAGTTGTAATCTCATCAGCAGATAAATCCATTGCAATGGATGGTGCGGGGTGTGCCTGGAAAAGGGGCTCCCTGGGGCTGTGTCCTAGGGCTTGCACTTGTGTCTTTGAATACCCTTGCTTGTAGGCTCTCTCTTGCTTCTGGCCTTCATGACGTGAAAGCAGAGCCTGTCTGCTCCCTCTCTTTCTGATTCCTGCAACTCAAGACTCTGACCTTACATGGACCAAACCCAGAATCTCCAAGAAACTATGAACAAATAAATATTCTTTCCTCTAAGTTGTGTGGTCAGGTTTTATGGATTGCAACAGTTATAATGCCAACTGAGACAACATATTTAATGATATGACAAAGAGCACAGCTCCAGCCACAGCTCCTGGGTGAAGACAGGGAGGAAAGCTGCAGCCCCAGCCCTGGAGGACTAGGTGAGCACCAGCATCTAGTTATCTCCAGGGACATCATTTTCCCCAATATGGTCAAGATATGCTTGCTCAAGGAAACATGGGGATAAAAGCTGGTCCTTTAAGCCAGGTGTGGTGGCACACGCTTGTAATCCCCGCGCTTGGGAGGCAGAGACAGGGGATGGCGCAGGTTCGAAGCCAGCCGCGCGAGCAGGCTTAGGAGACCCTCTTTCTAAATAAAAATGTAAAAATATGGCTGGGAGTGTAGCCCGGAGGTAGAAGGGCTTCCAGGAACCCCAGTACCAACAAAAAAAAAAAAAAAAGAAGCTGGCCCTTGAAAGCCATTAGATATATGGGTGGAAGAGTGGTCTATGTGAAGCTGAAGCCAGGGAACTTGCTAGAAGTCAGCATGAAGTAAAGCAATGTTTTAACCCAAAATTTCTCATAGATTATAAAGTTTTTAGAAGGGTTTACTTTGTTATAATTACCAGATGTTACCGTTGGGGAAAACTCGGTTAAGAGTCCATGGGTAGGGTCTCTTTGTTTTATTTCCAACAAATGTATCTATTGTGATCTCACATGGAAGGGGAGATAGAAATAAGGAGAAGTCATAGGAAAATAAAAGTGGAAAAGCTGGGAAGATGCCTCATTTTCTACCTTAATTTAATGGCACACAACCATCAAGTTATCCTAAATAGTGCCATCAGAGTCTTTGTCTTTTTATTCTTCTTGTTCCAGCTCTTGGCTCAGTCCCTTATCCTGTGTACTCTACTTCTAGGACAGCTCTGAACTGCATCCTACCCCCACTTTTGCCATGGTCACCACCTAGTTCAAGCTCCTCTTCTGCCACTCAGCTTGTTGAAACAAGGTCCTAGTCCCTCCCCCACTGCCTCTGACTTCATCATGCTCTATTTCCACTGAGCTTCCCGAATTATCTTTCTCAAATACAAACTTGAAGTCACTCCTATGATTAAAGAACTCCAATGACTCGCTCCTAACAAGAACATAAAGAGAATATTTATTAACATGACAATCTACTTTTGTCTTTTTATTTTCATTCTTCCAGTTACTTGTTACATCGCTCGCTTCTGGTTCCCTGGAGGAAATCCTCCTTATCCATCAATATTTCATGCAAAAAACTCAAAAGATTCAGTGCAGGCAATTTCTTTCAGGTTATGCTTTCGTGCCACCTCATATAAAATAGGTGCTCTTGCTCATCCCAGGACACTCATGTCCTCATGACTGTTGGCACACGCCTTGCTTTTCTCTGCTCCACAGTCCAGCTTCTGGCACATAAGTAGGTGTTTATGAATACAGATGGTTCCAACTTATTATATTATGACTTACTGTTTTTTCAACTACTTTAACCGTTTTTCAACTTAATAATGGAGCGAAAACATTGTGCTTTAGTAAAAAAAGACTTCAAATTTTTGAATTTTGATATGTCTATGGTCTAGTGATACACAACCTTGTACCATCTCTTGTGATGTCTGGGTAGCAGCAGTCAGCCGTGTGATCAGGTAAACAGCTAACACTACAGTGTTGCTAAGCTATGACGTTCAGTAGTTTAGGATGGTAAGTGCACTTTTGACTCATGGTATTTTCAACTTATGATAGGTTTATTTGGATGCAACCCTATCATAAATGGAGGAGCATCGATATTTTGTTAAGTAGCTAGTGCTGGGAAAAAGCTCCAAAGCCTTTAAGATCCCTATAACCTCAAATACCACATATTAAAAAATGAAAAATAAATGAAGGTGCTTACCAAGCCCCATTACAAAAACAAAGTGGAAAATAAGATTTGCTTTGTGTCGATTTCATATTCATTTAGATATTAAGGCACATACGACTTCAATTATGTTCTAAATCACTTTACAGACACTACTGCAAGAATTATCTCCCTTGAAATAAATGCTCCATATCTAGTGGGAAAAGTGGATGGCAGCCGTACAAATATTTGGTGGACTAATTTACTTGGTGTTCTCAACAACAATGCTTCTCAAACTTTAGAGTATTTAAGAATCGTGCAGATCCTCTTAAAGATTTTGATTCAGAAGTATGGGATGGGATCCATAGTTCTATTTAATCAAACAAACTCCCCAGAAATTATGATGCTACTGGTCCATGGTCCACACTTTGAGTAGCAGGTTTTGTAGGATTTTCACATAATAAAAGTGGCAGATCTGGGTCCCCCAAACACAATAGCAAGCTAATAGAAAAGTCTTCTCTTTTCTCTATTCGCACAGACACATCTAGTCACAGGTCATAGTTTAGATATTTAGAAAGGAATCCCAAGCTTAGTTTGGCACATTTTGATACGGCATTTAGAATTTTAAACTTTAGCCTGTTGAAAAATACATTTAATAGGAATATATCAGTCAGAAATGTTGGTATCTACCTGTAATCCCAGTACCTTGGGAGACTGAAATGGGAGGATTACAGGTTCAAGGCCAGCCTCAGAAACTTAGTGAGACCTTCAGCAACTTAGTGAGACCATATTTCAAAAAATAAAATAAAATAAAATAAAATAGGGGTGGGTGTGTAGTTTGGAGATTGAATGTCTCTGAGTTCAATCTCCTTCCCCCAAAAGAATGTATAAGTTTAAAAATGCACTCTTTTTCATTCAAGAGGCTGAGATAGGAGGATCACAGTTCACAGAGCGCCTCAGCTACTTAGTGAGGCTCTTTGCAACTCAGTGAGACCCTGTTTCAAAATAAAGAATAAAAAATAGGGCTGGAGGTGTAGCTCAGAGATAGAATGCCCCTGGGTTTCACCCCCAGTACTGCAAAAATTTTTTTTCTTTTAAAAAAAATATGAATTCAGAAGTCCAAATTATAACTTTCTGTAGAAATTATTAAATGCCTAATTTAAAAAATTTCATTTGTATTTTCAGGGTTTATCCCCCCCCCCCCCTTAAATTTTAGGGATTGAAGTTGGTTACCTTTGGTGAAGGGATGGACGCTGATAATAAATTTGGATTTTTATTAATTCTCATTGTTTTAGAACAAAGTAAAAATTACATTGAACCACTCTTGACTCACTTGATTTTTTAGCAGAAGTTGGTAATGAGAATATCTGAGGGACCTTAGATAATGAAGGAGAAAGTCCAGTGGATCAAGGGAGGTAGTCTAGGAGTGAGATAGAGGGAGGAATAAGTAAAGGAGGAAATACTTCCTTTGATGTTATACACATATGGGGGAATACCAATGCCAATCTCAATATCCTGTATGGGGAAAGAAGGGAGCCAGGGAAAGCCCACCAAGTGCTGTGTGTATGTATGTCACTATCACCGTGAACTACCTTATGATGTGAGACTAAAATGCACCAGTAAAAGTCTAAAAAATAAAATAAGGTACGAATAAAAATATTTTTGTAGTGTTGGGGATCTAACCCAGGGCCTCATGCATGCTAGGAAGGTAGTCTACTGCTAAGCTTCACCTCCAGCTCAGGAATTTGCTTTTAAGAATTAAAGCTGAAATTTATAAAACACCCGTTCCTTCAAGATTATCCCTAACAACAGTGAAAACTCCAAATGTTAATAGCTGTAAAGCACAGAAAGATGTTACAAAATCTAATTATGGAACGAGCCCAAGAATCCATTAATGGGCAGTTTGTTAAATAAAGTATATAAGAGATATTACAGAATACTGTCAGCCAGTAAACATGATAAAATGAATGCTATTTATTGAAATAGATATTTAAGATATATTAAGTAAAGCAATTAGATTTGATTACACTAAGTATAGTACGATTCTGTTTTGAAAAAAAGTAATGAATGTTTATGAGAGGGACACTCTATAGCATTGATATTAGATGTTCTTGGTAGTGGTATTATAAGAGGCTTGGTTTTTTTCTTTTTTTCCCCCAAAGTTAGTCTTTTTAAAAATCTAATTTATAATGAGCTTAGGCCAGGCCAAATGCTATTTCCACACATCCCTCTTAACTCAAAGATTGTAAAAACCATATACTAGAGATCATCACCATTTGCTGTGGCAAAATATAAATACGGAGGCTCGGCTTGATCTGAAGCCTCAGGTCATTAGCAGGATGTAATCCCATTAAATTCATTAAACATGCCTTTAATTATGGTTCTTTTGCTAAATATATCATCAGTCCCTAATAAGTGACTAGGGAGAAACAGGACTTGGCCATTCCAAACAGGGATGTATCTGTGGCAATTCTGACAGGCTCAAAGATGGTAGTTAAGGCTGGGAGCACTGCTGAATTCCTCTGCATCTCTGTCATGCATCTGTCACATGTTCCAGACCCTTCCCCCTCCTCCCTGTGGCTGCGTGATAGGTAGGGCCAGGCTGCTTGAGGTTTTAGAGCTGTGGACTGTGTGGTCCAGGCTCAGATCACAGTTTCTTAACTTAGACTCCACAGATCATGGGTGTATAAATCTCTAGAAATTAAATGTAAAAACTTTACACATTGATGTGCACACGTTTGGGGAAATCAGGATCCATGCTTTTCATCAGAATCTCAAAGTGTAAAAAAAATTACACCTACATAAAATTATGAATACACAATATTACAAGAGTAGGACAAATAAATGTGAGTATTTCCACGATTCTTAGATTATAGTAAAATGTACAAAAATGATCTCCTACAGCCAACTCAAATATACCTAATTAAACATGACCACATAGAACAAGAAAACTCCAAACTGCTAAACTACAAATCTCTTGTTACTTACTGCAAATTTGACTCCACCCCCAAAAGCTTGCCCCCAGATGTTGAGGGCAAAAATTCCAATAATAAATACAAGTTGAATGGCATCTGAATACTTCACAAATGTTCAAATGTTTTGGCTGCATTTAATTTGGGTTTCTTCCTCTTCTCACAGGTGACTCCTGTGGTTGTTCTCACACTTGAGCGACTGGAGGAGGTATCTGAGGTACTTATTAACCATGCAGATTCCTGGGCTCCATTCCCAAATTCTGTAGTGTAGCCTGAAGGCTTTCAGTGTGTTATAGGATTCCTGGATGATTCTGATGGGGGTGATCTTTCCATCATTTGTGGTATAAATCGATCCGAATGGAATCCTTTGCACTGCAAAACCCCTCTTCAGTTGAAGCAACCACCGTTCTCCTCTGAAGCAAACCACCTTCCTTCCTGGCACTGGAAGGAGACTCATCTGACCTTCTAAACTGCCTTTGGCTAGCACTAGACTAGGTGATACCACCTGCCTTGACCATCGGTCAAACTTACCAGACTACAAAGTCACAAATGGCTTTCAGATGGGCTGCACATCTCTGAACAACAACCAATATGTATTCTAAGCAGAGACACCATTTAATACACTAATTAGAAGTGGAACACAGATTTCTTCACAACCTTCTTATAGACCAAGACTAATTACTGTAGTGAGTAAAAACTTTAATGCAATCTGTGAGGTAGGGATCGGAGGTGTGATCAAGACCCAGCTCATGAGTCTGCTAATTGACCTTCGATGCTACATTACCATTACCATTTGGTTTGAAATCCTTACAAGATCTCTTTAAGGGAGGGGCGTTTCTACAAGACAATATAGGCTTGATTCTCAGTGCCTACCACACTGACAAAACTAAAAACTGGCAGGAGGAGCTCAGAGGCTTTCCTTGTAGGGCTGATGGATTGATGGATGATCATTTGTTTTCCAAGCTCATTGTGAAGCCTGATGAGAAAATTTTATCAACAAATCTGAACTCTGGAAGGAAAAGTCTTTACAGAATTCTAAGAAGTTTTAATTAGTGCAGTTAAACCTCATTAATTTGGATTGTAGAAACATAAAATGTACTTTAATTTGTTCAGAAATCACAATAAATTTGGACTTTAGAATCTGAAGAACCATTTTAAGTAAGTTAATGAGATAAATAAAACTACTCGGGAAATATTTAATCTTAATGAGTGCCAAGTTTTGGAGCTGACAGGAAACTTGAGGAGCATTCATTTGAGTTGATGTGTTTATGGCTGTACTCATAATGAACAAAATTAGCACTTAAGGCTCCTATCTTCCCACACAGAACTCTCGTCACCCTATTGATTATTATTGATAAGATCTTTCTTAGTCAGAAATACATCTTATAGTATTCAATAAATATTGGCAAGTTAGTTATAGTCCAGGTGTTCTGCCAGGACCCCTGATAGCCTCAGTGTTTACAGAAGCCGTCCAGCATTTGCAACCTACGTTTCTGTGATTGGCATCACTCTAGTTATGCCTGTCACAGCAGCCTTAACATAAATTGTTGCTGATCAAAATGATCCCAATTCAGAGTGGTGAGGGTTGTGACATCATGCTGACTCTATGAAGAAGCCAACTGGATTTACCTCTCCCTGAACTCTAGCTCAGGCTCTCCTGGACGGGGCAAATATCATCACTGAAATCTTACAGAAAGAAAATACAACACTCATGGCATCTGGGGTGGTTTTAAGGGATAAAATAGATGGTAAGAAGTGTAATAGAAGGAGATATCTAGAAGACAAATGGACTGGAAGCCAGGATGGCTCATAAGGCACCATTTACCTAGAGAATTCCCTGACCTGGGGTCTGGCCCTCATCCTTACAGATCCAAGGCCTGGTTTGTTATCACAGGTAGAGCAGATCCATGTCCTGGAGGTGGAAATGGGGCATTCCCATTAACTCAAAGATACTGATTCATAAAATCTTGTACATAAAGTCATTAGCCAGCCAGCAATAAGACTGCAGGGCTCATATCACTCTATCATAAAGTATATGGGAAATCAAACCTAACCAGCAGATTGCCCAGTGACCATGACAGCTTTTAATATCACCTCTACAGTAGGAATGAAGTAACCTCTCTATTTCACATCCAAATCTTTCTTTTTCTTATCAGTACTTCTACCCCCATGGGCTTGCAAACAAATAGGTTTAATGGAATTGACTTCCAACTCCCTGGGAGAACCCTTCTGACCTCAGCCAGTTAGCACACATCCTTGCCCTGGCCAAAATGATTGGATAGATGGTTGGTATGGGATCTAAATTGGCCTAATTAATGAAGTTTAGAGACTTTAACTTTTTCTAGGGGGAAAAAAAATCAATACTTTTACATCTACGCTACACCTTTGTCTCATTACCTGTTCATGATTGTGTTTAGCTGAATGTAAGAGCAAATTTACCTAAGCCATGATTTAAATAAATTGGATCCTTATTTTAATCCTCCATTAATTATTATTATTATTTGGTACTTGGGATGGAACCCAGGAGCATTGTACCTCTGAGCTACACCCCTAGCCCAATTTTTTAGTCTTTTTAATTTTTGAAATAGGGTCTCACTGAGTTGCGAAGGGCCTAAGTAGCTGAGGCTGTCTGTGAACCGCAATCCTCGGGTCTCCGCCTTCTGAATGCTGGGATTACGAGTATGCGCCACCATGTCCAGCCTCTCCATTAATTATTAAGAGAAAAAATAGTAAGGAATTTCTGTCAATTTTATCAGGGGCTTAAAAATATCAGCTGTCAGGCCCTATAACTCTCCTTGATGAGCTCTAGAGGTCCAGGAATTATGGCTGTGCCAGATAAAGAAAAGAAGGAAGCATAATACTTAGGATAACAAAACTTTTTTCTTTAGTTTTTGTGGTATTAGGGATTGAATCCAGGGGCATTCTATCTCTGAAATACACCTCTAGCCCTGTAAACAAATTTTTTTTGAAACAGGCTCTTACTGAATTGCTGAGGCTGGCCTTGAACCTGAGATCCTCCTGTCTCAGCCTCTCAAGGTACTGGGATTAGAGGCATGCACACCACACTCAACCAAAACTTTAAAAAAAAATAATTGGTAGACATGCTCTTATGTTTCATTGACCATGTCATATGGCCACCCCCTAATTGCTAGGAATTTTGGTATATGTACTATTGTAGTTGAGTCATTGCAAAAATTGTTGTTCTTGTTAGGAAGAAAATTAAGATAGGCAATAGATAACATTATGCAAATTTCATAGATATAAACTGCATTTTTTGGCATGTAAAACATTGCGATCCTAGTAGCAATAGGAGAAGACATATTTTCTTCAAAGGTATGACTTTATAGTTAGCTCTCTGGGACATGCTGGGATCTTACTTCAACAAAGGGGGTCATAGGAACTGGCAATGAGGAATCATCAGCCTCATTGCTAAGGAGCTAGGGAAAATATTTATAGAGTCTTCAAATAGGTTCGAGTCCTTCCTCCCAGATGTCTTTACTCAAATTTTCAAAGTCCCATTCTTTTTCTCTCAAATGCCCAAACTTCCATTTACGGCATCTAGCAAGTCTTTGATTCCATCCTGTATTATAATCCAGGAAGTGATAGGATGAAAGTATATAGTCTGTATTTAGCTTTATCAACCTTGTGGCTCTAAGAGATAATACTCTTCCAGGCCAGTCATAAACTCCTTGTTTTCTGAGGCTACATTGAGGCAAGGATTTAAAACCTTGATCCTGTTTTAATTTTCTTTCTTTAAACTTCCTAGCACCATCTGTTGTCGAGGTAGCCTCATCTCTTTATTCTGTAGAAGGACCTACTTGAGTTCACCAAAATGCTGCTTTCAGTAGGCACTTGACTAACCACAGCCCATGCTTAAAAACATGTTTCATTCAACATGTCTTCAAACCCAGCTAGACCAAGTAACCAATCCCACATTCCAATTTTCCTCAGCCATGTGCTATGTGAAAACATTCCCAGCACCAATGGTGTAGCCCCAGAACTGCATTCTACTGGCCCCTTGGAGACTCTTAGGCTGGTGGGCCTCTAGCCACATCATGGACACCCAGGTCTGGACTGACATCACCTTCTACAAAGGCCTTTCTTCTCCTGGAATTAACCTATGAGGCCGTGACAGGCAGATGCAGCCATCATTCAGTCCTGTTCCCATGAGATACCCAAATTACTGGATTGAAGATAGGGTATTTTTGAGCTCTGTAACCATTCATTGACTCATATTCTGTTACTTTCCTGCCTGCCACAGATAGCTAATGCCATTCATTGCATATTGAGTTTACTTCATTTAACACTCAGGGGGCACCTTGATTCTTCTTATCTTCAAGCCGATAGAGGAAGGGATCTGCTGCCAGCCACATGAACCAACAATTTTGCTCTTTTAGGAGGGAACACCAATGTAACATGAAATCCACACCCCAGTCACCCTTAGTATGCCTTTTTGTCTACTGCTAAGGGAGGTCTTTATTCTCTTTACCACAAGGTCAGAGTTCTTTTTCTAAATATATATTTGTAAAGTAAATGTTCCTTCCCTCCAAAACCAAATACATACCCATATATAAAATTATCAAAGAGAATTGGGACCTTGGCATCCAAAGTAAAAATTATATGTCTCATCAAAGGCATCAAAAGAAGAAAACAGAGAGAAAAGACACAAGAAAACAAGAGCAAGAGGGAGCATGAGCACACCTCAGTGCTTTTCAAGGCTGATTAGCTCTTTAGTATTATTTCTACAGATTCATTATTTCAGCAGAACTGCTCCCAGTCAGCAAGTATCATTTGGAACTTACAGTAATTATTGTTTCCTTAGCACCAAAATTGTGAGACCTGCAATTTAATGTGCACACATTCGTATTTTCTTTTACGTGTTAGTGAAATGATCTTTAAATATCTTATCACATTTCACATTTTAAGATCTTGGAAAGAAGTTTACCTTATAAGGTAGGATTCCTTTCTTAATAACAAAATTGATAATTCCTTGCATTAGGGCTATGCCTTATCTCTGGTTTATTGTCACTCCGGTAACTAATAGGAGTGAGGGTGAATGGGAAGCTTGGATGAATACATCTGTGGTCCCATGGCATCTTTGTATTTATAGAGAGCCTAAGCCAACAGCCAAAAGATGGGACAACATTCAGTGAGTTTGCCCAGACCAAAGCTTATTCCTAGTTCTAGGTCAGGCATGTGTGGTCCTCAGGGAGGCTCTGAGTCTACCATTCAATCTCTCTAAAATCAAAATGTCACCCCCATGGAACAAACTGGATTTGTAGCTCATGTAGTTCTAAAAAGAGGAATTGGCCCCAGCAGATAAGATAAAGCATACACCTCCATGAACTGCATGGGATCTTCTGATAATAGAATGGGTAACTGGTTGAGAAATAATACAATTTAATTATCTAAGATACTTTCTGCTTTCCAGAACCTTAGGAAGATCTATAGAGGATCTGAGAAGCTGAGAGAGGAACAGACACATCCCTTCTCTGTCTAGCCCCCTAAAGAGACTGTGTGAACGTCATGCCTCTGATTGGTTGATTGATCAGAAATTAGCTTATGCACATATGAAAGTCAACTAGAAAGAGAAGGGAGGAGTAGATAGCAGCCCCTGGTATGGAAAACAGCAATGAAGATACCAAGTTGTAGTCTGACCACAAAGTGAAGAACAAACAAGGCTGGAGACTCTCTGACTTTGTTACATGAAGCTCACTAGAGGGAAAGCTTCATGATGTACTGCTGAAACTCCTAGACCAGAAAACAATAGCTGAGTTCCAACCCTGGCTCTGTCACGTACATATCAGGTAAATTCATTCAAGTCACAGTTTCATAAATCTTATTTTTCTCACTTGTAAACGGGAATAAATTCTTTATCATAGTTTTCTATAAAGCTTCACGAGAGAATGATTTTTCTTCTACCCATACCCATGTCTTGCCTGCTTTCTGATAATGAACTGTGCATACTTATTTTTTCATGTGCTTATTATGGAATTGTATTTTGTCCATGTAATTATTCATGTAACTAAGTGATTTTACTATCAATTGCTATTTTAAGGGTTTTTTCCTGCCAATATTTGCATGTGTCAGGAGTAGAAATAAAATGGTGACCATAGGCCCGTATCATATCTCAATAGCCATTTAGAAAATCAATTCATGTTACCTGATTCTCATAGCTAATTTCTCAACATAAGAATGTATATTTTATGCACACACACACATGCTAGATACAAAGTACAAAGTCTAGGATTAGTTTTTAAGCAATGTTTTTTTTCTTTTACTGGTCAAATGAAAAGTCCTTATTATACTCTGTCCACATGAGTTCAGTGTAACTCAAAACTGCATGAAAGAAAATATGTCCTCTGTTCCAGAAATAAAATGGTTCATATGTTAGTGCCAGGTCAGCTAATTTCCCACCCAGAATGTTTTACCATTAACAACAACCTCTTAAGTACAATGTGATAACTTACAGGCTTGTAAACAAACCTAGGTCATCAAGAAAAGGCTATGTTCAATATATTCAGTTTTAAATAATAAAATTTAGAATGTAGTGTCCAATAAAAACAAATCTGAACACGTAGGCAAGGAGAGACTTTATTTTAAAAGACTATTTTCAAAATAAAAAAAAGACTATTTTCAAAATGGAAGGTAACTTTTCTATAGGGGACTCACTAAATTGCTGAAGGTCTTGCTAAGTTGCTAAGGCTGGTCTTAAACCTGTGATCCTTCTACTTCAGCCTCCCAAGCACTAGGATTCCAGGTGTGTGTGTCACCACTTCCAGGTCAGGAGAGTAAGGTTTTCAACCAGGAGAGAACTTTGACCATAAGCTCCATAAGTGGCCAGAAGAAAGAAGAAAAATAGGTTTTTATTTTAAATGGGTAAGAAAAACAGGGCTAGAAGAAGAAGTTTTGGAGGGCTGTTTAGTTCATATCTTGAATGTCCCCCTACAGCCCATGTATTAAAGGGTTTGTCTCTGTGGTGGTGTACTGGGAGGTAGCAGAAGCTTTAAGAGGTGGGACCTAGTGGGAGGTCTTTCAGTCACTGGGGGCATGCCTTCTGAAGTGTACTGCAGGACCCTGGACCCTCTCCTCTCTCTCTTTTGCTTACTGTCCACAAGGGGAGAGGTTTTGCTCCATCATGTGTTCTTGCCATCATGTGCTGCCTGGACCCAGGCCCTAAGCAATGAGGCCAAACAATCATTGACCAGAAACTCCAAAACTGTACCCTAAAAGAAACCCCTCCTCTTTGTAACTTGATCATCTTCGGTATTTTGTTATAGTATCAGAAGACTAACTACTACTGGGAACAAGCAGGTGATATGACAGTTGAGTAGGAAAGGTTTTCTTTTGTAGCCAGTAGAGCTTCTCCAAAAGAGTTATTTTAGAAAGAGTTGGTCTGGATTTTGGTGCTTGCTCAACCTCAGAGATGAGTCAAAGTTGAAAAGCCTGTGGACAGGAGAGAAGCCCAACTAAAGTTTGGTCAAGTCAAATTAACAGGTACTTTTTCCAGATTGATTGGCAAGGATAAACATTTTGCTGGACATTTACAAAAGAAAAGATGGGAATTGGGAAATCCCATGTCTGTGGTAAACAAGAGGATCATCTATGAGTCTTATACACAGCATATGGGGATAGAGATTCTTTTTGGTAAGCTATTCCCAGAACACAAAAGGGTAGGAGGATTCTCTCCTCTCTCTCTCTCTCTCTCTCTCTCTCTCTCTCTCTCTCTCTCTCTCTCTTTCTCTCGATTGAACCCAGGGATGTTCTACTGAGTTACAGCACCAGCCCTTTTGATTTTTTTAAATTTTGAAACAGGGTCTCTCTAATTTGCTGAGTGAAGTTGGCCTTGAACTTGTAACCCTCCTGTTTCAGAATTTCTTAATTGTAGCTGTTTTCCAGGAGCCCAGGGCTCAAGTGAAGTTCAACACTGTCAGAGGTTAAGCAAAATTTTTGCCTAATCCCAAAACACTGCATATGTTTATGAATAAATCTTCATCTCCCTGTAGCCACTGGCTATCTAACTTTAGGCACTGGCAGCTGTCAACCTACCATGCCTTTGAGAATGATCTGAAAGACGCCCTCCCACATGGTCTCATATGATGTTGTTAATGAGAAGTCGGTGATGAGGCAAAGGTCTTTGGGTTGAAGGGCCTATTTTTCCATCACATCAGCAAGTGCTGTCACCTGGGGCATTTCATAAGCCCCTCTGGCCAGCTTGGATGGATGACAGCAGTGCAATTTAAGATGGAATATAAAGAGCGTGCGTCTTAAGCTAGTCAACAGTGTGGCTTCGGGGCATCTCTCCTGACCCATTTCCAAAGTTCCCAGGAGTAACATCAGAGAAGCATTCATAGAAAGTTTTGAGAGGCAGACCTGCTGTTTTATCGTTTCCAGTGGGAAATATACGGGAATAATGTTAAGCACCGAGAAAGCAGCACAAAGACGCTAATAAGAAATTTTTTTCCTTAAGGAGAAACCTAGTTAGCCACAGACCTCACAGGTAAGCCCTTAAGACTAACAAGAGAAAATATAAAATTATCCAGAATGTTCTGGAAAGTCTGAGCCTTGGTGTATGAAAATCAGCTGCCAAAGGCAGAAGGTACCAAAAGACCAAAGAAAGAGGTAGAAAAAGCCAGGATTGCACAAAGTGCAGCTTATTAGGGACTTAAGGAAAGCATATATCTCAGGCAGCAGCAAGACAGGAGGACCCTGTACCCCAACGGAGAAGGAAGGGGACCATATGTTGAGACAGATGAAGAAGGGACTGTGACCATCCAGAAAGTGCCTAGGCTTCCTCAAAAACTGTTAACATGACAGATTTCAGGTAAGAAACTTCCCAGGCATCAGAGGCCAGAACAAAATGCTTGACTACCTTTTTTTCCCACTTTTTATTTCTTTTTCCTAGTCTGATTTTTATTTATTTTATTTTATTTTTAAAGATATATCAAGCCGGGCATAGTGGCGCACGCTTGTAATCCCCGCGCTTGGGAGGCAGAGACAGGAGGATCGCGCAGGTTCGAAGCCAGCCGCGCGCGCTGGTTTAGGAGACCCTGTTTCCAAAATGAAAATGTAAAAAATAGGTCTGGGAGTATAGCCCGGAGGTAGAAGGGCTTCCAGGAACCCCAGTACCACCAAAAAAAAAAAAGATATATCAATGTGCTTTTATTGGTGCACTGTAGTATCATATCATAATCTAAATCACATTGACAGTGACATACATGCACACAGCACTTGGTGCCCCCCATGTGCCTCCCCATTTTCCTCTCTCCCAATACAGAGTACCAAGATTGGTCATGTTGGTATACTCACAGGTATACAAATGGTGTTGTTTGTCCTACAGGGTTTGAGATGTGTGCCAGGATCACTTGGTATGCAAGTTGGTGGTTACAACCAAGATGGCCAAGTCATGTCAATCTAAATCATGTTGTATCAGAATTCCCTACATAGGAGAATTCTGGTCTTACTAACTTTGGCCTCCCGCTCCTCCTTCTCACTTTACTCATTTACCTGGCAATGAATTACAATTAGTATATAAACTAATAGGTGGGGCTTTCAAAGGAGACAAAGAGGTGCCTGTATATGGTCCTGCTTTGGTGTGGCTCTCCTCTCAGGGGGATGTAAGAGTCGGGAGATGCTCTGTTTCAATCTTGGTACAGGATTGTCAGCCTACCCTACTGGGGAAGTTGAACTCTTTTACTCTCCCATGAACTCACCAAAGGTATTATTTTGTGAGATTGCATTTAATGAAAAGACTAGAGAATCACTCCTAGAGGAAATGTACTAATCTGTAGGCTTTTCTTGTATATTCTAAAATTTAAAATAGTGATAAACAAACTGGGAAACAAACATTGATGAAGCACAGAGGTGAGAGATGTCATGGAAAGCAAGAACATGGAATGGTAATAACTTATTAAATGTCTGATGGCTCACTGGAAATTTTTCAAATAGAACAGTCTTGCCAATTAAAAAAAATCCAACCATATTCAGCTACCCACAGCCTCTATTCACAGCTCCTACTGACAAAAATACTGCCTGCATAGCCCCATAAATCAGAACACAAACTGCCTTCAGTTTCCCCAGTACCCTCCTCTCTCTGATGAAATTGTTGGTGGCTAATAGGAACGATTCAGCACGGTCAGCTGGGCTGAAGTGATTTTTTGATTAGGTTAAGATATCAATATAAATACAAGACTAGACAGCCAATAATGCACATTTAGCATAACTAGCATCATCATCTCCCCTTAACCATGCCCAGTGGTTCATGCCCATGAAGTCTTGAGAACTAATCTTCAAACCAGACACAGGGAGTGTGTACAACTCGGGTGGTCAGGAAGGGTACTATTCACTGGCCTTAATTCTGGCCTTTCTTAGACATGCCAAGATCTATGAATCCAGGCCCTCTTCCCTAGACAATTAGCATATTAGTTCTATGCTAATTTTTATATATACTTCTTTTTGATGCATTATAATTATTTATCATAGTGAGATTCAAAGTGATACAAATTTATATGCACATATTACCTGGTTAGTTTCTTTGATAACGGTTTTGTTTTTCTTTGTTTTTGGTACCGGGGATTGAATCCAGGGGTATTCTATCTCTGAGCTACACCCCAATCCTATTTTATTTTATTTTATATTTTATTTTGAAACAGGGTCTTATAAGATGCTGAGAGCCTCACCGAGTTGCTGAGGCTGACTTTGAACTTGGGATTCTGCTGTCTCAGCCTCCCAAGTACTATTGGTAACATTTTAAAATATTGGAAGTCCAACATGGGATAAAAATTTAATTGCTGGACACTACCACCTCCCTTGGGTTATGCCAAAGCAAGATTTACCTGTGACAAATTAGCTTGTTACAGGTAAATTAACAAGTTAATCTATTCAGCTTTTCACTTTAATTTCACCATTCTCTCTGCCTGTTCCTTTATCTTCCATGGCTTGATATAATATCTAATATAACTGAATTCATGAGAGTCAAAGATAGAGAAAATGGAAACTGAACCCTCTTCTTTTTAAACTGCAGGACAGACATCAAACCTGTATTTCCCTAAATTTATAAACTATATAAAAAACAGGGTATTTCCACAAGTACCTTGTATCTCAGATCTATTCTCAGATGATGCTTGGGTTTGGGGTCATTGTGGGTCTCTAGAACTTAAAATCAGGTATCTTCTCTCTTGGTTATTCAGTCTTTCCCTTACAGCTTCATTCTTCCCACTAATTTTTATGTCTGCTCAGATATCTCCCCTCTAAAACAGAGTTTCCTAGTCCTGGCATTCCTGTATCTCTCAGCTACTGTTCTATCACTTCCTTCACAGCTCATTTGAAGAAAGCATCCATCCATACCTACATTTCAATTTCCTTGTTTTTCACTCATTTCTTAACCTACTAATTTGGGTCTCCTGACTCTCATAAAACAATGCCTGTGAAGGTCATTAATAACCTTTAAGTCTCTGAATCCAGAATGTCCTTTCAGTCCTTTTCAATCCTAGCATTTAGCAGTACTTGATACTTTTGACTTCTTCCTTGAAACACTTCCCCTGGCTTCTATAACACCAGTAGGACCAGGTTTCCCTCTTATCTTTCTTATAGTTCAAAACCTCCAAAATTTGTCTCTAAATATTCTTCCTTGAAAAGTCTAGGTTGTGACTAAGGTTTCAGCATTCTCCCTGTTCACATAGATTTGTCTGGATTTCTTTGCTATGGTAAGCATTTTCTTAGGAAGTTCTGCTCCTCCAGATTTCAAAGAAAAGGATAAAATAGAGGGCTGTGATTTTGATAGAGGATGATAAATATGACCTTGACCATTTTTTATTGATATTTTGTCATTCAGTACCATGATTGGCAATAGAGATACACGCAGAGAGACATTTATTATTTATCACTCAATTAAAAAGCAACTCTGAAAGATACCTCTTTATAAGAATGCAGGGAAGGGAGATTGGTAGAGAAAGGGTAGAGAGGAAGGACAGTCAATAGCTTTGGAAGAGTTCCTGTATATTCAAGACAAAACAGGATGGTGGGAGGAAATAGCAGAAGACCAAGTAGATCATTCCTGAAAGGACATTCCACCATGTTGGTTAGTCTCATTTTCTATATTATTAGATGCAACAAATTGGAAGTTCTCCCCTCCCCCAGGAAATTCTCATTTAAACGAATTTTAAATTAAATTGAATTTATTATCAAGACAAAGACCTGAAGTGGCAAAGTCACTTTGATTCTGGGAAATTCATAAACAAAGGATTCATAAACAAAGCATACTCTTCTCTCTTTCAAGTGACTTAAGAATAACTTCCCTCAATAATTTTCCATCTAAATATACTTATAATATTGTATCATGTCCTTTCCTGATTAGACACACAAAAGGTGGTCACTGGATCCCGGAAATATGTGTGAAAAGTTCCAGCAATGTGAACTAGGAGACTCTGGAAGCTCACCTCTCTAACAGCAAAAGGGCACAAGAGGTACTTCACTCTTTCCCCTGCTTCTGTGAATGACTTTCTTCTGTGCTAATGACAGTGTGCTCAATTTACCTGTGGCTCTCACTAATGGAGTAACCCTCAGCCCACACAAAGGCCGCCATGTTCCTGAACACTTCATTAGATGGTTTTCTCCTACAGAATTCCAACTATAAAGGAAAAAAAAAAAAGCTGTTTGAAGGATAACTTAATTTGAGCTTTAGTTCTGTCAAGACAAGAGACTCATATCTCCTTTTGGAAGGAGAGCTGATTAAGAGCTAGGTAATGTATATGATGTTTTATATTATGCCATTTAATCAGAAACGTCATTGTACTTCCTCCCTTTATGCTATGCTATAATAGGTCTATTACTTTACTTCCAAGTGAGTGAAACAGAAATGAAATAAGAATAAAATATGTGTGGACTTCCGGGAAGATGGCGACCGAGAAAAGCGGGGCTTAAGAGTCCCGCTAACAACCAATCTCCATTACCACAAAAAGAGCGCCTTTCATAGCCAGAAAACACCATCACCAGAAAAACAAAGAAAACCACCAGGCTCCAGAGAGAAAGCGGACTGAGAACAGAGCTCAGGGCCACAGAGGAGACACGCGCCCGAGGACGCGGCAGCAGCGCCATACTGCCGGCGGCAGCGGCGAACTCAACGGACGGCTACAGCAAGCCAGGTGAGCCGATGCGGAACAGCCAGGCGGGATCTTTCGGCGCAGACAGCATTTAAAGCTCCCAGTGGCTGAGCTCAGCACACTCTGCAGGGATTCAGAGTGGAAATCAAAACCAGAGAAGAAAAAATACGCCAGCCTCATGGCCGAGGGCGTGGCAGAGGCGCCATATTGCCACCGGCGGCGGCAGCAGCAGTGAATTCACCGAGTCCAGTACAGCTACATCTGCGTACTCAAGAACAGTGAGTCAAATTGCGGGCCACAGAGGAGAAATCGCAGTATTGGGCCTCCTGGGACTTGACCCAGTGAGGGAGTGGTGGTGGCAGAGATATCACACCATAGGAGAACGTGCAACCTGGCACACCCCATAGTTTAAAGCAGCCTCTATCGACTCCCTGGGTCAGAGACTCTGTGATACAACCCAGTAAAGGAGTAGTGGGGTCTGAGATAATACAGACTCGAGATCCAGAGCACCTTAAGTGAAGCCATAGTGACCCAAGGGAAGAACCCAGAGAAGGCACAAACCTCCGAAATCATGGGAAAGAGGAATAACACTGGAGTAATGAATGTGCACAACCCCACAACATCAGAACCTGATAAAACAGAAAATCAGAGATTTCTAGAAGATCAAATCAGGAAAATAACTGTAGAAATAATAGAGGTGCTTCAAAAAGAACTCAGAGAGAGCCAAAAAGAGATAAAGGATGCAATTAATGAAGTAAAGGCCTCAATTCAAAGCACAAACAACCGATTAGACCACATGGAGAACAGAATCTCGCTCTTAGAAGATGAGCAATCCAAAAATGAATGCATAGTTTCTAATCTAGAAAAAAATATCCAACAGCAGGAATCTGACATTGAAGAAATATGGGCCCATCTTAAGAGAGCTAACCTAAGAATAATTGGAATAGAGGAGGGAAAAGAAAGTGATACCAAAGGGATCAACAATCTCTTCAAGGAAGTAATAGCAGAAAATTTTCCAAATATAGAGCAAGAGGTTGATACACAGATCCAGGAAACTTATAGAACTCCCTTTAGACAGGATCGGAGAAGAGGATCCCCACGCCATATAATTGTCAAAATGACCAATGTGGAAGCCAAGCAGAGAATCTTAAAGGCAACAAAAACAAAGGGCCAAGTGACATTCAGAGGCAAACCAATTAGAATCACTCCAGACTTCCCAAACCAAGTCATGAGAGCCAGAAGGGCTTGGAGTAACATATTCCAAACTCTGAAAGAAAACAACTTCCAGCCAAAAATTTCCTATCCAGCAAAACTTTCTATCAAATTAGATGGAGAAATAAGAAGCTTCCATGACAAACAGACACTGAAGGAATTTATGTCTTCAAAACCAGCGCTAGAGAAAATACTCAAAGAGATTAACTACAAAGAAGAAATAGGTAACACTCACCAGAACCAGAGAAACAAGAGTTTCCATCCAACAGACAACTAAGATTGGTTATCTGTGGAGATTCATTATTTATGTTAGTCTTTTACCTATCTCTAAGTTGTATTGTTTGCCTTTATTGTTGTTAATTTTTAGGATTTCTAGTTGGAATATTAATATACCTTCAGATATAGCATTTGGAAATATTTTATCCAATTCTATTAGTAACTTTTAACTCTGTTTACATTGTCTTTGGATATACAATATTTTCTTTTATTTTATAGGGAGTTTGTATATTCTTCTGTTGCCTGTGCTATTGAAATCATATCCAAGAAATCACTGCCAATTTCAATGTTGTGAGGTTTTATGACCCAAATTTTCTCCTAAAAGTTTATAGTCTTAAGATTTATATTTAGGTCTTTTATCTATTTTGAGTTAATACTTGTATATGGGATTAGGTAAAGGTCCAATTTTATTCTTTTCCATGTAATTATTATTTTTCAACAATATTTAGTTAAAAGATTATTATTTCCACCACCAAATGTTCGTGGAAACCTTGTCAAAAATAACTTGACAATATAGGGAAGAATTTAGCTCTAGGCTTGTATTTAACTCCAATGGTCTATATATCTGCCTTTAGAACAGTACTACACTGTTTCAATTATTGTAGCTTTATATGGTTTGAAATCAGAAAATATATATCTGCTAGCTTTGTTCTTTTTCAAGATCGTTTTGGGTATCTAAAATTCATATTCCATATTAGGATAGATTTTTTTCTGAAAAATAAATATATAAATATATGATAGTTTCACCTAAAAAAACAGAAAAAAATATGCTCTAGTAAGAAAGAAAGCAAAAAGAAATATTGAAATGCTATCTTTAAATCATCAAACGCTTGGTATCAGACAAATGAAACTGTTATGTGAGATTATCATTTTTAATTTTGGATAAATTGCTATAATACTAGATGTCAACCACTAAGCCAAGCATGGGAAGGAAGGATGGGGAGAGAATGGGGTGGGGATCGGGTGGGGGCTGACTGGGCGATGTGTGCATGTATGTCTACAAAAGTTTGTATCCCACTATGATGTATGAATACAGTGCACCAATAAAATAAAATTTAAAAAAAAAGAATAAAATATGTGTGTCTTAATTATCCAATAAAAAAGGAAGTGCAGATAAAAAGCATTCAAGTGGCTTGACATGGTACACACCTGTTACTCAATTACTTAGGAGAGTGAGACAGGAGGATTACGGGTTCAAGGCCAGCATGCAATAACTTAGCAAGACCCTATTTCAAAATAAGAAATAACAAAGGGCTAGGGGTATAGCCCTAGGTAGAAAGCCCATTCTTCCCACCAGTTTAATTACCCGTATCACATAAAAGGGTAGAAATTCTATTTTTCAAAAGACAATAATCATTTGAATCTTTTGAGTTTTAGATTCCATTTTATAAAAATTCTTCTTATTTAAATGAGTGAGTGAAATATCTTTGCATTCCACAAAGATTTGGTCCACAGAAGGGAATGTTAGAAATATTTAGTGAATAAATACAGCAATTATCATTTTTTATTAATACCATTATATATAGGTATCTGAATGACTGATAATCATATTTAATTCATCAATATCCAGTAATATCTCATCTGTGGATTCAACCAACCTTGAACTGAAAATATTTGAAAAAAAACTACAACTAAACTTTTTCCTTGTCATTATTCAAAAACAATACAGTATAACAACTACTTAGAATTTATATTGCATACAATATAAACTGGTGATATGCAAATACTATGCCATTTTACTTAAGGGACTTGAGCATATGCTAATTTTGGTATTGGGGTTGTGGTGGTTCTGAAAACATTATCCCATCGATATCAAGGAAGGACCGTAATTGTATAGATTGTTTTATCAAGAGTAATTTCACAAGATAAAGGTTGTTCATAATACAGTTTTCTGTCTTATGCTCTGAAAGACTAGGTCAAAACAACACTGCCCATGAATTGCCCATGGATCAACAAGCACCAGCACATAGCTCTTCCTATGATGTCATGCTCCCCAGGCATAAGAAATCAGAGAGCTGAGCACAGAGAATTGTCTGGAGTGAAGGTTGTTCAGTACCTCTCTCCTGGCCATTTACCACAAAACTAAATGTCACCAGTATGAAGCAATCATCTGGCAGAAAGCGGAGAGAAAAAGTTTTCCTATGACCTTCGAATTGGCCTGCATTTACCCAGCTGCATCACTTAACCTAGCTAATTAAGTGGCTAGTTTCAAACACATCACTTTCTATAATCTTACAAGGACTTTGAATTTAAATATTTTATGTTAAAGTTTGGGTTTGGGATGTCCCCAGTGGCTCATGTGTTAAAAGTAGGTCTCCAAAGGAGCAAGGTTGATAGATATGGCATGGCTGGAGGAGGCAGGTCAGTATGTGTCCCTTGCTATCACTCTTTCTGCTTCCTGACTGCCATGAGAAAAAAAAGGCTTTTTCTCTGCCCTACCTAAAGTCCTGCTGCTGAACCATTTCTGTCTCGGAGCCAGTCAAAAGTGGACTGAGCTTCTAAAACCATGGGCCCCAATTAAACTTTCTTCTTCTACATTGTGCTTGTCAGGTATTTTGGTCACAGTGACAAAAAGCTGAATTAAACATTTTACTACTAAAATGGTATCTTTGAATGAAATAACTCATTTAAACAATGATACACAGTATTTAAAGACTCAAATGAATAATGCTTCTTTTTTTCATTACTGGGGATGAAAGCCAGGGTCATTCTATCTCCGAGCTACACCCTTAGCCCAGTTTTCATTCTTTATTTTGAAACAGAATCTCTGAGTTGCAGAGGACTTCAGTAATACTGCTTCTTAAAGAATAAAACTTGTACATTTTTTATCTATCTTTGATTTTTCTTATTAGCATTGATATTTTACTCACTTGGAAGCAAAGTAATAGGCCCATTGTGCATAACAGGAAGGAAGGAAGAACAACTAGGTTTCTGAGTAAATGATGTGCTATAACATGCAAAGTATCATACACGTATACGTTACCTAGCTTTCAGCAGGCATTCAGTGGTGTTAATTTCTCCCTTTTCCTGTTCTGACTTCCTTTCAGGATCAGCAGATTTTAGCCCTGGATAAGCCAGCAGCATGGCCAAATTATGATGAAACAGTCAAGGTGACCTCTGATGACTTTATTCAGTTAGCAAATACTTAGCATCTAATATAGTCAAAGTTCTTTCCTGGGAGATACAAAGGCAAATATGATGCAGGTCCTATTCTCACAGAGCATCAGGTTGAATGGGAAGAGAGGCCAGTAGAAATACAATTATAATCAGACATCATGATGCTGATTATACATGGGCCACAGCTCTTGTAACTCTGGGTTGCAAAGAAGAGAAATCTGAACTCAAAGTGGTCTAAGCCAAAAGAGAATATTTTGTATCAAATGACTGAGGAGTTGTGGGAGAGCTGGTGAGAAGATGCTTCATGAAAGAGCCCAGGCAGTGTCACAGGACATGACCCCACACCGCGCTCTGCCCTCTTTGCCTCTGTTATGGCTTCCTAGAGTGAGGATCACACCATGATCTCTTGTCCACAATAGCAATAAGCCTAGCATACATTATACTCAGACCTAGAGGAAAAATAATAGTTTCTTTCCTTCAAATATCAGTCTTCAGTGTGACTCTCAATGGTTCAAACTTGATTAAGTTCCCTTCTGAACCAATCACAGAGTCCAGGAAGATGAGGTTATCTCATTACCTTAGCAACCTCTAGGCTGAGGTTTCAACCAAACCATATGGACTGAGTGAAAGAGAGGTGAATCTAGTAACAGTACCTGCAGCCTCTAACACACATAGCCCTTATGATATACCAGGCACCTCTATGCCATGGAGATGGATTCATTCACTTTCTCAATTAACAATCTTAGGAGATAGGTACTATTATTCCTCTACAAAAAAGACAAGCTGGAGAGCTTGCTAATCTTGCCCAAGGTCCCTCACACACAAGGCATTATTTTGCAGGAAAAAGGAGAATCCTTGGTTGATGGCAACAAGAGGAGATGCCTGGGGCCAAGGGTAAAATGCTCTGGGAATCAGAGAATTCATTGAATCAAAAATGCAGTGACTGAGGCTGAAATCTAAATGGGGCAGGAGAGTAAGAAAAGTTAAGGTGAGTAGTTATGGGAATTAGTGGTAAAGGTGTTGGTCGAAGACATACTGGAAGACTAATATGAGGCAGAAAAGAAGAGACCTTGTAGGCATATACTGAAGTTGAATTTTACTTTAGGGTGACAGGCAGCCAGGGAGATCCCATTCCAGATGTCATCAGAGCTTATGTTTAGAGTATGGAGAGCACAGATGTGAGATATACAGACCTGAATTCAGGCGCCCAGGTAAGAGGGTGTTGGATTAAGAGTTTACCTTGTTCATTTCTAATTCCTAGTTTCCAAGAAACATGAGTCCCTAAAAGCCGTAGTAGTATATCCAATAACAATATAATAATTCAATATTCACTGATATGTACATGTGTTTATTGTATAGCTCTTTAGAGAATAATTGTATTTATCATTTATTATGAAATAAAAGAAGTAGTTTATAAAAGTGGATATGGAATAGTTACATTTAAAAACACAGTATATATGTAGCAAAAGATACAGAAGATTAATGGTAATTGCATCTGGGAAGAAAGATTAGAGTTTTATTACATTTCTTCCTTTGAGTAAAATAAATATATATTATTTCTATAATATGTTTTTAAGTAATCTTAAAATTGTTTCACAATAGCTACAAAAGCACTGTATGCTAATTATAACAAATTACAATAAGATGCAAGTATATATAGTAAAGCAGAAATAAATCCTTCTACACTAGCCCATTTGTATTCCTTTCCCAAGAGGAAGGATAACCACCATTAGTAGTTTGATGTATGTCCTTCCAAATGAATCCATGTATTATACCTCTACATATGCACACACAATACTGTACATATATATGACATGTATATACATATGTGTGTGTGTGTGTGTGTGTGTACATAACACACCACTGCCACGTGTGTATACTTTTTTCTACATAAGGGATAATACTGAAATATTGCTCTAGGACTTCATTTTTCCAGGTAGCAATATTTTGTCCATCTTTCCATTGAGTTCATACAGTTCTCCCTCATTATTTTACCTGATGAATAATACTCCAGAGGGGAGGCATACTAAAATTGATTTACCTGGCCTATTATTGATGAATATTTAAGTTGTTTCCAATTTTTTCTTATTAAGAACACTATTGCTGTGAAGCCCCTTGTATGTATCTATGGGATGTATACCCTTTAGAGCAAGAATGATTTAAGATTAATTTCTGAGAGTGGAATTGCTAGGCCAAGGGGTGTATACATTTTAAATTCTGATAGATACTGGCAAATTGCCTCCCAAGAGGCATGTCTAGTTTCTACTCTAGCTGGAAATAGTCTGTGACTGTTTCACTGTACTCTCATCAATCACAGAGATTATCAGTTTAACTTTGGACAGGGGGTAAACAAATAGTATTTTGTTCCACAGAGCACACTTTAGAAAATGTTATTCAGTAATTATATTTTTGGACAATAGCCTGAAACTATTTTTACTTCAAATATTTTAATAGTCTTTCTAAAATATTTATCATTGGAAAACTTTCATATAGAATATTAATTTACTTTTTTGGCTTAAAAGTACAATTATCTGAATTAAATTGCAGCTGATTAATTAAGGATCTAAATTGGTAACATCCTCTAGAATTAAATATAAAAAGACAGCTAGAATATACAGTGATTCAGAATATACCTATGAGCCATGAGCCAGTGTTTGGAGAGAAAACATGACCTCTTTAGGACTGACCTGTGAGGAGGGCACAAACAGAAATACAGGTTGCCATTTTGGAGAATTCTTTTTTTTTTTTTTTTTTTGGTGGTACTAGAGGTGGAACCCAGAGGCTTTCTACCTCTGGGCTATACTCCCAGACCTTTTTTATATTTTATTTGGAAACAGGGTCTCACTAGGTTGTTGCACGCCTCACTAAGTAGCTGAGGCTGGCTTTGAACCCGTGCGATCATCCTGTCTCAGCCTCCCAAGCACGGGGATTACAAGCTTGCGCCACCACGCCCGGCACCATTTTGGAGAATTCTAAAGACTAGTTTGCAAATCAGCCTGCTGGCCCATCGTACCACCATGCAACAGCTCCAGTGAACTGTTTGTTAATCACTGCACAGGAGGGCTTGTGAGGAGAAAGAGGGATGCATTAAAGAGACATTTGAGAGGTCATAGGTAGCATCTGAAGGAGATGGAACAGTTCCCAGTGGTGGTACCATGAGGACATACTAGCTAAATGTTGTCCATCCCAGGCTTCTCTTCCCTAAGAGGAAGCTCTGCTCTGCATAAAGAGTGCACGAGGAAGAAGATACAGGGCTCATATTCTGGATCTCCACAGTTCTGACTCTACTTCTGTCCTGTCCGCTCATGCCATCAGAGGTCTGAAGCACTGTGTCTTCACAATGCTTCAGCATCCAGGAGGCCATGCAGAAAGACACTGCCCCAAGTCCAAGGCAGCTGAACTTCATGGCTCAGAGCTGTCTACTTTATCTCATGCTGCTGAGCAGAAAACTTGGTAGTGCTTCCCTTGGATATGAGCATAACTCTGTGACATATGTAATGCCACCAATATGGTCTGCATCCCCTTAAAATCCATATGTTGAAGTTTTAACCTCCAAGGGATAGTATTAGAAAGTGGGGGGGGGTAGGGAGGTAATTAGATCTTCATCAGTGTAAACTAGTGCTCTTAAAAAGAGAGACCACTCATTTTAGTACACGTGGAGATACAGCAAGAAGCTATCTATGAGAAAGCGGGCCCTCACTAGGCTCAGAAACTGCATTGATGTTCCAGCTTCTAGAACTGTGAGGAAGAAAATCCTGCTGTTTATAACCCACCCAGTTTATAGCATTTTGTTAACCCTTAACGTAAACAGACTAAGCATCCTTGTTTTACAATGGTTCAAACTGAGGTTTGCTAAGGTTCAGTTATCTGCATAAGCTCACATAGCTTTTATGATAGGCAACTTCTGGAAAAGGTCCCAAGGATGCCCACCTCCTGATAGTCTTTCCCTGTGGTCTTCTCCCCATAAGTATGTATTTGGTGATTTGTTTCCAAGAAATAAAATACAACAGAATGGCAGTGGGCCATTTCTGAGACTAGGTTTTTAAAATATTATGGCTTCAAGTTTCTGTTTGAGATAATGGAAACGTTTTGGAAATGGTGGTGATGGTCACACAACATTTTAAATATGCCTAAACCCACCAAATTATATACTTAAAATAGCTGAAATATTAAATTTATGTCATATATATTATACCACATATTATACCCAAAAAGAAATAAAAAAAATACTGGAACTTTCATTTAGTGACTCTCTCTAAAATTCCTCTTTGATAGAAGCCAGATGCTGTTTGTGAGTAACTTTCTGGAGAGGCTCAGCAAGAAACTATTATCTTTAGCCTCTAGCCACAGAATATAAGGCCTGGTAGTAGCCACATGTGTAAGCTTGGAAGCAGACCCTCCCTAGTCAAGCCTAGAAATGACAGCAGCCTTTGGAGAGACTCTGATACAGAGGTACCTGGGAAAGCCAAATCCAGACTCCTCACTAAGAAAAACTGAAAAAACAACTTTTCAATAAACTAACAATTCAGAAGCATTTCATCACACACCCATCACTTAACATCTGTTAACTGACACATAAATCCTTTGTTATACTGAAATGCCTGAGCCTTGGTGACTTTATAAAGAAAAGAGGTGTATTTTGGTTTATGGTTCTGGTCCAGTGATGAGAGGCTGCATCTGGTTATGGCCTGCTTGTTGTGCATGTATTTTGGTCTATCTGGCCTCTATGTTTCTTACAAAGCTGCCAGGAATCAATCATAGGGGCTCCACCCCAGTGATCTTATCTAATGCTAATTACTTTCCAAAGGCTCCACTTGTGAACACAGTTGGATTAAGTTTCCACCCTTTTAAAACATCACAACTTGGGTAAGTTTCAATCCATGAAAGTTTAGGGAACACTCAAAACTGTGTATTCAAGCCATAGCAACTTGGTAAAGCTGGAATCTGGACCTGGTTTAGCCTATTTTCATGAGGTCTTAACTTGCTCGTTCATTCCAACACATATTTGTGCCTATATATATGGTAGAAACTATACTGGAGACAATAAACATAGCGATGCATGAATATGCTGTTTTCATCCAAGAACAGGACCCATTCTACCCACTCTTCATTATATTGAAGAATGTATTTGCTATTCAAGCGGAGGTGGACAACGGCAGCCATGCTTGCTTCTGTGACTGCCCCTGGCAATGCACACCTGCCTCCTCCCTGCCCTTCCCTCCAGCGGTCTGCATCCCCAGTCCCTGTGGAGTGGTGGCCTTCTTGTCATGCTGCAACATTAGAGGCAAAGCCACTTTGCAGGGCCATCTGGGCAATGGTTGTGTTTCCCCTTCTGAGAGAGAGTAGACTTGCTGTTTCTAAGTTTTACTACAGAACCCAGAGAGCCAGTTCATTTTTAAATGTTCTGTTAAATATAGGCATAGATTGGCTATATTGGTTCTTTGTATTGTTTTATTTTAATTTTTTGTCATATTAGGGATTGTGCAGAGGGGCATTCTACCTCTGATCTACACCCCTAGCCATTTTTATTTTTAATTTTTTGTTTTGTCTTGAAACAGGGTCTCACTAGATTGCTGAGAATCTCGCTATGTTGCTGAGGCTGAGAGCTCGTGATCCTCCTATCTCAGCCTCCCAAGTACTAGGGTTACAGGCGTGCCCCACCATGCCCAGCTCAGCTGCATTAGTTCTTCCTGAAGTTCACTACATAACTATCTGTGGGATGGGCAAGAACTGAGTAGCTCAGATGCAGACAGCTGCCCCTTGCAGTAGTTCATGGGGACATCTGGAGTGCAGGGGAAAACTTCACTGAAATAAACTTCATGTACTTTTGTGCTTGATTCACCTTTTGTTCAAAGAGATTTAGCCTCTTCTTCTGTGTAATAAGAGTGATCTCTGGTGCTATGGTTTAGATAAGTGTCACCCCAAAGGACCATAGGTAAGGGCTTATTCTCCAGAGCAGTGATATAGAGAAGGGCTGTGAGCCTTTAAGAGGTGGGGCCTGGTGGAAGGTCCTTAGATCACTGGAGCCTTGCCCTTGCATGTTATCAAAAGGGGCTGCAGGGCCCTTGTCTCTCTCTCTCTCCTTCCTCACTTGAGATGTGAGAATGTGCTCCAACACATGCCCCTGCCATGATGTCCTGCTACCACCAGAGACCCAAGCAAATGAGGCTACCTGATCTTGGATTTGAATCTCCAGAATCATGAGATAAAATAATCCTTTCTTTACTTCATACGAATCCTGTGTCAGGTAGTTTGTTACAGCGATGCAAAGCTGACTAATACACCTGGGCTCAATGATTTGTTGGTAAAGATGACGTACTTCATAAACATATAAACATTCAGTACAGATGGTTTCAGACTTAATGATGGGAAAACTTAAATTTTGGGACTTTATGATAGTGCAAAAGCAATATGCACTCACTAGAAACTATACTTTGAATTTTAATTTTGATCTTTTCCCAGGTTAGCAATATGTGCTAGGATACTCTTTATGCTGGGCAGCAGCAGTGAGCCGCAGCTCCCCATCAGCCATAGGATCATGAAAGGAAGCAGCCTAGACTCCATAGTGTGTTGTGAGGCTAAGAATGATGCTCAGTGGGAAGGTGTAGCAAATGCACTTTCCACGCGTGATACTTTCATTCGACAATGGCTTCATGAGGACATAACCCCAGCATAAGTGGATAAGCATCTGTGCCCCCTAATTTTTATAAATATACACACACTTAGACAAGAGAATTCAAGTATGTGAGTGCTAAAAGCTTCTAAGCTAGCTGACCATGTGAATCCTCAGTACAGAGGAGATAGATATTTGGTTGTGATTAAAAGCAATATCTGTCTAGATTTTTAACAAGTGTCAAAATGTACCAATGTTCCAATGTTTCAGTTCTTTATTTTGGGGGTGGAGGTTTGAACCCAGGGGCATACTGCCTATAAACTACACCCCAGCCCTTTTTTATTTAAATTTTTACTTTTTTTTGTGGGTCTGAGGATGGAACTCAGGGGCATTATACTTCCAAGATCCACCCCCTGCCCTATTTTTTATTCTTTATTTTGAAACAGGGTCTCACTGAGTTGTAGAGGGCCTCACTAAGTAGCTGAGGATGTCCGTGAACCTCCATCCTCCTGTCTCAGCAGCCTCCCAAATGTTGGGATTACAAGTGTGTGCCACCACACCCAGCTAATTTTTACTTTGAAATGGAGTCTCACTAAGTTGCTGAGGCTGCTCTTGGTAATTCTCCTATTTCAGCCTCGCAAGTGCCGAGACAATAGGCATGTGCCACTCTGTCCAGTCAATGTTTTACTTATTAAGTCATTTTATCAGAGATGCTGACTACTGTTGTTTTTACTTCCTATAGGTGATTAGCAGATTCCAGACCAAAAAGGGCAATATTTTTTTCTCAGAAGGGCAAGATAGTGTGTATTTTATGCTTTTCTGGCCTAAATGTTTTTGTCACAACTATTTACCTTTTCTTTGGTAGCTTGAAAGAAGCCATAAACAACAAACATTATATAAAAAAATAAGCATGTTTATATTCTGCAGAACTTGCTTTGTAAGAACAAGCATCAGACAGAACTTGAAATGTAGGCTTATTTCTGACTAGAATCTTTTATTCTATCCCCCAACCCAGGTTTATATAGCAAGAGGAAATAGTGAGCAGACATAAGAGTGAAGAGGTTTTTGCAACTTAGTCAATAATCTGGACATATTCAAACTCACTTCTTCAATGAAAATTCCTATAGATTAACTTGGAACAGTGATTTCTGAGAGTCTTAACAGCTCAGGATGCAGATAATTGTGGTTGAAGGTAAAAATCAGTATTGGTGTGACGTGAACGAGGGGAACATGATATGAAGGTGAATTTTTCCCAATTTCTTGAGCACAGATTACAATTATTAACAAGTCTGTCATTATTAATCAGATTTCAAGTTTTTCAACAATGGGGAAAACCTTATCCACCACGGTGCTGAGTCTTCTGATATACAGTAATTGCTCAATAAATGGTAAAGGGATACATTAAAAAAAATTGTGATTCTGGGTCTAGGGACATACAACTATAATCCCAGGTACTTGGGAGGCTTAGGCAGGAGGATTGGATCATAAGGTTAAGGCCAGCCTGCGCAGCTTAGCAAAAAACACTCATAAAAGTGGGAAGGGGTCTAGAGATAGGGCTTAGTGGTAGAGCAATTGCCAAGCATGTGCAAAGCTCTGGGCTCAGTCTCCACAATACTCACAACAGTCATCTTTGACAGATACTTAGTTTCCATAATGAGCAATGAACTCATAACAATCCTGATATACTTGACCATGAAGAGAGTACATGATTCTTTTCTCTATGTATAAAAAACTAGGATCCAGTAAGTGCCACAGTGGCCACCTGCCTCTGCTTCTCAGTTGTTGGCTCCCTGAGGGCACCGTTTCCTTGAGAAAGCTCACCATGACCCACTGGATCTGTGGAGAGCACATATAATGCCCACTCTGGCTGGATAAGAAGGTTCCGGTGTCACATGATTCTGGTTACTCCCAACATAATTTCTTCTCCCTCTCTCCCTCCTGCCTTCCTTTCTCTGTTCTTCCTTTCGTTTTCCTTCCTTTCCTTTTTTTTTTTTGCGGGTCTGGGGGTGGAACCCAGGGGCATTCGACCTCTGAGCTACACCTCTTGCCCTATTTTTTATTCTTTATTTTGAAACCGGGTCTCGCTGAGTTGCAGAGGGCCTCACTAAGTAGCTGAGGCTGTCTGCGAACCACGATCCTCCAGGTCTCTGCCTCCCGAATGCTGGGATTACAAGTGTGCGCCACCACACCCGGCTTCCTTCCTTTCCTTTTTAAAAGTGAAGCACACTTGGAAGTAAACACCTCCTTCCAGGCTCTGTCCCTACATCACACCATGTTCCCCTATGCCCTTTTCCCCTAGGCATGTCCCACAGGGCATCCAACCCTCCCAGTTTGTGTGAGTCACAGGTGGTTCCATTCATAAGTTAAAAATCTGCGTCCCCTTTAAACACTTGGGGCTTCCTAGGCAAGGGAGGCATCTGGTCTTCCAGGCAACCCCAGGATGAGGTGAAGTGAATCAGGGAAAACTTCCCCACCTCCCTCCTATGCTCTGTACCTCCTCCCACCCTGCTCAGCTCTTCCGAAAGGGAGCCGCCGAAGCTTCTTATCCCAGAGTCAGTATTTCAAAAGCTCCAAGTATTGGTGGGAGGGGAGAAGGGAAAACGGGGGCAGGGGGGAGAGGGCACCAAATATAGTTTAAATATATACTATTTATGTTCAATAAAAAAATTGTTAAAAGAAAAAAAAAGCTCCAAATATGACTGCCCTTGAATGAATTAAGACATGGACAAGATGAGTGAATCTAGGTGGAGATAAAGGTGAGGTACCAGGGCCTTTCCTGATGTTGCAATGAAGCAGGAAGGAGTAAAGAGGCAGAGAGAGAAAGATCTGATGAAAGAAGGAGGCTATGGATGGAAACAGGAGCATCTAATCCCCAGTTCCCCTGCCAGGCAGGCATCCTAAACAAAGCAGCTTCTCACCAGCCTCCACTTTCCCAACTATTTTAAGAAAGCATCCGTCAATGCTGAGAACAGACTAGTTTGCCTTATTAGAGAAATCAAAGACTCTTCCACAAAGCAACCATTTACAATTTTCTAATTACCCAAGCAGGATAGATTAATTAAGTCACTCTAGGGAATCAAACAAATAAGATGTACATAAGTGACAACCCAGTGCCGAAATCGTTATACTTAGGTAGTGTGCCACGGGGCCTGCCAGGTGGAAGAGAGTTTAGGCTTTTCAGGCTGTAGGTCTCCAGCATCACTACTGGACTATGGTATTACAGTGGGAAGACAGGCACAGAGCATCCCTACACAAAGGGTGTGGCTAAGTTCCAATAGGTTTATATGTAGAAAACAGACTGAGGGCCAAATGTATCTCACGGGTCACAGTTTCCTGGCCCTTGGCTTCCATCCTTTTAAGGGAAATGATCCTCTCTCCCCAACCCAGTCTTTGTGCATCATAACATCTTACAAAGGACTAGGTTCTAAAATCAGCAAAACAGCCAGAATTACCTCATAGGTTCTAGAATTGCCTGTGGGAACAGCCACTTACCAAGGGACGAGCATATCACTGCTGCCACATCAAGCCCCTCCTAAGTACTCCACTCGCTGTCAGCACAGAGCTCATGCTGCTTAAATCATCTCTCAGGCCAACAGTTTCTCATAAGTGAAATGCAAGTGCTAGAGGAAGTCAGTGTTTACAACAACCTTGAATAATGCATTGGCTCCTCTTAAAGGAAAGATAAAATCTCCTGGACCTCCGGCAGCTTGCAGATGACTTCTATCGCAAGGGGACTCAAATGTATATGAGATTAACACAACTCAGTGCAGTGGGCTTTGGTTGTGCTCTTATACAATACTGAAACCAGCATAAATGTAGACATTAAAACCAGCAACAGTTGGCTGTATTAACATAATGCAATGCACAGTGATCTTTTGCTGCAATTAAGTCATCGTTGCAATATAAAAATGTCACAAGCTACCACAGACCCAAACCACTGCCAAACGTCAATCACACCACCTCTGGGCATCTACTTCGTGCATACTCAGTATTTACAAATCAGTTCCCCTTCCTCCTCCCCTTCACTGGCTAGCGATGGCAGACCCACTCAGAGAAACCAAAACCCTGAAACTGAGCAGCAGATGGTGCAGATTATGCACATATTCACTGTTTCCAAAGGAAATTTAAAGTCCCCTGAGTACACCTGAGCACCCCAGTTTGAGAACTAGAGACACTGGATTACTTAATCTGAGCTCTTTTCTAGAGTGACTTCTGTCCTCTATTGCATTTATTGTTTCCACCTGTAAGGTGACACCTGGCAGTTCCTGTCTTGTACTGCTTCTTTTTCCTTCCTTCCATTTTGTTAAATTAACTTTGAATAGAATTGGTTCTTTCTCATTACGTTGATCATTGGCTCCTTCTTAGCATAGAAAAAGGAGGCAGATGGACTCTAATCTGAAGGCTCGTGTTCTAATTGGGGTTACAACTGTATGACTTCAAAATAGGCACGAATCTCCTCTGAGCCTATGTTTCCTTTTTAAATTAGAGAGTCCAACTCCGGGGTGCTGTCCATCACTTGCTTTCTCTATTGCTATGAGCTAAGAAGAGGGAAACGAAACCAAAGCAGAGTGTTTTCATTCAGGTATATGTAGTGATAAACACAGTATCTTACAATAGGAGGAGTCCATGAATATGTGTTTATTTAAAGAGAAACAGCAGAGCAATGGACCGTGACAAAGAACACAGCTCCAGACATTTAGTCTACTCTCTTTATTTTGCAAATTAATATATTTGAATTCCTGCTTACAGGTTGGGCCTTTAACAAAATGTTGGAGATTAATAGCAAACAAGTATTTACTCTTATGGAGACTAAATTATGGTGAAGGGACTGAGATAAGCCAGGAAAACAATTAAAATATAAAAATATAAATATTGTTATATTAAATTATAATTGTATTAAAGATATATTAATTATATTAAATTATTATATAACATTAAATTATATTATAAATATTTTTCTATTGAATTATATATGAATATTATACATGAATATATAATAAATTACATATGTTATATTAAATTATATATGTTGCAATAAAAGTCTAAAATAAAATTATATATAGTAATATTATATAGTAATTATATATAGTAATTTAGTATAGTATACTAAAATATGTATAGTATATAACAAAATATAGCATATTTTATTACTATATACATACAGTAAAAAAAGTTGCTTTGGCTCTTTAGCAGCACTGGTGGACAGCTAACTTGGAGGACTGAGGCTGGCTCCTTGGGGAACCCGCCCGTGAGCCCTGAAGGACCCAGAGCTGTGGTGACCATTAGAGGATGGAGAAGGAAACCCTCTGAGGACCACACACCCTGGGGTCGTGTGGACACTGATGCACCTCCAGTTAATAGCTGCCAAATGGAAATTTGTTCCCGAAGACGTCACATCTTCTAATTTTTTTCAAAATAAGCAGGACATTTGAATTTTTAAATAAAAATGGCTAATTGTTAAGTGTTGACATTCTGTTTTTTTAAATTGTGGTACTTTAAACCACTGTTGAATACAGTTCTTATTTGGCCCATAGGTTGCCCCTGGGGACCCTCAGCACTTTACCCACTGTCCCACAGGGATCCTCTGTTTACAGAGTGCTCTGCCCGCCTGGCCACCCCAGGAGAGGGCAGTCATGTGCAGCCTGGGCATTCCTCCCTGTGAAGTCAGACAGAGATGCTCTGGGTGTTTGAACTAAACAAAGGCTGTGTGCAACGTGATGGAATAGAGAGGAGCATTCTGGGCATTTCTTACGATTGCATGATGCTCGCTGCCCACTTGGAGCTCCTTAATGTACCTCATGAATTAAAGTCATTTCTGCCTCTGGGGCATTTACAGATCTCAGAAACATGTCCCAAACTCAGCTGTAAGTTTCACCCCAAAACTTGGCACCAAGCTGCTACATTGGCCTGGGAGACTTTCATTTCATAGTAGAACAGGCAGTGTTCAGGAAAACAGAAGCCCAGGCTGGGAGAAGCAGAATGCAAATCATGGTTCCAAAGTGGAAAATTACACTTTGATGTGCACTTGACAGATGTATGAAAACGGACGCCAAGTGTTTGAAGGAGAAAGTGCCGTGGCAGTTTTGCAGAACACTACTACCTAGAAGCCTCGTTCTGTGGCACACATATTCCCACCCTCCTCTGCTTTTTCTCCATTGGGCGAGAACAGTTGCAGAGCTATGGAAAGAAAAGAGCTGATGTCAAGGACATCCCTTCGGAACTGGGTTTCTGAGGGGAATGGAGGGGTGACATGCAATGGCGGAGGTCCTCCCTCCTTTACGTAGTACACTGACTCCAGAGATGGCTCAGCTCCTCTCCTCCCACCCCACGGGGGGCAGGCAATAGCATTAATCAGCCACTGCCTAATTACCAGCCAACTAATTAGTGAGAAGGGGAGCTCCCGGGTCCTTGATGTTTCTTAATAATTAATCCATAAACTGGTTCATCTGACAGCCCCTTTGCTCCATCTCCTAGAAAAACCCACAGTGAACTCTAGCCCCAGTCACGCAAGTAAAAGCCCAAGTGTTGTCTTCAATCTCTTGTGTCTCGATCTCTATTCACATTCATGAACCAAATGCTGTTAAGTCTACCTTCTCAGTGTCTCTCAGATTCATCTTACTGCTATGGTTTGGATTTTGAATGTCCCCTAGAGGCCAATGTGTTAAAGGCTCAGTGTCTGGGGTGGTGCTAGAAGGAGATTGGACCCTTGTGGGACCCTTAGGTCGTGGAGGGCATATTGGGACCCCAGCCTTTCTAATCTTTCTCTTTTGCCCATGAGGTGAGTAGTTTTGCTACATCATACATATCCTACATAATATGTTGTCTTGCCACAGACCCAGAGCAGTAAGGACTGGAACATCCAAACATGTGAACTGGAAGAAATCTTTTCTCTTTATGAGTTGGTTACTTCAGGCATTTTGTTATAGTGACAGAAAGTTGACTGACATACATCCCTTTTGTGTCCTCATTATTTCTCCTTTGGTTCAGGCTATCTTCATATCATGCCTCAACTACAGAAATAGTCTTCAAAAAATAGTTTTCCTTCCTGGTTTTCCCACTTACCATCTTCCCTCCCTCTAACCCATCCTCCTTTCTGTTCCCCACAAATATTTACATGAAGCAGAGTATAATATGTAACTGCTTTGCTAAACACCTTACTTAAAACCCCACTGCTTAAGAAAATAAGTCAAATATTATGTGTGACCTTCAGTGTCTCCCATTATCTATACCAGCCACTCTAGTAAAACAATATTTGCCCTTAAATTAACCACATTAATGCTGACAAATGAAGAGGATCTGCCTTGGTGTTTCAGTGGGCACACGGTGACAGGGTGCCTTTCTGTGACTCTACATACCAAAGTCAAAGGGCAAAGGGCTGACAATAGGGTAACTTCATTACTTACCACTCTAGAAGTAGCCTGTAAAAATATCTCCTGGCTCAAGTTCCCCACACCCCCACACCCATCTTCTCATGTGATGCTTTGGATACAGGTGATTGCTCCTTCCCTCTTCAGCTTTTTGCCTTCCTTCATGGCTGCTGCTTCTGGGTCCTCCTTGCTAATTCTTTTTCTCTTCTCTCTCCTTACAGTACTCAGTAACCCCTCCGTTCTTTCTCAACATTCCTATCCTTGGAGATGTCACCTAATTCTATTGATTTAAAGACTTTTCTCTCATTTAATAAGATTGACAACAATACCTTTATATATTGTCTTAGTCTTATTTGACCAGTTTCCTTTCTTAATATTCCTTTTACCTTCCCTGCCCCTCTCCCTCAGTTTCCTTCTACTATTATATTGGTCTCTCTATATATTATGCAAAGTCCCTCATGTTTCCTATTTTCTCCCTAGTTTTCACATATAAGAGAAAACATACATCCCTTGACTCTCTGAGATGGGCTGATCTCACTGAGACATGACATCTCTTAATATTCTCTAGCTCCATCCATAATTTTTGTTCTTTATATGGCTGAGTAGAATTCCATTGTATGTATATGCCATATTGTCTTTATCTTCTTTAGTTGTTCATTTGTTAAAAGACACCTAGGTTGTTTCCACAATTTGGCTTTTGTAATTTAAATCCTTTCTAGACTCTGATGACTTGGGAATTTATATCCATAGCCTTGGAATCTCTCTAAGTCCCAGACTTGACTATCCAATTACCTCTTTGATACCTTCACTAAGAGACAGCTCAAACTCAGCATATAAAGACCACAGCCAACTCACTTATCTCATGCTGATCTTCAACCCAGTCCTCCCAGTCATACTCATTATTTCTAGACATCTCATTAAATAGCATTATCATTCATCTAAGTACTGCTTATTCTACTTCCCCACGTGCACTCTATCAGAACAGGATATTGGAGGAAATTACCTCCTCTTTCCAGAAAAAGAACAAAGAGGATTAGAAACTCTTTCTTAGTCAATTTCTAGACCTCGTTCTCCCATTCCTCCCTTAGTGCATCAAATCCATTCCCCTCTGATCTCAGAGGCTATTTGATAGCCTCTAAGCTATCAAACAGCCTGATAAGGTCCACAAGAAATAAAAGGCAAAAGAGTAAGCAAATAGAAGGCAAGCAAAAGTATTTCCTGCAGAACATAATTTTCTTTCTGTCACTCATTCCTTCAGGTACCCTTGATCCCCTTCACCATGAGTACCTCAACTGGAACTAGCTGTCTCCTGAGCTAGCAACTGGCTTCCATGGATCTTGGATTTCTCAAAGACATTGTTTCTCTTTCTTCTGAGATGTGCTATCTCTACCAGCTCAGTTTTGTCCCTGAAGTTTCATGTGCTGGAAGCTGTTCTCCAGAGTGATGGTTTTGAGGTGGTGGCACCTTTAAGAAGTTGGTATAGCAAAAGGTGACCAGGTCATGGTGGTGCCACCCTTGTGAAAGTATTAGTGTAGGTCTTATGAGACTGGATTAGATCTTTGAGACTGGGTTGTTATAAAGCAAATTTGACTGTCTTAGTGTGCTCTCTCTCTCTCTCTCTCTCTCTCTCTCTCTCTCTCTCTCTCTCTCTCTCCTTCTGTATTTTGTTATAGCAACAGAAAAATGGATTAAGAAGCACATCAAATATTATCTTGACTACTGACATTTTAAACAAGCCTTTAAATTTTGTTTCTTAGCTTTCAGTCTCAATCCTGACAACCCTGGGAAGCTATAAAGGGTTTTAAGCAAAGGAATCACATAGTTTGTTTTCCCCTTAGAAAGATACTTGGAGCCAGATATGGCGCACACTTGTAATCCCAGAATTTGGGAGGCTGAGTGGACGGCCTTGGCTTCTTAGTAAGGCCCTTTGCAACTCAATGAAACCCTGTTTCAAAATAAAGAACAAAAAATAGGGCTAGGGGTGTAGCTCAGAGGTAGAATGTCCCTGGGTTCCAACCCCAGTGTGTCTGTCTCTCTGTCTGTCTCTGTCTCTCTCTCTGTCTCTCTCTCTGTCTCTCTCTGTCTCTCTCTCTCTCTCTCTCTCTCTCTCTCTCTCACACACACACACACACACACACACAACACACACACAACACACACACACACACAAAGATACTTGGACTTAATATTGATAACTTTAAAATATAACAGCAAGGAAGTCTTTCTCTATGAAATGAACAAACAATAACAAACCTGTTAAGAAAATACACATGTTCTTAGTGGAGAGAGAAATATATTTCTACCTAATATTGAGTAGTGGGTTGGGTTGATACATTCACTAAACAGAACAGCACACATTTTTCATCCCAAAGATTTACAAAGATCCCAAAGGAACCAATGCAAAGACTAAAGATCTAGAAATGAGATGCGATTGGGAATATGCAAGTTAACAGACCTGGTGGGCAACCTGTTCTGCTGTGAGGCTGGGGTCACATGAATGATAAGAAATGATAAACCTAAATTCTCAGCTCCCCACCCACTCCATCCCCTAGGTTCCCCTCCACATGTGTCCAGAAGTCTCTGGGTTTCTCCCATGTGTGGGTACAAACACAGTTCCAGGAAGGCATAGAAGCATACCGAAGTCCCATCTTGAAGCAGTTTGGGAAGAATTAGGATCTGGAGCCTGACCTCAGGATCCCCACTGCTCTTTAGATACTCTGGACAGCTTCCAGGGTCCCGCTTATATGCCACGGTCACTATAGAAAGCTCTGTGAGCAGATATGATACTGGTGCAAGGAAAAGCTACACACACACACACACACACACACACCACTATGTAGTTTCTTATACTTCTCTGGACTCACAAAACCAAACCATGGAAAAATTGTCCTTTTATTTAAGTAAATGAGTGGCCAAACACTGAAACTGTCATCTTATTTATTAGCTTGGGAAAAATCTGTCCATTCCAGTGAGCTCCTTCTGTTTCTCTCCCTAGAAAAAGTGGCTCATAGAGGAAGCACGAAGCTACTGAGCCCAGATGGCCCAGACATGCCAGGGGAGGGTGGGCAGCTCTCATCGCACTTCCAGAAGAAAAGAGTGAATGGATTAGCTGGGAAAGCAGGCTCTTGGGGATGCACCATCTGACAAAGTTCAGGTAAGAAACTGAGAGCTAAGGAAGGAGCCAGAAGCCGGGCGTGGTGGCACATACTCGTCATCCCAGCATTTGGGAGGCTGAGACCTGAGGATCGTGGTTCACGGACAGCCTCAACTACTTAGCGAGGCCCTTCACAATTAAAAAAAAAAAAAGAATAAAAATAGGGCTGGGTGTAGTTCGGAAGTACAATGCCCCTGGGTTCCATCCCCAGTACTGAAAAAATAAAATAAAAACATAAAAAAAGGGAGGAGGCAGAATATTTTGCAGAGGATGAAAGATCTAAAGAGGGGCAGGCTAGGGGACAGTAAGCTGCATAGGAGTGCATTTTTATTAATGATACCCGACATCCCACATAGTGATTGGATATGCCACCCGTCCTTGTATTTGTGTTGCCAGAAAAGATGCTCCAGCCTAAAGAAAACCCTGGATTTTGCACATGGCTCGACCCTGTACTATTTATTTTCCCCCAGAAAAACCAATTATGCAAAAAAAAGAAAAAGAAAAAGAAGAGGGGGAGGAGGCAGAAGAGGAGGAAAAAAAGAGGAGGAGGAAAGGAGGAGAAAAAGAAGGAAAAGGAAGAAGGCAGGAAAAGGGAGTGATCAACACTAATAAATTCAATACTAAGAAAGATCTTATGTACCGAGAATAAAACATAAATAAAACAAAATCTGAGTTTTGCCATAAGAGGCCAGATAACATGGGTGTTGTACAGGTTGCAGAGTCATCTGTAGGACTGAGTTCAGGGTAACAAGATTCTTGGTTTGTTGAATGACTAACCGATTATTGCTAATCTATTGAGAGCTGGCATCTCCTTTCTGCTAGGTACATATATCCTTATGATTTATTAAGAAAACCACTTATTTCACAATAGTGAAGCCCCTACAATTTTAGTGAACTTCTGGTGGCAGCCTCAGAATGCAGCTTTGTCTCTGAACTTTTTGTCTGAATCGTCACGGTCTCATTGTACACCATTCTCTTCCTTTGCGGCATTTATCAACATGTGCAATTATATAGTAAGTTACATAGGTATTTTCATCGTATCTCTAGCCCCTTTCAGACGGTAAACTTTGTGGAACATGGGAAATTTTGCTCTCAGCGATGTGATTACCAACCATTACGAGGCATGACATACTAGAAGTTTTAGTGAAAGAATAAAGTAATAAGCGAACTGCCCACTTCAAGGCCCAGACATGTTCTGTGTAGAATGGTACCTCAGTGGTCAGTGCATTTTATTGGAACATAGCCACACTCGTTTAGGTATCATCCATGGCTACTTCCAAGTTTAATTGGTAGAGCTGAGCAGTTACAACAGAGATGATGTGGTCCACAGTTTTTCTTATTAATGACCTGCACCTTATAGGAAAAATGTGTCAACCCCTATATTAGACCACCACTGTGTGAGGCAAGTTTTCATGGCTGTGACCATAATACTTAATGGAAGAAAGATTAATGTGGTTCCCAGTTTCAGAGGATCCAGTCCAGGGTTGGCTGGCTCCAAGGCCGAAACATCATGGCAGGAGAAAACCACAGGGGAAAGCTACCCAGCTCATGCCGCTGGGAAGCAGAGAAAGGAAGAGACAAGAAGGGACCACGGAGAGAGATAGTCCTGCACACCACGTCCCTGGTGACCTGCTTCCTGTAGCCATACCCCACCTGCCTAGAGTTTTCACCACCCCCCAGTAGTTCTTCCAAAGCATTAATCCAGTAAGTGGATTTGCCCACTGATGAATTCAGAGTCCTCAGGCTCTAATCTTTTCACCTCTGAACACTGTGATGTTGCGTGACACATGAGCCCTTGGGTGTCACTGCAGATCCAAGCCACAGAACCGCTCTCACTACGATTAGAGTTATTCTTCTTCTGTTATCCCTCATCACCCTGTTCCAGTGAAGAATGACCCAAACCCTCTGAACTAAAACACACAATTTTCTTTCTTTTCTTTTCTTTTCTCTTCTCTTCTCTTCTCTTCTTTTCTTTTCTTTTCTCTTTTCTTTTCTTTTCTTTTCTTTTCTTTTCTTTTCTTTTCTTTGTGATGTTGTGGATTAAACCCAGGGGCATTCTACCTCTGAGCTACACCCCTAGTGTGATTTTTTATTCTTTATCCTGAAACAGGGTCTCACTGAGTTGCAGGGGCTTATGTAGCTGAGACTGGCTACGAACCTGGATCCTCCTGTTTCAGCTTCCCAAGTACTGGAATTACAAGTGTGTGCCACTATGCCCAGCCCTAAAGCACACAGTTTTTTTTGCTAGAAAGAAAAAGATCTCACCAGGCGTTCATGCTTGTAATCCCCGCGCTTGGGAGGCAGAGACAGGAAGATCGCGCAGGTTCGAAGTCAGCCGTGCTGGCTTAAGAGACCCTGTTTCCAAATAAAAGATATAAAATAGGTCTGGGAGTGTAGCCCAGAGGTAGAAGGGCTTCCAGGAACCCCAGTACCACCAAAAAAAGAAAAAGATCTCATAGCCGGATGTGGTGGCCCACGCTTGTAATCCCTGATCTTGGGAGGCGGAGACAGGAGGATCGTGCAGGTTCGAAGCCAGCCTTGCTGGCCTAAGAGACCCTGTTTCCAAATAAAAATATAAAAAATAGGTGTCTGGAAGTGTGGCCCAGAGGTAGAAGGGTTTCCAGGAGCCCCAGTACCACCAAAAAAAAAAATCTTATAATAAATTTCTCTGCTAGATAATAGGATAATAGTCTTCTTGCTATTGCTGACAGTAAGTTTTTTTTAACAATAAATCACAGAATGCTAAGGCTTGCCTGTTTTATGCAACATTAAGTCAGCCCTATACTTTTGAAAAAGGGCTGCTCTTAAGTCATCCCAGGAAGAAAATGTTCGACATTTTCAGTCAATGAGACCAGAGAGATTAGAGCTGTGTCATAACACTGACTGGGGGATGTGTGTGACAGAATATGAGTGAAAAAGTTGTTCCAAGTGGTCTACATTTTAATGTAGTTTTATAAAAATGCGAATGTCAGGAACCAAAGACTGAGTGGAATCCTCAAAGTCGAGACAGATGTTGAGATAAAACAGTGAGATTGATAACAATTTTTCCAAACTTTAATTAATTCATTTCTGAATAAGTAATGCAATATATTTGCTTATATCTGGATCAATGAAAGGATGAAATGTCCCAATAACAGGTCTGAACAAATAAAACAAACTTTGTTTGATTTGTTTTAGGAAGTTCAGGCAACACCATTTGTCTGTAAAAATCTAAATACACTCTAATCCCAAATCCATCTCAAACTTCAAGACAACAGGCTACAAAACAATTACACAAAGGTGTCCATATGATTTCTATTTTTAAACGCCAGACAGCAAATGATATTCTACTTGTTGTAGAACACTTTTAGCATTAGATTTAGTATATTTCATGTATTAATTAATTGGCCATATTAAGAAAAGTACAGTGTGCATTAATCTTAGTGAGCAGCCCATAGCAAATGTGCCAAGCTTCAATTTATGATGGTGACAACAGCGATGATGATAACTGAGCCCAGTGCAAGTCACTGTGATTTTCTGGGTATTATTTCACGTGGTCCTCATGAAACCCCAAGGGGCAGGTGCCGTCTGTTCTCGTTATTCGCGGTAGTTATGTTGCACGAAGCCTTTGCAAACACTGAGTTAGCAAATACCGAATCGCTGCTTCTAGGGGACAAGCAAGGCTAGGTTCCTGCAAGCTGCTGGTCACATTTTCATCAACCAATTAATACCTAAACTTGTTTTATGTGTGGGTCTGTTCAAAGACAGTTTATTTAATAGGTACTATTGATTCAGTAACATTGAACTCCTGGGCAATAGAAGTTATAATTCACACCTAGATAAAGTTTACCTAGCAGATGTATTTTTTCTATGAGTTATATCTCACTCTTTTTTTCACTTAGATAAACATCATATTAGTACTATGCAAGAAAAAGCACCAAAATATGTTTTTTTAAGTGACACCACGTAGCTCATAAGAAGATCACTTTTTAAGAGTATAAGGGCTGAAACAAAGAAACCGAGGGTCACCTTGTTTGGCTTCAACTGGAGACGTGCATGTTGAGTGTCTCAACGTTTTCTCTGTTCTGTGCCTGCCTGCAAAGGGCCACACAACACTGTGAGTTATGGATTTGGCGGGTACAGATACGTGTCCGTAAGTAGTGCACTCACAAGTACAGAATCTATGAATGATGAGGACTGACTGCATCTCCATATCAGAGGTAGAACAGCTCTAAAGAAAGGACCAGGAAAAGAATGGAGAAGTAAATTGGAGGGCAAAGATGAGAAGGGAAATGCCACAGCCAGGATGTCTTGGGAGGCCTTTAATTAATAAAGGAGTGTTAGTGGATGTTTACAATCAGGAAGTCTTTTACAATGTTGAATACACACACACACACACACACACACACACACACACACACACACACATATATATATACACACACACATACATACATATACGTGTGTGTGTGTGTGTGTGTGTGTGTGTGTGTTTGTAGTACTGGGGATGGAACCCAGGGGCATTCTACCTCTGAGCTACACCTCCAGCCCTATTTTTCATTCTATATTTTGAAACAGGGTCTCTCTGAGTTGCAAAGGGCCTCACTAAGTAGCCAAGGCTGTCTGCGAACTACAATCCTCCCATCTCAGCCTCCCGAATGCTGGGATTTACAAGTGTGCACTGCCATGCGTGGCTGTTGAACTTATATTTGATGGAAATTTCAAGCCTATTCCTTTCTTTTTTGCAAGCAGAAAAAGGTAAGTAGTTTCTAAACATGGAGGCATTCAAATCCACTGCCAAACTAAAAGGATGCTAATGTAAGGAACCAAGTCATATTTTTATCATAGAGCTAACCACCAACTAGTACTAACAGACCCCCTGTGTGCTCTGAGCATTTTAGGGTGGTGGAATCCACACAGCACACTTGTGGCTATGTTATAGAGGTACCTTTGTAAAGGGGCTGTCTTTGTGCCAACCAAGTTTTGCATTGGCAATTATACACAGGTATGGAGTTTCTCCACCTGTTCACAACATATACAGCAGTATTTTGTAAGGCAGCCATCATTCATGAGGGTCAGGTTTCTTGAAGTCAATTGTGGATTTAAAAAAATAAATCAATGCATCTATTTGCATGAGTTAGATTATTTGCTTAGGCAAACACATACCATAAACTAATGTTAATAGATTTATATTTACTTTCCAAGCCCTTTAGAGCTATTGAGAGTTTTTTTCTATACCATCTATCTTTCTAGCATTTGCTCTAGTTACAAAGCAGGAAATCCAAATGGCTATTTTTGGACATTTTCCATTCAGAGAGAAACTGCCCTTCTACCCAAATGAGGGTGATCATTACATCAGTCTTTCTCCATCTGAACACAGGCCTCTCAAGGGCTCAGAGAGAGTGTGTTGCTGCAGAGACAGACATTATTTCCCGTGCATTTATGCAATCAGATCCCCCAACTGCTTCTACTGACTCATGGAAGCTAAGACACATGTATTCCACATCTATTTAAATAGCACTTACTGCCATAGTAGCTAGGCACTTATTTTTGCCAAAAAAAAAAAAACCCACCAGAAAAACAATGTACATAAAATTAAAAGAGGTCGACAAGAAGGCTTGTAGAGATCATCTTCCTTGGCAGGCAGAGCGGGAGGGTTAGAACCGGGTCAAATTGTCCCCAATAAAAGGCGTCAGTCATCTGGAATGTTTTTGTTATCCCAGACAAAAATAGGTCACCTCGGCACACTCAAAGTTGGCCGATTAGACTAAGGTTCTTGAGCTGTAAGAAATGAAGAGAGTGGACACTTAGCAGATCCCTCCCCTCTAAAGGCAGCAGGCCAAAATTCCTGGAAAATATAAACATGCACAATCTTTTTAAGCTAAATCTACCTCTTTCTACCAAGGCCATTTTGCAGGCTCCTGTTAAGGTGTTTGGTGATGTACCGCCCAGCACTTATGCAAACTGTAGCTAATTTATATCTGTGCTAATGCCCAGAAAAATACACTTAGAAGAAATGCAGGTTAGAGCACAGATAGATTTTGTCTATTTGATGAGGATTCTTGGGCTCCATTCAGTTCAGCGAAAGACATCAGGTAGTGATGTCTGTTTTGTTATGTGGAGGGGTTGGTGTAACTCATATCCTGTCATTAGCTTTGGAGTCAAAAGTGCTGGACTAAGCCAGGCGTGGTGGCACACGCTTGTAATCCCCACGCTTGGGAGGCTGAGACAGGAGGATCACACAGGTTCGAAGCCAGCCTCAGCTACTTAGTGAGGCTCTCAGCAACTTAGTGAGACCCTGTTTCCAAATAAAATATAAAATAGGTTTGAGAGTATAGCCTGGAGATAGAAAGCCTCTGGGCTCCATCCCCAGTACCACCAAAATAAAGAAAGAAAGAAAAGAAAAAGAGATACTGATACTAATTGGACTGTCTTGATGATTAGTGATATACTGTTTGGAAATGGTAAATATATCAGAAGAGTATGTACAAAGTGTAAATATATAAAAGTATACATATATACATACATTTACATATATATGTATGTGCTGGAGATTGACTCCAGGGACATATTATCTCTGAGCTACACTCTCAGTCCTATTTTCTTTCTTTCTTTCTTTCTTTCTTTCTTTCTTTCTTTCTTTCTTTCTTTCTTTCTTTCTTTCTTTCTTTCTTTTTGTGATACTAGGGATTGAACCCAGGGGCATTCTACTTCTGAGCTACACCCCCAGCACTATTTTTTTTTATTCTTTATTTGGAAACAGGGTCTCACTGAGTTACAAAGCAAAGGGCCTCACTAAGTAGCCGAGGCTGGCCATGAACTGTGATCCTCCTGTCTCAGGCTCCCAAATGCTGGGATTATAAGCATGTGCCACCATGCCCAGCTGCTATTTTATTTCTTATTTTGAAAGAGGTCTCACCAAGTTGGTGAGGATGGCTGTGAACCTGCAGTCCTCCTGCTTCAGCCTCCCACGTACTGGAACTATAGGCATTTGTCACTATACCCGGATAATTTCTTATTATTTGTAATTACTATACTTTTGTTCATGGGGATAATTTATATCTACTATATTTATAATAAACTCCAAATAATCACACCTCACACTAGTCGACCACATCCTATTTTTCTTTTGTAGTGCTATGATTTTGTAGTATTAAACTCTGACTGAAATAAAATTATATTGAAAGGACTTACATGTAATTCTTATGGTAATCAAGCATTTCCATGAGACTATTTTAATAGGATTTGACCTGTCAAAAAACTAAAGCATGTAATTTACAGAAAAACTCAGATAGAAATACACATCGCAAAATTTCACATTTGTGTAAGAAATATCTTTTTTCACCAGTTAGGATAAAAGCACCTATTTTCATGTGCTTAAGCAAATAATAAACTTTGACAAGTGACTAAAAGGCAAATTTGACATATTTGCATTTATTCTGCAAGAGATCCAGGAATAATACGCAAAGGACATGCTCACATCCTCTATCCCACCTTTTATTTTAAACAAAGCATTTCAGGACCTGGAAATATATGTAATAGATATAGAAATGAGCACAGTTTACTTGTGCAATCATATAATGAGTATAACCTATATTCAGAAAAGAGCATACATTAATTATATACTCATTAACCCTTAACAAAGGTGTGTGTGTGTGTGTGTGTGTGTGTGTGTGTGTGTGTGTGTGTGTTTTACTGGGGATTGAACTAAGGAGAATCTGACCTCTGAGCTACCAAACAGGATCTCACTAAATTGCAGAGGGCTTCACTGTATTGCTGAGGCTTGCTGTAAACCTGCGATCCCCTGCCTCAGCCTCCCAATTACTAGGATTATAAGTGTGTGCTGCCATGCCCAGCTTGAAGATAGCATTTTAATAGTTTCCCTTAAGTGCTTTCTGGATTGGATTGCCTACAACCCCCATCTCTGTGGATTTATGTATGTATGAATAAAATACGTTTGTTAGAAGTATAGGCAACAGCAAAATACCAGTGCTTTTATTGCTTTACTAAATAGCTTAAAGATGGCATTTGTAAGCCTCATGGGCTCTGTAAATTGTGTTATTCATTAATTTAATAAATATTTACAGAGAGCACTATAGAAGATTAAAAGATAAATGTGATCTACTTTCTTCCAGTAAGAAGCTCCACGAAGGACATATAACATCTCACAGAAATCCTTAAGGCTATGTAAGATTGGGGTAAGTCAAGAAAAAAGTGTGGGGACAATATATTTTATCTTAATTAGAAAAGTCCAATTAAAAGCAAAGCATTGAATATAACACTATAGAAACTACAGAAGGTTCACACCAGCAAGAGAAACTTTAAATGTGCAACTCTAGTAGATAATCCCCCAAATGGCTTATTATTGGGTTTTTGTGCATTAGCCACCTAGAATGTTTGCCTCCGAGTTGAGCCAAGGAAAGCAACTACCTCCTCCAGGATGAAGAAGCATCTTCATTCCCATTACTTCCCATACTTTTCCTCCCTGTGACACCCAGAGTCGCAGAGAGGCAGCTCAGAGTTGCAGAAGAAAGCTAGAGAATTTCTTCATATCTAATTTAAGAAGTAAACATACTTGCTTTAATGTTAGTTATCTTTTCTTTCCTTTTGTTTCACAACAGTTCCATCATCTCTCTCTCTCTACTTGTTGTATGTCTCTCTCCCAGTTCTAGGTTTAGAGTATTATTTATACCCATTCAAGTGCACTTTCCCCCGCTGTACTATAAATTGATGTATTATTTATGTACCACATTGGAACCATGCATCCTGCCTTGGGTTGAAGATTAATAATTATTCTCAGTGAATGAATGATAAAACCACTGCAGAAGCAGACAGAAATAAAAAACGTACCTGCAATTATGTCTATTTTTATGATAATTTATAGACCTACAATGTAAGTAGTAGGCCAGACCCAAAGTCTATTCATCACACAAATTATACAAGAGGCAACCCTTGGTCTTGGATCTACATGCAGGAGAGATGTATGAACATTGTGTATATAAAAGAGAGAAGAGAGCAGAGACACAGCAATTCTGCTGGGCTTGAGTATTGCAATGCAATTACCTCTGCCAGGCTTTCTTTGTTCCAGCAGAAATGGAGAACAGGCACTGAATACTTTATATCTTGCAGTATTTAGCTTGACCTCATTTTAAGGTGACATAAAGCAAGACTATCCCATCTGTATTAGTCAGCATTCTCACAGCTTTAATCTAAAAGACTGAACACATACTTTAGAGGAAAGAAGATTCGTTTGCTCACAGTATTGGGTTCAGTCCATGTGAGGCTGTGGGGACCATGGCTGTGGGCATGGTAATGGAAAATGGACAGACGGTGAGCACATGGCTTTGCTTTCACATCATGGAGTCTAGAAGCAAGAGAGGGCAGGAGTAGAAGAGGAATCTTGCATAATCCCCTTATAAGGCTTCACTGTTAAGGAACTCAGCTTCTCCAGACACACTCTACCAGCCCTGGCCATCACCCAGATAAACCCATTACATGTCAACTCTGAGCTTAATACATAAGCCCTTTAGGGGCATTCTATATCTAACCATGACATTCCCAAATTTTGTCAACATGGGCAACCAATCCCTCAACACTATCAGATCAAATAGAATGTTTCCAAACCTGTAGTTAATATCATATTTGAAGGCCAAGAAATATATATTAAAAACTGAAACCACAGTAAGCATATACAATCGACCTGTGTGGTCTCCGTCAAATGTTAGGGGACCTTTCACATAATAAAAGATGGTACTTACTTAGAGTTGATCATAGAAGAGGAATGAAAATATGGGGGGGAAATCACCAGTGACAACACTAAATGTTTTTCCAACGTGCTTCAAGACACATTCTGTAAAGTCTTGCTAAACCTTGCCCATTCTGAACTTTAGCCAAAAACAGTCATTGGCATATTTCTCCACAATGGATTTTCACTCTTCTATACTAGAAAATTGTTGCTGACCTTATCTAACATACCGTGTGCAGTTCACTGATTTACTCCTACCTTCTCGGAAAACATCATCCCTAGTTTAACTTTTGCTCATCTGGACCAAGTTTGCACTTGGTTTTCTGTATGGGCGGATATTCCCATTGGCAGTTTTCCCAAACGCCTTCCTACCCACCATGTCTCCTTCAGTAAATTAAATAGACACAGTGCTATTGGGTTGCACTTCCAGCATCAAAAGAGCATTTCCAAATATGTTCTGTTGGAATTAATTTTAAAAATGTAACTTGTACATTTTCTAAAGAAAAATAGAAAAACTCTTCAAACCTAATTTCATTATGGAAGGGACAGTTTTTATTCCTGAATTGTTGTGAAAATTCAAACTGACCATAATTTAAAATATAGAGTGGGGAACAACAACAACAACAAACAGTAATTTTTCTTTCTGGTAAGTTGCTCACTTAGTAACCTGTGTACACACACATTCATTTCTGATAATCCTTATTGTTGCCATTGCATATTTGTATAATAAGAACAAAGTATTGGTAATTAAAATTAATTGCAATCTGAGTTACTCTTATATTTTAGCATGCAGAAGGCACTCAAATGCTAGAACAAAATAAAAACAAACTGTGTGTAATGAGGACTGCGAAATAAATAGCTTATTAGTGTTGAGGGTTATAAATGACCTGATTATATTACCATATGAACAAGGTTTGTTTTGAAGAAAATATCCATGGTCCGAATTTGGTTGAAGATGTCTCCTTCTATACATTGCAGATAGGCACATTGCACTGAAGAAATTGGCTTAGCCCTGCTAAGCTGTATTCTACGACATACACAGGTTCCCTAAAGCCCTCCAACCTGCAGGCTCAAATCATAGCTGTGTCAATTCAGTTTTTTATTCTTCAAAGTTAGACACATTTAGGTAAGAAGCAATTTGCTCTCTTGCAGAGTTCTGAACAATGGCAAAAATTGAACTTCCTGTCAGCACCTAATGGTCAGAAAGAATCTAACTTTGAGCACTGTCTGCACAGCAATTATGAGAACCTGAACCAAAATATCAGTTAACAGAGTCTTACTTGTCCCTGTGGCATAAAAACCACCTAGCAAAGAAAATAATTTCATTTGCTATTCACCTAGGCATGAAGGTCAAGGAAGGGAAATCCCACTTCCCACACTGAACTCATCAGAAAGTCCCAGCAATAGCTTTCTATGATGTGAATTATAATTAATGGGGACAAATAAAACAAAGCACTTTAATTAAAGCAGCATTGTAGAGACACTGAAAAGGAGCATTACAACATCAAACTCCCATTTTCACCCTCTGGCCAGGCTTTTCAGAATGAAGAAAACAAAAACACCTGAATACAAATAGAAGTAGAGAATTACAGCACAGGAGCTTTCTTATACTCTGGGTATCTTGGCTATACAAAATATATGAGGTGAGTTTTCAATTCTTGAAATTGATCATGAACCGGAGTATACCTCATCTGAATAGATTTAAGGGTGTTTGTGAATTTCCCATGATAGCCGATTGATTCCATAGTGACTTGAGCGAGATTTTTCTTCAGAGAAGTAAGAAGGCTGTGAATCGTAAAGGCTAAGATTGAAGTGGCCTTCTTTGGTCTTTTGCAGAGTTTGGAATGAGCCATCCATTTTCCATTCTAGTCAATTAGACACTGATTGAGCACCTCTTTCCATTTGAACAACAGCTGCTATATGGAGTAGTGCCTTTGTCTAATCCAGCTCAAGATTTCTGGTTGCTAAGATTCCATTTGTTTAGGTACACATCTGTTACTGTAGTGCTACAATCAACATGGTGGCTCAGATATAAGTAGAGAGGGAACACACTGAAATTCAACAAATAACAGTCTACAGCACAACACAAATAATGGAAAAGAAACATGGTGCTAAAGTTTAGACCCTAAATGTTCCCCAAAGGTCAATGTGTTAAAGGCGTGGTCCCCAGGCCGATGGTCTCCTAGTAAGAGGTTCTTAGGTCTGTGGGGGTGTACTCCTGAAGAATATTACAAAACCCTGTCCCTTTCCTCTTACTCTTGTTTCCTGACCATTAAGAAAGCCACACACTCTGTCATGAGTTCCCTGCCATTACCATCTAGCACCTCCACCAGAGACCGAGAGCAATGGTTCTGCCTGATCATGAACTGGGATCTCTAAAAATAGGAGCCAAAATAAACCTCTAGGTATTTTGTTATAGTGACAGCAAGCTGACAAATGCACTTGGTGTATGATTCATCTACCAGTCGGCACTCAAACCTTTTCCTTAAATTCTTGTTTGTTTTCCATTTCTAACCTTGAAAATCCAAGCATCAGTACAGATGATCTGCAGGAGAATCAACACAGAAAATGCTTCATCCATCAGAACAAGTTGTGTTCTGACAGTGGTGTAGAACTTGTAATGATCCATACACAGCAGTGATTCTCCAACGACCTGGATATCTTGTTGGAATACTGATAGCTGCTTTTTTTCTGGTGAACTTTTGATTTTGTAGTTCTGAGGTGGACCCCCAAAATCTGCATTTCTGACATCTTCACAGGTAATGTCAATCCCACAAGTTCAGGGACCACACTTTGACAATTGCAATTTTATGAGATGACTCAATTCACAAAGCATATAAAAAGCTGGCTCTTTCAAACATGGAGTTAACAGTGGGGGACATCTAGTTCATGCAAATTGGTGCTGGCAGAGGTCAGCAAAAATTTTCAGTTGAGTATTCTCTAGTTCCTTTGTGACCATGTCATGCTCTGTGCATAGTAGAGACTCAGAGAAGCCTTCCCTTTCTTGCTTCTGCCTTGCAACTCCTTATGTCCAATCAATAGTCCTGGTGTCCACGCCTCTTGGAAATGTCTGCTAGTATATTCAATACTGGACCTACCAGGTTCCAGGTATTATAATAAACTGAGCAGTGCTGCCCACCCAGGGTGGCTGTGTAGAAACTGTTGAAATATGAAATCTAGCCTGATAGCTATCGTCAAGCAAGCCAGCTGAATTTTAGGAATCCCAGCAGGCCCCACCACACCTGGGGCTGGCACTCATATGCAGATTAAGCATGTATTTCAGCCATAGAAAAGAAGCAAAGGAATAAATGCGCATAAATGGGGGAAATAAGATCCTTGCTTATAACTTTTTGGAATAATCTGTTCCAACGCTGAGGCTCATTTGTCTATTTTTACATCTCAAAGCAGTTTCTTGTCCAAAGAACAGTCTTGGACTTGATTTCTGTTTTATAATTTTATGATTATGTGTATAACTGGGCTTCTCTTAGGTTTTGCCAGATTAGAAATATATACTGGGACTCACATGATAAAATGGGATACATAAATGAGTAGGGGCTGTATTTATGGATATTAAGAAACCTAAGTAGGGACTTTCCCCCCAACATCAGATAATATTAACTCTTTATTTAAGAATACATATCCCTTAAAAAAAAACAAAACAAAGCTCTGTGGTATCTCCTGAAATGTTCACTATTAATATCCTAACTTGCTCCGTATTTCACCAACCTGAAATTTAGGTAATGTGTCACTAGGTGGCAGGAATGCACCAGCACTGCCTCACTCTTGGGGGAGATTTGGGCAAAACTATTTTCCGCTTCCTTTTTATTCAATATGAAGAATTTTCATGAAATATTTTGTATATGGTAGATATCAAGCTAGCGACAGAGAACAGAAAGACAAACTGATCTATTCCTGACTCTATCACAAATATAATTCTTTATTAAAACAAACTTGGACTGGGGATATAGCTCAGTGGCAGAGCACTTGCCTAGCATGTGCGAAGCCCTGGGTTGATTCCAAGCAGAGAAAATAAAATAAAATAAACGTTCAGTGCACAAAAAACACAAATTGTAGAGATATTTTAGTTCAGCTCTTTAAAGAGAGAATAAACTGGGACTCGGTGAGGTCTAGAACACTCAGATTAAGAGGAGGTCAGGAATGACTGTCGTGTGGCTATGTTCCTATTCTCAAGCGAGGACTGTCTGAGGGGGAAGCGGTGCCCCTCCTGCAGGGGTTCGGGCTCTCTGGATGGAGGGACCACCCTGATGCCACAAGCATGGCTTTCCCCCAGTCAACTGTGCTAGCAACTCCCATCTCCATCTTGGTGGGAAGGCCATTTCCCAGTTCCTGACAGGCATCAGAAGGGCTGGAGCTGAACTGTTTCCTCCAGCCCCTGAGCTGCAAGTTAAGGAGAGAAGCAATAAGATATAAGAGTTTCCTCTGGGTGCTAAGATTATTATTGGGATTTGGGCCAAGCAAGGAGAATGAGGTTTATGCCATGCCTAAGGGTGGGCAGGGGCAGGGCTACCATGGCTATGGAGGGAATAGGGATAGCTCAGTGTGTACTGTGCTGTCTTCAGTGGCCAGGGCTGGAGTTTAATTTGCAAGAGAATGAATGAAAATAGCCCCCAACCTATGTCCAGCCTGAGATCTGGTTTCTAGTAAGTGAGACAGAACAGTGAACAGAGTGGGGGTGCAGTGGTGCAAGTTGTGAGAGAGAGGGAGGGAAGGGCCAACACATACAGAGAGAAGGCTGTTGTGGTGTGTGTCCCTTGGTGGGATGCGTGAAGTAGAGGAGGGGGAGAAGAGGCTCAGCTGCTTGTGACAGACCGATGTTGCATAGCTGCACTGGACCAATGAAGAAAGCCCTGAGAAAGAAGACAGTTGGCCGTGGTGTCTGTGAGTTTCACATTGAGGATTCGACCAGCCTTGAGGATAAGAGTTTTGTTGTTTTTTTTTAATTGCACTGAACATAAACAGATTTTCCCTTGGCATTAATTTCTAAATAATATATACAATTATTTATGTAATACTGACATTGTATTAGGTATTACAAGTAATATATAGATGATTTAAAATATACAGAAGAAAATGATGCACACTTGATACCAGTGCTTGAGCAGTGGAGACAGGAAGATTACAGGTTCACGGCCAGCCTTAGCAATTTAGCAAGTCTCTCCGCAACTTAGGGGGACCCTGTATCTAAAATTAAAATTAAAATAGGGCTGGGAGTTTATCTCAGAGGTAGAAAGCCCCTGAGATTCAATCCCCAGTACCACAAAAATTTTACACACATACACACACACACACACACACACACACACACACACACACGGATATGCATAGGTTACATGCAAATAATAGGTGATTTTATATAAGGGAGCATACACAAATTTTGGTATCCTGAGGGTTGTAGAACTGACCCCCATGAGTGTTAAGGGACAATTGTCTCAAAACAAAAACATAGATAGATCTGGGAGTGTAGCTTAGAGGTAGAACACTTCTGGGTTAAATCTCAGCACACACACAAAAAAAAAATAGAAGAAGACGGAAGAGGAGGAAAAGGAGATAACAGAGGAAGTAACTGGGATTTTTTATTTTTAGTAATCATTATATGATTTTCTCTTATCAGTAGAACTGGTAATTCACAAGTAAGCTATTATCAGTATAATTATAAGAAGAGAGCTCAAAGGCCATTTAGGAATTACCACATTCCGCCTTTTTACTTTACAAATGAGAAAACAGGATCTACGGGATCCCGTGGTACACCCAAGGTCAATTATTTTGTACTGTGTTAGAGGACAAAACTAGAAATCTTTCAGTTTTCTCAATCCAGCCCTTGCCCCTTTACTTGGGTCTTCCAAAACCATTTCCATGTTAGCTGTCCCTGAACCTAGCTGTAGTAGCATCACGTCTCCTCTGGGATCATCCCAGCATCCTGTTCTTCTGCTTATCCTGCTCCTAAGAGGAACTTCCCACCTCCCCTGCTCTGAGACACCCTGTGCACTACCCATTGTCCGGGACAAAGAATAAAACAAATCAGGCAGAAAGCTACATATAGGTCTATCTATGTGGCCTGTGGTACCTTTAGTACCAGCCTTAGATACACATCCATGAGACATGAGGATGTGTATCTAAGACACACACAGGAATGTTCACAGCAGTTTCATTCAAAAGAACCAAAATTGAAAATAAACCAAATTCCTATCTACAGGTGAATGGATTAACAAATTGTGGTTTATTTATACTATGGAATTATGCATAGCATTAAAAAGAAAAAGCTACTGATACATTAGACAACTTGGGTAAATTTCATAAAAGTCATGCTGGGGGGCAGACACAAAATATGTCATATGTCTTCACTTAAGCCAAGTTTAATAAGAATAGGCAAAATAGGTCAATGGTGATAGGTGTCTGAATATGGTTATCTTGGGGAACTACTGACTAGAAAAGGAATCCTGGGATGGTAAAATATTCCATGCCTTGATCTAAATGAAAGTTACATAGAGGGTGTTTGTGTGTGCATAAAAGTGTTGAGACAATTTTATAATACGTGTACTTTATATTTTCAGCCTTAGAATGGTCTTGTTATTCAGGCAGACTGAAGTCTTTTCATTAGCTTCTCATTGTGGCCCTAAGCTCCATCTTTCCCACCTCTGCCCTCCTTCTGCTGTCTGAACACTGAGAAGCTTCAGGCTTGCTCTTTGTTCTTTTTTGGCAGTAGAGGAAGAGAAGGGCATGTGGGTAAAAGCAGGCCAGGGGAAACAGGACACAGCAGAGTGGCTCCCAGCCATGTCCACAGCAGGCTGTGTGTAGACTGGACTCCTCGGCCCTGTGGGTAGCATCTACCTCTGTGGTCTCTTCCCATCCCCTGAAGGCACCAGGGCAGATCTGCAGGTTCTACTCTTGGTAAATTAAAGAAAATTCTATTTTCCCTTCTTGTAGAGACCCCTCCCAAAGTACACGGAGAAGCATGCTTGGGTCACTTCTCCCAATGCAGGGTAGCAAAAAGGACAATATATTATATTCTTGGGTTCTTCAAAGATGGTTCTCCAAGATGTGTGCTTCTCCCTACCTCCAGCAAAAGAGCGGGACCAGCACCGCCCATCTCCCTAAGTTTCCCTTCTCTTCCTTCCTGCCACCTCCCCTCTCCGGTACTGCTATATCATTTCAGTGGGTACCAAGGAGCCACAGACCAGCCCCCAGGCACTGTACCTGGCCCTGGGCACCTAGTGGCATCTCACACATCCCCAGCCTTGAGGAACTTCATCTAGCCTCAGAGCACTGGTGTAAGCATTGCATTGCTTCATCCCCAAGCGCTGTGTCCAGGAGGGTAAACAGTATCCCAGCCAGTGTCTGGGTCTTCTGACTCCTGGAGAGCAGGAGTGTGTCTCATTTCATCTTGACATTTCCCACAAGGCCAGCCCAGCCCCATGCCTAGAATCTGGTGTGCACCCAATAAAATGTTGTGCACATGAGTGACACGAGTCCTTATAGATACAATAGGTCACAGCCATGCTACTTTGCCTCTAGTGAAAGCACAAGTTGATCATTGGCACAGAAGCCATAGAACCTAAGCGCGATTAAGCGGTATGCGAAAGTCACAGTGAGTTGAGACAGACCCCCCTCTCGTCTTATTTTTGCTTCCTCTTCCCTCTGTTAGAATACTTTAGCAGAACATAAGAGTTCTCAGTGTGTGTCATGAAGGGAAGGAGAGATTTATCCAGGATTTGAGAGGGTAGAGAGGATGGAGGGTGTTACAGTTAGATATAAAATGCCCTCCAAAGAGCTCAGTTATTGATATTCAGGGCTGATACAGTGGAGTCACGAGGGTTGTAATCCCAGCAGTGGATAAATCCAGTGTAATGTGTGGTGCCCGGTAGACCTGCGGGGCGTGGTGGATCCCTGCAAGTGCAGCCTTAGGGATTCTATAAAGATGATTCCTCCTCCCCCTGCTTGCTGTCTCTCACTTCCAAGATGTGAGGAGCACATCCTTCCACCACACTTCTCTTTTTCTCCCACCACCATGCACTGAGATCCATGGTCCCCAGCCTCACTTGGACTGAACCCAAAACCATAAGAAAATAAACCTTCTTTCCTCTAAGTTGCATGGCCAGTCTTGTAGATTATAGTTGCAAAAATACTGACGGGAACAGAGGAAAAGATTCCTGGTTAGAAGAGAGAAATTTCCAGAAACACACTTGGTAATTGCAGGGACAAAGAAGCGCTGTGTAATAGCTGGCCATTCCTGGGCACTGCACAATGCCTCTGCCTCCCTACCACATCTGGAGCAGCTCGACCTCAGGCGAATAGGATTCCTCCGTGCATCCTGTGCCGAACAGGCCTGCTGGCACCGCCCTGGCTGCTCCTGGCTGTGCGGCAGCTAAACATCCTGCAGCCCTTTCTGTTTCATATGCAGTGGAAATGCTTGTCTCTTCTGCACAAGGGCCTCTGTGAGAGGTACCGGCCACCAAATTGCCACCTCCTGATATCACTGTCACCCTCACACTCACAGCCAGCCTGTCACACAGTGGACGGTCTCTGGTGAGTAGGTCACCCAAAGCCAAATCCAGGGGCCAAGCTCCTCCTGATCTGAGGGTAGTTGGGGGCCTCCTGGCCTGCAGGAGAGTTGAAGGCCAGGATGCAAGCCTTTTTCAACAGCCATAGCCTCTGAGCAGGACTGGCTGCAAACTTGGAAGGTGAGTGGTATTCCCAGAGACCCCTTCCCCAAGACTTGAATTGCATGGGCTATTCTGGGGTGGGGGCAGGGTATTTGGTTTGGCTTCAGATGGTGTGACAGTCAGTCTTGTTCTAGCCTGCCTCAATAAGACAGGTGTGCCAAAGCACTGGGGGCTGAAGTATCCGCTCCAGGGAGAAGCCTCCATGCTGCCTACAGCCTGATCCCTCACACTGGGCAGGTAAGAGGTCTGCTAATCTGCTCTTTGCATGGCAGAAGAGACGGTCCCTTTAAATAACACAGATGGTCTGAGCATCCTCTCAAATCACTGTGTGCATAGAAAATTCTGGCAGCTAAGGATCAATCATGAAGAGGTTACAAAAGAAGAGTAGGAAGTGTTTTGTTTTGTTGTTGTTGTTATATTTATTTATTTGTTTGTTTGTTTGTTTATTGTTCTTTATTTTAAAACAGGGTCTCACTGAGTTGCAGAGGGCCTCACTAAGTAGCTGAGGCTGTCCACAAACTGCGATCCTCCAGGTCTCAGCCTCCTGAATGCTGGGTATTTTTTTAAATAAAAGTAGTAAGTCTTTTATCTTCTTTTAGAGATACAGTTGAGAGTTTCAATCTAACTATTCTATTGGGAGAGGGGAAACAAGGGAACCAACAGGTTATTTTGATCCAAAAATCTTGGGGTCTTGAGCATTTCTAAATAAAATTCACAAGTCAGGCCCAAAGACCAGATAGATAGCTCCTGTTGGGATGTCCATCACCCATTCAAGTGACAAGGTTAATGGAAGAGGATTGAAAAAAAAAGTGCATGGAAAATACTTGTCATGTCATGACAGCTATCTCCCAGAATACACATTTTATCTGCCAGCATCCTTAGCAAGATGAATCATGCAATAGGGATCTTGATGTTGCCTTTATCACTGATGTTCTGTAGAAAACAATTCTGTCACTAAGACCACACTACAGGCTCTCATGGACCAGAAAAAAGAAGTTGAGCTCACCTTTCTATGCCCACGTGGGGAAGTCTACTAACCCCTAAGCCGCATGGTTATAGAGCAGTATTTCTCTGTTTTAGTGCCATTGACCCTGGGAGTCAAGTAATTCTGTGGTGGGCAGCTCCCTGCATTCTGTAGGATGTTAGTGGCATCCACAGTCTCTACCCACCAGATGCCAAGACCACCCTCTGTCCAAAGTGTGAAAACCAAAAATGTCTCCAGATACCATAAAGTCATTTCCAGATAATGCAAATTCACCTGTGGTTGAGAGCCACTGTTTTAGAGCAAGAAGATCTGAAGACAAGGTAAGAGAGCTGGTAGGATAGTTCATGTTGCCCTCTACTGAAATGGTGCCATAGCTTAGCTACTTTATGTTTCCACAGGAGCATTTCTTGCTTTTACTGGCAGGTGTTATGCAGATTGAACAACCCTAATCCAAAAATCCAAAATCTGAAGTGTTGCTTAAAAAGTTTTAGAGTTTGTAGCATTTCATGTTTCAGATTTTCGGATTAGGAATGCTCAGCTGGCAACATCTATGCAAATATTCTGACATCTGAAACACTTTTGGTCCCAAGTACTGTTTTCTGTCTTGCTTTCTGAGCTAGGCAGTCAGATCCTCATGGGTTTTAGACACTGCTATCATGCCAGTTCCCAGGACATCATTGTCACTCAATAAAAATCTACTGAATCTGTGAAAGGGACTGGAGGACACATTGCTAGGTCTGTGCCAAATTGCTAACTTCTAATACATTTAAAAAGCTTAGGTTTTAAAGTGCAACAAACTTCACAATGGATGGTAGTTACAAAATATTGGAAGGGAATAAACAGAATCCCATTGAGTTACGCCTTCCAAGGCTAGGGAATCCTTCAGTGCTGTGGTTTTCAATCTGTAGGTTATATCCCATTAGTGGGTAATGAGGTCAGCTTTGTGGGTCACAAATGACATTCTTATGGAGCAGAGTGAAATCTATTGGAGTATATAACATACTAAGAGTAAATACTGTTTTATGAAAGATTTATATAGATAATATAATACATCACATAATATCTATAACTAAGCATATAAGTATATATGTACTAGTCCATAATGGTATAAAGAATACACTTTAAAAACCACAACATAAGTTTTATAGTCCCCTAAACAGTAACTAAATACCAGTCCCTAAGCCTCCAGGGTGTTGTAAGGATAATATTTGTAAAACATGTTGGCTTTCTCCCTTGGAAGGCATCGCTAGCTTATACAAAAGAACTATGACATCATCTCAGAGGACTGCTGAGTGTGGTTCTGTGGAAATCTAAAAGAGTCCCAATGCATCTTAAATCATCACTGTTCTTGATTTTTGCAAACTAGCACAGCCCATTAGGAAAGGAATGGAATTGATTTCCTTGGAAGCCCCACCCTGCCAATGAGACATTTTTGTATCTTTGAGCAGGCTGAATGTTTATGAAGTTTACATATTTCACTGAGTTAGTCAGATCCAGAAGCACAAAATACAAACACCTTGGGAATGACCATGATACTGCAGTGGGGCAGGGTGGGGAAGAGTCCAGCTACTGGAGCCAGATGGCCTGGGTCAGAATCCTAGGGACACTACCAGGCTACTTAACTCCTCTATGTTCATTTCTTCTTCTGCAAAATGATACAATGATAGTATCTATAACATAGGGTTGCTTCAAGGATTAAATAAGAAAATGCACAGAAAAGACTTGTTAATAGTACATATTTCGCCAGGCATGGTGGCACACGCTTGTAATCCCTGCACTTGGGAGGTGGAGACAGGAGGATCGTACAGGTTTGAAGCCAGCCTTGCTGGCTTAAGAGACCCTGTTTACAAATTTAAAAAAATATAAAAAATAGGTCTGTGAGTGTAGCCCTGAGGTAGAAGGGTTCCATCCCCAGTACCACCAAAAAATATATACATATTTCAATATGAAAGTCCAGGCTAGTTGAACCCCCATTTTGTGCTATGATTTACTATTTCTAATCCCCACCACTAAAGATGGCAACAGTGACACCAGGGCATGCTGTTGTCTATGAATTTTTATAATAGGAACCAGACAGAAGATAAGAAGTTTCTTTTCCTTCAGAAGGAAACTATATTCTATATCCCTTTAAATAATCTCAGCACAGGGACATACAAGATATTTTAGATGAGAAGCAAAGGAAAATGAAAATTTGGTAATATCTATCATATTAGTGCCTCATATTTTTTAACACTTTGAGCCTAAAGTTGGAGGCCCTGCTTATTACTTGTATAGATCAACTACAAAAATTTCAAAGAATCCTCTTTTCTCTACCATGAGTAGGTAGTTCTTATATATAACATTCTTCTATCTAAATTTTTGCAACAAATGGAAATTTTCCATTTCTCTCTACAGTGACTGGCTGAAAAGTCAAAATAAATGAACGGTATTTGTGTCCTTAGGCTCACTTGCAGGCCTGTGTGTTTGTAGGTTTCTACATCAAGGATGCATAATGCATATAATCCCTTTAGTTTCCATTCCTTTTTCTTCTTATTCTCCTGTGTGTGTGTGTGTGTGTGTGTGTGTGTGTGTGTGTAAGAAAAATGATGAGGTTTAACCAAGTTAGTGCTTTGATAATTTAGTTCTATGTATAATTTAAACCACAAAGAAAAAATTACCTAGATTTCTTTAAAATAGCTCAATATAGGGAGTTCTGATAAAGGTTTTAAAATCTTGATTCTACTCAATTCAACAGACAGTTATTACTGCAGACAAGGAGGTACACCCGGATGTCAAGTACACATCCGATAAACTCATCCACCTTATTAATGTCTTGCATCTCTAGATACGTGTAGGAGGGAGGGGAATCAGTAAGTGTCTCTTATTCACACTATAGAGGCTGGTATTTGAGCGCTTCTCTGGACCGATGATAGGTACAATAGATTGTTCCTGATTGGACTGTTTCACATACTAAGAACAAATGAATAGATGAATATACATTCATACTCCCTGTGATAACAGATATATTTTTACCATATTACATTAGAAAATTAAGCTAGAGAAATTAATATTGATCTAAAATAGATATTCAAATGAAAGGGAAAATGAAGTGAAGAGTGATGAAAATGTACATGCTTCCCTCTTGGCGCTTTTAATGTGGCTTTCATGGGGATTATTTGGATGAGTGACCTCCTGACCCATTCACAGGAACAATGGCTGTTTTCAATGCTTAACCTTGCTGCTTCTTAGAAGTGAAGGAAGCATATGAAGAAGAAAAGGATAAAAATACAAAGGAGAGAGGAGAATTTACAAAACATATGTGTGGTGAATGTAAATTTCTCGGTCAGTGTATTAATGTTTGTGATGTCTGAACACTGTTCACAAGGCTTTACTAATACCACTCATAAGGTCCATTTTGGTGTTTACTAAATATTTTGGTATTGGAGGTATAATATGATCATTCTGGTAGACAGAACCTATTGGTAAGAAGGAGATACATATTACAGGTACACAAGGTTCTTTGAATACTTGGTTAGTACATCATCCATGGAAGGCTAACTGCTATAACAAATGAGTCCAAAATCTCAGTAGCTTAAACATGATAAAAATTTCACTTCTTGTCTATGTAAGCTGGCTACCCTAGAGGCACTTGTTCTGGGTGGCTCTCCTCCCAGCCATGAAACAGGGATCCAAGCACTGTCACCTAGTGGCACTGTCATCTCTAAAGACAGTGCTTCTCAAGTGTAACTGTGTATAATATTACCTAGGTATAATGGTTTGGCTACAGAATACCCCCCTACCCTTCATGGCAGCCATGTTTGAGGTGGGAGTTGGTTGCTGAGAAGGGGTCCCTGGGGGTGTATCCTTAGGGATTATATAAGGTTCCCCCCTCCCCTTGTTTGTTCTTGCTCTATAGCTTCTGGTCTCCATGATGTGAAGGCAGAGACTTGTTCTGTACCTTTCTCTGCTTCCCACCTCCATGCAATGAGTTCTTAAGACCTGGTCTGACATGGACTGAAACTCTGAAATCTCCAAACTCTGTGAGAAAATAAATCTTTCTCTAAGTTGCATGGTCAGTTGTTTTGGACTGCAGCAGTGAGAAAGTTGGCAGAAATACTAGGGATCTTTTTAAAGTGCAGATTCTGATTCCTTTGGTCTAGGGTGAGGTCAGAGATTGTACCATTCTAACAAGATCCCAGATCCCTGTGCCTCTATACTCCATTCTATAGGCAGAGGAAGAATTGTGTGAGAAACAATACGCCTTTACACCAACATCCCATTGGCCAGTCTCAGTCACATGGTCACACCTAACTGCTGAGAAGTGGTTAAAATCATCCAGCTAAATGTCCAGAAGGAAAAAGTTTTATGAACAGTTAGTCACTATCTGCCACAGTAAGTAAAAGAAGCAATAAACAAACTAAAAAGATTTCAGACATCTAAATCATTAATCCTTCCTACTTGTAAGCCAGATCAAATTTATTCAGGAGCAAGAGGCACAGTCCCCTTAAGTAGGCCATTTTTTTTCTCTTGAAACTCTAAAGCTACATTTAAAGCTATTGTTGTAAATCTTTAAGTTGTCATAAAGGAACATAGCATAAACATGAACTTCCTAAGGAAGTCACAAGAGATTGTCTACAATTCCCCTCTCTAGAGATTAGATGAGTACATTTCTTTTTAGAATGCACCTGTATCATAGTTCAACAGTATGAGATAATCCCTAATACATGCAGCAAATTGTTCACCCTCTGGATACAAAAATAGAAAGTACCCTAGGGCGAGAAGGGCCCTGACCTGGGACCCTCTGCTCTGACTCCTCTTTCTCACAGGACAAGGAGCCCAAGGTATCAGGGGATGTACCCTAGCAGGGCCATATGTACTTCTTCTATACCAGAATTACTGCATAGAATGATCCAGAAATACCACTTCTGGGTATTCTGGGTACCTACCCAAAAGAATAGAAACCAAACTATCAAACTAATGCATGTATATCTATGTCCATAGCTGCACAATTTACAACTGCCAAACTATGGAACCAGCCAAGATGTCCATCGACAAATGAATAGATAACAAAACTGTGGGATATGTACAAAATGGAATTTTATACAGCCATAAAGAAGAACAAAATTATGCCATTTGCAGGTAAATGGACAGAACTGGATAACATTATGCTAAATGAGATTGGTCAGTCACAAAAAGTAAAAAATTGGATGCCTCCTTAATATGTTGAAGCTGGAGAGGGGAAAAAAAGGTCATGGGAGGAACTCTAGATGAAGAAGGAGAAACTACAGGTAAGCACCAGCCTCAGAAGTTTGGGATTAAAGATATTGCTAGATATAGTTGTGCTATGAAAATTAAGACTTGCAATGCAAATTATGGCCTTATTTCTTAGGTCACGTAAGGTGACCTAACTGAGGGGGATGGGAGGGGTGAAGAGGGAAATTCCCTAATATCCGTGAGACGTACATTCACAAACATATCAAAGTCAATCATTAAGCCAAACATGAGAAGGCCTGAGGGGGAGGGAATGGGATGGGAACTGGCAAGGGGCTAAATGAGTGATGTGTGCATGTATGCCTCTACCATCTTGTGCCCCATTAAGATGTATGACAATGCACCAATAAAAAATAAAAAGTAAAGAAAAGAGCCACAAATGCAAGCTACATGTCTGATTTTATAGTTGTTAGTAGCTAGATTAGAGAGTAAGAAAGAAATAGATAAAATTAATTTAGTAACATATTTTACTTAACCCAATACATAAAATACTATCATTTCAGCACGTAATTCATGTAATAATTATTATTATTTATTGGTGCTGGAATTGAATCTAAGAGTATTCTACCTCCAGACTATACCCCCAGACCTATTTTTTTTTTATTTTGAAACAGGTTTTTGCTAAGTTGCTAAGGTTGTCTCAAACCGATCTTCTTGTCTCAGCCTTGAAAGTACTAGGATTATAGATGTGCCACCATGCTTGGCTCATATAAATATTATTAATGAGATATTTTACATTTTCTATTTTATAAAGTTTTCAAAATTCAATGGGCATTTTCCATTTATGGCACACCCCAATGAATGCTAACTAGCATATGGCTAGAGAGATGCAGGGAAGTTCCAGGCCATGTTCTGGGCTCAGGCCCTGAGGACACTCTTCCCACAGGACTCCAAGTCCACTGTAGGGTCTGCATGAGGATTGCCTGAGCCCACACTCCTGAGGGCAAAATGTGCAATACTCTGCAGGTCATTATAAAGGCATACTAGTCAAATTTGGAGAATATAATTGATTTATTTTGTTGGCTTGATTTATACTTTTTAAATATTTAGCCATATGGTATTTGGTCTTCTGTTTATATCTTGGTCCAACTTCATAAATATTAAGGCTGAGGAGGGGGGAACTGATGAAAACTATCTAGTAAAAACAATTACAGCAATAGCTTCAGCTAGTAACAAATCGGCAGTATTTCAGGGGAGTGAAAAGAACCTCATTTTTGTATTTCAAATTAAATGAGCAGATATGATAGACAACCTGGGAAGCTCCAAGGAGCTTTCTATATGATGACAGAATTTCTCATGGTCAGAACTATGCCTCTGCACTTGATTGTTATAGGTCCAACAGGTAGATGCTGTTGAGTTTCAGGGGAGTCTTCAGCCTCAGAAGTTTGGGATTAAAGATATTGCTAGATATATCTGTGCTATGGAAATTAAGACTTGCAATACAAATTATGCCCTTATTTCTTCTTGTTGTTCATTCATATTTCTTGCAACTAGAACCGGGACCAGCACATGGTAGGTGCCCAATATATATATATATATATATATATATATATATATATATATATATATATATATATGGTATTGGGGTTCATGGAAACCCTTCTACCTCTGGGTTACACTCCCAGACCTATTTTTATATTTTTATTTGGAAACAGGATCTCTTAAGCCAGCGCTGCTGGCTTCGAACCTGCACGATCCTCCTGTCTCCGCCTTCCAAGCACAGGGATTACAAGTGTGCGCCACCACACCCACCAATAATATTTTTAAGTAAGCTGTCCTAAATACTTTTGGTTCATTATATAAAAGCTATAAATTACATGGACTGCCAGCTTCTCTAATAAGAGCTCAGACACCAGGACAGGCAATATTGATTACACTCCTTTTTCTATACATTGAAAATATTATAAACCTAGAAAGAGTACAATAAGAGTATCTATTAATGAGACATACATTTAGGCCGTTTTTACTGCTAACATCATATTAGTTATAAAAGCAATTAAAATGTGTCTTTAGTGATGGGTAAACAGTAGCTGCCCTGAGATCTTCCAGGCTTCCCTACTATCACCACACAGCCCCACTATTCAGTGACTGATAGGTTAACACAGGCATAGTGAGGCTTCCAGGTAGGAGCTCCAGCGGGACCAGTCATCAATCAACACCCCTGCTGTGCAGGCTCTCATTATTCTAACTATCACCCTTGGCTATTTAATATTAGCTATTATAGCTCACACATTCTGACCCATTTCTCCTGGTGATAATGTTTTGGCTTACTCACAACCTATAAATGGCCTGTCTTTTATGTTAGTAGTTAATTAAATTTTCAGAAGAAAGATGCCATTTTAGCATTGATATGCCTTAAACTTTCTATAATAGTAATAATAAAAACAACAATAATCATGGTGGGGTGAGATCGGAACAAGCAAGATCAAAAGATACTGTCTGGCATATGATGGGCTTTCCTTTTTTCTCAAGGTGCTGTCATGTAGAAGTACAGACCATATAAATATTCAATGTTCAGATAGTATGGAGGACAGAGTCTATGATGTCTAAATGTAGGGGGATCTGTGATCTGCTCCTAGCCAATAGAATTTGGCAAAGATGATGTGATGTCCCCTCCATTACTGCAACTTCCATCCAGTTATCAAGAGTCCCTCTGTTACTAACTTTGATGAGGCAGGTTGCATTGATGGAGAGACTATCTGGTAAAATCTTTGAGGCAACTCTGACCGCTCAGTACAACATCCCTAATGGAACTGACTCCCACCAGCAACTACATAAATGAGATTGAATGTAAGGCCTTCCCAAGTTGAGCTTTCAGATGAGACCCAGTCTGAGACAATACCTCCAGTGTAAGCTCATGATAGACATGAAATGGAAGGCTCAGTTAAGCCATGCCCAGATTTCTGACCCAAAAATGATGGTGAATGGTGAGATAACAAGTGTGCATTGCTTTAAGCATTCACATTTATGGTGATCTGCTACATGGTAATAGCTAGCTAATATTGTCAGCAAATGTGGTTTTGTTTAAAATGTACAGATACATGTTCTCATAGCCACATACAATTCTGTGTACACGCAGAAAACTTTTAGACTAATAAGATATCTTAACAGGTTGACTCTCTTAACTCTTAAAAGAGATTCAGATTCGGGGGGAAAAAAGGAAGATTTTATTTTGCCTTTTGTACTAATTTAGTCATGTTCATATTTTATTTTTATAACTTAAAATATCTAATTTAAGTGTATAATAGATTTAAAGCCATTTTTCATATAAAATAATCCATCTAGAAAAATATTTTAAGCCGGGCGTGGTGGTGCACGCTTGTAATCCCCGCGCTTGGGAGGCAGAGACAGGAGGATCGCGCAGGTTCGAAGCCAGCCGCACGCGCTGGCTTAGGAGACCCTGTTTCCAAATAAAAATGTAAAAATAGGTCTGGGAGTGTAGCCCAGAGGTAGAAGGGCTTTCAGGAACCCCAGTACCACCAAAAAAAAAAGAAAAATATTTTATATGCTTTTATTGGTACATTATAGTCTCACATCATAATGCACTTGGTTCATCCCCCACTGCCTCCCCATCTTTCCCCTTCCCTATACAGAGTTCTGAGAATGACACTGGTATTTTGACATATTTACACATAGCTTACAGTAGTAATTCTTTCAATGAACCTCACTCTTTCCCCTTGCCTCCCCTCAGATCACCTCCCTGTATCCACTGAGGCTTCTCCTCTATTATCTGAAGTCCTTCTGGTATTCCCATTACTCCCTAGCTTCTGTATATTAGAGAAAGCATATGGCCCTTCACTTTTCTATGATTGGCTAATCTCACTTAATATAATGTTCCAGGTTCTTCCATTTTCTTGCAAATAATATAATTTTATTCTTCTTTATTGCTGAGCAGAATTCTACTGTGTGGATATCCCATCATCAAGAAGTGAAAAACAAATAAATGCTGGTAAGGATGTGGGGAAATTAGAACTATACTGTTGGTGAGATTGCAAATTAGCTCGGTGTTATGGAGATCAGTGTGGAGATTCCGCAAAAAACCGGGAATGGATCTACCATAGGACCCAGCTATATTACTCCTGGATATCTTTTCAAAGGGGTTGAAACCAGAGAACTACAGCAGTCTGTACATACATACCCATGTTCATAGCAGCACAATTCTCCACATCCAAATTATGGAGCCAACCTAGGTGTCCGTCAACAAATGTATTTTGATTTTTAAAACTGTGATTTTGTCTTTCTAATGAGGATAAGATTGTGGATCTTCTAGCTTTGCAGGAAAGGGACCTTCCAGATTCACCTTGCTGACCTCACATGTGGGATCCCAGGTAAGAGGTAGCAGGTGTGCCTCACTGAAGAACCCCAACTGAGCTGGCGAGGAAGCGCTGGTTTCATCTCCTACTTTTTCACATAGCACTCTGAACTCTCACGTGGCCTTTGAACTTCCTCTCTGAGAATAGGCAGCAGAAAACAAAGGCCCACAGAGCCAAATATTAGATCAGGGGGGGACACCTGCTTAGCACCTGTCCCCTGCCCCACTGGACTGGAAGCAGAAAGACCAGGACTGGGACTCAGGAAGAGGAATAGCTGTGCTTTTTAAAGACCCCTATATCCAACCAATAAATAAGCACTCTCCCCTTTAAAATATCTGGTATTAAAAATGGCATATTTTCCGGGCATAGTGGTTCACGCTTGTAATCCCCGCACTTGGGAGGCGGAGACAGGAGGATTGCACTGGTTCAAAGCCAGCCTCGCTGGCTTAAGAGAACCTGTTTCCAAATAAAAAATACAAAATAGGTCTGGGAGTGTAGCCCGGAGGTAGAAGGGTTCCATCCCCAGTACCACCAAAACAAAAATGACATACTTGCAATACACGCCTGGGCTACAAGCAATTGACACAGGTAAAGTTATTGAGTGTAAGATAGTGCCTAACATTTAAAACAGTCGGTAGCAAATCACAAACAATGAGTGGGGCAAATGAATGAATAAGAATTAAATGAGGCTAGCTACAAGTCCTCAAAAATCAACTATGAAAAACTGGGTAAAGAAACTATTCACAATAAATAGAGTACATTTGACAGTAAAGGGCCACAGGGCAGGGATCAGGAAGCTGGTCATTTCCCTCTCTCAGCTGTGCTCGCTGCTGAAACCAGGAGATCACTAGAAAAGCATATTTTTTTCCTCACAGCACTTTTAAATTGTGAGATGGACCCATTCCTACCAATTATTATCTGCCCTCGAACAACGATGTCCCAAATGCTCCCCCACTTCGATTTCTCAAACCTCCTTCCACCTCAGCTCTATTTCTGAACTCTAACCAGACAGGCTTCAGTGGTGCACTTAGCTAGTTAGTGTCACCATATAATGAGATCTTCCCCATCTTTTCCTGAATTCTGAAGCTCTTGAGCGTGCAGAACAACATAATTCCCTATTCTTTCTGTCATACAAATTTACTAGTCTGCATATATAGAGAGAAGGAACACACAATGTCGCAGATACTGGAAACCCTTTAGTTTCCACTCACCTATTTGTTTTTGAAAGGAAAGAACATAATAAAAGAAACAAACCTCAGGCAGTAAGATAACAGAAGTAGCAGAGAAGAGGGACTTCTCTGAAAATCAGTAAAAGTATGATATAGCAGGGTCAGTCTGTCTTTCTCTTAAAAATGGAGAAAAATAGCAGGGTATGGTGGTGTCCACCTGTAATCCTGAAACAGGAAGGTTGCAGGTTCAATGACAGCCTTAGCAATTTAGCAAGATGTTCAAGAATCTAGTGAGACCCTGTTTCAATACAAAAAGTGAAATATGGTTGGTATGTAGCTCAGAGGTAGAATGTTTCTGGGTTTAATCCCTGGTACCACACACAGAGAGACACACAACAACAACAACAACAACAAAAATAATAGTTTGAAGAGATTTTCATAGAAAATACAAATTTTAAGACATTCAGACAAATATTAACTCTAAGATCTCTCTAGAGTGTGTAACACTTTTTTTTTTATCAGTGTATGACTATACTCAACGAAGCAAGAATTGCCTGAAAGAGTTCTACCTTGCACAATACCAGCATTCACAGAGAACAGGCCCGTTTTGAATTATAGCGTCTGGAGAACCAGGCACAATGAAGAATGATTCCAAGGAAAAACAGGACCAGGAAGAAACAACACTGACTTCCGGCAGCCTGGTCTCAAACACACAGCACATCCCATGCATTTGCTCTTTTCAGTAGTATTTTCAGAAAACGACGAGTTGGCATTTGTAAACACATCGCTTGGGTGGAAAGATGTCTAAGCACAAAGCAAGCTGTAAAAACCCATGCAATGTATTTTCCTAGAATAAACCACCAGATCACAAAAAATAAAAGCAGGGCCCCATAGGAAACACAGCAGTGATCTTTTGCAGAAAGGGTTAAGAGGATAGTGTTGACCATGAAGCAGCAAAGGTAATAGGAGAACACAGGAATCAAGAAGTGCAAGGCCACAGAGAGTGCTAGCTCTGCCTCATCTTCCCTCGGGATGCCGCACTCACTAGGTACTGGATGGCTCTGTCCTTCCTTCACCGACTCGGCTCCCCACCTGCAAATCCACCTGCTGCCACTCCACTCCTGAGAGCCTTTCTTGTGTCTCTAGTCTGAGCTAAAGATGCTGCTTGGATGTACACATTATGACGACTTTTCTGCCCGAGTGTGATTCAAGTTCTAGACGTGATGGTATCTCAAAGCAAGAGCCTGGATTCTTCCCTCCTCTATTCCAAACACCATGCCTGGCTTCTTGGTGGAACTCACAACCATTAGCTAAACTACGACTGGAGGGCATGCTGCGTGCTGCGTGGACAAAAGAACTGGGCCTGCAAGGAGTTCCCAACTTCCTGGTCTCACCTCAGTCCTGGGTGGTGGCTGATGAGGTCTGCTTAAGAGGACTGCAACGTTACCCTGAACTTACAGACAGAAAATAAGTGACAACAGTCACAGTCATACGACACCCCGTCAGCTTTAAAAGCCACCTTGGTTAAAATTCCAGAATGAAATTACGGTCATAGAGTTAAGTCAGTCATTATTCGTCTGCTAGTTATTGTATCTCTGCTAGATAAGAGCTACTAAAATCTATCTCAAGATAGAGAAAATGAAGGGAGGAAGAGAGGGAGGAGGGAGGGAGGAAGGATGAAAAATAAGGAAGGGTTGGTCAGTTAAATGATGAAATCTCCCACTTCTGACAAAAGAACACTGGTGAGTTTTATGTTTTATTGTGGCTGTTGTTTGAGTGTTTTTTTTTTAATACTAGAGATTGAATCTGAGGACATTCTACCACTGAGCTACAACCTCACCTCTAATTTTTTTTTTTTTCAAACAGTGTCTTCTAAGTTACCCAGGCTGGCCTCAAACCCGTATCCTCCTGTCTCGGCCTCCCAAGTACTGGAATTACAGGCCTGTGCCACCCTACTCAGCAAGAAGACTAGTTTTGAGTCATAACTACACCCTGCCACCTCATTGCTTGGTAAGAGCTACTTGCTAAGTCTTTCTGGGGTTTAGTTTCTCTGTTATAAAATGAGAAAGAATTCCTGTATCAAAACGAAAAGTAATTCTCTGTTGGTTGCTGGGCATGGTGGCACAGGCTTGTAATTCCATACTTGAAAGTTGGGACAAGAGGATCTCAGATTCAAGGACAGCCTCAGCAATATAGCAAGACTTTATTTCAAAATAAAAAATAAATACTAGGGCTGGGCTGTGGCTTGGAGGTAGAATGCCCCTAAATTCAATCTCCAATATTACAAAGAAAAACAAAACAAGGCTGTGTCAAGGATTGGATGAGATGATTTTCTAAAGACATTCACTGTGGACGTCTTGGACAATGTGTTTGGGGCCCCCTTCCTGCCCTCTTCACCCACTATCTTTTCACCTTGCTGGTCAGGCAGGGTGCCTGTGTACATCCAGAGAGCAGCTGTATGTAACATTACATCTGAGTTTTACTTGATACAGGAGCAAAACAAACAACCTGCAAATCAAAGACTTCACTCTCTTTTCACCACAAGAGCAATGTGGTCTAAAACCCCGTGCCAGGAAGGCAGGGAACACCTTCCCTCCCCTGGGTTTTTCCCTTTATTCTCACAAGAAAATCTATTTGCATTAAAGAAAACAAAATAGTACAAACAAAAAGGAAAGTACAGTCAGAGGAGGGGCAGGTTTAAACAACTTGCTAGCTAGAAAAGGTCGTTTCCTCCCTAAAGCTTCTTGGGTGACTAACCACCCAAAAGGGAATATTTGCATCTATTTACCTTTCTTTTTGCACACCTTGTTCTTGCCACTAACCCCCCCCCCCCATGAATATCCCCAGTCTCAAATGGTACTTGAACAGAAACATTCTCTTTCTATATCTGCATAGGAGGAATTTCAAAGCATCTAGAGCTGCATTCTTGCTAATGACAGCCAGTGGTAGCTGGATGTGGTGGTGCACGCCTATAATCCCAGCACTTGGGAGGTTGAGACAGGAAGATCACATCACAGGTTCGCAGCCAGCCTCATCAACTTAGTGAGACTTTAAGCAACCTAGTAAGACACTGTTACAAAACAAAAAATGAAAATAAAAAGGGCTAGGGATGTAGCTGGAGGTAGAATGACCTTTGGTTCAATTCCCCAGTCAGTCTGTCTGTCTGTCTGTCTGTCTGTCTGTCTGTCTGTCTCTCTCTCTCTCTCTCTCTCTCTCTCTCTCTCTGTACTGGGAGTTGAAACCAGGGACATTCAGCCTCTCAGCTGCATCCTCATCCCCTTTCTAAACTTTTTATGTTATCTTATTTTTTAATTTTTATTTTGAAAAAGTTGTTAAATTTAGGGTCTCACTAAGATGCTGATGCCCTCACTAAGCTGCTGAGGCTGGCCTCGAGCCTGTAATCCTCCTGTCTCAGCCTCCCGAGTACTAGGATTATAGGCATGCTCCACCATGGCCATTCTCATCAAATTTTACCCCTCTCCTATTCTATTTACCCTATTTCCAAGAAATCACAAAATTTGTCCTCTTTCTTTTTGCAGAGTAAGTCAGCATTGCCTCTGTTCTGAAGCATCTTCCAGACAACTCAGCCACAGAGCAGGGCAAGGTCCACTCTTTTCAGGTTTCAAAAGCCTGTCAAGGGTGCTTCCAAAAATAAAGAAATAAATCCAACTCTCCCCTCAAATAAGGAAAAAAAAGAGCAATCACTTATTTTTCCCCATATAGCACTTCCCCCCTGCTGCATTAATTAGGCATTTTATGCTAGTTAATGTAAATTAACAATGTCAAGTGCATACAAATGGAAATTACAGGCCATATCATAATCACAGTTTTGACTCTTAAAATTTTGATAAAGAATTCACATCACTCCAATTTCATAGCAGAATTCTGCCCTGCTATTAATCTTGCCCTTGAGTATATTATAAAAACACAGTGGAAGAGATGAGAGGAAGAACAAAAGAGATGAAATGATTTGAAGTCAAATACCCTGGATAGAATCTCTGGCTCCCCGTGGGCTTTCCACACAGCTTAAGAACAAGAAGAAAACAGAAGCGCTATTATACAGTATAAAAACTAACACAAAGTTAGTTGTTCTCGTCCATTATCCAGCACTCTTAGTTGGAAGACGTGGTCTAATGGTTAAATTCAAACAAGGTTAGCTATGAACAAAATTCTGTGTGAAAGGCATTGTTATCCAGCGCTCTTGTGGTCTTACTAATTGCTAAGGTTGTACGAGGATGGCCCAAAACGCATGCGGAAACTTCATGGAGTCAGCCTATTTTCAGAATGACTTCAGCACGATCTGTTTTGCGCCCCTAGTTTATGGCACCTGTGTGGAAGATCCCACCCTGCCTTGTCCAGGACTGGACCTGGGGCCAGCACTGAGGAACAGGTGCTGCTGGAGACAACAGAGGCTCACAGGGATTCTTTCATTGCCCACAGTGATGTCTAGGACCCTTCCTCTGCATCTATCACATCGACGCCCATTATCATTTCCACTCTTGAAGCCTTGGACCCTGCAAATGCTGGACAGCAGCAAGCTGCCTTGGTTTGCGAGGGCGTACACAACAAAATGCCATAGACTGGGTGGCTTCAACAACAGAATTTATTTTCTCAGTTTCGGAAGTCAAAGATCAAGGTGTCAACAGGGTTGATTTCCTCTGATGCCTCTCTCCTGTGCTTGCAGATGACTGTCTTTTCTGTGTCCTCACATGCTCTTTCCTCTGGGCACATCCCTGGTGTGTCCTTGTGTGCCTAAATTCCTTCTGCTTATAAGATACTAGTTGTATTGAGTTAGGGCCCATCCCAATAGCCTCATCTTGATTTCAACTTACTCACCCTTTTAAAAACCCTATCCCCAAATACCATCACATTCTGAGGTTTTAGGGGGATAAGACTTTAACATATAGATTTGGGGGAGGTATAAGTCATTTCATAACAATGATGTAGTAACAAAGGAAACAGTTCACAGATGGCCCAAGTTTTTTATATCATTCCTTTTTGTTACTACAATTAAACAACAGGAATCATGTATGAAACAAATAATAGTCCACTTGCATGGCATTTGATAACTCTTTTATATATATAAATTATAACTCATATATGCATACATATATAAATGTAAATAATTTTTGTGTGTGGTACTGGGGATGGAACCCAGGGACCTTCTACCTCTGGGCTATACTTCTGACCTATTTTTTATATTTTATTTGGAAACAGGGTCTCACTAAGTTTCTGACAGCCTTACTAAGCAGCTGAGGATGGCTTCAAACCTGCTCAATCCTCCTGTCTCAGCCTCCCAAGTACAGGGATTACAAGCATGCACCACCATGCCCAGCTTCTTTTATATATTTTTTAGTTTTCAATTTCAGTATAGATTTTGTTCTGGAGGAAAAGGAAGTAGTTGTAACTATATCAAAGCACACTGTATTTCTTATAATAACTTCTATTTTTCCATTTAAAATCAATGTATTTCAAGGTATAATGTGAACAGTCCCAGTTGTGCAGAAAAGAGGTTTAGATTGTATCTAAGTTTTTGATTCATTCAATTGAATAACATTTACCATTTATTAAACACCTGCCATTTCTCAGGAATTATTGAGCCCTGTATTACAAAGTTAACTGAGTCTTAGTATGCTTTATAGCTTAACAGGTAAAGTACTTGTACATTAAGAAAGCATTGTATATTATAATTCAATAAAATAATTTTATAAAGTGCCTTAAATTGAATTTTAAAATCAGAGTTAGCAAACTTGGTGAATTTTACAGAAATGTGCCTAATTCAATGTTAACAATTGATGGTCATGAAAATGAAGACTTCCTCCAACTGCCTTGTGACCAAGAGAATAGTGACTTCTCCCCATTTATTTTTGGTGTCTGTGCTTGAAAATATAATAAGGACTTGGTTGAAGATCACACTTATGATCATAGGAATAAACTTTGGTTCAGTGTAGTACTCAGAGAATATCATTAGAAGTCCTAGGGAAAGAAATCACAGGCTGTATGCTGAGCACTGGAAGCCTATCACAAAACCTACGGGAGAAGGACACTTAGCAGGGCTGGTACATGACTGGGAAATCCAAGGCAACCAAATTCTGTCAAGCTAATCAAGAAAACCATCATATTCAGAGACTGCCTTTGGTATCAAATAGCCAAGAAGGGCTTGAAGTTCAGGCAGCTGGACAGTATCACGCCCGTGATACACTGACCGAGAGGCGTGGCTCTCCTTTGAGACTCTTCTTACCTAACTTTGCCTTTTCCATCATTTCTCTTCTCTTCCTACAGTGGCCCACACTTGTGTGCACACTCCTGGGGGGAAGCCGGTATTCTGGAGTTTCTAACCTACAGAGGTCAAACAGGATTCAGGGCTAATGCCATGTATCCCAGGATGGCTCCTTGAACATGATAGAGCCCCTGTCTCTTCATCTGTCAGAAAGTACCAACTCCTCCTACTCCACAGGGCTGTTTATAAGAGCAAAGAAGGAAACAGGATGTGCTTTGTAATTTTTAAACATTATAATAACCTCAATCATAGCCTAGCACTTATGGAAAGCTGACCAAAGACAAGGCACTGATCTTGGTACTTTGTATGTATTGGCTTATTCACAGCCAGGAAAGCTAGGAGCTCTTATTATGCTCCATGTTCATAGGAAGGAAGAATCACACATAGGTTAAGAAACTGTCTAAGGTCACCCAGAGAGACGGAGGCAGGGTTGGAGTTTGAACCAGGCAGACTGGCTCTAGAGCCCTAGCTATGACCTGCATCATTAAACTGAACATTCTGAATAAGCTGTACACAGCCACACAGGTCAGGTTCCCCAACTGCTGTCACACATTAGGACTTTTACAGAATTTGGTAAATAGTAGTTCATTGGTTGCTATTATTACTCCCCTTATGTAAAAGGAGGGCATGTTTACAGAAATTATCTTAAAACACTATTTTGTTCAACCAAGTAACTCTAGTGATGGGATATCAGGTACCAAGAGAGGACAAATATAATTTTGGGCAGATGGTGGGTGGAGGAGGAGGCTGCTGGGTCTTGAAATAACCCTTAAAATAGTCCATAATTATCCAAATGGAAAGCCCTCTCTTTTGAGTCTCTAGAAAAGACTGGTTGTTGTGGATTGAATTCTATCTCCTTTAAAAATTAAATATTAAAGTCTTAACCTTCTGGGGCCACATTTGAGAGATAAGGTCTTCTTCAGAGATAATTAAGCTAAAACGAGGTCATTAGGGTGCCCTAATCCAACATGACCACTGTCCTTGAAAGAAGAAATTTGTACATCCACAAACAGACAGAAGGGAGATGACAGGAAGACAAGGGAGATGGAAAACCTCTATAATAATCCAAGGAAGAAGACATGGAATAGATCCTGCCTGTGGAGCCCTGAGCAGAACTCAGCCCTACTGACACCTTGAACTCAGACTTTACAGAACTGTGAGAAAATAAAGCTCTGCATTTTGAGCCTCCCAGTCTGTTCTATTTTGTTGCACAACCCCACAAACAAATATACTACTGGTCAAGAGAAAATGGTGTCCCTGGGACGGCAGGTCTCAGTGAAAGCAAAGTTGGAGAACAGGATGGTGGTCCAGTACTTTGACATTCACTCATGTCATTTCCCTGTTCTATACTATAAGCTGGTGGTTAAGTACTATTATTCCCCACCCACACATGACTGCCAAGTATATTTTCCTAAAATACTTCTTTCAGCATGGTGCCCGCCTGCCCAAAAATCTCCAGCAGCTCTCCTACTGCCTTGAGGAAAAAGTTCAAATTCCTTCCAAGCGGTCCTGAAAATATCTTATAATTTATAAGCTGGAGAACAAACATGGCCTCCCAGCAGTACACAGCCATAGATCCGTGAATAAAGAAACCTGGGAGCTCATCTTCAGAGAAAGAAGAAAATGCTTTGCTTCTATATACCATCTGGGCTGCTGATGGCGGCCAAGGGACAAGGAACAAGGTCTTCTACACAGACTTTTCATGGTTTCAAGTAAGAGGCATGTACACCTGACACCTGAAGATTTCAGAACTGCCAGAGCTGTAGACTCAGAGCTGCGCTCCTGTTTCCATCAGCCAGATATCCTACTTTCTCACAATGAATCTTTTGCTTTTTGTTCCTAGGAGCCTACCTGGAGGTGAATATTAAATGCCACACTAAGCTGCCTAGTTAACTCATATTTTCTCTCCTGCCAATGTACAGTGTTCAAGTGACAGTTTTCTCTAAGAAATCCAGAGTTCTTTGGAGACATTATCTAATTCAGCACTTTCTACATGAGCGCTGAAGGGTGTTATCAGCTGGGTTTGGGAGAGCAAATCACTTTCACAAGATGAGAAGGCTATGAAGGAACATCTTCACCTTCCCAGTCAGTCATCATGACTACCTTGATCATTAAAACATACCAAGATCTCCCCTGGTTCCAAGTATGTCAGTAACTGATCGTCTCAGTCTTTATAGACAATGAGAACTCCTGTCTGTTTTCCTGAAGGCTTAGTCTTCAGCTGGGGAAGCCAACCAGAAGGCAGGCTCTTGAGTCAATCTGTGTCACTGTCGCTGAGAGTGGCATCACCAGTGTGAGCATGCCAACAGGCAGCCTTTCCCTTTAACCACAGCCTGTGGACATGGCCCACAATGCTGGCTTTTTGTCCAAGTTCCTTATTTGACCTTTCCTGCTGGAACTGCAGACCACATCTAATTTGCTAGAGAGCTGTCAATCTGCCTGGTCCTTGCCATCAATCTAACCCTTAACAGCACACCCTCTCCTGTATGCTCATCAACTCAACAGTAAGCATTTCTCTGAAACTCCTGCTACCACCAAATTAGATCTCAAGGGTAAAAACACAAACTCATAACACAACTCTGTTCCTAGACCCTCATAGATACCATTATTTGGACAACCATTTTTGCTGACCAGTCTCTCCTTATACTGGTTTGCAAGCCCAGCTGCACACTGGAATTACTCGGGAAGACTATAAAATTCCAGGTGCCCAGGCTGAACCACAGATGAATTATATCAGAATTTTCAGGAGTGGGACCCAAGTGTGGGCATTGTTTTAAAAGGTCCCCAGGTGATTGTGAGGTACAGTGGAGTCTGAGCATAGCTGCTCTAAGCCCCCTTTCATGTTCACAAGAACAAGCTGCACCCAGATAAATAGCAACAACCCCAGCAAACAACTCTGAAGTCAGAGAATAAAGTGGCCCCCAGCCACCGAGGAAGATGTGATGACTCAAGGCTGATGTTAGGAAGAGAAATTGCCAATTGTTGGGCATTTACTACTGTGCATGGAAAGTGGGTTAGAGCTTCTTGTTATGTTCATAAAACGCCTTGTAGTGAATCCTAATTGGGAATTAAAAAACTCATCCTAGATAACAGAGCTCAGAAACCAGAGAGGAGATACACCGGTCTCACGCCCGAGAATGCGGCAGCAGTGCCTTACTGCTGGCGGCAGCGGCGAGTTCACCGGACGGCCCAGACCAACACACTCAACAGCCTACCAAGCTCCAGAGAGGAGCAGCGGACAGCGAGCCGAGGTGAGCCGCTGCGGAACAGCCGGGTGGGATTCAGCAGATTTCTCGGCTCAGAGAGCACCTAAAGCTCCCAGGGGCTGGGCTCAGCGCACCCTGCAGGGACCCAGAGTGGAGTTCAAAAACAGAAAAGAAACACGCCAGCCTCACAGCCAAGGGCGCGGCAGCGGTGCCATATTGCTACCGGCGGCAGCAGCAGCGAATTCACTGAGTCCACGACAGCTCCATCTGTGCACTCAACAGTGAGTCAAATTGGGGCCCCTAGAGGAGAAATCCCAGTACTGTACTCCCAGGGACTTGACCCAGTGGGGGAGTGGTGGTGGCAGAGATATTACACAATAGGAGAATGCCCAACCTGTCACCCCCCATGGTCTAAAGCAGCCTTGATTGACTCCCTGGGTCTGAGACTCTGCGATACAACCCAGTAGAGGAGTAGTGGGAACTGAGATACCATAGACTCGAGATCCACAGCACCTTAAGTGAAGCCGTAGTGACCCAGGGAAGAACCCAGAGAAGGCACAAACTTCCGAAATCATGGGAAAGAGGAATAACAATGGAGCAATGAATGCCCACAACTCCACAACATCAGAACCTGATAAAACAGAAATGCAGAGATTTATAGAAGATCAAGTCAGGAAAATAACTGTAGAAATAATAGAGGTGTTTCGAAAAGAATTCAGAGAGAGCCAAAGAGAGATGAAGGATGCGATTAATGAAGTAAAGGCCTCAATTCAAAGTACAAACAACCGATTAGACCACATGGAGAATAGAATCTCGCTCCTAGAAGATGATCATTCAAAAAATGAACGCATAGTTTATAATTTAGAAAAAAAAATCCGACAGCAGGAATCTGACATTGAAGAAATATGGGCCCATTTTAAGAGAGCTAACCTAAGAATAATTGGAATAGAGGAGAGAAAAGAAGGTGAAACCAAAGGGATTAATAATCTTTTCAAGGAAATAATAGCAGAAAATTTTCCAAACATAGAGCAAGAGGTCGAAACACAGGTTCAGGAAACTTATAGAACTCCCGTTAGAGAGGATCAGAGAAGAAGATCCCCACACCACATAATTGTCAAAATGACCAATGTGGAAGCCAAGCAGAGAATCTTAAAGGCAACAAAAACAAAGGGCCAAGTGACATTCAGAGGCAAACCAATTAGAATCACTCCAGACTTCCCAAACCAAGTCATGAGAGCCAGAAGGGCTTGGAGTAACATATTCCAAACTCTGAAAGAAAACAACTTTCAGCCAAAAATTTCCTACCCAGCAAAACTTTCTATCAAATTAGATGGGGAAATAAGAAGCTTCCACGACAAACAGAAACTGAAGGAATTTATGTCTTCAAAACCAACGCTAGAGAAAATACTCAAAGAGATTAACTACAAAGAAGAAATAGGTAACACACACCAGAACCAGAGAAACAAGATTTTCCATCCAACAGACAACTAAGACTGGTTATCTGTGGAGATTCATTATTTATGTTAGTCTTTTACCTATCTCTAAATTGTATTATTTGCTTTTATTATTGCTAATTTTTAGGATTTCTAGTTGGAATATTAATATACCTTAAGATATAGCATTTGGAAATATTTTATCCCATTCTATCAGTAACTTTTAAGTCTGTTTATATTGTCTTTGGATATACAATATTTTTTTTATTTTTTAGGGAGTTTATTTACCCTTTTGTTGCCTGCGCCATTGAAATCATATCCAAGAAATCACTGCCAGTTTCAATGTTGTGAGGTTTTATGACCCAGATTTTCTTCTAAAAGTTTATAGTATTAAGATTTATACTTATGTCTTTTATCTATTTTGAGTTAATATTTGTAAATATGTTAGGTAAGGGTCCAATTTATTATTTTTCATGTAATTATTATTTTTCAACAATATTTAGTTAAAAGATTATTATTTCTTCCACCAAATGTTCGTGGAAACCTTGTCAAAAATAACTTGACAATATATGGAAGAATTTATCTCTAGGCTTTTATTTAACTCCAATGGTTTATATATCTGCCTCTGGAACAGTACTACACTGTTTCAATTATTGTAGCTTTATATGGTTTGAAATCAGAAAATATACATCTTCTAGCTTTGTTCTTCTTTGAGATTGTTTTGGGTATCTAGAGTCCATATTCCATATCAGGATAGATTTTTTTCTGAAAAATAAATAAATAAATGTATGATAGCTTCACCTAAAAAAAAAGAAAAGAAAAAAATATTCTCTGGTAAGAAAGAAAGCAAAAAGAAATATTGAACTGTTATCTTTTAGTTATCAAAAGCTTGGTATCAGACAAATGAAACTGTTTTGTGAGATTATCATCGTTAATATTGGGTAAATTGCTATAAAACTAGATGTCAACCACTAAGCCAAGCATGGGAAGGCGGGATGGGGAGGGAACGGGGTGGGGATCGGGTAGGGGCTAACTGGGCGATGTGTGCATGTATGTATACAAAAGTATTTTCTTTATACCATTATGATGTATGAATACATTGCACGATTAAAAAAAATTTTTTAAGTTAAAAAAAAACTCATCATAAACATAAGGAATCTGAACCACCAATAATTATGTTTGGAAGTCAGTACACCGCCCTCAGCCTGGCTCACTACCTGGGCTTCATGACTCCCTAGGAATAGGTCATTTCTCCTGAAAAGTCACAGTTGCACTGAATAACTGCATATAACATTACTAATCTGCAACGTGGGTGGTTAGTTCAGAAAGGCATGTCCTGGATGGCAGGTGGAATGAGCTGACCTTTAACATTATCTTTAGTTCAAGCAAGTCTTTGATCCAGGTGGCAGGTGCTCAGGGTTCTGGAGAATGTTGGGAAGGAAGTGATCTGCTATCTGCCTCAGCCACTGTTCTCATCTGCTGAGGTGTTACCGATTGGCTCTGGCATCACTGCAGGACCGGCACTAACTAGACACAAAGCTGGGGGTGGGTCTCAAAGGTACAGCACTCTGAAAGAAAGAATATTTACTGGATCCCCAGAAAGCCATAAATGAAGACTGTAGGATGAACCACAAAATGGTAGAAATGTCTATTTCACTCTGGATCCCCTGCATCTGGAGAGCCAGATTCTCTCAGGAATTTCATGACTGCCCACTACTGAATGGTTCACAGCCTCTTGCAGGCTTGCAGGGCACCACTGGGAATTGTTTTTTTTTTTTTTTAGTTCACTGCTTGGGGAATGTTATGAATTGGGTTTGAAATGTCTTCCCAAAGGATCACGTGTTGAAAGCATGTCTCCAATGCAATAATATTCAGAGATGAAATAATTGAATCAGGGTCCTAAACTCATCAGTGGATAAGATCCACTGACGGACTTATAATTTTCTTGAATGGATTTACTTAGAGGTAATTTAGGAAGGTGGGTCATGGCTGGAGGGGATCACTTGGGGTGAAGGCTTGGAAAATATACATGTCTCTGGTCACATCTGTCTGTCTTTCTGTCTCTCTGTCTCTTCCTCTCTCTCTCTCTGCTTTCTACTGAGTTGAACTCAGCTTTCCTCTGCAACATTGTGCCCCCAAGATGTCTGCCTGGGAGGTGGCCAACTCTACACTGAAACCATGAGCCTTAGTGAATCTTTCCTCTTCTATGTTGTTTATGTCTGGCATTTTGGTCATAGTGATGGAAAAGCTGCCTCATACAGGGAACATGGTTTTGTCATTGTAACTCATCAAGCTCCCCTTGTGAGAACCACTGGCCTCACTGGGGAATGCTCATGGGAAAAGGATGTGGGGTTTTAACACTGGATGTGGGTTTTTTTTAAACTGGGAAAATAGCAATCAGAGCAAACAACATAATAGCTGGAGACAAGTATTTGCAGAAAAAAGAGTGGGAAATCCAAAGAAGGAAAACCTAATACTATTTATCTATTTGGAAAGGGAAGATTTGGAAACCTGAGGTAGCCAGATCTAAAAGAAAACTAATTATGAATTGCTTTCATGTCAGACATCTGGTGCCCATACAGCTTGGTTAGCACCAGGTGGGGAGATCAAACTCTGCAAATACAAACCACTCCCCTTACTCTGATCAAATGGTCCCCAAATGTCTCATTGATGACAACAGAGTACACAGAAGAAAAAAAAGACAGTTAACTGGGCTCCAAAAACATGGGTCAGAATTTATCTAAATATGGTTCCCAGTAAAAAGTAGGTCAACTGCCTTCATCTCTCACCACTCTTAATGCTCTGTTTTATGTGTCAGGCCCAGTCCACCTTCTTCTTGATGCTTGGCTTTAATTTCCGGTCACTAGGAAATGTAATATGAAAAGCCTTAGCAGCCCTGTAACCCAAACCACCCTATGCCAGAGGTTCAAAACTATGCCCCAGAATAAATTCACAAAGGCTGCTTCAGGGTGATCATCTGGGCCTCAGGAAGTTTTGATTTCTCAACAGAGAGCTACTGGCATTTCAGGTGGAATAATTTCTCATTGCCATGGGTGTTCCACTCATTACAGGACCCTTTGCAGATCCCATACCACCCCTGTAAGGCCAGTGGAGCTCCCCCCATCTTCAGAGAGAACTAGATATTTTTCCACCCCTCTCTGGAAATCTCTGGTGACAGTCATGTCCCTCGTAGAGAACACCTGAAAGCACATCCCTTCTCTGTTTTATCGGCATAGGCTTTCTACTAAAACTTTCTTCAAGCAAGAGTCGTCTGCTTACAGAACAGCTATATGTCAGCCATGGCTCCACAGGACACTAGACATCCCATTTACAGTGCTAATCCCACTGGTCTCATTTGGTAGCTGCTCCAGAGCCCAGTATATCTTCAAAATATGGAGCTGCTATAATTGCTCCAGTGATTCAGAACATACTATCCTCCAAAGCAAGCCAATGCCATCCCGGGACCATTTGTTAGAAAGTTCCACTTCATGTTGCATTACAATTTACCTCCCTATGGCTTCCATTTGCTGGACTTGAGTCTTACCTCTGAAGGACACAAAAATAAGTTTACTCACACTTCCACACCTTCCCTTGAAATAAAAAGAGAGCGGCTTTATCCCTTCTGTTGGTTTAGTAATCAGCATGACACCATTCTTCTTAGATAGGTCTATCATTTTCAGAACTTCACTGTGTCTCAGTCACCTGTGTTATACCCCCCACTTCAGGTAAGCGTATGATCCTCCTTTGGTGAAGGGAGCTCAGTGATCAACCCACAGCTACAGAGAAGCAAAGAACAGAGTTCATGTTCCTGTTCTAAAGACTATGCTCCTTTCATTATAAAACTCTGATTCTCACTCCTGACCCCCAGTATCAGCTGAGAAGCTTTATTTTAAAAATAGAAATACTCAGGTCCTAAAACAGATTTGGTGAGTCAAAACCAGATGATTCTGATGGAACAAATTCAGCGGTCAGCCTTTAACAAATACTGGGTCATATAACATGTAACCTCCTCGACTTTCTATTTCTCTATTTAGGGGGAATCATAATCATGACTCTTCCTATAAATGTATGCTCCAAGTATGGCTTGACTGATACATTCCAGAACATATTCACTGCTTCCCTTACATGTGGAGACCGAGATCATTCTGTCATCTTTAAGAGTGACACCACACACATGACTACCATCTCTCTCGCCAGTGCTAAGAATTCAGTGTGGCCACTTGCCTCCAATTTTGTCTCTCCAGATTCTTTTTCTCCCCCATGCCAATGTTCATGAAGTGCATCTCTTGAAGGCAATTAAAATTACACAGTGTCCTGATTTCAATCCTCCTGTAACCATGCTGAATATTTTCCACTTTAAAAAATTAAGTTTTAATTAAGTTTTTTCATCAAAACACCAGTCCTGCTGATAATGTCAGGAAGGTCTGAGAAAGTAATTACGTGCACAATCTGTTTTTGACACACTTCATTCTCCACTGGGACACTTTTTCTGTCTCCTTTACTTCATTAAAACTCCCCTGTTGCCATAGAGAGGCTTGGATTCTTCTCTCGTTATCATAATAGAGACAAAGAATCAGGCTCCCTCCTTTGGCACACAGCAACAGCACCTCATGCATTGACTGGACCCTGTTAGGCTCTCAGGTTACACATTCATGTCTTCCTCCTGCCATTTTGCCTTTCTGATCATTGATCAATGCAGAAAAGGTCCAGGCTCAAGTTCTATGAGGGTACTTGGTGGAACCTGATATGAAGAAAAGAAATATGCTAAATTTTCTGATTTCCTGCAGGTACACTTGATAAAGATGATATATACTTATCTATAGCCCCAAAATTATTTCTGTCTGGCATATGGCAAGCCAATATCCATGAGAAAAACAACACTGATATTTTCCATATGCTTCTAGTGTCTTTTATTAGTGTCTGAGGGGTGTCATGACAGAATCAACCCAAATTGGATGGCTTAAAACAACAGAAATACATTCTCTTGGTGTTGCAGAGGCCAGAAGTCAGAATTTGATGCATTGTCGTGGTAGTGATCCTTCAAAAGGCTATAGGAAAGAATACATCTTTGTCTCTTCCAGCCTCAGGTGGCTCGTGCATTCTCACGTTCATGAATGCATAGCTCCAGTGTCTGCCTATGAATCATCACATGGTGTTCTTTTCTTGCTTCCTGTCTTGTCCTTTCCTAATAGTGACACTAGTTATTGGGCCCTCAAGAAGATTTCATCTTGAAATACTTTCTTAGTTACATCTACAAAGATCCTATTTCCACATAAGGGGAAATTCTGAGCTTCCAGATAAACATGATTTGGGGAGAACACTATTCAATCAACTATACTCCTCCAATGGTGTCCTTTGAAGTAACTCAACTGTGAGATATGAGGAACTTGAAACCACAGCCAGAAACAGATTAGGATTACTGCAGTTAACCCACTTAAGGGGGTAGAGGAGAAATACCTACTGACAGAGTCACCCAGGCAGCCTTTTTCTGACTTATATTTCAAATGGAATAAGTTAAACAATAAAACCCAACTGTAGAGATTTGAATATGTCTACAATTTAAATGTGGAAACTTATAGCCAAAAGTTTGTAGACTAGAACTAGAAAATTGTCAAGAATCATTTTATCATCAAATAGAATTATTCCTAATTCATGCTGGTCACTGACCTCCTACCTCTCTTTTTTTATATTAACTCTGATCTTTTATTCTTCCCTAACAATTTTTTAGGGAAAAATAAAAGATCAGAGTTAATATAAAAGAGTTAATATAAATTAATAATATAAATATTAATATAAATTAATAATATTAATAATATTAATATAAGTAATATTAATATTATTGATGTAAATTAATAATATAAATAATATAATATAAAAGAGTTAATATAAATTAACTTATAAAAGTTATAATAATAAAAGAGTTAATATAAATATGTTATATAAGTTATAAATATATAATAATATAATATATATAAATATATAATATAAGTTATATAAGTTAATATAAATATAAGTTATAATATAAAAGAGTTAATATAAATATAAGAGTTAATATAAATTATAAATAAGTTAATATAAAGAGTTAATATAAAAAGACACTAGATCCTATTTCAGGGTTCAAAACAACACATTTCAGGAAATTTGCACTCCACCATAATTTAGTCCCAAACTTTCTTTTGAGCGATATATTCCCCACTGTTCACTACCATTACACATCTTCCCATTCCGTCAGCAGCAACTGCTCTGCTTCTATTACATGGTGTCTACTTTCCTGATTTACCTACTCTTTCCAGCTGGAATACTGTAGTTGCGTTTCTTCTCTCCACCTCTTATTACCCCCAGGTAACAGTTTTAAAACACATTCTCTAATTCTTCAACACTCCTCTCATAAGAAGTGGACTGTAATTCCTCTTCTTTTGAACAGAGCTGGGCGCATTAACCTCACTTCTAATGAGTAGAATGCAGAAAAAGTGAGGTGCTGGATCACATCTGAAGCTGGGTCTCCAGCAGGCATTGGTACAGTCTCTGCCTGCGTCTCATGCTGCTCTTGTGATATTCACCTTGGGTCACAGTCCCCAACCTCTGGAGAAGCCAAGTGGCCACATGGAAGGACACGTGGTATTCTAGCCATCACCTCAGCTGAGGTTCCAGCCAACAGATAGCACCCACTGCCATACATAGGAGGGAGCAAGCTTTCTAGTGACCTACCCTCAGCCTGCATGAGGCCTGGAGGAACTGTCCACACCATGCCTTGCCAAAATTTCGTACTCATAAGCAAATTAAATATTTTCAAACACAATTTGGGGACTTGTTATACAATATGAGATAGCCAGAACATTCCACCTCCAGTGTTAGAGCTGACCTTCCTAAAATCCAAATATTTTAGACTACATAACAAAAGTCAGCTTTATGACGCCATACTATACCTCAAATTCAACATATACTAAGTAAAATTCAGCTTTTCCCCCCCAAATCTTCTTTTATCCCAGGTTCTCTTTTAGGAAGTGGTTCCATCAGTTATCCTACTCAGCAAGCAAGATAACATCCCCCCTCCACACCATATTCAATTAATACCAAGTGCTATTGATTCGTGCAGAATCCGTTCACTTCTTCTATTCTGCATGATGTCCACCTAAGTTACTTTCACCTAGAGACAACAGAGCCTGAAATACCATTCTGCTCCAGAGGCAGAAGAGCCATCTTTGCAAACCACAAATCTTCCCTGCATAAAACCTCTCAACAATTCCTACCATTCTTACCCCCAACAGCGCCCTAACTGATCTTGCTGCTGCCTCTACCTCAGCAGCACTAGAGTAAGCTTGGCAGACCACAAATGTGCTCTCTGCACCTTTCCTGCATAAAAGCTATCTATAATTCCCTATCATTCTTAGGATAAACCTCCAAATCCTTAAGGTGGTCAGAAGGTTCTGCATGGCCAGTCTCTGCCTCGCATTCTGGATTCATCTTGCCCCCTGCTCTTCTCTATTAACTGGGTCCCAGCACCATAACCTTTGAATAATCAGTTTTCCCATGCTCCCCCTGTCTGTAGGCCATTGGCACAAACTGATGCTTTCACCTGCAATACAATTCTGCATCCTATCCCCTGGCAAATTCATTACTCCCTACACTGGTAATTTTACATTTCCTGAGTGATCAAAAGATTCACGAATGTCTCCTCTACTAAACTTAACTCCAGGAGGGTGGGTATGGTGCCTTCTTTGGCTCTTCATTTCATCCTCAGTTCTTAGTGACATAGTGTGGGCATGATAAATACTAGCTCAGCAAATGAACCATTTCTTCACTGTCTTCAGGTCTAGCACAATACCTTACTCCAAATAGATTTTCAATAAATTATGAATGAAAGGAGAATACTATTTCAAATCACCCCCAAAGAGTTCTTGAAGCAGAAAAGACTTGGAGATAAAAAGTTGAACTTCAAGGCTCAAAAATAAAATCATCTTTCAACTGTCGATCCATGGACTCATTAAAGAGAAGATTCTCTGAGGGATATGATCTGGTCTGTTGGGGGAAAGAGGTTTGAAAATATTCGATATAACTTTGTAAACTTTTTTTTAGGGTCTTGTAATTTATTTTTGGTTTTCCCCTTTATGACTCCTAAACTTTTTAAAGCGGGCAGTTTTTCAAAGCGAGAGCACATAGAAAGGAATGGAAAGACAGCAGTCTTATAAATCCATGCAGTTCAGACCAATTTATTGTGGTTATATTTTTTTCTCTAATTTTTGGGAGAAAAGACATTCAAGAATTTCTACTGGCAAGTCTGAGGGCTCTGTAAACAGATAATGGTCTGGTCACAGGCATCACTGTTTCAAAATTCAGAAATAATCTCCCCAGTCTTGCCAAGGTTTCACTTAGGAGTTTGAAATTCTTCAAGTATGAGTCGATTTGTTTTAATTTCTTTGTTAGCATTTACCTCTCATTCCTAAAAGTACTATGAATGGGACTTCCGTTACTAATCTGATATTAGCTTGGTTCTACTGTAATATTAATTAATATTAACATTAAATAAATATTTTATGAAACATGATCTACTTTCTCTGCATTACTTTTTATTATAAACATTGCTGAAAGAAAATTGTGACTTCATAATATAATCAAACTTTCAGCAGAACTGTGAGTAAGACGTTTGGGGAAAGTGTTATAAAATATTAGACACTGAGCTTTAATAACATATTTTGATAAGGAAAAGGTCTAAGAAAGGCTAAGTAAGTATTCCCTTAGCTGAGAAACCATATTCCAGTTTGCTGAAGCATTGGTTTCTTTTGCCTTGACATTAATTACTCCCTAAAAGCTGTTAATCATGTTGGCAAAATGGGCCATGTTGGAACTGATGACCTGCAATGCCCATAACTTAATTTCCGGGTCCATCAGCAAAAGGCTACTAGTCTCTTGTGTACAATTCTACAACAGAATTCTTGTTATTTAATCAACAACCAACTACATAAAAGGTAAATGAAGAATAGGGAGAAAGAAATGGAGAGAAAGTCATCTTTTTTTTTCTTTCTTTTTTTTTTTTTTAAGAATGTTCCCTCCTTTCCCCCTGCATCTTCTTGTGATCTTTGGGGAGTGATTTCCTGGACTACCCATTTCTTGCACAGTAAGAACTGATATTGGCAAGAATTTCAGCATAAGTTTGAGAAATAGAAAAGGATTCCCAAGAATGCTATTTAATATCCACCCGGGATTGTGTTTGTCTCTTATTTAGAGAGATAGACTTCAAGATTCTTCAGTTATGGGGCTTTTCTTGCAACACAATGGACCCCTTAAGTCATCCATTCATGGCCTGCTGTCACCTGCCACTACTAAATAACACCTCACCTGCTTTTTTTTTTTTTTTTTTAAAAAAAGGGGGAGTGAAACCATGATTTAACATTTGATATTGTAAATTTTTGAGAGAACAAACAGGTACTGCCTCATATTATGGGTCTATTACTACAAAGACTATCCTGCAAAGAGCTATTCTCCAGGTATCTAACTGACCGTCAGCAACCTGCTGAGGATTCCTCTGGAAGAAAGAGTCCTCCCCAAACCAGCTGGATTGACACTGCTCTTAGTTCCCTCTGATTTACATCGGAGAAATGCATGAGACAGATGGAAGTGACCTCAGAGGCCCTGGGGACCTCCTCCAAGTCATTTCCATGCAGGCCTAGTGGAGCAATGACGCAGAGAAGGGGACTGCATCAGTGTATTTATTTTAATCACTCAAAAGTTTTCATTTATAATTCATAGGTACTTAGACTGCTTGGGATCCTTATTAAAAAGGATGTCTTTTTTTTACCTCTTGATGACCACAGGAAAGAGAAACCTCTTAAATGTGGTATAAGAATAAATTGTTACCAAAATAGAACCTGGTGCCCATTAATTACAGTGCTTTCCAACCAATATTTATAATATCATCATCATCACCCTATGAAAAAAAGAAACAATTTACCTTAAGCTAGTACAATTAACAGGTTTAAAAAATAACTTCAGAAATGTAAGAGTAACTATCTGATAACTACTAAATATATTATTTTTTTTTCCAGGAAGTCCTTGTTGACTAGTTCCCCAAAGTAGGAAAGTAAGTAGTAGGAATCAAAAGGGGAATATTAGAGTGGAAAAAGTTACTTTGATATATATTTAATATTTAATAGTACATGTCTATAATCCCAGTAATTGAGAGGCTGAGACAGGAGGATCATAGGTTTGATGCCAACCTCAACAAATTAAGGAGGCCCTCAACAACTTAGTGAGATTCTGTTTCAGAATAATAATAATGATGATGATAATAATAATAATGATGATGATGATAATAATAATAATAAAATAGGACTTGGCATGTTAGCTTAAAGGTAAAACACCCCTGGGTTCAATCTCCAGTAACACAGACATACACACACAAACATACACTATATATATATATATATATATATATATATATATATATATATACAGTGTATATATGCATGTGTATATGCATATATATTTATACACACACACATACACACACACACACACACACACACACATATATATATACATATGCTTAATGCAAGTAAGGATTCAACATGGTCCTAGATACTTTTGAAAAATTTTAAATGTAAAATTTAATTTTAATTTAACTTACATGTTTTTATTAATTTAATAAAAATTTAAAAAGTTTTAAATTAATATTAATTGTGTAATCTAGGAAATAATCAAAGGAAACATAGGAATAGAGTGGTACTTGAGGTTATTTCTGGCACCAAATTTAACATGCATCCAAAGTTTTTATGAGAGAACTTTATGAAGAGATGTGTTCAGGGTTGATACCATATCCTGGACAATCCCAAGTAGAGACAGAACCAAGAAGAAGTGATGGGCTTTGAAAGGAAATACCAAGGAAGGGTATCTCTGGTAGAGAATAAGAAGTCACTTGGAGTCAAGAAATCTGGCTGGCCTCATGCCCTTTCTCACCTGCAGGGGACAGGCCTAAGGAGAGCCACAGTGTGACCAGAGAAGTTTACCAGAGATTGATTTCTGCCTGCAACTTAGAGAGCTCCAGAGATTGACCAGAGAATCAACTCCTAGCAAGAGGTGTGGAAACTCAGAGTTGTCCTGACAGCGCCCACTAGCGGCTCACCAGAGAAAAAGGATGAAGAAACAATACAGAAGAGGCTGAACAGCCAGTGGCTCTGGTGCCAAGCACAGAGGAGACTGGGGGTGGGGACTGAGGAGCATCTTCTTAAAAGTGAGTACTCAGGGTAATAACATTCCCAAGAAGACTGGAGTTCTTGAGTCATAATTGAGTTAACACAATGAGACTGGGGTCACTAAAGACCTGTACTCATCCTGTTTAGCTGGGCGTTGTTGCTTTCTGTGTCAACGTCACTAGAAACTAGGTAAGAGGAAGGACTCACAAAGTCCAGGTAAAGACTTTAAGCAACAATACAGAAAGTAAGTAAGTCTCTGGATCTCTAAATATATCAATTCTTTTTTCAGGAATTGGGATAAAGACTCGGTTTTTGCTCTTACCAAACATGCCTTCTGAACAGGAAAATATGGCACAAACACATAAATGGTAAAGTATTCAAATATATTTTATTATATCTTGTCAAGAACTGCTACACATTTTATATTGAACAAGTTAAATGGTAAAATCATGTCTCCCAAATGAAAAGCATTGGGGGTGCTTTTCCCATTTGTGTATGAGTGAGGGAGATGCCATGACAAAGATCCTCAAAATTTCATATCTGGCTTCCCCTTCTCCTCCAAAGAGCTAGTCTGCTAAAAGCTGTTAGAAGCCCAGCTGATTCATTTTGAGTATCTTTTTGAAAGAATTAAAGTCAGAATACGATCGTGATACATGCATAGCCATGTTAATTGCAACACAATTCACATAGCCATGTTATGAAACTAACCTAGGTGTCCATCAATAGATAAATGGACAAGGAAAATATGGTATATACACAATGGAATTCAGCATAAAGAAGAACAACATATTGCCATTTGCAGGAAAATACATGACACTAGAGACTAGTATGCTAAATGAGATCAGCCAGTCTCAGAAAGTCAAGAGTTGTACATTTTCTCTCATATGTGGAAGTTAGAAAGAAAATAGAAAACAAAAGCGACTTTGTGTAAATGAGGAGAGAGACCCATGGGATAATCAAAGGGGATTAGGCGAGGGAGGTGGGAAGGGGAAGGAGGAGAACTGAGGAAAGAAACAGTTCAAATAAGATTATGTCTATATATGAAGATATCACTACCAGTCTCACCAACACGTACTAGGAAAGAGGAGGGGAAGGTAGGGTGGGATGCAGAAAGAGATGCACCAAGAGATGTGTGCATGTTTGTTCCCATCATGTTGAACCTCACAGTAATGTAAAATTACAATGCACCAATAAGTATGTTTAGTAATATTTACGCACATATACATTCCACATATATGTATGTATACTATATACATACATACATATATATATATGTATGTATGTGTATGTGTGTGTGTGTATATATATATATATATATATATATATATATATATATATATATATATATATTCTCCAGCTGAATACTCTCATGCCAAGGTAAGAAACCATCCCCAAACCCCATTCTATAAATGTGAAAATCCAGAGTATTTGCAGATGTCAGCTTTGTGCATCAAGGGTGCTTTTTTTCTATGTGTGTGTGTTGAGAACTCTGCTTCATTCCTGCAGACCTCTGTTGCTATTCATAATGGTGATGGTGTTTTGGGATGTTGCTTTTGTTCTTAGTGCTTCTAATGACCACAGCTATCAGTTCTTCCCTATATCCTCCCTGAGCCACCAGAAATGGAAGATGCAGCCCCGCTCACAAGGTCAGAATCAGGCCAAAGCCTTCGCTCTGATTCTGTTACCAATTCCCAGACAATTAAGATGCTGTATCAATTCCATCTCAGTGCCACAGAGTTTTCTTGGAAAATGGTGCCAGTAATGCTACAATTAGGACTTTGATGAGAAGCTACTAATTAAAATGATTATACAGCATGTTTTAGCTATTAAGACTTTGTATATAAAAGCAGAATTACCATTCCTCCTTCAGGAGAGCTGGCCCAGTGTTTAGCTGAACGTGACTGGCATGCTTTTCAAAAAGCTGATCAAGGCTGATGGTATCCATATTTCTTCTCCTCACCTTCAGCAAAGATCTCCCACAGTTCAGGGAGCATCTTAACTTACACTGGTGAGGTGGTCACTGGAAAATGGTAAATTTCATCAAGATACAGAAGGGCTTTTGTAACCTGGACTTGGTGAGAGAATTTTTCATCTTTACTCTGCAATGATGGGGTGGCATTTATAATTCTAAATGGTTTCCTTTACAAGTCTCATTGAATTGAAACAACTGAAAGTCAAGTGGGGAAAAAAGCCTGACCATTTTATGTGATTTTAAAAATGTTATTTAAATATGCAAGTGTAGGCACAGAATACTAAGTGGTGGGGGAAAAAAGTCTTCCTGAGAAATGTAAAGTACTCTTACAATGAATGCCAAAGATTTAAGTGTTCTGGGTTCTAATACTTTTTTTTCCAACATTTTCATCCTTCTTGATGTTTTATTTTCTCCTTGCCATGGATTCCCCTAGGTCCTATTGTTGAATGAATAGACAAAAAAAAAAAAAAAAAAACATGAATAGATCTTTGGTGCTTAGCTGAAACTCTATCCATAAACAACTTTGTTTGTATTTTAATGCTCATTGAAAACAGTTATTTTTTCTTAGATCTGTGCTTATTAAATTCAGAAACCAAAATAATCATGCTTTCTTACATGAAATGTTAAAACAAGAAAAGTAACATTCACAGTATCCTCTTTACATTTCACTTGGAAATTACACAGGACAATATATTTTGGGGATAGGTTCTCCAGTTATCATGTAAAAAATAGTCATAATGTAGCTGAATGTGTGTATATTAATCCACTGAAGAAATGATTTGATAGGCAACATTCTCCAAAGGACAGAGCTAAAAATGTTCAAAGATTTTCCTCTACCTATACTTGTTAAGTTTATTTACTCATATATCAGTTCTCTTAGGTTAATTTATTAAATACCTATCATAAACCACATATCACTCTATGTTGGAGATATGAGGCCCTCAGACTAGAATCTCAGTTCCTTCTTTGTAGTTATCAAGACAAAGGGTGTCTCTTCTTCGGGAATAGAGGGAGTAGAAATTAGATCTCTCAAAAGGAGGTACAGTTCATCAGGAAAGGTTGTATCAATACACTGCATCTTTGGCTTATGCAGCCAGGTTACTCAGGCAAAAGAGTATCTAGCTTTTGCAAAGCAGGATTCAGGAAAGCTTTTTCTTTAAGGGAAATAACTTTCAGGCAAATGGTACATCAAATTTTCTTGCAGCCAATCTCAAATAAACACTACTGTCCAAATTAAATACCTAGGAACAAAAAGAAAAATCAAGATTATGCAAAAATGTTCTAAGCATTTCTTTGATTTTCCCCCAGCACTCATCCTCCTGCTCCTCCTCCTCCTTCTTTTTCTATTTCAACAGTAGGTTTAAGTCTAAACACTTAAGACATCCTACTATGCAAGAAAATAGATTTGTTATTTTAATAACACTCTTAAAATGGTCTCATTTAACCATCTGTTGTTAATATTTCAGTTATACATCTCTACTACTCCCTGAATATTAATTTCTCCCACCAGTCCACCTACCTACTAAAAAGGGGGAGGGGAAAAAAAGAGAAGTTTGGTAGGAAAAAACAAAACAGATTGCTCAGAAGACAATATTGTTGACCATTTTTTATTTCTTCCTCATGGCATATACTCTTTTAAAGTTGGAACAAATTTATAATATTCAACACAAAAGACATGCTTAAAAAATAAGGGCTATAAGTTAGGAAAAAGAAGATTCAGTAAAATTGAGAGCTATGAGGGAGTTTGACGATTATTTAATTTCACCTACCTATTTCTGAGCTGAGAAAACTGAGTCCCAGTATCTTTATAGGAAACCCACAGTAGCAGCCAATTAGAGCCTCAGCCAGTCAGGACCAACTGAGTGTCTGTGTCACAGACCAGGCTGTACCTGAAGACATCAAAATGCCTTGAAGTTTACCATAAAAATAATACTTGACATCAAGTATTTTGCAATTAAGGGTAAGGTTTGGGGTTTTGTGTATGTTAAATTCTACAAAGAGATCCCAAAGAAATTGACTTTATCTACCCTAGTGGCTGGAAAACTCAGATAATAATAGTGACTCAACCACTCCATGTGTACAAAAAAATGTAGACAAAAAACTCAGTCATTTTAAAGACATGTGAAACATATTATAATGTCTAATTTTGTCAACTTGACTAGGTTAAAGAATATCCTGGAAGCTAATAAGACATTATTTCTAGTGTTAATGTGAGAGAATTTCCAGAAGAGACTAGCATTTGAATCAGTAGACTAAATAAAGAAGACCCATCTTCCCCAACTGGGCCAGTTTCATCCAGTCCATTGACAGCCAGTGGAGCACAATGTGGAGGAAAGCTAAATTCACAATTTACCGTTTGGCTTTCAAGGCTGGGATATTCATTTTCTTTTAAACCTGGAATCTCTTAGTACCTTTGGCTAAGGGCACTAAGTTATACCTTTGGCTGCCCTGGTTCTCAGGCCTTTGGACTGAATTACAACTGCCAGCTTTCTGGGGTTTTCACCTTTCCAACTATAGCTCATGGAACTTCTTGGCACCCACAATCATGTGAACCAATTCTCACAAATTTCTTATAAATCCATATCAGTCCTACTGGTTCTGTTTCTCTGGAGAACCCTGGTTAATGTACCTATTAAATGGTACATCTTTGCCTTGATTTCTGTTCCCAGAGACCTAATAAGTAACTATTGTGCAAAAGAGAAGCAGAGGAAATGGAAATGTCCCTTAAGAAATTTACCTGGGAGCCTCAAAATTGTTGGAGTGTTGGACTGTTATGCCAGGAAAACTATGCACTGTCTTTATGGAAAAGAATTGTCAATGCCATTCCTAGTGCATGAAATATTGGCCACTATGTTTGAGAAGAGACTTAAGACTCAGAGAATATGTAACATGTATATAGAGACACATTTATCCTTCTGGAGTTGGCTAACACATTCAGAGGTAATCAGGTATAGCAGGAAATCCCCAAAGAATTTCAACTGATAGATTTTCATGAAGGAAATCATGGCAACAGTATGAAGTTGAAGGGTTTAACATGCATGGTTAGAGAATAAATGCAGAGGAATGATCTAGCCACAGAAATCTAACTTCTGGGAATGCCAAACGGGCTTCATCTTGAATGACAACTTTGATCAGCTGAGAGTATTTGCCTAGAGTTCTTTGTTGAGAAAGATGCTAAGACCAGAGTACTATGATCAGCCACAAAGAAAAAAATTTCCATAAAGTTTAGACTGTAATATTATCAATAATGACAAAAAGTCGATAAAAGTTGTCTTCTAGAAATCAGCAGTATGATTTATAGGTGTGCATCCCTTGCTTTGGAAGATGGTGAACTGCTTGCTGTAATAAGAAAGTGTGGCTCATGGCAAGAGGTATAAAAATAGAGGAAGCACACAGATTTGGAGACTTACCTGATAGGAGAGGAATGGGCAATATTGAATATGTTCATACAATCAGCCCTGGTGGTCCTCTAACATAATATCTCTCCATCCATTGAATGAAAGAAGCATGATTTTAAGGAAAGGAGGGAGGGCTGTTACAGCCAGGGCACAGGAGTCAAGTCTGAGAAAGAGGAAGTCCAATAACTGCTCTAAAACAGAGAAAGTTTTAATATACTTCATTATTCAGCATGGTAAATATTTACTGGCTTTTCTGCTAAAAGCCTCAACGAGCTGCTTTTAATGGTCCCTTACTTGTATGCATCAAAGGGTACCTAGTGGGAAACTGCACTCTTTTAGTTCCTTAATTTTAAGATAGGAGCTGAATAACTAGAGTATGTCTTGAAATCTATTTTTTTAAAAAAAAAAAACAGCATATTAGGGGAGACAAAAAAATTCAAAGCACTGAAAATGTAGAAGAGCAAGCATGGCAGATAAAGGGTATAAAAATATTTATATGTACCACCAGATATAAAAACAACATGGCTAGCATAAGAAGGAGAAGAGAATCCACACAGTGATCAGGGAACAGAGAAATAGGGTCTACTCCCAAATAAGAGCTGAACCTGTTCCCATTTCTGCCACATCCCCTTGGTCCAGCAGGTCCCTTCTTCTAGGAGGAATCCATCTTTGTGCATATAAAGTCAGTCTCATTTTAAAGAAATACCACAAAAATATGGCTTTGAAAATAAACCACAGACATACAAATGTGGAGTGGAGCACATTTCCTTTAGTCCAAAGCCAAACGCCTTCTTACTGAAACTGCTCTCTGAGCAAAATACTGCCCAAGATACTGCGATCAATGAAGCCAAGTCTCTAATTTCAAAGAGTCAGTCAGAAGCTGATGGTGTGGTTTGTGTCTGAGACAAAAAAGGCTACAAACAAGATGTGTCTATCTGCTAAACCTTTGACCTGAGGTGTGTTCACAAACTCTAGAGAATATTTAACCAAACCGTGGTGCAGCAGCATGTGCCTATAATCCCATTACTTTAGAGGCTAAGACAGGAAGATTGCAGTTTTGAAACCAGCCTCAGCAACTTAGTTATGACTCTGTTTCAAAATAATATAGTTCTATGGGTGTAGCTCAAAGGTAGAATGCTCCTTGGGAGCAACCCTCAGAACTGCAAAAAATAAAAACGAATAAAAGTAAAGTAAAAATAAAAAGGGCTGGAGGTCTAGCTCAGAAGTAGAATTCCCCTAGGTTCAATTCATAGTACTATAAACATTTTTTGATAATTCTTGCTTTCTTAATGTTCATAGGAAAAATGCAGCTGCAAAATGATTGGCATGAGCAACAAGTGTACACAAAATATACAAAACAAAAAGTTATTATACTCTAGACCACCAAGCCAAATACTTTTGTGCCTTGTTATCCACCAGATATAGGTTCTAGGACCTCCCGTGGATATCAAACTCTATAAGAGTTTCATGACCCTTATATAAAATGATAAAATATTTGTGTATAACCTATACTCATCCTCTCCCATACCCTAAGTCATCTCTAGATCACTTAAGCCTAATATCTAAAATGCTAGGTAAACAAATGTAATACTGGGGTATTTATAAAATAATGACAATTAAAAAGTCTGTACATGTTCAGTATGGATGCAATTATTTTTTCAAATATTTTTGATTGACAGTTGGTGGAACCTTTGGGTGTGAAACTCATGGATAAGGAGAGCCAGCTATGGAGTGATGCGTGCACATCAGAAGCATAGTTAAAATAACTGAGTAAGCAGCTCCCTCAACTCCCTATTGCTAAGGTTCAATGGGTTAGGCAGGTCTAAAAAGTATCTAAAAAGTTAAAATATGAATGTAAAATGTTCTGTGGGACAAGGACAAGACAATGGCTAACCCTGAAGAAGTTTGCTTTAGACTTCTGGGTTAGTGGCTTCTGAAGATTGCCTGGGATTTTACTATACATGAAAAGACTTACTCTATAGTCAAAATTCAAATGTCCATGGAGCCCAGTCCAGTAGTGAACTCACAGTGAGTATTCAAAATTAATTGATGGAATTAAAGCTATATAGCAGGTTTATTCTTCTTTATTGCATAATATTAAGAAAGTAGAGTAAGAGCTGAAATAATAGGGGAGGGATTCTTCAACCCTTGACACTTGAAAATCTCTTTTCTCTTTAATGCACCAAAACTGCCTCTTAAATTATTCATATATCCTAATTAACTCCCCAGAGAATTATCTTCAAGGCACAGTTAGTTGGTTGTTGCCTGCGGCCAAACTCCAAGCTAGCTCTGGGATGTGGGAGGGGCACAAAAGTTTCTTTGCACTTGAAAATTTCAGTTATACAGGAACCTTGGGCAAGAGAAAAGGGGATACAATTATCTCATAAAGATGACTGTTGAACCAAAAGTACGCATGGAATTTCATAGTACAGGTTGTTACTGGCAGCTCCTGAGAAAAATCTTTTAGGAGATAAAATTCTAGAAAGAAGAGAATTAAGGACGTTTAAGTATTTCAGTGGAGATGATATGGTTTTTCCCATGACAAACAGATCATTTTCTTTTTGTTGCCAATGTGAGCTGGGAAATCCTGAAAGGAAAAGACTGCAGCAAGAGATCCCAGAGAAACCTACAAGCCGGGCCTAGTGACATAATAATGCCAGGGATCCAGAGATGCTCAAATAGCTTGTTAGCAAACAGACTGAAAAACATTTGAGAAGCCAGCATAAGTCACTGAGTTGTGAGACTCAGAATCTAGCCCAAGAGAATGGCCTGTGTGCCAAGAAAAGTAGGCAAAACCCAGAAGATATAAGTCAGGGTTGGTTGGATAGAAGGGGAAGGTGGGGAAGGCAAGTAAGAGGCAGCCAAGATTGGGAAATAGGGAGTTTAAGCTCCTCCCCCAGCAGAGTTGAGTGGTCAAAAGCACTTAGGAGATCAAGGAAGTAGCTACCACAGTGGCCGTGAAGAGGAACAAGACCCCAACACTGAGGTCAGAGGGTGCTCTCCCACCACCCTTTCTCCCCCTTCACACACATCCATGCAAGGGACTTTTTCTTATTTACCCACTTATGTATTTGGCGTGGGCATATAAGGTATACTGTCAGCTTTCCAGAAGCCTGCTCTACAAGCAACTGGAATATACCCATAGGCTCATTTTACAAGCAAGTAATAGGGAATCATGTTCATTTTAGAATTTTACCCACTGTGCATAAGGTAGAAAGCAAACCTTCTTGTAGAGTACCAATGGAGCAGAGGAAAGATGGCCACACATTCGTTGCTATCACCCTTATGTTCTAATAAAAAAAGTCCATTTTGGATTTCTGGGAAGATGGCAAATGAAGGAAGCAGCATGAATCAGTTCTGCTGACACTCATTCTCTATCGCCATGAACAGCATTCTGACAAAGGAAAAAAAAAAAAAACAACGAGCATAAACTTGAACAGAGCACCACCAACAAGTAAAGGCTGCAGAAAAAAAAAAAGCCAAAAGGCAGATCATAAAGCAGAAAAGTACCCTGCTTGCTTCAAACAGCTGTGGTCACAAGCACCATGGTGGTGCCATCTTACCTCACCGCACTAGGATTGCTGGCACTGTGGCTTCCATAGACCCCTAGCAAAAAGTCAGTGACATTATATGAAGTAATGGCTGCAGCTCATCAGAACTGTAAGCTGTCACTTCTTCTGCACAGACATCAGCTATAACTTGCAGAAAAGACAACCTAGCTCACTGGACCCTCCAGAGATCCAGAGCGGAGCTCAACAACACTGTAAGTAAATCTGCCATACCCTTGAGTGACTGCCCAGTGGGGCCACATGGACTCACAAAGCAAGCAATAGATTTGCAGGTTCTGAGACTTTGTTTTCAACTTGGCAAGGGGGCTTAGATAACAGACAGCCCCCAGGGCCAACCGGACAAAAAGGCCTACAGTCCCCAGAGCTCAGAACCTTGATAGGACCTCTGAGATCAACACAGTACACCCAATTGTGGTAACCAGGGAGAGGTCTGGCCAACTCAGCCCTAGCTGTGGACAACAGGGACTCCTACGTATACAGAGGGTTTTGTCCCAGCAGCACCCACTGCCTGCCTATAGAGGCAGGGAGAGATTCTGGCTCAGCATTGGTGGAAAGTATGGATGGAGATCTGTGCTTAACACTAGATTCAACCCAATTATTTTGTTGTTGGTTTGGTTTGTTTGTTTTTTGTTACTTATTTTTGTGGGTATGTATACTTGTCTGTTTGCTCTTTTCCACACCCTATTCACACGTCTCTTCCCTCATACATATCTACCCTTTTCTCTCTGTTCCTTTTTTTTCTTCTGTCTTGTATTAAATACACTTTATATGACTATATTAAATACTCTACATTGGTTACTATAACCCTACTACATATTCACTATCTCTAATCTCTCCAAACTCATACTCTCATTCTATTTGATTCTATCTGTAACTTTACCCTTTTCTTGCATTTATGACTCCATCACTTTCCTCCTCACTCAAACTTCACCACTGAATACAAAAGAACTTGCCCTTGTATATACCAGCTGACATCTACAGACTGAGAGAAATCTATCAAAAGCAACAAAGACACAAACTTCTGAAATCATGAGAGAGAAGAATAATAAGAAAGCAATAAGCTCCCACCACCCAACAAGAACATCATCCAAAAACACAGAATTACAGAGATTGCCAGAAGGACAATCAGAAATTTAGTAGTAGAAATGATAAAGGATTTCTAAAAAGGATTTAGAGAGAGCCTGAAAGAAATAAAGGATGCAATCATTGAAGTGAAGGCATCAATACAAACTATAAACAACAGATTAGACCACATGAAAAATAGAATCTCACTCCTAGAAGATGATCACTTCAAAAATGAACACATAGTATATAATTTAGAAAAAAACAGTTCAACAGTATGAATTAGACATCAAAGAGATATGGGCACATCTTAAAAGAGCTAACCTAAAAATAATAGGCATAGAAGAGGGAATAAAAGGTGAAACCAAAGGAATAAACAATCTTTTCAAAGATATAATATCTGAAAATTATCCAAATATAGAAAAAGAGGTCAAAACACAGGTACAGGAAACTTATAGTACCCCATTTAAACAATATCAGAGACAAGGTTCACAATGCTACATAATTCTCAAAATGACCAGTGTAGAAGCCAAAGAAAGAATCTTAAAGGCAACAAAAGCAAAAGACCAAGTGACATTCAGAGGCAAACCAATTATAATCACTCCTGACTTCCCAAACAAGTCATGAAAGTCGTGAGGGCCTGGGTAACATATTACAAACTCTGAAAGAAAACAACCTGCAGCCAAAAATTTCTTACCCAGCAAAACTATTTCTCAAATTATATGGGAAAATAAAAATCTTCTATGACAAACAGAAGCTGAAAGAATTTGTTTTCCAAACCAGCAATAGAGAAAATACGCAAAGAGATTAACTGCAAAGAAACAACTAATAAATGTCAGAACCAGAGAAACAATAATTTCCATCTAGCAAACAACTAAGCAGATTAGAACAAACACTACCTCAAACAGAAGTTAAAATTCAAAATGTTAGGAATTAAAAATCATCCCTCAATAATCACACTGAATTTAAATGGCCTCAACTCCCTTAAAAAAGATATAATGGTGGCAAAATGGATTAAAAACCAGAATCCATCTATCTACTGCCTGCAATAAATACACCTTACAAGTAAAGATAGTCACAAACTAAAGGTGAAGGGCTGGAGCAAGGTAATCCATGCCAACAGAACTTGAAGACAAGAAAGAGTAGCAACTGATATTAGAAAAACTAGACTTCAAGCTCAAGCTTGTTGGCAAAGACACCAATTGATTTTTTTAAAGGGGGGCCAACAACATACACAACAAATGGTGATGGCAAAACTGGTTAACCATATGCAGAAAAATGGGAATAAACCTCTTTCTCACCTTGCAGAAGAGTCTATCCAAGATGGATCAAAGACTTGTAAATCAGACCAGAGATGTTGTAGCTTCTTGAAGAGGGCATAGGTCCAACACTTCAACACACAGGAACAGGTAAGAACTTTCTCAACAAGATCCCAAAAGCACAAGAAACTAAAAGGTGGATCAATACATGGGATTCCATTAAAATAAGTAGAAACTATCAAGAGCCTCAACAGAGAGCTGATAGAATGGGAGAAAATTTTTGCCAACCATTCCTATGATAGACAACTAATATCTAGACTATACAGAGAACCTAAGAAAGTCAGCACTAAGAAAACAAATAGCTCAATAAAAATGGGCAAGTGATCTAAATAGAAACTCCACAAAAGAATAAATTCAAATAGCCAATAAATGTATGGAAAAAATGCTCAACATCATTAGCAATCAGAGATTCAAACTAAAACTACCCTGAGATTTTACCTAACTCCAACTAGAATGGCAATCATTCAAAACATAAAAAATAACAAATGCTGGTGAGGATGTGGAGAAGTGGGAACTCTAAAACACTATTGACGGGATTGCAAATTAGTACAACCGCTTTGAAAAACAGTTTGGAAGATCCTCAAAGACTGGGAAGTAATCTACCATATGATCCAGCAATACCACTTCAGGGCCTCTACCCAAAATAATGGAAATCAAACTCCCAAACAAATGCATGCATATTTATGTTCATAGCTGCACAAGTCGCCATTGCCAAACTATGGAAACAGCCAAGATGTCTATCAACAGATTAATGGATTGCAAAACTATGGGATGTATACACAATGGAATTTTACTCAGCCATCAAGAAGAACAAAATCACATCATTTACAGGGAAATGGATGAAAATGGAGAACATTATGCTAAGTAAGATTAGTCAGTCACAAAAAGTAAGAAATCAAATGCTTTCCCTAATATGTTGAAGCTAGGAAGAACCCTAGACAAAAGAGGAGAAACTAAAAATGAGCAAATAAGGCAACCTAATTAAGGGTAATGGGGGGAGAGGGAAATTCCCTAATATACATAATATACATTCACAAACATATCAAAGTCAATCACTAAGCCAAACATGAGAAGGAGAGAGGGGGAGGAAATGCGGTGGTAATTGGTGAAAGGCTAAATGAGCGATGTGTGCATCTACCATTTTGTACTCCATTAAGATGTATGACTACAATGTACCAATTTTAAAAAAAGTAAAAAGGAAAAAAAGTTCATTTTGTCTTTGTTCCCAGCTCCTGTTCCAGGTATATGGCTTCAAAAAGCCATTGGAAGTTTCTGTGTGATTGGCATGCTTTAGATTATTTATAATGAATCACTTTGGGCTATACCTTTGTTTATGCTTTCAAGGTGACTCAAGATGGGCCCTTATGTAGTTTCCAGGGAGGTAATGTTCACACATGTAATGAGAGGGTTGGAACTCTCACCCTCATCCCTAACCCCTGGGAAGGGAAAAGAGACTGGAGATTGAGTTAATCATCAATGGCCAGTGATTTCAACCAATCATGACTAGACCGTAAAGCCTGGAAGACACTGACCAAGGCCGAGGTCTGGGCACCCTGCTGGTTGGTGACCACACTGAAGTGTCAGGAGAGAGATCATCTTGACTCTGTGGGGCAGAAACCTCTGCACTCAGGACCCATATGCCCTTGCACTATCTACCTCTGCACCTGATTGTTTTTGTTATCTTTTTATAATAAAAGGTATTGTTAAGGATACCACTTTCCTGCATTCTATCAATCACTTTGATGACTTACCAGACCTAAGAAAGGACAGGGGATCCCCCTAGAATTGTAGTCAGCCAGCAAGAAGTTAGGGTAATGTGGAAACATTCCAGCTGTGACTGACATCTAGAGCAGAAGCAGTCGTGTGGGACTGAGCTCTTAACCGATGGGGTCTGCTCTGTACATATATGAAGGTATCATTACCAACGTCACTGACATGTACAGCTGTACAGCGAAGGGGAAGAGCAGGTTGCGATTTAGAGGGAAACACACCAAGTGCTATGTGCAAGTAAGTGTGTGTCACATCGAACTTTACTATGATGTATAATTACAGTGCACCAATAAGAGTATTTTTAAAATAATAATAATAACTTTAAAATTCTCATGCCTTCTAGGAAAAATCTACAAAGCAGGTAACATTTTAATGTCAATTCTAAAATTGTCTAAATCCAGAGAAATTCTATGAATCATATTTTTTAAAAAAAGCCTTGCTCCTGGAATCTTCTAGGCAAACAGGAGGTTGGTCATTCTGCCTCTGGTTCCTGGCAGGGTTGAGATGAAGCCCAGACATAAGCACTCATATATTTTATGAGATCTGGGGGACAGCACACAGGCCTTTTCTACTTCCTACCAACATAACCACATGTTTCTGAGCACCCCTCAACTGATTTCCTACCATCCATCAGTTAGCTGCAAACTTCTCCAATTATATGTGTTGACATTTCTGTTGATAATCAAATGTTTACTTAATTGAGCCCTTCATCAGAGCCTCCAAGTGCATAAGGGCATTTAATGTTTTTTAAAACAGCCAACAATTGAGTTTGGCAGCAAGAACTCAACACAAATGCTATCATATTGCCAGTTTTGACAAACACAAGGAGATGTGCCAGCAATGCTTAATGAAAGTTAATATTAATAGTGTATATTGATCAATCATTTAGGTGTAGAATAGAAATAAAAGCATGGACACAGTATAACTATTTGTAAATTCCATTGGAGATATTCGCCGATCATTTATCTAAGTTTGATCAATATCATAGACTATATTTAGAAAATCAAGCTACTCTGAGCTGCATTGCCACAATTCATAAAATTTGTTTTAACCCTAAACCAGGCACAGTGGCATGTGCCTGCTATCCCAACTTGGGAGGCTGACACAGAAGAGTCTTAGTTTCAAGGCCAGTCTCAGTAACCTAGCAAATCATCAGCAACTTAACAAGACCTTGTTTGAAAGTAAAAAATAAAAAGGGCTGAGGATATAGCAGATGTAACTACAAAGTAGAATATCCCTGGGTTCAATCCCCAGTGCCATTTTTTTTTGTTTTAACCCTAAAGTAAGCCTTTAATTTTACTCCTCCTCCCCATAAATAAATGAGTCCTAAGCATGTGTGTAATTTTATTTTTTAAAATTCTCGCTTGGTTGTGTGTGTGTGTGTGTGTGTGTGTGTGTGTGTGTGAGAGAGAGAGAGAGAGAGAGAGAGAAAGAGAGAGAGAAAGCACTAAAAACTGGAAAGAGATCAGATGTCATTCTATGAATGAACAGTTAAACAAACTGGTATATCTATATCACAGAATACTACTCAGCAATAAAAAGGAATTATTTATATATACAACAACTGAGATGAATCTTAAGGAAGTTATGTTGAAAGAAAAAAGACTAAAAGGTTTCATATTTTATGACTTTATTTATGTAACATTTTTATATGATAAATTATAGAGATAACAGATTAATAGTTGTCAGATGTCACAGATGTGCGGGAAATAAAAAGGGAAAAATCAAAGAATCCTTTTGTTTACATAATTGTTTTGTATTATGACTACATCACATCAATATTCTGGGTGGGATACTATGCTGGTTGGGAGAGCTTTGCAAGACGGTACCATTGGGGGAAGTAAGGAAAAGGGCAACAGACGAACCTGGTAGTTTATCCTACAACCGCATGTGAATCTACTATTACCAAAATTAAAAGCTTAAATTTTTAAAAAGTTCTGGTTGTAGCCTGTTTTAGAATCCTGCTGAAAATATATATATATATATATATATATATATATATATATATATATAGTTTGAAACTAATAGTATGGTTTACTAGAAAATCCTTTTGGCTGGGCATGGTGGTGCAATGCCTGTATTCTCAGCATTAGGGAGGCTGAGACAGGTTTGTGGACAGCCTCAGCTACTTAGTGAGACTCTGTTCAAAAATAAAGAATAAAAAAATAGGGCTGGGGCTGTAGCTCAAAGGTAGAATGATTCTGGGTCCTTTCAACCCTGTGCCATAAAAAAAAAAGAAAACCCTGTTATTTTTTAAAGTAGTAATACCCAGATCAAGAATTGTTTATCTCTTATTTTTAAGCCACTTTTTAAAGGAAATATTAAAATATTTGTTATTTGCCGCTTTCAAGCACGACACCGGAGACGATCTTCTTCGAACTCTTTATTATCCCAGGCTCTTACATACTCTCTTCCTCCCCCGCTCCCCGCTCCCCGCTTATATATCCCAAGCAGCCAATCAGCACTCAGATCACGCGCTCCATGCATGATGACGAAAATAGCTCATTGGTTACAAACAGTGGCATGTTGTGTTCCCGTGCGCCCCATGCTCCGGTTACCGGACTTCCTGAAAGTTGTTTACTGCTTAATGGGCCTCACAGAGCTTCCGCTCGGCGCCTTCTTAGGTCTTCGAGCTAGCAGGCAATGGGTGGGGCTCATCACAGTTCCCCCTTTTTGTTTTTAAGCAGAAGAGGATAGAGGACTCAACCCCTGCTATAGTTTATGCAATTATTTGCCACCACCTTTTTTGCAGGGACGGGTGAGCAATACAGTGGTAACCCGTATGCAGCTGAGCATATCCTCCTTGGGATGCACCCTCCCGGGGTCCCAAGTGCAGTCCTTGCTGACATTCTGCTTTATGATTTTTCCATTGCGGCTAGCCAAACAGTAGGCGATTGTCCTGCTTCAACCGCCATGAAAGCCTGAGCTAGGAGCATCTGATCCTTGGCCCTCTGCAGAAATAAACGTCTCAGGCAACAGAGACATAGAATGCACAGGAAAACAAAACAAAATCCCAATGCTCCCAACCCGGCCCATTCTTTTAGATGGAATGCTGCCTTCTGGATCCGGGACGCCAGCGTTTGGGCCACTTTGGGGTCGATTCGGGTGGTGTTGACCTTGATGATTTCAGCACGTAATTGTTCGGTGAGTTTATCAAACTCCCAGCTCCAATTACTCCATTGTTGCTCACTCCATACTGGTTTTGTCCAGATCAGCATGGTGATCAGGTGTATCCATCCCTGAGGCGCCATCTTGCGATATTATTTGACGAGTCAGTCTCTCTGGGATCCAAATCGGATCGGTTCCGTCCTGTGGGAAAACACAAACAGAGCCTCTGGCCCATGTGAGCACCGGATCAGGTCCCTTCCATTTTCCGGTGAGGACATCTTTCCATTTTACCATATCATGGGGAATACTAGAAGGACAAAAATGGCGATCTGCGGCCGATTTGCCATTAATATCTAAATTTAAAAAATTTAAAGTAAAAAGTGCCAAAGATAATCGCTGCCTTGGTTTCAGATTCTCACCTATTCCCCCTTTTTGTTTTATTAGACATTCTTTTATTGTGCGATGGGCGCGTTCAACAATGCCCTGTCCTTGAGGATTATATGGAAGGCCATGTTTTAATGTTACGCCCATCTGTTTACAGAAAGACTGAAATTTTTGTGAGGTATAAGCCGGACCATTATCAGTTTTTATTTCTTTTGGCACATTCCATGCTGCCCAAGCTTCAAGACAATGAGCGATAACGTCACGAGCTTTTTCCCCTGTGTGAGTAGAAGCATATATAATTCCAGAAACAGTATCAACAGAAACATGTACATACTTAACAGAGCCAAATTCAGGTATATGGGTCACATCCATTTGCCATAAATGTAAGGGGAGCAACCCACGTGGGCAAACACCAACATTAGAAGAAGGGATAAAGGGTGCACAAGCACCACAGGCCTTGATGATGTCACGGGCTTGACAACGAGGAATTTTAAATTTAATCTGTAAAGTTTTAGCATTTACATGAAACTGGCGATGAAAATCTTGTGCCCGTTGAAGTGGGGTGAGAGAGAAAATCATGGGCATCTTCGTAAGCTTATCTACATAATCATTACCTTGGGCAACAGGCCCTGGTAAGCCTGTATGTACCCTAATATGTTGTACATAAAAGGGATTTTTCCTCATCAAAATTAAATGTTGAATTTTAGATGCCAAGTAGTGGATGGGCGTATGTGTTGATATTTGCCCCGCACATTCAAGGGACTTTATCATCTCTACAGCATAGGAGGAGTCCGATAACAAATTAAAAGAAGAATCATATCTCTCAAACACTTCTAATATAATATTTAGTTCAACTAGCTGAGGTGATATATGCTGATATTGAACAACGATGGGTTTTTGTCCTTCTATCATAAAAGCTCCAAGGCCAGATTTTGATCCATCAGTAAAAATATTGATAGCGAAGGGTATAGGTGTTCTTCTGGTTATGGTTGGAAAGATAATAGGATGTTGAGTTGCAAAATGTAATATAGGATCTCTAGGTAAGTGATTATCTATCTCTCCATTAAACACACATCGTAATATAGCCCAATCATCCAGGGAGGTTTGTAAAATTAATATTTGGTGTTTACTATAGGGAACAATAAGCTTATTAGGGGTTTGGCCAAAATGTTGAATACATTGCTGTATGGCAAGAACAGCAACCTTTGCCACCATAGAGGGATAATACTCAATAACCTTTTGAGGAGATAGTTTAGGATGAATCCATAATAGAGGTCCTTGTTGCCATAAGACCCCAGTGGGTTGGAGCTCAGTAGCCAGTATGCACGCCCAAATAGAATCCCTCGGTGAAATGCGCTTAAGGGAAGCCTTAGTTAAAGCTTGTTCTACCAAACTTAAGGCTTCCCGGGCTTCAGCAGTCAGCATTCTAGGAGAGGTTAAGGAAGAATCTCCTTTGAGGATATCATATAAAGGTTTTAGCATAAAATTTGGGATTCCCAAAGCAGGACGTATCCAATTAATATCTCCTAATAACCTTTGAAAATCATTTAAAGTGTGTAACTGGTCTGTACGAATGGTGACCTTTTGAGGCGTGACAAAATTGGGATAAAGAATATTTCCCAAAAAATGGGTGACGGTGCCCTTTTGAACCTTTTCAGATGCTATAACTAAGCCCTTTTCCTCAAGGGCTTTAACAAGCACACAATATGCTTCATCCAATACCTTTTCATTCTCACAGGCTAATAGGATATCATCCATATAATGGAGACAACGCAATGGAGGGAATTTATCCCTAACAGGTTGTAAGGCAGCATCCACATATAGTTGACAAAGAGTGGGGCTATTCGCCATACCCTGGGGGAGCACTCTCCACTCATATCTCTGGTCAATTTGCTCTTGGTTTAGGGATGGCACAGTAAAAGCAAAACGTGGGGTATCTAGAGGATTTAATGGTATAGAGAAAAAGCAATCTTTTATATCAATCACTATAATTGGCCAGAATTTTGGAATAGTTGAGAGAAGGGGGAGTCCACGTTGGACTGGTCCCATAACTTGCATTTGTTCATTTATGGCTCGGAGATCATGTAACAGTCTCCATTTTCCTGATTTTTTCTTTATTACAAATATAGGGGTATTCCAGGGTGATGTGGATGATTGGATATGTCCTAATTTTAGTTGTTCTTTTACTAACTCTTTTGCTGCTTCCAATTTTTCACGGGGGAGAGGCCACTGGGAAACCCATACTGGATCCCCCGTCTTCCAAGTGATGGGAATTGCCTCCCCAGTGGCTACTCCACAAAACCCAATCCCTGTTTAGTGTTTTGTCCTTCAGTGGGGACAGGGCTCCTCCGTCCCTGTAGGTTTCGCCCTAATCCAAATGATGGATGAAAACCTTGCTTGTTAAGCATATGTAGCGCCTGGGGAGAATATTCATTATGTAATCGGAATCCCATGTCCAGAAGTAGATCTCGACCCCACAAGGAGACCGGAATTTCCAGCATATAGGGTGTAAAGGTCCCAGAATGTTTTTCTTGGTCCTCCCAATGAAGGGGTCTAGCACTAATATCAGGTGTTTTAATGTATCCTAATCCTCTAAGCTGTGTGTCAGCCTTTTTTATGGCCCAGGCGGGGGGCCAATCCTTAGAAGCAATTACACTAGTATCTGCCCCTGTATCAAGCAATCCTAGAATCGGCTTTCCCTCCACTTTCAAAGTAATTAAAGGTCGTTTTCCCATATCAAAGGCGAGAGATATTATATTAGTACCAGAGGACCCAAACCCTTTTTCTCCTCGCTGCTCCTTTTTTGAAGGGAAGAGAGAATGTAGACTAGGTAATAATAACAGCTGCGCTATCCGATCACCAGGAGAGATGGCAACAATTCCTCTGGGGGCGGAGACCATAACCTTTATAACGCCCTCATAATCTTGGTCAATAACTCCAGGATGAGTTATTAGGCCTTTCATGGTGGATGATGATCGCCCCAAAACTATGCCCACCGTTTCTGGGGGTAATGGCCCTGACATATCAGTCGACATAATTTGAATTCCCATTCGAGGGGTTAATACCAGCCGGGTGGTGGCACAGAGGTCCAATCCCGCTGAACCGGGAGTGGCTCTCCGGATTCCTTGGGCGGTTGGAGATTGGGCCATTGGGGTGTTTGGTGTGTCTCTATAGCATTGTACATTTGTTGGCCCCCATACTTGTAAGGGCCCTGGGGATGGGGGCCCCGTTTCCCGTTTTTTGACAGCGGGCGACCCTGTCCCGACTGATCATGGGACGGTAGGATATTGCCGTCAATATCCTTAACGGACCGGCACTCTGAGGCGGGATGTCTACCTTTTCTACATCTCTTACATAGGTCTGGTGGGCTCTTTTGAGAGAGAGAGCCTCGTTTTGGGCAATCTCTTTTTAAATGCCCTGCCGCCCCACATGAAAAGCAATTTCCTAGTCGGGTGTTGTTATTGCCCTTTTGCCTGCCAGATGCTTGCATGATAGCTGCAGCGAGCCCCGAGTTGGTTAAAGGTCCGCCGAGTTCTCTACATAACTTCATCCATACTTCTAAACCTTTATTTTTATATGGATTTATAGCTTGTCTGCATTCAGTATTACATTGTTCGAAAATAAGCTGTTTAACAAGTGGCACGGCTGCATCGACATCCCCGAATATTCGTCCAGCAGCTTCTACCATCCTAGCCACAAAATCAGAAAAAGGCTCAGTGGGACCTTGAATTATCTTAGTAAGATTGCCTGACACCTCCCCTTTATTAGGCAAACTTTTCCATGCCCTGGTGGCCAAATTGTTTATCTGATCATACACTTGTTGAGGGTAACAGGTCTGGTTGTTACCAAATTGTCCCTGTCCCAAAAGCATATCCAAATTCCAGGCAGGTTGTCCTGCGGCCTGATTCACCGCTGCTTGCTCTGCTGCGAACTCAATAAGGAAAGCCTTCCAATCTAAATACTGTCCTGGGGTCAAAGCCGCTCGGGCCAAGTTCTGCCAATCTCCAGGGGTCATGGCATACCTGTAAATGCTTTCTAAGGTGGCTACGGTGTATGCAGCATTGGTACCATAAGTCCGCACGGACTCAGCAATATGTTTTACAAGCTTATAATCTAAAGGCTCATGATACCGAGGTCCTCCTCCTTGTGGTTGAAACACGGGAAAAGCCTGTCTGGATAGTAACATTTCCGGCTCACGCCATACCTTTTCATTAAAGGAGCGGCCTCCGCTTTGTCCTGGAGCTGAGGGATTATAGGGCGGAGGAACAGAGCCCTGCGAGGGGCCCGTAGCTAGGGTTAATCTGCTGACTCCCTCCTCTATTGCCGCAAGTTCCTCGTCCGAGTCCCCCTCCCCTTCAGAGCCTAGTTCACTAGCTGGGTGAGAGGAAGTGGACCGTTCCTCTTTTAACAGATCAAGTGCCGCTTGTCCCTCTCGCACTAGCGGTTTGTAGTATTTCTGCTCCAAACATGCCCTGACGAGGCGCCACAAAGGATAAGTTCCTCCCGTGACTTGATTGTCTTTCTCTGCCCTTTCAATATCCTTCCCTAACTTATCCCAACTTGCCAGGGTCAAGTTTCCTGATACTGCAAACCAAGGGGCCACCTCATCCACTTGGCTCAAAAAACCCTGAATAGTCTTATCCCTAAGTTTTAACCCCTTTCCGTTTAATAAGGCTTTTAAAGCCTTTTGTATTGGATGAGATGGATTATTTCCCATACCTATTCAGCCTCAGGTCCAGCCTGAGAGTATACTACCCTATAAATCCTCCCCTCAAAGGAGCTCCCCTTCGTCCTCAAACGGAGTTGGGAAAGAACAATCTTATGATCCTCTACTTTGTAGAGCCTCCCTCTTCACAGGAGAACTTACCAGCCGGCTGCCCTGGAAAGTCCAAAGTTCTGACCGTCTCGTTGAGAGAGACTCCCCGTACGGGCCACCACTTGCCGCTTTCAAGCACGACACCGGAGACGATCTTCTTCGGACTCTTTATTATCCCAGGCTCTTACATACTCTCTTCCTCCCCCGCTCCCCGCTCCCCGCTTATATATCCCAAGCAGCCAATCAGCACTCAGATCACGCGCTCCATGCATGATGACGAAAATAGCTCATTGGTTACAAACAGTGGCATGTTGTGTTCCCGTGCGCCCCATGCTCCGGTTACCGGACTTCCTGAAAGTTGTTTACTGCTTAATGGGCCTCACAGAGCTTCCGCTCGGCGCCTTCTTAGGTCTTCTAGCTAGCAGGCAATGGGTGGGGCTCATCACAATTATTGGCTGTACTTGGGTGATATAAATCTCATAATTTAAAATGTAAAGAGTTAATGCAAGTAGATAAAGTGCACTTTTATATATGAATCTCACATTGTGGGGAACAGTTCCTGCATTTTTTAGTAATATGGCTATTTTTGTCCACCATTCTCAAGATAGTTTAATAGGTCAGTGACTTTATAACCAAAGTAATTTTTTTTCTATTTTTATCAGTTGAATCTTAAGTCACATTCTCAAGAACCTCACTTGGGCAGCTCCTGGAGTTCATGGCTGTCTCTTTAAACAAACAAACATACAAAAATAGTATTACTGCAATATGTGAAAGTATTTTTACCAATCTCACTAACTGGCATGGGAAGGGGAAAGAGAGGGAGCAGGGGATGTGGAGGGAAGTATGAGAAGAGTGGGGAGCAGGTATGTTTTCAACACATGGAATCTTCCCACGATGTATGACTGCATTGTACCTACAAAACGTACAGTAGTACAGAACATTTTGACAACACAAATTTAACACTGCTATTTTTACTTTGGGACGTGTGTGTGTGTGTGTGTGTGTGTGTGTGTGTGTGTATGTGTGTGTGTGTGTGTGTGTGTGTGTGTGTGTGTGTGTGTTACTGGGGATGGAACCCAGGGGCATTCTATCTCCGGGCGACAACCCACAGCCCTATTTTTTATTCTTTATTTTGAAACAGAGTCTCTCTGAGTTGCAAAGGGCCTCACTAAGTAGCTAAGGCTAGCTTCAAACCTGCACAATACTCCTGTCTCAGCCTCCCAAATGCTGGAATTACAAGCCTGTGCCACCATGCCCAGTTGACTTTGGGACATTTTTTTTTAAATCTAAAACAAGAACAATTACACACTCAGCTCTTTTTCTCCCAAGTAATATTTGACACCTTAGTACCCTAGCTCCCCACTATGAGATAGGCAGAACCTGAGAGGAAATGGTGAGAGATGGTGGGGTATGGAGTCAGGGATGGGGGTTTAAATGGAGTAGTGGTGGTAAGGGGCTCATTTTATATATTGCTCAGTCACCTAGAAGATAAGTAAGTGAATAAACTGTGCTTTCTTTGCTGACTCAGCTGGATAAGTCCAGCCAGGTCAAGATGTCCTACTGGTCAGAACATCCTCATAGAACTAGCTGTATCTACCCAGCCACTTCTAAGGCCCTTACTTAAAGCTAATGCAAAACCAATAATTCAAGTGATTTCTATTTTTCTTACTACTATCTAAATAGCATCCACTTAAAGGACTGAAGTAATTCAAGGGTGTCAACTGATCAAGCATATAATGAGACAAAGACAATGGTTATAATATCCCAAGATTAGGGAGCAAAGTACAGAGCTATCCTTGGACCTCTTCCATCATTAACCAAAGGCACTGTGTGAGCAGAGAACCCTCAAGAAGATGTGACCATTTTGACTGGAGGCATCAAATAGATTTCTACAATGTACTGTGTTCCAAAGGCTGAGGCAGGAGCTGGGGGGAGGGGGTTCCCATGAAGTTGAAGTCTACACATACCTCAAATGGGCCTTTCCTCTCACCTAAGAGCTGACCAGAACACATGGGACACTTCGCTGCACCGCCTTCTCTCCTAGGAGATCAGCCAGTCCAAACCAGAAACACTTTTCTTGAGAACCTGCCGTAAGTCTCTAATTTGTTGTAGACAAATTAGCACATCAGGAAAATGAGTTATTCTATTTCCAAAGGGGAAAGCCAAGAGGAAGACAGATCACCCTTCCCAAACTTCTCAGAAAAGTATTTGGAAAGTAGCTGGATCTATGTGTTCACTACTTGAGTGGATGATTATTATACTGAGAAGGGTGGATGGAAGCCGGACATGGTGCCACACACCTGTAATCCCACTACCTGGGAGGCTGAGACAGGAAGATTTCAGGTTCAAGAACAGCCTCACCTATTTAGCTGACTTTCAGCAATTTAGCAAGGCCCTGTTTCAAAATAAGTGGTAAAAAGGGAAAGGGGTGTAGCTCAGTTCACTTGTAGCCAGACTGAACTGGGCATTCAATCCTCAGTACCAAAACAAAAGGTAGGAATAGAGAGGGAGGTATGGGGGTTCTGGGCATGGTGAGTCCATCCACTAGCACATGTTCAGGACAGTACCCTTGCAGTTCTGAAAACCTCAACCTGATGAATTCAACTGGTGAGTGGAAATCTTAGCAGCTTACAAAGAAGCATAAGGTGCCTAGTTTCTACATGGCTGGGGTGCCACGGTCTGGAAAAGCTCTGTGCAGCATGTGGATGGGTGGTGAGAGCTTCTCTGATGCCCCCATTTGAAGCCAGGAAACACTAGCTTTCCCAGGGTGCTATATATTTCTTGGGGTGCCAACAGGACTTCCCTCCCGGGACATCTGGAAGAAAAGGTGGGAGAGCGTCTACTTCTCTTACAAGCATTTGGAGCTTGGAGGGAGTTGACATATTTCATACTTGCTGACTGATATGAGACAACCTTTGAAAAAGATTATGGTTAAGAATCTGGAAAATGTCAACCTGTGTTCCTGTTACCTGAGATAGCCTCGTCCTTGTCCCCAGTGCCACCACCTCCTCCTCTCACATCCTTTTATGACTTTTGCCCTTTACATTGCTTAGAGTTAGAGAGGGTGTGGGGGTGGAGGGAGGGGTACAAAGTTTCAGCCTCAATTTAGTCCCTAATTCTCAATATCTGTGTTGTTACTGAACTGTCCCAAACACTTATGTAAAATGAGCAAGAATAAAAGAGGTATTTTTTTCTAGAGGAAAAGTCACTAAGGAAAGATAAACATTTTACAATTCAAAAACTATACAAAAGAAAATTACCTTTGCATTCATGTAGCTACAATAATGACCAGCTAATGAAAATTTTTTATTTCTATTTCTAAGAATCCAGATTTTTTTCAACCCAAATGAATGGCTTAAAACCTTGGGTAAACTGTGCATATATTAAATTATATTTCCAATGCCTAGGACACACTAGCTATTTGAAGACAGCCTATAGTGATTCATCTTGTACAGGATTCTTGAGAATCCTATCACAAAGCCCCTAATTGAAATATAGATTTTCATATAATAAGTCTTTGCTTGGAATCACAAGCTCATGTGTTGTCATGCTTTCTTGTGTATTGTGTTCATTATTAAGAAAAAAAATCTTTGCTCAAGCCTCTCTTGGCCTGTGGTGGTTTGCTGCAAGCTGTACAGAGCAGGTTAAATTGATGAGGTCTCCAGGAGTTTACAAGATGAAAAATGCAACTGCAGGCACAGTGATCTTTTTATAACTAATACCAAAATCTAATGCAGAATAAACAACATAATAAAGCAAAGGAGATGCTATCAGCAAACAGATTAAATGGCTATATTACTACTACTACTACTATTATTATTATTATTATTTATTATTATTATTATTATTATTATTATTATTATTATTATACAGCAAGTGAAAGTCCTGAGTTCCAGGCTCGTGCTGCAAGGGCCCCCAAACCACTTCTCACCTTGCCTCCCAGTCAAATATTAGCAAGTACTTCTGCCAGCCACAAAGAGGCAAATTTAGAGTGAGGGCTCTATGTTGTGATTTTGCATATCCTGTCACTTATCGATGTTTGAGGGTCATTTGGGTCATTAACCAAAGTAATCACACTCTGGCCAGTTTGGGATAAACTTTGTCCTGGAAAAAAACAGAGACAGAACCTGCAATGAAGAAAGTCAGCTTTAGTAGGGAATGGCAGGAACACTTAAGGAGATACAAGAAAGCTAAAAGAAAATATATAATTATAAGTGCTGATGCTAAATTTGGCTCCAGGACATACTAGCTGTGTGGCATCAATAAACAAGTTTAATCTGAGTTCATCCTTCACCAGCCCCTTCTAAGCAGAGCAGGCCAATCTCCATGGTGAATACCAAGGGCCCCTAATACACTGGCTATAAATGATCAGATGAGTTATCTGAACCCAAGTCAAAGCTTAAGAGATGAACTGGTGCAAACTCTGAAGAAAGGTTATGGTGATTTGCTCAGTGGCTCACTGACTTAGTCAGAGGCCATACTCAGAGAACTGAGCTTAGAAACAGAACCAAGAGATTCAGCCTAATGGGAAGCACTGGCCTCATCCTTGAGCAACCAGTAATTGGCATGATGTTGTTGTTCTATTACCTTTTATACCATAAAGTACATTCTGGATAAGGGTTTCTCAACCTTGGCACTATTGATATTTGGACTATGTAATTTCTATTATTGTGGGGAGCAGTCCTGAGTATTGTAGGATGATTAGCAATAAACTTGGTCTCTACCAATTATATGCCAACAGTCCCCCAACTTTGACAACCAAAAACATCTCTAGATTTCACAAAAATGCCCCCTGGCTGGTACTAGCAAAATAGCTCCTAGTTGAGATTCACTTTCTAGACTATTGTGGGGATTAGAGACACAAAGATGAAGAGTCAGTCCCAGTTGGCGGAAAGAATCAGACATACATACATGTGATACTACAGGTGGGCACTATAGCCCAGAACTCTCCAGGAGAGACACTAAGTGCAAAAGCTTGAGAGGCTAAATGACTACGATATTCTTAAAGAACAGTCAACAATTTACTTGGCTGCCTGGTGTGGTGCTTCCCTAGATATCAGGGAGTAACACACTCTCACCACCTTCTACCTTTTCCTAGAAAGGTGCTTTTAATACATAAGTCAAATAGCACAGCACAGTGTGTGGCCCTCAAAGTGAGCCTTCAGACTACCCCGGTGTGCCTACTGTTCCATTAGTATAGAGAATTCTATAACAGGAGCCACCAGCACCTTCTCCCTCCTCTGCTCCCATCAAGCAATGAAATGGTTAAGTCATGCAGGTGCCTCAGGGCTACAGAGTGGAGTACCACTTATCAGTGGGTTGGCAGTACAGGCAAGGCATGGTACCTGAAAAGTGTGGCTCTGTTTACCATGGTCTGGTTTCACTGTAGGAAAATAAAAACAGCTGAGTCAGAAGCGCCACTGTGCTGTCAAATCAATGCTTCTCAGCAACTCTGAAGTGTTTGAGCTAGTAGTAGTAGTGGAAAGGGTTGAGCAGGGAGTCAGCCATGACAATGTGTTGTTGAAAAGGATGTATGACTCTGAGGGAGGGAGATAGGGTGAAGAGTACTGGATCAGGAATCCTGAAACCTAAGCTCCAACATCTTGTCCTTCTCATAGCTGGCTATGGGAAGCAGGAAAAGCTCCTTCTAAGAATTTTTGAAATCAACCTTCTTTTTTTATTGGTGCACTGTAATCATACCTCATGATTAAGTTCAGGGTGATAGAAGCATACATGCACACAGTACTGGTTGAGCCCCCCTCAGTTTCCACCCTCCTCCCTCTCCCTTGCCACTTTTCCATGCACAACGCTGTGATTGGCATTGAAAAATGTGTGTATGTATGCCATCTCCATTGAAGTGCTTCCCTTTTCAAATCTTCCTCCCCTTCCCACATCCCTCACTTAGACCCCTGCCCTTGGTCCTCTAAGGTGTCTCCTCCTTTGTCTGGAGTCCCTCCTGTGTCCCATTGTCTCCCCAGTTTCCACACATGAGGGAAAACATCCAACCTTTTTTGTGACTGATTAATCTCAGTGCAATTTTCTTCCATGAATGGAATAAAGTCACATTCATTTCCCTGCAAATGACAAAATTTTGTTCTTCTTTATGGCTGAGTACAATTCTATTGTATGTATATTCCATAATTTTATGATCCATTCATCTGTTGATGAACCTCTCAGCTCTGAACTCAACCTTCTTAATGAAGATATAATTGGCCTACAACTAAAATGAACACATTTCAGGGGTTCCATTTGATGAATTTTGACAAATCAATACACAAACTTAACCACACCAACAAATGACATAGATAAGATTCTCAGTGCCTCAGAAAGTTCTCTTGGAGCCGGGAGAGGCGGTGCATGCATGTAATCCCAGCATTTGGGAGGCTGAGACTGGAGGATCCTGGTTCATGGACAGCCTCAGCTACTTAGTGAGGCCCTCCACAACTCAGTGTGACCCTGTTTCAAAATAAAGAATAAAAAATAGGGCAGGGGGTGTAGCTCGGAGGTCAAATGCCCTTGGGTTCCATCCCTAGACCCGCCAAAAAAAAAAAAAAAGTTCTCTTGGACTGATTGGGAATCATATCTCTTTCCTACCATTCAGACAGCCACTTCCCAAACTCCTCCTCCACAGATGACTTTGACATGTTTTTAAGCCATATAAATGGAATCTGAGTGTATTTTTTGTGCCATCCTTCTTTCCCATAACATTTCTAAGATTCATCTACAATGGCATATGTATGGGTAGTCACTTCTCTTACTATAAATAGGGTTCTATTGCATAAATATTGCACAACAGTTTATCTGGTCTCCTGTTGATAGACATCTGTGTAATGTCCCATTTTCAGCTATTATGAATAAAATTGCTAGTAATGCTACTGTACCTGTATTTTTGTAAACAAACATTTTCATCTCTTTTGAGTTACCTCACCTTAAAAATAGCAGGCTGCCCTATGATTTTAAGCTTTCTGTGCAGGTCCAGTGGGGATTTCTATAAGAGTGAAGGAACAGAAGGTAGCAAACACAAGACTCTTCCCACCACATTTTCACCAGAACTGTTCTGTTTTGTAGATGAGGCATTTGTGTCAGGTGTCATTTAAAAAAAAGTTTCCACTGTGTTAAAAAAAAGTGAAAACCAGCTCAATAGATAATCTCTAATGTTCTTGTTATCTCAAAGAATCTATTATTTCTTTAAAATTTTAAGGACACTATTCCATTGTTTAGATCTAAATTGTGTCCTCTAAACTTTTCATGACAATCTTCTACCCAAATTTCTCTAGTGAATCCTATATTTTGTGGAAAATATAGTACAAATATATCAGCAAAACCTCACAACTGCTCTCCAAGACTTCTGCTTCCCCCATGGCACCCTGTGACAGGAAATTATTGTCCTCATAAAAATAAACAAGCAACACCCAGCTCTGCACCTAGCTTTGTCTGCCAAATTTTCAATCTTATCTTTTAGTCCAGATTAAAATGCATACCCTTCTAGAACCTTACTAAGTCCATTAGAGTACGTGTTCCTGTCCATTAGGACACATCTGATATTCATCAGAACTATCTGTGCATATTTCTATATCCTCACTTCCAAATTATAAGAGCACGGAGAAATCTGTGGTGTGCATGTGTGCGTGCATGTGTATGTGTATGTGTGTGTATGTGTCTTTTTATCTTTCTCCTTTTCTTCATGTTTAATACCAAAAATAGTCTTTGCTCATGGAAGACTGAAATCAATACTGACCAAATTTAATTTGTGAGTAGATATGACTCACAAATTTTTAAGACCAAGTAAAAATTCAGGCTGTTCACAAAAAGAACAAAACCTATGGAACATTAATGGGACATTGATTCACCAGCACCAATGATTTTTCTAGTACATGGTCAATTTTGTCAGTCTTGCCCCCCCTCCCCCCCACACACACACACAAAACTGCCACTAACACAGAAGGCTCTCAGAAAACAATTGCTGACTTTTACAGCCATCAGGGTGTGGTTTCCCACAGCCCAATGGCCGTCAATAAGGATGCCTCCTAAATCTTTGCCCTGGCAGTTTTTGTCCAATGCTACAAGTTAACTGTGCTGAATAGCTCAATCTGGCTCCCATCTAGTTATTCTACAGATCAAAGGACTCTTTCCTTGGCTTTAGATGTTGTTTTTTCCCTTCATTGTTATATCTATTTAAGAAAAATGAAAGAAAAGCATCTAGACTTCTTAAATTACCCTTCAAAATTGATCTCATTTCTCTATAGAATGTTTGCATCCACTGTATATTCTCCAACTTCTATGTGTCCTGGAGACCTTATGACACAATCCAAGGATAATATCTCCTGAGGAAACATGCTCTGAAGAAAATCAGTGGACTAAGATCTTTTGGAAGATTACACTGAAACTATGCCAAATAATAAAATTTGGAGGGGAAGTAGTCTTTAGAGCAGCACGCTGGATAAACAATTGCTTTCACAGATAACCAAGTCTGTAAGAACCAAAACAATGACTTTTGGGAATTTCAAATTAAATATAACTGAAAAGTATATGATTTTCTTTCATTGTTCAACAGACTATTCTAAGAAGAAAGCTTTATTGCAACATCTTATGATCTTCATTGGGAAATTCATTGCCACACGGCTCTGTCACACAGAAAATGAATGCCTCAGGATGCCTTCGGCATGGCAGTGTCCCAGCCTACCACCCTGTACCCACCTTAGAAAGATACATTTGAATCCTGGGTCTATCTTTCTGCTGTCAGGTTATCAGAGGCTACATCTTGCCACTGCCTTTGAGAGGATGCTGCTTTCCAGTGACTTTTCTGCATCTACTCACACAACCAGGTATATTTAAATGGAATCCAGAACAATTTCCAGGAAGAACAAGATGCCCCTTTTACAAGTTAGTAGCATGAATATTTATGCTTGTGTAATTCAAATATAAGTGAACACAAAAACCCGTGAGGGGTAAAACCTTGTGAAGTCACAGGGAATCGAGGGAGGTCAATATCCCACAGAGTAAACTTTTTGATTAAAGGGAGAAGAAAGTTATGGAAAGTAACTGGGCAGGAAGCTTTACCCTGAGCTATATTCTCAGCTCCATTTTGTTTTATTTTATTTTATTTTATTTTATTTTATTTTATTTTAGTGGTGCTGGGAATTGAACCCAATGGCATTCTAACTCTGAGCTACATCCCCACCCTGATTTTTTTATTTTTTTTTATTTTGAAACAGGGTCTCACTAATTTGCAGAGGGCCTCACTAAATAGCTGAAATTGTTCTGTGTGTGTGTGTGTGTGTGTGTGTGTGTGTGTGTGTGTACGTGTGTGTGTACGTGTGTGTGTGTGTGGTACTGGGGATGGAACCCAAGGGATTTCTACCTCCGGGCTATACTCCGAGACCTATTTATATTTCATTTGTAAACAGGGTCTCATTAAGTTGCTGAGAGCCTCACTAAGTAGCTGAGGCTGGCTTTGAACCCGTGCAATCCTCCTGTCTCAGCCTCCCAAGTGCGAGAATTACAAGCATGCGCCACCACGCCCAGCTCTGAAGTTATTCTTGAACCTGGATCCTCCTGTTTCAACCTCCCAAGTACTGGGATTACAAGTATGTGCTACCATGCCAGGCTTTTATTGTTCTTTAAAGGACCTCACTATGTTCCCCAGGCTAGCCTTGAACTTGAGATCCTTTTGTCTCAACCCCACCCCAAGCAGCTGTATTTCAGGCATGTACCACCATGCCCAACCAAGAGGCTCTTATATTTCATCTAAACTCAAAATCCATGGGGTCCTTCCCACTGTTACCTTAGGGATAAGGTAATGTTCACTAGAAACTGTAGAAAGAACATTTTTAAAATGGGAATAAGAGTGAAGTTAGGTACTTGCACTAGGGCTAATAATGTACATTCATGTTTTAGAAAGCTTTTCCATCACTGTGACAAAAATATTTGACATGAACAGCATAGAGGAGAAACGTTTATTTGGCTCACTGTTTCCACCTCCTAAATCTAAATCTTTGCATTACCTCACTAGAGGTACAGTCCATAGGCAGCTTACTTCAAGTCAGACATCACGGCAGTATGGCATGGTGCAGGGAAGCTGAGTTCAACTCATTGGCAGCCAGAAGCAGAGTGAGAGAGAGACAGAGACAGAGACAGAGACAGAGACAGAGACAGAGACAGGAAGCAGCCAGGGCCACACATAGTCCTCAAGGCCACGTCCCTGATGAACCACCTCCTCCAGGCATATCCCACCTCTGAGTCTTGCTATACTACAGGCATGCTTCCAATATGTGAGCCTTTGGGGACATTCCAAACTCAAACCAGAGCAATGCACCAGGACCACAAACATAAGCAGTCAGCATACAGGAAATGCTAGTAATGATGCCGTGATACCTATAAGCCAATTTTGATCATGTATAGACATAGAGTCTATACATGATCAAAACTTTCTACCAGAAATCAATAAGTCCTGAGAGCTGGGAATATCCAGGGGCAGGTGGGTATCATTGATCCCTAGAGGTCACAAGACAGAGAAGGAAGAATACAGGACAATGAGGGAAAAGAAGAAACCACAGGAATTTATCCACCATGCTGCAGCTAGCATGGTTCTTTGAAAGCATAAATCACATTACATCACTCTCCTGACCAAATGTCTCTCATGACCTCCCAGAGTACTAAGAGTTAAATGCAGATCCCACACCATGACCCAAGAACAAAGGCCCCCATATCCTGGCTGTCCCTCCCTGCCCGATGCGCTCCTCTCTCCCCATGTGCCAAGTCCCGGGCATTTCTGCCATTTCAACCCACTAAGCTTGTCCCCTTCCAGGACCTGGCTATCTCTTCTTTCTGCCTGATGTGTCTGATCCCCAGATCTCTGAGGGGGCTGCCTGCATATCCAATGAAATACCAATCTTCACCAGAGCCTTTCTTAAACACCCGTTTGGTCACATAAGCCCATCATTCTACTTTATTTTCTTAAGAGTACTCATTATCACCTAAACATATGTCAGTGGTATTTATTAACTTAATAGCAGTTTCCACTGGGAGTAGTTCATCTGCTATGTAACAATTAGGAATGACTAAATACATTCATTTTATTGTTTCAGCTACAAATGATGTGGAAGTAAAGTGAAGGAAGACTCCTGGCATCCAGTAGGTAGAATCCAGTTAAACATCCTACAAGGCCCAGGACTCCCCCCATAGCAAAGATGCATCCAACTGGAAATATCAATAGCACCACAGCTGAGATACCCAAAGCTGAATGTAAGAGCTTAGAGACCAACACTATTGGGTTATAACCCCCGCGCCTCTCCTATGACCTGACTCCTAGCAGGTGTTCATCAACATGAGTTAACTGACCGGCAAAGGCACTCTTGGTCCAGGGTTTCCCCAGTGTACTGATGGGGACTGTCTGGTGTCAATGCTGGGTCATCCTATATCAATATCTGTATATTTATAGCACATGTGCATATAATATTCATGTCTATTTATGTTTATGTATATATATATATTATATATCATCTATGCCGATAGTTGGTCACACTGTATTACTGGTTAGTCTCAAACAATCATTTTGCTGTTGTTATAAACTTAGGAGTTAAAATATTTCTATCAGGTAAGCAGATCCTTAACAGGGAATATGGCACAGACATTTGCATGTAAGAACTTGGTGTCCCAGGTGGGAAAACAAGGTAAAGAGTGGCCCTAGGAAATGGTGAACCAAGAGGGATTGTTCCCATCTGGGTGGGCCAGGAGTGATAAATGTGCTTACTGAGAATAGGTGTGTTGGATTTCTATCATGTCAACCTAGCTAAGTTGAAGCCTGGCCCCTCCTAGACTTCCCTTTCCTGCCTGGTTCTGGGGTAGCATGGACCTCAAGGGGCATTCTAAGATTTGGAAAATGAAACTGAGTAGCAGCTGCAGGATGACCTATGGTTGCATCTTTGTGTGCTGGCTCACTCACAGATTACCAGGGCAGCAGCCAGGCCTGCCCAGCCCTTTCCAGACTCCTCCTTCCCTCTGCTGACTCCCGGTCAGATGCGCCCTTAGTTTCATAGTCAAGGACAGTCAGCTTCTCCTGGAAGCCCCCATCACAGGTGTCACTTGAAGACAGCGAGAGACCAAGTTGGATTCCAGTCTATCCTCCTGGATTCCAGTTTATCTACCTGGGTTTTCTTTTGTCTTTGCTTCTGTCTATTTTTCCTTCCCAACTGCTAGCCCTGCTAACCCAACTCAGGACCCAGAATTACACGCAGATGCTACAACTTCTCAATGAGTGCTTATCAAAATCCACAATTGCATTAACTTTAACTTGGTAATAAGCCCCATAAAATAACACTGGAGCCAGGTATGTTTAGGCCCACCTGTAATCCTAGCATTTGGGAGGCTGAGACAGGTGATCACAGGTTGGAGGCCATCCTCAGCAACTTGGTGAGGCCCACAGCAAATGATTAAAACCCTGTTTCCAAATAAAATAAAGCAGGGTTGGGATATAGCTCAGAGGTAGAACACCCCTGGGTTCAATCTCCAGTACTAGTCATGGTCACTGTCATTTTCATCATCATCATCATCATCATCATCATCATCATCATCATCATGGTGATTCCACTTCTGTGATCAAAGATCAAACCTTTACATGCTAGGGTGGATGATTTGGTGACCTTCTTGTATCCACTCATATTTTGGGGCCAGCTCCATGTCAACAAATTCACCACATAACAGAGATCCAGGTAGAAGACATCTCAGAAGGAAATGTTTTAGCATGTAGATACACTCAACTCTGACTCTAGATAATTAGTAAATGATCTGTAACATCAGATTAGGCAGTCATGCTGATATAGTGCCTACAGTTGTGATTCTTTCTACCTTTTTTAATGTGTTGAAATGGATTTTGACTGAACAGATTAGATGTGTGGTTTATCATCTCCCTTGATTTTTTTTTTGTTTTCCTTTATTATAGTCTCTTGTCCCACAAGGTAATCACCCTCCCACTCAGACTCGGTGAAAAGCCTTGGATCGCTTGGCATGCGTGACTTGCAATACTTAATGACTGTCATCCAAGTAATTAAACTTGCTGGGGAAAACAGTCTTCAGTTAGATGGGGCAGAGGAGGGGAGTCTGTCTGTCCTAGTCCTCCAGAATTAATTCATATTTTGTAGCTGTAACTCTGTGCATTTAAATATTTTACTTACATATTTATAAATCCCTCACAGATTCCATTTCAGTAAACACTCTGCTGAGTCACTCCTGCACCTTTTTTTTTTCAGTGTTAAGACAGAGCAATGCTGGCATACTGTGTTCTAGGGCAGAATTCTCATTATTTGGCCTCTTATCCATTTAGTTTGAACCACATTACAAAGAAGACAGAATTAAATGACCTTAGCAGACTCTGACAGCTTGTGAAGGCTAATTAGCCAGACTGGGGTTGTAAGGTGCAAACTACCAGAGGTTTTGGTGACTGGCCCAGCAATGACTTTCAGAAGGTAAAGACTCAGAGCTCAGACTTGTAACCATGCCAAGGTAATCACCGAGAAGGAAACAGTGGCAGGGGAGACACTAAATCCAGAGGCCAACTGCATGCAGGGGTTGGGGACAGGTAGGAGAAGGTGAGGCATGGAATAAAACAAGATGGGGGCCAACAAGGATGGTAGGTGGAGGCATGCTTGCGCCATGCATATCTCTGTCTCTTTCATATGCACACACACGCACTCCCTCATACACTCCCATGCCTAAGTAAAGGATGAGAAAGTGAGAACACTGACTGATAGCCTAAACTGGCAGCCTCTTTCAAGCAATGGTTCTCAGCCCTGACTACCTCTGGGTACAAATTTCCTGTACTTTATAATAAACAGGCCACTTCCTATAGATCCAATGGGTATGTGTGGCTTGAAGGATTTTAATATCTTTCCAATTTAGAGAAGGCAATGATCTTAAAATTTTTCAAGGTGTGGTTGATTTTATTATCAGTCCTAACCCTTGACCTCTCTTTGTATCCACGCCCTTGTAAGAGCCTCATTATGAGCCTTTTGACTTTGGGCTTGGCTATGTGACTTGATTTGGAAGTGACAGCCTACCAGTTCCAAACCAAAGCTAGAAGGAGGTTGTGAAGAGCACGCACTGCCTAGGCCACTGGTCCGAGGTGGATGAGAGGCCTGTAAAGCAGAGATATCTAGCTGCCCACTGCCACCGTCTATAGCAGAGCAGCCAGGCAGAGCCTTGCTGCACCCCGCCATCCACATGTGCATGAGAAATGATGACTGACTACAGTGTGGGAGTGGTTGTTACACATAAGTAGTGAACTTAAAAAAGAGAAAAACAAACTCATGAAAAACGCTATAAATCAATCAGATAAAGGCAGTGCTGCTCTAGCTAAAGCAGGACACAAGACCTTGACTCCCCTGGTTTCTACTCATTATGAGATCTTCTGGGGCACCTCTATATGTCACAGTTTGAAAGTTATTACAGGTCTGAGCACTCTCACTGCTATAATCCAGAGATCTGACCATGTAGCTCAGAGGAAGAAAAATTACTTGCTCAGGGCTTTCCTTGGAGATCTCTGGGTTCAATTCATGTGAAGCCTGGAAGCTTGGATCTCAGAACATGGCAGCAAGAAGTGGAGAGAGGGAGGATGGATGGCTTTACTCTCCCATCATGGAAGCCAGAAGCAAGGGAGAGAGAGAGTGAAGGGGGAAAAACCACACATAATCCCCAAGGCCACAGCTCCTGGGCCCCAACTTTTCTAGCCCACCCTCTCAGCACAGGCCACCACCCATTTATATCTACTACAGTGGATTTATCCACTGTTGAAATTACAACCAAGCCACACTTCCAACATTGATATCTTCTTTCTATGAGGGTTGGCAGACATTTTATTTCCAGTTATATTATTCTAATAAAAAGTTTATTAGATGAAGAAACAGAAATCCTATGTTTGAATCTACTCTATCTCTCTTTAAACAGTATGAAACTCAGTTCCCTTTTATACAAAGGAAAGAGAATAATAATACTTGGCTAGCCTACCTTTGAGGTGGGTCAAACAAGAATATGTGTACATGTAAAGGGTACGCTAACATAAGGCACTATTTCTACCATCACCACCACCACAGGGCCTGGTGAAGTCTATGACATTCACCATAATCTAAGCAAGAAGTGTGCATGTGTGCGCACGCACGTGTGTGTAAGGAGCTTGAGAGAGGATAAAACTGATGGTTTTCAACAGCCCCTCCCGAGATACCCCTTAAATTTAAATGAAATGTGTGACCATGTGTAGCAGAATTCTTTTCTGCAATTTAATTCAAGGGGATAGATAGATATATAGATAGACAGACAGACAGACAGATAGATAATCCTTTTTGTGTGTTTGTTATGCTCAAGGTAACAACTGGTTTATAGAGATGGGACAGGCTAAAACAATTAAGGGAAATGGCAGGCTTTGGGCATCAGACCAATGGTGGCTAGTGTGATCTCAATGTTCTCATGTGAAAATGTTGATAATATCTCCCATACCCAGGACTGTTAGAAGGATTAACTGAAATAATGTCTATAAAATGATTAGCAGAGCTTCTAAAGACCCAAGAAATAATTTTTATTATAATTATTGTCGGATGATCATCTATTTCACGCACATTATTCTGCCCTAAAGAACCATTATGATTTTGATGACATGACCATTCTTCTAATTAAGAGCCAGAGCTGCGAAACTGATGAATGAGACTTAGGATCCTGCCTCACTGCCACTCGCCAGCTTTATGACCTTGATCTTGTTGTTGAACCTCTTCACCCTGGAGTAGAAGCCAGGTCCCTGCCCTGGACTGGACAGCCTCGCAGGGAACACATATTAAAGCAGATCATTTTAACAACCATCAATGAGGAGCAGGAAAGAAACGCAAACGTCGGAGCCATCAGAACAGAGAGGGAGCAACTGTCTGTCCTGCTGTGTCCTGGAGAGGGTGCTGCTGCAGCGAAGGCCTCCCAGCCCATCTGTGGCTGAGAGCAAAGCACTCCTCACCAATCAACATGCTAAATGCTACCATCTGCTTAATGTGACAAGGACCATCAGAATAAACCCTGTGCATTTTACAGCCCTATTTCTCTAAGATCCAGAGCCCTGCCAGAGGATTCCAATCTCTCTGGAGAATTAAACCAAGGAGCCAAAAAGCACTGTAACCAAGGAGGAGAGGTAAAACTGAGAAAATGGAATAGAGAACATCCCATCTAGCTCCTTCCACTCATAGTTAAGACACAGTCTGAACCTGGATTAGCTACCAGATCACTCGTGTAGGATGCCAGGTCGGCCAAGTTTTATGGGCATACAATGATTTAAGGAAGTGGCCTGAATGCTTCTCTGAAGATCTATTTCTCCGTCTATACTGAAGCTTCCTCAAGCTATGTTTTCTGTGGCTGCCACTGGCCATGCACATACACGTGTGGTCCTCCAGGTCTCTTGATCTGTAAAAGTGGTAACTTCTGACAGGAAAAGGCATTTACCAAAACTCTTTTAGTATAATGTGACTATCACATAATGGCAGTTGAGATTTTTAAAGTCCTACGACATTCTAGAAATTTGTCAGGCCTTTAAACAGGATTGTGTGGCTTTGTTCTAATTGCATTTTATTTATTTATTTATTTATTTTTGTGGTACTGGGGTTCCTGGAAACCCTTCTACCTCCGGGCTACATTCCCAGACCTTTGTTTTATACTTTTTTATTTGGAAACAGGGTCTCTTAAAGCAGCTGAGGCTGGCTTCAAACCTGTGTGATCCTCCTGTCTTTGCCTCCCAAGTGCGGGGATCACAAGTGTGCGCCACCACGCCCGGCTCTAATTGTATTTTAAAGTCATCTGTGTAGATTAGGCATATGATCCATCTTGACTTCCTATCTGAGATTCTAGTTGAAGTGGAAGTTATATAGAAATGCTAAAATCCTCCTGAGAACTATCCTAGCTTTGTGCTAGTTACCACTTCCCTTCCATATGGAATGGCCATTCAGCTGCTAAGTTTGTTTCTAAGTCCTGGAAGAAAAACAGCAAGAACATCCATCCGCTCCAAAGATGGCATCTGTCAGCACTTTAGTGCCTTTGTTTCATGTAAGGAGACTTGAATGTAATTTACTTTCACTAAAAAGAATCGATTTATTTTTTCAGTAACTGGTAGAAAAGACACTTAAGCAACGAGAAAGGGGGCAACGAGAGGCAGGTGGGAGGAAGAGAAGGCTTGAAGAGACTTGCCAACCTAAGCCCTCTCCTCACAGGCCGCGTCATTCAAGGTGGTCAGGAAACCGGAGGGAAGATGAGATAGAGTCTTGAAAGATGAACAAAGGAGTCCAGACTTGATCTGGGAAATGATGAGAAAACACTAATGATTTGGGAGGGGAAAATGATGGATTTTCAGGCCTGTACTGGTTGCTGTATATGATGGATGAGAAGGACTAGGGTCAGGCAAGAAGACCAGTGAGAAGGCCACTGGATGTGACTTGTCCCTGAGCGAGATCAAGGCCTGGTTTTGTTTCTTCATCAGCAGAGTACAGGCAATGTCCTGTGCCCCTGGCCCTTCAGAGTCACCATGGCAATGACCAGGGCCAGTGGCTTTTTCTATAACCCCACATAACACAGCATTAGGTTGTAAAGACTTTAAGGACATATTTACTTGGAAAAATGGCACAAGAATGCACTGTATGCTTATATGAGTAAGGAAGAGAAATGATTTACACCCTGATGTTCACTGGACTGATTGCTCAGTACGGGAAAAAAAAATGAAAGTAGAAAAGTGGGGAAATAGAGCAGCTACCTCCTCTTACAAGCCCCATGAGACAGGGTAGACTCCTTCCCGGGACAGTCACGGAGTCGCCTTCTCTGTGTGTGTGCGTGGGTGTGTGTATGTTAGGGAAAAAAGGGAAGCAGGGCTCAGGGACCGTAATATCCATAGCTACAGGGAGAGTTTTATCATTTTATTCCAAACACTTTAAAAAATAAAAAGGCTTCTATTTGAAACAGAGCCACAGTTTAGTAGTAGTGCAACACTCTTAAATTGTCCTAGGTCCTCTTGTACATGAACAAGGGATGGTAATAACACTTTTCCAGGTGGTAGGGATTAGGTAAGAACATGGACACAACGCAGCCAGGAAGCCTGGAGCATTTCAGATCACTTGTGAGTGGGGACAGCCACGTGAGCCTGAACAAAAGAACTCCACAGTGCGAGCTAAGGAATGAGCTTTTAAGAATGAAGATTTCAGTCAGGTGTAGCAGAGCATGCCTGCAATTCCAGTACTGGGGAGGCTGAGACAGAAAGATTGCAGGTCCAAGCCAGTCTCAGCAATTTAATGAGCTCCTCCACAACTTAGCGAGAACCAGTTTCAAAATAAAAAATAAAATAAAACAGGCCCGGGATTGTAGCTTGTTGGTAGACTGTCTCTGGGTTCAACCTCCAATACAAATACTATTGCTACTACTACTACTATACTAATACTAATACTACTAATAATAAAATAATATTAATAAATGAATGAATGGAGACTTTAAAACAGTCTTCAAGCCTGGCAAGGTGGCACACGCTTGTAAACCCCGTGCTTGGGAGGCGGAGACAGGAGGATCATGCTGGTTCAGAGCCAGCCTCGCTGGCTTAAGAGACCCTGTTTCCAAATAAAAGAATAAAATAAAATAGGTCTGGGAGTGTATCCCAGACATAGAAGGGCTTCCAGGAACCCCAGTACCACCAAAAAAAAAAAAAAAAAAAGTCTTCAAAACATAGCATGCACTCTATGTACCATGTCAGGAAGTCTTTTTTGGCCTACAGATGCATCTTCTTGTTAATGGTGAGGTGGATAGTCATGAGGAAAGGAACCTAGGATGGGCAGTCACACATGGTCAGGCTTGTGGTCTAATTCTCAAAGCACCTGTGTGGCTAAGGAAGACACTTTCTCTCACTCTCCTCGGCCATGTCTCAGGTCCTCTGTGTGTAATTATGGCATAATAGAGAGGTAGTCTGGGCAGACAAGGTTCAATCAAATATTTTTAAAGAGCTTAGGACAGTATCTGTCCATTATAATGCACTCTATAAGTCTCCTCATTTTCTGAATAAATCAATAAAGTTCATATTCTGAAAGGATTTTAAACTGTGTTGATTATCCTACTTCTGTCTCAGATCACATTTACTTCTTCTGTTTTATCCCTATATTGCTCTGGGTAGCAGAAAAGAAAGAATAAATGTGCTCCTCTCTGTATCATCATCTGTTATATTTTAGGAGCCAATTGTTTTCATTACTTCTCATAATTACATCTATACCGTTTTTGTCCTACCTCCAAAAATGCTCTCTCAATGCCAAAGATTTATTGTCATCATTTCATCATCATTTCAAAAATGAGGAATTTTCTGAAGAGTTGGCAGAGATAGTAGAAACATAGGTTTTGGGATTTTCCCAAGCTCCCATACATAAAGAGACAGAGCAATGAGATAGAAAGACCGAAAGTTTCAAGATAATCTCCACAAGTCAATGAAGTGACAAGTCAACCCACCAACACTTACTCTACCGGAGAGAAACTGTCAAGAGGAAAACCGAACTTGAGCAAAACGGGAATACAAAGAAGAAAAAAGAGAAAATCCAAACAACAGTGGGGAAGGAAAAGGAAACCAGAAAATTTTATATAGCAAGTTATTTTTTCGACACTAGATGAAAATAATAAAAGTGAGAGCTCTGTAGAGTTAGAGAGCTCTGTAGAGTGGAAAAATCTCTTTTAGCTAGGTGTGGTGGTACACATTTATAATCTGAGTTCTTAGGAGACTGAGACAGAAGGAGGATTACAGGTTCACGGCCAGCCTCAGCTACTTAGTGAGACCCTGTTTGAAAAGTAAAGAATAAAAAAGGACTAGGGATGTAGCTTGGAGGTGGAATGTCCCTGGGTTAAAAAAAAAGTCTATTTAACTAAGTCTTTTTCCAAAACTTTAGAAAAATGAGCAACAGAAAAGCATAGAGATCAAATTATACATAATATTACTCTTAAGGGAAGAGAAAGCACAAAGGACCTCACTACAATGAAAGCACACTAGAAAAACGGGCTTGAAAATCAGATCATAACCTACCATAAAATTTCCAAATTTTCAAAAACCTAAGAAGATATATTAGACATGAAGGAAGTGGGGTGTATATAAGTCAGAATTAGAAAATAAATAGAAATGAGATGATAAAACTTAGAAGAGAATTAGATGTTTCAGAAATAAAGCCTTAACTAGAAGAAACTTAAGAGTGAGTAAAAACTGGACAATATTTTAGATAAAAAAGCAGAGATTATAAGTTCTGAAATACAAGAAATAAAAGATAATTTAAAGGAAAGTGACAAATTCTGAAGATAGGCAAGTAAGATGCAACATAATAATTGGAGTTTCTGAAGAGTAACACAAGGGAATATAACAAAATCTTTAATATCTATAATCCAAAAAACTCTCCTGAAGTGTAAAAATGTCAGAAACTGAGTGTTAAAATGAAATTAAGAAAGAAAGCACCTATGTTAAAATAAAAACCAAGAACTATTTACATCAAGATATATGCTGGTAAAATGACAAGACTTCAAAGAACAATAAAAAGCACTTTGGGCTTCTAGTCAAAAAGATGTGACTTGTAAGAAAAAAAAAAACCCTGAATTATCATCAAAAGTTAACAATGTTTTGGGCCAGAGGAAATGATCTGACATGTTTAGGGCTACTCAAGGAAAGAAAATAGAAGTCAAAGATTTTATATCCAGCAAAACCGAATCTCAGGGAAAGAACACAGGCTGTCTTCAATGTGCAGGAACTCAGCGTGTATTGTGCCTGTAGCACCATCCTAACACATCTACCAGAGAATGAGCTTCAGATAACATCATGACCAGTGAATCCCTGACATAAAGACATTGGTGAGCACTAACTATATAAAACTAACATTAAATAAGGGTTAAGTAGGAGAGAATAAAGCACGTAATAGCTGTTATCTGGTAACATAAAATAGCCATGACCATAAAATATTAAGAGAAATGGGCATAGTGAATACACAGTTTTAAAAATTCATCTTGCAAACCATAATTGGTAGCAGTAACACTAATATTGTATGTATAATATAGAATACAGTAAATATGTAATTGTGAGATAGTCTAACCTAGAATCCTCTATGTCCTAGAGACCAAGATTGCTGGGGTAGGAAGGAAAAAGGAGATATCGGTGTCACATAGAAGTTAAACCCCTATAATTCTAAATTGGAAATATAAGTATAAAAATATATAGTTAAGTACATCTATAAACAGATAATAGAAAAAGACATAGGTATTTTCTAGTTTTGTCCATGGAAAAGACTCAGAAAAAAAGGACTGACCCAGTAGTCATGACTACCTTATTTATGAAACTTTATATGATTTCCTATTGTAAGAAAGAAGGGTTTCTTGAAAATATGGCTCACTCTTGTGTAAACAGAGTTTGGAACCTAAATAAAATAAATAAGTAATAAAATAAGAAAAACTCAAAGAGTGTAAGAGTCATATAAAAAAAAATCAGGAAACAGCAGGAACAACAATAGGATAATCTGAGCTTCAATAAGGATATCTGCCCTGGTTTGTTACTCTTTTAATATGTCTAAAACTAAAAGTTCATGGCATATGTTTTAAAAAGTTAGTCACCTCTAAACATTCAGAGAAATAATTCAGTATCTTATAAAACTGAAGTAACTCCAGGTGCAACTGTGCAAACCTGTGATTCCAGTTACTCTGGAGGCTGAGGCAGGAGGGTTGCAAGTTCAAGGCCAGCCTGTATGACTAGAGACCCTCCCCCAAAATAAATTGGGTTGGGCAGGTAGTTTAGTGGTAGAGCTCTTGCCTAGCATGCACAAAGCTCTGGTTTCTAACCTTAGTACCACCAAAACAAAAACAAACAAAAAAAGAAAACCAGGTATATATGAGTAAAAAGAGCATGTGACTTACTTTTCATGTATAAAATCTATCACTGGATCATCATACAATGATTTAAATTTATGCCACAACCAGGTGTGGTGGCTCATGCCCAGTACTTGGAAGGCAGAGAGAAGAGGATCACAGGTTCAAGGGCAACCTCAGCAACTTAGCAAAACTTTGTTTCCAAATAAAAAATAAAATAGGGCTGGAGGTGTAGCTCATATATAGAAGGCACAGTAGCAAAAAGAGAAAAGAAAAAAAAAACAAGGCCACATAAAATTTCCTAGTTAAAAAAATGAAATGATGGAATATCACCATTTGCCATTTCCCAACAGATTTTGGTATGAACATCTATGATGGCTAACCTCAGAAAGGAATGAAAGCTTGCCACTGTACACCTCCTTATGAAAAAATAAGTAAATAAAATTAACAGCATAGTATAGTTTTAGTAAAATTATGGCTCTAAGATCTGTTGAAGCCCATAATTCCAGATGCCAAAATCCATGAATTATAGAGAAATAAACTACTCTGTGAGCATGCAATCAGCAAATTCCAGACTCTGGGAAACTATAGCAGGTCACGTGGTTCAGATTCTTCAGCAGATACATCATATGAAAAAGAAAGTTGGAAAGACACAGATGGAAAGACGGAGCTGGTATCAGTGGAGAAGCCTACAACAAAATACCCAGCTATGGGCAGGTCAGTGCAGAGCTAACCGGAGGAAAGGGAGTAAGTACTACAAAACTTCAGAGTGGTCACTGGAGCTGGAGTTGGGAAGGGGCTCACAGAGGGACTTCTGAAGTGGCCGGCAAAGTGCTCTCCCTGGGCAGGTGGTGTCTACCTTGTAATAGTTGACACTGTGCCGGTGGTTCTCAAAATCAAGAGAGCCTGGGAATCCTCTTCAAGGCCTGTTGGAGGCCCTGCCTCCAGTTTCTAATGTAGTAAGTCTCACCGCAGCATGAAGGTCCCCATCTCTAACAAGTTCCAGTGCAGTGCTGACGCTGCTGATATGGAGACCACACACGGAGAATCTGTGTGTTAGGCGACATTTGTTTCATGTAGTTCTTTGAGTCTGTGTTTTATTGTTTTAATAAGAAGGTTAAATGAGTGCTTGAATAAATAGATGGATAGGTAGACAGATCAACAGATCTAGATAAGCAAGTTCTTATCAATACCAGGAGAAGACTGCCTTACCTCTCATTTATAATTGAGTTTCTCTGTGTGCAGCGATGTGCTGTATGGCTGACTTACATGTTTGTTAGACATTCCCACTGTGACTTCTGGATCTTTTTCTCTCAACCATTATCTCGGAGTTTCTCAGTATGAAGAAGAGTTGGGGTACACCTTGAAGACAACTTATAATGGTTTATTGATAAGGTCAGGAACTGTTTTTTGCTTTTATTCCCCCCTCATAGGAAAAATATTTTATGCACAAAATCAACTCTGGGTATTTCTCTACAAGGTTAGACGTTCTTTTTAAAGAACAGTTCAGTATTGTATCTTGTGAAAAGACCTCTCTCCAAAAGGTTGCTATGAGACTACTTAGGAAAGATAAATTCTAGCCACAAAAATTATCAGCTAAAGAAGCATTTCTAATCTCAATATTTTTAGACCAAAGAAGAAGACAAAGTACACCTGTGAACCAAGAGTGAAGAATAAAAGTGTGGAGTGTGTTCAAATACCAGAGATTGAACTTTAGTTATTTAAAGTTGAGAAATATTTCCTAGAAAGAAAGAAAAAATAGTAACAGTAAATAAAATAGCAAATTTAAAATACAACAGAAAGAGAAAAAATTTTAGAATTTTAAGAAAACCAAATCATGGCTATGCAAATAGCAAAAGGAACTCACAAGATTTATCTAGCTAACACGTTCAATTCCATAAATGTTTACATGCCTGCTGTATGAAAAGTAGAAAAATAATTAGGACATGATGTGAGAATCCTTGCATCATGTTCTACTTACTGGCAGGGAGAAGCTATATTTTTAACTTTAAGGCCAGGTAAAGTATGCGTGGTGATATGCTGAAGGCACAAAGAAAATTTTACTAGAGTAAAAAGAAAGATTCGATTGATTCAAGGCAAACACAGCTGGCCTGTTCCAGTGGTAGAAGAGTCATGAGTTATCTCTGGAACATCCAGAGGGCTCTGCGCTATGCTGATTTCCTCCTACATCACTGCCTAATGCTGTGGTTCAGTACATGTAGCCTCATACTTAGCATCAGGGTTAGGTTTCGACAGGGCTAATATAATATTTCAATAACCTAGCTGCCTTTTATGTTTTAAGGTGGTAATTCTTCAACTAGGGTCCACAGAAATACCCATACACGTGATAATTATCTACCGATTCTTAAGTGTTGGTTTTATTTAACTAATAATCTAAAAATCTGCCTGAAATATCTTCAGATCCAGGTACTCAAACACCATCCCTGAACCAGAAACCTAGGCATCACCTGAGAACTGGTTTAAAGCGCAGAATCTTGGGCTCTGCCCCAGCCTACCAGAGCAAGCATTTTAACAAGGCCCCAGAGATTCACCTGCACGTTCAAACTGGAAAGGCACTAAATCTGACAGTATTTTATAACCAAATATTATAGGTGACTTCTGTGCTCTATTTGTATTGTATTCTATTTGTATTGCTTATCCAGCTGACACCAAGTGGCACCATGTTAATTATTGTGGGCTAAAGAGAAAGGTGCTGAGATGGACTGGATACCTAAGCAATGCTCATGCCAGAGTCAGGCTCCAAAGTATAGCTGCACCCTGTAATAGAGGAGTTTGCTTTGCCCAGAGAAAGCTGTGGGACAACTGAGGCACCAAAGGGACCCTGTAGGTCTGGAATTCAGATGTAGTTTGATTAAAAAGAAGGTCATTTGTCAAGTTAGGCTAATGCTGCTTTTTGAAAGTTTGATTATCCTGTAATGTTTTAATTTGCTCTTTTCAAGTACCATTTTCATCTTTTGAAATTTATAGGTGCATGGAAGTTATAAATAGTGATAGTTTCTACATGGATTTATATTTGCACTTAAGTAACTTTATGATCAAAATGTAAATCAACATTCAAATAAGCAAAAGCCACTTTCCTCCAAAGGGGGAATTTGGGAAATGCTACCATGGAAAGAATCAAGAGTGAGGATTTTGTGTGTGTGTGAAGAGAGGAAAGGACAAACAGGAATATTCTGGAAACCTGGGGAATCCCCTGCAGTGCCTCCTAGTGAAGGGAGAGCAAACAAGAACCTGCCAGTGGGAGCATAAAAACAGCTGGGCTGCCTCAGACTTGCCTGGGTTGGCAGAGGACTATCAGCCCATAAAGTCAAGCCTGAAAAGTCACTGTTACAGTATTCCAAAATACAAAATAAAAGCAGGACTAAGAGATAATCAATAAGTTCCCAGGGAGATGGCAAGAGAAAATAGCAGTAAATAGCAAAATAGTAATTACTGTGTACTAGGCTTTCTTCCAAGCACTTTACCCATGTTAACCTGCTTAATCCAATTAATAACTGATTACCAAGTCACTCCCTTTAGTAAAATGCAAAATAGAGTATAGTCTTTTTTTCATAGGTGGCATCTGTTTCTCAACCTTTCACATCTGCTGGCCTTCTGATTTGCATTGACCAATGAAATTTAGCAGAACTGATGTGCGATTTTCAGATCTAAGCTGCAAATGGCTTTCCATGCTTCCAGAACAACCCCAGGTCCTCTCTCTCTACCAGAGAAACAAAACTAGGCCTACTAATTTAAACCAGGAGGAGGGAAGTCACAATTTGATTTTCTTTCCTTGATGGGCACACTATAGTTACAATTTTTCTATAATTTTTTATATAGAAAGTTGTCTTCTAACATCATATTCCCCCCTAAATTTTTGCTTGTATAAATGTAAATTGAAGAGACTAAGTGGTAGAAGTTGGCTTGATGACATGTTAATGATATTTTTTTAATATATTTTAATGGTACTTTGAAACCATTCATCATACTGAGGTTTGTTGCAACACAAACATACATGTACATAGCACACAGTATATTTACCACTGGATCTCACTGCTCCTTCCCCTCCCCATTCTTATTATTGAAATTGATATTGTAGCATCATGAACATATGGAAGATTGTTTGAACTGTTCCATCCACCAGATCTTCCCCTCCCATCCCTCTTTCCTCCTCACATCCTCTTTCACTATTCTACTGGTATCTCTCTCAATTTATTTGAAATCTCCTTTGTTTCCCAGTTTCTTTCTAGCTTCCATATATCACAGAAAATATAGGACACTTCACTTTCTGAGACAGGCTAATCTCACTTAGTATAATATTCTCTAGTTCCATCCATTTTCCTGCAAATGACAAAATTTTGTACTTTATGGCTAAGTAAAATTCCACAGTGTGTATATACCAGTTTTGTAAGCCATTCATCTGTTGACAGACACCTAGGCTGGTTCCATAGTTTGCCTATTGTGAATTGTACCAGTATAAGCATGGATATGTGTGTGTTGCTATAATGTTCGAGCCTTAAGTCTTTTTGAAAGCTACTCAGGAGCAGTATAGCTGGAGCCTATGCAAGTTCTATACCCTGTCTTGAGAGAAACTTCCTCACTGATCTCCATAGTTTTTAAAAGACATAAAGAGAATGGGTGCTGAGTGATTTCAAGGGAAAATAAATGAGAGGCAATACATCTATTAATCAGCTAGATTGAACCACTGCACAATGTACAAGTACTTCAAAATATGTTGTACATAATAGATACAGATCATTTTATCCGTGTGTATCCATTAAAATCAAATAATGCATTTTTAAAATAGAAAAAATAAAGTTGGATTGAGTTTTGCCGCTACTAGAAAAAAAAAAAAGACAGTGGAAAGTGGTTGTTTTCTTCCTATGCTTTGACAAAGTTGGATACAATTGCACACCAGGTATTGAGTTGCACAGATAAGACAGGAATTTTCCACCAAAACATTAATTTAAAAATCATTTCAAAGTACTGAGGCTTTTGCTTTTCTTCCTAAGTGATGCTTAAATACAGTGCATGCCACATTTGACACTCAGATATCCACAGACTGATGATTCAAGCTCAGCTCCCCAGCAGGAGGGGTGGCGCTGGAGTCACTGTGACGCCACTGTGAAGGGCGCCACAGGCAGCTGCTATGGCCAGGAACTCATTGTCATGGGGGAAGCTGGACAAGAGCTAAGAAGGCCTCTTCCCTGAGCTCTAAATAATGAAGCCATCAAATTCCTCCTAAGATGTCTCGTACACAGTGTTCAACTCTGAGCAGTGAGCCAAGTCTTTGGTTCTTCTTCTTGGCCTTATGACAGCCTTGTAATCTGAATTTTCGGGCACATTTTCAACTCTAAGTATTCTGTTCCCCTGTCAAATCATAGACCCTGAGCCAGGTTGTGACTTCACAAACAAGAGGACTTTTAAGAAAATAATCATAATAGTGATTGGGGGCTGAGATAACCTTGCCAACTTTTAGCTGACAAAAATATTTAAAATTATTGAACCAATTTTAAGAATTAACTGCATTTTGCTTAATAAAAAAATTGTCTACATTGTGTTCATTTTCTGGTTGTAGTGTGTACTTGTCACTGGTCTTTGGACCAAGGTAAAGTGCTTTCCAGCCAGGCATGCTTTACTAAATTTCAGATTCTGCTGTGTAGTAGCTACATGACCTCAGGCTTCAGACCCTAAGTTTTCTCATATATAAAGTGTGGGCCATGGTTTTTATCCCATAAAATTCCATGATTAAAAAAAGCATCCAAAACTTCTATCCCAGTGATTAGCACAAGAAAAATGTGTAAAAGAACCCTTCCCAATCTTATTCTTGGTTATTTATTTATTTATTATATTTCTCATACAGGTACTCATATTGTTCATATAAACTTTTTTTTTTCTTTTGCGGGTCTGGTGATAGAACCCAGGGGCATTCGACCTCCGAGCTACACCCTCTGCCCTATTTTTTATTCTTTATTTTGAAACCGGGTCTCACTGAGTTGCAGAGGGCCTCACTAAGCAGCTGAGGCTGTCCGCGAACCGCGATCCTCCTGTCTCAGCCTCCCGAATGCTGGGATTACAAGCGTGCACCACCACGCCAAGTTTAAACATGTTTTGATAAAGCAAAATAAAAGCAAAAATGGAAATGAAAACAAAATCTAAATTTAAAAAAGTAGCAGCAGACACTGAGTTAGGAACCAGGATATTTTCCAGCTTATATAGAGACCTCCTATAGGAGCAAATCATCATCTGTGAACATGCATCCCAAAGAGAGATGCCATGCACACACTTAGAGACAGACACACAAACCTGCTCTTCCTATGCAAGAACCAGTTTCTCAAGAAGAAACAAAGAAAATCCACCATTTTCTCTGTAGGACTGACTTTACTTTTCAAAAGTCTAAGCCAAGGAAATATTAAAGCAGCTGAAACTTTTTTTTTTTTTTTTTTTTTTTTTTTTGGTGGTACTGGGGTTCCTGGAAGCCCTTCTACCTCTGAGCTACACTCCCAGACCTATTTTTTTTTTTAAATATTTGGAAACAGGGTCTCTTAAGCCAGCGTGGCTGGCTTTGAACCTACACGATCCTCCTGTCTCTGCCTCCCAAATGCGGGGATTACAAGCATGCGCCACCACACCCGGCAACAGCTGGAACTTTTAACTGTTGCCTACAAAAGCTCTTTTTCAGCTGATCTTGTGTTCAACCTGAGTAGGATAAGGTTTGTCAAAGGTAAGAGGCCAATCTCAGCTGCTCATTGGAAAGCAGGTGATTAGGGAGGTAAGAGTTTCAGAGGACCAGAGAGTATACTAGTCTGTTCCAGCTTCCCTAACAAAATGTCACAAACTGGGTAGTTTAAACCACAGAGGTTTATTTCTTACAGTTCTAGAAGTTGTATGTTCAAGTTCAGGTGCTGGCACAGCAGGGTTCTGGTGAGATCTCCCTTCCTCACTCACAGATGGACACCTTCTCACTGTTTCTTTGCATAGTGGAGACACACACACACACACGCACGCATATACACACACATGCGCACACATGTACACACACACACACACACACATTTTTGGATCTCTTCCTCTCTTTTTAAGGCCAACAATTCCATCATAAGTGCTTTCATAGCTTCATCTAAACTTAATTATCTCCCAGAGTTCCCATTTCCAAACAACATGACATCAAAGAGTTAGGACTTCAACATATAAATTTGGGGGAAACATAGTCCAACCCAAAGCAGAAGTGTTTGGAAACAAGGAGGATACACAAAAAGCATCCACGTGGTAACTTGGCAAAGCCTGGTTTCACATTCCAGAGGGCACCCCCTTCTTGGTAGCAGTCCTTCTACCTTTAAGAAACACAGGAGGAAGGGAGCAGACTGTCCAGCCTCAGAGGCCCCAGGAGCAGGATGCCTCCCATCAGTAGCTACAGACCAGTGGTACCGTTACCAGAGCACAGGATGCTTTAAGTACTTGAGATCCTAAAGCATTCAGTTAGTCTACAAGTATTTCCTGAGCATTGATTCCACACCATGTACTATTCGGACACTTGGAATACAGAGGTAAACCCGGCAAAGCTTACTTTAAAGTGGTATGGAGCTCAAATCGCAGTAGATACTAAAAACATGGAATTGAGGAATGAGCGAAAGAACCTTTCATCAGACCTTCTCAACTGTTGTTGCACCGCTATCGGAGCACTGGCCATCAGACCTGGCTACAGAGTAGGATCATCTGTGAACACCAATTAGCAAACCCCAATGCCCAGGTCCCATCTCCCAGAGTCTTTAATTATTTGGGGCTGGAACAGACATTGAGCTATATGGCAAGAGGGGATATTACTTGAGTTGTTTGTAGGTAGATTCATTTAATCAACAAATATTTACTGAGCAGCTATGGAATTCATTTAGTAAACACATATTTAATGGGTTAGCTGAGGAAACTCTGAGAAGATAATAGGAGCTTCTTACAGTAATTTTTTGGACACCTTCAACTGAATACTAGAGAGATACTTGAAACTTGAGTTTAAAACTGATTCTTTTCTGCCCTTTTCCATGATCCCTTCTTATATTCTTATCCACTCTGCTTCCAAAATTAAATAAAAATAAATAAAAGTGGAAATCATCCTCTTCTTCCACCAAGCCTTGACATTTCAAACTCTAAATCCCTCTCAAAGTGCCCTTCTTGGTATGCCTTTAGTTCAAGCCTCTCAGACTTCTCCTCTACATAATAGTCCCCACCAATTTCCCTGTGTCTTAGTGCTGCTTCTGTGGCCCACACTTGGCTATAGCAACCAGCTCCTTGTATTAAAGAGATTTTTAGGAGTCCCATTGCCAAAAGGATAATATTCAGTGCTGTGTGAGTAATGCCTTTGATAGGAGAGTTTAAGATTTGTTTGGGAGGCTCTGGACACCCAGGTCCATCCCTGCCATTACCATCCTCAGTGAGCACCCACAGTCAAGGAATGGAGAGCGATCCCCAGAGGACAGGTCAGCCTAGTGTACATAATTACTGCAAGGTTTTGTCTCAAATATAACATTCATCCATGGCGAGTTAAGCTGATAACTGGATGGCTCCATTAAAACTGAGCTTCAAGGAACACAGTAAGGAAGCTTATTTCCAACTTTCTCAGAGGAATACCCTGTCACTTGCTGGTTACATCATCTCAAGTAAATTGCTTAACCTATCTCATCCTCCATACATTCATCTATAGTGTGTGGAGAATAAGAAACAGCTCCTCCTGGAATTTGAAAGTACTTAGTATATAATGACACTATAAGAACTCAACAAAGTCAAGCATGACTACTTCTATGACTGCTACTGTCATTTTTTTTTTTAAATAGGATAAATTCAAAGATGAACAACCCTAGTCAAAACCATAGCAAAGAATGAAGGAGAGTTTTCCATAATGCTAATTTCTGGTCCTAGGTATTAAACCCAGGAGCATACCTCTAAACTATACCCTCAGCCCTTGTCATATTTTATTTATAAACAGGGTCTCCTTAAATTGCTGAGGGTCTTGCTAAATTGCTGAGGCTGGCTTGGAATCAGGGATCCTCCAGTCTCAGCCTTCCAAGTACTAGAATTACAGGCATGTGTCACTGCACCTAGCTGCAGAGCTATCAATACATTTGTCTCAACCTTTTTCTAGGACATGAACATCTCCTAAGAACAACCCCAGCACCTACTAGACTAATCAAGTGGAAGAAACAGCCTTCAAAGGAAGAACACTTTGCATCTGCCTCTATCATGCACTTTCCACGGTGCTATTTTTAAATATTTAAATTTATGCCATGTTCATAGTTGAAATAATCACAAATCAATCATATAATCTGGCTTAGCATAATTAATCGTTTTATATCCCAAATCCCACATCTAACACAATCAGTATAGCCTTTACCTGTGTTTCTTTCCCATTTTTTCCATGCATGTTTATATAGTTTGGATCACAGTGCACAATTGTCATACTTTTAAAATTATTTGGTAATATTTTTAGATTATTCCATAGCCTTCTACATCCTTTAACTGCTGCATAACAGTCTATCAGTGAAATGTTTTTAATTTAGTTATGCACACCCCTACCGTGGATACATGGTATTCTCTATTTTTTGACTAGCATCAATTGGAAAACAATGACTCATTCCAAGCATAGGGTCTACTGTGGTTTGAATATGGCTTGTTTTCCTTAAGAATTCATGTGTTGGGATCTTGGCCCTCAGGGTGGTGATGTTGGGAGGTAGGACCTGTCGTGCTAGAGCCTGGTGAGAGGTCCTCAGGGCACTAGGGAGGGACATGCACTTAGAGGAGTTGTAGGACCCCCAGCTTCTCTGGCTTCCTCTTTCAAGATATGATCTCTTCTTCCCACATGCACTCCCACAATGATGATGCCAGGAGGCCCTGACCAGCGCTGAGCCAATGCCAGTGCCATGCCTTTGAACCTCCAGAACTGTGCGCTAAGGAAACCTCTTTTCTTCATAAGTATCCTACCTCAGGTGTTTTCTAGTAGTAATAAAAATCAGACTAGTACATTGAGTTTTCAATATTTTAAGTAATTTCCCAAAATTAGATTCCCAGAATTTGTATTACTACATCAAATGAGCTGAGCATTTTGATAGCTTTGGATATGCATTGTTAAATAATTTTCTAAATATTGTCATTTTATTTTGGTAAATTATGCAATGTTTCTTGTGTATAAATATCCACTTGTTTCTAGGTCATTTTCCCAGCAACTCACACTGTCTGTTCTGTTATGTACACTGTCTGTACTGTTATGTACAGTGTTGCTTTCTTAATGTCTATAGAACTGCTTATAGAAAAATATATCATGTAGGAACAGAGATGGTCCACGGACACTCAGCACATTTTATACTGTCTCTGAGTTCCCCATAAAAACAGTCTCTTGGATGTCCTGTTATCTCCTTTCCTTTACAGGGAATTCTCTCCTGGAATAGGTATTAAAATATGCCTACAACCCAATGGACTAATTTGTTTTAAGTGACAAAATATTTAAAGTCCATGACAATTTGACATGTATTCTGGATTATATGAGATATAATTCTATTTTTTAATTCTAAAAAATTATTTGGTACCAATAACATATAACAGTACCCATTTTGTTATAGTTTGTCAGCATCATGAACCACATTTTCTGTTTGTGTTTTTGAGCATGTAACAGATTTGTAAAACCTGATGCACTACTAGGTGAAGTTTTTAAATGGTTAAAGGGTTAGTTTTTCTTAGCTGGTCTACCTGCCTCCAGTAAATTAACTTCTCTGAGAAGAGAAATGATCACATTTTTCTCTGTAGCATCAGCACTCAGAGGATTTGGGTTAGGAATGGAGAAACGTGAGGAGAAAGAAAAGAGAAAAAAGTAGGAAAAGAAACAAAGGGAGTGGGGCAAAGTTAGAAAAGAGGGAAGGGAAAAGCAACCCAGAATGAAAAGAACAAGTGTTTAGGGACTTCGCACTAAAAATAGGCTGCCTCGAGGAAACGATTAAAAGATATGGTTTAGATGAAAGATATAGTTCAATCTCTTGCTACCCCAGTGTTTTACTATAATTTCTCTTTTGTATTTATGCAAAACAAAAAAGAATTGTGCTCCTGAAGGTTAATTATATTGAATACCCATTCACTCCCAAGTTTAACTTCCTTCAGAGTAGACTGCTCAACAATAACAAATACAACAACAACAAAATAGATTTGGTGTCAACATGGTTATCTACATGTTCTCCTACTTAGGTCATGAATTAACTCTGGGGATAATTAACAGCAACACATTTTCCAGAACTAGGTACATAAATATATATTGGAGAACTCAATTAAATGCTCACAAGACAGCTGCTTAACTAAAATTATACTATTACATTGCATCTTAATGATTTATTTTCAGGATAATACAGATATACAAATATATATATTTGTACATTTATATATTTGTACTAATATATAAAGATAATCCTTCCATTTGTTTCTGAGTTAAAACCTTACTAGACCACTTTTTGGGTGTCTGGCCTGTTTTTCATCTGTAAAATGGGGCTAGTAAAAGCTTTATGAGTGAATATATACTTATAACATCAACCCGTACATAACAGGTACTCAATAAAAAAGGAGTTATGGTCATTGTTGAGTAAACTAGATGTTGAAAACCATATTTTTCTGAGGAATGCACAGGTGGAGATTCTGATACCACTTACAATGTGTACAATAAGAAAAATTCACATATAATCTGTTCTTAGGTCGCGTTGGCTTCTGGCAGTCCTGTGCAAACAAAGGCTCTGTGCACGTAGTAATACAACAGCATGTAAAAAAGACATTTGCCAGAATGCTTTACTCAGGAACCTGGCAGATAACAAATAAAAGAATTTGGGATACAACTTTAGAAGGGATATGGGAAAGGGGGATTCCTTTTCTGTCTGAAGGGAATAGTAACCTCTTGGTTAAAACCAATTATCGCTAGTTGAGAATTGATGCTCAATTATGTCAAAACTTCCAAATTTTTGACAGAAACTAGACCTCTGGTACAGTGCCCTTACTGTCAAATGTTGGCAACTCTTTCCGTTGTTTCTAAAAGCCTTGTCCATCAAAATATGTATGTCTATGAAATATTTTGGCCCCAAATCTTACAGTTTGTACTCTTTAAGTAGAAGAAAACAGTGCTCCCAGCCTCTCCCCAGCCCACAGCTTCAAAAGGAAGGGTCCCCACTATGCGATGGTGTGAGAACGTGAAGCGTGTTGGTGCTCAGCACACATTACTGCTCCACCACCGTCTCCCAGACCCAGGTTCCGCAGTCGAGGACATACCAAGGCTTCTTTGTCCCTTTCAGGGGACAGAAAGAAGTGCAGACCTTATCATCTTTGCCAAGAGGCCAGGTAGGTACAAGCAAAAAGACGGTGAACATTAAATTGTAACATCAAGGCACCAGAGACTTTGGGGACTGGGGAGATGTAGGGGTGAAGGGGGTTTAAAGAGGACTTCAAGGATGACCAGGGTCCTGAGCCAGTCTGACGATGGAGGACCCTTGGGAGAAGACAGAGGGGCTCACTCTAGGAAATGGGCAAAATGAGTGAAAGCAAAGCTGTCTCGAGATATTCTACCCTTAGCTCTCCTACCCTTGGCTTGGGAAAAGTTTATACAGTCCATTTTGTTGTCTTAAAGTTGGTTTTGTTTGGGTCAAGGAGAAGTACAAAGCACCTAACACGACTGTCACCAAACATCCAAACGACCCACATGCTGGTATAGTTGATGATGTATTCCTGCCTTCACACCTCCTCCAAAGCTTCTGTACACTACGCTCTGCTTGGCTGATGGTGTCAGGCTAGGAACTGGCCTCTGGCCTTAAGGAGCTGCAGTGCAGAGAAGGGAAAGGATGATGCAGAGATGGGGCGGCAGGCCAGGAGGACGAGAGACACCCTGTCCAGGAAGGAAAGTGTGCTTCATGCTGGAGCTCCAGCTGGCACGCATCTGGGGATGAGTGGGAGTCTGCCAGGCAGAGAAGGGGAGGAGAGGTGTTCCAAAGCAGTCGCAACACAGGCCAAGGCGTAGAATGGTGAAACCAGCAGTTTACAGCACTGAGATGCCCGCCCTCTTTTCCTCCTCTTCATTCTTGCTCTGTTTGCTAATTATGGACTGGCTCTTAGCAAGACGGGAATCTCTGGAGATCCTTAGCACTTGTCCACTGCTATTCATACAGGTGATAAGGTGACAAAGATGAAAACCCACCAAAGTGCAGAGAGCATGACAACGCGCATAGGCTACGTGCAGAAATGTATGCCCACAAAGAAAGAAGGTGCTATTAATGAGATCAATTCTGATCTCCTTTCTTTTGGAATAAAATGTTCTCTGCTCAGCCTCTAGCACAAGAGGAGATACCCACAGGCAAAGAGTAGAAATTGCACACCCAAGTTCAAGGTTGATTTTGATTTGAACTTAAAGTTATTGCATTGTTTCGTTTGTTTGAAATTACTAACATTAAAAGGTTGTTTTCAAAGTTTATATTTACTTCTTTTTTACTTTGAAAGGGACAGCAGAAAAAGGGAGAAAGCTAGCAATGTCGACTCATTTACAATTACTGTCGTCAGGTTTAAAATGGCATGAAAAAGATGCTCTAGGGTACTAGTGTGGCAGCTCCTAGCATCCTGGCTTCATTTCCTGCCCCCTGCAACGGCAACCCTCACGCTCTGCTTCTGATGGCCTTTCCATTTCTCAGAAGGAAGGGCACTGTGGTAGCTTGCTCATGCTGCTGGGCCATGTCCCTCTATATTTGCCTCCTTCATCCTGTCCAACAGCAGAAGGCAAATGCAGAGTGACTTGCAGGGCCAGGGCAAGGGAAACGCTGCAACATCCCCTTTGATCTCTTGGAAACTTCAGCTTCAGAACTGAGCCACCAGAGTGTGAAAAGCCCCAGCCATATGCAGAGGCCCGTAGGAGCCTCAGCTGTCAATGAGAGTAATAGCAACAGAGACCCCAGTGAGAACCTCCAGCCGAGCTCAGTCAACCCACAAGCCCGTGGCTTATTCCACAGTAAGACATGAGCAAAAGGGAGATGTGGAGGGAAGAAAGGAAAACCTGTCGTGAAGGAAGAGCCTTTTCTACCTATGGCAACCTGGCAAATGATATGGAAATGTGCAGCTCCGTTGATGTTTTGTTTGGGTTTGTTTTTCCTGTAGTTGTTAATTATCACCAGGCCCTCATCTCTAGTGATCGCCTAAAGATAATCAAGGCATAAGAGCATGCATTTTCTGTGATTCTCTACAGAATTAATAAGCTCTACTTCTTTGGTCTATGTGTTTTCCTTAATTATTTTCAAGGTGCAGTATTGAGAAAAACAAGAGCAAAGTCTGAAACAGAGTGAGATTAGCTGCCCCCATGGACATCTCCACACAGTTAGGTTCACGACCAAGTGCACTGGTATGGACAGCACTCCCGCACTACCTGTCTCTGTGTTCTAACTGTGGGGGAGGTTTGACATGAACAGTGTGATGGTTTCTTTTATCCCAGTGATGACATATACTTTTACTTGATGGTTGACAGCAAACTCTCATGTACAATATATAATAGGCTGATGATTGGCAGTTGTTAGTCACATCAGCATTCATTCTCCGTTTTGTTGTTGTTGTTGTTGTTGTTGTTGTTGTTGTTTTTATTGTTGTTATAGTCCTCGCTCTGCTTAAATCTTAATGCATTGGCTAAACATTGGCTTTCTGAGCTGTCTTTAAAACTGGCACCACCATGTGACACTACTATAGCCATCGAGTATAAAGAGAGCACCAGGTCTGCTGGGGAGTTCTCATAAAAAGTCTTGCTATCCTGAAAGACAGAGAGTACCACTTCACATCTCCTTTCCAGAGTCTGCAGCAGCCATTCTACAAACATGAGGCAAAAAGCACAAAGATGAAAGTTAAGATGTTAGGAAGAGTGGTGTGGCAGAAAGTATTCCATCACTGTAACAAAATGCCTGAGATATGCAGCTTACGAACCAGAATGGTTTGTTCTAGCTCATAGCTTCAGAAGTTTCAGTCCATGGTCTCTTGGCCCCAGATGCTCATCACATGGCAGTCAGGAAAAAGAGAGAAAGGGGGAGGAAGTGACTGGGGTCCCAATATTCCCTCAAGGTTACGTTCCCAGTGACTTAACTCCCTCCCAATAAGCTCCACCTCTTAAAGGTTCTACCACCTTCCAGCAGCAAGCTGGCTGGTGACCCAGGCTTTAATTCATGAAACTTTAGGGGACAATCAAGATCCAAACTAGAGCAAGTGGAACAAAAGCACAAAAGAACTCGGCTCTCTGATGATATTGCCAGTGGCAGAACCAAGCTGAGAAACTGTCTATCTCTACATTTTTCATGTGAGAAAAATAAACCCTGCTTGTTAACATCGCCATCTATTCTGTTTCCTATTACCTGTAGCCAGATGCATTTCTCCTTGATAGTGCAAAAGCTAAATTATTTGCTAAAACCCAGTGTGCTCTTATAATACTGGGCTCAAGTGCAGTTTCTCTTCAGACCATACTCTGGTTCACATGGTGGATGATGAAGTACATTGTGCCCTCTTCAATCGCTCATTTCGCTAAGTGACATATTCACATAGGGAACCCGTCCTTTAAATAGCATTCTGCCAAGGGAGAGCCAGCTACTCAGACTGGTGGTCAAAAAAACATCAGACGAAAGATTCCAGGCATTCTTTCAAAAGAAAAATATCAGAGAGATTTGTGGGAGGCTTTTTTTTTTTTTTTTTTTTTTTTTAGGTTCCTTGCCTGTTGGGTAATAGCAATAACATTCCTGCCTTTGGAACAGACTTGTAGAAACCACTGTTGTGGTTATCAAGTGTCGCAACTTTGCTTTAGCATTTAATCACCCACAAAACCCCGTTTATGGTCTCTCCAACTCCTCCATGGTTATCAGAATCCCATAATTAAGGCATAATGGAAGTAAACAATGTCACAGAAAACTAGATGTCTTTAAAAGGAGAGCAGTTAAGGCAAGAAAAATGTTCCTAAAGATAGTAGGCAGTCAATTGGAATTGCTAAGGAGTTCTGTTTGTGTGTGTTGGTGGTTGTCATTAAAAAGAGGAATCATCAACTAAGTGAAGTATTTAAGGGACAAAATTGACTCTTGGTGAATAATAAGCTCAGAGAATTTATATTTAGATTGAGCAAGCATGCTAGTATAGCGAGGCCCCTATGTAAACACCCCAAAACCAAGGGAAAGGAAGACCTTTATGTCTGAAAAGCCAACGTTGGTGTGATCAACAGCGTATCAACTTCCTGTCTTCTCTCCAAGTACCTCAGTTACTTCCAAAATGATTTGATATGAAAAACAAGGTATATTAAGAACATAAAAAGAAATTTCTTTATTTAAAAAGCCAAAATATAAATATACTAAATGTAGTTGGGAATGTTCCAAGCACTGCAGCTGGGCACAAAATTTAGATGTGGAGTTCCTAGGAGCTAAAGCAAAAAAGGGGAACACTTTGCTTGTCTGCTCAGCACTGGTTACAGCCGACCTGGCAGTAACTGAAATGAAAACACCTACATGTCCACCAACCAGAGAGAAGATTGATATAATGAAATCTGGTTTAGAAATTAAAATAAATAAATGGGCCTGGTGTGGTGACACCCACGTATAATCTTAGTATTTGGGAGGCTGAGACAGGAGGATTACAGGTTCAAGGCCAACATGGACAGCTAAGCAAGAGCCTATTTCAAGATAAAAAAAGGACAAGGGTGGAGCTCAGAGGTAGAATACCCCTGGATTCAATACCATGTACTCCCAAATAAATAAAAACAATGAAAATAAAGAAGTTATGTGATAAAAATCAAACTACAGAGCAATGTTTACAGGATAATAGCTATATAGTTTTAAAATATACAAAGCAATGCTATATATAGTTGTTTTGAAGCATGCCTGGAATGAAAACATACAACTTACGAAGGAAAAATGGGATTGAGGAGGCACACGTGGGGTTTCCATCTGCTTCTGAGACTGAACTGTGGTTATACTGTTGTTTTTCTCTCTCTCTTTCTCTCTTTCTTTCTCACTCACTCACACACACACACACACAAAAACAAAGCAAAACAAAAAAAGTGTAGACTTTAGTCAATAATAATGTATCAATATTAACTCATTAATTATAGAAAACATTACACATATTCCATATATATTCAAATATAAGATGTTATCCAGGTGTGGTGACACACACCCCTAAACTCAGTACCTGGGAAGATGAGATAGAAGGATTGCCAGTTCAAGGCAATCAGAAACTTAGCAAATCCTGTTTCAAAATAAAAATAAAAAGGGCTGGTGGTATAGCCTGGAGGTAGAATGCCTCTGAGTTCAACCTCCAATACCAAAAAAGACAAACAAATATAAGATACAATAATAAGAAAAACTGGACACAGGACATATGGGAATTTTTTTTTACATTTGTTGCAATTTTTCTTTAAATAAAAAATGCTAAAATAATAAATGTATATGTTTTACACACCAGAGTAAAATGTTCTGGTGTGTTATTGCACAGTAGAATGACCATAGATAACAATTATGTACTATATATCTCAAAAAGCTAGACGAAATTTAAGTGTCTTCACCATAAAGAAATAATAAATGTAATATTTTGGATAAGCTTAACCTGATTTAAAGATTACACAATGTAAGCCGGGCGTGGTGGCGCACGCTTGTAATCCCCGCGCTTGGGAGGTAGAGACAGGAGGATCGCGCTGGTTCGGAGCCAGCCTCGCTGGTTTAAGAGATCCTGTTTCCACATAAAGTTAAAAAATAGGTCTCGGAGTGTAGCCCGTGGGAGTATAGCCTGGAGGTAGAAGGGCTTCCAGGAACCCCAGTACCACCAAAAAAAAATAATAATAAAAAAAATAAAATAAAATAAAGATTACACAATGTATACATGTATTAAAAATATCACATGGTATACCATTAATATGTACAATTTTTGCACTTAGGTATCAATTACAAAATTTTTTAAAAGAAATCAATTTAAAAAATTAGAATCTATCACATGATCTAGCTATCTCACTCCGGGGGATCTTTCCAAAGGGACCAAAATCAGAATATTATAGTAATACATGCATGTCCATGTTTACAGCAGCCCAGTTCACAACAGCTAAGTTGTGAACCAACCTAGGTGTCCATCGACATATGAATGGATTACAAAATTATGCAATATACATACAAATGAAATTTACTCAACAATAAAAAAGCAAAATTTTGTCATTTGTAGGAAATTGGATGAATCTGGAGAATAGTATATTGAGATTAGCCAGTTACAGAAAGTGAAGGGATTTCTGGATTCCTCTTGAATATAAGCTCCAGTTATCTTGTAGTAAAAGCAGGACAGCAGTCAAATATGACTTTCTACCCATAAAGCTAGCACATCTGAGCCCAGGTTCCTATGCCAAGCTGTTTATTAACTATTTACCTCCCCTTTAAAGTAAAAGCGAGTAAAGAAAGATTCTACAGCAGCTATGGTGGCACCATATTGGTGACATCCAATATATTTAAAAGCGATAAAAGGGCTGAAGACAGAGACGTAGCTCAGTTGTAAGGGCTTGCCTAGTGTACCTGAGGCCCTGGGTTCCATACCCAGTACTACATAAACAAAGAAAGGGATTGTAAATCCCAAAGTCAACCTCAGAGGAAATAAAAGCCACAGAAATGTAAGTCCCAAACACAGCTTGGAGGAGAGCCCATAAAGAGGTGGACTGATCCAGGTTCCTCCTTCCAAAGTGCCCCTTCCAAGCTAAGGGCACCTTATGTCCCCCGATGTAAGGATGGGAAAAGCTGAGCTGTGACCAGAGGTCCTGGTATGGAAGGAGCCTCAGTCTAGCTGCCCCCACCAGAGGCACCCAGTGGCAGGAGGGCAACAGGATGTGGAGCAGGACCCAAAGCTCTGTGTAAGAGCAGGCAAGGGAGGCAGGCCAGGAGAACGAGTGATAACAGGCAGGTGAAGCTGTAGGGAAGCAGGTGGCAACAATGACTGAGAAAACAGAGCCCCTGGGAACAGAATACTGGAGAGGAGGGAGGACTTCCTCTGAGTGTGGCAACAGAAGCCTGCACCAACCCTGTGTAAATGTCAAGGATGCTGCTGAGAGACATTGGCAAGGACCAGCTGGTCTAGATAGTGATCCCTTCTACCAGGTTCACTAGCCTGACCCTCGTCCCAGAGGGGGCTCTGTGGGAACTGTTCTAACTTCCCTTTAGCCTTCTCCACAAAGACCTACTTTTTGCTGGTCTATGTATGGATATGACCATCTAAAGGAGAGCTGTCAGCCAGGTGTGGTGGTACACACCTATAATCCCAGTACTTGGGAGGCTGAGACAGGAGTATCTCAGGTTCGTGGACAGCCTCAGAAATTTAGCAAGGCTCTCAGCAATTTAGCAACACTGTTTAAAAATAAAAAGTAAAAGTGAGAGAATTCCCCTGGGTTCAACCTTCAGTACCAAAAAAATAAAAAATAAAAGAGAACTGCTTATAAAAAATTATTTAGTTCAACATAGACCTATACTATAAAGGAACTATGAGTGTAATATTAGAAATCTAAAGGAATTCAGGCTTTATGTTTAGCCACTATTAAAGGCTTTTAAGGAATGTTTATTATCAATAAAAGCCAATGGGTCATATTTCCCTAATATCTTACTATATGTTTCCTGAAAGTACCAATGAACTACAAACCTGTTTCTAATCTCCCTCCCCATCGGCCCTCCTAGGAGTTGACACCCTCGTGTGGATATGGCGATTTGGGAAAGGAGAGGCAAAGACTGTCCCTGTGGAAACCAGGAAGCTCTCATCTAGGCTGAACTGTGAGATGCTGACAAGCAGGAAGAGCCAGATCCGGCCCAGGGAGGAACTTGGGAGAAAAAAAAAATCAGAATTGTCCTTTTCATTCTTCTTTATGCTGGGAACTCTTCTTCAAAGAAACCAAAAATCATTTGCATATGAAATATACATAAAGCATTTTAATTATCTGATTCTAGTAAATATTTTCCCCATTAAACCATTCTCATCAAAAGGAAAGGAATCAGGGGGCCAAGCAAGCTGCTTTTTCTATTCAAGAGCGATCTCCAGCTAAGACAAACCAACTGGATGAAACAGATGCCCTTCACGTCCCTCACAGGGAAGATACATCATAGGCCAGCCCAGTTTTGATCATCAGGAAACTAACAGACAATGTGTAGGAATACACATTCACATCATCTGATGTTGGCCTACTTCTTTTTTAGCAATATTTATTTAAATGCACACAAGTGGGTCTCAGAATTTATTAATTGCCATTTTAGCTGTATGCACAGATTTTTCATGCTTTGTCATATGACTAAAGAAAAATGGGAAGATTTGCCACATGTTTGCTGAGAGCAATTTAATTTGGCTCTGTACGTGGACATACATACCAATGTGTGCCTTGTGGTCTCTGGTCAGGCTCCCGTTTCCCCCTGCCTTCTCTGTGTTGGGCACTGTTCTGGGCACCAGGAACTCAGTGGTGAACAGTTAAGATTTGTTGTAATCAGAGAAAACATGAAGAGTGCAGGTGAATAGACTCACTTCAGAGAGTGCTAACTGCACTGAAGAGAACACAGGTGCAATGAGATAGTGTCCCTAGAGGTAGGGATGGACCACGTTAGATGGGGTGGATGATAATGTGCAGAAGAAACTGTGTATGCCCGGACCTTCCAGGGCCACTGAGAATGGGGTGACTTGGAAACACAAAGAAAGCCAGGGAGACTGGGATATAATGAGCAAAGTATAAAAAGATGCAAGACAAGGTGGGCAGGGACTACGTCAAAGGGAGTCCTGTCGCACATGATAAAAAGCAGGGATGTCATGCCAGGAGCCATGGGAAACCATTAGAGGACTTTTAAGAAGAAGGACAATCTGGTCCAATTTAAGCCTTTGAAAGATCACTCTAGCTAAGGATGGAGACAGGCTAGGAAGGTGTGGGGTGCGGCATGAAGGGAGCGGAGCAGCCTGAGAGCTGTCTCCATGAGAGATGATGGTGGCCTGATGTCAGTAACCCTACGTGGCACGCTCCCCTTGCCCTCTTTGTAGCAAATCACCTCCAATGAAGTCCCACTTCTCTTTTGCCAGAAAGAACAGAAACTTAATTGAAATGTAGTGATATGTGGCAAATGCTGAGCTGAGATAATCTCTCAGGCAGACATCAGAACAGGGAGAAGAGCCTACAAAATCAAGGGGCCATTCACGCAGAAAACCATTTCTGTGACAAGAGCAAGAAGACTAGATCACAGAGGGCCAGCTCAGCTGTGATTCAAAAGAGCGGCACCAAGGTGTATTTCTTATGAACACAACCTGCCCAAAGGTTATAGTGAGCTAAACATGCCTTTTAATCAAGGCCAGGTCACTGAAGGTAGCTCGGTCTGCTGGCCACACAGGGAGGTGGGGAAACTGCCTTTATTTGGAAAGACTAATTCTCATCTCAGTTGCAGAAGAGATGGTTCAAAAGAACTCTGGTCTTCTCTTTGCTCAGCCCAAAGCACAGACTTTTCCAAACAGCTTCCTATCTGACAGACTATCCACTCCTTCTAGCTCCCTGAGAATAACAGCTGTAAATCCAAAGATTAACTGGAATATCAGAAGTTCTAAAGATCCCAAATTTGGAATAGATGAGGTCATCCACGTGATTTATTTGAAGGAATTCTGGATGAAAGTTGACAGCTCATAAGTATCAGAAACCGTCATCCTTGGTCCATCTTTGGACCTTTATGTATTGTGGGGGGGGGCATAGGGCCTGAAGAGAAACACATAACAAGTGCTACATGTGAGTGTGTTTCTATCACTTTGAACCTCACTATGATGTACAATTACAATGCACCAACGAATGTTTTAAGAATCAGTTTTAATACAATGAAGAGCATGGGCTTATGACAATCTAAAAATTAGAATGTTACCAATATTTACTTATGCACTTACCCCGCATCATAACCACTACCCTGAATTTTGTGTTTGTTTATTTTTTTGAAAAAAAGTAGTACATTGTTGAAATTTACATGATTCCAATTTCTATGAAAGGGTGTCACACTCATTGTATTCTTCTGAAACCTTTCTCAGTCATTGTCATACTAAGATTCATCCATGTTGAGTGTGTCTATAGTTTAGTATTTATGGTTCACTACTTTATAATATCCCACTGCACTGCATATTTTTAAAACATATATTTCATCTTATTTGATGAAGAAGGCTAAATACTCAGAAAATATTCTGAGTCAATATTTTACTATTACAGTTCTAAGAATACAAGGTAATAAACACTTCCAATGAAATATATGAAGAGTAGTTATTAGTCAGAACAATTAGCCATTTAGGGAACCTTGCTTATTAGCTAAAACTATTCAGATAACATTTAGCTGACTGATTAGAAATTAATCCAGAGGAGAACTTCTGATTTTAACTTCTACTTATGATTTTAAGAACCAGTTCATAAATTATTTTTGTCATTTAATTGCAAAGGAACTAGTCAGATTCAGATATATCAAAGTATATTTTCAAACAAACCCCATAAAACTCTCGGTTAGCATTTCGGGTATAGATTTTAAAGAGAGGGAGTGGGAACAGAACACATAGCTGCAACCAGGATATGGAAAGATACTCCATCAAAAAACATGGCAAATTAGGTGCAAAATTCCTCTGCATAGGACTCACGGAAGACCTGATTATCCCTGATGGTACAGTGCAGAGAAGCTAAAAGAGAAGATATAGGGGCAAAGAAGGCTTTAATGAAAAGCAAAGTATCCCTGGCATTGTTGCCAAGGTTACAGAGTAGAAATGCCCAGCTCAAAGTATAATGTCTGCAGCCCTTCTTTGGAGGTCAAGGATTAAATATGAATGCAAAGAAGAACTCCTACCTGGTGGTCACAAATTCAAAATAACAAAGCCATATATTATGAGAGAAAAACCCCGATGCTTGAAACCAATGGAGAATGTCCCCCCAAAAAAGCCTCTGAGGCCCAGAATGTGTTGGAAAAAATGCTTCATCTCCCTCACATCCTCTCAGTAAGGTGTGGGAGGCAGAACCTGGTCAGTGCTGGCCTGTTTCAGGATGCTCATGGGGCTTAATTGGAGTCTTTTCTAAGACAGGATTCATTTAGTGCATTTTATTCCTGACAGTTTTAAAATGGCTTTTGTATGTCTCTAAGAGAAAAGAGCAGAAATAAACTCCACAGTCTTGGTATCCACAGCAAGAAGAGGAGGGGGAAAAGCAAATTTGAGGGGATCCTCATTACTGTGAGATGAAGCAAAGACGACATGCTCTGAGTCAGGGAATCTCTCTCTCAGAATTGTCATCTCAACCCTTCTGATGCCTCTGCTCTGCTTATTCAACACAGCTCCAATTTCTACGTTCTCGGGAATGATCTGGGTTTGCTGAATCAACGGTGGTCCGGGGCCCTGTGGCATTCCTGGGCTCACTGTGGTCTTTGCTTCCAGACTGAGGCTGAGCCTGGTGGAGCCAGAACATCCCGGGTTGACACCTCTCATTTGCCAATTAATGCTGAGGGGTGCTGGGAAAGTTACTTAGCCTCTCTGGGCAACAATTTATTTTTCACACTTAAGATAATAACAATGACCTCATACAATTAAAGTAAATGTCTGAGTGAATGTAAAGCAAGGCAGCTAATTTTTTGTATTGCAGAGAGGACTCACTCTCAGTCATTCAGTATGAATGGAGTATCCACTGTGCTGTGAGAGAGAACATTACGTCAAACACACTACGTGACAGGATTATCACACATCCCGCTGATGGTGAAGATGATGCTGCCCAAGGTGATAGGCTCCTGATGGGGCTGATTTCCCCTGGGAATACCAGTGATGTGGCCGGGGGGTAAGATTAAACACCATGTGGACATACTAATTGTTCTTCCATAAAGGCTTTCCACCTGGCCAAATCTTTTAAAGATTATACAACTTAATTCTGAGAACAACTTATGCTTCAAGGAGATTAGAAACCATAATGCTACATACTGAGCTGGTGAAAACTAACTTTTGTCTCTTCATTTTTTTATATATGTTAAAGTTTCCATGGGAAGAAAGTATTCATAAGTAAGCTCGGACCCGATATATGCAGGCCTGAGAGATTTTACCAGATGTACTTTCCATTGATTGCAAAAAAAAGTAAAGGCATGAGTGAATGTTAAGATAGCCACCATCAAAATCACATGTTTTCTTGAAAATTGAAAAAGAGATCTATGTTTCTATCTGAGGTGAAGGGAATGTAGGACTTGTGAGAGCTTGTGATTTAACTTCTTTATTTTGCAGATAAGGCACCCAGACTTGAAAATAGTCAATTTATAAAAATTGAGTAATCATATTAGGTCTTGGAGAAGATTTGTCACTACTTAATTCAGAATGTCCTAGGATATTATTATAAAAAATATTGTGTTTTTAGAAGAGAAATGCAAACTCCTCATCTCATATCATATACAAAAAAATCAACTGCAAATGGATTAAAGGCCTAAATGTAAGACCTAAAATTAAAGTTCTAGAAGCAAACAGAGGAAAACTACATGACATTGGTGTAGGCACTGATTCTTTGGCTTTGACACCAAAATCACAGGCAACAAAGGCAAAAAGAGACAAATGGGAGTGCATCGAACTAAAAAGTTTCTGCACAGCCAAAGAAGCAATCAATGGAGTGAAGAGATAACCTGTAGGGTGGCAGAATATATTTGCAAGCCATATGTCAGATAAGGAGTTAATATATAAACTACATAATTTGAAAGTAGATATCCTAACAGATACGAAGTGGTATCTTGTTGGGGTTCTAATTTACATTTCTCTGACAATTAGAGATGCTGAGCATTTCTTCATATATCTTCTGGTCATCTGAATCTCTCCTTTTGAGAAATTTCCCATGAGTTTTAATAGGGTTTCTTATTTTCTTTTTAATAGGGCTACCTGTTTTCATACTGTGTTGAATTCCTAAAGTAATAAATAAAACGGGAGATGGATGAAATAAAATCAATGGTACAATTTAAAAACTGTAATGGGGAGATGAAGCTGGAAACTTGGATTCAGAACAGTAATGAAAGGAAGTCTCAGTGTAACATCATACTGGGCTACCATGGGTCTGGGGAGCCATCAGTAGACTCTAGGTGGAAATCTTCATCTAGAGGGATCTGAGAATTCTGATACCATCCCTGAGAATCTGAAAGAAATTAAAGGGATAAATGCAGACAATGTCTATGCTCTAACTCAGACTAAATGACTTAATACTACAGAGATGTCATTCTCCCATGAATTAGCTAAAAATTAATGTAATATAAATACAAATGCCTCTAGCATGTTTCTTGAAACCTTATAAAATGTTTAACATTTATTTGAAATAATAATCTTTCAATAAGAGGCAGACTTTTTTAAAGAAGATAATAGTTATGCTTATTCTGTTAGATATAAGTATGTATCCTGCATTATTCAGGACAATAAGGAACAGGCATAAGAAAAGACAGGTAGATTAAAGAAATAGAATCAGAGTGCTTATGATATGAGAATATAATGCACCAAGAAAAGTATAAAAGGCAGAACCAGTTATGCAAGAACACTTACTACATATTAGAAGTAGCACCTTAAGTTGGCTGTGGTGGGGATCACAGGTTCACAGTCAGCCTCAGCAACTTGTGAGGCCCTCTGCAACTTAGTGAGATTGTTTCAAAATAAAATAAAAAATAAAGCTGGGTGTATAGTTCAGAGGTAGAATGTCCCTGGGTTCAATCCCCAGTGCCACAAAAACAAACAAACAAAAGAAGTAACACGTCAACATTATTTTTTAATAGTTTGGTAACTTTAGGGTGGGAAAGAATTTTAAATGCATGCCATCAATGCCAGAAAGAATATAGAAAAGGGCTAACAGGTGATTATATAAAAATAATTCATTTATGAAGAAAGAAAGCAAAAAGTAAATTAAGGCTAAAAGACTGATCAAAAAACAAGGAGAATATTTGCACTATCACTGTTAAGAAGGAACAAAATTACTGACCTTACTATACACAGAACTATGTAAATTAATAAGAAAAAAACACCACTCAATGGAAAAGTGAACAAAATTATGGAGAGGGAAATCATATACAAAGGTCTAATAGAGATATGGAAAGACATTCAACTTTAACACTACTTAAGTAATTATAAATCAGTTGTTAAGTTTTTATTTGTATTAATTACAATGTCCAAAAGGACTGTAAATAATCAGTGCTGTGAGGCTCTGAGAAAAGAAAATTCCAGTTTCCCCTTGTAGGACTATAAATTGGTACAATTATTCACTAGGACAATTTGACTACTCAGTCATCCCTCACTATAATCAGGGAATTGGTTCCATGACCCCTGTAGATACTAAAATCTCCCTGTATAAAATGGTATAATACTCACATATAACCCATGTACATCTTCCATATATGTTAAATTATTTCTACATCACATATACTACCTAAGTCAAAGTAAATGTTATGTACATGGTTGTTACACTGTAGTATTTAGGGAATAATAGCAAAAAAGTAGCACACAAATGTGATGCTTTTTCAATTATTTCAGTCCATGGTTAATTGAATCTGCAGATATGAAGGGCTGACTATATATAGAACTTTATGTAAATTTTGCTATATATATAATACACAGGTATATATGTAATTTCATTATTGATATATATATATATATTTGGCTATATTATACAAATATATATATATAATATGTAAGTATGTATTTTATCTAGCCAAATTTTATAGTGAAATGTTAGACACACACACATATATATATATGTATTAAGCCAGCAATTTCTCTTCTAGAAATAAATCCCAGTAAGTATAAATCTTATTATAGTGCTAATTATTAAAAAATTAGAATAAATATCAAACAGTAAAGAGACATTCATTCAATGAAATGTTATATGACTGTTAAAACAATGTTAAAACTGTACTGAATAGGTAAAATAAAAGTTAAGATTTCCAAATGGAAAAATAAAACTAGTTGTGTTAGCACTATAGTTAGAGTAAGACAAGAACATGGGAAATAGTTACGGCTGCAGAGTATTTTTTCTTCTTTTTAGCATGAAGACGTGAAGAACAAGGGTGCGGTGCCTAATGAGCATACAATGAATTAGCACCTCTAGGTTGCTCTGGTAAAGGTCCATTCTCCCTGGAGTGCCGACATTATAAAAAGAAGGAACAAAGTGTAAATACTGTAAAATCCTTAAAGGCAAGGTCACACATGGTCTACCCAGGACACGTTCTAGGAAAGCATTTGAAAGATACTGTCCTCTAAAAAGCAAAAAGGCTTCAAATTTGAAGGAGGAATTTGAGGAATTCTTCTGTGTTAACCAGAGCTATCTTTGGGGGACACTCCCTGAATATCAAAGACATCTTGTTCTGATTGACTATGGTCAGATGAATATAAATAATAGAGGAGATTTTAGCATTTTCCCACCAGCCTCTTCTGATATAGGTGCTGATGTCAAGAGGACTCCCTGGTACCCAGGGCTGCAAAGGAAGACTCCATCCCGATGGCCTGCACCAGCTGCTACGGGACTTGAACAATTGGTGTAGCCTATGTACATAGAGCAAATGTCTGCAAGAGAAATTGTCAGCCTATGAGCACGCAGAAAAATGTTACAGGAAAAGAACAACAGGATGTCAACAATGATAATTACTTCTAGATAGTGAGATCACAGGTAATTTTCTCTTTCTTCTTTACTGTCTCCTTTTATCTTGAATACACCTTATGTTTATGGTAAAAAGCAATCCATCTATTTTGTGGGAAAAAGAAGACGGACTAGATAATAGGTACGTTAAAATGCAAAAGAGCAGGATTTGGATCTTCATCTAATCCTGTTCATCTATCAGACATGTTGTATTCACAGTTACCATATTATCCTTAAGTACAAGTCTGTAATTGTGTTTATATATCTTGTTGAGTATGCTAATAAATGAAACTGTTTACAATGGAATTAAATATTAAAATTATATTTGGCAAATGACCTGATGCACATAGGCTCACAAGTCATGCTGTGGCTTTTAACACCGTGGAAAAAGTAGCTAATGTTTTTGGTGATGATGATATCTAACTGGAGAGACTGGAACTGAGATAATTAGAATCTATATTTGCAGGTATCTTTTATCCATAATAAAAAAAAAAAAGCAAATGAAGGCATCGCCAGTGTGGAAGGACTGGCTTAAAGAACATGACAAATTCCTAAAAAAAAAAATACTTACTTTGCTTTCTTTAAAGGATAGTTCTTTAAAGGATGCTTTCTTTAAAGGATAGTATGTTTGTAAGCTGAGCGTGGCGGTGCATGCCTATCATCCCAGTACTTGGGAGGTTGAAACAGGAGAAGCATAGGTTCTCTGCCAGCCTCAGTAACTTAGCGAGGCACTCTACAATTTAATGAGACCCTGGTTCAAAGGTTGAATGACCCTGTGTTTAATCCCCAGGACCATAAAATAAATAAATAAAAGTATGTTTCCTTGTCAGTAAGGAAGAAAGCTAAATAAAGGATTTAAACCCAGAATCATTGCCAGGTAAATGCAATCAGAATTGGGAATATACTTTCTCTAGAATTATAACATAATTTAACAGAACCCCTGAGAATGATTTACAAATTCACCTTCTGTTGATGATTGTCTTACTATTAACTGGAGAGAAAAATAAAAACAAAATGAATACACCAAACTTTCAAGCCCTCTGTCTCTGAGACAGGATAAGAAATAATGAAGAGCCGGGCATGGAGGCGCACACTTGTAATCCCAGCATTTGGGAGGGATTGAGACAGGAGGATCCAGGTTCGCGGACAGCCTCAGCTATTTAGTGAGACCCTGTTTCAAAATAAAGAATAAAAAAATAGGGGTTCAGGGCCCGGGCGTGGTGGCGCACGCTTGTAATCTCCGCGCTTGGGAGGCAGAGACAGGAGGATCGCGCAGGTTCGAAGCCAGCCGCGCGCTGGCTTAGGAGACCCTGTTTCCAAATAAAAATGTAAAAATAGGTCTGGGAGTGTAGCCCGGAGGTAGAAGGGCTTCCAGGAACCCCAGTACCACCAAAAAAATAGGGGTTCAATCCCCAGAACTGCAGAAAAGAAAAGAAAAGAAAAAGGGGTAATGAAAAGATGCTGGGCGACTGGGGAAGAGCATTGAGCATGTAGATGATGGGAAAATACTGGTATGGGTTCAAATATTAATATAGCTTATGTTAGTGAGAATTTCCTCCAAAAATCTGAATATTTCAACAATAATGGTTTGTGTTAAGTCATCCTGGATGTGCTAATTTTGTTTAAAGAAATGCTCCAATGCTCACTTTTACCCGACCACTTTTCTCTCTGTTATGGTGGGAAGCACATTCTCTACCTACAAGCTGTCAATCATTCCTCTGCAAACACCTTGCTTTAACTTTTGCAGTCTTTTGGCAACAAACCTCTTAACTTATTCCAACAGGTACTTCCTAAATTCGAAGGATGATCAGAACTTAAAACCCACAAATTACACACAGCCAACCAAACACCATAGCTGGATTGGTACTATATCACACTTGGTTTGATTTAAATTCTTAACTTTCCAAAATGACTTGGAGACAAGAGACTATCCAATAATAGTAATTTCGTTAGTAATATTTTGTGTGTGTGTGTGTGTGTGTGTGTGTGTGTGTGTGTGTGTGTGGTACTGGGGTTCCTGGAAGCCCTTCTACCTCTGGGCTGCATTCCCAGACCTATTTTATACTTTTTTATATTTGGAAACAGGGTATCTTAAGCCAGCGTGGTTGGCTTCGAACCTGCGCAATCCTCCTGTCTCCGCCTCCCAAGCACGGGGATGACAAGCATGCACCACCACACCCGGCTCATTAGTAATATGTTTAAATTTGCTAATAATTGGCTATTTTGTGCTGGTGTTATTAGTTAGCTGTGACTATGACAAAATACCTGAAGAAACTAACCTATAAGAAGAAAGGGTTTATTTATCTCACAGTTGAGAAGTCCAAATCCAATATCAGGTGGCCCCACTGGACTGATGTCTGTTGAGGGCAGCACATGGCAATGGTCGGAGCGCACAGCAGAGAAAGTGGTCACAACGTGAGGTAGGAATGAGAATGGGCAGAGGTCTCATAATACCTTTTGGGGACACACCTCCCAGTGAACTACAGACCCTCAATAAGCATGCCCTACCTCTTAATCATCCATAGGATCTCCCAATAACCCCACCCTCAGGACCAAACCTTTACATATGGATCTCTGAAGGATACTCATTACACTTGAATCACAGTAGCCATCACTATTCTAAGCACTTTAAATACACAACAACTCATTTTACATTTTATCCTTACAGCAATGCTTTGAGATACAGATACTATTTTTATCATTCACTCCATTTTGAAGAAATTGAGCTCTGTAGACATTTGGAAGCTTGTCTAAGGTTACCCATCTCATGAGTGGAGAGGCAGGATCTGAACCCATTAATCCGAATGTGGCACTTGTATAAACCACTATCAAGTGATCCTCAGTCTTAGCTACACACTAGACTCTCTTGGGGATCTTTAGAACTCTTGGTTCCCTAGATGACATCCAGACAGATAAATCAGAGTTCATGGGCATACTATACCCAAGCAGCAGTATTTTTAAAGCTCCCCAGGTGTTATGATGCACAGCCAAATCTTGAAACCACTGGATGAAGCTATATTGCTCTAATGATTACAAAGCTAATTTTGACTCTAATGTGATAATGCTTCTGACATGAAAATTAACATCTGTTTGAAAGCTAATTTGATCTGTAAAATATATATTAAATTGCTAGTTAAACGGAGGACTGGTGATTACCTCCAAGTACTCAGCTAATAAGTAAAGCAGTGCCTCCTCAGATAGAGCTCCTACTTTGACTAAATGCTACCTGCCTATTGATTCAAAACACATATAAACACACATCCACCTACAGAAATATAAAAGAATTGTAGGCTAAAGGAAGAGAAGGTTCATTAGAACATGATTATGAAACCCTTAACTCTCCACTCCTCAGTTCACTCCTCCGTGAAGGAGGATTCATAATGGTACCTGCTCCAGAGATTGGAGAGAGGATTAAATGAGACAATATATGATATGCCTTTGGCCCAGTGCCTGGCTCATAGAAGTTTGCAAAAGAAACTTCTACTGTTTATATTTTTTATTAGTAATGTAAGAATAATTTTCAAAGAGATTTGTACCTGATTGTTACAGCAGAAACTTAAAATATGGTATTAAAAATAATAGAACTGCAATTCTTTAAGATCTCTCTAAAAGCAATTGATTTGACCTATAACGCAGAGATTTCTATGAGACAATGTTGAATAACATAAGGCATCTTGAAGGTATAGTCAGCCTCCCATATCCATGGGTTTCACATCTGGGGATTAAACAACTGAGGTGAGGCTCCTTGAAGAGGGCATAGGTCCAACACTGCAACACGTAGGCACAGATCAAAAACTTTCTCAACAAAACCCCAAAGGCACAAGAAACTAAAAGGCGAATCAATATGTGGGAATGCATGAAACTGAAGAGCTTCTGTACAGCAAAGGAAACTGTCAAGAGCCTCAGTGGAGAGCCAACAGAATGGGAGACAATTTTTGCCACCTACTCCTTTGATAGAGGACTAATATCTAGAATACACAGAGAACTCAAGAACTTAGTAAAACCCAATTTAAAAAACTCAGTAAAAACCAATAAAAAATGGGCAAGTGAATTAAATAGTCACTTCATGAAAGAAGAAATTCAAATTGCCAATAATGCATGAAAAATGCTCAACATCATTGGCAGAGAGATGCAAATCAAAACTACCCTGAGATATTGCCTAACTCCAACTAGAATGGCAATCATTCAAAACACAAACAACAACAAATGCTGGCGAGGGTGTGGAGAAGTGGGAATTCTAAAACACTGTTGGTGAGATTGTAAATTAGTGCAACCACTTTGGAAAACAGTATGGAAGATCCTCAGAAGAACGGGACTGAACTTACCATTTGATCCAGCAATACCACTTCTGGGTATCTACCCAAAAGAAAGGGAACCAAACTACCAAACTAACGCATGTGTATCTGTGTTCATAGCTGCACAATTCACCATAGCCAAACTACAGAACCAGCCAAGATGTCCATCAACAGATGAATGGATTACAAAACTGTGGGATATGTACACAATGGAATTTTACTCAGCCATAAAGAAAAACACAGTTATATCATTTACAGGGAAATGGATGGAACTGGAGGACATTATGCTAAGTGAGATTAGTCAGTCACACAAAAGGAATCGGATGCTCTCCATAATATGCGAAAGCTAGGGAGAAATGGGTAACAGGAAGAACTCTAGATGAAGAAGGAGATCCTATAGAGGAGCAAATAAGGCTTCCTGAGGGGATGGGACGGGGGAAACTCTCTAAAGCCCATGATGTACTTAAACAAACATATCAAAGTCAATCACTAAGCCAAGCATGGGAAGGAGGGTTGTGGAGGGAATGGGATAGGGCTTGGGTAAGAGCTAATTGGGTGATGTGTGCATGTATATCTACACAAGTCTTTTATCCCATTAAGATGTATGACTATAATGCACCAATAAAAATTTAAAAAATATATTCATAAGAAAAAATCATGTCTGTACTGAATATATACAGGTATTTTTATATCATCATTCCCTAAACAATACAGTATAGCAACTATTTATGTAACATTTACATTGCCTCAGGCATTATAGGTAATCTTAGAGATGATTTACGGATGCAGTGAAATGTGCGTAGGTTACATGCAAATACTGCACCGTTTTATAAAAGGGACTTGAATATCCTTGGACTTTGATGTTTACAGGGGGTCCCAGAACCAATTCCCAGTGAATACTCAAGGGTAAGTCTGTTTACTTCTTTAAGTGCTTACTCAATGAATCAGCAGTTCTAACCCCAGGAATATACTATAGAGAAAGTCCTGGATGTGTGCAATAGCAAACATATACAGAATGTTCTTAGCAGCATTAGTCATCATTGCAAATTCTGAAAATAATATAAAAGACCATCAACAGTGGAATTTCGACAGTTAAATATCTTGTGTTGAATAGTTAAAACTCATACATTGGCATGTGAGTAAACAACTACATATAGAAACATTGAGAAAAACAAAGTTGTAGAAGATTATATAAAGTTGTTCAATTCACATAATGTTAAAAATAGGCAAAAATGAAGTGGTGTATCATTTAGAGATACGTAGAGGGTATAACTAAAGAAAAGCAAAGGTGACCGGCATCTAGCCAGTCCAGTAGACAGTGACCTACTCTGACTACATTTCTGCTGAAAACCATGAAAAGTAGTGAATAAAATTTGTAAACGTCTTATTTAAGTACCTCAATGAGTGAACAAGAGAGTAATTAATACTCAGTGGTGAAAATATAAATTTGTACACACAAAACATACACACACACACACACAAGATTCCTGTGAGTTAAGTATTGAAGACACCTTTTCCTTTGAGACTGCTTTTTTTTTTTTTTTTCCAGTACTGGGAATGGAACCCAGGGGCATTCTGCCCCTGGGCTACACTCCCAAACCAATTTTATATTTTATTTGGAAACAGGGTCTCACTAAGTTGCTGAGAACCTCACTATGTAGCTGAGGCTGGCTTTAAATCTACATAATCCTCTTGTCTCAGCCTCCCAAGTGTTGGGGTTACAAACATGCGCCACCATGCCTGTCTCAGTCTTTTATTATTTTTTATTTTTTTAAATATTTTTATTGGTGTATTGTAGTCATACATCTTAATGGGATAAAACACTTGTGTAGACATACATGCACATATCACCCCATTAGCCCTAACCCAAACCCCGTCCTGGTCTTACTGACTTGAGAATTTTCTAAGTAGCTGAGGCCATCCACTAAGGTGATCCTCTAGCCTCTGCCCCCCGAATACTAAGACTACAAGTCTGTGCCACCACGCCCAGCTTGAGACTGCCTTTCTAATTCCAAGGTAATTGAGATTTGCCTTAAAGCTTAGACAGCAAGACCACAACAGAGAATTTGCTGGAATCTAGCCTCGTGTCCCTTTACCACACTAAATAACCATATCTGTCTAGAGTAGAGGTTTATCATTTCTCACAAAGGAATAAAATGAACTAGTAGGAATACTGTCCAAAGAGCCCAGAGGCCCTCAAAGCCCAGAGCCAGACAAAGACAAGACGGCCAAGAAAATCTCCTTCCCAGCATCAGGAAAATTAAGCTATATTTCTGGATGATCTCAGAGAAACTTTCCTGTCTCAAATATTGACCATAGATGGAAAATGGAGAAAACCAACATTACAGTGTACCAAAACTCATATAAGTTGTCAGCACAAATTCATAAAACTACCAGGGTCCCCAAAAACCTGAAGTAGAAAATTTAATGTTAGGGGTCATAGTTGATAATAATTCAGGTTCATAGCAGAAGCAACTTCAATTACTTTCCGGAAGAATTCTTCTATAATCCAGTCCTGGAAGAATCTTCACAAAGTTATGAGAAAAATGAGCGGATCACAGTTAAAATTTAATCAACTAATCAGTTAATTTGCACACATACATAAACTAGAAAACAACCAGTATGAACTAAATTATTATACTAAAATAATGCACCAATAAAAGGTATAAAAATAGAAATGTTGTTGTAACATCCAAAAAATAAAGCACAATCAGGAGACTCAAATGCAAAAAAAGATTTCACATATGAAAACTATTTCAAATACTAGAAATAAAAATACTGAAATTGAAATAAAAAACAAAATGATAAATTAAACACAGGTTAGGATGAGAGGAAATAATGACATTTGCACACTAAAACCAGGAGTTTGTCACCGAGAGATTTTCACTTAAAGAAAGTCTAAATAAATCATTGTGAAAAAAAAGTAACCCCAGAAGGTCTAAAATACAAAGTGGGTCATAGGCAAAGAAAGTGACAGATGTGTGAATAAATCTAAATAAACATTTACTACAAAACTTTACATGACTACGAGTTTTTTTTTAAGATAAAATAAATGTAACTAACCATGGTGGCACACACCTGTAATTCTAGTACTAACAAGGCTGAGACAGAAGGATCACAGGTTTGAGAACAGCCTCAGCAACTTATCAAGATTGTCAACAACCTAATAAGATTTCAAAACAAACAAACAAACAAAAAAAAAGGGATTGGGAGTATATCTCAGAGATATAATGCCTCTGGGTTCCATCCCAGTACCACAATTAAACAAACAAACAACATCAATAGCACAAGAGAGCATAGTGGGAGGTAATGTTTTCTGAGCTATTGCATGAGAAGAGAGAAATTGATTAAATTTAGACATTTATATGTAAAGAATGTGTACTAACATTTCTGCTATTACTGCTAACACATAGACTCTATAGCAAATTACTAGAGAAAGGAATGGGGTAAAAATAATCAACCCAAAAGAATACAAGAAAGTAAAAAAGACCCCAGAAGCAGAATAAATAGAAAGTATAGAATAAGAGAGAAGAAATAAATCTAAAAGTATCAATAATTAGTTATTTTAACTTTCTTATTGGTTTTTACATAATAATGGGATTTGTTGTTACATATTGGCTCATTCACATATAAAATTTGGTCAATTTTATTCCCTAGTACCTCTCCTTTCTCTTTCCTCTCCCTCCCACGCCCCCTTCCTCTATTATACTAATCTTCTTTCTATTTTCATGAGATTCTCCTCCCCTTTTTCCTTTGTTTCTCTCTAGCTTCCACATATGAGAGAAAACATATGACCCTTGATTTTCTGAGTCTAGTTTGTTTTGCTTAACATAACACTCTCTACATCCATCTATTTTTCTGCAAATGATATAATTTTGGTCTTTATGGATGAATAAAGCTTCAACACACACACACACACACACACACACACACACATACACACACACACCACGAGTATGTGTACATATAATATTTCCTTTATCCATCCATATGTTGATGAATACTGAGGCAAGTCCCATAATTTGGCTATTGTGAATTGCTCTGCTATAAACAAGGGTATGCTTGTTACTGCTACAGTATGGTAACTAATTCTTTTGGATAAATACTGAGGAATGGTATAGCTGTATCATATGGTTATTTTATTTTTAGTCTTATAAGTAACCCTCATACTGATTTCAAAGCGGCCATACTAACTTAAAATTACACAAACATTATATAAATGTTCTTTTTCCCTCACATATTTGCCATCTTTTATTATTATTTATATTCTTGATGACTGCCATTCCAACTGGAATGAGATGAAATCTTAGTTTTGGTTTGTATTCCTTTATTGCTAAAGATGTTAAACATTTCTTCATATATGTTTTTAGTTATTTGTATTTCTTCTTCTCAGAAGAGTCTGTTTAGTTCATTTGACCATTTAATGGTCAGACTAAAATAAATTTAAAGAAATTAATTAGAACGTCCTCTTAAAACCAAATACTTTCAGACTAATCTTTAAAAAGGGGAGAAGGAAAGAGGAAAGAAGAAAATACTGAATTACTGAATATAAAACTCAGTGATAGGGTCATCTGGGTGTGGGTTAGAGAGAAGATGCCACCAGGAGTGGAACACAGAAATCTTCATTCTCCAAATCTAAATAAATTCCCTAATGGACATGATGTACATTCACAAACATATCAAAGTCAATCACTTTGATATATTTTCCAAGTCAAAACATATCAAAGCCAAATATGAGAAAAAGGGAAGGGGGAGGGATTGGGATGGGAATTGAGAAAGGGCTAAATGAGTGATGTGTGCTCGTATGCCTCTACCATCTTGTACTTCATTAAGATGTATGACTACAATGTACCAATAAAAAATAAAAAAAATTTCGGCATTCCCACATTAGTCTTTACCCTTTAGGACTCAGAATCTAAATTAAAGCCAATTCCTATGGGTTTAAGTACCCTGTCCCCAATTCATGTATTGGAAACTTTATGCCCAAATTCCTATGTTAAAGATATTAAGAGGTGGGGCCTTTAGAAGGTAATTAGGATTAGATGAGGCCATGAGGGTGGACCTCTATTTGGCATTAGTGGATTTATAAGAAAAAGAATTGGCCCATGCTAGCATATTTGCTCTGTCTTGCCTCTATGAGGTGCCCTCTGCCATGTTGTGATGCATCCTGAGGGCCTCACCAGGTGCTGGTGCCATGCTTTAGATTTTTTATTTTTTTGCAATACTGGGGATGGAACCCAGGTGCATTCTACCTCCGAGCTATACCCCCAGCCCTTTTTTTGAGATACTAGGGATGGAACCCAGGGGTATACTACCTCTGAGCTATACCCCCAGACTTATTCTTTATTTTGAAACAGGGTCTCACTGAGTTTCAAAGGGCCTCACTAAGTAACTGAGGCTAGCCACGAACCACAATCCTCCTGTTTCAGCCTCCCAAATGCTAGGATTACAAGTGTGTACCACCATGCCTGACTGCCTTGAAACTTTTCAGCCTCCAGAACACAGAAAGAAAAAAAAAAGCATTCCAGTTCTGCATAAATTACTCTGTCTCAGATATTTCATTATGGCACAGAAAACAGACAAAGGCGTGATAATCGAATATGAGAAACATGCTTTTCAAACTTTATAGAGCACATGAATCACATGGGATTTTTCACTCAAAAGCAAGCTCTGAATCGACAGATCTGGGCGGGCACCTGTGATCCTGCATTGCTAAGAAACTCCTAAGTGACACAGACACGTCAATCATCTCCTAAGTGATGCAGATGTCATTCATCTCTGAGCTACGCTTTTAGTAGCAAAACATTAGAGTAAGTGGCAAACATTATGGGAGCAAAGCCTTATGTAAACAAAACATTATGGTAAAGGAAATAGACTGCAGAGGAAAACAGAGTCAGCCCACAATCTAAATGCCAGTTCAAACTTCAAATGTTTTGAAGACGTAGGTATTTGGTTGTTTTGGTTGCTTTTAAAAGTACTTTAAATCTGTTGCAAGATGCAATAGGAGACAAAATCTTAACTATTATGGGGTTATTCCCAGTAATTATCTTACGGCAAATGTTCATGCTTCATAGCAGAAACAGTGTATTGATTAAAAGTACTGCACCAGACCCTGCTAAGATCCAAGTGTATTATTTTTCCTAAAAAAAAAATCTCAAATTCTAAAATCCATCCATCCCAGAGGTTTTTTAGATATGGAGCTAAAAACCCATAGTATGTTTCTTTCATCTCTTGACTAATCAGAGTTTGCATGATCCTTTAAAAAACATTTGTCTCTAAAGTTTAAGAACACTGGGAGCAGAGGAATATATAATTATTCAGTAGAATAATAATTATTCAGCCTAACAAACTGTTTTTTTTTTCAGGAAATTAAGTACTTAAGTAAAATCCCAAGTCGTTACTCACTGGGGATTTTATTTTTGTTACCTCAAGACAAAATAACAGTGACCTAATTTCAGCTTGGAAGTGGACAGCCACTGAGCATGCTCTAGACAGAGTTCTTCCTTGGAGACACAGCTCTTTGCAAAGAGATAGAAGCCAAATAAGCTTAAAAGCAACTAAAAAACTTTTGATAAATATATATCTATATAAAATGTAATTTCCAGCCAGGCACAGTGGCACATGCCTTTAATCCCCATACTTAGGAGGCAAAGACAGGGGGATCTCAGGTTCTAGGCTAGCCTCAGCAGCTTAGATGCTGTTTCAAATAAAAAACAAAACAGGGTTGGGGGTATAGCTCAGAGAGAACATCTGAGTTCAATCTCTAATAGCACACACCTCAAAAAATGCAATTTCAGCCGGGCATGGGATGCACACTTTAATTCCAGTACTTGGGAGGCTGAGACAGGATCAAAGGTTCATGGCCATCCTCAACTATTTAGTGGAGCCCTCTGGAATTTAGTGAGACTCTGTTTCAAAATTAAAGGATAAAAAATAGGGCTAGAGGTGTAGCTCAGAGGTAGATGCCCCTGGATTCAATCCCCAGTAAGGAAAAAAATGCATTTCCCATTAAAGTGCTATTATATCTTGTGTATTTAAAGAAACCATTTCAGTGAAGCCAAAATTGCTGGTGGTTGAGCCCGAAGTAGTAACATACAGTCATCTCTACAGAAAGATTAAAAAACAAAAAGTAGAAAAATCATTGGCCTCATCTGGGGTTTTCCCAAACTGTTTTCTACCTTTGCTTTTCAAAGCATGTAACCTGGAGAGATAGTAAAGGCAAAATCTCCAGTGACCTGTTCCCTCCCACAGAAAAACCACATACCTTCAGAGATTAAAAGTACTTTGAAGAAAATAATAGGATGGTAACCTGGAGCACTGCTACACTCGTTCCTTCTGAGATCACAGCCCATTGGAAGGAAGACTTTTACACCTCACCTGCACAGAAAGACCAACTCCCAACACTTGTGGAAACCTCTCTGACCTGAGTCCAGGAAGTAGACATGTCATTAATACGTTAATTTCACAGAGACGTGGTTTAATAATATTTTTTATTCAACAGCCAAGTGATATACACAAGCCCTCCACTCTATGAAAATAGTCAATCTGAAAATGCTCTGTGATGGAGAGAAAATTTATCAAAGGTCTGAAAATAAACATCCTGATGACCTCAAGGTAAGAGAAAGCATTTTATAAGAGGGAAATTTTATTGGGTAGTGAAGAATAGATTAATTAAACAATGAGTGAACCTCATTCTAACTTTGCCAGATTACACCAGACTTAAGGGATTATACATCATTGGCCCCAAGACATATTAACATGGGAATCAATCTAAAATTATTTCAAGAAATAATTTCTGCCAATAGTTCTAGAATAAATCATTTGACAGAGCCACACATCTTGACCTGTAAACCACTTGATAAAAAATAAGTAATGCAGGAAAAATTAAAATTTGTAAACCTAATCCTTCCTTATCCCCTCAAAAAAATAGGAATAAAAAAAATAGGGAAATTGGAAACGAAAATAAAATCAATGCTAGATGCTGAGATAACATTTTCAAAATGTGCCAGCTGGATATTTAATAAAAGTGGTAATTATCATATTTTAGCTTCAATTCAGATGGCTCTGCTTCTAGACAACATATGTTAATCACTAGTAAAAAAAAAATTCCCCTAAAAACAAAATGTATGTGAAAATATTAAGAGTTGGTTTTCAATAAATATGAAATGAATTATTATAACAGTTCTGGTCAATAATGCCCAAGGTATTATAAAATATAATGACAAGATTCACCTTTGGCATTAAACATAGTTGCATACATATAAACTCTCTTTACCACTGCCATATATTTAAGGATATCCTTAGGTTTCCAAAACAATTTTTTTAATTTACAGAGACTCTCAAGATAAATATACATGACAATTCTATAATAGGGAAATGTCTTGGTGAGTTATTATTTAACAACAAAACAGATAAAATTTATAATATAATTTACAATGTATTATATAACATAAAATATAATCATAAGTATAACATAATATAAACATAACATTATAATGGCTCATGTGCCATGCCAAAACTTCTCGTATGGTGCCAGCCAGGACTTTATCTTCTAATTTTATAATTTGTATGAGGTTGGATGGCCCAACTGAAATGACAGCTCTGCGATTCTTGCCTGCCAGTTAAACTACAAGAAAAGAAGTGAAATTCAGTGAAATGAAATGATTACTAAGTATTCAGTTCTGCTTTCTCACTCATCTCCTTTTATGGTTGAAGACACAGAAATAGTTGACTAATTTTAATGACTTACCCAAGAATATCAGTGTGAATATCCTGGTACAAAATGAGTTGAACTCATACTGGAAAAATACATTTTCCCCCAACCATGCAGCAAAAAGCAAGTCATTTTAAATGTCTCTTTTGAAATTAAGCATCAGAGTAGCTACCAACTTTTATTTCAAAGGCATTTTTAGCTTATTCCCCCTAGGGCCCTAACATCAGTGACTGGACATTTATGGTCTTGGAATCCCTTTGACCACCTCTTCATGGACCATCCTCTAAATCTTCACTTCCTCCTTACCTAACCTGATCTATGTTGTCACACAACAATTTACTCTTGGGTCTGTCCCCAGTCCATCTCTGCCCATCTCTATACCTACACTATCCAACAAGCAAAACTACTACCATGATTAAATATAATTCTCCTTGGATTCTCTCCATAACCAATCCAGAAGGGAAAACAAAAACAAAAACGATACCAGCCGGGTTTGCTTTAATCTAATCTCTAAGGGCTTGCAGCTCTGCTCAGCCATCTTCTTATACTTCCTTGGTCAGCTTACACTACACCTCCTAGAAAAGTATTTTGCATACTACTCCTTCCTCACATTCATCTGATGACCTCGATTCTCATTTTTCTTAGAAAGCAGATGAAACAGAAGACAGTCACAGTATCTTTCCACAACCATGTACACTCACTTACATGTACCTGCACAAGTCTAGAATATGCAATGCTTAAGTTCCAGCTGAAATGGCCAGCTCATTACTTGATGCCATGGATCCTATCCCTTCTTGTCTACTTAAGGAGATCTCTGTGTCAATTTCCTTATCTCCACCAAATAATTTCCAGGCTCTTTCAAGTATATTCAAATACATCTTTTAAAGCAAAAACTAAATTTTTTTGACCTCATATCTTATAAACTATGTGCCTCAACCTCCCACCTCATAGAATAAAGTCTTTCAAGAACCATATATTCTTTCCCTATTTCCTCACCTCTCATCCTCATCTGAACCAATTCCATTAATGCCTTTGTCTCCATTTAACCACTGATCCTCAAGTTCTCAATGCCATCATGGTCTCTGTGTGGCCACATCCAAGTTTTAAGTCTCCCAGTCTCTCGAAGTATCCTCAGTAACTCACTCCTTCCTCTTTATTGGCACACTTTTCTGTGACTTTGGGACATTCTGTTTTCTTGGTGTCCTCCATCCTCTGTGGCTATTCCTTTTCAGTGCCCTTTCCTGGTTCCGTTTTAGCTCCATAACTTCTCAATGTTGGGGGCACCCCAAGATTTAATTCTCAGACAGCTTTCCTTCGACTACATTCACTCTCTTAAGATCTCAGTCAATCTCATGGTCTTAAATCTGCTTTACCACTGAATGTTCAACATTATTTCTCCAGAACTAGCCTTTTCTCTGAACTCTAGGCTCATATATGTAATGGCCACGTTCTTTCATATAGGTAACAGCATCTTAAATGTCTTCCTCATTTAAGAAAATAATGTTACTAATTAATCAAATGATAGACCAAAGTCCACACCAAATCAGCAAATCCCAACAGAAATTCTAAAAGAAATACATGCTGAGCCAGATGTGGTGGTGCATGCCTGTCATCCCACTACTCTAGAGACTAAAACAGGAGGGTAGTGAGTTCAAGGCCATCCTGAACAACTTACCAAGACCCTGTTTTCAAAATAAGAAATAAAAATGAATGAGGATGTAGCTCAGTGGTAGAGCACACCTGGGTTTAATCTCTAGGAACACACACACACACACACACACACACACACACACACACACACATGATAAGTCAATGACTTCTCACAAACACCACTTATCAACTGCATCCCAGCCCCTTTATCTCCTACCTAGTCATGCACAAGCCCCTATCTAGTCTCCTTATTTGTTCTTCTTCCTCCTACTGACTATTCCAGGATTATCCTTTAGAATACAAAACAGATCATGGCTCTTCCACATTCGAAACCCAATGGCTTCCCATCAGAAATAAAATAGGCCCAAAAGACCTTGTTCCTCAGCATCTCTCTGGCTTTATCTGGTATCCATTTCTCCCTTGCTCATCCCTCTCTGGCCACACTAGCTTCCTTGCTATTCTCTAAACACCCTGCAACCTCAGGACCTTCACAATTACTATTTTTGTTACCTAAAATATAGTCGCTCCTCTATATCTGTGGGGGATTAGTTCCAGAATCCCTGGCAAATATCAAAACCTAAGGTTGTTCCGTATATAAAATGACAGATTACTTGCATAGAATCTTAGCATATCTTCTCATATACTTTAAATCATCTCTAGATTACTTACAATACTTACTACAATATAAATGCAATGCATATAGTTACTATATTATATTGCTTAAGGAACAAAGGCAAGGAAACATCTGTACATACCAGTGTAATTTCCCCCCAATTATTTCTGATCTGAGATTGATTGAATCCCTAGACATGAAATCAACAGAAATGGAAGAGGCACTGTATTCTTCCCTAGGGCACACATTTTTTCTTTCACTTCCTCTAATTTCTTATTCCCGTGTCATTTTTTCTAAGAGTCCTTTCCTGACTCTCTAACATCATGTCTTTACTGGCCTCTAGCTCATTTCCTTGCTTTATTGTCTTCATAGCACACGTCACTAATGTCACACTGCACATTTATTTGTTTGCTAGTTTATTATCCAGCTCCCTTAGCAAGAATGTAAGATTCATGAAGCCGGAAACTCTGTTTTATTCTTGCTATACCTGTAACATCTCGAACTCTCTCTGATTTATACCAGATGGCCAATGTTTTTTCAATGAATTACCAATTAATGGATGAATGAATTATGAACTTAACCATTATTTGCAATGAGTATGTGTCGTCAGGCAGGCTGCCCCTCATACTAAAGAGATAAAGAATAAATTTGATTACTAGATGCCATGACAGTGAATCTGTACTGTTATAAAAATTTTCATTCTATCTCCTATATAGATCATAATACAGAAAGAATAATGAGTTAAGGTGAGTCTTCTTACCCCGAATTAAAGAACTAGCTAATTAACTGCAAATATGAATTCCCTGCATAGGTGTTTTGGGTTAATATGATCTAAAAGACTAAGGGCATTTTTTTTTTTTTTGCAGTATTGGAGACTGAACTCAGGGGCATTCTACCTCTGAGCTATATCCCCAGCCCAATTTTTCATTCTTTATTTTGAAACAGGGTCTCACCAAGTTGCAGAGGGCCTCACTAAGTAGCTGAGGCTGGCTGCAAACCTGAAATCCTCCTGTCTCAGCCTCCCAAGTACTGGAATTACAAGTGTGCACCATCCGGCCTGACTTAGGGACAAATTTTTTAAACACCATTTTTCCCAGTTGAAAGTAATATATCAGGAATATACTTAAAAACTCTATCCTGGGATAAAACCAGCTAAATAGGGATACAGGGAAGTGGCTGATTCATTCTTTATTATACAAATGCATCTTTTCTGACCAATTAATTTACAAGCTCCCTGAGTGTCAGGATACTTCTTTGATCCCTGTAATTAGAATAAGTTACATTACACTGGGTATACCAAACCATAGCCCTTTATCCTAACAAAATCCCAAAAAAATAATACTGCTTAAAATATGTCTAATATAGATGTGCAATAATTTTGGATTGTAGTAGTCAATTAAGAACCCAGGAAACAGAGGCTCCATGTCAACTCTGATTTTCACAATTGCTTAGGTAATGGGATAGGAATGTGGTGGATCCTGCCCTAGCTCTTAAAGCTTCTATTTCCAGTTAATTGGCTAAAACAAGTCACATGACTCCTACATACTTTCCAAGGAGGGTTTTATAGTCCTAAAATCCTGCCAGAATATTTGCAGCCCTCTTGACTGCTACGTTCCCTTGTTAGAAGCTGGATGACAACTTTTACATGACAACATAGGAACACTCTTGTTGACATTTATACTCCCCAGTCATGCTTGAACACACAGATGGGCACCAGTGGACAACCCTTCCCCCCAAATTGGTGGAAAGAAGAAATAAAGGAGATAAATCATGTTAAAATTAAAGGCAACACCAAAATGAGATGTGCGTGTATGAATGCATCACTTTGAGCCTCACTCTGCTGTTTAACTACAAGGCATCAATACAAGTATAAAAATTAAAGGCAGAGTTTTTAAATCCTATATTTCCTGTGTGTCCCACGAATAGCAGGTAAAAGCTCTCCATCATCAATGCATAAAATGGATTTGAGACTAAAACTCCAGTAAACAAAATACTACGCTGATATTTTCTTGGCAATGCTTCTCATTTTGTAGGCATTCGATGTAAGATCTGTCTTGGCTGGAATCCAGGTTTAACTGCACCCAGTCTATTTGGATAAAAACAAGCCATGGCCTCAGATGATTTCAATTTTAGCCAAATGACCCAGAAGCCAAAGGAACAAGATAAGATTAATGAATAGAAAAAAAAATGTTGGTGTCTATGTAGATATTTGTATGTGACAAACTAGATGCTCCTCATAAACTCAATATTGCTATAATGCAGATACAGCAGGTAGGATGAAAGTGAGGAATACTGCAGTATTTAAATCTGGTATAGGTCAGGTTTCATAAAATCATGTACCACAGGAAAAAATGGGGTAGCTATAGGGGACAGAAATATTTAAAAAGACTATAACTGGTTATGTAAATTAAGAGTCAATGAATGAGCACTTGCAAGGAAATTATATACCATACAAAATAACATCATTCAGCTTGCATTTGCCACACAGACTGGTAGATATCAACACTCTCCCAAATCCTGATTCATACAAGAGAATTCTTTAAATCGTCAAGTCCTTAGGGAAAGGCTTTGATGACTGCTTCTGCTTGAGTCTGGCCAATGTTCGCTCATGGCACAGGACCCTGTGGACAGGGAGGAGAGGGTGCTAGATGCATCTGCACAGCTGTGCCTCTTCCTTCATGGGGGCATAGTGTAAATATGGAATTCAGGCAACCAGGAAGCAGATAGGTAAACAGCCATCCTCCAGAAGAGGTGGCTTAGTCTGTTCCAGATGCCGTAGCAAAACACCATAAAGAGAGTAGATGAAACAACACACATTGTCTTTTCAGAGTTTTGGGTCTAGGAAGGCCAAGACCAAGATCTGGCAGGCTTTAGTTTCCAGTGAGGCCTCGCTTTGTGGCTTGCTGACAGCCACCTTCAGCTGAGTCCTCATACAACCTCTCCTCTGTACTCATATGGAGAGAGAAATTTCTCTCTCTTATTATAAAACAAGGAATACTATCATGAAAGCCCCCTCCCATTATGACCTTCTCTAAGCCTTATTACTTCCCCAGGGCACCATCTCCAAACACCATCACACTGGGGGTTAGGGCTTCCTCATGGGAATTTGAAGGGACACAGACATTTAGTTCATAACAAGAGGCAACACACGTCATTACGGGGTGATAATGAAGCACAAACACCTCTTGGAAGCACATGTTCAAAATACGGGGCTACCAGACTGAGAGCACAATCAGGCCCCCATTTTAAGTGTCAGGGTGTTTTGTAGTAACGTGAGAGTACACAAGGAAAAAGAATCTACCTCTTAAGGGAACCAGCACATGACAAATTGTTGCCACACTCTCCCTCAAATAATGTCCCCACTCTTCCAAGTCAAATTCTTCAAGGCTGCATTGGAAGAACTTAAATGACAGAGCAGAAACACATGTACAAGGTTTCCAAGCAAAAGCATTAGAAAAGCTAAAAAATTGTCATCCTACTCTGGTTTCTATGAGAAGAAAGTTAGCAAAAACAAATGCATTTGTACACTAATATTAATTGGCTATTTGTTTGCTGGTAGGCGTTGGGCTAATAGGGTTTTTTTTTAGAGGCAGTTGAATAACATATTCAAAATAAAAATAAGAATAGCGCTCAGGTGTTGCTCAGAGGTATGGTGCCACAGAGTTCAACCCCCAGAATTACACAAAAAATTATGTCCATTATCTCATTTATTCTTTGAAAAAAAAAAGCCTTTATAGGTAGACACAAAAAGAGTTTTTAACTAAATGTTACTTAAGAGTATTATAATACTTAGCCAAGTGTTATTTAAGAGTATTATAATACTTGAGAAGAAAAACATAAATAATTATTTTACTTTACAAATGAAGAAATAGAATTTCAGAGAGAGTATATCACCTTCTTATGGTTCTATAGCTAGTTGGTATACCAACAAATTGTATTGAAGTTTAATTTAAAAGCACAGCATCATTTTAGGTACCAAAAGCCTTATTTTTATTTTTTACTTTGAAGCACGGTCTTACTAGGTTAATGAAAGTCTTACTACATGCTGAGGCTGTCCTCAAACCTGTGATCCTCCATTCTCAGCCTCCCAAGTACTGGGATTATAGACAGGCACCACCATGCCTATCTATAAAAATGTTTTTGATGATGATAAATAGAAATCGGTCTTTGGTCTTAAGGCTTTCAACTGATTAGATGAGGACTACTTACACTGTGTGGGGGGAAGGGGCTGCTTTACTCAAAGTCTGCTGATTGATTGAAATGTTAATCCTTCCCCGTATTAGGGAGAATATCCAACTTTTCACTTTTTGTGACTGGTTCATCTCATTTAGCATGTTTCCCAGTCCTAACCATTTCCCTATAAATAACATAATTTTGTTCTTCATTATGACTGAGTAAGGTTTTGTTGTGTATATATCTCATAGTTTTGTAATCCCTTCATCTGTTGATGGACATCTTGGCTGGTTCCATGAATTGGCAATGGTGAATTGTGCAGCTATGAACATAGTTACACATGCATTACTCTGGTAGTTTGATTTCCATTCTTTTGGGTAGATACCCAAGAGTGGTATTGCTGGGTCATATGGTAAGTTCATCCCATTCTTCTGAGGATCCTCCATACAGTTTTCCAAAGCGGCTGAACTAATTTTCAATCCCATCAGCAATGATCAGAGTTCCTACTTCTCCATACCCTTGCCAGAATTTGTTGTTGTTTGTATTTTTAATGATTGCCATTCTAATGGGGGTTAGGTGAAATCTCAGGGAAATTTTGATTTATATCTCTCTAATTGCTAATGATGTTGAACATTTTTCATACACTTATTGCCTATTTGAATTTCTTTTTTTGTCAAGTGTCTATTTAGTTCACTTGCCCATTTTTTTAATTGGGTTGTTTCTTAGCAGTGAATTTCTTGAATTCTCTGTATTTTCTAGATATTAGCTCTCTATCGGAGAAATAGCTGGCAAAAATCTTCTCCCATTCTGTTGGCCCTCTGTTGAGGTTCTTGATAGTTTCCTTTGTTGTACAGAAGCTCTTCAGTTTAATAAAAGTCCTATGTATTGATCTTCTTTTAATTTCTTGGGCCTTTGGGTTTTTGTTGAGAAGGTTTTACCTGTGTCTATGTGTTGAAGCACTGGTCCTATTCCTTCTTCAAGTAGCTGCAAGGTCTATAGTCTAATTTCCAGGTGTTTGACCCATCTTGAGTTGATTCTTGTGCAAGGTGAGAAAATGAAGTTTATTTTCATTTTTCTGCATTTGGATATTCAGTTTTGCCAACACAATTGTTTTGGCCCCTTTGTCAAAAATCAAATGGCTATAAATATAAAGATTTGTTTCTGAGTCTTCTATTCTGCTCCATTGGTCTATGTGTCTATCACATGATATTGTGCCAATGCCATGCTGTTTTTATTACTATGGCTTTATAGTATAGTTTGAAGTCAGGTATTGTGATGTCTCCTGAATGGTTTTTGTTGCTAAGAACCACTTTGGCTATTCTGGGTTTTTTGTTATTCCAAATGAATTTAAGGACTGATTTTTCTATGTCTGTGAAGAATGACCTTGGTAGTTAAATGGGCATTGCATTAATCTGTAGGTAACTTTTGGGAGATATTTTGATGATATTTATTCTGCCATGAAAGGTCTTTTCATCTTCTAAGGTGTTTTTTAATTTCTTATTTTAGTGTTTTATAATTTTCTTTATAGAGGTCTTTTACCTCCTTGGTTAGGTTCATTCTTAAGTATTTTATTTTGGGGGTAATATCTTGAATGGAAGTGTTTTCCAGATTTCTTTTTCAGTAGATTTATAGTTGTCATACAGGAAAGCTTCTTATTTCTTAAGATTGATTTTGTATTCAGACACTCTGCTAAATTTGTTCATCAGTTCTGTGAGCCTTTTAGTTGAGTTTGTTGGGTCGTCTAAGTACAAAATCATGTCATCTGCAAATAGAGATAGTTTTAGTTCTTTTTATATTTGCACTCCTTTGATTTCCTTCTCTTGCCTTATTTCTCTGGCTAGAATTTGAAGTACTATATTGAAAAGGAGTGGTCATAGTGGACATCCTTGTCTTGTTCCTGTTTTTAGGAGAAACTCTTGCCATTTTTCTCCATTTAATATGATGTTGGCTGTGGGCCTACTGCAAATATTGAGGTATCTTCCTTCTATTCCTATTCTCTGTGATGCTTTAAGCATAAGTAGGTGTTGAATTTTGTCGACTGCTTTTTTATTGTCTATTAAAATGATCATGTGATTTTTGTCCTTAAATGTGATTATGTGGTAAATTACATGGGTTGATTTTCATATGTTGAACTAATCTTTCTTCCCTTGGATGAACCCAACTTGGTCATGGTGTAGAATTTTCTTAATGTGGTTTTGAGTGCACATTACTAATATTTTGTTTAACAGTTTTGCATCTAAATTCATCAGTGATATAGGCCTATAGTTTTCTTTTCTTGAGCTATTTTTGTTTGGTTTAGGTAATTCATAAAATAGATTGAGGAGTATTTGGACTAGCTCTTCTATAAAGGTTTTATAAAATTAACTTAGGAAATCATCTGGTACTGGACTTTTCATTGATGGTAGGCTCTTTATTGTTGCAATCATCTCTTTGATTGCTATTGGTCAGTTTAAATTTTCTCTATCTTCTTGATTCAATTTAGAAAGGATGTATGTGTCAAGAAATCTGTCGATTAACTTCCGGGAAGATGGCGACCGAGAAAAGCAGGGCTTAAGAGCCCCGCTAACAACAAATCTCCATTACCACAAAATCAGCGCCTTTCAAAGCCAGAAAACAACATCACCAGAGAAACAAAAAAAATCACCAGGCTCCAGAGAGAAAGTGGACTGAGAACAGAGCCACAGAGGAGATCCTCACGCCCGAGGACGCGGCTTCCCGCCCGAGGATGCGGCAGCAGCGCCATACTGCCGGCTGCAGCTGCGAACTCACAGGACGGCCACAGCAAGCCGAGGGGAGCCGCTGTGAAACAGCCAGGCGGGATTTCTCGGCGCAGAGGGCATCTAAAGCTCCCAGTGGCTGAGCTCAGCACACGCTGCAGGAATTCAGAGTGGAAATCAAAACCAAGAAAAAAAAACATGCCAGCCCCATAGCCGAGGGCGTAGCAGCGGCGCCATATTGCCACCGGCAGCAACAGCCCCGAATTCACCGAATTCAGTATAGCTACATCTGCGTACTCAATAACAGTGAGTCAAATTGTGGGCCACAGAGGAGAAATCCCAGTACTGTACTCACTGGGACCTGACCCATTGGGAGAGGGGCGGTGGCAGTGATATCACACCATAGGAGAACGTGCAACCTGGCACCTCCCACAGTCTAAAGCAGCCTCTATCGACTCTCTGGGTCGGAGACTCTGTGATACAACCCAGTAAAGGAGTAGTGGGGTCTGAGATACTACTGACTCGAGATCCAGAGCACCTTAAGTGAAGTCATAGTGACCCAAGGGAAGAACCCAGAGAAGGCACAAACTTCCGAAATCATGGGAAAGAGGAATAATACTGGAGCAATGAATGCTCACAACCCCACAAAATCAGAACCCGATAAAACAGAAAATCAGAGATTTCTAGAAGATCAAATCAGGAAAATAACTGTAGAAATAATAGAGGTGCTTCGAAAAGAACTCAGAGAGAGCCAAAAAGAGATAAAGGATGCAATTAATGAAGTAAAGGCCTCAATTCAAAGCACAAACAACCGATTAGAACACATGGAGAACAGAATCTCGCTCTTAGAAGATGATCATTCCAAAAATGAACGCATAGTTTCTAATCTAGAAAAAAATATCCGACAGCAGGAATCTGATATTGAAGAAATATGGGCCCATTTTAAGAGAGCTAACCTAAGAATAATTGGAATAGAGGAGGGAAAAGAAAGTGAAACCAAAGGGATCAACAATCTCTTCAAGGAAGTAATAGCAGAAAATTTTCCAGACATAGAGCAAGAGGTCGATACGCAGGTCCAGGAAACGTATAGAACTCCCTTTAGACAGGATCGGAGAAGAGGATCCCCACGCCACATAATTGTCAAAATGACCAATGTGGAAGCCAAGCAGAGAATCTTAAAGGCAACAAAAGCAAAGGGCCAAGTGACATTCAGAGGCAAACCAATTAGAATCACTCCAGACTTCCCAAACCAAGTTATGACAGCCAGAAGGGCTTGGAGTAACATGTTCCCAATTTTGAAAGAAAACAACTTCCAGCCAAAAATTTCCTACCCAGCAAAACTTTCTATCAAATTAGATGGAGAAATAAGAAGCTTCCATGACAAACAGAAATTGAAGGAATTTATGTCTTCAAAACCAGTGCTAGAGAAAATACTCAAAGAGATTAACTACAAAGAAGAAATAGGTAACACACATCAGAACTAGAGAAACATGACTTTCCATCCAACAGACAACTAAGATTGGTTATCTGTGGAGATTCATTATTTATGTTAGTCTTTTACCTATCTCTAAAGGGTATTGTTTGCCTTTATTGTTGTTAATTTTTAGGATTTCTAGTTGGAATATTAATATACCTTCAGATATAGCATTTGGGAATATTTTATCCCATTCTATTAGTAACTGTTAACTCTGTTTACATTGTCTTTGGATATACAATTTTTTTTTATTTTTTTAGGGAGTTTGTATACTCTTCTGTTGCCTGTGCCATTGAAATCATATCCAAGAAATCACTGCCAATTTCAATGTTGTGAGGTTTTATGACCCAGATTTTCTCCTAAAAGTTTATAGTCTTAAGATTTATATTTAGGTCTTTTATCTATTTTGAGTTAATATTTGTATATGGGATTAGGTAAGGGTCCAACTTTATTCTTTTCCATGTAATTATTATGTTTCAACAATATTTAGTTAAAAGATTATTATTTCCACCACCAAATGTTCATGGAAACCTTGTCAAAAATAACTTGACAATATAGGGAAGAATTTAGCTCTAGGCTTTTATTTAACTCCAATGGTTTATATATCTGCCTTTAGAATAGTACTACACTGTTTCAATTATTGTAGCTTTATATGGTTTGAAATCAGAAAATATACATCTTCTAGCTTTGTTCTTTTTCAAGATCATTGTGGGTACCTAGAGTCCATATTCCATATTAGGATAGATTTTTTTTTCTGAAAAATAAATATATAAATATATGATAGTTTCACCTAAAAAAAAGAAAAGAAAAAAAAATATTCTCTGGTAAGAAAGAAAGCAAAAAGAAATATTGAAATGTTATCTTTAAGTCATCAAAAGCTTGGTATCAGACAAATGAAACTGTTATGTGAGATTATCATTTTTAATTTTTGATAAATTGCTATAATACTAGATGTCAATCACTAAGCCAAGCATGGGAGGGAGGGATAGGGAGAGAATGGGGTGGGGATTGGGTGGGGGCTGACTGGGCAATGTGTGCATGTATGTCTACAAAAGTATGTATCCCACTATGATGTATGAATACAGTGCACCAATTAAAAATTTAAAAAAAAAGAAATCTGTCAATTTCTTCTAGATTTTTCATTTTGTTGGAGTAAATTTTTTCAAAGTAGTTTGATAATCCTCTGGATTTCCATGCTGTTGGTGATAATATCTCCTTTTTCATCTCATTTTAGTAATATGGGTTGTTTCTTTCATTTGGTTAGCTTGGCAAGTGGTTTAATCTATCTTGTTTATTTTTTCAAGAAATCAGTTTTTGGTTTTGTTTATTTTTTGTAATTTTTTGTTCTCTACTTCATTGATTTCTGCTCTGATTTTGATAATTTTCTGTTTTCTACTGGCTTTGGGGTTAGATTGTTCCTGTTTTTCAAGAGCTTTGAGGTATGTCATTAGGTTATTTATTTGTTGATTTTCTGTTCTTCTTATGTGGGCACTCAGTGCTATGAATTTTTCTCTTAATATTACCTTCAAGGTAAGAAAGAAAATGGCAACTGTGGGACACAGCACATCTCAGTTGCTATAACAAATAAAAACTGACTACCAAGAAGGCAGCTCCTTGACAAGAAATAAAAGGCAGCAAAGATATTTATGAATGAGAACACAAAGAAAAGGAACCATGTTGATGGAGAATCCAATATGCAGAACTCAAGATCTACAGCAAAGAGACCAAGTGCACAACTGACCTGGTGTGATGGCTGGCACCATCTCAGGCTACTGGCCTGTACCATGACTGCCAGCTCCACAGCCCAAAGCTGTTGTTGAGCACTACTCTGTATCTCTGGAGGACAAGGTGGGCTTGGCCGTTGATGCCACCGGTTCTAGCTGTGTGTCTGGGCAGTAGGATCTCTGTAAAGCATGGAGCAAGGTGCCAACCACTTATAATTCCAATAAGCTTTAGCCAGTTACTTCACATCAAGTCATTGGCTTTTTTGCTGGGGGTCTTTGGAGGCCACGGTGCCAGCAGTCTCAGTGCAATTAAGCAAGATGAAGATGCTGAGGCCCCAGTAGCCCCAGTCATTCCCCAAAGAAGGACTGAAGATACTTTGCTATCCTCTGTTCTGTCTTCTGGATTTGTTTCTGCTGGCTTTGGTTCTGCCACCTTTCAATTTTTAGTTGTTTTGTTCATTTTTTTTCTGTTCTTTTTCTCTTGTCAGGGTGCTGTTTTCACCACAATAGAGATCAGGTGTCAGCACGACTGAGATGTGCTGCTTCCCTCAGTCTCCATCTTCCCTGAAGTCCTATCTTTATTATTTTACTTTCAAAGAAGAACTCTAAACTTTAATCAGTCCTCTAAAAATATTGAATGCTGAAGAATATGGATGAGTATGTACTCCCATTAAGAGGAAAGTAACTCAAAATGTGGCTCAATTGGCAGCTTCTTCATTGTATCATAGTAAGTAAATTTTTCTGAGGCTGGATATTCTAATACAAGTTTGTTTGTTTTTTAAGACCCTTGCTGAAGCTTCAACACATCTAAGAAAACTAGACTTATTACAGCCATAACTCCTACAAGCCAATACCTGTGTAATTACACGGAAGATAACAGGCAAATAGTTATAAACTGACAACAGGAATGCCAGAATCACATAAACATCTGCACCATGGAAGATTCAATAGCAGCCATTCATGTACGTCCTCCTTGTCTCATGGCATGCAGGGATGGTGTGATTCTGAAGCAGAATCCCATAGAAGTCACCACATCTTTGAAATGCCATGAAGCTAATGTGTGGAACAAATCTAGCAATGATTGCAAAGCTAGAGGAGTTCTACAAAGAGTGAAATTGTAACTTTCTGAACATTCTAAGAACTAGGAGAGGTTACGGATAGCAGGTTGCTTTTAAGCTGCCAACTTGGTATCACCTGTGAGCACTAAGCAGTAGCACAAAATAAACCTCCAAGGACACAGGAATGAAGCTTTTGGAAGTTATTCAATAAATAATCCACAGTAACTTAGGGCTACTGACTTGGTAATGAGTTAAAATGAAAATACCTAAGAGAAAGAAAGGTGACCAAAGATCAAGGGTACTTGTGAAGTATCCCAGCTGGGAATATTGTAATTGAAAAATGCATCAACAAACAGATATCCTTTTCAGGTAGCCAACAAGACCAGTGGTTCTTCTGTGGTAAAGCCACTTGGAAATACTTACATGGGAGTTAAGTAAGAATATAACCACAGGCCTTATGATTCCTTTATTGCAGCAGCTGCAGATACAAAGCAGAACATGTTCTTGATATATTACATAGTATAAATAGAAAAATGCCTACAGAAGCAAACATTCTAAATTATGTAATTTGCAGAAAAATGAATGGACCTGGAGAAAATTATCTTGAGTGAGATTAGCCAGTCACAGAAAGTGAAGGGTCAGGTGTTTTCTCTCATATGTGAAACCTAGTGAATAATTAGGAAACATGAGAGACTTCAGATAATGGAGGGAAAACCCAGTGGAGTGATGGAGAGGGTCTAGGGGAGGGTGAGGAGAATGAAGGAAGGAAATACTTCCAATGACATTAGGTACATATGTGAAAGTATCAATCCCAATCTCAGTATCATGTCTAGGGAAGGGGAGGGAGTAGGGAGAGAGCCAGGAAAAGCTCATCAAGTGCTCTATGCATGTGTGTCCCTATCATTCTGAACTACATTATGATATGAAACTATATTGCATCAATAAAAGTATACTTTTTAAGAAAACAAGATTGTTTTTATATACTGTGTTAGTCAGCTGTCTACTGCTATGACAAAATACCTTGGGTAAACAACTAGAAAGAGAAAAAGGTTATTTGGGCTTATGGTTTCAGAGTTCCATTCCATGATCATTTGGCCCTCTTGCCTTTGAGGCAGAGGCAAGTCCATATATTGTGATGAAAGCACATGGCAGAGGAAACCACTTACTTGATGGCAGCTAAGAAGCAAAAAGGAGAAAGAAGGGCCTAAGGTCTTAATATCCCTTCACAAGGCATGTCTTCAATGACCTCAGGCCATACCTCCCAAAGTTTCCTCAACCTCCCAACAGAGCCACAGGCTAAAATTCAAGCTCTTAGCATACTGACCTTTGGGGACACTTACCATCCAAACCACATACATACAAATGATATATTTCACAGTGTCAACACATACAATAACATTGCTTTTACTACCAGTAACATGAGAAGGGTATGTAATTTTTTACAGTGATTATGAAATTTTTTAGGCAAAATATAGACCCAAACATCATCATGCTGTCCTCCTTGACAAGCTACCATCTGCTCACAAATGGAAGTAAAACTTAAAAGCATATTGTGTTTCATGTAGACATACACAGCTGTATTACAGATGGCTGTAGACATAGCACAATATGAACATAATTAAAAACACATAGGCCAAAGGCCCAAATTTCATGGTAAAAATCCTAATTTGGGAGGGGGGAGAAACATTCCCTGAATATAAGGCTTTTCAACATGCACAGAAGTATTGCTATCTACTTGTACATGAGTTTAGAAATAATTCTTAAGGAAGCCATTGCCAACTAAAGACGTTATTTTAGGACAAAATAAGAAGTGAAAGATTATATATTTGACTTTTTTTTTACAAGTTTAGTCATTAATAGGAAATCCTCAATGTATTGTTTTCTCCAAAAAAAATTAAACATCTTAAAAACAAAAACAAGAATATTGAACCAATGATAGATAAGGGAACATTTTTTTTTAACCCAGGGGCATTCTACCTTTGAGCTATACCTGCAGCCCAATTTTTTATTTTTTATTTTGAAACAGGGTCTCACTGAGTTGCAAGGGGCCTCACTATGTACCTGAAGCTGTCTGCAAACCATGCTCCTCCTGTCTCAGCCTCTTAAATACTGGGATTACAAGTGTGTACCACAACGCCTGGCAAGTGAACATTCATAACCTTATTTTTTATTATTTTTGAGGATAGGTTCTACCAAAGAAAGTTACTTATATGTAAGTAAAGTTCAACACTTAAGCCATACCAAAAAAAACCCATACACAAAGTGACTCTGAGCCCCTCCCCCAAATTAGACACATACAGAACTAGATATCTATTGCTTTGGCTGCCAAAAGGTCCCTCAAGTCCTTATCTGAGACACATCCCCCCATTTACAGGGAAACTGTTCTTTGCTCCATTTCCACAATAATGCTGCCAATCACAGCAGCCCAACTTGTCTGCACAGTTAACTGATTCTGAGTCAGGCATGTATCCCAAACTAAGCCAGGGCTTACCCAGAGCCCTACAGTGCTGAACTGGGGTAGCTAACCCTATGGTGGAGCAATGAAGGACAAGGCAGACCTCCTGCCAGAAGCCACATCTGCCACTAGGGGACAAGGCTGTCAGATGGATACATCCTGCAGAGGGCTCGCATGGTCCTGAGTGTTGAGTGGCTCCTGAGCCCCACATGCTCTTTGTTATGTAATCCAATAAGCAACCTTGCAGGGAGGTTGTTGGAGGCATGCTGGCAGGACTGAGAGTAAAGTGAACAAAGGCTTGATCCCTAGGTAGCTGTGTGACTTGCTGCAGGATGCTTAATTCTCAGCATCAGTACCTAAAGTGTAAATGAAACTACTACATATATTACAGCATTAATATGGGCTGCTTTCTCCAAAAAGTGACCACTTACATTATAATCACCTTACAATTATGCAGAATTCTGGGCTCATGTCCAGACCTTTTGAAATAAAAAGACTGCATTGTAAACAAATAAGCAAAGTACTTTCGTGGGTTTTGCTTATGCACACTGAAATGAGAATTTTTCTTTTCTCTTTTCTTTCTTTTTTTTTCTTTTTTTTTTTCTTTTTTTTTTTGGTACCAGGGATGAAACCCAGGGGCATTGTGCTTCTTTCTGAGCTACACTCCTAGTTCTTTTTTTTATTCTTGATTTTTAAACAGGGTCTCACTGAGTTGTGAAGGGCCTCACTAAGTAGCTGAAGCTGTCTGCGAACTGAGATCCTCCAGTCTCCACCTCCTGAATGCTGGGATTACAAACATGTGCCACCACGCCCGGCTTTGAACATAAGTGTAAAATTAATGCCAAACACAATTGGTAGCCCACACTAACTTTTATTGAATAGTTACTACTTCCTTCTACCAACAACAAACACTATCCTATTAAAAACAAAAAACCTCAAAGTCTGGTGAACTTGAAATTAGAGACAAAAGAACTCTCCAAAACAACACAAACTTGATACTGTAGAAATATAATAATATGCAATACTGAGAAAAAAGAATTACTATCAGTATCAGGCTATCTTAAGCTTATGATTGCTTATCAAGAGTCCGCTCAATTAAAGCAGTGATTCTCACTTGACTACATGATAGAATCCTTTGGGAAGCTTTTTAAAATCCCCATGTTCAAGGCTGCACCCAAACAAACCAGAGGCTCTGGATGTGGGATCCAGACATTCATATTTTTAAAAATTTCCCAAGTGATTCATTGTGCAGGCAAGGTATTTTTTTTTTAACATTTCTAGCAAGTATGGGGAGAGAATGTCAACTACATGCAGTGAGATAACTGGGAGAAAAATGTGGGTACCATTACACTAAGCAGGCATGATAATTTAATTGTTTTCTAGCCTCCGGAGTATGAAGAGAATAAAATCTTATATCCTTTTTTCTTTTTTTTTTTCTAAGAAGTAGATAAAATACTTTAAAAGTCTATCAGAAGATTTATACCTGCGAAATTGCCACACGCACACATACAAAGAATCTTTTCTGCCATGCTCATAGGTGGGTAAGCTGATATAATTACTCTAAAGAGCACTTCAAGATGGGCATGGTGGTGCACACTTGTAATCCCAGTACTTGGGAGGCTGAGACAGGAGGACCACAGGTTCTATGCAACCCTCAGAAATTTATCGAGGCTGTCAGCAATTTAGTTAGACTCTACATTGTTTGTAAAGGTGAGCAGTCTCTCGTGCTGCAACATAGCCATGATCACACAACGTGCCTCTGGGTATGTGCACAAGAGAAACCTTGATAGATGCATACAGAAGCCTTAAATACTTATAAACAGCTCTGCTCACAGAAGTAAAAATTAGAAATACTCCAAATGCCCAGCGACAGGAAGACAGGTAAATCATAGGACAAATTATACTATAATTTATGGACAAACTCCAGTATAATCACAAATGGAAATATTACATAGCAGTGGCAGCCTGGATAAAACTTAGAAACATAAGACTGACTGAAAAAAGCAAACTTCAAGAGACTGTATAGAAGCCCCTTTTATCTGGAATTTTTCTCTCTACAGCTGAAGTTACCAATGGTCAATCAGTGGTCTAAAAATAGTAAATAGAAGTTTCCAGAAATAAGTCATTTATAAGTTTAAAATAACCTTTATTACATGAATTGTTATGCTTATTCTATTTTATTTTCAATTGTCATGGTTAATCTCTTACCATGCCTAATTTACAAATAAAGCTTTAACATATATATGTATGTGTAAGAAAAAAAACCCATAGTATATAGTGTTCAGTATTATGCATGGTTTCAGGCATCTGGGAAACATCTTGGAAGTTATCCCCTGAGGATAAGGGATTTTATTTATTTATTTATTTTGGTACTGGGGATCCTGGAAGCCCTTCTACCTCCGGGCTATACTCCCAGACCTATTTTATATTTTTTATTTGGAATCAGGGTCTCTTAAGACAGCGAGGCTGGCTCCGAACCTGCGCAATCCTCCTGTCTCTGCCTCCCAAGCGCGGGGATTACAAACATGTGCCACCACGCCCAGCTAGGATAAGGGATTTTATAAGTCAAGGACTCAGGTTCAAAGCCAGACAAAAGGAGACAAAGCATACATGTAGATAAAGAGGGCAGCAAGAGAGGCTGACGATGGCCACCTGGGTGGCAGGAGGAGGAGGAGACGGCAAAGGAACAAGACAAGGAGAATCCCAGGGATGGACTTACAAATAATGTTCAGATGCTTAGATGAGGCAGTGTGTCCACAAGTATTCATTTAAATATAATTAAAACCAAAGAAGGCTGCGCACAGATGCGTGTCAGTTTGTGGTAAAGCAAGAATTGTGATTTCTTTAATACCACACAGCAGAGTTGCAAAGATTGGGGGAAAGGAATTTCACTGATTCTATTTAAAGTCATGTATTTAATTTTCTAGCATCATCTCATTTTCTAGGTTCCATCCCACTTTAGAAACAAGAATCTCAAAATGGCCAGGGTATGGGAGAGACCTGTCAATGGTGAAGCACCGTGGCCTCTTCACCTTGCTAGCCAAAAGTATCTCTGGTGCAGTTCACTAAGAGTGAACGGCTATGAAGGAAGGAAGCCCCCAAATACCCAAAAAATCAATGTCTACCTTTACAATTCCTGATTTGGTTTTTAGGGTTATATTTGCACAGTGTGTGTGTGTGTGTGTGTTTTACTGGGGTTTGAATCCAAGGTATTCTCCTCTCAGTTATCCCCCTATCCTTTTTTCTATTTTTTTTTTTTTTGAAACAGGGTCTCACTAGGTTGCTAAGAGTCTCACTATACTGCTAAGGCTATCCTAGAACCTGTGATCTTCCTGCCTCGGCCTTTCCAGTACTGGGATTGCAGGTGTCCACCACCATGCCTGACTTAATCCTTATATTTCTATAAGAAATTAATGTAACCAAATCTCTTGACGCAGCAGGAGTCATCTGATGGCATGACATATCGATGATCTGGATGGTTGGCTGGGGAGGAAAAAATTATTTATTTCATGATACCCTGGCCCAGAAGACAATCGACAGGAGCTATAAACATTATCATTCTCTCTTTCTCATCTCTACTTTTGTGATGTGAAATTTATCTGAACTATTTTGTCTTATCTCAAGTTCCTCCTTTTAAAACCAAGTGACAGGCTTAGTTCTTTTTCCATTAGAAACTTTTGAAGACACGTCTTGACTTTCAGGAAGCATTTGAATGCAGAAGCATAAGGTCAGCAGTTCTGACAGGCAGCCGACAACAGAGACCAGATTTGTTTAGCATTTGACTCAGCAGGTCTTTATAAGATCAATTTCATAGAGAAATTTTGAAGAGACTATTTCTCCTCCACGACTAGGCTCTTATTAATTTGAAGTCAGTGTTGCAGCTTTACCAAAAATAAGTTCTTAAACTCCTACTTGGTGTGATATAAAAATGAAAACAGTAAAACAGGTTTGCCTAAAGAAACATAACGGCCTGTTTTAGTGGTTCCCAGAAGGTAGGGGAGGGCTAATCCTCCAGCTCCCGAGATCCTGCTCAATAACATGCAGATTCTTAAGGCTTATGCCAGGCCTACTCATACAGAAACTGGAGGGGAGGGCCAGAAAGCTGCATTCTCCACAAACAGTTCAGGCCATTCCGATGCAAGAGAGTTCAGAAGAACTTTTGGTAGAAAATGCTATCCTACAACTTCCGATGGAAATCTGAAGGCGCATATGTTTGCTTGGTCCTGGACTCTCAACTTCGGGGGGTCTGAAGTGGTAACCACTCATCTCTTATCAGTAACATTAGAAATCACCTCACTTTTTCTTTATGTTTGGCTCCTACTGTTTGAAGTAAATCGCTGCTAAATAATGGTATTTTTTTTTAAACTCCAGTAAGAAAAAATCCCCCGTGCCAGGGAATTTAGTTCTTTGAACTCTTAGTAGATTAGGGCACCTGAACAGGTAAGATGTTGACCACTGCTTGGCCCTGTTCGCTGTCCACGTGTTAGAATAAACCTTGTCTTCTACCTGGTATCAAGCATCATTCAGAACGAGGCTTCTTCCCACAGCATCAAGAGATCAGGGAGAAGTCGCTCACTAAGTTCCTTTGTCTATAGGAATTTCCAAACATTTCCATCCAGTGTGTTATGAAAAGTGGGAGCCGGGAGGAGGCCATCATTTATGTTCATTCAAGTGATCCATCAACAAACTCCTTTAAGCTGGGCATGGTGACACACACCTGTAATCCCAGCACTTGGGAGGATGAGACAGGAGGGTTGCAGATGTGAGGACAGCCTCAGAAACGTAAGGAGACTCTCAGCCATCTAGGAGACCTTGTTTCCAAACAAAAACATAAAAAGGCCTGGAGGTGTGGCTCAGAAGTAGCATGCCCCGGCTTCAATTCCTGGCACCATAAAACTCCTTCAGTGGCATATTCTACGGTGTCAAATGCACTCAAATTTCTAATGCCCGTAGGTTGTAATAGGATCACAATGCTATTTGCTTAAAAGGCGTATACTAGATTTTAAAACTGAAAATAAGCTCTTTGGCTTAGATGTAGATTTCTCTTTCAAGTCTCCAGTTCTAGAACAGCTCATCCCAAAGCTCACAGCACATTTTTGTCAGTCCCCTGCCTGCCTCCCTCCTAACTGCCATTCCAGCTGGCATTTGCAGAGGTACCCAGCAGACCTCCTCTAGTCCCCAAGCTTAGCTTCCATTCAAGGAAGAAAGTCATCTCACGAAAGTTTCTTTCTTTTTCTGTGGACTATAATCTACAGAGGCAGGAATGTTTGCTGGGGAAAAATGAAGGTCAACAGAATAGGTTTTACTTCTATTTCTTTGGTTGGAGGGGTGAGCGGTGGCAGATTCAGGCCACTCTGTTTTACCAAGTTGGAAAACTCAGTAGTCTTAGTTCTCAGCAACATAGTGATAAGAACAGAATTTATAGCTCACACACTAAAAATCATGACAGCATCTCCCGATAATACCTTTATCTCAAAGTTTTCAATTTTATGGGATTTTGCCATGAGAAAATATCACTGAAATAAAACTTTTCCTCCCTTCTCCAAAGAAGTAAGTAAGGCCTATGATTATGATAAACTGTCTGTACTTCTCCTAATCCACAAATATCCCAACCCCAAGAGCCCTGCATTTCCAGTTTCCTTCATAAATGAAGACTTTTTAAAGTATGCTTTACTTTTTTTTTTAATGGTACTGGGGTTCCTGGAAACCCTTCTACCTCCATGCTATACTTCCAGACCCATTTCTTATTTTTATTTGGAAATAGGGTCTCTTAAGCCAGCGCAGCTGGCTTCGAACCTGCGCAATCCTCCTGTCTGCCTCCCAAGCGCAGGGATTACAAGCGTAGGCCACCACGCCCGGCTACTTTTATACATCAAATTAAACCATTTAATTGCTATTCTAACTTTCCATATACTAACCTTTTTTTTACCTCATTCTTTTAGTTCTTTTGTCTCCTAACAGTTGTGTTTGCTTTACCAATTCCCAGTGGGCAGAGATCCAAAAGGTAACTAACTCCTGGTGGCTTAGACGTTTTACCATTACAAAATATCTTTTCTGTCTACTTAGTAGTTTTGCATTAAAATTGCCTCATGATAATTCTGTCAGTCCTGATTTCTTTTTTGCTTGCACTTGCCTATAATTCAGGCCATCTATTCATTGTCAAAACTCAGCATCATTTTGTTAAGATGCTTTTCTTTTCTCTCTCTCTCTCTCTCTCTCTCTCTCTCTCTCTCTCTCTCTCTCTCTCTCTCTCTCTCTCTCCTCTCTCCCTCTCCCTCTCCCTCTCCCTCTCTCTCTCTTTGTGGCACTGGGGATTGAACCCAGAGGCTTTCTACCTCTGAGCTGTACCCCCAGTCCTACTTTATTTTTATTTTCAAACAGGGTCTTGCTGGGATGATGAGAGTCTCACTCCTTGTTGAGGCTGTCCTTGAACCTGCCATTCTCCTGTCTCAGCCTCAGAAATACTGGGATCACAGACATGTGCGTCACCACACCCATCTTGTTTAGGAACTTCTCTTGAAAACACGGGGTCTGCTTTTGTGTGTGTGGTAATGAGGATTGAACTAGGGGTGATTAACACTGAAATATACCTCAGCCCTTTTTATTTTGAATCAGGGTCACCCTAAGTGCCCACATGGTAGCCTCACACCTACAATCCTCCTGCCTCAGCCTCCCAAGCACTGGATTACAGGTGTACAGGCTTGGCTGAGAGTGTGTCTTTTAATAGAGAAAGTCAACATAGTTTTGCTAGTGTAATTTTTTAATCACAGTTTCTTGTTGATCATGTGTTCATCTCTGTTGTTGTTTTATTTCAAAACATCCATATGGATATTTAAAAAGAAGAAATTAAACAAGAAAGCAGAGTGAAATGCAGGCGCTTGTTCTAATCCCATATGTCTCTGTAAACTTGAAATCATTCAAATTGACATATTGTCATGAAAGAAAAAGACAGATTCACTGTTTTCTTCCCCTTTGTCTCCTTCATGCACACAATCTCTTATTTGTTAGCTTCATCATGTAACTATATTCCTAAATATCCATTTATCCAGAAACTAATTTAGTGCTGTGTGCATCTATGTTACGATCACAATGAACTGCATTATGATGTGAAACTAGAATGCACCATTAAAATTACTAAAAAGTACCACTCAACTACCCTTTAAGAAATGGGAGAAATATATGCCCTTATCCTTCACTCCACTTCTAGCCTCTTCATTCTCTTACATTTTATCACCTATGCCATTGTTTTACAACCTCAAATTTAAGAATATTTCCATTCTGTTCAGTAAATATATTTTCTCTCCATGCATTACATAGAGATTAATTATGAAAAATGAAAACCAATAAAATATGTATAATATTACAATGAGGTAAAAATATTTTCATTCAGTGCAGAATCAGATAGTGGAACTAAATAATTTAAAGATGACATATCGCTTTGACATTAACCAGTTAAAAGCCAGTACAGTCTCTTTTCTCATATGCCATCACTCAGAATTCTGTCACTTTAACTTAATTCATATTAAATTGGGATTTCCTTTAAAATGTTTGTTTTCCCAAGAATTTCAAATCACAAATCATTCTTGCTTCTTGTCAACAAATGTTATCTTTATGGCACCAAAATTATCTAGCAGGTCAGAATTCTGTCACTTTTTAACTGAATTCATATTAAATTAGAATTTCCTTTAAAATGTTTGTTTTCCCAACAATTTCAAACACCATTCTTGTTTCTTGTCAACAAATGTTATCTTTATGGCACCAAAATTATCTAGCTGGTCAGTTTGGGACAGCTCTACTATTCAGCCATATTTTCTCATGTTTAATGTCACTTTTATTGGTAGGTGATTGTTACATTTTCTACCTTTTAAAACTGCTCTTTTGACACAGTAAATATTCAAAGGAATCTTTAGAGATAAATTTTCTAAGTCCTTTCCTGTCTGAAAAGTTAGATGAGTCAACAGAAGTTTTTCCATTCAGAGTTTTAAGGTCAGAAACCAATCAGCAAATGTGGCCAATGATGGCACGAGGCCCCCAGACACAAAGCTCCAACTATGTCTAACCTTATCCCTCAAGGGGATCCCAGGGGCAAGGGCAGAAGCCAGCTACTCTGTGTGGGCTGTAGGAAGTGACTTATTCAGACCCACTTGTTTGCTTCTGGCTGACTACTCTCCTGACTCATCTGCTCCTTCACTTTCTACTAAAAAGATCTGATGCAAGTGCAGATTAGTTTCCAGAACAGGAAGGCATTAAGTATGAAGGTAAATATTACAAGGAACCTACACTATTTTGTGGAACCTTCCCAATTCCCTGACGTGTGGCTTGAGGCCTCATTTAGAAACCCATGCTCCTGTTAGGACATAAGTAAAGCTGGGGCCAATGTCATGACCAGCTTGTCTCTTTTCCAAAAAATGGCAGTTTTCAAATGAAAATCATATAGCCATTTCCCTCTACCAGATTCCTCCTGCTATGACATGGAGGTTTTTCAAGAGTCAGTTGGTAAAACAATTCTATTAATTTTTAAAAATGAACCATGACAGTGGGAGTTGACAAACTTAAAATTAGACCCACCCAATACAAATACACACTTAGATAACTTTTTTTTCCACTATTACATGTTTTTCTTCTCTCTCCAACTGAGAAAATGAAATCCCAAGTTTCTATTATGACTCTAATTTTTTTTTTTTTTTTTTTTTTGCGGGTCTGGGGGCACTCCGAGCCACACCCCCTGTCCTGTTTTTTATTCTTTATTTTGATTGTTTCCTTGGATTTTCTACTTTGATTTTGTATATTTTTTTATACTTTTTTCAAATTTTTTTTATGGGGCCGAGGATAGAACCCAGAGCTTTGCCCGTGCTAGGCAAGTGCTCTGCCACTAAGCCAAATCCCCAACCCCTATTCTTTATTTTGAAACTGGGTCTCACTTAAGTTGCAGAGGGCCTCACTAAGTAGCTGAGGCTGTTTGTGAACTGCGATCCTCTGGTCTCAGCCTCCTGAATGCTGGGATTACAAGCATGTGACACCACGCCCGGCTCTAATTTCATTACTCTATAAGTTAACTCTGGGCAATTATTTACAAACACTGTCATAAGAAAAGTAATATTAGACTTTCAATATTTAATGAGTAGGCAGCATGGGATGCAATAGCTGCACTGAACTTTTAAGATGAATATGATTGCAACTTAATTCTGGGTGGTGGGATTACAGAGGTTTTATGACTTTTTTAGTCCTTTGCTTTTTTTATTACTGCAATTGCCATTTATTGTTGGCAAAATTTAAAAGTAAAAATAGATTAGGAACAATTGTGGCTTACTATATCACTTTAGAGATTGTGGAAGCAATTTTATATCTCTATGCTCTCTGCTTAAGAAGAAAAAAAAAAAACTCTACAAAAGAGAAATGTCTTCCTGTAACAAAGGGCAGTCTATACTAAGAGCAGGCCAAGCCAGTATTTCCCAAAGCCTACAAGAATCACTGATAAAAAGCACTGATTGCCTGGAAATGTCTAAATACCTGATGGAAAGCAGTGTGACCATAAATCTCTACTCTGGTTCAAAAGGAAGCCAGCCCACGACACTCCCTCATTTCATACTGAGGCATGAATTGCAAAGGGAGACAGGAAGCAGTAGGGCACCCAGAAAAATGAAAAGGAAAATAGCTACTTTCTACTAAAAGGATCTGAGAAGGCGGTAACATACTCTTCCACCTCTGGCAGAGAAGAGACTTGAGTGAGTTTTGATTATCTGGAGAAGTGAGTTAAGGGCCTCAGTGACTCAGATAATCCTAGAACAATTCTAAGAAGGAAATCTGTGGATCTGGAGCTTAATGGAAAATCAGGGGTATTGCACCACCTGATAACTCTGTGTATGTGAAAATATTTAAAGATGGGTGATAATTCAGCAGTCATTTACCCTAAGACTCATGTGACACTCATGTGACTACCTCTCTAAAAGCATTATCACACAGGAAAAATCTGAATCAACATTCTCTTTGACACTATTTATTTTGCCTGGAGAATCCTAGTTTGGCAGAAACTAAGGTTTTAATTCAGGCACCATGTGACAGCCTACCTCAGTGGTGGATATTTTACATGTCTGGCAGTTCTGCCATCTGGGATTGTAAAAGCAATTATTACATATCACATTTTTAAAAAGCCTAACTATTGTGGTTAATGGTGCCTCTACCTGACACAGTTAGGATAAATTTCCAGATACCAGGATATGCCAGAGCAGAATATTACCTGGAGCAGTTGTAGTTGTTGGTGTATGTGAAGTTATAATTTTGTGTGAACAGCTGCCTACTCAAATTGCTGCTGGAGCTGACACTGTATAAAGCACCTACTATAGAGAAAATGGAGATCTAGCATGCACATGAGCATTTGTCATGGTGCATTCCTTACCCATTGGATCACCTAGCAAAATTATAGGGCCAAAAGGCAGGGTAAATAAAGGTGCCATGATGTGGAGTCCATTTTTATTATTTGTCAGTGTTGAAAAGTCATGAGTTGCTCAATACAGCTGAATAGGGATATAACTCTAATCAAGGGCAGGAGATTTCTTGCCATGTCTGGACTCAAAGAGCTGTATCCTATATGATTTTGCCCTAGAATTTCCGTTATCTGCTGTAAAATGCTAAAGTGATAATAATATATGAAAACTATAGGCGTTAAGGGAAATTTCTAATGCCAGCACAACTCCTGTAGTATAGGATGAGATAAGGAGAAAGAGGAGGAGGAGGAGGAGGAGAGGAGGGGAGGAGGAGGAAGAGGAGGAGGAGAAGATGGAGGAGGGGAAGAGGAGGAGGAAGGGAGGAAGAGGGGAGGAGGAGGGGAGGAGGAGGAGGAGGAGAGGAGAGATGGAGGAGGAGGAGGAGGAGGAGGAAGAGATGGAGGAGGGGAAGAGGAGGAGGAAGGAAGGAAGAGGGGAGGAGGAGGGGAGGAAGGGGGGAGGGGGAGGAGGAGGAGGAGGAGGGACTGTTCACATTCCCATATATGCACACAACACACACTATACCACACTCTGAAACCTTTATCATCATTATTATTATTTACTTTTATCATGCATTCTAACTATATATCCTAGTGATGTTCAAAGGAATACAAACATACCTGTATACTGCACTTGTTGTCTTTCCCTCTGCATCTCATCCTGCCCTCCTCCTCCCTACCCACATATGTTGGTGAGACTGGTAGTGACACCTTCACGTATGGATGTAGCTTTATTTGATCTGTTTCCTCCTCAATCCTCATTTCCCCCTCCTTCTCTTCCTTAATATCCTTCCACTCTTCTCCTGGTTTTCTCATTTTTCCAAAGTCCCTTTTGTTTTCTATTTTCTCTCTACCTTCCACATATGAAAGAAAACAAATGAACCTTGACTTTCTGAGACTGACTGATTTAACTTAACATAATATTCTCCAGTTCATTCATTTTCTAGCAAATGACACAATTTTGTTCTTCTTTATAGCTGAGTGAAACGCCATTTTGTATACTTATCACATTTTCTTAATGCATTCATCTGTTGATGGATACCTAGGTTGGTTCTATAACTTGGATATTGTGAATTTTTCTGTAAAAATATGGGCATGCATATATCACTATAGTATTATGACTTTAATTATTTTAGAAAGATACCAAGAAATGGTATAACTAGGTCATACGATGGCTGCATTCCTAGTCTTTTAAGGACTTTCCATCTGATCTCCATAGTGGTTGTCCTAATTTATACACCCACCAACAGTGTGTAAGAGTTCCTATTTTATTTCTCCACATCCTCATCACCTTTATTATTGTTTGTATTCTTGATGATTGTCATTCTAATTGGAGTGAGACAGAATCTCAGTGTAGTTTTGATTTACATTACAAGGGAACCTTTCAATTTTCTTTTCCTAAATTGACCAAAATAACTTTCTTACTCATAAAACAAACATGAACATACAACAAACAAATAGCTCTGAGTTGGATCCTACACCCAGCCCAACTGATGTCATCATATGCCATGTAGATGCTGAAAACTTAGAAAATACATTTTAGAAATAAAATGTTTCAGGTTGTTAACCATAAGATCAAAAATAGACACTGAACATGAGAATTTAAAAAGCAATAAAAATAAAGTCAAATACAGTAAGTAGTATGTATATGTGCTTCAAAGTCTAAAGCTGAAATTTTAATATTAAAGCCATGGCCAGGGATAAATTTTTTTTCAAGGAACAAATCTTTCTGAAACAGTAGCCTAGCAATTTGGGGGTGTGGTTAAAGGGGGAATCAAGTTACTCCTAGTGGGGAAAGTATTGATTTTAATGCTTTGACCTCTATAACTATGAATGGATCAAATCAGCAAGAATCTGAATCACCAGATTCTAGTAGTCAAGACCTCCAAGGACTTGACTACTACCAAACTGTTTAGATCCTGAATTCCAAAACCACTTCTCTCCACCCCGACAACAACCACATGTATATCTATATCTATCATCTTTACATACATATACAGTCACAAAGGCATACAGATTCCACATTCTAAAACATGGAGAGAGAGCCATACATACAGAGCCACCATGGGGTAAGACAGCAGTGTCCACTTTAGTTGTTAGAGCAGCAGGACCTGTAAGAAGTCATCAAGGTGCCAGGTAACTATGAGAGCCTCCATTGCCATCTTGCTTCTATCACTGTTTCTACTCATCTCCTCTCTCACGACTCCTGTTGATGTGACCATCGCCTCCCTATTAAAATGTAAATGTGGCTGATGCCAAGAAATGATGAAAAGATAATGACCTCAGGCAGGCTAGTGCAAAGTCATTGATAAGCAATCAAAGACAGTAGATGGGAGCCAAGGAGCCCATGGTAAAATATGTGGGAAAGGCAAAGACTCCATAAATAAACACAACATAAAATATAAGCAAAAAAGAACACCCAAGGTATGGTGTCTAGATCTAGACAGGAATGAAGAAGAGTGAAGTCAGGTCAAAGCAGAGCCACCATGTGAGTAGTGCTCCCCATAGTTGCACAATACGGCAGCCTTGATTGAAAAGCATAAGAGTGATTTAAGGGAAACCTTAGAGAGTAAAAACTTAGAAGTCCAGGTACATAAGAAGACTACTAAACACCATTGTTCCTAAAGAGAGAGCCTGAAGCATATCAGCTTGGCCATGTGGCCATGAGTCCCATGCTGAACTGCTGGTCTGTGACCCTCCTGCACCCTCCCCTGTCAAACTTATTTTAGTCACCCCTCTGTGTAGGAGATATGCTACCATGTCTTTGAGCAGGCGGCAGCTTCCATTTAGAAAGATTTCCTCCAGTGGAACCTTGGGCTTCCTTAAATACAATCTATGCATTCTCTCCTCTAGGAAGACTTTCTTTATCTCATTCATTTATACCAGGCTATGATATTCCTTGGGTCCCTATGGTGTATACTTCTGTTGCAGCACGTATAGCATATGTCTATTTATCTTTTGTTGCACTAAATAGTGAACCCCATTATGATTTACAATCATCTTTATGTTCCATGGGTCCAGAACAAAGGAATGTCAAATAAGAGGCAATTAACATATTGTTGAGAGTGGTATCCTGTCACTCACCTCAGGAAGCAATGAATAAACACAAGAGATAACACTTGGTACTGATAAACACCATGAAGAAGAACAAAGTTACCTAAGAATCTGAGAGTGCTGGGAGGGGGGTGGTGGAGGAGCCTGATGGGTAGGGCGAGGACTCCCCTTAGAAGATGACATTAAAGCCATCACTCAAAAAAACACAGAAGACCTCATTAAGTGCTGTGTGTTGGGTGGCCCTATCACTCTGAACTACATCATGAGACGTAAATGCACCAATAACAGCATATATGTAAAACATGGAAAAATATAGAGATAATGTTACTCGAGAGTTTTAATGTATGTTTGGAAGAAATGACTTGGTAACCCACATGGGGTAGAAGATGAGAACTCCAGAGACCTGATTCCAGATCATGGAGAGAGTTGGTTTGCTTCTGGAACATAGTAGAAAGAAGAGCAGTAAAGGAAGTGGACCAAGGAGACAAGGGAAAGGAAGGGAGGCTCAATGGTAGGGAACAGGACCTCTTTGTGACTCCTGACCCAGATGTCAGTGAAGTCTCTGGACCATGAGATTTTTGGTGGGTACATAGAACATTGCAAAGAGTACACATGGCTCTAGAGGCCAAAATTCAGGCATATGCTGGCTAGACTCAGCACAGGCAGGTGGAGCATAAGTTAAAGAAGGCAGGCAGGTGAGATTCATCATGGGTAAGTGGGAAGCAGACAACCTAGAATCAAGTCTGGACTAAACAGGAGACCAGCACATAGCAGTTGAAGAGGACAGGAAGGTCCATGAAAAATCAGCCTTGTCCAGCAACTCTTACAAAGATGATTCCCAAATTTAAGTGGAACATCTATATTTACTCAAACATAACTCGAGAATATAGCCCTGAGTTGCCTTTATTAAGACACAATTCAACCATGTACAATTTATAACAGAATTTCTTCTCATGATATACATTTAAACCTTGACTACAAATAATAAGCAAACATTTATTTTGATTTTCCAAAACACCTACAGTTCACACAATATATCTGCATGATTTTAAGAAAAACACAGCTCTGATCATTTTAGTCAGTTTCCTATCATGCAAAATTCAAAGGCAGAATTTTCTGAATCTAAGGCCATGATCTTTCTTCTTATCACTGCCCAAAGCAAGTCTGATGTAGCAAACAAGGGCCAAAATTGCCCCTCTAAGAATCTAAAAATAAGTGTAATCAGGGTTTGGCTAAGAGAGGTAAAGTCTAGAAGGAAAGGAAGTTAGGTTGGTCAGCACCCCAGGAATGGTATCCCATATTACTCTACCTACCTTCTACCACCACCATCTCCACCAGGCCCTACCTACATCTGTGTTTGCCTTTCCCTTCATTCTTCTATTCCATTACCATCCTACAGCTGTTCCTTCTTTGGCCTCCTATCCATCTCTCCAACATGTCAAATTCTTTCCTTTTGCTGTTTCTTCTTTCAGGGACAGTCTCTCCAGTGATCTTCAGAGTTGCCTTCTTTGCATTATACAAGTGACTCAAAACCTGACCTTCAGGGAGACCTTTCCAAGGTCCACTGATTAAAGAGCAGCAATACCAAGTCATTGTTGACCATGTTATCCTTTTATCTTCTGATTACCTATTTATTTTTTCCTACCACTCCTATGCCTCCAGACACAAAACAAGAATTTGTGCTACCAGACATACACTAAACTGTTTCATTTACTGCTCTCTCTGCAGTGGCTGGGATAATGTCTGGCACACGGCAGACACTCAACAATTACCAGAATTTATACCTCCTGAGAAGTGGCATAAATATGCTGGATTAGCAATAAATTTTTTTGGCAAATAATTCTTCTCCCAAAACTCCAGTTTCTGTTAAATTTAGATTTGGAAAGGTAATAGAATACCCAAAGCCCAGATCTCAGTTTCAATATCATTCTCCAATAAAATGAGCCAGGAGAAATAGAAGATATTATACAATTTGGCAGAAAATATACAATATGATCTTGTAGCATATTATAATTCAAGAAAGTAAAGAAGCGTTCAAAAAACAAACACAATGCTAGGGGTAAGTCAAAGGAACATGGGATCCAACTAAGATAATTCCCAATGGCCAGAGCTAGGACAACCAAAGCAAAAAACGATTGTATTATGACCTAACATATGAAATAAATATTTGTGAATCCAGACTGAAATACATGGCGGAATAAATAAAGGAGAAAGATACAGACTTCCCATGCAGAAGATTTCCAATTAATTCATGTAGATATTCTGACTGCCAGGAAGCAAAGCATAACCCCTTACTCAAGTATGCCTCCACATAGAGGCTTTCTTCCAAAGAGCACAGTAATGGAAAGGAGAATATAATAGCAACCTGAGAAGCATGACTTTTGCCAGGTGACCAAAGTCAGCATCAACAGTGACGACTCATGATCACAGTATGTTCCTTTGAGATAGATACAAGGCACTATACCTCTGTGGTCTTTACTACCCCAAAATCTCTAACTCTGGTCTAATCATGAGAAAAACATCAAGTGAAGACCTATAGGAGAAATCCAAAAAAATACCTGAACAGCATTCCTCACAGCTATCAAAGCCATCAAAACCAAGGACAGTCTAAGAAACTGCCATAGTCCAGAGGAGCCTATGGAGACATGAGGACTAAATATGATACTAATGTCCTGGATGGGATCCTGGAATTGAACAAGTGCACTAGGTAAAACTAAGGCAATCTGAGTAAAGAGTGGGCTTTAATATACCCAGATTTGTCCACTAATTTAACAAATGCACCATACCAATGTAAGATATTAATAATAAGAGAAAATGAGTATGAGGCAAGTGGGAATTCTTTGTGCTTATCTTCATAACTTTTCTGTAAATCTGAAAATGTGGTTTAATTTATATAAAAAGTTTATATTTTAAAAAGCAGTGAAATTCCAGAATGATGGTGCATGCTTGTAATCCCAGCATTCAGGAGGCTGAGACAGGAGGATTGTTTTTTGAGGACAGCCTCAGCTACTTAGTGAGGCCCTTTGCAACTCAGTGAGACCCTGTTTCAAAATAAAGAATAAAAAATAGGGCTGGGGGTGTAGCTTGGAGGTAGAATGCCCCTGGGTTCCATCCCCAGTATCACAAAAAAAGCAATGAAGATTTTAATACTTGACTTAATAACAATACTAGCATTTAGTCACATATGATTTTACAGGCCATTTTTTTTAAGCCTACTGTAATTCTGATTACTCGGGAGAAGACCAGTTTTGAGGAGATAACCAAAAAATGACCACATTTATCTGGATTAATATTTAGTAGAGAAAGGAAGATTTAAAAGAAGAGTTACCAAGGGAATATTTGTTCTGCCTCATGACAAAATATGTTGTGAGGAATAAAAATTAAAATGGTATGACTTAGGTCCAAAAGAATATAAAAGACTGAAGAGAACAAGTTAGATAGTACTGAAAAAGATGCTGAGACAAACGAAAGAAAATGCATGTGTGTTTAATGTGATAAAGAAAGCATCGTAAATCACTGAGAAAGAGATGGATTGTTTAATTAGTAATTTGTGGAAAAATTCAAAATATTCTTACTGCAGAGCACTAAATACTTTATGGAACTCAAAGGGGGAAAAGTAAAACTTGAGAACACAAAGAGACTTCTAGTTACAGTTCCAACATATAAAGAGCTGGGAAGTTATCACTCCATCCTTGAATCAAGAATTTTCTGATGAGATTTTTGGACCATTCTAAGACCTGAGATGGCAGGGGAAACTGTGACCACAAAATCTGGAGAGAAGGCAATTGGGTGACACATAGCTGTGATCTTCTTACCTAGACCAGAAGCTGCTGGAGTCATAAGCTGGCAGAAACATTTGAAGAGTAATTCTCCCAAATGGTAGAAGCAGAATGTGGGATACTTGGGAATGAGAAAGTCTTAGAGTCTGAAGTCTTAGATCTTCATCCTTTAGTGGGTTTAGGCTCCCAAAATCTCCTAGATCTCCTTAACACTCTAACAGAGATTTAAGAGTCAGCTTAAATTTAAAGAGTCAGCCACCACAACACAGCCTGGGTGGCTTGAACAAAAGAACTTATTTTCTCTAAATTCTGGAAGCTGGAAGTCCAAGGTCAAGATGCCAACAGGATCAAATTCTAGTGAGAATCCTCTACCTGGCATGCAGACAGCTAATATCTTGCCTTTTCTCAGTATGGAGAGAGAGAGAGAGAGAGAGAGAGAGAGAGAGAGAGAGAGAGAGAGAGAGAGAGAGAGAGAGAGAGAGAATACTTTATAAGCAAACCCACTGGTGTCTCTTCATACAAGGGCACTAATTCCATCAGGCCAAGACCTTACCCACATGACCTCATCTATCTCTAATTACCTCACAAGTGCTTCATTTTAAAATATCATCACACTGAGGCTTAAACATATAGATTTTAGGGGAACACAAACATTCAATCTATAATAATAGCCATTGTAGAATCTGCCCAAAGGATTCTCCATAATGAAAATGTACTTTCCACAGTAGAATCCAAACCAACTTTACCAGAAACTTATTATGCTTGGAATAAGGACATTTCTCCCTCTAGCCTTCCTGAATCATCTAAGGGAGCTTTTAAAAAAGCCAAAAAATACTTATGAAGGACACAGTTCAGAAACACAGGCCCACTGACAGACTGATATTTAATTATGAGATTATAAAATGCTTCTCCTTCCCCACAACTAAGAATCATATTTTACCAAGATAATAAAAATAAATTAGGCGATTATAGTTGAAAGAGCTATAATATATGGACTCTACCTGAAGAGTTCTTAGAGAATACCAAGAAAAATAGGGGATACTATATAGACACACACACACACACACACACACACACACACATATATACACACACACACACATATATACACACACACACACATATATATACACACACACACATATATATACACACACACACACACATACACACACACACACACACACACACACACACATATATATATATACACACACACACATATATACAGGACAACTATACACTAGATTATTTTTCAAAAAAGTCTTCACATTAAAGACCTATTGCCTAAGCCATTATAGTTCAACCTTCAATACAAGTTACAAGACATATAAAAAAGGCAAGAAAAACACAATTTGACGAGACAGAGCAATCATCAGAAGCAGGCAGATGTTGGAATTATGCGACAGAGAATTTAAAATAACTATGATTAATACGCGTTAGTCATGGTTCTTCAGAGAAACAGAACCAGTTGGATAAATATATAGCTGGATAAATGAGAGGAAACTTAATGGGGGTACTAGCTGTAAATATGAGGCTGAGAAATCCCATAAGATGACATCTCCAAGCTGGAGAACCATAGAAGCAGGGAGCATGGCTAAGTCTAAGTCCAAAGGCCTAAGAACCAGAGAACTGATAGTGTAACTAATAGCCTCAGTCTGAAAATCTAAAAGGATGGGTTTCTGATACAAGATCCAAAATCTGAAAGGAAGAAAATCTGAAATTCTGATGTCCATGTTCAGGAGAAGATGAATCTCCAGCCTTAGAAGAAAGAGTGAGAGAGTATGTGAATCTGTCTTCCCCCTCCCTTTTTGTTCTATCAGGGCTCTCAACTGATTGGATGGTGCTCTTCTACATTGGGTGGGGGTGAAACATTCTCATTAACTGATTTGAAAGCCAGTCTCTTCTGGCAACACCATTATAGACACACGTAGAAATAATGCTTCATAGCCAGGCATGACGGTGCATGCTTATAATCCCAGTACTTGAGAGGCTGAGATGGGTTAAAAGCCAGCATCACTGACTTTTAGCAAGGCTCTTATCAATTTAGACCATTTCCAAATAAAATAGGTCTGGGCGTGTAGCTCAGAGGAAGAATGCCCCTGAGTTAAATCCCCAGTACCAGAAAAAGAAAAAGAAAGAAGCAATGCTTTACCAGGTATCTGCCTGTCCTTAATCCAGTGAAATTATCAAATTGACACCTAAAATTAACCATTAAAACACTGATAGAAGTAGTAGACAATACAAAAGAACAGAGGTAATATTGGCTGATTGATAAACACTCCAGGAAGGAACCAGAAGTCAACACTAGATATAAGGCCCACTGCAACTTAAATAAAGAATGTATTTGATGAGTTCATGAGACTAGCCATGGCCAAAGAAAGAATCAGTGAGTTTGATGATAAGTCAACTGACTCTTACCAAATGGAAATACAAAGAAGAAAAAGGGAAAGTGGTGGGGAGGGGATAGAAGAATGATGAGAGAATAAAAAGAAGAAGAGGAGAAAGGAAAAAGAGAAAGGGAAGAGGAAGAGGAAGGGAAAGAGAAGAGGAAGACAAAGGGGAACAAAGGGGAAGGAATATGATGAAGAAAAAAACTCTACAAGAACTGAGGAATAATTTCAAAGATACAACCTACATGTAATTGAGTAAAATACTTAAATAACGACAGAATTTTCCAAAGGAAATGACACACCAAAACAGCAATAAAAGAAGTTTAAAGAATTTCGACAAGCTGATAAATGTAAAAAAAAAATCACACCTAGCCTATTATTTTCAAATAGTGAAAAACCAAAGTCAAAGAGAAAAATGTTGAAAGAAGACACAAGGAGACATTCTACTATAGAGAAATTAGAATTAAGATACATTAAACTTCTTTTTAGAAACCGTGCAAGAAGAAAATGAAGTAAAATATTAGTGTTGGGGTAGTGATTCCCCCCAACTTAGAATTCTGTATTCAGCAAAATTACCCTTTAAGGGATAAGAAAAACTAAAGACTTTCAGATAAACAGAAATGATGGAACTGATATTGCCAGTAGATCTTTCCTCAAAAAAATGGTTTTTGAACCATATGATCTGGCTAAACCACTCTTGGGTATCTTTCCTAAAGGGCTGAAACCTGAGAACTACAGTAATATATGCATACCCATGTTTATAGCAACACAATTCACAATAGCCAAATTATGAAAGCAACCTAGGTGTTCATCAATATATGAATGGATTACAAAATTATGGGAAATACACACAATGGAATTCTACTCAGCAATAAAGAAGAATAAAACTATATCATTTGCAAGAACATGAAAGGACCAAAAGAGCATTATGTTAAGTGAGATTAGCCAATCACAGTGAGTGAAGAGTCATATGTTTTCTCTAATATGTGCTGGATAGGGAGTAATTGGGAAACAACAGACTCCAGATAATGAAGTAGAGCCAGGGAGGAGATCTAAGGGTAAAGGAGGAAGATAGAAGTTCATTAATGGAAATACTACCATCAATTATGTGTATACATGTGAACATACCATGTCAATAAAACTAGACATACAATAAATCAGTGGAAAACACTACAAAGTAAAAAATATTAATTCTCTTAATATATAAACAGTAAAAAATTAACTGAAGGAAACATCTCTAATATCTCAATGTAAAATTGGATAAAGGGAATAAGAATAATTGAGTCATAAGTACAAAACAATGATATACAAATATATCTGTTTAGCCTTGGTAATAATTTTAACATATGAATAAATTTCAATAAAAATTTCAGATATAAAGTTGATTTAAAAATGTAAAGATAGGCTAGGTGTGGTGGTGCAAGCTTGTAATCCCCGTGCTTGGGAGGCGGAGACAGGAGGATCATGCAGGTTCGAAGCCAGCCTCACTGGCTTAAGAGACCCTGTTTCCAAATAAAAATATAAAATAGGTCTGGGAGTGTAGCCCGGAGGTAGAAGAGTTTCATCCCCAGTACCACCAAAAAAAAAAAAATGTAAAGATAATCCTTATAAGAAATAAGAGCAATGTGACAGATATTGTCCCACATTGTTTGAAAGCAATAGACAGATATAGAAAAATTCTAAAACCATTAATGTTTATACTCCTCTTTGACCTATACTTCTACCTCTAGAATTCTATTTGAGAAAAAAGCTTATTCTTAAATCATATAAAATATTTTTGCAAAGATATTCAGAACTTCATGTTTATAATAACCTCAAATAGAAATGTAGGATATGAGTATATCATTAAATAAGGTATGAGATAGCCATGCATTATGACAATGTAGAACTATTGGAAAATTAATAACTAAATGTTTAATATGAAATTTTTATTATAAATCCTGGTGATCAGACAGTAAACAAAACCTTGTACAGAGAATATTTAAAGATATAAAATTCTGAATACATTAACAGATTACATATAAAATGTAAACACTTCAAAATGTTAGCAAACAAAAAGGTCAAGCAGATTATCATTAATTTCCATTTACATTCTATCATAAGCATTTATTGAGTTCATTATTAGAAAAAGTTAATAAAATTTTCTGTATCTTTAAAGCTTTGAGAGTAGGAAGAAGATAAGTAATACATTCCTTTAGATTTTATAGTTTCTAAAATATACTATTATAATATCTATTCTAGTATCTTAATGTAGCAATAGCTGCCATGACCACAGGTTGTAGAAAAAGGTGTATGGAATTTAGCTAAGAGTGGTGTTGCATACATATCTTCCCACAGCTTAGAGGCTAAGACAGGAGGATTGTGAGTTCAGGACTAGTCTCTCAACTTAGTAAGACTCTGCCTCAAAATAAAAGATTAGAAGGGTTGGGGATATAAATCAGTGGTAGAGTTTCCCTGGGTTCAATCCCAACTATCTCTCTCTCTCTCTCTCTCTCTCTCTCTCTCTCTCTCTCTCTCTCTCTCTCTCTCTCTCTTCCACACATGCACGAACACACACACACACACACACACACACACACACACACACCTAGAATTTTATCTACAAACCCCCAATACAGTAGCCTTTCCATGGCCATACACTGATAGATATAAAAACTAATCTTCCTGAAAGAAAATGTAAGCAGGATGGTAGAATAGGAAGCCTCAAATCTCTTTTCTCCACACAGATACTGGCTTGCCAATATTCAGTCCAACAATCTCCAGTCCAACACTACACAGTCCAAAAAGCCTTTATGAGACCTCCAGGAACCAATTAAGAAGTCAGAATACCCCCAGGCAACACAAAGCCATGAACAGTAGAGTTGAAACAGGTAGGAAAAGTCATTGTATTTCATTGTTAGCTTTTACTTCAGCTGGCACAACTCAATGGGATTGGGGAAAAATACACTACTAAGGCTTTTTTCTCCCTTCTCAGGGAAAGAAAGGAGTGAAATGTATACCCCACATTCCAAATTTTCAGGAGAATGCCTGAGGGACTCATTTTTTTCTGTTGCCTAATCCAGAGTTCTGATGGGGGACTAACAAACTCTGGATGTCTGAGGTCACAGACAACAAAAGATGACTTGGTGGCTTGTTGCTTTAGCAGAGAACTTGTAATACTTCAGAGCAACACTAGAGGGAGAAGGGATTAAAAACTCCAAGAGTTGGCAAACCTCTAACTGAAATTGTACCTACAAACCCAAAGGAAATAAATCTCCAGAATAGGCTGGACAGGCCCTCAGAATTTCTAGCTAGGCTAACTGGTAAATGTCTTTCCCTGTATAAAGTAAGTCTATAAACACTGGGAGAACTGGCTATATTTTAAATGCTCAAATTATAGCCAAGAAAAAAGCAAATGAAGAAATAAGGAACCATGGCCCAATCAAAGGACCATAATATATTACTAAAAACTGATCAGAGAAACAGAAAGAAATATGATCTATGAACTAGCTGACAAAGCTTTCAGAACAGCTATCTTAAAGAAACTCAGTAAGTCAAAAGAATACACAGACAACTAAACAAAATCATGAAAATGAAGAATGAACAAATGAGGGTATCAATAAGAAGGTAGAAAAAAGAAAAAGGAGCAACTGAAAGTCTGGAACTGAGAAAATATAGTAAGTTAATTGAAAAAAAGGAGGACTTAATAGCAAGCTTCACAAAGAGTAAGAAAGAATCAATGAACTTAAAAACAGGTCATTTCCAGTCTGAGGAGCAAAATAATTAAATACCATCAAGTAAATCAACATATACTATGTATTATGACAGTCCTAGAAAGGGGAAATAAAGAGAAATAAGCAGATAAATTATTTGATAGAAATAATGACCCAAGAACTTCCCACATCCAGAAAAGAAATATCCAAATTCAAAAAGCTCAGACTTTAATGAGGATAAGACCAAATAGCCTACACTGAGGCACATTATAATCATACTGTCAAGTTAATAAAAGACAAAGAGATAATTTTGAAAACAGCAAGAAGAAAAGTGACTCATCTTATATAAGAGGCTTCCATAAGATTATCAGCATATTTCTCAGCAGAAACCTTATAGGCCATAAGAAAACAAAATAATATATTCAAAATGAAAAACAAAAAGTTTGGCAACCAAGAATATGAGGTCCAACAAACTAGCCTTTCAATAATAAAGAGAAATGAAGACTTTCCCACATAAATAAAAGCTAAGAGAGTTCATCACTGCCTTACCAAAAAATGCTAAAGGGAGTCCTTCAAATGAAAAGATACTAAACCAATATAAAAACATATAAAAAAGCTGGGCATGGTGGCAAAAGCTTGTAATCCCCGTGCTTGGGAGGCGGAGACAGGAGGACCATGCAGGTTCGAAGTCAGCCACGCTGGCTTAGGAGACCCTGTTTCCAAATAAAAAAGTATAAAATAGGTTAGGGAGTGTAGCCCGGAGGTAGAAGGGCTTCCAGGAACCCCAGTACCACCAAAAAAATACATATAAAAACATGGAGCTCTCTAGTAAAGGTAAATATATAGATAAAATTAAATCTTATAAAATTAACTATTAAATTCTGTAAGAGATACACAATAAAAAAGAAACCATTTGTGAAACTGATAACATAAAGTAGTAGGTGGGGCATAAGAGAACAAATTTTTTTATGTAATTAAATCTTTCCTAATCAGTTATTATTTAAATGTAAATGAATTAAATTCTCCAATCAAAATAAATGTCATGGGTGAATAGAAAAAAGACTTTTATTGTGACTTTTATTGTGAATTGTGCTGCTATGAACATGGGTATGCATATATTACTGTAGTTCTCTCATTTCAGTCCCTTTGGAAAGATAAACAGGAGTTGTATAGCCAGATCATATGGTGGATCCACTCCCAGTTTTCTGGCCAGTATTTGGGAGAGGCAGAGATCCAATCCAATCCACCTTAAATTTTTGAAGAAATATCTCCAAAGGTAGACTGCTAATCCTGCACATGCTTGGGAATTCTAGAAAACATGCTATGTGGGTAAGGTGTTCAGGAGAGAACCAAGCTGCCATGCGGCGAGGCCAGTGTCAGGACCTGTGAGGCCAGGATCGGAGCCTGCCATGCAGCAAGGCCAGTGCTGGGGCCTCTGATGCTGGGATCATCAGAGCCTGCCATGCAGTGAGGCCGGTTCTGGGGTCAGTGAGGCCAGGATCTGAGCCTTCCTTGTGATGAGGCTGGTACTGGAGCCAGCGAGGCTGGTATTGAAGCCTGCCATGTGGTAAGGCTGGTGCTGGGGCCAGTGAGGCTGGGATCAGAGCTTGCTGTGAGGCAAAGCAGGTGTTGGGGCCTCTGAGGCTGAGATCAGAGCCTGCTGTGCGGTGAGGCAGGTGCCGGGGCCAGAAAGGCCAGGATTGGAGCCTGCTGGGTGGTGAGTCTGGGGTCAGGGCCTGTAAAGCCGGGATCAAAGCCTGCCATGTGGCAAGGCCAGTACCAGGGGCCAGCAAGCTGGGATCAGAGCCTGCCATGCATGCTCCTGTCTCCGCCTCCCAAGCTGGGCCCCTGAGGCCAGGATCATCAGAGTCTGCCATGCAGTGAGGTCAGTTCTGGGGTCAGTGAGGCCAGGATCTGAGCCTGCCTTGTGGTGAGGCTGGTGCCGGGGCCAGCAAAGTTGGGATCAGAGCCTCTCATGTGGCAAGGTTGGTGCTGGGTCCAGTGAGGCTGGGATTGAAGCCTGCCATGAGGCAAGGCTGGTGCTGGGGCCTCCGAGGCCAGGATCATCGGAGCCTACCATGTTGCAAGACTGGTGCTGGGGCCAGTGAGGCCGGGATCAAAGCCTGCCATGAGGTGAGACCAATGCCAGGGCCTGCCAGGCTGGGTTTGGAGCCAGCCGTAAGGTGAGGCTGGTGCTGGGGCCAGCGAGACCGGGATCAGAGCCTACCCTGAGGCAAGGCTGGTGTTGGGGCCTCCAAGGAATGGAATTGGAGCCTGCCATGTGGTGAGGCTGGTACCAGGGCCTGTGAGGCCAGGATAGGAGACTGCCATAAGGCAAGACCAGTGCTGGGGCCTCTGAGGCTGGGTTCAGAGCCTGCCGTGAAGGGAGGCTGGTGCCGGGGCCTTCAAGAGTGGGATCGGAGCCTGCAATGCGGCATCCAGAGGGAAATATCACAGAAAATAAAAAATCAGATGCTTCCCCCATATGCAAAAACTGAGAAGAAATTGGTAATAGGAGGAAATCTAGTTTAAGAAGGGGCCCTATGGAGGAGTAATTAAGGTGACTTATCAGAGGGGCGGGAGGGGGAAGATGGAATCTCTTTAAAGCACAGGATGTACTTAAACAAATTTATCAAAGCCAATCACTAAATCAAGCATGGGATCAAGGGAGGGGGAGGGAATGAGATGGGGATTGGATAAAGGCTAATTGGGTGATATGTGCTTGAATATTCTCACAAATCTTGTATTCCATTGACATGTCTGACTACAATGCATCAATAAAAATATATTTAAAAAAACAACAGGAAATTTATAGCTTATGAATTATTTATCTGGAATTTTACATTTGCTATTTTCCAGCCACAGTTGACCCTGGATAACTAAAGCCTCATAATGTAAAACCACAGGATAATGAGGATGACTAAATTTGAATCGGAGAAAGATAAGTAACATTATATCTCTTCATGCATGACATGCTCTTAGATATAGAAAACTCTAAAGATTTCACAAAAAAATATTATAATTAATTAATCAATACAACAAAGTAGCAGGGCAGAAAAAAACAACATGCCAAAATCAGTTGTATGTATATACACTAAAAATAAACATTCTAGCCAGGTGTGGGGGTGCACACTTGTAATCCCAGCATTCAGGAGGCTGAGACAAGAGAATCACACTTCACGGACAGCCTCAGCTAGTTAGTGAGGCCTTTTGCAACTCAGTGAGACCCTGTTTCAAAATAAAGAATACAAAATAAAGAATACAAAATAAAGAATACAAAAATGCCTCGCTGCATGGCAGTAGCTCAGAGATCCCCCTGGGTTCCATCCCCACTGCCACTAAATAAATAAATAAATAAATAAATAAATAACCATTCTAAAAAATTCAAGCTGGGCACAGTGGTACATGCCTGTAATCCTAGTACTTAGGAAACTAAAACAGGAAGATCTCAAGTTTGAAGCCAGCCTTGGAAACTCAGTAAGCGTGAGCCCCTGTTTCAAATTTAAAAAAAAAAAAAATTTTTTTTTAACAGGCTAGGGATATAGCTCTGTGATAGAGCATCCCTGGGATCAATTCCCACTACTACAAAAAATTTAAAAAGAACGAAAACACCATTACAATAGCATCAAAAACAACAAAATACTTAGGATTAAACTTATAAAGAAAACAAAATACTTGCATACTAAAAATTGCAAAACATTGCTGAAAGAAATTAAGGAGCCAGGAGTAGTGGCACACACTTGTAATCCCAGTACTTGGGAGGCTAAGACAGAAGGATCACAGGTTTGCAGCCAGCTTCAACTACTTAGTGAGACTATCTTAGTGAGACCCTGTTTCAAAATAAAGAATTAAAAATAGGGCTGATGGTGTAGCTCAGAGGTAGAATGCCCCTGGGTTCAATCCTTAATACCACATAAAAAGAAATTAAGGAAGACACAAATAATTAGAAAGACATCTATATTCATGGATTAGAAGACTTAATATTACTAAGATGTCCATACTATACAAAATAATCTATAAATTTAATGCAATTTATATCAAAAGCTTATTGGCACTTTTTTGTAGAAAGAGAAAAAGAAACTAAAATTGTTATGGGACTTCAAAGGAGAATAGCAAAACTTCAAAGGAGAATAGCAAAAATTATCTTGAGAAACAAAAAGCTAGAGACCTCACACTCCTAATTTCAAGACATATTACAAAACTATAGTAATAAAAACTGTGTAGAGGTGTCATAAAGACAAATATATACATGAGTGGAATGTCATAAAGAGCCCAAAATTAAACTCTCAGGTCTATGGTGAAATAATCTTCAACAAGGGTGTCACAACTACACAAAGTGAATAGTGTTGGAAAAATGGATACCTACATGCAAAAATAAATAAATAAATAAATAAAGCTAAACCCTTGCTTCATGCCATATACAAAAGGTAACTCAAAGTAGGTTAAAGATTTAAATATAAAACTCATAGAAAAAATATAGAATGCTTCATGCCATTGGATATTCCAATGACTTCTTAGATATGACACAAAATGCACAGAGAACAAAAGTAAAATAGACAAGAATATGTCAAACTTATAAACTTCTGCATATGACCAGGCGCAGTGGTGCAACGCCTGTACCTCTAGCTGTCAGGAGTGTGAGGCACAAGGATGACCTCAAGGCCATCTGGGCAAGTTTTATTTTATTTTATTTTATTTCATTTTGGTGCATTGTAGTCATACATCTTAATGGGGTACAAGATGGTGGAGGCATACATGCTCACATCCCTCATTCAGCCTTTCCCCAATTCCTATCCCATTTCCTCCCCCCTCCCTCATTCTCATGTTTGGCTTAATGATTGACTTTGATATGTTTGTGAATGTACATCATTTTAGTGACTCCCTATCTCAAAATAGTTTTTAAAAAGTGTGGGGACATCCTCAATTGCCTAGTATGTGTGAGGCCCTGGATTCAATCCCCAGTACTGTAAGTCACTTCTCCCCCAGTCTACCTCCCCCTACCAAAAAAAAAAAAATCTTTGCACAGCAAAGATTCCTACTTATATATCCAAAAGGAAAGACAACAGGATCTTGAAGAGATATTTGAATACCCATGGTCACTACAGCATTACTCACAATAACTAAAGTTTTGTTGTTGTTGTTTTGTTTTTTGCGGGTTTGGGGATTGGAACCCAGGGGCATTTGACCTCTGAGCTACACCCCCAGCCCTATTCTTTATTCTTTATTTTGGAACAGGGTCTCACTAAATTCCAGAGGGCCTCACTAAGTAGCTGAGGCTGTCTGCAAACCGAGATCCTCCGGTCTCAGCTTCCTGAATGCTGGAATTACAAGCATGTGCCACCACGCCCAGCTAACTAAAGTTTTGAAATAGCCTAAATGTCAATTGATGAGTGGATAAATAAAACACAGTGTATAAATACAATGGAATAGTATTCAGCCTTGAAAAAAAGGAAATACTATCACATGCTATAATATAGGTTTGCCTGGGGGACATTATGCTAAGTGAATAAGCCCACCACAAAGAAACAGATACCACATATTTCAGTTATATGATGTATCTTAAGCATATAGACTCTTAGAAAGTAGAGTGGTGGGTGCCAGGCACTGTGGTAGTGAAGGATAGAAATCAAGTTCATTTTCAATTGTTATAGAGTTTTGTTTTGTTTTGTTTTGTTTTTCTTTTTTCTTTCTTTTTTTTTTTTTTTGGTGGTACTGGGGTTCCTGGAAGCCCTTCTACCTCCGGGCTACACTCCCAGACCTATTTTTACATTTTTATTTGGAAACAGGGTCTCCTAAGCCAGCGCGCGCGGCTGGCTTCGAACCTGCGCGATCCTCCTGTCTCAGCCTCCCAAGCGCGGGGATTACAAGCGTGCGCCACCACGCCCGGCTTGTTTTGTTTTTCAATAATGGGTATGGAACCCACGGGCATTCTATCTCCAAGCTATACTCCCAGCCCGATTTTTTACTTTTTAATTTGAAACAGGACCTCACTGAGTTGCAGAGGGCCTCACTAAGTAGTTGAAGCTGTCTAAGAACCACGATCCTCCTGTCTCAGCCTCCCAAATGCTGGGATTACAAGCTACACCACCATGCCCGGCTTGTTATAAAGTTATGCTTCTACAAAAGAAAAAATTTCTAAGGATCTATTGAATGTGCATATGACTAACACTATTTTACTGTACACTCAAATGATTAAGATGGTAAATGTTATATTTTTACCACAATAACAAAAACCAAATTATGAAAATCACCCAGATTTACTGATTATCAAAGACATGCCAATTACAATGTTACAAATACTTTAATACTAGTTATTTTGCCTTTCCATTTAGCAAAGAAAAATAACCAATAGTGGCAATGGGTGGTAAACAGATTAACCATTGCTGATTTACATGTGCATTCTTTTGGAAAGCAATTTGTCAGTATATAAAAAAGGCTTAAAAATAGTTTTACCATTTACTCTGACAAAGGCACTTTGCCAATGTGTTCATTTCACTAATGTATAGTTAACCTCTGTTATATTACAACTACAGGACATAACCCTGGGGTTGGGGAAAAAGAAAAATGGTATCTAGATGTCCGTATTGTCTGGACTCTAAAATGATTAGATTAAGTACTGAAAATGAAAAAGAATAAGCAAAATAAAGGGATGGTAATGCACCTAAACACCCATTTCAGTTTTATTAATGAAGTATTATAACTGGCAAGAGAGAAAGGGTATAACTCTGTAGGCATTCATTAGAATAGTATCCTAGCCGTTTAAAAACATGTTTTCAGCAACAATCTGGGGAAGTCAATGGTGCTATCACCAAATATTCCAGTTCTTCTCTGTCTGGCAACTGGCCACCTTCTTTGAGGTTAACATGACCACATGACTTGATTCGTCCAATGAAATATAAGGAATTGACATTTCCCCTCTAAGGCAAAGACTTTAAGAGCCATTGCAAGAATTATCCTGTTTTCTTATTCTGCTTTAGTGATTTTTTTGTGAAGGCTTGAGTATGGATGGAGGCTCCAACAGTATCTATGTGGATCTATGGATTTGAATTAGCAAAGTGTTTCTGTTGATCAGCATTAGATGTGTAACATGAACTAGAAACAATATTATTCTAAGATCTGTAAAGTTATGTTACCATAGTATCTAAATAGTGTCTCTATTACAAGGAAAAAAATTATTAATAGTGCAATCAGAAGATCACAGTAAGAATCATAAACTCTATGAGTACACTTCTTTATAAATATTTTATTCATAAGAATAAAATACACCTGAATATTAAAAATTATCTTTGAATGGATAGGTGAAGAATTTTCTCTACATATCCATTTATAGCATGTACTCATAAATTATTTCTAATCAGTAGAATAATATTCCTTAAAGAGCATGAGAGTCATCACAAAAAAGCTCAGGAGGGAACACTATCACTTAATATTTGTAAAATAAAAGTTTTCCAGAAATAAGAAGTTTTTTTTGCATGAATATGCTCTCTAGAAAAGTGGAATCTACTTAGTCATTATTTTAATTTATTAAATGTATACTTAGATGTACGCAATCACAAATTACCACTGTGTCTTATACCTGTGCTAACTAATCTCCAACACTAGAAACGTTTTGTTGCTAAAGATCCTTTTCTTTTCCTTTTAGAATGTCAGTTCAATACCTAAGTGCTATTCAGGCCCCAAAATCCATACCAGCTACAAATGAATCCAATTAAATCTTGCTTTATTTAGAGAATATCATTGACCCATTTTACTCAGAAATAAGCTAAGTCACTGGTGAAGAAAATGACTCTGCTTTTGGCTGCAGACCCTGTTACCCCCAAAACTTGACTCATACTCCATTCTCCCCACTCATTTCACTATTAAGATACTATATTGCTAACTATGTTGTTTCCTATTAAAGTACGATGGCTTGAACAAAGTAAAATTGTTCCACTTATGGTAAATAAGGGTGCATAGCTTGCATCATGGTTGAAAGGCCTCTTCAGGTGCCATGAAGTCCGTATCATTGTCAAACAGAAGAAGAAATCAGTACCATGACAAAATCTTTCCAGCAATCATACAATTTGATAATTTAAACTTTAAAAACTCATGCATCTTTCCAGTAATCACATAATTTGATCATTTAAATTCATTTTTAAAAATCTGACTGTGAATACATACAACATAAAGCAAAAAACCAATGCCATATTCAGTCATAACCATGATATGACCAATACTGTGTGTGTGTGTGTGTGTGTGTGTGTTTGTGTGTGTGTGTGATACTGGGAATTGAACCCAGAGGAATTCCGCCTCTGAGTTATACCTCAACTCTATTTTATATTTTATTTTGAAACAGGGTCTCACTAAGTGGCTATGGGCTTTACTAAATTCCGGAGGCCGTCTTTGAACCTTCAATCCTCCAGTCTCGGCTTTCCAAATACTGGGATTATAGGTATGGGCCACCACACCTGGCTCCAATACTGATACAAATCAAACTATATCTACTTTCTTGTTCTATTTTAATGATGTATTTTTCCATTTTTCTTTTATACTTTTATTTCTTTATTTTTTAAGGATAAAATTTCAGGATACATCTCCTGAAATTTTAAACTCATCAGTGTTCGTCTTTTCATTACAATAGGTACCCATTTATATATAATGTAACTACTAAAATATCTGTGTTTATACCTTCTTTTGTGTGCAGTGAGCTTGTTCCAATTTTCTTCCCTTGTTGTTCTTGCTTAGCTTATTATTAAATATTTTAACCTATTAACCTATAATATTAAAGTTATATACTCTTTACTATTCTTTTAGGTTTTTTTTAACCATTACAATAATGTCACTAACTTACTAAAAACTAATATCAATTAATGCTTCTTTCCAAACAATGAAGAGACTTTAGAATCTTTTATTTTAGCCTTCATTAGAATGGTGAGAGAGTGGTAGGGTAATAATCAAAGAAAATAATCCAAGAAAGGGCTGAATGTTTTGCGTGGAGCTCAGTCTCCCATTCTATCAATGAGATAGACTGCTGGCCTCCTCAAGGAAGAAATTAAAATTCCATCACTTCAACACAAGTTCTTAATTTAACTAGAACACCCAATATTTACCTTCAGTCCTTTAATGAGAAGAGTAATCATACTCTTTTTTTTCTCATTGTGGAAAGGGAAAAAAAAGTATTTCCTTATCTTGAGACCCAGACATCATTCTTTTTATACCCAAAGCTCTCTTGTTCTGTCTCAAGGAAAGGAGAGGAGTGCTTTTCGTCAATGCAGATAGAGGACACTTCCACAAGGGACCACCGTGGACCATATATTTAACATCATACCATATTTGTAACTCATGTTAGTGAGTTAGCAGGAATCATAAAACACATTCCCACTGCATCCACAGTTAGGTTCAGCTTCTGTTCCTGTGGCAGAAGTCACTATGGTCTGGATGCAGTCTGGGCAAGAGCCAGGGGTCCCTCTGGAAGATTTTAACTCCAGAAACCGGCAGAATAGGCACAGGGAACATTTAGAGCAGATCACGTCACTGAGCATCGTGTGGTCTCAATAGCACCAGGAACAAGAAACTGAGCAGCTAAGTCACATTCAGAAGACGCCACGTCTGATACGTCAAAACACAGTGATCGCTAGTTGTTGTTTTTTTTTTAATGTGGCCAGGTGACAAGAGGAATGTACACCAATAGTTAGCAAGGCACTAATGTGTCGTTCTGGCAAGATCTGCCATCTTGAAGTGACAAGGATCATGCTTTTGCTGGTGCACTTGGAACTATAAGCCTCCAAGGTAGAGCCTAGCTGCAGTCACTGGGAAGCAGATAAAGAAGAGCTGGGGATGCTCAATACTTTACAGGTACACCACAGCTTACACGTAATGTCCATGCTCCACACATGTTATCCATGTACTATTGACTTAAAAAAGTCCTCTGCCCCAGGCATCCGTGAAATCCAAACAGTCAAAGTTGGCATCATTAGGAACCAGCTTCTTTGTCATGGGACTCTGCTTTGCCTTTATCATTCCACAGATGTCAACATTTCAATTACAACTTGACCCATAGATGAAGAACTGTCAGAATGACTTTGAGAAGGCTACCTTAATTTTTTATTCACTAGATGAACCAAAAAGAAAAAGAGAGCCAACCCATGTTGATTTTGCAACTTTACATTCTCAGAATTTCACCAAAGACAAGCAAATAGTAGATCTCTTCTCTCTACTTCAACTATCCGCCTAAGGCTCCCATACCCACTGGAGGAGCACAGACAGAGAGCCTCAGAATAGGGGCTCTCAGTGAAGACTTAGAAAGCTACATTAGCCATAGGTCCCAGAAGGATGTTTGTATTGTGAGATCATATTATAAGGATATTTCTCTTAAAATTCATTTACCTCACTTGAAGAGTAATATTATCACGCTGCATCATGACAAACATAAAAGTCAGTATCCATAGTGCTTAATATATTTACAAAAGTTTTTCTTTCAGAAGCAATTATAAGATGGATTAGTGGAGGGAAAAGCTAATAAAGGGCTACATTTTCAGGTCTGCTGGTTCCTTGTCTTTTTTAAATTGATACATAAGAATTATACTTTTTATGTGGTATCATGTGATGTTTTGATACCTGTATAAATTGTGTAATGTTTCCAGGTATGGTAGCGCATCCTTGTAATCCCAGTACTTGGGAGGCTGATATAGGAGAATCACACAGGTTTGAAGCCAACCTCAGCTACTTAGTAAGGGAGGCTCTCATCAACCTAGCAAGACCCTGTTTCCAAGTAAAATATAAAAATAGGTCTGGGAGTATACCCCGGAGGTAGAGACCCCCTGGGTTCCATGCCCAGTACCACAAAAATAAATAATAAATAAATAAATGTGTAATGTTAAAATCAGGGCAAGCTATGGATTTCCTCAGACATTTATCATTTCTTTATGATGAAAACATTCAAAATATTCTATCTAGTTTTTATCTTGAAATATATAGTAAATTATCATTAGATATAGTCATTCTACTGTACAGTAGAATACCAGTACTTATTCATACTATCTAACTGAACTTAGTACCCATTGATCACTTTCCCCGTACCTCCCTCCCTCTACTCTCCCCAGTGTTTGGTACCTACTTTTCTACTCTCATTTTCTATGGAATCAAGCAGTACTTGTTTTTCTGTGCTTGGCTTATTTCACTTAACATAATGACTCCAGTTCCATCCATGTTGTTGCAGATGACAGGCTTTCATCCTTTTGTATGACTGAATAGTACTTCACTGTGTATACATTCACGTACCAGTTAGTAGATGCTTAGATTGTTTACATTTCTTAGCTATTGTTAATGCTAATGTGGATGTTAATACTAATATGGATATGCAGATGTCTTAGACATAATTATTTCATTTCCCTTTGATACAAACATAGTAGTGGGATTGCTGGATCACATAATAGTTCTATTTTTCATTTTTTGATGAAATCTCCATATTGTTTCCCATAATAGCTCTACTAATTTACAACCACCAGCAATATATATGAGTTTCCTATCTCAATATCCTCGCCAGAACTTGCTGTCTTTTGTCTTTTTAATAGCACCCATTCTTACTGAAGTGAGATGATATTTCACTGTTTTTTTAATTTGTCTCCCCCTAATTATCAGTCTAATTATCAGTGATACTAAACATTAAACCTTCTGGTCATTTGTATGTCTTTTTTTGTTTTGGGGGGATTTTTTTGTGGTACTGGGAATGAAACCCAAGGGTATTCTACCTGTGAACTACACCTCTAGTCCTATTTTTTAATACTTTATTTTGAAACAAGGTCTCACTAAGTTGCAGAGGGCCTCACTAAGTAGCGGAGGCTGTCCGTAAACTCGCAATCCTCCTGTTTCAGCCTCCCAAGTGTTGGGATTACAAGTGTGCACCACCTTGCCTGGTTTATATGTCTTCTTTTAAGAAATATCTATTTTGGCCTATTGTATAGCTTTTAATAACATTATTTGTTTTTGTTTCTGTTGTTTTTATTGTTATTAAATTAGTTCCTTAAACATTCTGGATATCAACTATTTGTTAAATATATAGTTTTAAAATATTTTCTCCCACTCTGTAAGCTGTCTCTTCACTCCATTGTTTCTTTTGCTGTGCTTAATAGTTTTATGTAATTCCATTTATTTTTTTTCCTTTTATACCCCACTTTAGAGATCTTATCCAAAAAATTCTGTGCCCATTTCAGTACTCTGAAGCATTTAACCTATGTTTTTTTTTTGTATTTTCATAGATTCAAGTTTTACATTTAAGTCTTTCATCCATTTTTAGTTGATCTTTATATATAGCGAGAGGCAGGGGTCTAGTTTCATTCTTCTGTGTGTGAATATCCAATTTTTCCAGGACCATGTGTTGAGGAGTCTGTTCTTCCCTCCTATGCATGTTCTTAGCACCTTCGTAAAATCAGTTGGCTCTAGACACACGGGTCACTTCTTGGCTCTCTACTCTGAACCATTTGTCTATGTATGTGCTTTGTGCCAGTATCATGCTGTTTTGGTTACTGCAGTTTGTAGTATATGTTGAAGTTGGGTAGTGTGATGCCTCTTGCTTTGTTCTTTTTGCTCAAGATCACTTTGGCTAACTGGTATTTTTGTGGTTCCATATGAATTTTAGGATTGCTTTTTCTAGCTCTTTTAAGAACATCATTTGCATTTTGACAGAAACTGCTTTGAATCTGTAGATAACCTTGGATAATGTGGACATATTAACTACTGATTCTTCCCATCTGTGAACACAGATTGTATCTCATTTTTTAATGTGTCTTCTTCGACTTCTTTCACCAATGTTTTATACTTTTTATTATAAAGATCTTCCATCCTTTTCATTAAATTTATTCATTGGGGGCTTTATATTTTTTAGTAGCTCTTATAAATGGAAATCTTTTTTGATTTTCATTTGAGATAATTTGCCATTGGAATACGGCAACGCTGATTTTTGTGTGTTGGTTTTGTATCCTACAACTTGGTTGAATTCATTTGATAGTTATAATAGTTGTTTTTAGAGGAGTCTCTGGGTTTTTCTATATAGAGGATCATGTCAGCTCCAAAATTTGACAATTTGACCTCTTCTTTTCCAATTTAGATGTCTTTTACTTCTTTCTCTTGCCTGATTTTTATGGATAGGGTTTCCAGTATTTTGTTGGTAAAAGTGGGCATCCTTGTCCTGTTTCAGACCTTAGAGAGAAATCTTTCAGCTTTTCCCCACTCAGTATGATATTGGCTATGGGCTTGTTACATGTGGTGTTTACTATGTTGCTCCTCCTACACTACTTGCTCATCTTTTCATTTCCTGCTACCCAGTGTAACTGGTACTCAGGAATTGTGCAATTGGCTACCAATGTTGGGAAGGGCATCTGTAAAGCAGGCTGCAATTCACCTGTGATAAAGCAAAATACCTCCCCATAGTACCAGGCAGTCTAGAGGTATGGTTGAAGAAGCAAGCTCAGTAGTCAGGAGTGATGAAAACAAAGAGCAATTTCTATCCATTCATGAGCCAATGCTTTAGGAAGAGCTTAGCAGCCAGGAATTAAGGATTCTCCTACCCACCCACCCATACAACACTGCCAGGCTGCCCTGGTCATCTCCCTGGGTAAGTTCAGTATCAATGTCAGCAAGAACAAGCAGCAAAAACTTGTGGTCACTCAGAGCAGGGCGGCAGCAGTCCCCACACAGAAACAATGAGCACGCATGACATCCATATCCTAAAGCCACTTAAATCATACTTCAAGAATCAACTAGCAAAGTAAGTCCCAACAGAAGGGAGTGAGGTGAGCTCACTGAAGAGACACACTGTGCCAGGTGAATGGAGAGCCGCGGTCCTGTCCTTCTAATGGCTTCTGTCCTCTGAGATGCGGACACGGAACCACACAAGAATGACTCACAAAGACAACTGGCTGGTCTGTTTCAGAGAAGACCAACCCCTACTCACGCAGCCATTCACAATAGTTTGGGACCCTGTGCCACTGCACTTGGACACACACACAATTATTCCTGAAGTAGAGAACATGGTCCTTCCCAGGGTGGTTCCCTGCCTTCCCATGATACTTGGAGCAAGATCCCAAATCCTGTCCATGCCATGGTGCATGAGGACCTGAAACTACAGTCTCCCCTCATTTCCTCTCCAGCCTCGTCTTCTGCTCCTTCCTTGGACATGAAGTCATCCGGGGAAGCTTACCAAGTACCGTGTGCATGTATGTCACCATCACTCTGAACTTCATTATGATGAGGAATTAGAATGTACCAATAAAGGTATATTTTTTAAAAATAAGTTATGGATCTGTGTGTGGTGGTGCAACCTGTAATCCCAGTATTTGGGAGGCTGAAACAAGAGGAATGCAGGTTTTCCTTAGTAAGTAGTAAGACTCTCATCAACTAGTGAGACACTATTTCAAAATAAAAGTAAAATAGGGCTGGGGGTATAGCTTGAAGGTAGAATTCCCCTGAGTTCAATCTGCAATACCAAAAATATACATTATAATGAAAAAAATTTCTAAAAATATTAGACTATAAGAGGTCCTCCTGACCCTAAGTCCTCCCAAACTCTTTCCTCCAATCCCATGTTAACCGTAACTCTCACTGCCATTCAGAAGTTCCCTCCCTTTACCCTTCCCAGCAAGTCATTCGATCCTGATACCCCAACACCAAAACCTTCTGTGCCTCGAGATATGTTGTGTGAGCTAAATCATTTCTTTCCAGAAGAAGCACTCTTTATCAAGTGTATAAGTTGATCTATTTATTTGATTAACCCTGAATATTTCATTGTGTGACCTACCAAATAACAGAAACCTAAAATACAAAGACACAGGACAGACAAACAGGGAGGTTCAAAAGCTGATCACCCTGTCAGTGGAGAGGGATCTGGAGACCTGGACAATCAAATCAAAATTCCTCTGCTCTGTGGCTTTGCCTGAGTCCAGTCCTGGATTAAAACCAAACAAAACAATGATAGCTATCTGGGGTAAATACGATTTAACTTGCTTTCCCTGGAACACCCCCCCACACACACACACACACACACTTCTCTCTCCTCACTTCATCTATGCAGAAACACATGTACAGTCTCACCCAGCATCCCCGTCTCCAGCTCATGGCAATCTGAATCTATACTACCATTAATTAGGTTTATGGGCGCAAAGAATCCTCAGGCTGAGTACTTATTCCTTCACAACTGTCTGAAAACTGCCCAGAGTTGAGTGGATTTGTCACACAGAGAGTGAACTTCAGTGCCTCTACAACCCATTGGCTTCATGTTACTTGAGTTTTGTTACATTATCATCCCTGGATCTCATGAATGTAGTCACATTAAACCGCACCCTGACTGAACTCACTTAGTATAATGTTCTCCAGTTCCATCCATAGGACTAGAATGCACAAAACAAAGCAATATAACATAAAAAACTACATCCTGCATAAACTATAATACAAGTCATAGTGTAGCTGGTGGGCAGAGGGCCTGGGGTTGAGTGCCCTCTCTCCGCCACTCACTTACCTGTATTATTCTGGAAAAGCTCCCTAGGCCCACTGAGCAGGTTTACCTATTTATGCCCATTTTATGGAACTGTCCTGAGAATTTCAACATAGAAACCACAAACACAGAACAGGTTTTATCAAGGAGCAGCTTAGAATACACAGGGGTGCCCAATACTTCAACCTGGAGGTGGCAAGAGGTGAGTGTAGGTCTGCAAGTGAGACTGAGAAGGAATTGCAGAGAAAACAGGCACCAACCAGAGCTCATGCTCATTGGAGGGCAGGACAAATGAGAAATGACAGGGACCCATTTGGCACAGCACAGGCCTAGGCTGGAACTGGTATTAAATCCCATAGTTTACCCCAAAATGAAAACCTTCCAGAAGAATTCCCATGGGCCTACTGCAGACTTGGCCCAAGTAAAGACTCAGTGCCGGCCACATGCCTAAATTCCATGTGCAGGATTAGGAGCAAAGAGCTAGAATGTGCTTCTGGAGCACACACGTAATGGAAGGGGTTCTGAGGAAGCCCCAGGACCTCTCTCTGCTTTCTACCACCAAGGGTCTCATCTGCCCCAGGTCTGAGAAGGCATCAGCTGCTGGTCACTACCCAAAATGGTGATGCTGAATTAACAAAACCTCTCAGCCTCTCTCAGCAAGAGAGTTTTCATTAATCCAACAAGTATTTATTGAGTCTGCTGCCAGAGCCAGTGCTATGTGCTAGATATGTCAAGTAAATAAAGCTCGGTGGTGCCTTTCAGTGAGTCTATTGTCAACTTTTGAGTAAAGAAGATGAAGGAAGAATAGAGAAGACCAAGTTCACATTCTGACTTGGACCACACTTAGCTAGTCAACTTCCCTCTCTGTGAGAGCCTTTCCTTACCTGGGGGGAATCATTAGCAGATAAATGTTCTTCCTGTCCACATTATTCCTCCTGCCTCTAGCATCCATCTTTCCAATTGGAGCCTCCCAGGTCTCATTCTAATTTTAAAATGAAATGTCTTTCTCAGTCTTCCCTTAGGGAAACCTTGAATTAGAAAGGAGATGTTATTACTGTTCTTGAAGATTTAGCCGCCTTTGATTATTTCTCCTTTCATTCCATTCTGGCCTTTCTTTCCATGAAGAAGCAGACATGTGAGGGATATAGGTAAAGATATAAAGGAATATCCCGGTCCCACTGGGCTTCCATTCTCATCCCTTAACATTCTAAGCAATTTCAGAACTTTTATTTCAGACTGTTCTATGGCACATTCTAGTGAATCTTTAGCTTTAATCCCTGGAGGATGGATTGGATACAGGGAAATAGTTGAATTTTAAATGGAGCTCCTACTGATGACTCAGACAGACGAGTGGACTGGGTTCATGCCATCAGGAGTCCAAAAATGAGTCACAGCTATTAAAAAAAGGAAATTGACTTTTTTGGGTAGCTGGAAGGCAATTTAGAAAAAGAAGCCCCAGCAAAGGTGTTTCAAGCCCTGACAAACTCTAGTGAAATAAAGATCTATCTCCCAAGACCACTGCTTAGAAAATGTGGGCTCGCTTTGAATGTATACATTTCCTCAGTAGTTAGGATTCTGTGTAAAAACCTACTAAGGAAGTCAGTGGGAATGGCAAGCTGGGGGTGAGGACTGGGAGAACTGCGGGTGCTCAGATGATAGACCAGATAGACTAGGACGTCCTCTGGAGTCAGGATCACCTGCGTGAGGCAGGACCACTCTCCCAGTGGAGAGAAGAGGCTGGAAGTGCACAGGAACTGAGATGGAAGTAAGGGGCGGGATCTGAGCTGGGGCAGAGACGGAACACACATGCATCATGACCCTAGGCACCACCGTTATGTGATACATCTGAGTCTGTGGAGGGAAGTTAGATACAAAACCAGAAGTCAGGCGAAGTACGCATGGCCCAAGTATGGGAGATCTTGACTATTCTTCCAAAAGACGTGGACTTGTTCCCACAGATGATGGGAGGCAGGAAAGAGTTCTAAGCACAGAAGTGAGAGGTCAAAGCAGGGTCTTGATCATGCTTGACAGCACAGTAGAGCAGTGTGGGCTGGTGGCTGGGAGGTGCCTGTGGATTCTATTTGAGCTGAGTTCAAATCCTGGCTTCGCCACTTAGTAGACCAGCAAGAGGCCATGGAAAAGTCCGTTTCCTCCTCAGTTAAATGAAAATACTAATTGTCACAGCATCATGAAGCTTTTGTGAGGATCCAGCACGTGGCGTGAAGTAAGTACTCAACCAATGGTCTCTCATTTCCATTGGGTGGTAAAGGATTGGTGAGAGGAGAGAGGCAGAGCATTTAAGAGGCAGCCACGGGGACTCCCGGGTGAGTGGCAGAGTGCTCGGCCAGGCCGCGGCTCCCTTTCTGGGAAGGCAGTGGAAGAAAAGGTTGGCTGTCACAAATATCTCCAAGGAAGGTCAAGGGGGTTGGCAACTGGAAAAGGAAAGAGGAGGGAAGGGCCAGTGTTCAGGCCTGAATGCAGGATAACGAGAGAAAGTGGTGTCATCAGCAGAGGGGACGAGAGGAAAGAGTTGCACACCTGCCAGGCTGGGTCTAGGAGAGAGATCCAAGGAGGAGGGAACATAAAGCTCCCTGTGCCTGCTCCTCCGCATCCCAGAGAGCTGCTCTTCCCAGCGTCTCCTCATTGGACAGGTTTTCTGCTGCCAGCCCTGGCCTGTACAGCCACTGTCCACCTTAGCTAGTGTTTCCTTTAGAGCACACATCACTCCCTGTCACAGTCTATATTTGTTAACTAATGTGTTCTATCGTCTGGCTGCCTCCCCAGCATACACAGGCTCCGAGAGGGGCCAGTGTGCTGCATACCACACATTCCTTGCACTGAAATCAGTGCCTGGCACACAGTAGGTGTTTCATGCATGTCAGTTATTACTTGGGACCGTTTGTGGTATTAGGATTGAACTCAGGGGAGATCTAGCTCTGAACTATAATCCATTCCTATTTTTTTTTTTTTACTTTGGAAAAGGGTCTAAACTGCTAAAGGACTCACTAAATGGCTAAGGCTGGCCTCCAACCTGGGCTCTTCCTGTCTTAGTCTCCCAAGTACTAGGATTGTAGGCATGTGCTGCCACACCCGGTTCAGTTGTTGTTATTAAAGTGCTCTAGACAGGATCTAGTACATGAAACATATTCCATAAATATTAGTGGTTTGGGGTAAAAATAAATCCCTCTGTGAAAAGAGAAAGGCAGCTAGGAACTGCAGAACCCTGGAGAGCTGTTGCCATTACACACCAGGAGGAGGAGGAAGGGTTAACAGAGATGTGAAGACCACAGCCTGCTGGATAGAGAAGAGCAAAGACACCTGTCAGCTGGAGAGACCACACCTCAGACCATGGAGCTAAGGCTTCTCACCTAAGTACTGAGACAGAAAACAGAGAGGGAGGCAAACCCAGTTCATCTTGGGACAGGCTCACAGTCAGGAACGGGGAAGAATAAGTATTTTCTGGCAACAGAAAAGGGAGGTACTAGGGCTGAGCAAGTTTCTGACCTGCAGTGGCCTCTTTGGCCCCATCTTTTCCTTCCCTCTTGTCAGACTGTTTGGAAATCCAGATTCTGGCAGAGTTCACAAGAGCTTACTTAGCGGGAAGACCAAACATCATGCTAATTAGCGGGTTCATAATTGACTGCTCCAGAAAGACTGGGATTGCAAGATCAGCTCCTCCAGCAAATGTGCCTAACTGCGCTTTGAGAGGATTCTTGGCAAAGTTATTAGCGCAACTTCATAGTGCCATGGGCCTGTGCAGCTGGTGGGAGAGAAGCTCTGCCACTCCTCAGCCTCTCGCAGACAGGCCAGGGCTCCCAGAAGCTTTTGGCCACCCAAGCATCCTTCTCTCAGGTAGTGTCAGGTAACAAGAGGTGATCCAGAATGCTCTTACAAGCACCAAGTAGGCAAAAATTCCCAAGGCTGTCATTCAATCCACAGTAAGATGCTGCTAAATTAGATTATGAGCAAGGGCGAGGTGTAGTGGAGTACCCTAGAGTCCATGCTCAACCATTAGCTGAGATTAAAATGTCAGCCATTTCAGCCCTAATCAAAAAATATATGATAACCAGTGACCCCATTTTTAGAAAAGGCTTACCTTGATTTTAGTGTACAAACAAATAAATCAAAAGAGGATATAAAACCCACTGCTCTCCAGTCCCATGAGTCACATACATGACAATATATCCTTAAAACATGTCTTAGTAGAGCCAGGAGTGAAATATGTTTCTAACATTTTGCCTACAGGAAAAACAATGGGGCCCAATTAATTCTCTGCAGATCTCACTCAGAAGTACTCATAACTGTGTTCCTTTTTCATGTGTTAAAAACCCAATACCACTGCTTTTCTGAAATTTCTTGAATATAAATCTCACAGATGAGCATAATTATAATTCTATCTTAGAATTACCTGGTGAGACTAATGTAAAATTGCATTTAAAAGGTAGCCTCTCATTCCAACAAGACGGTGAGCTAGGAAGCCCCAGTGCTACAGCACTTGAAAATATCATATATAATTTTTAAGAATCATAGCTGACCTTGCAATAAAGAAGGAGAAATTATCAGGTTCCAGAAACAACATCTAAACCAGAAGCAAGAACAGAAACTAATTGGGAATCTACCCTTAGGGAGGGAGGGGCCACAGAGAAAGGGAAAGTGTTGAACAAATACAGATCCAGGGGACTTAAGGATTTCCAGGAGCAGACAGGGAAGAGAGGCAAAATCTGTGGGGTCTACCCAAGGCCAGAGGCTGCTGCCCAAAGAGGGTCCTCAAGGAGCAACAACCACAGGGAAGAGGCTGAAAAGCATCCTCCCCAAGCTCACATCACTGGTCTGTCTCTATTCACTTCCAGGGAAGAACAAGAGACTTCCCTGCAAAATCCAATCCCCAGACCTCTGCCTCTGGACACTTGGAGGGTCCAGATTTAGGCTTCCGGTGTGGCACCGAAATGCCCAACCTGAGAAATTAACAAAAAAATGGTCATGGACCAATGATGGGCTCAGGAAATACTGCAGCACAGTTATCACAGTTCACTGTAGACAAGTCCCATGGAAAAGTCAAACCCACTAAGCTCACAGGTTATAAAAGTGCACTGGACAGGAGGGTTCTGGCCCCAAGAACCTGAAGTAATAGAACAATTTAAAAGAGTATAATAAGTGCACTCAAAATGAGAGAAAAGTTGACCTTCTGTTCAATAAGTGACATCAGATGCCAAAACCACATTTGGTAAAAATTTTGCGATCATAATTTTTTAAAATACCACTAAGCCAAGCAAGGGAAGGAGGGATGGGGAGGGAATGGGGTGGGAATTGGGTAGGGGTTAAATCAGTGATGTGTACATGTTTTTTACCCCAATATGGTGTATGAATATAATGCACCAATAAAAATTTTAAAAAAATAAAACTTTAAAATTAAATACAAAACAAAACAAGCAAGGAAACACTTCTTAAAAATCTAGGTATAATAGGATATTTTCTTAAACCTAATGATGGGGACAAATTAACAAGTGATGAGAAATATCATCCTTGATAGTACAGTGTTATAAGTTCTCATTTTAAAGCCAAGAATGAAACAAGAAGGGTTACCAACACTATCTCTGTTTAACGCTGTTTTTGTGGAGGAGGTCAACAAACATTTTATTTTTCAGTGCTGGAAGTATAATCCAGGGCCTTGCACATGTTAGACAAATGCTCTACAAATGAACTGAACCACGGGTCCATCAATAAGCTTTTGGTAAAGGGCCCAGTAGCAAATACTTTAAGTTTGCTAACTGGGCAATCTCAGGTGCAACCATTCACCTCAACCATTGCAGAACCAGAGGGACTAAAGACAATATGGTCATGGGCGTGGCTGTGTTTTAATAAAACTTTATTTATAAAAATAAATCATAGAGTGGAAATATAAGTCAGTACAATAAGATAAAAATAAGTGAACAGCATGACTTGAGAAAGACCTCATTAAAATATTATATGTAAAAAAATAAATACAATAAAATATTATATGTGTATATTTAATATGTAAGTATCTACAAATCATGAAAATTAATGAGAATTCAGCAAGAAATACAAAAATATAACATTTCTATACACCAGCAAAGAAATGATATGATAAAAATACCATTACCAATAAAGGCTATGGTATACTCAGAAATACATTTAATAAGGATATGCTAGAAAAGTAGGGCAAAAAATTATGAAATTCTATTGAAAGACTTAAATAAATAACTAAATGTAGTTTTGCCATGATTGGGGATAAAGAAGGCAAATTCTCACAATTTACCTGTAAAACATCTGAGTACTTCCAATGAAAGCCCAATAGAATTGTATCTGAACATGTAAAGAACCTAGAGTTGCCAAAGTTAAAGGAGAAAAATCAGGTGAAACTTAAACTACCAGAACCTCTAAGCCCAAAGTAATTAAAATAGGGTGGAGCTAGAATAAACTGACAAACATATCATTAACAAAAACCAGCAAAGAAACACATACATATATGTGGGGATGTGATATAAAACAATGGGAAAAGATTGGCCAGATATGTAACGAAGACAAAGGACATTTATACAGAAAAAGATAAAAGTAAATTCCAATGTTAGTATTACATATACACAAATGTAATTCTAGGTGACTGTGAAACACTACACTTGAAAACTTTTAAAGACAGGCATAGGACACTTTTTATAATATTGATTTCTTACACAACACAGCACACCATAAAGGAGAAATTGATAGACATGACTACATGAAAGTTTTGATACTTCTGTTTAATAGATGACATCATAAAAAAGTGAAAACATGAGCCACATACTAAAAGGCATTTCCAAGCCGGGCATGGTGGCGCACGCTTGTAATCCCCGTGCTTGGGAGGCTGAGACAGGAGGATTGCACAGGTTCGAAGCCAGCCTCAGCTACTTAGTGAGGCTCTCAGCTACTTAGTGAGGCTCTCAGCAACTTAGTGAGACCCTGTTTCTAAATAAAAGTAGAAAATAGGTCTAGAAGTATAGCCCAGAGGTAGAAGGCCTCTGGGTTCCACCCCCAGTACCCAGTACCACCAAAAAAAAAAAAAATTAAAAATTAAAAAAAAATTAAAAAAATAAAAGGTATTTTCAGTCTATCAAATTGATGAATAATAACTAGAATAAAAATCATTAACTAAAAGGCCAATGGCCATAGAAAAACTGGCTGAGAATATGAATGGGCAATTCATAAAAGGGGAAATTCAGATGTCCATTGAGTACAGAGAAGCTGCTCAATTGTACTGCTAAGCCAAGAAATACAGGTTAAAATAATGATTGGTATTCCTATGCCAATTGGATTGGCAAAAATTAAAAACTAGATAAGCCAAAAGGACCTGGGGAAATAGAAACTGCTGAGAGAGGCTTAGTTACATGTCCACTGAATGGAAGATGTACACATTCTTAGAACCTAGCAATTTCTCTTCTGGGTACTGGCACTCAACAGTCTTTACATATTTCTAAACAGATATACACATAGCTATTTACTGCATCATTATTTGTAATAGAAAAAAAAGCAGAGTCATCTTAACCTTCTCCCCACTGAATAGATGAATAAACAGATTTATTCATACGCTGAAATACTACAGAGCTATAAAAACAAATCAACATGAATAAAACCTCAAAACCAATATAGGAAAGATGCATACAAATAATACAAACTCATATCAATTTTAAAACACTACCCATCAAAAAAGGCTCACACATGCCTGGGAATGAAGTATTGTAACTTTGGCAAATGCACCAGTGTGGGGAGTGTAGATGGGTGTAGAGGGCAGAGGAGGGTTTTAGGAATACTTGACACGTTTCCTTTCAAAGAACAAGGGAGAAGAGAATAATGAAAGATGTATAGACAACAGCAAAATGTAAGGATTTGCCTAATGTTGGTGCTGAGAACATGCCTGTCTGTCATAACATGCTCCATGGCATCCTATAGGCTTGAAATATGTGAATATTTGAAACATTATTTTTGAAGAAATCATATAATGCTATGTATGTATAAGAAGTTAGCAAAAACAATCTCAATCACATGTATGGGAAGGGGAAGGGAGAAGGGTGGGATCCGGGGAAAACACACCAAGTGCTGTGTACACAGACGCTTCTATCACTCTGGACCTCGTTATGATGTATAATTACAATGCACCAATGAAATAACACTTTTAGAAAGAGATGTTTGAAACAAATGTATAAGTCTCACATGACATAATTTAAAGACCTCTAAAATGATACATTGCTTTGGACAAAACCAGTAACCCTGTCCTCATCGCCCACCTCAGTTGCTGGACCTGATACTGGGGACTCTTCGCTCCTTTCCAAAACTGAAGCCTTCTATGAAGAAGGTGTATTTTTCAGACTCCAAAACACTTACAAGAATGTGTCACAGGCTCTCGGGGCAACTTGAGGGGTTTCAGAAATGTTGGGGGCAATAGCAACATCCAGGGAGAAACATCAAAGAATTATATCTATCCCAAGGTCACTACTTTGAAGGGAGCAAAATTCATTTATTTTGAGTCTGCTTTTTTTTTTTTTTTAATTCAACAGCAGCAACTAAAGTCACTCCTCCCACGACTGTCAATGTTATCCACTATCGGAGCCCAGGCACTGCACTGGGAATGCTCCAGGAGCGGTCGTTGGTGCCAGTGTTATAAATTGTACTGTATCCTTACAAAGAGCATGTCATTCAACACAGGCTCATGGGGCTGTTGAAAATGATTGCAGATCCTCACTTCATCCAAGGGGGATTTACCTCAGTATTTTGCTTGGAAAATGGGAAGCTTGTTAATCAAACCCTGAACCCCATGGGTCAACAGAAAGGAAACGCTTTTCACAGCAAGATCAGATCCTGCAGCCGCAATGAGGACAGCACACGGGTGAGAACAGCAGAGGAATCAAAGAACAGGAGCTTCACGGAGAAGGGAATTCACTGTGAGCGGGCCTTCTGCCTTCTTTCTAAATCTGCTTGCCCTCAAGTGGAATAATACTCAGGAGAACAGCCTGAAAGGCCCCATCGCACCTTGAAGACAAGGATTTCATTGTCAACTGTCAGCTCAGCAAACAAAGCCATCATTGTTACAACATATATTGCAATATATAGACAGGTGTGCTCATGAATATTTATTTCACGATTATTTGCTGAATGCCGACTATGCCCAAGAGCTGGATCCATGTATGAAAGGGAAGCTAACAGCCATCTCCCTACCCTCATCAAGTGTGTGGCACATAAGCTGCCTCGTTACAAAATGACCATCTCCTTGTAACAAGACTATTTACTCCCAGATTTGTCGATATCTGAATCTTCCTCCAAAATGGCTATTTATCTTTTAAACATTCAAAATTACCTAGCATCTCTATAAATTATTAGGCACCGAGGTTGCTGTGCTGTGGTTCCTAGCTATAAGAACTCATAAAAATGAATTTGTTAATATGTTAGTTAATAGTTAATATGTTAATAGTTAATATGTTAATATGTTGCAGTCAAACTCAGGGGTGCACGCCTATAATCCCGACACTTGGGAAGCTGAGACAGGAGGATCTCGGGTTTGAGGTCAGCGTGCAGTAACTAAGTGAGGCCCTGTTTCAAAATTAAAAATAAAAAGGGCTATGGGCATGACTCAGCATTACACTGCCTCTCCATTCAAATACACACACACACACACACACACACACACACAATGGGATCACCTTACTATAAATTATAGCATGCTTTATTTTACAAAAGCTACTTTATTATACTTATTAGTACATATTAATTGTATAAAACAATGGAATTCACTAGGACAATTTCCTGAATGCATATAGTGCACTTTGAACACACTGACCCCTCAGTATTTCTCTCTTTTCTCTTCTTTATCCCGGGGTCCCTCTCTCCTTTCTTAGTAGCCTCCCTCCTATTTTCTCCACGTGTGAAAGGAAATATGCAAGCCACGTGTTTGAGTCTGGCTGACTTCACTTAACACGGTGATCTGCAGTTCCATCCATTTCTTACAAACGCCATGATCCTATTCTTCATGGCTGAATAATATGCCATTTTGCGTGTTTCCTTACCTTTTCATCTTTGATGGTCGTGCGGCTGATTCCGTAACTTGGTGACTGTGAATTGTGCTGAGACCAACATAGGGTGCAGGTCTCTCTATACAATGCTGACTTTGATTCCTTCAGGTATATAGCCAGGATTGGTATAGCTGGACCATGTAGTACTTCTCTTTACAGATTTTTGAAGAACTTCTATACTGACTTCCAGAGTCAGTTGTACTTATAATAATAGATGTACAAATTTATATTGTCACTCACAGTGGATAAGAGTCTCTTTTCCCCAGAATTATTGCTAGCGTTTGTTATTTTTGTTTTCTTGATAATAATCATTCTGACTGGAGTGAAGTGGAAACTCAACCTACTTTTAACCTGCATTTTCCTGGTGGCTAGAGATATTGAGCAGCTTTAAAAAGAAAACTATTTACTGGACATTTGCACTTCTTTTGAGAAGGATCTATTCAGCTCTTTTGCCCATTTTTTAATTAGGCTACCTGGGGGGCTGTTATGATATAATTGGAGTTTTTATATATTTGGATACTAATCCTCTGTCTGATGAATAGCGCATTCTGTAGGCTGCTCTCTTCACACTCTTGGTCATTTTATTGGACAGAAGAATTACCCTAGGAATAGCTACCAAAATACATTATTTGCTTACACTCCATCATACACTTTTAAGTATTTTCCACTTAGTAGCTCATTTCACCTTTTCAACAATCCAATAGTGTGGGTTATTTTTCCCCCCAAAGTATAGATGAAAGAAAATTGGGTTTAGAGAGGTTCACAGCTTGCCCAAAGTTGTATAGCGAGTACATGGTTGATGCACAATACAAATTGTGATAGTTCCAGTGTTCAAAAAGGAGCTCTTTCCTTACTTTTTTTTTTTTTTTTTTTTGGCGGGTCTAGGGATGAAACCCAGGGGCATTCGACCTCCAAGTTATACCCCCCGCCCTATTCTTTTTATTCTTTATTTTGAAACTGGGTCTCACTGAGTTGCGGAGGGCCTCACTACGTAGCTGAGGCTGTCCGCGAACCGCGATCCTCCGGTCTCAGCCTCCCGAATGCTGGGATTACAGGCGTGCGCCACCACGCCTGGTTCCCTTTACCTCTTTTCTATCTGATTTTTAAAAATTTGTTTTCCCCTTGTGTCAGAGAATTACCTATTCTTTCTTTCAGAGGTTCCCTCTCTACCTTTCCCGGTCCTACTTTCCATCCGATACACTTGTGCCTCATGGATCTTTGCCTCTAGGGCATCTTCTGCAAGCCTTCCTATTTCCTGACAAAAGGTAAACTTTGTCTCCTTCCTTGTTCTTCCATCCTGCTCTTGGTGTACCCCCTTTGATTTGGTTTTGTGAGTGGGATCCAGCTTTGAAGGCAATTTCAGAGACCAAATAAAAACCCAGGAGCTTGGAAGGAACTGCCATTTGTTAAGCAACACGGACGTGTGTGTCATTTGTTACAGGCATTGTGACCTGGCCCAGCCTTTCAGGGGCGTCACCCACGCTTTCCCAGGCGGCACACTCTCCTTTCTGGCTCTGCAGGGCTCTGTTTTCGGTGCTCAGTGATACCGTGCTTTCATGCTTATTGGTACTCAGGAGATCCGTTGGAGGATCGATTGGTTTGGGGATCATAAGTCAGTAGGACATGAAAATTTTAGAATTTGTTGATTTTAGTTTTAAAAACTTATTTTCATGAAACTTTAAAGTGCACATAAAGTTAGGGGATATATGTAACTTTGAAATAGCTAAGTATTTTTGTATTGAAAGTCCATGCTTAAAATTTTGAGTGTCCAAGAAACACAACCCACATGATACGGAGACCAGTAACAGTTGTGTTTCACTAGGCATTTAGTAGTCTTTGGGCCAAAGTGATTTCACTGATGCTTGTCATTTGGTTGGTTTGGGGATGGGTTTTGTTTTGTAGAGAACATTTTAAAAACTTAGACAAGCAAAATTAATAAATGAAAATCACTTGCAATATGACCACTATTAGAAATAACTATAGAAATAACTATTATGAACATGTCTTTGCCATTCGGCTAGTCTTCTACACATAAAAAGGACCATGTTATATTTATAATTTGTATAACTTTTGTATAATGTATTTTCCACTTTAAAGGCTATCAGGAATGTTTCCTTTAATAATAATCATTCTTTTCATACATAGTTTTATTTAATGATTTTATTACATGAAGATAAATAATAATTTATTTAAACATCTTAATTTGTCTGCTGTTGGATTTTTAGGCTCTTTCGGTTATTTTTTATTTGCTTTTATAAATAGTTCTTTAAAATATATGTGACTAGTCGCACCTTATATATTTGGGGGAGGGACCCGTAAAAGTAGCATCTTTCTTTAGGAGTTAAAGTTTTACTTCCATTTTTTTTTCTGTCTCTGTCAGTCAGCTTTATATCTCTATGACAAAATACCTATGCTAATCAACTTAAAAGTAGGAAAGGTCGATTTTGATTTATTCATGATTTCAGAGGTTTCAGAGCAAGGTGACTTAAAATAAAAAGGTTACCATCTCGATATCTGAGCATTGGAAATGTAGGGGGTTTAGGTGCTTATGATCAGGGACTCTGGGTTATGGATCCCTAAGACCACTCTGATGTCCAGTGATGGCTAGGAGGATTCACATGGTACACACCGTACTACTCATGGTTGTGATTTATTATGGCAAAAGGCTACAAAACCAAACCAGAACCTATTTCCATTGCAGAAAAGGGAACTAAATATACACTTCCAAGAGCCTTCTCCCCATGGAGCCATAGAGAATAGGCTTAATTCCTCCAGCATCACATTGCAACACAGGTGAAATGTTGCATGCCAGTGAAGCTCATTACAGACTCAGCATCCAGGGTTTACCTAGGCGACCGGCACACGTACACATCCTCTGCCTCGAACCTATCCAATTTCCGGACTTCCAGAGAGAGAGAGTGGGTATTCTGCATAAATAACTATTCTCACTGTTTGGGCATGCTGAGCTACTCTTATTCACTAAGGAGTGATGGGGACTGTCTCCCCTAAACCCAAATTTCCAGATGCCAACCAAGAACCAATAATGCAAGCAGGCACTTTTAAAGATAGTAGTCTCCTGCCTCCAATGGCAGTCCTTTACCACACTGTGTCTCAGGAAGGTGCAGCCAAACAGGAGTTCCAGATGCGTCATCCGAAACTTTGACTGGAACTGGAGGGTGCCCTTGCAGGAAAGCTCACCCACATGGCTATTGGCTGCAGGTTCTTCCCCACGTGGGCCTGTGTGTCCTTAACATGACAGCTGGCTTTCCCCACAATGAGTGATCCAAGAGAGTGGGAGCAGGCCCAAAATGGAAGCTGCAGTCTTTAATGAAGGAATCTTGAGAGTGACGTGCCATCATTCCACCATATGCTACTGCGCACAGACCAACCCTGGTACGATGGAAGAGGGGGAAGGGATTAACCACTCTCTGAGCCCAGGAATCCAGGAGTCAGGGATTTTTGAGGCTGCCTACCTCAGTTCACCTTCTTGCTCCCAACAATTCTCACTGCCCTCTACATGCAATGTGCACTAACCACTCCCATAATTCCTTCCCATTACAGCATCAGCTCCAGGTTCAGACCCTCATCCTCTAAACCAAGCTGATGACACAGGAGACTGGTCAGGTGTATTCTCTTATCTATGGCCCAGAAGGATGGTTCTTTCAGACCTTTAGGTATGTACAGATAAAGAGACGAGGGATATGGTCCCACATACCCAACATACAATGGTGAGACCAGCAGAGGAAAGGCTCAACAAACACCCCTACTCACGGGAGAGAACCAGGAAGCACCCAGAGGTAGCAATTTTGGAATCCAGCCGTGCAACTGTCGGAAGGCCTTAGGTCTCTAGCTGAGTCTAGGAGCAGGTCTCTGTGGCGCTCAGCCCCACCCCTGGGCTCTGGGCTCTGCCCTCTCTGCCACCCTTTGATTTTCATAGAGCAGTTTTCTCCGCCTGCTTGCTATTGGCAGGCCCTTGGCGGTTGGAAGGATGCTTCAGTTTGTTCTCTCTATAGCCCTTTCACCGCCAGCTGATGGTGTTTCTTTACATTTAACCCTTTAAATTTGTTGGGACTTTGGGGAATCTTTTGTGGGGTTCATCCTACTAGACAAAGACTACAAGTGCCAATCTCTTTGTAACAGAACCCTCTTCACTCAGGGCTTCTGCTGAGGGGCGATGTCTGTCTTAAAGCCTACTATTTGGCAGAGGTCTCATAAAGAAAACAATCTCTTCAGATGAATTGGTGTCTGACTGAACAGTACACTGAGACATCATCAGACTTTTCAGAATGTAGGAAAAGATTTTACGGCCATTCCCTTGGCTTTGTGTTTGGAACTTGTTTTCCTACAAGTGTCCTGGATCTGATCTCTACTCAGAAGCCCCTCCCTAATTGAAACATCATGTTCCACGTGGAGAGGCCAGGAATCCTCAAAGGAGCAAGTCATGACTCTTTGTTATTTAATTGTTCTGCCTTCAATATCTCTTTCACACTTCCTACAAGTTTATTATAAGCAATAGAAAAAAAAAAAAAGAAATCAGCACTTTTAACACACTGGCTAGAAATCTCCCTAACTATAACACCTGGTTCATCAGGGACATTTTCTACTTTCCACATAATTTCAGGTGACTATATTGCTGGGGGAAAAAATTGCCACTACATAAGAAGGATTCTCCTCTTTTCAGTTCCCAATAGAATTTTTCTCAATTTCCTTTAAACCTTCACTGACAGCCTCCTCAAAGCCCAAACTTCAATGAACGGTGTATTCAAAGCACTTTAAGCTTTTACCTCTGCCAACCCTACTGCTTGCCCACTGCCTTGTTCAAAGTCACCAGCATATTTTAGTTTTCTGTTCCACCATCGCCCACTTCTAGTACCAAAACTGGCTTTCAATATCTACTGCCAAGTAATAAATTATCCCCAAACTCGGAACTTAAAAGAACAACAAACATTTAGCATCACACATGGTTTCTGAGGGCCATTCGATGAATGACTTTGGCTGGGTCTTTCAGGAGGTGGCTGGTGGTGGGGCTGGCAATACCTGAAGCCTCAGGAGGGAGAATCTGCCACCAGCTCATGCACCTGGCTGCTGGCCAGCTTCTGATTTTTATTAATGGTTGCTGCGTGAGCCTGTCTGTTACCTGGATATGTCTTCACAACATGGCAGCTGGCTTCCCACAGAGTGAGCCGAAAGAAAGCACCCAAGATTAAAAAAAAAAGTCGTAGTCTTATATAAATAGAGGTCTACATCCATCACTATAGCATTCTACTTTAATTCTTTTCAAAAAATATTGAAGAGTGGTAGAGCTGGGACATATGATGGTTCTATTCCTAGTCTTTTCCAGATGTCTGTCAATTGATGAACAGTTAAAGAAAACATGTTATATATACACATGGGAGTTAACTCAGTCATAAAGAAGAACAAAGTTAGGTCATTTGGAGAAAAATGGATAGAACTAGAGAACAGTACGCGAAGTGAGATTAGCCAGTCTCAGAAATGTTTTCCCTCATATGTGGAGGCTCGAGAGAAACCAGGAAACAAACGGGACTCTGGAGAAATGTGGAGAGAGAATTGAAGAAGAGTAGAAGGGGGTTGAGGGAGGGAGGTGGAGAGGGAGAAGAGGAGGCCTGAGAAAGGAAACAGTGCAAATAATGCCTTGGCAATATATAAAGGTATTACTGCTGGTTACGCTAGCATGTACAGGGAGGGAGGAGGGGGAAGTGGAGTGGGATGCAGAAGAAAGAACCCCCAGAGCTGTGTGCATGAAGGTTTGTATCACACTGGACCTCACTATGGTGTATAACTGCAATTCAGTAATAAAAGTATGAAAAATAAACTTTTATAAAGAAAGCATCTGAAAATAAAAAATAAAACAAAACTCTGAGTTTTTTATAATTCAATCTTAGAAAAGACCCATGATCATTTCTGCCATTATCCATTAGTAAAAGCCATGAAGTCCAGGAGGGGGAGTTCACTGGGGCCATGTTGGTAGATGCTACCACGTTTCCTGTCTGGAAGTCTCAAATTGTGATAGACATCGACAACTGCTTACAAGAAAATGCAGTAAGAGCTGCAATAAACACATGGAGAGGTCAGCACCAGCTTGCCCTGGAAGTCAGGTTGGGTGCCACAAAGTAAGTTTAATTTATGATCTAAGGGACAAATGAGACTTGCCAGACCCATAGGAGAGTCTCTACCTTTAAGAAACATTTCTATGCCTTTCTCTTAATGCATATTATTCCAACCTAGTAAATTTTATGGCCTCAAAGACCTTCCCAAGAGCAGACATGGAACAATTTAATTTAATATCATTATTTTGAAAAGACACATTACATTCAATAGATGAATAAGAAAAGCCTAATGAGTTGGATGCAATGGAACATGCCTGTAATCTCAGTACTTGGGAGGATCACAGGTTTGAGGCCAGCCTCAGGAACTTAGCAAAGCCCTGTGAAAGAAAGGAAAAAATAAAGAAAAAGAGAGAGAGGATGGGGGTGTAGCTAGGAGGTAGAATGCCCCTGGGTCCAATCTCCAGTACCAAAAAATCATGATGGTAGCTGATGGATGCTATGTTTGGAAATTCCTTATCTAAAGGCATTTACTTAAGAAAAACAATAATAATGAATGAAGTGAAATGTACAGTTGGATAATAAATGCAAGAGTAGAATAATTGCCCCTAACTTGGTAAAGTATACAACTATACAACACATAGTAAGGATTTTTTTTTAATAAGGAGGGAAGAAAGACATGGAGAAAGAAATACTAACCAAAGGATCCCTCACATGAAACAGATGTCAGAGTGGGCATAAAATAGGTTATTAGGCAAGTACACTAATATGGTAAAAGCTATTTTTTATTTCTCATCATAAGTACAGTACAATCTTACTACAAAAATATGTAACATAAACATAAGCATAAGAAATAAAATTCACCCATGATTCCAATTCCAGAAATAACTACAAATTGGCTTATAGACTTTTCCCTTTAGACTGCTGGATGGATTGCAGAGGGTGGGGAAAAACAACTATGTGTCTAATTTTAGAAATACATAATTTTGGCTAATATTACTTAACATAATGTTCTCCAGGTCCTTCCATCTTCTCACAAATGACATAATTTTGTTCTTCTTTATTGCTGAGTAGAATTCCATTGTGTGTATGTCCCATAATTTTGTAATCCATTCATCTGTTGATGGACCTAGGTTGGTTCCATAGTTTGGATATTATGAATTGTGCTGCTATGAACATGAGTATGTATATATTACACTGACAACATGATCTGCATTACTATATGAGACTATAATACACCAATAAAAAAGAAATATGTACTTTTGGAAATGGCTCAATTCTTCTTATGAATATAAAATTAACATATAAATATTATATTAATACATATTATTTTAGAGTCCGTATATTATTAAAAGATATAGGATGAAAAATAAAATTCATCTGTAATTCTTTTACTCAGGGGACAAAAAACACTATTTTCAATTAATATGTAGTATTTTTTTTCTTAAAGAATTTTTTTCTCTACTGGTACCAACCCCAGGGACTCTACCTCTGATCTACATCTCCATACATCCCTACCCCTTTTTTATTTTATTTTTTAAATTTTGAAACAGGGTTTTACTAACTTATAAAGGATGACCTGGAACTTGCAATACCTTTGCTTCAGGTTTCTGAGTAGTATCTGAGATTACAGCCATGTGTCCAGTTCATAAAGGCAATTTTAAATGCAAATATGTTTTTAACTGCCTCTAATTTAGAAGTACATAGGTGCCAGGCGTGGTGGTGCATGCTTGTAATCCCAGCATTCGGGAGGCAGAGACTGGAGGACTGCAATTCGTTGACAGCTTCAGCTACTTAGTGAGACCACTCGCAACTCAGTGTGACCCTGTTTCAAAAAATAAAAAAGACTGAAAAATAGGACTGAGGGTACAGTTCAGAGGTGCAATGCCCCTGGGTTTCATCCCCAGTACCGCAAAAAAAAAAGAAGTACACTGAAAATAAAATACCAGAAGTTATTTAATTTATGCTATTAACAAACATTTATGCTCCTCATTAATTGATGCTATTAATGAACATTTACGCTCCTCATTTTCTTTATGGTTGCCAGCAAGACTCAGCAATTATACCTTATGCAAAAACATTTCTTTTTATGAATTTTATGCGTATTCCCATATGTTCCACAATAAATATAATACCGATGTATATTCACCCCAAGGGTATTAAAGCATCTTCTGCCACCACCTTCACTGTCACTGAGTACTTGAAATTCTTTTTCACCTGTCAGTATAATAAGCAAATAGTCTTAACTTCCATTTCTTTCAATACTATTAAGACAATATATTTCCAAATGTTTAAAGATTGTTCGAATTTCCTCATTATGAATCATGCATTTTGGTTTTTGCCAAATTTTTATTAAGGTGTTCGCTGTTTTTGTATTGATACCCTACCCCATCCACTCAGATTCATACTCTACAAACCCCAGTAGCAAAATATTAGCAGAACATAAGTAAGAACTCGCAGAGTCAGTAAAGGGTTGAGGCAAATTCAAACTGACCGAATCTGAACTTCCAGCATTTCCCACGGTGGTGGTGACCAGTTGCTCCTAATCTGGTAAGGCATAAAACCATCGACACATAATAGTGATTAGAAATGGTGGCCCCACTATGTTGATGCCCCTTCATGACTGAAACCAGCTGTTGCTGATCTGTGCTGCCCATCAGCACTTTGGGAACACCCACATCTCACCCCACGCCAGTGAAACTGCAAAGTTTGAGACACTGCTGGCTCAGCAGTTCCTCCCCCACCCCACAACTCGGAATGCTGTGGACCCCAGACCCTCAGTTCTTGGGCCTCTGTTACCTTCCGCTGAAAATCTCTCCCTCCCTGGTGGCAGCCAGCTGTATTCCAGGACTGGATTATATGAAAGTATAAAGAGCCAACTCTGCAGCCCCGTATCTAAGTCCATTTTCCACTGTTATAACAGATTGCCTAGACTGGATAATTTATAAACAACTGAGGCAGCGTAAAGACATGATGGTCAGCAAATGAGTAAAATGGTAGGCCTGCCTTTGTTAACCCACTGAATACCAATAATATTTTTAAGCCCTCATCAGACGCTTCTCTTTCCCTCATTGTCTCATTCCCCAAAATACAGAAACAGAATGCCCATTGATTTGTACTTTACGTATCTTCGGTCAGCAGGAATTCAGGATTTATATGCTGAGTGCTACAGGGAAAAGAATAAGCAACTTCTTGGCCCAGCTCTCAGGGTGAAGAATATTTAAAGGCTACTTGAGAGCTAAGACATTGGCAACATCACTAAGCTCAGTTTTGCAGTAAGTAGTACAAATGTTCGATTTAACGGAAGTGCAAGCTCACACATACAGAAAACCACTATGAGGCTAGATAGCAGGCTGATTTTTTTTTAAAGGAACAGCAAGATCATTTATAAAAATAAGTTCCATGATCCCTCAGTACCCGTAGCAGTACAGTTCCAAGGCCCCCCAACCCCGAAACTAAACTCCGAGGATGCTCAGTTCCCTCATATAAAATTGCACAGCACTGGTATATAACCTACGTACATCCTCCCATATGCACAAAATCATCTAGATGATTACCTGCAGTGCTTATTCAACATATATGTGATATATAAGTCGTTGTTAACTTGTTTAGGGGACAATGCCAAAGAGAAAAGCCTATATGTGTTCAGTACATATGCATATTTTTTCCTAAGATTTTCCATCTGAGGGTAGTGGAATACTCAGATGTAAAATCTAGCATGTCCAGAGAATAATATATGCAAAAATCTCTCTCCCCAGAAACACACATTTCATGCCCCTCCTCCAGGATTAGTAAAGTACTTCTCATTTGCAAACTGCCCCATAATTATCATCATGTGGCTCTCCCCAAAAGCCCAGGAGATTCCCCTATTTGAAAAGCTGGCAAGCCTCCATCCTCAATGTATACCTTCCCTTAACAAGAGGCCTCCATTCAATAAAGGCCAAACCTCCGATAAGGGTAACTGTCATTTAAAGTCTGCGGTTTCTGCTTCTTGGGCCTATGCAATCAATGTACTTCCAGAAACCAACTTGATGTTACATGAAGCTTAGCCGTAGAAGTGCTTAAGAATGAAAGAAAACACCAGTGTTGGAAATGCCACCCAAAGGCGAGTGGAAAAAATTAATTTGGAGCTGAAAATTCTGACCTTCAGCCCTGAATCTGCCACTAATGAGCTGGGCGACCGTGGGCTAATGAATTAACAACTCTGAATTCCAGTTCTTTTATCTGCAATATGGATTTGATGATAATAGTTGGACTGCCTATCTCATAGACTGCTATGAGGTCAAATGAGATTAATACGTGTCTAACCACTTCAAAGACTAAAGTTCCGACAAATGCGAAAAAGTGGTGTAAACAGTTCTAATCTCTAAAGAGCTCCAGAGAATCTTAGTGTAGGGCCAGCCGGGTGCGATATGACTGTTTAAAGATGAGGGTGAGAAAGAGAATTCCACTGGGGGAGGAATATTAATTCGAGTTACCTCTTCTTTGCATCCATCTCACAACCCATTTGAGACTAAAACGATTGTTTTAGCTGCCGCAAATCAAAGTGTGAAATGAAATAAGAGTCAGAATATGTCGTTAGCTCAGACTGATCAAATCTTTTCCATCTAGAGTGTGGTTTTTTTTTTTTGTTGGGTTTTGCAGTTGCCATTGTGGTACTGTGTAGTGTGTGTTGATACCAGGTTTTATTTATAATGTTAGAAAGCATTAGTGTAAGCCTGGCATGGTGGTGTACACCTGTAATCCCAATACTTGGGAGGCTAAGATAGGGAGGATCACAGGTTTGAGGCCAGCCGCAGCAACATAGCAAGACTCTCAGCAACTTAGAAAGACCCTATTTAAAAACAAAAATAGCCGGGCGTGGTGGCGCACGCTTGTAATCCCCGCGCTTGGGAGGCAGAGACAGGAGGATCGCGCAGGTTCGAAGCCAGCCGCGCGCGCTGGCTTAGGAGACCCTGTTTCCAAATGAAAATGTAAAAATAGGTCTGGGAGTATAGCCCGTAGGTAGAAGGGCTTCCAGGAACCCCAGTACCACCAAAAAAAATTAATTAATTAATTAATTAATTAAATAAATAAAAATAAAAATAAAAAGAGTTGAAGGTATAGCTTGAAGGTAGAATGTCCCTGGGCCTTAATCCCTAGTAACACACACACACACACACACACACACACACACACACACACACACACGAAAGTATTGGTGCAAAATATTCAGTTTCTTTTGAAGCTTGGGTACATGCATTTTTTTTTTTTTAGAAAAGGCCCTGGAGAGAATTAAATTTTCACAGCACTGCACAGTAACTCTCCAGTGGATTTTTTAAAAATTCTGTGACGCAAGATAACAACCATCAACATGCCAATTTTGTATTCCATAAATGGGTAATCTCTGAAATTTCAAAGTTGGGGACTTTTCTTTCTCACTGAATGAAGACTAGATTAGGACTCATACATGCTCCGAGTTTAGCAGGGATACATGGATGGGGAGCAGCTGCCTGATAACTGCACCATCGGTTCCTGACCTCACGAGTTGCCAGGAGCGGCACCAGTGGGGCCAGAGGCAGACTGAGTCAGATAGAAGCAACCAACCAAAATGATGATGACTGAAATTCAGAGAGAAAAGCTAAATGATGTTCCTTATTTGATTATATTTTTTTAGGAAAGATTTGGGGGAATACTGGAGTATTTTCTATGTCCAAGTCATTTGTGAAATTTAGGCACTGAAAAAAAATCACCTTTAAAACAAACATGCATTTCAACCTACACTCTTCTCTCCCCTTTCCTTTCTATATCAAACTTCTTGAGAGCCCGCACACTAGACAGCTCTCAGGAGTCTCCCATATGTCCAGTCCATAAGGTGTTTGTAGTAAGCCTCCTGTACCTGTGGGTTCCTCATCCATGTATCTATCCAACCAAGGATCAAAAATATTCCAAAAATGGCAATAATAAGACGAAACTATATCTGTCCTGAATATATATAAGACTTTTCTTTTTATATAGCATATAGCATATACACCCTACTGGATGTTATACAAGTAATCTGGAGATTATTTAAAGTATACAGGGGAAACCGGGTGTGGTGGTGCACACTTGCCATCCCAGTATTTGGGAGGCTGAGACAGGAGGATCACAGGGTCATGGCCAGCCTCAGCAACTTAGTGAGACCTTCTGCAACTTAGTGAGACCTTGTTTCAAAAGTAAAAAAAAATTAAAAAGTAGGGCTTGGGATGTAGCTCAGGGGTAGAATGCCCCTGGGTTCAAGCCCCAGCATCAAAAAAAGTATATGTACATAGATTATATGCAAACTATGCCATTTTCTATAAAAGATATGCGTGTCTTCCAATTCTGCTATCCATGGGGGTCCTGGGACTAATTCCCGGTGGATACTGATTCTTGTACTTCCTGGCTTCCCTGTGGCATGCAGTGCCTCTTGCCATTCCTTTACCTGATAATGGCTCCTCCCTTGACTCCTCTAATACAGTATCCTCTCCGGGCACTCTGCCTACCCCTGCCCAACACACTCCGCTTTCCCATTTCTTGTCCCTCCCCTGGTACTTGGTTATCAAAGTCCCCTGGGTTCTCCTTGAGCATCCTCTGCTCTCCACACTCTTAGCAAGTGAAGCTCTTACATGGCTCTCTATCTACGTGTACTTGGCTCCCAACCAACTCCTGCCTAAGGATCAAATCTGCACTTCCTATTGCCTATGTCATGTTTACATATTTCATCCTTGATGCCTCATATGCAATAAGAAACCCACCACCTTTCTCACAAAACTAAGCTCTCCCTCCTAGTTTTCCAAGTTTTCTTATCCATCTCATCTCTTCCTATCAATGCCATCTGTCTAACCCACATACATTTATAAGTTTCCACAGTCCATGAATGGCTAAGCCATCCCTCATACACATTTCTTCCTTGGCATCACCATACAGACAGACTGCATTGATTTCCAAGAAAATTCTTCTTGGGCATATCTTCTGACTCAAAACCCTCTGTACAGCAATACCAAATAATCCTTCCTGAAGGAAAATGTGTGTTCCACTACCCTGTTCAAAAACTGTTGGTGCATCTCCTTTTCAAGTCTAGATTCATAATCCTTGTATCTGAGACTCTACGTAATTTAGTCTTAGCCCAGATAACACTCTAGAAGGTCACAATGTTCAGATGAGTTTCAATTTCTAGCTGTTATCCTCAACTTGCTGTGAGGTTTCTTTCTTTACCTAGGAGGCTGTTTTGATCCCTCCCCCACTCACCTCCACCTGTTACAGTCATACCTTTCTTCAACAACTAGCTCAAACTACTTCCACAGTGAAACTTACCCTGACTTCTCACTCAAAAGGATTTGTGTCATACCTGGAGTATCTACCATGGGCTACAGCAAGGAGGCTCTCATTTTACCTCTGGTTGTAGGGCAAAGGCCTCCTAAGGGGTGGGGCCCAGCACTGTGGTTTGCCAGAAAGAACATGAGCTTTGAAACTAAAATAGCCAGGATGTGTTTTCATTTGCACTGGCTAAATTACTAAATCTCCTGGTTTTAATTCCCTCCTCTGTCAAAAGAACCTACAGTAATTATAACTGAATTTACTTGTTTACATTGGGGGTCAACAAATGATGGCCCACAGTCCAAATCAGGCCCACCATCTGGTTTTTTTTTTTTTTAATAAAGCCTTATTGGCATGCAACCACATTCATTCGCTTACATGCTGTGTGTGGCTGCCTCCAAACAACAATGCAATAGAGACCATGTGGTTAAGTAAGGCTAACTAAGGTACAGTTGTGCCTAGGTAGCCATGGGAGCCTGGTTTCAGGACTCCTTTCAGGTACCCAGATCCAAGGGTGTTTGAGTCCCTGATATAAAATGCCATGTAATTTGCATATGAAGCATGCACAACCTCTCTCCTATGTGCTTTAAATCATCTCTAGATGACTTACAGTACCTAATGAAACGTCAATGCTATATAGATAATTATAGGGAACGACAAGGAAAAATATATTTGTGTTCAGTACAGACACAAGTGGGCTAGGCTTGCCTGCATTTTCGGCCCTCAGCTGGTTCAATCTGTGGATGCAGAACTTGTGGGACAGAAGTCCAACTGTATTTAGTATCGGCTCTCTTACTAAAAATAAAAAGGAGAGAGACCCCTTCTCTAGTTCCATTCCACTTTCCTCTTAGGTGGACAGGTGGTACAGTTAAAAATATTTTCTAGACCTCTCTGCATCTAGGGATCCAGGAAAGAACTGGGTTCCACTAATTAGATGCACACGCGCACATTAGATGCACACGCGTGCACACACATGCGTGCGCGCACACACACAAAGCTCTAAAGGCCCAAGTGAGATCAGGACCACCTCCTGGCCCCTTCTTGACCAGTGACTGCTGTCACAAAAGCCATGGAACAGAAGACTTCCAGCTTTAGCCGGGTCATCATTTCTGCAGCTCTTTTCCAGTTTCATGACAGCACAGAAGCAGTGGCAAAAGTCACAGTGGCTTCCTGAAACCAGCTTCCCAGCCAGGATGGCAGCCCAGCGATACACTCTGACCTTGGGTCTACCTTGTTCTAAAAATGTTCCCCTGGGACTGACCCTTCCTGTGGTTTTGTAAGCACCTAATTCCCTGAATGAACTCTCTTCTTTAACTTATAGCCAAGCTTTTGTGTCATGTACTGCACTCTACCTGACATAGAACCAAATTAGAAATATCTAATGAAAGCCGGGCATGGTGGCGCATGCTTGTAATGCTAGCATTTGGGAGGCTGAGACAGAAAGATCTTGGTTTGCAGCCAGCCTCAGCTACTTAGTGAGGCCTTCTGCAACACAGTGAGACCCTGTTTCAAAATAAAGAAAAAAAATAGGGCAGGGTGGGGGTTCTAGCTCAGAGGTAGAATGCCACCTGGATTCCATCCCAGTACCACAAAAAAAAAATATATATATATATATATATATACATAATATACATATATATATACATATATATATACATATATGTATATTATGTATATATATATATGTATATATATAATGGAGCTACTGAGAAATGGAACGGCAAGGTATGTAAAAGCACCTCATCGATAATGAGCTATGACCATCTGTAAATCTTTATCTCATCCCATAGTCTGACCCCCAACCTCTGGCTTGACAAAGCGCCCCAAATCCTGAAATGTGGGTGCCCCCCATGGCACAGCCCTTGGCTCTCTTCCCCTCTCATTCTGCTGGAAGAATCGGATCTCTCCTTATAGCTCCAGTGATCATATTCATTAAGGACTAACTTAGAGTTCATGGATGTTTTGAGAAGTTGATAAGAAGCCAACTCTCCAGAAAAATTCACATGTATTACTTTGTTAATGATAATTTCTGAAGTTCCCGGGCCTTCTGAGTTTTATCTGCAGATTTCTAGGTTATGAAATCCAGGTCTCACATGACAATGAGTGCCCACACCTGTATGTCTAAGCTAGTCACTCTCCTGTGGCGAAAGCTGATGAGGGCACCTGCCCCCAGCACCTCCCACAAGCAATTCAAACTCAATGCATCCTTGGGTGAATTTAACCTTCTGTTCCTTTTTCTGAGTTATTTTGGAAATAAATGGTTCTGGTGTCCCCCAGAGGCCTGGGCATCATTCAGACACCTCTCCCTCCTTCCCCATGGACAATTAATTGGCAGGTCCTGACAAACCCTAGTTGCTTTTAATTTCCCCACCTCTGCTGTCAGTAATCAGGCCAGCCACCATGACCTCTTATCAAGATCGCTGCAGGAGCCGCCACATGGCATTTCTTACCCCACTCTGTCCTCTCTAGTCCATCTCCTGAACCTAAGGACATGCATCGCAAACCAAATCCTGTCTTTGCTCTGTGTCAAAGCTGAGAAAAGTTTTATGTCACCATCACCACTGAGCCCTCCCCACTCTGAAATGGCTTCATAGGAGCTAAGGGTTCCCAGAACTAGAGTCATTGACCATCTCCAAGGGGCACAAGCCACTCCCTCTCCTGTGGTTTCTCATTACCTCTCTGTGCTCTCCCACCACCCCATCCCACCCTCCACCTTCCTCCTCACCAACTCCTTATCCCCCGATTCCTAGCGTAGAGGTCACTTAATGTCCTTACTCATCGAATGTCTATTGAGTCTAGGCACAGAACAACAACAAAAAGCCAGAATCCCTGTCCTAAAATTGCTTAGTTTTTAGGGACATTTGATAACTAATAATGACACGCATGACGATCTCCCAATGGCCCCTAGTCCTCACCCTCGGCTGAGATAGGATCCCCCTCTGGGATTCCCCAAATCAAAACCTCTTGCCCTCCAATTTGCCCACTATGAGCTCACGGAACTCTCCTGATGACTGGCTATTCCACAGCAGAACTGTATCTTATCATTTTATTTATCAATGATATCATTTAATGGTACTTAATAAATCCCCACTGAATTAGTGAAACTTTAGGCAACAAATGTTAGCTGAATGAGTCACCACTGCTTAGGATTCATCCTATAAAGGGGATACAGTTGGGGGAAACAATTATTGTGGGGTAAGGTCCTCACTCTTTGCTTGCCTGGACTCTGCCAGCAAATCACAGGTAACATGCTTTTGTCTAACGCCTGACTTGCTGCCTGGATTTTATGTTAAGCAGTTATTCCCAGCAGCCTTTCTTGCCTGCAGGATAAATACCTGCGTGCTCAACAGTGTAACTAATTAGAGAGACCCCTGGTGACTCCGAAGGCCTCAGGAGGCCAGTCACCAAGCTGTGCCCTTGGTCACTGGAACCTAAACAACATAGGAGTCAGGGAAGCACAGGGGACTCTGCAGGCAGGAGAGGCCCAGGAGCTCAGCCAAGCTGGATCCCAGGAGCTTTGCTCCAAATTCCCTGCTAGGCCAGCCCTGCTTGTGTGTGTGTAAACTACCACCACATTTCTCAATGTGTGTGAAACTGGGGGGATGGGGAGAGGCAACACAAAACTGAGCTGTAAATAGGCGCTTCTTTATAAAAAGGCAGTTTGGATAAATGGTGACAAGACTTTCTTGACTACTTAATAATACGAGTGAACATTTATGAGGAGCCTGCTATGCATCAGGTTCTAATCTCCTGACGTGCATGATGTCATTTAATTCTCTCAATACCCCTCTGAGGTGAGCACCATCATTATCTCCATTTATAGATTAGGAAACAGAGACTCAGGAGCCTCCCGTGGCTGTTTTCCAGCCAGCAAGTGACACAGCAGGATGCAGATCGCAGCTGGGGTACCCATGAGCTGAAGCTATCCACTTACGTCCCTGCCAGGGAGGGCAGTGCTACCACCTCCATCCCACCTGGGGCCCAGACTCCAGTACCCACGAGGCCCAGGCATGTGATGCCAGGTAGGATCCAAAACACATCCCCTGTGTGAGGGGCCCCCCATCCTTCTGGCCAATTATTGCTATGTAGTAACCAGGGCCTGGTGAGGCCAGATCTTCCATATTTTCCAAAAGAAGGCAGAAATCCCTTTTTTTTTGTTGTTGTTGTTGTTAATTGGGGATGAGGAAAGGAAGGGATTGCTGAGGGTCACGGTAACAGCAGCTGAGATGAGCTTATGAAATAGTAGACTGTGTTGAGTTTGATGTGCTCAGGATGCCTAGAGCCACAAGAACGTTGTGTCCAGAGCCTACCATCAGGTGGACAGATAACAGGGAAAGGTCTAGGGTTGCCTCACTTTGATCCCCAATCCCACACAGGACAGGGTCATCTAAAACACCATCTCTTGTTGGCTGTGAGGATGGAACAGGCTTGCATTGGTTTCTTGACTGTGTTTCTTGGGGCTGCCATAACAAAGTACCACAAATTGAGTAACTTAATAGAAACTTGTTGGCTTACAGGTCTGGAGGCTGGAAGTCTGAGCTCAATATGCTGGCAAGACCACACTTCCTGAGAAGGCTCTGTCCCAGGATCTCCATCCTGGCATCTGGTAACACCATGGCCGGTGGCAGCATTGCTCTAATTCCACATAGTGTTTTCCCTGCTCATGCATCAGTGCCCAAATGTCCTTGTCTTCAGGACATCAGGAGGGGTCCACCTTGTTCCAGGATAACCTCATCCTAAGGCATGCCATCTCAATAAGCATATTTCCAAATAGGCTCATATTCTGAGGTACTGGGGGTTAGGATATCAATAAATGGATTTGGGGGCAGGGAGCAGGAGTTTATGGGTCAATCCACAATAAGACACTAAATAGTAGCTTCTTCCAGCAAAACAAACCCCATTAGCAGAATTATAGCACATCATCATTTCCTTTTGGAAAATTACTATATTCAAGGAATCATGCAGGTTCTACAGGGAATACAAAAAAAAATGAATTAGATCCTAACCCTTAAGGATATTCCAATGGAGCTAGAGGGAAAAATATGTCCCCCAAAACTATCCTGCAAATAAGTGAGTTAGGACTGACTTCAGAACAATATAAATAGCCATAATAGTCAAATTGGGAGGAAGAAGTCACTTTTGTCTGTAAAAATCAGGAAATAATCTTTAGGGAGTATTTGACCACAGTATTAAGGGAGGCCCAGAATTCTCACAACTGAGGACTGGAGATAGGGCAGAGAAATCAATGGCACTCTAAGCTGATAGGATAGGTTGAACAAAGGAGAGAAATGGAAAAGTATGAGCTGTGCTTATATCAGGTCTCTGTGCCAAGAGGACTATGTGTGTATAGTACAGTTGTGAAGGAGAAAAGACTAAACTATAATTTAGGGTCAGCTTGCAGAAATCTTGACTGTCAGGATAAGGAGTTTGAATGTTAATTGTTAAGCAACTGGGAGTAATTTAGGTGGCCAATAAAAATAGTTCTTCTATCTTAGCATCTACAATGCCTTACAAATCCAGTTTTTCCCCATCAGAGTCTTTCTTTCCATTGGAATGTCATCAAGAGAAGTTCAAGATGAGCTATATGGGGGCAGCTACCATTTGGGCTCTTAGTATCTTATCAGCATCATAATGCTGATCCTTATGAGCTATGCAGTCCCAAATCAGACTCATGGTGGCCCATTGTATCAGATTTGTGGTCATTGTGACCAAAACACCTGGAAAGGACAACTTAGAGAAGGAAAGGTATAGTTTGGCCCATGGTTTTAGATGTTCTGTCCATAGTTGGTTGGCCCAAGGCCAAAAGAGCATGGTGGCAAAGCAGGGCAGAAGAGATTTGCTCAATTTACAGCAGCTGGAATCAGAGGGAAGGGGGTGGACTGGGTATAGTCCTGATTAGGTAAGCACCAGGACTATAGGTATAGAAAGGACAGATATAGTCCTCAAGGCCATTTTCCAGTGACCCAGCTTCTCCAGCCACATCCTACCTGCCCACAGTCACCACCGAGAAAGTCCATTTAAATAATTCACCTATCAATGAGGTCAAAGTTCTGATTCAATTATTTCACTTCTGAATATATTTTTATGGACAACACATGAGCTTTTCATGGGCGGGGGGCATTCCACATCCTAACTCTAGCACCCACTGACTCTACTCAAGTCTTGGATTTTATTGGTGTGGAATCCAGCTTTGACTATCAAGATTTTCCACCCCTGCCACCACCAGTAAATTATACATGTACCTGAAAGTCTATTCTGTAATGAGCCTGTAAGACCCGGGTGGTAGAAAATCAAGGTCAGGGTCAAGCTTCACTTCTTGCAAGCTGTATAGCCCAAGGCAAGCCCACTTAAACTTTCTTGCATTTCTGCTTCTTTGTCTACAACATAGGATGACTGTGAAGACCAGATGAAATAATTATAGCAGGAACACAGTAGGTTATCAGTAGATAGCAACTATTAATTTCACTATTTTTCTTACTCTTATTAGTATAAAATGATGGGTCTGCCATCCATTAATTCATCTAGACTCTCCATGAATACATTGGATAATGAATTTCACCTAAAAGCCACTCTTTAAAAAAAATATTTTGCCAAGATGTGTGCTGCTCATGGCAGCTAAAATGTGTTTCCATGGCCACAGCAAAGCAGTAGTTCCAATTAAAGAACACAAATTCTAGTGACTTAAGAGATAGAAACTAAAGGGACAAGTTCCACAACAGAAATAAGTTCTACCTTACAGTTTCTGGTTTTATTGTTGTTGGTTTTTTTTTTATTCCAGTAATCTAACAAGTACTCTTGAAACAAAATACTTTACTGTTTAATCCTCTGCAACTGTGAAAACAATATCTTTTTAAAGTAAAGAGGCCATTTTTCTACAACATCAACTTGAAACACCACAGACATTCTTTATGTGAAAGGCTCCAACAAATCAACAGAAAAGACCAATGATCTTCTAGAATAATCGAGTAAGAACATAAATGAGAAATTCAGTTAAAAGGGAATAGAGATAAGAAACATGCATAGATAAATGTTCATCTGTGTTCATAATTTTAATGTAATTTCTTTAAATGATGAAGCTTGTCTCACCTGTTAAATTAGCAAAGGTTAAAAGAGTCTTCATTATAGAATTAAGGTGTGGAAACAGAACCCTGCTACACACCACCTGAGAAAGAGATCTTAGCTTTACCTATCATCCTGCAAATACATATGAAAGGCTAGAATGTACTTGTGATTTTAATCTAGCAACTTGTCCTAAGGAAATAACCATTGATGTGCAGAAAAATATAATGAGCTGGTGCCTAGAATTCCAGCACTCGGGAAGCTGAGATGGGAAGATTGCAAGTTCAAGGCTGTTTTCAATGAGATACAGCAAACAAATCACATATTTAATGGTAGAAAAAAGTGAAAATGTACTTTTCACTGGTGAGAGAAATATAGTCGGTAGTCCTTTTTGTTTTTCTTATCCTCTCTCATGGTAAGAAAGTGAAAGATTGGGGGGGGCGGTGGATGAAGAAACCAAGGAAAGGGATGTAATAACAAAGTTGTTACATGATGTGGAAAATAGCCAATGTTGATAATTTATGAGATAAATAACTTCATGTAATTTAGAGACACCAACCAATCTTTGAACCTCAAAGTTACACAATCTAGTCAATGTAAGAAGTCATGTGGTATAAAATCTCACCAGAGAAAGATAACAACAGAGGTCTTCAGACTGCTTCATCAACAGGTCTATCCATCAAGCACTTCCTTTATGGCTACCCGGTAACATGCATTTACAATATGACAGGGAGATGAACAAAAATGTAACAGATATGTCCATGAACCTGCTTCATGGAGAAGCCACGGAAAGTAATGTACAAACCCCAAATCCTAGGTCAGAAGGTATGTTAAAAACTGCTGCTAAAAGCTAGTTCGTTGATCTTAGCCAAGTCTCTTAACCTGAGTCTCTGTGATTTGTAAGGTAGAAACAGATAGTATTTCCCTTCTGTATTTCATGAGACTTTTATGAACATAATGCAGCTGTTCCTTGGTACTCACAAGGGATCACTGTCAGGACCCTCTCTGATATTGAAATGGTGAATACTCTAAGCCCCATATATAAAATGGCATAGTAGTCACATATACCCTATCTATATAGCTCCTCCTATAGACTTTAAATTATCTCTAGATCACTTATAATAGGTAATCTAAAGTAAACCATGCAAATGGTTAGTATGCTATATTGTTTGAGGAATTACAGCCAGGAAAAAAGCCTACATGTTCAAAATAGATGCGATTTTTTTCTGAATATTTTTTATTTGAAGTTGGTTGAATTCAGAGAGATGGAACTTGCAGAAATAGAGGGCTAACTACATGAGGGACATAGAGTGCTGGAAGAAGCTATAAAACAGAAGCAAAGGGTATCACTGAACACTATAACGTGGCAGTCAGAGCATCTTGCTTATGAAGTTGTAATAGCCCTACCAGCCCAGACAAAAGAGCAGAAGTCAGCCACTCCCGAGCTGGCTGTCTTCTTCCTTCTGGATCTTGTGAAAGAGTATCATCTGAGAAGGAGAGACAGACTGAGCAGCAATTCTTGCTTCACACCTGCAATGCCACCCAGGCACCATTTACCCACAGTATACACCACCACCCCCCGTATCCAGAGCGGGAAGAACAGTGGTCTTGGGACAGTGATGAGTAAGAGCAATTCTTATGCCAACACATGGGCCCAGTGCCTGGTAGGATGTGGATCCTGCCAAAAGGAGAGCCACTTGGGTACCACATCCGAAATGGAGGTAGCTAGCCAGCAGGGTGCATAGCCCAACCCTTCCTGCAGCTCAATATGCTCTTTGTTATTTAAAAAGCAAGCAAACAAAAGTCTCATCCATAAAATACTAGTGTATACTATGTGACCCCTCAATAAGGGCAGCATAGTATTCAAGGGGGGACTGGCAGGATTTGCATATCATTTATGGCAAATGCATATGTACCACTTTCTAAATGATCTTGCCTACCCAAACCCCAGTTAGACCCTCATGGTTTCCTGGCAATGAGTGAGCACTAAACAGAATCACTGGGTCTTGATTTTTATAGAAATATTGTCCCAACAAGCACGTTTGCAGATGCTTTTCAGTCTCTTCCAAATCTCCTAAAACAGTGGCTGCAAACTTCTCTGTAAAAAGCCAGTTAGTAAATATTTTAAGCTTTACTGATCATACGGACAATCTCTGTCACAACCGTTCTTCTTCTCCTTGGTAGCTAAAAAAAAAAAAAAAAAGAAAAAGAAAAAGAAAAAGAAAGCCATAGATAATTCATAAACAAATGGCGTGGCTGTATCTCAGTAAAACTTGGTCTAGGAACACTGGTAGTTGAATTTCTCAGGGTTTTCACACATCCTGAAATATTGCTTCTCTTTTGATTCTTTGTTTTAATCATTTCAAAATATAAAAAAAGATCATGCTGAGCTTGAGGGACAGACATAAAGCTGGCCTAGGGACAGGCAAGCAGTATGCTGATGACCACTGTCCTACAGTTATGTCATCGGCCATGGCAGATTGTTTTCCAACCACTGACCTTCCTTCTCAGCAATGCAGTGAACGTTAATGATGTTAACAACTTGCTAAGGAAAAGCAAATTCACGCCCCCACTTGCTCCCTGGCAATTAGGTTTTATCTTCTGTTTTCTTGGCTAGCTTTTTGAAGGGGCTCCTTTGCTCTGAGTCTTGCCAGCATCCAAGGTTATGCTCTCCATTGGCAGTTTTGCTACTACTTGTGTCCCTTTTGTGGCTAGTGTGTGTCACAACTTCTCACTAGTACAATAATAAAATAGTGGAAGGAGGCGTCTTTGCAGAGTCAATAAGCTGACTGACGTGTCTCTCAAGCTAAGGGAACTGCATGTTACCAATACACTCCCTTATTATTTTTCAACAACTGTAAAAGTCCTCTATATGGGCTGGCCAGCCATGAAAAGTGTTTATTTACTACATTGTTTAGTATCACAACTTTTATATATGCTAAAGTATAAAATAATTGGAGACAAACAGTCTTGCAAGAAAACCAGACAGGGTGTGGCTATGGTTAATGAGATCTTCTTTTATTCACTGTGAATGCATCAGCTTGATCATTTCCCTTCCATGGCATGGATTTGTTTGCCACCCTGAGTGAGGCCTAATATACTCACCCAGTGAGCAAGAAGTGAGGTCTTCAACTAAGACCCTAGCCCATCCTCAATGCCAGTCTCTGAAACTCCTCTTTTCTGCTTTCCAAAGGCCTTTCCACCAATACAAAATGATGCACCAGACATAGTTTAATTTGCCACATATCTGCCAAGGTAAATAAAGGAAGGAAAACCAAAATGTCAGCATACCTCCTCCCTAGCTATAAAAAAGAGATAAAATCCCCAAATCATTTATTTTTCCTTTACTAAGGCAGGGTGCCAGGTAGAATAATGGCCCTTCAAAGATGTCCATGTCCTAACCCTCCAAACCTATGAATCTATTTCTACTTTATGTGGTAGAAGCACCTCACAGCTATGATTGAGGGAAGATGGGAGGTTATCCTGGATTATCCAGGTAGGCTCCATGCAGTCACAGGGTTCTATAAGAGGAAGATGGGGTGGGGGGTCAGAGTCAGGGGAGACATGATGATGGATGCAGAGGTCAGAGTGGTGTGGAGACAAGTGCTGGGGGATGCAGACAGCCTCAAGTAGCTGGAAAATGGAAGAAGCTGAATTTACCCCCAGAGGATATGCAATGATGTCAAATAATCTTAGACTTCTGATTTCCAGGATTATAAGAGAATAAACTTGTGGCGTCTGTTCTATTTTGTTTGTGGTATTAGGAACTGAACCCAGGGTCATTCTATCACTGAACTACTTCCCATGTCCTTTTCTTATTATTTGTTTTATTTTATTTTATTGGTGCATTGAAATTATACATCCTGTTGAAGTCCAGGGTGGTAAAGGCATACTTGCACACAGCACTCATTTAAGCCTCCCGCAGTTCCCTCCCCCAACCCTCCTTCCCATGCTAAGAATAGTGATTGACTTCGATAAGTCTGTATATGTATATCATGTCCATTGAGGTGTTCCCTCTTCCCCTTCCCATCTCCCTCAGTTAAGTCACCTTCTTCACTCATCTAAGGTTTCTCCTCCTTTGGTTGGAGTCCCTCCTAGATCCTATTTTCTCCTCGCTTCCACATATAAGGGAGAACATCCAACTTTTCACTTTTTGTGACTGACTAATCTCACTTATAATGTTCTCCAGTTCCATCCATTGCCCTATAAATGACATAGGTTTGTTCTTCTTTATGGTTGAGTAAGATTCCATTGTGTACATATCCCATCGTTTTATAATCCATTCATCTGTTGATGGACAGCTCAACTGGTGAATTGTGCAGCTATAAAAAGATATGCATGCATTATTCTGGTAGTTTGATTTCCATTCTTTTAGGTAGATACCCAGGAGTGGTATTGATGGGTCATATGTTAGGTTCATTTTCATTCGTCTGATAATCTACCACACTGTTTTCCAAAGTGGTTACACTAGTTTGCAATCCCACCAACAATGTATTAGAGTTACTACATCTCCACATCATCACCTACTTGTTGTTGTTTGTGGTTTTAATGATTGCCATTCTAATTAGAGTTAAGTGAAATCTCAAGGTAGTTTTGATTTGCATCTCTGTTAATGATATTGAACATTTTTTATACATTTACTGGCCACCTGTATTTCTTCTTTTGTGAAGTGTCTATTTAGTTCATTGGACAAATTTTGATTGGGTTGTTTTTCTTGGTGGTGAGTCTCAAGTTCTCTTGATATTCTAGATACTAGTCTTCTATCAAAGGAGTAGCTGGCAAAAATCTTCATTCTGTCAACTCTCTGTTGAGGTTTTTAATAGTTTTCTTTGCTGCACAGAAGCTCTTTAGTTTAATGCAATTTCATGCATTGATCTTCCTTTTAATTTCTTAGGCCTTTGGGGTCTTGTTGAAGTTTTTACTCATGCTTATATGTTGGTCCTATGCCCTCTTTAAGCAGCAGCAAGGTCTCTGATCTAATTTCCACGTTTTTGATCCATCTTGAATTGACTCTTGTGCAGGTTGAGAAAGTGGAGTTTATTTCCATTTTTCTACATATGGATATCCAATTCTGCCAAACCATTTGTTGAAGAGGCTATCTTTTTTCCAGTGTACGCTTCTGGCCCCTTTGTCAAAAATCAATTGGCTACAAGTCTGTAGATTTGTTTCTGAGTCTTCTATTCTGCCCCGTTGTTCTGTGTTTCTGCTTTTGTGAAACAGAGTCTCACTAATTTACTACACAATGGCCTCCAACTTGAAATCCTCCTATCTCAGTCTCCCAAGTACTGAGATTACAAGCTGCACTGGCATGTCCAGCTTTGTTTTAAGCCACTAAGTTTGTGGCAATTTGTCTCAGTAACAATAGGAAACTAGTACGTGCAGCTGCTGAAAACATTACAGATAGACAGCATCATTTTTAAAATATTAGTCACCAGATCATGTTATACCTAGCCCTCAGGTAGAAAAAAGTTCTACTCCTCTTTCATGCAGGGTCCCTAACCTCCAAAACTACAGAATGTTGAAATAAAAATGAGGTATAAAATGGAAGGTTGAAAGGGGTGAGTGGGCAGTAAGAGAACACTGTAGTCACATACAAAAAGTATTACCCAAGAGGACTGCAAGGGATGAGATAGAAATGGAATGCGGCTTTATTTATAGCAAAGCCTGCCTCTCCCCTCTCAAGTGTGTGACAGAAGAGCTGTTTTAAAGTTTTATTCTTCAAACTTGGCTGCAGAACTTGGCTGCTTCTCAGAACTGTGCTTTTGTATTTCGCTTTAAAATATAAGAAGCAACCCATGGTTAATTTGTAGGCAGAGGTGGTGCAGGCAGGGAAAATTCTGTGGGGAGTAGAAAGAGGTTGAAATGTTATTCTTATTTAGTTAGTTGCCTAAGAAAAACAAATAGAGGATAAAATAGCAAAGGACTTGGAAAATTTCCAGGTTGAAAATTTCTGAATATCCTGGGATTAGTGAAGCTCTCAGGATAAGTGTGGTGCTGCCATAAGGCTAGTCAGAAACTAGAATGGGGATGTGGTTTACAGGTGAAAAGTAAAGAAAACACTGGCCCTACCTGTTAGTAATGCCTCTTGGTCTTAATCAACAATCTCACTGCTATAATCCAAACAACTGACCACACAACTTAGAAGAAAGAATATATATATATATATATATATATATATATATATATATATATATATTCTCAGTCTTTTGGAGACTTAAGGTTCAATTGATGTGAATATGGGTCTGTAGAGTTCAGGGCATGGCAGCAGGAAGCAGTGAGAGGGAAAGAGAAAGGCTCTGCTCTCACATTGTGGAGACCAGAGGCAGAGAGCAAGCAAGCAAGGAGATTAAAAGATGAAAGCACATCCCCAAAGCCACACACCCAATGACCCACCTTCTATAGCCACACCCCACCTGCTTCGGTTACAACCCAATAAATCCATTATAATGGATTTATCCACTGATGAGATTACAACTCTCACAATATAATTACATATAATTACATCAACCTTGAACATAATACATGAGCTCTTCAGGGGACATTCTACATCTAATAAAACTTGCTCATTTTCTGTGGTTCGGTGACGCAGAACTTTTCCAAGCCCAGGGAAGCCCAGTCTATGTCTGTAGAAACCAATATTGACCCTCTAGGAAATGATATAGAGTAGGAGTTGTGACATATGTCAGGTCTTTGCATCTAACAATTTTGCAATTAATGACAAAGTGCATAATTAAATCTTGGTATATTATCTGCATAACACTATGCAACCTTCAAAATTGATAATGATGGCAACATATCATAATGCTTATTAATTCTGAGGAGACAGATGATAGGAAAATTTAAAATATGACATATACTGTGATTACTCACTATGTTGACCTATTATACATACTACTAATGCAAATTAAAGGACTGGGAGGGAACCAACCAAAATGTTATCTTTAGTCATATTTATATCATAAGAACAAGTGAGATATTTTTCTCTCTACATTATGCTTTGATTCTTTTGAAACTGAATTATTATGTTTTTATTGTTATATATACATCATAGTGAGACTCAGAGTGATATGAACATACATGCACAGAGCCCCTGTTCTGTGTTACCCTCAGGCCCCACCCTGCTCCCATCCCCTCCCCATAGATAATATTAAAAGGATGACTTGAAATGATTCCTTCATCACATTTCCCCCTTCACCTCCCCACCTCCCTCCCCAAAATCATTTCCACTATTATACTAGTATCTCATCTCATTTATCTGAAGTCCTCTTTATCTCTCAGTTCCTTTCTAGCTTTTACATATGAGTGAAACATAGGACCTTTCACTCTCTGTGACTGACTAATATTGCCTAGCATAAGTCTCAAGTTTCATCCATTTTCCTGCAAATGAAATAATTGTGTTCTTTTTTATGACTGAGTAAAATTCCATTGTGTAAGCAAGGCACAGTGGAACACGTCTGTAATTCCAGTACCTGGGAGACTGAGACAGGAGGATCAAGGTTTGAGACTAGCTTTAGAACCTTAGCAAGACTTGCAGCAATCTAGTGAGATGCTGTTTTTAAAGAAAAAAAAATTAACAAGGACTGAGGGTATATATCTGAGGTAGAATGCCCCTGGGTTCAATCTCCAGTACCACAAAAAAAAACTTGTTTTCAAGTTATGATATGTATACACCATAGTTTTGTAATCCATTTATCTGTTGCTGGACATCTAGACTGGTTCCCTAGTGAATATTGTGAATTGTGCTGCTAAAATGCACAAAATGAATTAAAATGCAAATCAAAATGAATTACTACCTTTTTTTGGTGGTACTGGGGGTGGAACCCAGGGGCCTTCTACCAAACCTATTTTATATTTTATTTGGAAACAGGGTCTCTTAAACCAGCTGAGGCTGGCTTTGAACCTGCGTGATCCTCCTGTCTCAGCCTCCCTAGTGCGGGGATTACAAGTATGTATCACCAACTACTTTTAAAGTGGAAAATAATTATTTTTTCAAAGGAAAGGAAGAAAGAAAATTAGTTGTCAACTCAGCTTCACCAGTATCTTACCATAGTGTCAACTCAGCTTCACCAGTATCTTACCATAGGAGTTTAAGAACTAAAAAAATGTTTCTGTTTTCTGGCTTTAGAGTCCTCATGTGAATAAAAAGACTATAATTACTTTGTTACATCTACATGCAGTATAGACAGCCCCCTCCCAACCTAAGGAAGATTTGAGTTATGGTTTTTCAACTTAGGGACAATGTAAAAGAGACTCACATTCAGTAGAAACCATACTCTCAATTTCGAATCGGGATCTTTTTCCAGGCTGGGCAGCAGCAGGGAGCCTCGGTCTACAGGCAGCTGCAGGAACATGGGAGAAACAACTGGTACCCCAGGGTGCTGTGTGGCCGTGCTAGGAGGTTCATTTGGTAGGTTAGGTGTATGGAATGTATCTTATGACTCACATATTTTCAATTTGTTGGGAATTATTGGGTTATAACCTTATCATAAATCAAAGAGCATCTGCATCATAAAATCTACTGTATTAGCTAGATGTTATGGTATGTACCTGTTATCCTAGTACTTGAGAGGCTGAGATAGTAGGATCGCAGGTTTGAGGCCTACCTCAGCAACTTAGCAAGACCCTATTTCAAAATAAAAAGGGCTGGGGTATAGCTCAGAAACAGAAAACCCCAGGGCTCAATCACCAGTACTACACACACACACACACACACACACACACACACACACACACATGTGCATATGTTATCAATATGCCACACCTTTGCTCATATAGCTTCCATTATCTGGAATAATTTTTTGGCTCTTTTCCATAGGCCAAATCATAACCTGACTTATAGATACAATTCAAGTCATTTTACTTCAAATTTCTTCCTCCTTTGCTCACATTAACTCTCCTATAATTAATTACAAACAGCCCTGAGTTTAATTTTTTTAACAACCCAATTTCTTCCATAAGCTACAGGCTTTAGAATAAATAAACATAGCCAGGCATGGTGGCGCACGCTTGTAATCCCCGCGCTGGGGAGGCGGAGACCAGAGGATCACGCAGGTTCGAAGCCAGCCACGCTGGCTTAAGAGACTCTTGTTTCCAAATAAAAAAATAGGTCTGGGAGTGTAGCCCGGAGGTAGAAGGGTTTCCAGGAACCCCAGTACCACCAAAAAAAAAATAAAATAAAATAAATAAACATAGATTCTAATCCTGATACCATCACTTTGTACAAGATATTTACTCGTGATCCTCAGTTTCCTCACCTATAATACAGACAGGGGAACACAACCTACCTAACAAGCTATTCTGATAATTAAGTGATTCAGTAATGTGCACAACACCCACCAGAGCATCTGGTATATGTATTAAGGCCCATAAATGCCTATTTCTTCCTTAATCTCACACCATTCTTGCTCTCTTCAATTAGACCAAGGTTGTCTAGGACAGGGACTGTAGGCTATGCTACTTTTTATTCCCATATGATACTTTGCCAGAAGAAATCTTCAATAAATATACTGTTGATTTGACTTTTGCAAATATGATTAAGTATGAGGCAGAGACAGACTCAAAGTTGTTATGTTAAATTGTTTTCCAAATAAAGATATGCTGAAATCCTAACGCCTGATACCTATGTATGTGACCTTATTTGAAAATAGGGTCTTTGTAGATACAATTAGTTAAGATGAGGTCATACTGGATTGTGGTGGACGGTATCAAATCCAATGACTGGGATCTTATTATTATATATATATATATATATATATATATATATATATATATATATATATTTTTTTTTTTTTTTTTGCAGTACCAGAGATGGAACCTAGGGGTATTATACCTCTGAGCTACACCCCCAGCCTTATTTTTTAGTCTTTTTTTAATTTTTGAAACAGGGTCTCACTGAGTTGCAAAGGGCCTAGCTAAGTAGCTGAGGCTGTCCCCAAACCACAATCCTATGGTCTCAGCTTTCTGAATGCTGGGATTATAAGCTCGTGCTACCACACCCAGATAGACTGACTCTTATAAAAAGATCACATGAAGAGAGAATAAACACAGGGAAGAAGGTCATCTGAAACAAATCAAAGATTGGAACAAGGAAAGATCCTGCAAGCTAAGGATTACCAAGGATTTCCAGCATCCAAGAAAGGTAGGGAGATGCAAGGAAAGATTCTTAACTAGAACCTTAGGGAGGATGGCTCTGCCAATAGCTCAATTTTAGTCTTCTTGCCCCAGAACTCTGAGATTAAATTTCTGTGCTTTTGAACCATGGTTTATGGTGATTTGTAATAGCACCCTAAGGAACTAATACAGAAATATTAAAAAATATCATGTTAACAGACAGATGTAAGCTAGTTTATGACTGTTTTCTAGACCAAAAAGGTCCCTGGAGCCAGATATGATTACTTCCAGGTAAAGCATCTTTTCAGGTCCACTTCATATTAGAGCTGATTTCCTGGATCCCCTTGTTAATCATCCACTTTGAGGTCACCTCAGTCTGGCCGGGCAGGGGCACAAACTGTCCACCCAAGTGGGAATTGTTTGCACACAGATAAGTTTCCAAGGACCAGGGACCCTAAACAATAAGCAAAGACCCTGAAAGTTTCTTCGTTTACCTTTTCCTTCCCTGATTCATCTGTGACTATGCTGGTGTTATTCTCTGACTCACCCATGATTTGATATTTTCTGTGACTAATAATTTCTTATAATTCTTTGGTTATAACCCTCAATAAAACCAAGATGCTGGTGGAAAAACAGAAGGAGTGGTCATATCTCTCCCCTCCCCAGTATCCTTGGTTACCATGTTGACTCCACTGTCATCCATGTGAGAGACTATTTCTAATCAATCAATCAATATCAACGCCATCCACTACACCTCCTTTGTGGAGTTACACAGAACTGGGTGGGTGGATAAATGTCATTCTGTTGTGGTAACATTTCACTTCAGTGTCATCCTCTTTCTCCTAATGATTAGTGCCACCAGCCATCCAGACACAAACCTTGGCCATAATCCTTGAATCCTTCTCTTGTCCTCAATCGAAAATTAATCACATGCCAATTCTATTTTCTAAATATACTAAAAGTTTCTCTCACTCTTCATCTCTATGGCTACCACCTAGACTGATAACATACTCAGGAAATGTCTTTTCTAAACCACTTCAATGGCAAACTGAGGCTATCAGAGACAGCTTCTCTCCGAGTCAATGTTTCGGAGTTTTACCTATAACAATGGCTAATTAGATATTTCAGAATAACCCTCCTCCTAAAAGCAACTAGAAAGGCCAAAAAGTATTTTGTTAAATGTGTTTGAAGACATTAGAGATCTATCAAGGAAGTAAGGACAGGTGAGGTCAGGATCAGAAAGAAGAAGAAAGCTAACTGGGCACAGTGGCACACAAATGTTATCTCACCTCCTGAAAGGCTGAGACAAGAGGATCATAGGTTTGAGGTAAGCAGGGAACAGTAATTTAGGATGATCCTATTTCAAAAATAATACTCTGAAAATGTCTATTAGGTCCATTTGGTTTATGGTTTCCTTTAGTTCTAAAGCGTCTTTACTCATCTTTTGCCTTGAAGATCGATCCAGTGGTGTGAGAGGAGTATTAAAGTCTCCCAGAATTATTGTATTTGGGTCTACTTGGGATCTTATGTCCAGAAGGGCTTGTTTTACAAATGTGGTTGCACCCATATTTGGGGCATAAATATTTACTATCATTAAATCTTCTTGGTGTATTGTTCCTTTTAATAAAAGGAAGTGCCCTGATTTGTCTCTTTTGATGTGTTTTAGTTTAAAGTCTGTTTTGTTGGATATCAGGGTTGCTACCCCTGCTCTTTTTTGGTCACTGGTGGCATGGTATATCTTTTTCCATCCTTTCACGTTCAGCCTGTGAATGTCTTTGGCTGTGAGGTGAGTTTCTTGCAGACAGCATATATTTGGATTATGTTTCCTAATCCACATTGCCAGTCTATGTCTTTTGATTGGTGAGTTAAGTCCTTTAACATTAAGAGATATTATTGAAATATGATTTTTGTTTTCTGCCATTTTGTGTTCTGTCTACTCTTGGGTGGTGTGATCTTTCTTCTTTACTTAAATGGCCCACTTATTAACTTCCTCTCTTCTCTGATTCTGGAGTCTGCTTCTTTTTTCTTCCTTATGGTTTATTTCTTTAAGAATTTTCTCTAGTGTTGGCTTTGAATTCATGAATTTTTTGAGATTCTGTTTATCCTGAAAGACTTTGAATTCCCCATTGATCTTGAATAGTAGTTTTGCTGGATAGATGAGCCTTGGTTGGAAGTTATTTTCTTCCAGGGTCTGAATCACGTCATACCAGTCTATCCTACCATTCCTGACCTGGGTTGTATAGTCTCACTAAGTTGCTAAGAGCCTCACTAAGTAGCTGAGGCTGGCTTCAAACCTGTGCGATCCTCCTGTTTCAGCCTCCCAGCCGGGGGGATTACAAGCGTGTGCCACTACGCCCAGCTCCTCTGTAGTTTCTGAAAGAAGGAAGGCAAGCTCTCTTCAGTAGAAGCAAGGTCTCAAAATGATGAGACATAACCTGAAGAGAACACAGAAGATGGCAATAGCAGATCGGTCAAAAAAGTGCTATCACAGTTGAGTGTTGCTTAAGGCCTGATCTAACTTTAAGACCACTCGAGTAGTTTATTATGTTGTTGCAAGCAGTGTTCTAGGCATAGAAAGCAAGCAGTGGTCCAAGAAGACAAAGTCCCGGATCTCATGCAATTTGCATCCTAAGGTGGACAGATATATACCAATAAAAACAGCAAACACTAGAGAAATACTATACAAGAAATGAGGAAGATATTGAGTGGCAGGGATCAAGAATGAGTCAGCAATTTATAGGATGAGGATCAGCAAAAATATAATGGCCAATTTCTGGAAACAAAATATATAAAAAAATAAAATAAAATAAAATAAGGCTGAGGGTATAGATCAGAAGTGAATGCCTCTGGGTTCAATCCTTAGTAACAGGGAAGGAGGGAGGGAGGGAGAGAAGGAGGGAGGGAGGAAAAAAGGGAGGGAGGGAAGGATAAGGAAAAGGAGAAGGAGGAGGAGGAGGAGGAATAAAAAGAGAGATAAAAAGAGAGAGAAGGGGGAGGAGAGATGAGGAAAAAGAGAGAAAAAGAAAAAAGAAAGAGGGAAGAGCAAAGAGCAAAGAGGAGAGGGGAGGGGAGGGGAGGGGAGGGGAGGGGAGGGGAGGGGAGGGGAGAGAGGAAAGCAGGCAGGCTAGCTAGCTAAAAAGGGAAGCCCAGCAATTCAAGCTGCTTTTTCCACTCAAGGGTATCATGAATTTCTTAAGCAAAAGGCACAACTAAAAAGTTGAAGAGAAAGAATCTTTAGAATTTCCATAAAATTTAAGGAACAAAAATTGGAGGTCAGAGTCCAGGAAGGAGAGGAACCTGAAGATAACTAGGGTTCTCATTGGAACCAGAGGGACACCTACAAAACATAAAGGTTCCCTAAAAATATGTTAGCACTAATAACAACTAAAGAACAGCTGCAAATAGTATCTGATTAGATTAAGGTAATCTGCCCCTATCTTAACCAATCAACACATCTTTTGTAATCTAGAAAATTTCTGTAGTAAGATAGCATTTCAAGGCAATTATGAGATTTATCAGAACAGAAACCAAAAAAATAACTGTGGCACCATTCCACATAGGAATCCTACCGCACTATGATTATTTAACTAGTTGTCTTTCCACGGGTATTTGGTTTATTTCCAGTCTTTGGATATTACTTACCACTGAGCTATCAATATTCTTCTGGAGTGGGTGTGTGTCTATATCTATATCTTTGCATATGTTTTCCATTCCCTCACTGAAATACATTTTTAGAATTGAGAATGCTAGTCAAAAAGTGTGCCCATTTTCTGTTTTGATTTCCACTGGCAAACTAACAGAATCTTTAAAAATAATCTTATTCCCCCAAGATTTAAAAAATCTGCTTATTTTCCTTTTACAGATCTCTATTAACTTTTAATTTTTCTGGCTCAAAATTATGCCAATAGATACTCTGTGGCCATTCAAGTCCTCCCTAGTGTAAGAATACTGCAAAGGGATGTCAGTGGTGAGATTAGCTGTCTGCCAAAATGCAAAATCTTACACTCTTTGATATGAAATGAATGTAAAAAATAGAAAGATGAAATGAAGCCTTAAACAGACCAAAGTATATTCAAATTAGAGTTATACTCATGGAAACACATCATATCAAACTACACTGAGCTATTCTCCACACTAAAAATACCACCCCTTTCATCTGTGGACACCGATACCACTGGTCTGGGACTTGCCTATATGCCTGTCTCCTGCCAACCAAGATAATATGATGGTAAGTTTTTCTTCCAGCAAGTTTAATCCTGGAAGAAAAGGAAAATGGAACAGCTTTTTCCTGAGGCAAAAAAAAAACTTCAAAAAATTTAATGAAAGGAATCTTAAAATGACGTCTGAACAATTAAGTTAGTTACCCCAAACACTCTCTGAAGTTAGTCCTGGGGAATTTTATTTAATGTTTAAAAAAGAAAAGAGCAAAAGAAAGCAAGCATTCAATAGTCAAGCATTTGTTTTAAATACTCTGATTTACCTGTTTTTAAAATATTGTCCAGATTAAATTTTAAAGAAAATTTAAAAGAAAGCAAATGTGACTATAAAAGATTAAGTAGGTAATAACATGTAGATTTTTTATTTTTTAATTATGAAATACCTAGACTGTCAGAACTATATTTTTGTTGTTGTTGTTGGTGGTGGTGGTGGTGGTGGTGGTGATGGTGGTGGTGGTGGTACTGAGAATGTAACCTAGGGGAATTTTACCTCCAAGCTACACCCCCAGCCCTATCTTTTATTTTTTATTTTGAAATAAGCTCTACTAAGTTGCAGAGGGCCTCACTAAGTAGCTGAGGCTGGCCATGAACCTGCGATCTTCCCATCTCAGGCTGGGAATATAAGTGTGTGCCGCCATGCCCAGCTTACATATTATTTTTGAGATCACTCAACCTAGCTAACTAACCCTTTAGTTTGAAATGACAAAACTGGACTTAACAAAAAGTAGAAAAAACTTATGAACAGCTGCACTTAGCTAATGGTTCAGCCAGGATACATACCCAGTGACCTTGATCCATTTACATACTCTTTCAAACATGGCAAGCTCTATTTATCTACATGTAGAGAGAATGCCAGGCAACCCACTTCTATAGGTATTTGGTTCAAATTTTTGTCCTAGGAAACGTTCTGAGAACTCCCATGTATAACCTAGTTTAAAAAAAAACAAACCTTATTCCTCTCTCCACCTAAGTCCCCTCTATTTCTTATCAGTCACCAAGTCCTCTTGATTCTACCTTTAAAACATCTCTCAAACATCATTTATTACCATCATCTGTATCACTGCTACCATTGATAAGGATGTCATTTGTCCTCACTGGAATGCCTACAAAATCTCAGAACTGTTCTGCCCACAAACCTACCATTTTTCTTACCCTCTTTCCACACTGAACTCTCTCAATATTGACCACACATAGAAGCTCCACATTGTCTCCCCGGTTTAAATCTTTCATGGAGAATTTTCCTTAGGAAGGAAAACAGAGTCCCGGTGGTCTCTTGTTGTTTGTGGGATAATCCTGCATGAGTCAGAGTCTTATAAGTAAACAATGCACACATAAAATAAGAAAATTCATGATAGATTTTGTTTCAAAAAGACTAAGTATAGCCGGGCGTGGTGGTGCACGCTTGTAATCCCCGCGGAGACAGGAGGATCACGCAGGTTCGAAGCCAGCCGCGCGCTGGCTTAGGAGACCCTGTTTCCAAAATGAAAATGTAAAAATAGGTCTGGGAGTGTAGCCCCGAGGTAGAAGGGCTTCCAGGAACCCCAGTACCACCAAAAAAAAAAAATACTAAGTATAAATAATAGCTACTTACAGAAAAACCATTAAAAAACACTCAGAAAGCCCTGCCTAGTGAAAGTAGAATTGTAGTAGACAGCATCTACAATGGCTCACAGTGATTTCCTGGACTCTGATGAATCCTGGGATTCATGCCCTTGCGTAAACCTCACCTGGACCTAGTGACTTATTTCTAACAAAAAAGATGAGGTATCATGCCCAAGATGGCTTATAAAATACTAACACTCCAATTACCAGCCTCCCTTCTCTGTCCTTTCTCACTTGCTCATTCTGATAAACAAGTTGCCATGTTGTGAACTCTTCATGGACAAACACAGTGACAAGAAACCAAGAGTGGCCTTTGGCCATCAGTCAGTAGGAACTGAAGTCATCACTCCAACAGCATGGACTTTTCCCCAGTTTAAACTTCAGATGAGACTAATCCCAAGACAACGCCTTGATGGTTATCTTTTGAGAACTGAGCCAGAGAAACCACTTAATTCGCACTTATATAATTAACCCACAGAAACTGTGATATAATAAAGGCTCTGTTTAAGCCATTGAATTTTGAGGTAATTTGCTACACAGCAATAGATAATGAACACAGACTGGCCCCAGGGCCAAGAGGATGGGTACAGGGAAAGGAAAGATACCAGGGACCCAAAGAAGAGAGCAGTGTGCTTTGAGAAGATCCATGAGCTTCAGCCAAGGGATACAGCAAGACCTCACAGGGAGAAAGCCAAGGAGGAAACACTCCCCTCCCATTTCTCCCCAACTCAGCTGAAAGCCAGAGATTTCAGTATCCCTATAAATGTGGTCCATAGGGCTCCATCTTCTGTAGCAAAGAACAGCATGCAGGGTGATAGAATGTGGATGTGAAGGCTCACAGGGAAGACACCTGTACAGTGTCAAAACTCCTTAGCATGACACATTTTTTTTATTTCATGAGCTGGCCCTAATCTTTCTATCTAGCATTACTATTCAACCATTCTTCACAGAAACCTAGAATTATGAAAACAGCCACTTGTCCCTAGAACTCAGTACATGACCTCACTGCTCAGCCCCTTTGTATGTTCAGTCCTTCAGCCTCCTCCACTTCTCTCCTTCTCTATCAGATTAGTTCCTATCCATCTTTTAAAAACAAATACAGGTGCCAAATCCTCTGGATGTCTTCTATGACATCATCACCACCCCCTAGTATGGACAATGTCACTCATTTATCTCCTCCAAGCCTCCTTGGCTGCCCTACCAGCACTAAGATTGTCTAGTTCCCCATCTTTCCATTATTGGCTGATGGAATCATTCAGGACTCATCCCTTATCTTGCATTCTTAGCATCTAACAAAAGCTGGCACATAAATGACATCAATATATACTTGCTGGTTGAGTGGTTTCTAATCCCCATTGGTCACTAGGATTTGCAGATTCCTGGACTCTTAGTTGTTCTGGCTTCTACCATGGTCTTCTATGTATTTCAAGACTGTTCTATTCCCAGCTCCCTCCACAACTCTGCCTCTTCCTCTTCCGGGCTATGTTTTCCCTCTGGCTGCATACTACTGCCTATGAAACTAAAATAGTGTTATGTTTACTTTCTGGAAGTATGCTTAAACTAGCTTCTGCCCAAGACTTTAGGGATCCTAGAACACTAGGAAGAGTGACCTTGGGTATCACAGCAACACAAAGCTGAGGCTCAGACTCCAGTAGAAAAAGGAGTCAATAACTAGAAAGTAACAGGCAAAGGAAGCCATCAATGACAAAGTTATATAACAACCTTTGACATATAAGGATGTTGACTCTTTCTTCTTCCTCTAAAACCCCTTATTTATCAACATCACTGTGTACAGTGATAAAGTATATAGTATATAGTTTTGCTACTTAAACACTGTCCTGCTAGCTATATAACACATAATTAGCACTTCAAAATAACTGCACAAATGCCAAATTATGATCAATGTTTTCTTCTGCTACCTGACTAAATTTGATATCATTTCAGCTTGATATAGGTTCTCTCTGCCTCTCTAAAATATTTTCCAGAAAGGTTCAAAAGACCTTAAAACATGCATATAGTCACACAGCATTGTAATGTCGGGCATCAACTTCTGAAAGACTAAATATTTATAGAATGAAACTTTGAAAGCATTGCAGAAAGGTATTTGCACATTATTTAGGCCAATTTTCTCCCTTTGTGAAAGACAAAATGAAGCTGAAATAATATTTTATTTATTAGGCTAACAGTGGATACACGAAGTTCATATTTTATTCTTATTTGTACTTTATACAGATACTTAGTATATTTTGGGGAAGAACTATTTCATAATTGGGAAGGGAGGAGAGAAGAAAGGAAAGAATGAACAAGGGAGGAAGATCAGACAAGAAACCGAGTCCAGAAGTTTAAGTTCCTCGTCCAAAGAATCAAAGCTAAGATTCAAAGCAGGGACCAAGGGTCCCCAGCTCCCTGACTGGCATCTTCCATTACACTCTCCTGCCTCTTGACCCAAGACCAGGTCAAGTCAAGCTGCAGTGCTCTCTATCCATCCGCTACTACCTAAGAGCCCAAGGTTATACCTGGCCAAATTATCAGTCGAGCTGGAAATTTATCCAGAGACATTGTTAACAATGCTCAGAGAACATCAAACAAAATCAGAAATTAATCTACCCCTATGCAAAAAAGTTCCTAGTTAAAACAGAGAGTAAACATTTTAGAAGATCTTTACTCAAATAAATGAGAGTATCAGTGAGTCAAAACGAGACTTTAACATGACAAATGCAAGAAGTTAACTGATGCCAAGTCCCTGGGGATAAGCATCACAGCCAAAGATCTGCCACATAATATTTCACTTATTTAAATTAGCCAATGGTTAGTGAGCTCCAAAAATGTGGTAATGATAGTTTGTAGCTGATAACACAGATGTACCGTTGAAGGCCGGAAAGAATTCTGACTGGTGCCATTGGGTTACCTGGACAGTCATGGCTTAGCTGGGAAATGGCCGGAGAAGCTCAAGCAAGCTATTCATCCTCTCCATGCTTTTAGTTTTTTTTTCTAAATTACGAAATAAGGGCATTAACTAGAAAAAAAATCTATAAGATAAAGCCTCTACTCCTCAATTCTAATACGATGACAAAAAGTTGGCTCTTCTCCACCTTAAAAGATCTATGAAAAATATGAAATAAAAAATCCAATTCAAAACACCAACTTTCGTATGGCTTTGAAACATACACTATACCTGGATACTGTGAAAGAAACAAAATACGTGCTTTCCAAATTTAGGTGGAGATCAAATTCTCCTGGAAACATCTTAAGACTCAAATTTCTAGGATCCAGCCAGACTATTCAATAAAAATACATTGAGGAGGGGGAGTCCCTTAAGGATTAGTATTTGCATAAAGAACCCCCAAATGATCCAACATACAGCTCGGTTGAGATATCATCACTATGTCGCGTAATTCAATAACCCAGGAGCTTTAGGATCCAGAATTTTTTTTTTTAAAAAAAAAGGTTAACAGGTCTGGGTACTATAATAAATAATTGAGGTTTCTTTTAAATAGATCTTTAATGTGACCAATACATTTTTCATACACACCTCTAATCCAAAATGTGAATATGAAGGATGAAAAACTAAATTAGGAAGTCCGTTCAAGCCAATAAATAAATTATGCCCTCAGAAAGTACAGCTTCTCACAGTGAATGACATAAAAACACAAAAAGGAAAAGAAGAATGTTCTGAAAGGTGTGGGCTTTGGGACCCACCCAGCGTTGTTACTCACCCGTCGGAAGGTCATCACTCGAATTGGCATTTCAAAGTCACAACAACCCAGGTAACAATAACGTCATGTATATTTCAAAACAGCTAAAAGAAGCATTTTGAATGTTTTACCACAAGAAAAATGACAAATGTTGGAGATGAAGGATATGCTAAGTGCTTTGATTTATCACTTCACAACATACACAATTTACACAATTATTATGTGTCAGGAAAAAACAAGTTTGTCCAAATGCTCCATTTCTCTAGATTTGGCTTTTTAACTGTTAGCATTTGGATTAACACAACACAGCTTGAACAGAGCTTTCACCCTGATAGTATCAGTGACGAGAGAAACAATAAATGAAAGAAAGAAAGCAAAAATGAAAGAGCAGTTTTCTGAAGTGTAAATTTCATTTATCTAAAAAAATTCTTTTTTTTTTTTTTTCGGTACTGGGGATGGAGCCCAGGGACATTCTATCTCCAAGCTACACCCCCAGCCCTATTTTTAATTCTTTGTTTTGAAACAGGCTCTCACTGAGCTACAAAGGTCCTCAGTAAGTAGTAGCTGAGGCTGTCCTTGAACCACGATCGTCATGTCTCAGCCTCCCGAATGCTGGGATTATAAGTGTGGGTCACCACGCCTGGAAGCATTTGATTTTTTTTTTTTTTTTTTTTGTGGTACTGGGGCTCCTGGAAGCCCTTCTACCTCCGGGCTACACTCCCAGGCCTATTTTTCTACTTTTTTTTTTTTTTTTAATTTGGAAACAAGGTCTCTTAAGCCAGCGCGGCTGGCTTCAAACCTGCGTGAACCTCCTGTCTCTGCCTCCCAAGCGCGGGGATTACAAGCGTGCACCACCACGCCCGGTCAGCATTTGATTTTTTTATGGTTGCAACTTTGAATAAAGGTTCACACAAAAGGACTTCCTTAGAAAATGCTTCTTGAATGGTTCAACCTCTCATGACTCCTGGAGGATAACACCGCGATGTGGCAAGCTCTTGGTCACAGCCAAAGGCTAGCTCATGGCACCACAAGTCAGAGCCTCTGGGACTGTCCCCTGCCTTGAGCATACCCATGGTGCAGCACGGTCCTCCTAACGAATTACATGGTGTCAACTCATTGCTTTTAGAGAGCAATTAGGATAGTAAGTAACATGAGCACATATACACACCCTCTACACAAATATGACACAAGGAAGCAAGATGCATCTCCATTACCAGTGGTCACTCTTCCAAAGAACTTTAGCAATTGGGAAGTTTCTAAATTTAATCAAATTTTACAAAATAAGAGGCTCCTGCTACTATTCAAAAAGTAAAAAAAAAATCAAGTTCTCACAAACCCGTTGAAATATTTTTTTCCTTTTAACAGAATACCAAACATTCTAGAAAGGCCTTTGATTGTATGACCTTTATAATTTCTATTAACCTTCAAAAATCCACAAATTTATAATCTCCAGAATAATACAAAAATGTTTTTATTGGTTTTTGTCTTATAAAGGTGAGTCACTGTGTAAATTACTTTGATCCATTACTAACAGTATGAACATTTATAAACTTTATAACTTATTTCCTCTCCATGTATCACTGTCTCTATAAGACCCATAGATAAGAGAAATATTCATTATGGATCACACTATGGCCAAGTTCAACATTATGGTGTTTCATTCACTTTCTCTATGTGGATCTTCACAATAACCTTCCTTGAGAATCAAAGAAGTTAAAAAAAAATAAATAACGTAAGGCCATGTTGCTAGGATGTGGTAGAGCTGGAATTTTTTTTTTTTTTTTTTGGTGGTACTGGGGTTCCTGGAAGCCCTTCTACCTCCAGGCTACACTCCCAGACCTATTTTATATTTTTTTATTTGGAAACAGGGTCTCTTAAACCAGCGTGACTGGCCTCGAACCTGCGCGATCTTCCTGTCTCTGCCTCTCAAGCGCGGGGATTACAAGCATGCGCCACCACGCCTGGCTAGAGCTGGAAATTAAGCCAGGCCTGACTCTAAAGGCCATGTTGCTTCCAGCCTGGCACAGGGCCTTCCAGTTTGGGGTGGAAAGGGTAACAACAAATACTTATCTTTCCCTTGTCCTGTATGTTTCACTAACTGCTTAGATCCATTAATCTATTTTTTCTTGACTACAATTTAATGAGCATCTCCCATAAAGATGGATTATCTCAACATTATCTTGCAAAGAAATACGAATGTTATACCCAAAGCAAGAATAATATGAGAGTCCTATTTTCACAATGAAAAGAGAAAAATTCACCACATTGATCATCAAGGAAGATCTAGTGCCACACTGCCCATATGATTAACCTAGACTGAACAGAGTTGCAAAAGGCACAGAACCCAGCAGACGACTTGAATATTTAATGACAGTATAAACGTGAACCCGTTCCTGAGCAATAAGCCATGTCCTTAGGTTAAAATTTCATAAACACGGCAGAGCAACTACAGCATGTGCAAAGAGAAACTTGTGTTGTGCTTTATTCTGTATAATGCGTTCTTCTAAATGTCCCTATTTGAGTGACTAGTACTGGTGTATTTCTATGACACAAATTAAAAACTCTAGCCATCTCTGGCCCTCTCGTGCCTCCTAAATACAAAGTCATTCAGTTTTCCAGTCACTTTTAAATCAGAATCTTCATTCCTTCTTCTCAGTCCCTCGTACTGAGAAGGGGATGGTCCCAGCTAGACGAGTATTCCTTATTAGCATTCCTTACCTTTTCTCAGACACAGAAATGTCGTCCCAGGGGCCTCCACCCTATCTTGATAACAATCCACTTGGCCCACTGGGGAAAGACTCCTAATCCCAAAGACATACTGATCTTATAGTTCTCAGTACACGAGTTTTTCATAATTAAACCACCCATAACTCTAAAATCTGGTTCTATCCAGCCTTTTTCCCCAACATTTTACCTTGATGTATTCTTATAATTTGTCCTTACTCCAAGATGATCAGTCTGGGGGGTACTGTTCACTCTTCCCAGCTCTGTGCCTCATCATGTGAATGGCCTTCCCTTCTGCTTTCCCCAGAGAACGATCCTATACATTCTTTCAATCAAAACCCATTCTTCTATAAGCCCCTCCAGACCCGTGATGCCAGGAGGATGTGCTTCCTCCTCTGAGATGGTATAATACTCTAATCGAACTTCTGTTTCTGATATCCATGCTTAGGCTCTATTATCGTTTTCCACCTAGACCACATGTCTCCTACCACCTGTAAGCATTTAATACAGGCATAGCTTTGTACATCCCACAGCCTTAGCCCATAGCTCGTACATACTAAGAGTTCAAAGAACTTTCAACTAATAAGTCTTATACCACACTGGAAAGGTCTTTATCCTGAAAAAGAACACATCTCTATCCACACTGCTTCAGCAACCTCTGGGTCTAAACAAAACTAAATGGCATAATATTTTTCAAGAGCTCAATACCAAATTTTCAAACATGATCAAACCTAATGCCCTTAAGTTTTAAAATTAAATAATCAGAGGATATAAGAAGAAAATACTCATTTATCATTCCAGGTAGGTTAGGCAGAAAACATTTGTCTTGCTATCAACCATCAGTCAACCCTTACACAGAAAATACAGAGAAAAAGAGAGAGAGAGAGAGAGAGAGAGAGAGAGAGAGAGAGAGAGAGAGAGAGAGAGAGAGAGAGAGAATAGTGTTTCACCAGCCATCTTACTTTGCAGTAGACTATCATATTGGGAGAACTCTCCTCTGGGTCAGCAATCCCCACTGCTTTTTGATCCCCGGATCCCTGAGCCATCCTGAGTGTCTTCTCTTACACTGCAAAAATAAATGAATTCACCATTAAATAATGAAGAAATTTTATCTTTTAAAAAGCTTTGAAATGCAAACAACTAAGTATCTTTTTGCAGGTACCATGAAAACAAAACTTGATATAGTTTCTTATTTTCCCTTGTTAACTTGAAGGCTTTTTTATTTTTTTTTAGTTAGGAGATGATTGTGGTTTGACTACCCACGTACACGCTTTTTAATGCCAAAGCAATATGTTCTTTATTTCAGCCCCAAGTCATAAATCCTAGGAGTAGATGTGTGCCAATTTTTATCTCTTAGAGATAGATGAAGTCAATCATATCAAGGTTTATTTTGTCTTACCAAAGCTTATTTTCCAATTCTTTGCATAAAAATATGAATATTTTATTATGAAAATACAGATAAAGACCCCAAGAAGATACTACTTTATTTCCACTAAAAAATAAAAATTCAGATAACAAGTGTTGTCAAGGAGATGAAGAAATGAGAGCTCTCAGACATCACTGGTAAGAGGTGGAAAACAGTTTAGCAGTTGCTCAAAAAGTTCAACACAGAATTGCCATGGGACCCAGCAATTTCATTTCTAAGTATATACTCCCCCAAAACTGAAAACAAATATCTAAATCTTTGTACTCAAATGTCCATAGTAGCATTATTCACATTAGCCATAAGGTGGAAACAACCCAGATGCCCATCTGCAGATGAATAGATAAACTCAACATGTACATCCATGCAGTAGAATATTATATCATCATGAAAAAGAATGAAGTCCTGACACATTTTACAATGTGAACCTTGAAAACATTACGCAAAATAAAAGAAGGCAGAGGAATTCAGATATCGTGTGAGTTCATGTATACAGCCTCTCCAGAATAGGTAAATTCATAGAGACAGAGAGCAGACTGTAGTTGGCCAAAGGTGGAGGAGCAGTAAGAGCACAGTGACTGCTTAATGGATACAGCTTCTTCTTGGGAAAGAGAGAAATATTTTGGAACTAGAGAGAGGTGATGGATATAGAATACTATGAATATACTAAATGTCCCTGATTTATACACTTGAAAATGGTTAATTTTATGTTATGTGAGTTTCACATCTATTAAAAAAAGGCAAATGTGTTTAATTTGGTCTTTTCTTGTGTGTGTGTGTGTATAGTACTGGGGGTGGAACCCAGGGGCTTTCTACCCCCGGACTATACTCCCAGACCTATTTTATACTTTATTTGGAAACAGGGTCTCACTAAGTTGCTGAGAGCCTCACTCAGTAGCTGAGGCTGGCTTCGAACCCGTGCGATCCTCCTGTCTCAGCCTCCCATGTGTGGGGATTACAAGCGTGTGCCACCACGCCCGGCTTAATTTGGCCTTTTTAAAAGCCTGAAAAGATAACGGCCAGACAGTGACAAGTATATGAAGATTCTAAGTAACCAGGCAAGCTGGAGTCTTGGGGTGACGCTGCGCTCGCTGTGTGACCTTGAGCAAGTGAAGTGCCCCATTGGCTTCCCCTTGTTAATTTCCCTGTAAGATGAACGTTTGGGGCACCTGCTGTGTGCTCAGAACATGCCAAGTCCCCTTCCATTTTTACATTTACCCCCTCCAATCAAATGTAAATTCCACGGAGCCCCCACACTGGCAAGGGTCAAAAAAGCTGAGTGAGAAAGTGTAATATAAAGCCATAAAAGTCCTTTACAAATGTTAGTGCTAATCTAAGAGTCAGGCCTGAGGTGTTTGCACAAAATTCGTGGGCTTTTCATCAAAGAGACTTTTGTAAATGCCGTATTTAAGCAAAACAGGCCATTCCATTCGAAATATGAAAAACAAAACCTCAAGAAACATCTATCATAAAACCAGTTGGTACCAAAGGTCATTCTATAAAAACAAATTTGAGTGAAAGCTAAGGGAGGGAGAGAAATTCGTAATTTATGCTAAGAATTCAATTGCCCAAAATACCCCCATTTGAATGATGTTGCCGGCTTTCTTCATCATTTATGAATTAAAATGTATTTTAAAATTAGATTACTCAAAGAGATAAAGACCATCATTCTAATACTTCTACTCACTGTCCCAGCAGTATTTCTATGAATAGAGTACTACATGGGAACACTGATTATTATTCTAATCAGTGGCTTTTAACGCTAAATGAAAACACACAGCTTCCTTTTTAAACAAATACTTAGTTGCCCACTCCTTTGCCCTAATACAGAATATGACAGAGCATGAAAAACAAGAACTGAATTCATTTATGCGTGTTCATTTGTCTGTGTAACAGAGCCCTTTCAGATCTCCGCTGCTTTCTTCTAAAATGAACACTTTCACTTTAATAAGCATAATCTCCCACCTAGAAAACCGTGTTAGCATAGTGAGGTTGGAAATGACCTAGAATTGAGCTGCTCGGCCCTTCCTTTGCCTTTCCCCAGCCGTTCCTCCCACCAACAGGAGCACGGCTGTGTGTTGAAACAGGCCAATGTTCCAAGGCCTGGACTGTAAACTGCCAAGTGAATGCACATAGTCTATGTTAAGAGTTTTAGTGAGTCTAGTATTCGCTAGAAAAGCTGCTATTCTGGGATCCTCCATCAACTCGTTTGGAAACTCAGACATGCCATTTAATTTTTCTGTGTCTAGGAAGAATCATTTCTAAAATAGTAATATATCTATCTTCTAGTCCATATGTCAACAAATGTTAGATAAAGTAGGTTGTGAAGCCCATGTAGGTAAAGACTGCATGATTAAATTTACTGATGATGACGCTAGGACTCATAGAATTAGAAAACCGGGTTTACATTCACTATAATCTGCCATAAAACATTTCTTTTAAGTACAATAGAAATGTTTTCTATTTGATGGTAGAGAAACATCTTTGTTTTATTTACATATTATATATATGTGTGTGTGTGTGTGTGTGTGTGTGTGTGTGTGTGTGTGGTTCAAGGATAGCCTCAGCAACTAAGGAAGACCCTGTTACAAAACTAAAAAGGGCTAAAGGTGTAGATCAGAGATAGAATGCCCTGGGTTCAATCCCCAGTACAAAAAAAAAGTAATTTTTTAAAACACATAATAATAATAATAATAGAAATAACAGAAAGCATGCTAATACTATTGATTTCCAATAATGACTCACAATTACCAAAAGAAGAAAACTGAAAAGCTGCTCAGACTATGCTTTGCACAATCTCTAAGAAGAGACCAGACAGCTCGACAACCCCGGCTTCGATGCTTACAAGCTGTGTGAGCTGCAGCATGTTACTTCACCTCTCTGTACCTTTGTTCCTTTATCTGTCACAAACCACAGTCCCATCCTTGTGGAAAGTCCTCTCATCTGAAAGGCCTGAATTCTCCCCTGCTCTACAACTAACTAGCTATCAGACCCAGGCCAAGCCACAGCATCTCTAGGGTCCTTTGAGCTCTGTCCCACTCTAAGCTAGAACCTCAGAACCTCAAACTTCTAATTTCTTTTCAAAGACTCTTGCCTGAATATTTCATGCCATCTCTCTTCCTTCACTGCCTACATCCCAGTCCATCACCTCTATTCATGACAGTCCTGATGCTTAACTCAAAGAAATACAAAAGTGCTGGGGAAGAACATCCTTGTGCCACTCAGCACCCCTCAGCATAAAGAGCTCCAACTCATATCAGTCACCACTAGCTTCCGGGACTCACCATATATTCTTTGGGCAAATCTACTCAGCTCTCCTGTCTCCAGGCTCCCTTCTGGGCCGGAGGACAGAGGCGCTTCTTATGATATCCAGAGCCCAGTAAGATCAGACACGCCCACCACCAGGGCATCGCTATGTGTGGGTGCTCAACTCTGACGGGCCGGGGCACAGGAGGTAGCAGCTGAAGTGGGAGTAGAAGGATGGATAGCACCTGGGGAGGAGGCTTGCCCACAAAAATGGACAGCTGGAGTCCCCGGAGCAGCTCAGCACTGTGCCAGGCACTCAGGAGAAGAAATCCATGAAGATGCTCCAATGTCAAAGAAATGAAGTGGGAACGAGCTGAGCTCAGAGAGTGAGAAGACAGGGATTCACACCCCCGTGCATGGGGGCGCTCTGTGCATTCATGTAGCAGGGATTTCCTCTACTAGAAAGCCAGTGCTACAAGGGCAGGTGCTTTGTTGGTGGGGTTCATCCCTCTATCCTTGGCACAAAACAGGCACCCGGGTATTTCAAATGAATGACGAAACCAATAAGATTGTACCAAGATGTGCTGTATTCCTTCCAAACATCCATCTGGATAGCATATTATTAAAACTGCCCAATGGACCCAGACCCTGGCCCATAATTACACATGAAGGTTTTCCCTGAGACTTAGTGATGTGGACCAGTTCTGACTTGGGAATCTACCCCTGGATTGCACAAGGATTTAGGTAAAAGAACACACGGGGAGGGGAGTAAGTAGAGTAGAGGGAGGGCCTGGGGATAAGGGACCAGCTGAGCTCTGTGGCACAAACTGATTAGTCAGACTTTTGAAAGTCGGGATGATGCCTGCAATTTACTCCAAATTTCCCTTGCATTTGTCACTTGCAGTTAGGACAGATGCCTACTGTGCTCTTTCTAATACCAGCCCCTCCAGAGCAAAGCCCGGGGTCCAGCAGAATGGAGTGCTAGGCAGAACAGGCAGGAAGGGCCTCAGCACTGTGGGAAGGGGCGGGGGGTTGAAGTCTGAGCAGGGCCACGTTATCCCCTGGCCTCACCTTGCCCACTGTGCGGCCACGCTGGGCAGATCTCCCCCCCCCACCCCGACTTCTAGCTCTCCACTGAGAAGATGAGAACCCGCCACTACGCAGAGTGGCTTCTGAAGTGGGAACTGGACAAGTTCTGCAGAGGCCCAAGACTATAGAAACTGTTATCTTGTTCTAAGCCAGTGTTTGGCCAAGAGAAATTCCCAGGCCACTTGGATCAGAATCTGGGAGAAGCCCAGCCTCCACCCTCGGCTCTCCTGAGTCCAGGCCTCTGAGATGGAGCCATCCACAACATAGCCACCTCCTCGGATAACCTGATAAGGGCCTGAGAAGAGGACAACTAAACTTCGCTACAGTGGCACAGAGGCCCTCATGACATGCAGCTAAAGGCCGTGCACGTCAGGCCTGCTACTCTCAGTGGGCAGCCTGGGAGACTGGCATGTATGGGAGGAAATCAACCTCTGGCTGTAAGATACTCTGAATATTTCTGCTGCCAAAGAAGAACTTCTGTGGATGTTATTTCTTGTCCTACATATCACATCAAATTTACATTGTTTGCCTCAGCCCATTAAAACCAATGGATTTTTTTTACATCAGCAACATTAAGCATTCCAGCAAGAAAAAAAAAAAAGATAAGATGTGTGCTAGCTCAGTAGTACAAACTTGTTTATATAGCTCTAATCTGACTGAGTGGGCAGAAACCTCCAGGGGAAAGAAGCAAGAACAACAGCTCTGAAGAACAAATAACTCTCCTTATGGCAGAGTCTGCCAATGTGACATTTCCTACTCTCCTCCAAGTTCAATGCTCAGTGACAGATGAAGTATCTGTTTCAGGTAGTGCACCAAAGACCTTAAAGCAAGGTTATGGTGCTTCACCCCCCAAAGGCCAATTTTGGACGCCAGTGTTTTACTGGGATATAATTGCCTAAGCATTTGGGTTAGAATTCAATGGTTCCCAACACTAGGTGCAGGGACCTGCACCTGACCAGCACAGCCTCAGAGTTACCTGGGGCACAAGTGAAATATCCAAATTTCCGGTTCCCATGCTCCAGAAATTCTGATCAGGTAGGCCTCAGGTCCTTCCCGAGTGATCTTGGCCAGGTTTGAAAACCACTGACCTGGATTCCACTTACCTGATCCCTTCATCTCATCCCGTGTTGGGCCAACACGCTGAAGTGCAGTTCCTCTAGCTTCCCTTGGATTGATGTAAAAGCTCAACATAACAGTTAAAGCGAGAATCCAGGGGTCAAAGAATTGGCTTTCAATCCCGGCTATGTCATATAAGCGCTGTGTGATCATGAGCAACATACGTAGCCCCTCTGAGCCTTGGTGTGTTCATCTACAACATGGAGCAAATTCTAACCACCCTGCAGCGGTGGTCCTCAGCCTTGCTTGCTCTTTTGAATCAAATGGACAGCTCAACAAGCTACTGAGCATTATTCCCACTCTACAGATGAGAAAATCAATCTTTTGAACTCTTATGTAAATAGTGTTCTTCCACCTCCACTCTGAATTTTGACCTTCTGTGAACTTACTGTAAATCTGCTTTCTCCTGATGACATCCTCTCTGCTGGAGCTGTCTGTACCCAGATATCTCAAGACCAGAAAGTGCAAAGGCATTGCCTGGACTCTCCATAGCGGCTGTGAAAGATATCGCTCCCTTCCTCCTACACAAGTCCCTCTCTTACGACACTCAGTCCATCTGACCATGCCACTCTCCACCCATCCTTGCTGCCGCTGTCTCCTTCCTCCTACTGACATGTTTTCATTGCCTGGAGATTCCAGCTTGCAAGTGTCAGAGGTTTGCTTTTCTATACCTAACTCTTTCATAGATCTCAGTGACTTTAACATCAGAGTCAATGATCCCCTGGACAAGCTGGTTTCTTCACTCCTTTATTTTCTGATCAGAACTATTTTCTCTTCAGCCACCATGTTTAAACAGCCACTTCCTAAACCTTGTCATCACTAATGACTGACTGTCTCACCTGAAATCCTAATGTAAACACTCACCTACTCTCCCTACCTTCCCTCTTTCCAGCTCACTTCCTTTACATCCACACCAAAGAGTCTTCAAGATCATTTAGAGGTTCAATCCATGGAACCCACAACCATGTTTACTTTCCATGGCTACTCCTCTCTATGCCTTTCCTTTCATCACCCAAGGGCTCCATGGTTATGAACACGCATAGTCACTCCTTTGCAAATATCATCTACTCCCCCACCTCCCCTTTTCTGTGTCAGATTATCCTCACAAAACTCCAACACTGATGGAACCCAAATACCTACCAATTCCAAGTTCACATTTAAGTAGATGAGCATTTGTCTTTGGGAAGGAAATCACACAATCAGCCTGACTAGCTGCATTTAAAATTCATGACCACAAACATATTAAATGAGTAGCCAACACTGCCAACCAAACCTAAAATATTTTCCTTTCGAGTTTCTCTTTTTCTGAACTGTCTCATCTTCTCCTTGCCCAGACTTCACATATAGTCTCAGCGGATGGGCTACTTCAAAACCCACTGAGGAAATGGAATCCAACAGAAGGCTAGTTCTTCAATTTCAGATGCCCTCCTTGAAGCCACCATGGTCTATCTTGCCTTCTCTTATAGTGCAAAGTGTTGCTGCATTTACTAAAGATAAATTCTTCCATTAATGCTTTATTTTCTTTTACTGTAGATTAAAAGTATGGACATTTACTGCAGATTAAAATTATGCAACAAATGAGATTTACATTTTTAGTTGAAAAATGTTGAAAAAGAATAATGTGATACATAAAAATTGTATGAAATTTGAATTTTCATTCTTAAAATTTTTAAGACACTATTTTTTATTTAAAAATGGGATCTTGTTAAGTTGCCAAAGGTCTTACTAAGCTGTTAAGACTGGCCTTGAACGTGGTATCCTCCTGTGCTTCCAAGTGCTAGGATTATAGGCACCCTCACAAGTGCTGGGATTACAGACATGCACCCTATTTCTGTGGTTAAAGAACTTTCCTGCTCACCTATACCCTACCACCACACTGACAGGACTCCAGTAAAGCAATTGATTACAGATAAAAAAAAAAAAAAAACTCTGAGATGAACTCCCTAAAGAGAAGTACTGAGGGAAGCCTAAAGACAAAAGAGAAGAAAAAAAGGCATTAGCAAAATTTGAAGCCTTTGCACCTACACCTATAGCTACAGCAAACATTAAACACTGCCTAATTCCTTATCAGATTAAATAAAACCTCACACTGAAGGCCTATATACTCCAATTCTTATCCAATACATCATGTGTGGTTTTCAACAAAAAAATTATAAGACATGTTAAAAGGCAAGAATAAATATGTTCTAAAGAGATAAGCATTTTCATTTTCCAGAATTATACTCAGATATGACACAAATGTGAGAATTACCTGCCATTAACAGATAAAAAAATTTTAATGTAATTTAAAAATTTCAGGACTCTAATAGAAAACATAAATGGTTATGAAAACAGAAAGATATAAATTCTTTGTTCAAATAAAAAACTCTTTTAAAAGGAAAAAGCTAAAAATAAAAAAACATTGTAACATATGAAGAATGCTTGCCATGGGCTCATCCACACAGTCAAAATAGACAAGAAGGAATCAGTTGGCTTGAAGGTCAATAAAAGTTCCCAAAATAAAAAAAGAATTAAGACAAAGCAAAACACAATGTTCAAGAACTGTGGAATAATATCAAAAGGTATAACAAATATAATCAGGATTCCAGAAGAAGAAAGAAAAAGAAGTATAAGAAAGATTTGAAGTTGTAATGCCTAACCTTCCAAAATTAATGACAATGAACCACAGATCTGGAAAGATTATAAAACTCCAGTTAGAATATATATTAAAAAGCTGCAATTAGGCTTATGCATTCAAACTGTAGGAAACCAAAAATTAAGCCCTGAAAGAAGCCAGCCCTTTACATTACAGTCAGCATTCTCATTGCTCTAATCCCAAATACCTGACCACAAGAAGACTTAAAGGAAGATTTATTTGCTCATAGTTTTTGGAGATTTCAGGGGCTCACTCCATAGTAGGCCGGGTCAGGTCTGTGGAGCTCAGGGCATAACAGCAGGCAGTAGAGAGCAAGGCTCTGCTCTCACATCATGGAGGCCAGTCAGAAGCAAGAGAGTGAACAGGGAGATGAGAGACCATATATAAGGTCCAAAGCCACACCCTCAGGGACCACCCCCTCCAGCCACACCCCACAATAATCGGTCACAATGGATTTATGTGCTGATGATATTGCAATCCTCATGACTCTGAACATTAATACATGAGATCTTCAGGGGATATTCTATACCTAAACCATGGCTCTTACCTATAGAAGAACAAGGGAAAAAATATAAAAAATTTTCCTAAGAAACCATACAAGAAGGAGTACAGAGTGAAATACTTAAAATGTTGGGAGAAAAACAAAAAAATACTTCCACTAAAATTCTATGTCTAGTGAAATTATCCTTCAAAAGTGGAGGGGGGAAAAATAGAGATTTTCTCAAAGAAGAAAACCTGAGTAAATTCATTACCAGCAGACCTGCCATGCAAGAAATGCTAAAAGAAGTCCTTCAGGCAGAGGAAAATTATGTAAGTCAGAAACTTGGATCTACAGAAAGAACAAGCATCAGAGAAGAAATAAAGGTTAAACAAAACTCTTCTTTTCCTTGTTCTTAATTGATCTAACAGAAAGAAAAAGGCCTCTTTGAACAATGTTCCTAATGTTCCTGTGACAGGAAAAAAAAAACTTTTTTAGACAATCATATGAATACCTAACACAGCCTTGTAATAGCCTTTAACATTCAACTCTTCCAAAGGTCAGTAAACTAGAGCCCATGGGAAAGACCTAGCTTACTGCTTGCTTTCCTATGGTCTGTACACAAGGAATGCTTCTTACATTTTTAGATGGGTGGGAAAGGTTGAAAGAAGAATATTATTTTGTGACACAAGGAAACTGTGAAATTTGAATTTGCATCCATAAGTAAAGATTTACAAGTAAACGCTCAGTTGTTTATTTATCACCCATGACTACTTTTGCACTATAGTGGCAGAATACAGGGACTTTATCGCCCACAAATTTCAAAATATTTATTCTTTAGTTCTTCACATAAAAAGTTCTCCTATGACTAGGAATGTAGTTCAGTGGTAGAGCACTGGTCTAGCATGCACAAGGCTCTGGGTTTAATGTCCACTACTGAATAAATACATAGATCTGAGAAACAAAAAAAAACAAGCCCAGAACTTTATCATTCAGAGGATGACACTAAGACCTGGGGAGGTCAAGTTGCATTCCAAAGTCACCTGCTGGGTGGTCAGAGAGATGGCATCAGAACCTGGGTCTTGAGATACCAAATGCTTGTCTTACCTCTCGCAAGAATAGATTCTAAGAGTACAGTTCCTAATACCCCTGACTAGAAAGACTGCAGCGGTAACATTTTATTTTTCTCTTATTTCATATGAAAGATTGTATGACGGCTAGAGAAGAAGTAGGAGTGACAGAGGAGCTTTGCCAATTTTTCTACACAAAAAGGGGATGACTAAGAAATGAAGACAATGACATGTTCCCAGGGGACACAAGAAGAAAAGCATTTCTATTGGCTTTTTTTTTTTTTTTAAGAATGTCAGCTATATTCCTTAGGACCTCATTGTTTTCTTTCCTTTTTGAAGAACGGGTAATATCAGCATGTTTATACCTTTAAACTAACCATTTAAGTGTAATATAGAGTTCATTTCTTCTATGACTCTGTAATGCACACATTTGGAAGGGTAATAGCTTTTCCTCATCTGGAGAGAACAAAACTTAAAAAAAGAAAAATCTATTCATAAAGCTCACCAGCCAGAAGCAATATAAGTCAAAGAAATAATAATTGAATAGGTTCCTGGGAGGATTGTTTTACAGTTTTACTCTTCCCATGTAGATAACAGACAAAAATAGTACAATCAGAATGTACCACTTCCTTCAATAGGGAAGCGACCTTGTAGCACACCAACCCTCAAGAACAACTAGAAAAGCTGGGTAAGATATAAAGAGCTCCCAAGGAAAGAGAGACACATGGGACAGAGGTCCAAAAGAAAAGGCAAGTACAGAGGTGAGCCTCAGAGTCCACGCAACTACTGCTTTAAGGTATTTAATCAAATGCAACATCTATTCATGAAATATTCTTAGAGAAATTTGAATGCTAGGCAACTTGCTTAATCTGTTAGAGGATATTTGCAAACACAGAAATCCTTAACTAACAGTCAAATTTTAAAACTTTCCCATGAAGCACAGGGATAAGACAAGGCAGCCTGCTGTCCCTGATACTCACCATTGCACGAAAGGCTTAGGCAATGCAGGAAAAGGAAACGAAAGTCACAATAACTAGGAAGGAGAAAGCAAAAATTGTTCAACAGGTAATTTAATTATATATGTGGGATATCCATAATAATAATCTATTCTGAGCTACTAGAATTAAAAACTAAAGTTAGCAATGTCACTTCACAAAAGGAAAATATAAGAAACTCAATTGTATTTATATCAGCAACAAATCATCAGAAAAATGATGTTTCTAAAAGATATTACTTATTAAAAAATCAAATAACTTCAAACACTAAAAATGTACTTTTTAAAAGATGTGATGTAAAATAGCTAATCATAGAAGAATACAAAAACAATTATAAAAATTAAAGATCTAAACCAGGCACAGTGGTGCATCCCTGTAATCCCAGTACTTGGGAAGCTGAGACAGGAGGATTGCAGGTTGGATGCCAGCCAACTTAATGAGACTCTCAGCAATGTAGCAAGAGCTTGTTGCAAAATTTAAAAAGGGCTGGTAGCTCAGAGGTAGAATGCACCTGAGTCCAATCCACAGTCCCCAAATAAGTAAATAAATAATCTAAATAAATAAAGGGATGCATTCTATTAATGGACTGAAATAGTCAATGCAGTAATGGCATTAATTTACTCCCAATTTGATCTAGAGATTTAATGCAATCTCAAAACCCCATCAAAAGGCAACTTTTAAACTTATGCAGTAATGCAAATGGCTAAGAATAACTAAACTCTCCTTAAATAAGAACAAAATTGTAGGGTATTCACGGCAGGACATCAAGACTTTCCATAAAGCTCAAGTAAGTAAGACAGTGTGATAGCAGCAGGAGAGACCCACAGAAAGTGGAGCTGCTGGAAAACACAGAGGCAGGCCATGCCTGCATTATCACCTGAACGGGGAGAAAGGTGACATTTCAGAGCAGTGTAAAAAGAAGAGGTGTTTTAATCTGTGGTAATGGGCTAATTGGCTATTCATACAAAAAAATAAATAAATATGGATGTTTTTCTTATGCCACACACAAAACTTAAGCTCAGGCGGATTTCTTATATAAAGATAAAAGTAAAAATATAGGGCTTTTTTTATATTAGAGTAGCTGTAAAACATTAGGGTAGGTAAAGATGTCTTAAGTTGGCATAGAAAATAATAGATTTTATTATTGATAAAAGATTGATAAATTGGATTATATTTAAAGTAAGACTCCTGTTCATCAAAAAAGAGTGAAAGGCAACCCCAAAAGAGATGAAAAAAGCTATATTAAATGTATTAGATGGGGAAAAGTGTTTGTGTGGGGAATTTATTTTAAAAAAGAAAAATCCTGGTTATTAGGGTTTAGCCCAGAGATAGACAGAAGGCTTGAAAGATGTGTGGGCCCCTGGGTGTGGCCCCCACACTACAAAAGAAAAACTAAGAATCTTATAACTCCATAAGCAAAATAGGCGATAAACTTGAACAGGCACTATAAAAGACAAATGAAAGAGAGGGAAGGGGGCATAACCAGCAGGTCATGGTAACACACACCTGTAATCTCAGAGACTCGGGGGCTAAGGCAGGAAGCTGGCAAGTTCAAGGCCAGCCTGGGAAGTTTAGTGAGATCCTGTCCCAAAATAAAATAAAAAGCCTTGGTTCAATCCCCAGTAACCACAAGAAGAAGAAAAAGAGGGGGAAAAAAAAGAATCCACACTATTTCTTTCTAACCTGGGTCTAGAAGAATAGCTCCTGCATGGAAACGCAGCAAAAAGAAAAGGACCATTCTGCCAAGAATGAGGTTGAGCCTGAGAAGGCACCATCATCAAGAGCACCCACGGAGAAGGCTTTAAGAAGGGATGCACAGAGACCTGGAAATCTTTCATGAAGAAGATGGAACATCCAGATATGTGCATCAATACCAGACTCAACAAAGCTGTCTGGGCCAAAGGAATAAATTCTCATATTATATCCCTACACTGTTACTCAGAAAACATAGTAAGGATAATCATTCACTAAACAAACTCCACTCTTTGGTGACCTATATTCATTCCTGTCACCACCCCCCAAAAATCTACAGACAGACAATATGGTTGAGAACTAGCTACTTCTTATCACATAAATTATTAAAAATAATAATGTTTTACAGTACTGGGGATTGAACTTGGGGCATTCTACTTTCAAGCTACACTTCCAATCCTATTTTCATTCTCATTTTTTATTTTTTGAAACAGGGCCTCACTAGGTTGATGAGAATCTCACTACTTGCTGAGACTGTCCTTGAACCTGTGATTCTCCTGTCTCAGCTTCCCAAGCAGTAGGATTATAAGTGTGCGCCACCACGCCCGGCTAATAACAGAAATATTTAAAAGGTACATCATGACTCACCAAAGAAACACAAATTGAAACCATGAGATGCCACTACATACACCACTAGACACCAGCATTATCTAAAATTCAAAAGATTGACATTTCCAAGTCTTCTAAAGGTATAGAGAACCAGAAACACTCATAAATTGATGATAGAATAAAACTGGTACAACTCTTTAGGAAAACGCTAAATTCTTTCCTAAAGGAAAGGACCTACTAAATCTGAGCATATGCATACTCCACAATCCAGCAATCCAGTCTTGTATATACCCAACAGAAATGCATTCATACGTGTGCCATAAAACACGGCAACAACCTCTGCAGTAGCACTGCTTGTAATAGGGCTACAAGAGAACTTCTCAATTGTCCATCAATAGTAGATTTAAAAAAAAGGTTTGTGAAGTATCACAAAAGAGAAGTCTGTGCAATGATGAAAATGAACCATCTACTGCTACACACCTTGACACAAATGAATCTCTCAAGCAATGCTGTGCCCAAGGAGCCAGATAAAAAAGAGTACATACATATAATGTACTCTTCTATATGACACATATATATCACATACTTCAAAAGTGAGAAAGCCATAGAGTTAGAAGTCATAGTAATGATTACCACTGGGGGAAAAGAGATGTATACTTACTCAGAGGGTACATGAGATGGTTTGAGGGAATGGTAATGTTCTATTTCTTGATCTGGAAGAGATAATATAGATGTACTTACTGTTTGATCTTTGTACTTTTATATAAATATGCTATACTTTAATAGAATTGTATGCTGAAAAGAATAGTAAATAAATGCAGATCCAGGAGAAAGATACAGCATCCCAATTCTCAAAGTGAGAATTGTGTCATCTTACATGGAGTGGTGCACAAGTGCTGTATGACAAGGTTACAGGTAGAGAGAGAGTGAAAATGCCAGAGGTTGTGTTTTGTTACCACCAGGCTTGCTTGTCCCTGTGTTGTGTGGGAGGCAAAGATGAGAAATGATATCCCTAAATGAGAGAACTAGATGGGAAAGGCAGACTGGCAAATAGAGGAACAATTTATAGTATCTTTCAAATATTTTAATCTTACAAAGTATTTCAGAACTCCCCCAGTGGCTGAAATCCTCTGCATTTTCTCCTAATAACTTACCCTGCAACTAAAATCCAGAGTGAATTTAGCCAGCCCAGAAGACTGAGGCGGTTGTTGTTTCTGGTTGCCACAACTGGCTCTGGAGTGTCCTCCAGAGTCACCTGTACAGAGCTGGGGCTTTTAAACAATGACTGACAGTACTTGGGAGACTGAGACAGGATGATCACAGGTTCTTTGGCACCCTCAGCTATGTAGAGAAGCCCTTTGCAACTTAGTGAGACTGTTTCAAATAAAAAAAATAGAAATAAGGCTGCAGGTGTGGCTTGGAGGTAGAATGCTTGGGGGCTCAATCCTCAGTACTATAAAAAAAAATGACCAGATTGTGAGGTCTCTTACTTTATCAGTGGATTCATCCATTTGATGGATCAAGCCATTGATCGCCTAATGGGCTCTTGGGAGGCGGGACCATGGTGGAGAAGAGCATCACCGAAGGCATGCTCAGGAGGCCGTGTCTCTCCCCCTCAGCCTGCTCCCCAAATGCTCCCTCCCCCATGCCCTTCTGCACCATGTTCTGCCTCAGTTAATGGACTGAGACCTCTGAAACTGTAAGTAAGACAAAATAAACCTTTCCTCTTCTGTTTGTGCCAGCTATTGTGGTCTCAGCAATGAAAAGCTGACTAATATGCCAATTATTTTGCTACCAAATTTGCTTCTTCTAGTAAAGGAGGATCGGCTGTGACCTGTCCTGGCCAGAATGTACATTATCACTAGACACACAGACTGAACCAACCTAGACATGTGACTAATCTGGACCAAAGGTTTTCCTTGACACTAAGATAAGGACACTGAAAGAAATCAGATTCCTTTGGATGTGAGGGCGATCTGGCTGCGACGTCTGTCACCCCATTGATCGTCAGGGTTGATTTTGCTGATCTGGCTGGCTAGGCGGGTGTCCCCTTCCTCCATCACCACTCCATGTGCGTCTCTCCTAAAGCTGCGTGCTTGGTTGAAGAGGACGACCTTCCCAAATAGAGGAGGACCAGTCTTCGGTCAAGGGTATACAAGTAGCTGTGCTCCCATTAGAACCTCTGAACAAGCTCTCAAGGTCCATTTGTAGGAGAACATAGGATAGTCAAGCTTCCAAGACTCCAGACACATCCAAATAAGGCACTGCACATGGCAGTCTGCCTTATAAACAAAAAGAAATAGATCCTTTTTTTGGCAGATGTATTGAAAGAACACGACAATAGGGACAATAGTGATTATCGTCCTTTTCTTTAGTATTAGAGAAGGAGGAAATCTAGAAGACCAACTGTCCAGTAAAAGTATTGAAGATGTTATTTAAGTTCTGGTCCCAGCCATGCCTGAATCCTCAGATATAAGGCCAAATAAAATGATTTCTTGCATAAAATGTTTGGATTTTGCTTGAGTGAATTGGGATATTGTTGGGATTTGGGGAATGTTGTTGTTGTTGTTGTTGCTGTTGCTGCTGCTGCTGCTGCTGCTGCTGCTGCTGCTGCTGCTGCTGCTGCTGCTGCTGCTGCTGCTGTTGTGTTTTGTTCTATCTGCATTCAACAGAGTCCTGAGTCACCATCATTATCATCGCCATTACCACATGGCAATGCAGGTCCCTCCACAGACTGGTCACCAACTTATAACGTTCATCTGCATACGTCAAAAACACAGCTAATCTCAACCACAGAAAAATTTCTTCGGCCAAGAATTCCTCATAAGCAAAGTTCAGCATAAACCCATCTATTTTCATCTTTAAAAGCTAACTGGTCGTTCCTGTTAAGGAGTATTAGGGGGTAAAAATGAAACTGGGGATCAGAAACAGAATTTCTTTAAGTGGGAAAGGGGTTGTATGGCAGATGGCAGGCAGGGGAAGTGGTTTTTGCAGAGAAGTTTCTGAAAGCTAGGGGAAGCCAAAAAACTGAAAACCTAGAATTGACAGCATATGCTCTGGCATGATGCTAAATACCCTGTGCATTGGGGTGAGATATCTGAGGACTTCCTAATCAGCCATGCCAAGTAAGTTAAATAAAGCACATCCAAAGATTTATCTGTTTCACTCCTGAGCCCCAGGGAGACCCAGGCGTCAGCAGTCAACTGTTCTCCATCTGCAAGTCTGAAAGGTGTGGAACATTTAGACAGAGCCTGATATGATGAAAAGAAATGCCCATATACCTGGGAATCGTGTGTTGACTGTAACAAACCCACTGGCAAGTGCTGTGCTGCAAGGGAGCGAGGTTCTGGAAAACAGAAGTCATTGGAAATTCATGGTGGCACCTCTGTTACCAACATCAGGGGAATAAAATGTCACTCATCACTTATTTTTGTTTTCTCATTTTACTTTCAGGAAACATAACAAATATTTATTAAGCAGTTTTCCTCCAACCCAGATCTCTCCTGATTTTACCTAAGTCTTAAGTTCATCAATGTACACTTCTATAGAAAGGGTTCTAAGGACCTGACTCATAGAGAGGGGTATTAAGTATTCTCTGCACACTCCTCGCACATTGTCAGCTCTCTATCCTTTTATTTCCACTGAAATGCCCTGGGCACACCTTTGCCACCCCTGTCCCCAGGTCCCATCCCTGTAGGCCACAAATCCCTCGGTCCTCCAAGGTCCAGTTCCTTTGCTCCTCCTCAGTAAAAGATCTCTGTGGGAAGGAGCCTCTCTCATTCCATTTATATGTGCCTGGCTTACTAAGTTGTTCCCCTACTTTTTTTATTCTCCAACAAAATTGTAAGCCTTTTGAATGCAGGAACCATATCCAGTTAATCATCTTCTAGACAACGGCCCTTGGTTGTGAGACTCACTGCCTGATTCAGACAAGCAGGACAGGAGCAGAGAAGAGTCTTATCTATCACAATTCACAGTGACCAGGGGCTAGCTGTGACCTTTCCAGGTACTCTGTAAGTAACACCCTGAAAGCAATCCTAATTCCCGAGCCCTATTCTGCAACAGGGAAGAACAAAGATCAATAGTATTAATCTACTTTGTCTCATGTCATCAACCAACCCCTGGCTATGGACAGAAGCCAGCCAAAAAGCCCCTGAACTACCTGTTGTACTGCAGATTAAAGTGCCTTCCCCTAAAAAAAAAACTAAAATATAATCAATAAGTTTATTTCTTATGAATGCATCCGTTCTATTTTGACCAGCTGCTGAATCAGTCTTTGTATTAGGATGTATGGTCAGCAGAATAAAGATACCTTCCTGCTTGGTTTGAAATCTAAACATGGTAGCACTTGCTTAGCAGTTTAATGAAAAATATACTGGATTTTTTTAAAGTTCTTGTCATTTTTTCTAGAGGAGTCTCAGATGAAATACAGCCAACCCAACTCAGACAATGTTTCTTTTGGGTTGGACAGTGCAGCTCTACAAAATGTTTTTCTAATTGGAATTAGTTAACATTTACAATTGGGTTAAAATATGATAACAGGACTTTCTGAGCAGCACACATCCTTTGTTTCAGTGCAGTCCTCATTTGTCCCTAATGCCTTCCCAAACATAAAGTTTAGCACCAGATGTCATTTCTTATCATACACGGGTGGGCTGTTTTGCTTTTTTGGCGGTACTGGGGGTAGAATCCAGGTGCTTTCTACTTCCAGGCTATACTCCCAGACCTATTTTATATTTTATTTGAAAACAGGGTCTCATTAAGTTGCCGAGAGCCTCACTAAGTAGCTGAGGCTGGCTTCAAACCTGTGCAGTCCTCCTGTCTCAGCCTCCCAAGCACTGGGATTACAAGCAGGTGCCACCACGCCCTGCTTGTTTTGCTAAGGAAGTATTACTTCCCTGTGTCTCTTTATAAAAGGTTTTAGAGGGCCCAACATTTCAAGAAAGACGGGTATGCATATATGTCTGGGAGTAAAAGCTTTATATATGTTTAACACAAACAAAGCATGTTTAAAGAAAATAAAAAGAACCACTGAAGTTACTCTTGGGGAGTAAACCCCACTGCTTCCCTCCTCGCTATAGCTGACCAGTCCTTTGGGCCCTTGAGCTCACAGCTGATTTCCTCGTGCTTCTCCCTCCCTTCATTCCACAGATCATCCTTAATTACTGTGAACGAGAATCTGCAACAGATGCTGAAGTTATAACTAGGAATAAAACAGAGGAACTGCTCTCCTCGAATGTACGTGCTAGTGGCAGCAGACAGATGATATGTAAATGAGCGTATAAAATACAATGCCGTGGCGGTAAAGCTCTGAGGAAGAAAGAGCTGAAAAGACAGTGAGGAGTGATGCGCAGGGACAGGAGCTGCCCTGTCAGCTGGAGAGGTCCAGGAGGGCTTGCAAGATGTATTATTGGGGGGTTTGGTTTGGTGCTGGGAACTGAACCCAGGGCCTACTGCATGCTGGACATGAGTTCTGCCATTAGGTACACCCCTGTCCCGTGATGTTAGTTCGTACTCACAAAGTAAACAGTAATAGACAATTACTGTCAAAACGTCTCACCTGAAAAATCTTGCCTTTCTCGCTCTCTTTACCTACAACATTTCTTATTTCCTGGTCTTTCTTTTCCAGATTTGATGTATTCTTTTTCTGAATTAAACCATCAAGCATTTATTTGCTACCAAATCTGAGTAATAAAATTTCATGCATTCTTTCCTAAACAGGTATTTAATACCCTTTGTAATCCTCTCTCCACGATGACAGAAATCAACTCAAGGGTGGGGTTTTTATTTCTCCTCCATTTTGTGATATAAACTCCAGACTTTGAGGGCAGGACAAGATCCACATTTGGATGTTGGTTTCTTCACTAATTACTAGCTGGCCTACAGTAGATGGAAGGACCTTTTTTCCAGCCTCAATCTCCAGACCTGTAAAATGGGAGCAATGCCCCCTAACTCTTGTGAAAGCCTTCAATCTGCAAAAAGCTACACAGATTCTAATTGTTATTTTGTGAGATCACCCCACCACTATACAACAGAGACTCAGCATTGTGCGCTGGGTAACATTTTGTTTAGGCATCCAATTTTAATCAAGCATTTAGGATGTGTGTGGCCTTGCACTGGAGATGGTTATAATAAGATTATGATTCAAAATTAAATTTTAAGAAAACCCCAGTGGGGGAGTCAAACATTAATGAAAAAACTATAAACTAGTAAGAGGATCTCACTATGTTACAGGTCTGAAGTGAATCTAGCCTGGTAAAGTCAATCATGCAATAAGAGTGAGTGTTAGAGCCACTCACACCTCGAATCCACATCCAGACTGGTCCACTGGTGCTTACCTATCCCACATCCATATCATTCCACACCCAGACCATATCATACTTACCAGCTGCACCAACACTACGTCCTCCTCCCTCTCACTTAGCCCCACCTCCACAGCTTTCACTCTGCAAGTCAGTAATTCAGCCAACATTTACCAACTCCTACCCTCTGACAAGCATTATAAGGAATACCAAAGATACATGGACATTGTGGCACACACCTTTAATCCCCATACCTGGGAGGATAAGAAAGGAGGACCACAAGTTCAAGTGCAGCCCTCAGCAACTTAGCAAGACCCTGTTTCAATATAAAAAATGATGATGATGATGAGGATGAGGATGATGATGAGGATGAGGATGATGATGAGGATGAGGATGATGATGATGATGAGGAGGAGGAGGAGGATGATGATGATAAAGGGCAGGGGTAGAGCTCAGAGGGAGAACACCAATAAGTTTAAAATCTAGTACCAAAGAAAGAGACATACCAAGGATATAAAGAAAAAAGATAAAGCCCGGGCTAGCTCCAGGCACAGCTCACAATGTGCCTCAAGAGGTAGCCATGTAGCAGTGTCTCCTCATTTTCCCTTCTCTTCCTACTGGTATTACCGGCCCTTGGGTCCAAGGGAAGGGAAGTGTCTCTGGCTACCACAAAGGAGTGTGCCTGGCCCATGTGCTTTCTACAAGCCTCCTGTAAGCCTATGGAGCAGGATTCTCCGAGGACTCAGGGAATTCCTCAAATGCTACACAGACACAGTGAGTGTTCCAGGAGAGCAGGGGGAAAGAAAGGAACCATTACTCTGCATATATCAATTTCCCAACAGACTCGTTAAGCAAATTATGAGAACATAGATGCCGTGGAGTGGCAGGCTCGTCTTCTCAAGCTACGACGCCTCCCCCATCAGTCCCCTGTTACAAGGTGTCTTTGAACACACAGCCACACCTTCTCAAGAGGGATAGCTTTTATTCATATTTCACAGATGAGAAATTTTAGGTAGGAACATAATTAACAGGAGTTTAGGTGTCTGCAGAGCTCCTTTCAGACCAAAAGGTTCTCTGCCCAGGCTCTGGGCTAGCCCAGTCCCAGTGAGTGGGACACAAGTGTCTTGGTAACCTCCAAAGGTCACAGCCAGTTGCCGTGCATGCAGGAGACCTCAGCTCCTCAGGTTTTGTGTAGTGCTTACTTCTAGTTGAGCACGAACATAGCCTTTGCAGAGGGCAAGATAATAAGTAAGGGAACTCCAGCATGTAAAGCTTTAAAGGTGTTTTTTTTTCCTTTGATGGTTTTATCAACATATGTAGAAAAGCCAAGATAATCTCTGTAACAACTCAGTATCTACTTTGTTCATAATCCAGTGTTTACATATTTTAAAGTTTCTATGCATAACCACAGGTGTCCTGTGTACCCGATGTATCTAATACCTGATAGAAGAAAAAAAGGATTAATTTTCTATTTAAAAAGTGGCTATATGAGAATGATGGAAAAGTCTAAGTAAGGTATTTCAGCCAGCTGAGACGAGCTCCAAGATCCCCAAGATATCCAAATCCTGGCTGCTCAAGTTCCTTAAATAAAATGGCATCTTACCTACACAGTCTTTCCTAAATTCAAAATCATCTCTAGATTACTTTCAACAACAAATACAATGTAATTATTACCTAGATAGTGGTTATGCTATATTTAGGGACTGCTGATAGAAATATTTGTACATGTTCAGTACAAAAAACTTAATCTCTACCCTCCCCACCCCAAGGAGTTTTAATCTGCAGTTGGTTGGATGGCTTGGCAGAGCCCAGGTATGGAAGGCTGCCGCTTCTCCTAGGTCTCAGAGAGGCAACTTTGGAACATTTGGTAAGCTTTGTGTTTTATAACATCTCAAACAGGTACTCCTAGTTATTTAGCATACCTCATTAGGTTTAACATCCACTTTAACTATCTACTTGTAAATATTTTTGCTTTCCTTGCAGTTTGAAAAACTGGATTTGATAACTAATAATTACTCTAATTGGAGACTTCATGGTCCTAAATTCTGGATGATAATATTCTTTTATGTTGACTAGTTCAGAAAGCATTCTCCTGTGGGGAAAACTGATGACAAGTCAACCAATGTTTCCAAAACATCTTCTGGCAGGTATATTGCTGGACACTAAGTAGAAAATTTTTAAAAAGTAAATCAGAGTTTTAGGCTCCAAGGAGTTTGCTCTCTATTTCCCACACGGTCTTCAGGCCCACAGAATTAGCATCATCTGGGAACTTGCAATTGAATCAGAAACTCTGGGGTTCAGCCTTAGTTGTCCAGCTGTCTGTTTGAATAATTCCTCTTCAAATGAAGATCATCAAATATAAAAGCTACACACACACACACACACACACACACACACACACACACACACGTATGTACATATATATGTATCATGAGCTTATGGAACTAAACCTGAAAGTGTCACCTGTCCTTCAAGGAAACAGATCCAGTGGCCACATGAGATGTTGATGAAAAAATTGCAACCAGGAGTCAGGTCACCCACTTCAAATGACCAATATTCTATTTCTTTTCTGATCCTTTATTACTGACACCTGACAAGTAGGTCTGTGTATTTCCAGCCCAAAAGACAAACTCTGGTTTTCAAGGAGTTAAAAAAGAGTCTGCTCTCTTTGTAAATAAGGACCAACAATGAAAATAAAAATCAGATCTGCCAAAATTATCTAGTGAACTAGCAGTAACTTTCCAAACCTTTAACACATATTCAAATTCTATTTATAAAATTTGAAATTTTGGTGGGGGGGAGGGTAGAAATACAATGAAGATGTGACTAGAACACTCTAGTAGAATGTACGGTTTGAAGAAATGTTAGTAATGGTTTGCCACCTGTGTGGAGTTTCACAATCTTTTTTTTTTCTTTGTATTTTCCTGAATTTTTTCCAATAGCTAAATATTACTTTTATAATCAAGAAAAAATAAAACTGTCCTTATAAATGTTATAGCCATATCAATCAACAAGAAGGCCTATTTTGTAATTCTAATTTTATACAGAATAGTGTGTATAGTAATTATTTATACTATGCCATATGCTACAATGAAGATAAAATTCAGTAAATATATTCCTTCCAGCTGGCCCTGAAAATGAAGAGGTTAAATGCATTCCTAGGTTCAAAGCAGTAAGAATTAAAACAAGCTGTGAAGCTGAAGGGAAAATTTTTTTTTTTTTTAAATTTTATTTTATTGGTGCACTGTATTCATACATCATAGTGGGATACAAACTTTTGTAGACATACATGCACACATCGCCCAGTCAGCCCCCACCCGATCCCCACCCCATTCTCTCCCCATCCCTCCTTCCCATGCTAGGCTTAGTGGTTGACATCTAGTATTATAGCAATTTATCCAAAATTAAAAATGATAATCTCACATAACAGTTTCATTTGTCTGATACCAAGCGTTTGATGATTTAAAGATAGCATTTCAATATTTCTTTTTGCTTTCTTTCTTACTAGAGCATATTTTTTTCTGTTTTTTTAGGTGAAACTATCATATATTTATATATTTATTTTTCAGAAAAAAATCTATCTTAATATGGAGTATGAATTCTAGATACCCAAAACGATCTTGAAAAAGAACAAAGCTAGCAGATATATATTTTCTGATTTCAAACCATATAAAGCTACAATAATTGAAACAGTGAAGGGAAAATTAATCCTAGTATTGAGACCTCTGAATGCAACCCCTTCTGAAAAGCAGTTATGTGACACACGGATCCTTATTCTTATCCTCCTGATGGTTAACCCCTGGCATATATGAAACATTCAGCAGTCCCTGGCAAAGTCTTAGGAGTTCAGCAGATGAATTGTATGGGAGAGGATCAGAGAGATAAGAAGCAGAATGATCCTACATTCACATAAAATTCTGTCCCTTTGGGACAGTAAGACATTCACCTCACCGAGAAATTCCATGGTCCAAACTATTTTTTTTTAATTTTTTCTTTCTCAATAAATGTTTGCTCAGTTAAAAAAAAAAAAGACTTATGTTGGATATCTTATTCCACAAATCCAAGATAAATAAGTAAACAGGACTCATTTGAAGGGACATCTTTGCCAGAAAAGCACTGTCATTGTCATAATGTTTCCTTGATAAGACAAATTGATTTCTCCAAAGAAAATCAAGCACTGTTTTACTGAAACTCTCAGCAGTACAAATTCAGTGAACGTGAATTGAAATTTCTTAAAGGAAACAGGAAGTTGAGGACCAATGGCGTGAACATGGGGAAGGAATCACCAGCAGACAGCCCCTTCAGCACAATACCCTGCATGAGCTGACATTTCTAGAATTTGCAGACTCTCCCAGGAAAGGACAAGTTATTGGAGATAACTCTCTCTACCGTTTACAGCACATGAGATTACCATATTTATACAATTTAGCTTAGTAGTATCAGACGACTCAGAAAGAATTTAAGTCTTGGCTTTGCTGTTTCAGCAAGCAAGCTTTGACTTACAACGAGTCTCCGATCCCCCTCAATTCTCGACTTTCTTTTACAAGGTAGTCCTATCCGTTGCAAATAATAATAATAATAATAATAATAATAATAATAATAATAATAAATGAAGAATACGAATAAAGAATACACAGCCCACAGAAAGTTTCCCCGCCCACAGCCCAAATAATTACTCATCTGCCTGAGGAGATTGTTCTGTAAGAGACTTGGTGTCCACATATTAAGCTAACTGACCATTTCTTTTCAGTCCAACAATCTTCCACAGACCACAGCACAAACTTGTGGCCTGTTCACTAATGTCATTCGGATACAGGTCCAGCTCTCATTCTTCCATTTCTCATCCCTTCTAGAGAGAGAAAGGGTCCAGTCTTCTGTTTTACTCATCCTCCTGGTCGTTTTTCGCAGTTTCACTTTGGAGCTGCTAAACGGTATCGGTCAGAACTCACCTGCAGATCCCACGCCTATGCGTTGATAAATGCCAAAGGAACAACTCCAAGCCACAACACCAAAGACTCAAAACGGCTTCGATTCGTCCGATAGAAATGCCATTTGTCTCGACTACAGAAAGAAAATGACGTTCCTACGCTATCAATTTCTTACAAATGAAATACAGCAGTGTTCATTCCGAGCAAAATTAAAATTTCTGGGTCACTTTCCCCCTCTCACGGAGCCACTTTTTGCACAGCCTGGCAGCGACTGTAAACACGATCTCCTCGCGCCTCCAAGTGACTCCTCCTCGCCCTCTCAGTGCCAATACCCACCTTACTATCCTTTCCCAAAGCAGGTCCCAAAGAACAGAACTCACCGCCCGCCCCTCTGCCTGCCACCCCCCACGGCGGAGCCATTCTTTCTTCTTTTCCCAAACCACAAATGGACGCGCTTAGTCGGAGAAAAAGTTAATGAATGTCTGCCTTTGGGGTTCGCTGCCCTACCTGTGCGATCGCACGACCTGGAAGTCGCCAAAGCGCCTTCGCTCGGCACCCTCGTCCCGGTGGGCGAGCGCTTCACACCCAGAAACCCAGGAACATGATGTCTAGGCAGACCTGCACCCATCCCACAGAAGTCCGCCCGCAGCTCGGCTCACCACTTATGTAAGCTCGTCCTCCACCGTCTCAAACTGCGGGCGCGCACCGGCACCTGTCAGGCATCTGAATGGACCAGCGCCCACACCCGGAGGTGCGCTCAACCCCGGCGAGCGGGGCGGGGGTCCAACCCATCTTTCCCCGCTGCTTGTTTCTAGTCTCAACTACAATTACCTTAGCAACCCCAAGAATTGCCTCGACTCCCTCTTCGGCTGCTCCGCGTCTCCTACCACCAAGCTCGCGCCGGGCGCATGATGGAGCTGGAGAAGCCCGGGGGAAGCGGGCGCCGGCGAGCTCCGGGGCTGGAGGGGGGGATGCGGCCGCCCCCCCCCCCCCGCGGCTCTCGGGGCGAGTTTCCGCGGCGGCGGCGAGCGCAGGGGCTCAGCGAGCGGACGGCGCAGCCCGGGCGGGTGGCATGGTGCCGGGGCGCGGGGCGCTCGGGGCCCGGTGGGTGCGCCCCCTGGGCGCCCGCAGTGCTGGGACCCGGCGCCGGGCGGAGCTGGCGGCCGAGCAGGGCGCAGGGCCGAGCGCGAGCAGCTGCCCCGAGTCGCGGAGCCGCCGCCCGCGAGCTGCTGCAGCGGCGCCCGCTGTCGGGGGCCGAGCGGAGCTGCAGCCCGCGCACCTGGGCGCCCGCACCTGGGCCCCCGCCGCCGAGCCCCGGCACCTGAGCGCGGCCCCAGGGCGCCGCCGCCCGGCTCACCTGTGCGCCGCGCCGCGCCGGGGCCAGAGCAGACCGGGATCTCCCCGGGCACCGAGGGAGAGAGATCTGCAAATCCCTGACACTTTAGCCGCACCCGAGAAGACTGGGAGGGCGCCCCATACCTGGCCCAGGCTCTTTCTGTCAGTTCTAAGCTGGCCTGGTAGGGGAACTTGAGTGGCGTCAGGGTGATCTTAGGGACCTGGCCCAGGTGGAGTGCCGGCAGCATTTGAATCCCTTACTGACGTGCGGCTGGCGCCCTCTAAATTAAAATGGGCCACCGCGATCGTCAGAGATGGTGTTACTGACCTCGTCAATTGTGCGTGTTCGACATTTACACCACAAGCCGTATTGGGGGTTTTTTGTGATTGTTCTCATCTTAAAACGCTGCCGAAGAACTTGTGAGGGAAATTAGATAAGTATTCTTTGGGTAAAGAAGAAAACGGGGAAGGCATCGTGAGGAAGGATAGGTTGTGAACTGGCCACTTGTTTTAATGTGGGAGTTTTGAAATGTGACGTTTAATTAAAGATTTGGAAAGCTGCGAATGGAGATAGGACACAATTTTTTGGTACCATAGTAACCGTGGGATTTGTGCGTGACATTAATGTCATCAATATTAAGAAGAAGTTGGAGATTTATTATTGGGAGAGGGGTACTAGGGATTGAACCCAGGGGCATTGTACCCGTGGGCTACATCCCCACCTCTATTTATTATGTTGATACAGGGTCTTGCTAAGCTGCTGAGGGCCTTGCTAAATAAACAAGACTGGCCTCTAACCTGCAATCATCCAGTATCAGCCTCCCAAATAAAGGGATTATAGGTGCGCACCACCAGAACTGGCTTGGATATTTAATTTTGAATTGTATTATGGTGCTGGGTGTGGGGAGGGGGAATCTAACAGCAACAACTTGACATTGCCTAAATATCTTTACGGATAGATGAACTAGACTTTCTTCATCCATGTGTATCCGGGGGGTTAAATTCCCTTTCCTTTCCAATATGCACCTTTTGTCACCTCTTTCTATGCATAACCCTGAGAGTCACGAAGAAACATCAGACAAAGCAAACTGGAAAAAATTCAAAGAACTGGCCTTTAAACTGGAACTCTTAAAACGTCAGGACTACGAAAGTAAACATGGTTCCAGATTGACCGAGTCTAAAGGGACAAGTCAACCTGATCCAACAGATAATCTCGAACGGGATCCAAGGTCCATAAAGGACATTAATTGCATAATCAGTGCAATTTCAGCAGATCCTATAGAGTAGAAGGGTTAAATTAGATACTTGTTACTTTCCTGGCACAGTGGTCGAACTAGAGTCATCTGAGAAATATCCTCATTTTCAGGATGTATGAAAAGGTGAGGTGGGCGTTATAGTTTGGATCTGGAATGTGCCCTAAGAACCCATCTATTGAAGGCTTGGTCCCCAGCTGTGATGCTCCTGGGAGGTGGTGGTCCCTTTTAGAGATGGGGCCTGGTGTAAGGTGTAAGGAGGTCAGGTCACTGAGGGTGTGCCCTTGGAAAGGATATTGGGACCAGCCCCTTTCGGTCTTTGCTTCCTGGTAAACAGTTCTCCTCTGCCTTGGGTTCTCATCAAGATGGAATGTGCTGCCACCATCCCAAAATGACAGGGCCAATCAACTATGGACTGAAACCTCTGAAACCAGGAACCAAACACATCTTTTCTCCCTGTCATTTGTTTGCCGCAGGTATTATATTACAGCAAAGGAAAGCTGACTGACGCAGGGCACCACATTTTCAGCTTACTATCAGATGTTTCAGAGATGTTAATACCTAAATAAGGATATAAAGGAGCTCTTGGAACTATGTTTTTAATCTTTCTATAATTTAAAATTAAAAAATTGAAAAGGATGTGTTAAGATATAATATCAAAATACCAATGTCATTCTTCACAAAACTAGAAAAAAATGGTGATAAAATTTATATGGAATTTTTTTTTAAAAGACTCAGAATAGCCAAGAAATCTTGAGCAATAAGACCATGCAGGAGGCATCACAGTATCTGATTTCAAATTGTACTACAGAGCTACAGTAACAAAAACAGCATGGTAGTGTTACAAAACAGATACACAGACCGAACAAGGAATAGAAGATACAGGGACCAATCTACACAATTACAGCCAGTTGGTTTTTGGCAAGGTTTCCACAAATGTACATTGAAGAAAATATAGCCACTTCAACAAACAGTGTTAGAAAAACTGGATATCCATATGTAAAAGAATCTCTTCCCCTGCACAAAGTCAACTCAAAAGGGGTCAGAAACCTTGAATTTAGACCAGAAACTTGGCAGTTACTAGAAAAGAACATAGGACCAACGCTCCAACATACAGGCACTGGTAGAAACTTCCTCAATAAAACCCCATAAAGCTTAGGGGGAAACAATAATCAATAAATGGTATTTCATCAAATTAAAAAGTTTCTGTACAGCAAAGGAAACAATCAAGAGCATGAAGAGGGAGAATGGGAGGAAATCAGCCAGCATAGTGGAACAGACCTGTAACCCTGGTACTTGAGAGGCTTAGGCAGGAAGATAGCAGGTTTAAGGACAATCTCAGCAATGGAACAGGATCCTGCTTCAGGGGAAAAGTGGCCCTGGTTCAATCTCCAGTATCACAAAATAAAGAACAGGAGAAAAATCTTTGCTGACTACTCCTCTGATAAAGAACTAATGTCTAGAATATTGAAAAACTTAAAAAACTTAACCCATCCCCAAATCAAATAACCTAATCAAAAATGAGCAATTGAACTGAATAGAAAACTTCTAAAATAAATACAAATGGCCAACAGCTGCATGAAAAAAAGTTATCACTAGCAATCAGAGAGATACAAATCAAAACTACACGAGACATTATCTAAGCTGTTAGAATGGCAATCATCAGAATACAAACAAAAAGCTGGGCTGGTGGCGCATGCCTGTAATCCCCATGCTTGGGAGGTAGAGACAGGAGGATCACACAGGTTCAAAACCAGCCTTGCTGGCTTAAGAGACCCTGTTTCCAAATAAAAATTAAAATTAAAAATAGGTCTGGGAGTGTAGCCCGGAGGTAGAAGGGTTTCCAGAAACCCCAATACCACCACCAAAAAAAAAAAAAAATACAAACAAGCCAGGCATGGTGGCATATATCTGTAATCCCAGTATTTTCAGCAATTTGGTGAGACCCTCAGCAATTCAGTGGGACACTATCTCAATATACAAAAGAAAATAGGGCTGAGGGTGTATCTCAGAGGTGGAATGTCCCTGAGTTCAGTTCCCAATAACAACAACAAATACACACACACACACACACACACACACTAAAAAAAATGCTGGTGAGGATGTACAGGAAAAGAAAACTTCATACACTGTTGTTGGAATTGTAAATTAATACAACCACTATGGAGATCAGAATGGAGGGTCCTCAAGGACTAGGAATGGAACTGCCATATGTACTGCCTCCTTGAAATCTTTCCGAAAGCATTAAAGTTAGAATAATATAGTGACACATGCATACTCATGTTCATAGCAGCACAATTCACAATAGCCAAGATACGGAATCAATGTAGGTATGCAAAAGCTGAGTGGATAAAGACATGTAAATACACACAATGGTTTTGCTCGGCTATAGAGAGAACACAATTATGTCATTTTCAGGGAAAAGGATGGAACTAGAGAATATTATGCTAAGTGATATCAGTACAGAAGGTCAAGGGCCTGTGTTTGCTCTCATATGTGGAAGCTAGAGAAAAATAGGAAAGGAAGGGGGCTTCAGGAAAATGAGGAGAGAGAGAAATTACAATGATGGAAGGGGCTCGGGGGACGGAGGAGGAGAGGGGGAAAGGAGGCGTGAGGGGGGAACAGACCAAATGCTACTAAGTACACGTATGGAGGTATCACTACCAATCTCACCAGCATGTACACAGCGGGAAGAGGGGCAGGTGGGGTACAGAGGGAGCCCACCTGAGAGGTTGTGGATGAATATAACACAAAGGTATCATGTTGAGTCTTACTGTGACGTATATTACATTGCACCACTGAAATTATATTAAAAAATGTAATTGTTCTCCTTGCCAAAAAACAAACAACAGCTTGTCTTCACTCTTCAAAAGTGTTCACCCATGGGTTCCCTATAAGAATCGATTCACTGCAAGCTGTATCGAAAATACAATTGTATCTACCCGTACTGCTTTATGAATATATAACAGTAATGTAATTAAGTCGAACTCTTATTCATCCATCCAGAAATTTCTTATTAAGGGCATACTGCTTATAAAAATCTTTCCTGAACCTCATCTAAAGTATAAAATGAAATACCTTTATGAGGAAAATCTTGACTCTCTTGATGACTTCATTGTCTAAAAGGAGCTGCAGGAAGGCCTGGGGCAGCACTGATTGGGGCATTGCTCTTAAACCGGGTGACAAATGAACAGAAGAATGGAAATGAGTTGGTAATTTTGTTTTAATAATTGCATTGACAGGCGATGGTAGAAAAGTATGGTTTGTCTTAGTGTCTTTGGTGCATGTATACATGGCAGTGCATTTGGGGAGGATAATGACCTTGGGTATCAGGTGGTCCATTTTCCCAGGGACCTGCTGTTGACGCTTTTCCTCAAGCCTCCACGTTTTCATTCCCTCACATAATAGTACAGTGTTTTTCTGAGAGCAAAGGATTATGTTCTCTGCATTATGGCAATAAAAGAAGAAAGGTCCCAGGTCAGTTTTGCTTCATGTTAATTCCTGGAAGAAAATAAATATCCTGATAGGTACTTTGGGCAAGGGTTTTCTCAAAGGGTGGCTCAGAGGCTGTACCTTAAGAATCACTGGGGACTTATGGAAACTTAGCGATAAAGGTTCTTGAGGCCTAACTAGGCATGGTGGCATACTGGGTAGGCTGAGACAGGAGGATTGCAGGTTCTTGAGCAGCCTCAGATACTTAATGAGGCCCTTCACAACTTAGTGAGACCCTGTTTCAAAATTAAGAATAAAAAATAGGGGCTGAGGGTGCAGCTTGGAAGTAGAATTCCCCTGGATTCAATCCCTGATACCACAAGAAAAAAACAAAAGATTTTTGAGCCCCACCTGGAACTGCTAAGTCCACATTTCCAGAGATGTGACCAGGAAATTGACTTCTGAACAGGAATGCAGGGACCGCAGCCTGAGGGCCTTTCTTCACAGAAGCTGATACCACAATGGCGTGATTTGCTTCTCAGGAGGGATCTCTGCCAGGAAAGCTTATAACTGTGTGAAGTCGATTGTTTCTCTTTCCAGTCTATGCACCTGATATATGGTTCTGGAAGCCATGTGTGGAGTGTAGGTGTGTTAATATTATGGTGCTAGAGCTGTTATGTCTTGACACTTGGAAGTCATATCAAAATAGAAGGTGTATTCACAAATCCCAAATTTAATATGTAAATGTACAGCCCGTACACAGAGAAAATTTACATAAACAATAACACAGCTTCCTAAAAACCTACACCAGCTCCAAAATAACCATGGAATGCTGTTTACAGCAAATGTTTAGGCCATGCTTTTTCACCTAGGCACCTCCTAGATAGTACTTCAAGCCCTGCTCTCTAAGATCATACAAACAGAATTGTCATAGAATAGGAGGTTGCTTATAGGATGTGGCTTGGAGGATGAGATAGGTCCCCTTGAACAAAAATACCTCTTCCTCACCCCGACTTCTATCTCCCTCCCACTAGCTGCCAGGATTTCCATAGTTAATTGTAGTTGGTTACAAGTATATTGGGTTAGAACCATGGTAATTAGGCAGGAAATGTACTTTAAGAAGGATCTTTAATTGAGTCAAAATATGCCAGTTCCAAACTCTTATCAAAAGTCCTAGATAAGCCGGGCGTGGTGGCAAGCACTTGAAATCCCAGCATTTGGAAGGCTGAGACAGGAGGATTGCAGTTCGCGGACAGCCTCAGCTACCTAGTGAGGCCCTTTGCAACTCAGTGAGACCCTGTTTCAAAACAAAGAATAAAAAATAGGACATAGGGTGTATCTCAGAGGTAGAATGTCCCTGGGTTCCATCCCCAGTACCAAAAAAAAAAAAAAAAAAAAAAAAGTCCCAGACACAGGAGGGACTCCAGATAAAGCCCTAGTGGAGGGAGGCAGAAGGGATGAGGAAGAATTAGTGAAGGAACACTTAGTGGACACGATGTACATACACAAATTTATCAATGCCAATCACAATGCCATGCACAGGGAGGGTGAGAAAGTGGGCTGGGAGCTGGGGGAGGCTCACCCAGGGCTGTGGGCATGCACTCCTCTAACACTCTGAATTTCATTGTGATGTATGATTACAGTGCATTGACAGAATAAGAAAAAAGAAAAGAAAAAACTAAGCACACTAAAACTGAATGTATGTAAAATGAGACAAAGCTTTCTTCCTAAGGAGAACCATGTCTTAGTTAATTTAAGTACTTTGTAGATTTTCAGAAGAAAAGCTAAGCTCAGATGGTATTCTCAGCTTTAGTGCAGGTTCTGTGTTGGCTAACTCCATGTTGACATGCTAAAGAATATAAGAGTGAAATTTGTAATATAATTTGAAATCAGGAAGTGTACTGCTTCCAAGTTTGTTTTTCTTTCTCAAGATTACATTGACACTGAATAGAAGATTCAGAAACAAACCCACATACCTATAGTCAATTGATCTTTGACAAAGGGGCCAAACTTATACACTGGAGAAAAGACAGCCTTTTCAACAAATGGTGCTGGGAGAACTGGCTATCCATTTGTAGAAAGTTGGATCTGAATCCTTACCGCTCACCATGCACAGGAATCAACTCGAGATGGATCAAAGTCTTAGAAATTAGACCAGAGACTGTGAAGTTGTTAGAGAAAGGCATAGGATCTACACTCCAACATATAGGCACAGGGAGTAACTTTCTCAATAAGACTTCCAAAGTGCAGGAAATTAAAGCAAGAATTAATAAGTGGGATCTCTTCAAACAAAAAAGTTTCTTCTCATCAAAGGAAACCATCAAGAATTTAAAGAGCAAGCCTACAGAATGAGAGAAGATCTTTACCAGCCACCACTCTGATAGGGGGCTAATATCCAGAATATACAAAGAGCTCAAAAGACTCTACACTAGCAAAACAAACAACCCAATCAAGAAATGGGCAACTGAAATGAACAGACATTTCACAAAAGAAGAGATACAAATGGCCAATAGATACATGAAAAGATGTTCTTCATCACTGGCCATCAGGGAGATGCAAATCAAAACTACGCTGAGATTCCATCTAACCCCAATCAGAGTGGCAAACATAAAGAAATCAAACAACAACAATTGCTGGCAAGGATGTGGGGAAAGAGGAACTCTTTTACACTGTTGGTGGGAGTGCAGAGTAGGTCAGCCACTATGGAGATCAGTATGGACATTCCTTAGAAAACTGGGAATAGATCCACCATTTGATCCGGCTATACCATTCTTGGGTATCTTTCCAAAGGGGTTGAAATCAGAGAACTACGTTAACATATGCATACCCATGTTCATAGCAGCACAGTTTGTAATAGCCAAAATACGGAAGCAACCTAGGTCTCCATCAACAGATGAATGGATTGCAAAATTATGGGAAATACACACAATGGAATTCTATTCAGCTATAAAGAAGAATAAAATAATAGCATTTGCAAGAAGATGGAAGGAATTAGAGAACATTATGTTAAGTGAGATTAGTCGAGCACAGAAAGAGAAGAGACATATGTTTTCTCTAATATGCACAAGCTAGGGAATAGTGGTGGTAATACCAGAGGGACTCCAGATGATGGAGGGGAAATCTCAGCAAAGCTTGAACAGAAGGATAGGAGAGGAAGAAAGTTGAAGTTGTTCAATGGAGGAGCTACATACGAATATGTATAATAGCATAAATACAACATAATTAACCTGGAAACTCTTTATTGGGAGAGGGGAAGGGAGATGGAGGGGGAAGGGCATGAAGCACAATCTAAATGTACACCACTTTCAATATGTTCCACTTATTTAAAAAATTAAAATAAATAAATAAATAAAAATAAAAAATGGAGTATGGTAAAAAAAAGATTACACTGACTAATCAGGACCTTCTATGGTTCTAAAATTATTCTATTTTTGTGAAAAATGATGTTGGATTTTGATAATGATTGAATCTATAGATTGCTTCGGGTAGCATGGACACTTTAACATTATTATTTCTTCTAATCTATGAACACAAGACACGTTTTCATTTATTTGTACCTTTTTTTAATTTCTTTCATCAGTGTTTTATAATTTTAGTGTATAATTTTAGATTTTTCACCCCCTTGGTTAAATTTATGCCTAAGTATTTTATTACTTGTGATTCTATCATAAATCAAATTGCTTTACTAGTTTATTTTTCAGGTAGATCATTTTTGGTGTAAAATGTAGCTGGGTGTGTGTGTGTGTGTGTGTGTGTGTGTGTTGATTCATAAACTGTAGTCATCCAAACAACATAGGCAGCTAGACGTGATGTCACATGCTTGCAATCCGAGTACTTAGAAGGCTGAGACAGAAGGATTGCAGGTTCAGCCCTCTGCAACTTAATAAGACCCTGTTTCAAAATAAAAAAGAATAAAATAGGGCTAAGGGTGTAGCTCAGAGGTAGAATTCCCCTAGGTTCAATCCCCAGGACCACAAAATTTATATACCATAGTCCTGGCATAAAAACTGACTCATGGACTAATGGGGGAAAAAAATAGATTGCCCAGAAGGAAACCTAATGATATACACCCAACCAAGTTTTTACGAGGGTGCCACAAAAACACGATAGGGAAAAAAAGAGTCCCTTAAATAAGTGGTATTGGGGAAACTGAATATCCATGCACAAAGTGAATGAAATTGGGCCCTTTTCTTACAACATATACAAAAAATCAACTCAAAACAGACTATAAACCTAAACAGGAGACCAGAAACCAAAGAACTTCTGAAGGAAAGCATGAGAAGCTCCTGGAGACTGACCGAGGCAATGATCTTCTTAGCTTTCATACCAATGGGCAGGTAACAAAAGCAAAATTAAACCGCTGGGGACTATAGCAAACCTAAATGCTCTGTGCAATGAAAGAAACAGTCAGCAAGGAAGGCTCAGCCTACAGAATGAGAGGAGATGCTCACAAATCAAGCTAGATGGAAACCAGGAAACCAAATCTCAGATAAAGTAGCAAAGACTCCAATGGAGTAATGAAGAGGGTCTAAGGGAGAATAGAAATGTAAAGAAAGTAACAGTTTAAATAACGCTATGTGCCGGGCGTGGTGGCACACGCTTGTAATCCCCGCACTTGGGAGGCGGAGACAGGAGGATCGCACAGGTTCCAAGCCAGCCGCGCTGGCTTAAGAAACCCTGTTTCCAAATAAAAAAAAGTATAAAATAGGTCTGGGAGTGTAGCCTGGAGGTAGAAGGGCTTCCAGAAACCCCAGTACCACCAAAATAAAATAAAATAAAATAAAACAAATAACACTATGTATGTGTATGAAATTGCCAATACCAATCTCAATGATATGTATGGGGAAAGGGAGGGAGGGTTGGGAACCAGAGGAAAATGGTCCAAGTGTTGGGTACTTGAATGTTTCTATCATTCCATACCTCAGTATGATGTATAATCATGATGCACCAATAACAGCCTGAAAGCATAAATAAAAGTAGGTAAGGCATTGCAGAAAACCCCATTAATTTGTAAAATTAATATATATTCATTGCAAAAGAGTATTGGGGTTGTTGCAAAAAAGTAGACAAAGTTCCTGAATAGACATTTCTCAAAAGAAGACTTACAAATTACCAAATGTGTATGAAAAATGCTCAATATTACTAATTATCAGGGAAATGCAAATTAAAATCACAATGAGATACCACCTCCTCCAAGTTGGAAAGGGTATTGTCAAAACCATGGATGATAACAAGGATGTGGAGAAAAAGGGACCCTATCTGCACTGAGGTAGGAATGTAAATTAGTACAGCCATTATGGAAAATGGTATGATGATTACTCATTAAATTAAAAGTGGAACTACTGTATGACCAAATAATCTCTCTTCTTGTTGTATACTGAAGGGAAATGGAGTCAGTATGACAAAGAGGCATCTGTACCCCGTGTTCACTGCAGTGTTATTCACAGGAGCCAAGACATAGAAGCAACTTCAGTGTCTACTTATGGATGGGTGGATAAAGAAATTGTAACACACACAATGGAAGATCACTCAGCTTTTAAAAAGGAGATTCAGTTGGGCGTGGTGGTGTACACTTGTAATCCTAGCATTTGGGAGGTTGAGACAGGAGCATCGTGGTTCTTGGACAGCCTCAGCTATTACTTAGTGAGGCCCTTTGCAACTGAGACCCTGTTTCAAAAATAAGAATAAAAAATAGGGCTGGGGATGTAGCTCAGAGGTAGAATGCCCCTGGGTTCCATCCCCAGTACCACAAAAAATAATAATAATAAATAAAATTGAAAATGAGATTCTGTTATCTGTGAATAACCTGAAGGATATTATGCTAAGTAAAATAAACCAGACACAAATAGAAAAATACTATGATTTCACTTATATGTGAAAAAAAATTTAAGTCAAACAAACAGAAAGAATTTGGGGGAAAGGGGTGGAGATTTGGAGGTGTAGGTCAAATAATACAAAGTTGCAGTTGTGAAGAATGAATACATATAATGTGTAGCCTGAAGATCAGTTAATAATATCAGATTGTACACTGGAAACTTTTTTATAAGACAAAACTTTAGATTTTCATACCACATACATACACAAGGAAGATGATTTGGGTAAGTGATGGGTATGTTAATTTATTTGGTTATGGTAGTCACTTTGCTGTGTATATCAAACCATCACACCTTAAATATAGATGATAAAAACTTAATAAAAATAAAAAAGAAACATGTGCCATTTTCCCAAAGCATGTAGACCAGCTTCTCAAAACAAAAAAAACTATACCCTTGCAGAAAAAGAAGGTTTCCTGCAATGTCGTTTTTTTACCCCTTTGCAAACCATCTCAGAAGACCCAAGAGTAGTTGTTTATCTTATCTATAAAATATTTCCATTGCCCCCAAAAGTTCTATCATTCCTCTTTGGACATGCTCTCTCTCTCCCTTCCCCTAGGCCCTGTCATACACTGATCTCCTTTCTGTCTTTATGGTTTTGCCTTTTCCAAAATGTAGGTAATTAGAATCACACAGCATGTCATCTTTCTTTAGACGTCTACTTGAAGTAACGATTTTGAGATTCAGCCTGAATGTTGCATGTATCAGCAATCCATTCACTTTTTTTTTATTGCTGAGAGAATTTCATGGAATGGATATATCACAGTTTTTGTAAACCTATGTAGTCATATTTTGCTAAATATACCATTTGGATATGATATGCCCCCCAGGAGGCCATGCCCATTTGCAAATTTTACCTATATGCAAAATATATTAAGTTGTGACAGTCACTGTTACAAATTCATTTCCTACCCCATTCCCAGCCCCAAACTCCCTCCTCTCCCTTCTTCTGTTTTGGTTTCTTCTTCTTTTAGTAGCTGTAACTCAGGGAAAACACGTTTCCCACCTCCACCAGAATAGATCTTCATTAGACTAAGTTCATCATGGTAGTTCCATTTCTGTGGCCATGATATAAAATTATGAGCAATAAGACTTGACAGAAAATCTACTCAGGGCTTTTGGGAAAGGAGCTTGCTTCTTAGCTCCTAGTCTCTGATCTTCTTAGTGAGGTTGTGAGATTAGGAATACATTTACATAAGAAGCCACAACAAATACACTCCAGCAAGAATTTCAATGTAAGTTCTGAAAGAAACTGAGTTTGTTTCTACTTTTTACATTTTTAATTGACACATAATAACTATCCACAGTAAGAGAGTTTATAAGTAAGTTCACAGAGAGTATATACAACACAGAATGATCAAATCAGGGTAATTAGCATTTCCATCTTCTCACACTTTTAGCATTTCTTTGCTTTGGAAACCTTCATTTTCTTTCTTTTTTTAAATTTTTTATTGGTGCACTGTATTCATACATCATAGTGGGATACAAACTTTTGTAGACATACATGCACACATCGCCCAGTCAGCCCCCACCCGATCCCCACCCCATTCTCTCCCCATCCCTCCCTCCCATGCTTGGCTTAGTGGTTGACATCTAGTATTATAGCAATTTATCCAAAATTAAAAATGATAATCTCACATAACAGTTTCATTTGTCTGATACCAAGCTTTTGATAACTTAAAGATGACATTTCAGTATTTATTTCTGCTTTCTTTCTTACCAGAGAATATATTTTTTCTTTTTTTTAGGTGAAACTATCATATATTTATATATTTATTTTTCAGAAAAAAAATCTATCCTAATATGGAATATGAACTCTAGATACCCAAAACAATCTCGAAAAAGAACAAAGCTAGAAGATATATATTTTCTGATTTCGAACCATATAAAGCTACAATAATTGAAACAGTGTAGTACTATTCTAAAGGCAGATATATAAACCATTGGAGTTAAATAAAAGCCTAGAGATACATTCTTCCATATATTGTCAAGTTATTTTTGACAAGGTTTCCACGAACATTTGGTGGAGGAAATAATAATTTTTAGCTAAATATTGTTGAAAAATAATAATTACATGGAAAAGAATAAAATTGGACCCTTACCTAATCCCATATACAAATATTAACTCAAAATAGATAAAAGACCTAAATATAAATCTTAAGACTATAAACTTTTAGAAGAAAATCTGGGTCATAAAACCTCACAACATTGAAATTGGCAGTGATTTCTTGGATATGATTTCAATGGCACAGGCAACAGAAGGGTATACAAACTCCCTAAAAAATAAAAAATATTGTATATCCAAAGACAATGTAACAGAGTTAAAAGTTACTGATAGAATGGGATAAAATATTTCCAAATTCTGTATCTGAAGGTATATTAATATTCCAAATAGAAATCCTAAAAATTTGCAACAATAAAAGCAAACAATACAATTTAGAGATAGGTAAAAGACTAACATAAATAATGAATCTCCACAGATAACCAATCTTAGTTGTCTTTTGGATGGAAACTCTTGTTTCTCTGGTTCTGGTGTGTGTTACCTATTTCTTCTTTGTAGTTAATCTCTTTGAGTATTTTCTCTAGCACTGGTTTTAAAGACATAAATTCCTTCAGTTTCTGTTTGTCATGGAAGCTTCTTATTTTTCCATCTAATTTGATAGAAAGTTTTGCTGGGTAGAAAATTTTTGGCTGGAAGTTGTTTTCTTTCAGAGTTTGGAATATGTTACTCCAAGCCCTTTTGGCTCTCATGACTTGGTTTGGGAAGTCTGGAGTGATTCTAATTGGTTTGCCTCTGAATGTCACTTGGCCCTTTGTTTTTGTTGCCTTTAAGATTCTCTGCTTGGCTTCCACATTGGTCATTTTGACAATTATGTGGCATGGGGATCCTCTTCTCTGATCCTGTCTAAAGGGAGTTCTCTAAGTTTTCTGGACCTGTGTATCGACCTCTTGCTCTATGTTTGGAAAATTTTCTGCTATTACTTCCTTGAAGAGATTGTTGATCCCTTTGGTTTCACCTTCTTTTCCCTCCTCTATTCCAATTATTCTTAGCTTAGCTCTCTTAAAATGGACCCATATTTCTTCAATGTCTAATTCCTGCTGTCGGATTTTTTTTCTAGATTAGAAACTATGCGTTCATTTTTGGAATGATCATCTTCTAAGAGCGATATTCTATTCTCCATGTGGTCTAATCGGTTGTTTGTACTTTGAATTGAGGCCTTTACTTTATTAATTGCATTCTTTATCTCTTTTTGGCTCTCTGAATTCTTTTTGAAACACCTCTATTATTTCTACAGTTATTTTCCTGATTTGATCTTCTAGAAATCTCTGATTTTCTGTTTTATCAGGTTCTGATGTTGTGGGGTTGTGGGCATTCTTTGCTCCATTGTTATTCCTCTTTCCCATGATTTTGGAAGTTTGTGCCTTCTCTGGGTTCTTCCCTTGGGTCACAATGACTTCACTTAAAGTGCTCTGGATCTCGAGTCTGTGGTTATCTCAGTCACCACTACTCCTTTACTGGGTTGTATCACAGAGTCTCAGACCCAGGGAGTTGATATAGGCTGCTTTAGACTATGGGGGGTGCCAGGTTGGGCGTTCTCCTATGGTGTGATATCTCTGCCACCGCCACTCCCCCACTGGGTGAAGTCCCTGGGAGTGCAGTCCTGGGATTTCTCCTCTGGGGCCTGCAATTTGACTCACTGTTGTTGAATACGCAGATGGAGCTGTAGTGGACTCGGTGAATTCGCTGCTGCTGCCACCGGTGGCAATATGGCGCCAATGCCACGCCCTCGGCCGTGAGGCTGGCGTATTTCTTCTCTGGTTTTGAGCTCCGCTCAGAGTCCCTGCAGCATGCTGAGCTCAGCCACTGGGAGCTTTAGATGCTCCCTGCGCCGAAAAATCCCGCCTGGCTGTTCCGCAGCGGCTCACCTAGGCTCGCTGTAGCAGTCTGGTGAACTCGCCGCTGCCGCCGGCAGTAAGGCGCTGCTGCCACGTCCTCGTGCATGAATCTGGCGTATCTTCTCTGTGGCTCTGAGCTCCGTTCTGAGTCCCCTTCCTCTCTGGGGCCTGGTGATTTTTTTGTTTCTCTGGTGATGGTGTTTTCTGGCTATGAAAGGCACTGATTTTGTGGTAATGGAGATTGGTTGTTAGCGGGGCTCTTAAGCCCTGCTTTTCTCGGTCGCCATCTTCCCAGAAGTCTGGAAACCTTCAAATTCCTCTCTTTCAATGCTTCTGAAATATGTAATAAATCAATGTAAGCAATATCACCCTATTGTGTCCTATAAAACACCAGAATTTATTCCTCCATATAACTGGACAGCCCAGATTTTATTTTGTCAGTTTCCTATCACATTGATTTCTCAGACAAACAAAAAGAACATAGAACAATCCATAAACTACCTGACCAGCACTATTCAAAACTGTCAAGTTCATACTAAACAAATAAACAAACAAACAAGAAAAAAAACCCGAGAAACTGACACCACAGACATGATGATTAAATGCAATGTAGTGTCCTGGATTGGATTCGGAGCAGAAAAAGAACATGGAAAAATTGGGAATGTATAAGTAAAGTCTACAATTTAGTTATCAGTATCATGCCTGTGCAATATCTTAGTTTTTGAAAATATACGATGGTTTTTACTATGACCTTGATATGGTTTGTTCTCCCAAGATTCGTGTGCTGAGGGCTTGGTCAGTGTGGTTGTGGTGAAGTGGTAGAACCTTTAAGAGGCGGGGCCTAGTGGGAGGTATTTAGGTCACGGGAGCTCCCTCTGACCAATGGGTTAGTGTTGGTCTTGATGATGAGTGGGGGAGGGTCTTGCAGGAGTGAATTAGTTCTCACAAGAACCCTTGTTATAAAGTGAAGGTACCCATGTGCTTGGTCTCTTTTATCCACAACTATTTCTCATTCTACTTTCTACCATGTTGTGATGTAGACAAGGGGACCCTCACTAGGACTCTGACACCATGATGTTTGGTGAGAATCTTAAGCCAAATCAACCTCTTTATTAAGTACCCAGCCTCATGTATTTTGTTATAGAAATACAAAATAGACCAAATAAGTTATGTAAAACATTAACATTAGAGGATGCTGGTGAGAGGTGGAACACTATGAAATCTTTGCATCTTTTCTTTTTTTGTTGTTTTTTGGTAGTACTGGAGATTAAACCCTTCTACCTCCAGGCTACACTCCCAGACCTATTTTTTATATTTTATTTGGAAACAGGGTCTCTTAAGCCAGCAAGGCTGGCTTCGAACCCACGCGATCCTCCTGTCTCCTCCTCCCAAGCACGGGGATTAGAAGCGTGTGCCACCACGCCCGGCATTCTTGCATCTTTTCTAAAAATCCAATATTGTGCTAAAACTTAACAGAAGAAAGTTTAAGACCAGGGAATATTATTAAAGTTGTAAGGCCATTGTGATTCCTTAAAGGCTGTCAGCTTACCTGGTTAAGATGTTTTTGATAGTTTATTATTTCATTCAATAAATATTTATTAAGGCTTTACTATCTATTAGTACTGTTTAAGTGCCAGGGCTATTTCATGCACAAAACAATGAGTTTGTCCTCATAGAACTGATATTCTAATGAGGAAATATTAAGGAGAGTAAAGCAAGGAAAGAAGGAAGGAAGAAAGGAAGGAAGGAAGGAAGGAAGGAAGGAAGGAAGGAAGGAAAGAAGAAATAAGCTAAAGAGAAAGGGAATGAAAAAGAAGGAAGGACAAAATAAATCTATAATCAGATTATAAATGCTATAAAGAAAAATAAGGCCAGATACTGTTTTATTTTAGGGCATAGAGTTACTAAAGGCCTTTCTGATGAGACAATATTGAAACAAAGACTTGAAGAAGGTAAAGAGGCATGAAAATATCCAGGGTAAGTATTCCTGAGACAAAAGCAATAGCTTTTGCAAAGGCTTTGAAGTAAAATGAGCTTGACTGCTCAAAGAAAAGAGAATATACATGGCAGAAAGAGTAGAGATAAGGCCAGAGGGACACCTGGAGCTCAGGTGTACAAGGCCTCATCACCCATAATAAAGGCTTTTTGGTATTAAGTCCTATGGAAAGCTGTTGGGGAGGGGGGCATCTAATCAGGAGGCTAACACAATCATATTTACTATTTCAATTCTAGCTCGTGTGGCTAGAAAATACCATAGGGGAGAGGAGAACAAGGAGTGTGGCTATCATAGTATTACATGGCGAGAAGATGGTCTCTTGTCTTGGATTACAGTGATAGAGGCAAAAGTAATGAGAAACAGTTGAACTCAGGATAAAATTTGGCTGATGAAACTAGGAATGATAATGCATGCTTATAATCCCAGTACTTGGGAGGCTGAGGCAGGGTTGCTAACTCAAAGCCAGCTTCAACAACTTAGCAAGACCCTGTTTCAAAAGAGAATATAACAAAAGGGGGGAGGGGCTGGCTGTGTAGCACAGAGGTAGAATGCCCCTGAGTTCAATCCCAAATACCAAAAAAAAAATATTTAATGAAACTTTTTGATGGAATGAAAGGAGAGAGAGAGAGAGAGAGAGAGAGAGAGAGAGAGAGAGAGAGAGAGAGAGAGAAAGTCAGGGATGATTCTACAAAACTTGGGGAAACGATGCTGCCATAGACCCATAGAGTAAACAGTGAGACAGAGCAGGTTTGCTGGAGAAAGGCAATCCAGCTAGGGCCTCCTTAGATCTGACAAGTCTATGGACATTGTATGTTCATTTCAGTACTTTGAGAAAGATCAGGGCTGGAGATATATAATAGGTACAATTGAATCCATGGAGTATAGAGAATGTCTTGTGGCAATAATTGGCGGAGGTGGCACCATTCCTGCTGTATGACAGGGTCGCAGCTGGGAAGAGAATTTCACAGGGCTGGAAGACTCTGGCAAAACTGAAGTTATTATTCCTCTTGGTTTTAGTTATAATAATGATAATATTAATGCAATTTGAACATTGCTTTGATTGAGTATTGCTATTTTGTAATAATCTGAAAATGGATGGGAATATGACTGGAAAATGCCCTAAGATTTGTGCTGGGAATAGCACTAAGAAGAATATGACTGTGGGAGAACTTTCAAGAAGCGACATAGAAAAGGGCTCTTTGCTCCTCTATTTACAACACCTGACTCACTTAAGGTTTTAGCCATGAAAGGAAAAGGTTAACTTTAGTCAAATTATGCCTGCTGTGCAAGGCCCTCCATATGTTACTTATAAGTTAGGTGGTCAACTGTAGTATCCATCTCAGGGGGCTAGAGCTAATCAGAATACTTTTCCACCTCCAACCATCCTCCACTTTCCTGTACAGGAGTATATACTGAATGGCAAGCACAGAGTTAATATTATTGGAAAATGGCTTGACGTCAGGACTCTGCCGTTCCCAGGTTCCCAGCGTTGGGCAGGCAGGGACCTCCTTGGTGCCCACTCACTAAAGCACAAAAGAGTTCTCTTGGTAAATAACTTAATAGGTATTATAGAAAATTAGATGTAGGCATTGTATGTTAGAGAAATAGAATAAGTTTAGTATAAATTTGGTGGTTGGGTCAAAATAAGTTAATAGAATACCTAGTAGTAAAAAATAACAGATAAAATTAGCAGCTAATTTTAGAAGTAAAAATAATAAGTTTAGCATTTAGTAGTTAAGGATAAGTTTAAAGTTTATTATGTGTGATGGAAAAATCAGCTAGGCAGAGCCTTCCCTTTTTTTGTATTTTCTGACCAAATATCATGAGATTTCAAAAAATAAATTGTATATTTAGTATTTTAAAATATGAAATATAAAAGTAAAATGTTTTGTGCCCCTTAAAGATCTCTTAAAATCTTTGTGTTCCTTTTAATGGAAAAGTCCCTTGTTTTCTGTATTTTCAGTTTACCTTTAGATTTAAACATGCTTTGCAGAGCTCCATTGTTAGTTAGGTTAATAATTAGAATAAAATTGATCTTTGTGGCTAGGTAACCAGGATGATCTATATGATGTTAATTTGGATACTTTGGGGTATTGGGATATGAGCTCATCGGGGCAGGCTGAATTGTTTCAGATGAAGCGCAAAATGTACCTCGGTGTACTGAAAACATGTTTTGCTAAAAGTTGTTTATATCCAGGTGTATTGAGGATGTGTTTTGTCAAAAGTTGTTAATATCAAATATTTCTGTGTAAAAGCATATAAAAATAAAGCATTGACTTTGTACGGCACAGTCACACCTCCAAAAAAAGGCTGCCTCTCGTTCCCTCAAGTCGCCGACTCCTCACCACCTTCGAGAAACCCTGAATTGGCTGGAGCTGGTCTTCGGCAAATAATTTTGTCTTTCTCCAATAAAAATTACTCTTCTAGTCTCTCCTAAGAGGCATCCAGCTAGAGCATCAGGAAGTAGTTCCTTTTTTTTAAAAAAAAAATTGTATCTTGAATAACTAGAACTTAGTACCTTTTTACCAACACCACCCTAATGCCTTACTCCTTAGCCTTTGGTAACACTATCCAACTTTCTGTGAGTTTGACATTCTCAAGGTCCACATATAAGTGAGATCATTCAGTGTTCATATTTCTATGCCTGGCTTATTTCACTTGGTATTATGTCATCCATGCTGATGGACATTAAATTGTTTTCATGTCTTGGCTGTTATGAATAATGCTGTAAAATGTATGCACACAGATGTCTTTTTGACTTTCTTTTCCTTTTTTCTTTTTTTTTTTTTGTGGGTCTGGGGATGGAACCCAGGGGCATTCTACCTCCGAGTTACACCCCCTGCCCTATTTTGTATTCTTTATTTTGAAACCGGGTCTCACTAAGCTGAGGCTGTCAGCGAACTGTGATCCTCTGATCTCAACCTCCCAAATGCTGGGATTACAAGTGTGCGCTACCACGCCCGGCTTCTTTTCCTTTTTTCTTCCTTTCTTTTCTTTCTTTCAACCAGTGATGGAACCCAGAGACATTTCACCTCCAAGCTACACCCCTAGCCTTTTTTATATTTTTTTGTTTCAAAACAGGGTCTCATGGGTTGCCGAGAGTCTCATTTTATTGCTGAGGCTAGTCTCAAACCTGTGATCCTCCTGTTGTGGCTTTCCAAGTACTGAGCTTACAGATGTGCACCCCCACACCTGACTTGAAATACTGATTTCATTTCCTTTGGGTATATACTCAGAAGAGAGATTAATTGGCCATAGAGTGGTTTTATTTTTATTTTTTTTTTTTGGAAGAACTTCTATACTGTCTTTCATAATGATGATGCCAACTTACATCCCCACCAACAGTATAGGTAGGCTCCCTTTTCTCCATATCCTTGCTAGTACTAATACTTGTTATCTTTTGTTGATTTGACAATAGCCATTCCCACTGAAGTGAGGTGATATCTTATTAAGGTTTTATTTTAATTATTTTCTGTTCTTTATTGAAACTTTTATTTTAGCTAATAACATAAACATTGAAGTTCTTTTTTTTTACAGTACTAGGGGTGGAACCCAGAGGCCTTCTACCTCTGAGCTATACCCCCAGCCTTACTTTTTATTCTTTATTTTGAAATAGGGACTCACTGAGTTGCAGAGAGCCCCACTAAGTATCTGAGGCTGACCACAAACCCACAGAACCCACAACCCTCCTGTCTCCCAAGCACTGGGATTACAAGCATGTGCCATTATGGCTTGCTCTCATTAGGGTATTGATTTACATATCCCTGATGATTAGTGATGTTGAGCATTTTTTATATTATGATGACCATTTGCATGTCTTCTTTTGAGAAATTTGTTTGTTGGTAGTGCTCAGATTAAAGCCTGGACCTCACACATGCTGAGCAAGTGCTTCTATTGACCACACGCCCTATCTTGTTTTGGTTCTGTGGTACTGGGATTGAACCCAGAGACGCTCTACCACTGAGCTACATTCTTAGGCCCTCTCCTATTGTTTAAATTATCCATACTGTCTTCAAACTTGGGATCCTCCTGCCTCTGGTTCCTGAGTAGATGGGATTATAGGCATGCACCCCCATGCCTGGCCCTACTTAATCTATTTTTAAATTGGGCTTTTTTTCTTTCTATTGAGTTGACTTCTCTATATATTTCAGATATCAGCTCCTTATTATATATATATGTTCTGCAATTTTTTTCTCTACTCAGTTGTTTATTGCCTTTCCTGGGCCAAAGCTTTTCAGTGCAATGCAATGTAATTTGTCTATTTTTTACTTTTGATGTCTGTGCTTTGGGGGGCATATCCAAAGAAATCACTGCCTAGGAACTGATGTATTTTAACCTGAATTCCAGCAAGATATAAGTGTTCCCATTAAGTTTAATATACACATGAGCAGGCAGTTAGCATTTAAAATACCCAAACCAGAAATGGTCATTCTAAGGATGGCTGCCCCAAGTAGATTTTTTTTTGCAAGAATAAATTATAAGAAAGGGATTTTTTTTATAGCTCTTTTCTACTGACTTTAAATACTTTCTTATTCCTATTTCTCTCCATTCTGGCCTCTTTTTGAAATAAAGTCTTTCTTACCTCTTTCTCTTCAGGTGACCTCAGCTCCATCATACACACCCAAACAGCATCCTCACAGCCACCCCCTATCACCTGTTGAGTCAGAAGGGTTCCTCCCATCTTTCCCATACTGTTAACATTACAGCTCTCATTGTTTGTAAGAAATATAATGATTCTAAATCCAATCATGAACATTACAGCAACCAAGCAACTCCTTGAGTTAGGTCATTGGTCTGGATGGTAATACCCTGAGCTGCCCTGGGTATATAAGTCATTAACACAGCGCAGTCAGTGCCTCCGGCTCCTCTTCTTCTCAATCCTATGAAGAAAGAATCTCAGATATCTGTATCTGAATTAGCAATCATGTGGACTTGCCTAGGCCTAGCACAAAATAATGAGTTTATGCAAGGGTAGATGCTATCATTTGGATTGAAAATGTCCCTCAGACCTCAAGTGGTAGGCAAGGCAGCCATGTTGGAAGCAGCACTTGGTTGCTAGGGAAAGATCTCTAGGGGTATGGCCAGGGACAGTGGTTTCCTGGGCTGACTGCTGTAGCTTCCTGCTTCCCTCCTGTCATCATACGCTGACAAGCTCTCTTCTTTTCTCTGTTCCCTATCAGGATGCCCCTGGCATCCTATGTGTTACACCTGCTTGGCAGCCAGTGTAACACACACACACACACACACACACACACACACACACACACATGCCACCGTGCCTGGCTGAACCCCACCAATTTTACCAATGAAAAGTTATTTCTTTTTTAAATTTTTTTACTGCTGTATTATTGTCATACATCTTAATGAAGTACAAGATGGTAGAGGCGTACATGCACACCTCACTCATTTAGCCCTTACTCAAGTGCCACCCCATCCTTTCCCCTCTCCCTCCTTCTCATGTTTGGCTTAGTAGTTGACTTTGAAAAGTTATTTCTAATGTGGGTTTTAAGATGATTAACACATCCTCTAATGTTGATTAGAGATAGAGTTGAAACTGCATGTAGTAACATCCACTCCCAACAGACACATGTGGGACTTAGATAGGAGCCTCTAGAGGCCCTCAGACTACTCCTGGAATAGGCATTGCTGCTTAGAGTATTCCTACTTATCTGTCCATTAAATACACACACACACACACACACACACACACACACACACACACACAGAGTTTTGTTGACATACAGGTTTAAATGAAACTTTCTCATCCCTATAAGATACCTGCTGGAAATGAGAGCTAAAAATCCACACTATAAGAAGTTTTTTGTGTAAGTCAGGTCATTCTGATACACTCTAGAGTCTGAATACTCCTGCTGGAGACAGCAAGGATAAGAGGACCTGCTCTGAGCGCCCCCTCCCAAGGCACTTATTCTGGAGATGTACACACATCTTTGGAGGCTGAGTCTATACCAAGAGCTGTGGGAAAGTTGCTCCTTATCCAGATTCCTCAAGAAGCCCCTGCAGGTGCATAACCACAAAAATGTGGGGCCCTGTCCCTTTTCTCTTTACCCCAGCAGATTGTATATGGTTTAGTTGAAAACATCACTTTCTTAGAAAAAAAGAAAAAAATTCTCTAAACATTGAGAAGCAAAGTTGAATATTTTAAATGCACCTGCCTAGAAACTGCAGCTGTTTTGAACCATCAGATGTATTTTAAACAACCTTTTTCATAGTAACTTAACTCCCTGTGTTTACCATACATTGCATTTGCTTTTCTTCTAAATGTATATCATAGGATGCAATGAAATTATGCTATTCCTAAAAAATAAGTTAGTGGACTGAAATAAAAATTATAAAGTAATTCCCACAGAAATTACTAGAATGGTTGAGTTTGAAGACGATAGATTGTCTCACAGAATTGCATAATAGGAATGAGAACTATTTCATGGAATGGAAAAAGATTGAGGTTTGAGAAAATATACACGCATAAATATTTATACTGAGGGAGTATTTTTAAGTAGGGGAATTTTTTAAACTAGTGTATCAACTCAAATGAGAACATGAAATAATGGGGGTGAATTACATCTCTTTTTCATCTCTTTCCTTTCAACTAATGAAGTAAAAAATTTCCATGAAGCCATAAAATTCGTATCCCAATAATGATGCATTTACATTTTCTGGGAAGGGGTATCAAAACAAGCAAAAACTATGGGAAGGAAGCTATTGACTAATCACTGGGTCAGGGTTTAGCCACTGACATACTGTAGTGAGGATAAACAAGCCTGTATATGGTATGAGCAGCCTTTAATTTCACTGCAATGGTAAATATGAGAAGCACTTTTCAAATAAAATAAACTGAAAAATCTAAGAACCACTATTATAAAAACACAAGGATTAAAGGATTTTTTCCAAGTCAACTTTATATTACAGATGCCTACGTTGACAAGAAGACACCCACACTAAAATGAGAAGTCCTAGAGATGGCAACCTTAGCAGTAAGTTATAGCTACCTATTTTTGCAGATGAGGAAATAGGTCCAGAGATAATCACGAAGTGACCCAAGGTTGCACTGTGGAAAGATGACAGCTAAATGGAATTTAGTGTTCCCAATTCTAGCCCCATATTCTTGCTAATGGCCCATTGCAATTTTTTGCTATTATTTTATATTCATTGCTTTTTCAGATGAAGAACAATCAGGACTTAAGTTATGATAGAAAAAGTAGGTGGCCATATGAGGGTCAGCAGCCCAGATGCGATGTCTAACCCTGGGAGAGAAAACCAAGTTCACTTCATCTCCCTAAACTCCCTCTTGCCTGACCCTGGAGAAGTCAGATGACTCAGTTCATTTGTAAACAGTGATGGTAAAAATCTTTCCTCTCTACCAAGTGGCAGAAGACAAGCATGTGTGACATTGGTTGGCACTCTCTGTGAGGAGATCTGTCAAATTGCCCATGTGACCAAGGCCTGGGGAGCTCTGTCAGTGTTGGGGCCCATAGACATCACTCCCCATCTCCATACCCTGAAAGCTGGCAGGGCATTCTGATGAGTTAGGAGAAGGATCTAAGGTCACTGGCAACACTAAAGGTGGTCCTTGTGTTGGAAGCATTAGTCCTGAACTCTAAAGTATTTTAAGAACCGTCCCGACCCAGGATCTTTCACCAACCACTAGCCCCAGAGTGATGAATGACCCCCGGCATCCTGTTTCTGGATCAGATGGAATCCTGACCCTGGGCTTTCTGGCCACCTGTCTTCAGCCATGCTCCTTCCTATCTGGGAAATTAACTCCCCTGGCTTAACTCTCTGCACACTTTTTAAAAAATTTTTACTTTTGTTGGTGTCATTCACACATCATAATGAAGTTTAGCATGATAGGCACATAATGCCCACAGCACTTGGTGAGCTTCCCTCCAGATCCCCTTACTCTCTCCCCCTCCCCAATATGATATTGAGATTGGCATTGATAATTTCACCTATGTACATAGCATCGATTGAAATGTTTCCTTCATCAAGTCTCCCTTCCCCCACCCCACCTCCCTCTCAACATCCCCATCGCTCCACTGGGGCTCCTCCTTTATCTGAAGCCCCTCTTGTATCCTGATTTCTCCCTAGCTTCTACTCATGAGAGAAAACATATGACCCCTCCCTTTCTGTAACTGGCTGGTCTCAGCCTAATATTCTCTAGCTCCGTCCATTTTCCTGCAAATGATAGAATTTTGTTCTTCTTTATGGTTAAGTAGAATTCCATTGTGTGTATATGCCATGATTTCATAGTACATTCATCTGTTGATAGACACCTAGGCTGGTTCCATAATTTGATGATTGCAAATTGCCTACACTCTTTAAAGCATATGTTATCAAATGGCAGTCACCTAAGTCTCAGCTGGAAAACTTCTAGAAATGCTTGTCCCCAGGCTGTACACCTGGGGGTTCTGATTCTGCAACTTTGGTGCATACCCTGCGAATCTGCATTTTAGCAAGCCCACTGGCCCTTCACTCTGCATGGCTGATACAGATACAGAAAAGCCCCTTCAGTGGGCCCAAAAGGCTCCTTCCTGGGCCACTCTGCACTTTTACCCCAGCCTTGGTTGTCTCCCAACTACCCAATTCTTTCATGCATCTGCTTGGCCAGTCATCTCACACTCTGCAGCCCAGAAATGCTGCCTCCAAGTGGACCTGGACTCAACCTCTAGCATATTCCTAAGGCTTGCTATCCCCCCAGCCCTGATGCTCCACACTGCACATCCATGCTTGAAATCAGACTAATTTTCTTTCCAACTCTCAAACCACAAAGGATTCATTTTCCTTCCTTTCTTGGGCAATAAAACTTATGCCTTCAGAGGAGCCTAGACTTATACAACAAAGAGGTCTATTTAGTAAAATTTCTTGAGGACATCTTCTTCATCTTGAGCACAAACCATAAGCCATTTTATCACTTGGGGCCTTTAGGTTGCTGCTAATGGAATCTCAACCAGCAACAAAGAGAATTCTTGGCTTACATAACTGGAAGGAGTAGGCCAGGCCAGGCCTTGGGACTGGTTTGACTTAGCTCCTTTCCATCTGGTTTTATATTTGTTTTCAGGCCCCTTCTTTGCCTCCCATGTTATAAGCAGCACCCAGCTTCATACCCACATACATGTCGGCCATAGCACCAAAGCAAGAATCCTGAGAAAAGACCTGCTTAGACCAGTTTGGTTGCATCTATGTTAGTTTGCTACAGGTGCCAGAACAAAACACAACAGGTCGGGTGGCATAAATGACAGACATTTATTTTTTTAAACTTTTAAGTGTCAGGAGTCTAAAATCAAGATGTCAGCAGGTTTGTCTTCTCCAAGGCCTCTACTTGGCCTACTAGACCACCTTCTCTTGTGTTCTAACATGGTCTTTATTTACTTTGTACCTACACATCCCTGGTGTCTCTATATCCAAATTATCCCTCCTCCTTCCTCCTCCTTTCCCTTCTCCTCCTCCTTCTCCTCTTCCTCTTTACTGCTGGGGATCAAGTCCAGGGTTATTCTACCTCCAAGCTATACCCTCAACCCATTGTATTCTTTATTTTGAAACAAGATCTCACTAAGTGGCTGAGGACCTTGATAAGTTTCTGAGTCTGGCCTCAAACCTGAGACCCTCCTGTCTCATCCTTCCAAGTACTGAGATTATAGACATGCACCACCATAGCTAGCCCAAATTTTAAAAAAAGGAACAGTAGTAAGATTAGATTAGGGCCACTCCAACGGATTTATTTTTACTTAATCATATCTTTAAAAGCTCTATCAGCAAATAGTCATATTCTGAGGTATTAGATTTTGAAGCTTAAACATGAGTTTAGGGACAAGAAGGAACGCCCATAATATATATATATATATATATATATATATATATATATATATATAATATACTTCACCTTCCCTCAAGCAAGGAGAGGATGAGCGTTCTTCAGTAACATAAGCTGCTTCGGGTCCTATTAAAATGAGGAAGACAGTGAGATGCTGGATGGTCTCCAATGTCTAACCGGCTACTGCTGGGTCACAGCTCACCTGGGAAACCCCAGGCATTTCTCTGAGTAAAAGCAGCAGAAACAACTTACAAATGTGATCCACTACACATAGGTACAGGTGAAGGAGATGGGAGAGATGATGGAAAGAACAGGGCTTATCTCAAACAAGGAGCTAGTTGACCTGACCACAAGTTTCTCTCCTCTCCTTTCTCTTCCAAGTTGAATCTCAAGCCCTATTTCAGACAAAAGTTGTTTCACACTTAATTGCTTTCTCCCCTTAAGTAAATTAATTTAGGTTTAAGAATCCAAAGAGATCTAATTGTGTGGTTGGACTGTTTCCTCCAAAGCTCAGGTTGAAACTTAATTGCCATTGTGATGGTCTTAAGACTTAGGACCTTTAAGAGATTAGTCATGAGCCATCTGCCCTCAAGAATGGATGAATGCTGTTACCCCAGGACTGGGCTCCTGGTAGAGGGAGGAGAGGGTAGAGGGACAAGTCCAGCTCCCACCTTCTCTCTCTCTTCTCTAATCTCTCTCTCTCTCTCTCTCTCTCTCTCTCCTACCCACTTGACCCTCTACCATCTTATGATGCAGCATGAAGACCCTCACCAATTGCTGGCACATGCTTGTGGGCTAAGCCTTCAGAACCACGAGGTTTCTGTTGTTTATAAATTACCCAGTCTGGGGCCTCCAAGGCTGGGATCGGAGCCTGCCGAGGGGTTAGGCCGGTGCCGGGGCCAGCAAGGCCAGGATCGGAGCCTGCCGTGAGGCAAGGCTGGAGCCGGGGCCTCCGAGGCCGTGATCGGAGCCTGCCGAGGAATTAGGCCGGTGCTGGGGCCAGCGGCTGACATCGGAGCCTTCCGTGAGGCAAGGCCGCTACTGAGGCCAGCGAGGCCGGGATCAGAACCTGCCGTAAGGCTAGGCCAATGCTGTGGCCTCCGAGGCCAGGAGAGGAGTCTGACAAGGGGTTAGGCCGGTGCCAGGGTAAGCGAGGCTGGGATGGAGCCTGCCTTGAGGCTAGGCCGGTGCTGGGGGCACCGAGGCCAGGATCGGAGCCAGCCAAGGGGTTAGGCCAGTGTGGGGGCCAGTGAGGCCAGAATCAGGGCCTCCCATGAGGCAAGGTTGCTGCTTGAGCCAACGAGGTCTGGATCAGTCCACCGGGTAGCCAGGCCACTACTGGGGCCCATCAAGAGTGGGATCGGTACTTGCAACGCAGCAGGCACAGAGAAATATCACAGAAAATAAAAACCAGGTGCTTCCCCTAATCAGCAATAACTAGGAGGAAAGGGGCAACAGGAAGTGGTCGAGCTATAGAAAGGGCCCTATAGTGAAGCAATTAAGGTGACCAATCAGAGGGTATGGAATAGAGGAGGATGGAGCCTCTTTAAAACACAGGAGGTACATAAACAAATGTATCAAAGTTAATCACCAAACAAGCATGGGATCGAGGGAGGGGGAGGGAATGCGATGGGGGCTGGATGAGGGCTAATTGGATGATGTGTGCTTGTATATCCTCTCAAGTCTTGTATTCCAATGTGATATATGATTACAATGCACCAATAAAAATAAATTAAAAATAAATAAATTACCCAGTCTGTGGCATTCTGTTATAGCAGCAGAAAATGCACTAAGACACTAATCTTTTATAAATATACTTTTACTGGTGCATTGTAATTATAAGTCATAGTGAGATTCAAAGTAATACAAACATACATGTGCACAGCACTTGGTGTGTTTCACTCAGGATCCCCCCTTCTCCCCTCCCCATCCCTGTACATGTGTTTTCTCTCACATGTGAAAGCTAGAGAGAAAATAGGAAACAAAAGGGACTTCAGACAGATGAGGAGAGAGACTAATAGAATAGAGGGAGGAACCTGGAGGAGGGGGAGAGGAAAGGAGGCTTGGTGAAGAAAACAGTTCAGATAAGGCCATGCCCCGATATGAAATCACTCCTCTTCTTTTTAATTCTTTTTTACTGGTGCACTGTAGTCATACATCTGCTGAAATCACTCCTCTTAAAGGAGTGGTGCCTGTTCTCTTTAGGAACATAAAAAACACATTCAGGCAAGCCGAGTGTGACGGTGCATGCTTATAATCCTAACATTTGGGAGGCTGAAACAGAATTGAGGTTCACGACCAGCCTCAGCTACTTAGTGAGGCCCTTTGCAACTCAGTGAGACCCTGTTTCAAAATAAAGAATAAAAAATGGGGCTGGGGGAGTATCTCAGAGGTAGAATGCCCCTGAGTTCCGTCCTCAGTATCACTAAAAGAAAATTACGTTCAAGCAGAACAAATAGAAGAAGTTTTAACCATGAAAAGAATAGTGCACTTATTTAGATTTTTTTTTTACTGTAAGGAAATTGGTACCACATTGTTTTTAAGAAAACACCTCTCTATATTGAATGGGGAAGTAGTTAAGTGCCCAGAGACAAAAGGGCCTGATTTTTTTTTTAAGGAACCAACTGGTAAAATAAATGTTCATCAGCTAAAAGAGACTTGAGTGAGTTAAGACTTAAAGCCAAGCTTTGGAGGGTGAAAAATGAAAACTGACAAATGCACAAAGGGATTCTGAGTAGGAAACAAGCTCACCAAGGGCCAGGAAAGAACCCAAGGGAAAGGAAAGATGAGAATAGTGGAACTTGGAGTTGGTCATTGGTGTGGGTCGCCCTAAATCCATTCTACACCAAAGATAGCCCAGGACGAGCATAGCAACTTGCTTTCATTGCCAGGGTTTAATTTGAGAAAGGATGCAGAAATGAATCATGACCAAGGCCAAAAAGATTAAAAAACAACACCTTTCCTCACCTCTCTAAAGAGACAGGGGAACAGACAATGCCGCTGCTTACACTGGCCAGCCTCTTGTTGGATGTGAGACCTAGAACTTAGCAGGCAGATGGCCTGAGAGCTAAACATGCCCCAGGGGAGAAGAAAAAAGGGTACCAGAGGAGTAAACCCCGAGCACACCTGCTCCCAGAGCCTGCCCTGGCTCGATGCTTCCTGCTACACAGGTAACAGAATTCCTTCTGTCCACCCAGCTGGAGCCAGGATTTGGAAGCCCTCACAGAAGCTTCCTGCAGATACACACCTGTGTATCATGTTTGGATGACCATGGCTTCTAGCAGTTCTAGCATGTGAATTAGCTAATCTATTTTAATATTGGTTAGGATGATTTTGACTGCACTTGCAGGATACACTACCAAAAGGCTTTTGAAAAATAAGGATATTTATCCAGCTTAACAAGAAGCAGGGAGGAAGGTACTTTCTGGCCCCTCCATCCAATTAGACTCCAAATCTATAGACCTCAGACAAAAATGTCAAAAGAAAGGCTTCATATTTGATGTTGTGTGAATCTAGTGGTACTCTGGCACTGAGTTACATCCCCAGCTCTTTTTATTTTTTTTTAAGACAGGGTCTTTCTAATTTGCCCAGATTGGCCTCAAACTTATGATCTTCCTGCCTCAGTCTCTGGGGTTATAGGTCTGCACCACCACACTCGGTCCCTCCTGGGTCTTTTTAACCTCCCACAGAAGGAATCTGATTTGAAAATTATTGTTAATTAATCACTATTTGCATAAAAACTCACTTATTTCTAACATATGAGGTCATTATTCCATGCCAGTCACTAGAAACCCAAAGATAATTCTTTTTCTATCCTGCAGGAATTAAAGGTTTGCAGGAAATGGGGAAGTAAATAGTACTGTGATAGAGCATCGCAGGTCCAGTAGCTGCAGGAGTCTAGGGCCCCTTGGCCACAAGAGGGGTGCAGTTCTATTGGAGGGTCAATCGGAGCGTCCTAAGGGAGTACTTCTCAAGCTTGACTAGCAAGCCAGCTGGGTGAATGGGCAGTGTGGGAGGGAAAGACTTCCCAGGGGAATAAATAGGATGTGATGTTGCAGGAAGGAAACACACTTGGCTCTATGTGTATGTTTTACACACACACACACACACATACACACACACACACACACACACACACACACACACAGATTGGACTCTAGCCTCTTCAAGAAGCTATTAAAAACTGTTCAGCAAGGGTGGCATGTTCAGAGATGCATGCTAAAAATCCAGACCAGACACAGTGGTATAGACCTATCGAGACTGGAGGCTAAGGCAAGAGGATAACAAGTTTGAGATCAATCTGGGCAATTTAACAAGATCTTTTCTCAAAGTAAAAAATAAAAAATAAAAAGGGCTGAGAATGTGGCTCAGTGCAAGACCTTTCTCAAAATCAAAAACAAAAAGGGCTGGGGAGGTAACTTAGTGCTAAAGTGCTGCTGGCTTCAATCCCTAGTACTAGAAAACAAAACAAAAACAAACGCAATCAGACAGCTAGGAGAGGATTACTGGGTTGAGAGGGAATCCCATAGTACAGTCAAAGAAACCAGCTAAAACACTTTTTGAGGTGCAAAGGTAATCAGATTATGTCGACCCCAAATATACCTCTTTGACATAATTTTGAGCTAGAGGCAATTAAGCAAACACATGGAAGGCCCATACTCTCTCTGCCTAAAGACAATTTATAAAATCTCCTTTACTGGAGACAACTCTCATCAGCCCAGAAACTTCCACCAAGGAAGCTACAAACTGCAGTACTTTATTATTTTTCCCATGTACTTACCTTGCCCCAGTTCCCCAAAAACTGCTATCGGGTGATAATCTCTCCTAGAAATAAATGTTACAGAGCCGCAATCTCTTTCTCGGTTCTTGCTTCCCAAGAGAAAGATTTCAAACGGAAAACACAAACAGGGAAATATAAATACATTTAAATAAATAGAGGTACAATTTAAGAGAAGGCCGCAATAAAGGGATTATTGTTGTAGAGAAAGGATCCAAAGAGATCTATTTCCGGAAGTGGGGAAAACCTCAGGAGGCTCCCATGTGGTGAGTTTTATTCAGTGTGGAACCCCAAATAAAACATGTATCTGCGGAGCCCACCATCTCTTTGGGGGCCACAGTTTAGCATGTCTGCACTGTTTTCGCCACGTTGGAAACTTTCCCATGAGTACCTAAGTCAAACCCCAGAGGAGTGTCTAAAGAAGCATGTAAATCTTACCATAACTGCCTCTTACCTTGGGGTGAGTATAAGTTTCACTTCCTAATATCACTGCAGTTCTGATTTGAAAATTATTGTTAATTAATCACTATTTGCATAAAAACTCACTTATTTCTAACATATGAGGTCATTATTCCATGCCAGTCACTAGAAACCCAAAGATAATTCTTTTTCTATCCTGCAGGAATTAAAGGTTTGCAGGAAATGGGGAAGTAAATAGTACTGTGATAGAGCATCGCAGGTCCAGTAGCTGCAGGAGTCTAGGGCCCCTTGGCCACAAGAGGGGTGCATAGGAGGCCCCATATTTTCTTAATTTGACCTCAGATCCATCCCAGTCTCTAGCTGCCTAACAAAAATACTGTCATCTTGCCCCGTTGTCTCTTTAGAAATTCTTTCAGTGGGAGATGTTATATAAGCCAGTTCTAAGCCATTGCTTTAAGTTAAAATCCCAAGAGGATTACTGAATGATGTGCATTAATAAACTTGCTGGGGTTTCCCTTGTATTTTTTTTGTTGCTACGGGGGTCTGTCCCAACTATGTATTTATGAAAAATTATATCTCCTCCCTGACAACCCTGACACAGATGAGCGATGCTGAGGACAGTTGGGGATGGGATTTGAGAAGTATTAAGAAGCAGGTGATGAGGGATATAGAGAATGAAAGAGTGAGATGTTTAGGAGGCTGCTAAGATTTCCAGTTTGGTGACTGGATAATGGTCTTGTTCTCAGAGCGGGAACCCCAGTGAAAGGACACAATCTGGGGAAACTTGAGCTCCTTTTCGAGGTGTATTTCCTGTGCGGCACAGAGACAGGGTATAGAGCAGCAATGCCAGAGTTCTTTTCCAAGCTCTGTTTGTCTGACCTTGTTCAACTTCCCAACTTCTCTGAGTCTTGTCCCTGTTCCTAAGATATATTGCGTGCCTTGGCTTGATTTCCAGCCTCAAAGAGATCTATGAAAGTGCTTTGTAAATATCTTCACAGACGTCAATGTTTATGTCTTCAGGGAAGTTCAAGGTGTAAGAAGCAGATTTTCAGATCATCAGCACATTTAGCCTCTAAGTAGGGAAAGTGTGTGGCTCTTGTGCATTGTGGCTGAGCATACAGCAGGATCTCTGCAAAACTGCCAGTGTCACTGCCTGTCCTCTCACCAGGATGGCTTCATCCCGATGGAACCACAGGGGGTTACTTTGCTACTCAACACCCCAGTTCAAGAACCATCACACTTTATTTTCTTCTGAATTTTCTTAAATATCTTTCATTAACACTTGCCAGGATGGGCAAGACACCATCTTTGCTCAAAATTGAGGTCCTTATTAGATCATACAAGATTCCTACTTTTCACTGGGAAACAAGTATGGATCAAGATGTATAAGTAGGTTAGGAATTTCTCACAGGTAGACCACCCTGCATAAATGATGAACTAATTGCCCTACCACAGGCTCAGGCAAATCCATAACACCTATTAGGACAGACGGAGTTTGTTGTGCACAGGACTGAGGCGGAGTCTGAGGCATTTGACTGACCTGCGTTCATAGCTAACCCACCTAAGGCAGCTCAACAGTGTTATTAACCAGACCAAAGGCTGCTCCAGATGTTTTGGTTGCTGTGTTGTTCACAATTTTATCTAGAATCCTCACATTTCTTATAAACAAGGAAAGAGATATCATGTTAACATTGTGGAGAGGGTGAAGATGGAAGAAACCTCCCAACTGAACAGGCAAAGAGTGGGTCTGGAGGAGAGCTGATGGTTGGGTGTGTATGACCGTGCTGAGCTCAACTGAAGAGGAGAAGATAAGTAAGAATCTGAAAAAGAGGTCAGAATGGAGAGAAGGAGGAATAATAAAGCATTTGAGTCAGTAGAAGAAAACTCAAAAACTTTTCTTATAATCCTTGTGAAATGAAAAAAGATCAACCCAGGGCAACCATCCTTAGAATAAGCATTTCGGAGTAGTATATTCACGTGGTCACTCAGAACCTGGGGGGAGAGAGAAACCCACATCTTAGTGCCGTGTTTCTAGGATGGAATGCTTGTATCCCTTTTGACCCGTGGGATGATCTTTGGAGGTAAACATAAAAATTCTTCATTTTTAAATACTTAATACTTGCATATTTATTTTTACTATGATTATAACTTTGGAAAATAACGGTTTTTTTTATTATTTAAAGCATTTTATTTTCTTTGTCTTTGTTTTTGTGTATTGTGGTACTAGGGATGGAACTCAGGGGCATTCTACCTCCAAGCTACATGGCCAGACCTATTTTTTTATTCTTTTTTTTGAAACAGGGTCTCACTGAGTTGTAAAGCAACTCATTAAGAAGCTGAGGCTGGCTGGGTGTGGTGGCACACGCTTGTAATCCCCGCGCTTGGCAGGCAGAGACAGGAGGATTGCACAGGTTCGAAGCCAGCCTCGCTGGCTTAAGAGACCCTGTTTCCAAATAAAAAGAAATATAAAATAGGTCTGGGAGTGTAGCCCAAAGGTAGAAGGGTTCCATCCCCAGTACCACAAAAAAAAAAAAAAAGAAGAAGCTGAGGCTGTCCAAGAACTGTGATCCTCCTGTCTGAGCCTCCCAAACTCTGGGATTATAAACGTAATCCACCATACCTGGCTTTATGTTCCATTTTAATTGGTGCATTGTAATCATACATCATAATGAAGTTCAGGATGATAGCACATGCATGCACATAGCACTTGGTAAGCTTTCCCCCGACCCCCGGCTGCTACTCTAGTCCTTTCCTTCCCTGTACCACTATTGAGATTGGCACTGATCATTTGTGCATGTGCGGCATGTCAATGGAAGTATTTCCTTCATCAACTCTCCCTTCCCGAGACCCCTCAATCATTCCACGGGAGTTTCTCTCTCTTTGTCTGGAGTCCATTTGGTATTCCAGTTTCTCCCTAGCTTCCATATATGAGAGAAAACATATGACCATTTATTTTTCAAGTCAACACATTTATGCAAAATAAAATAAATTGATTTAAAGAAAAAATATGCATTTTAAAGAAGGCAATGGAGTATGGGAATTGTAGAATATTAGTAGTAGAATGACTAAATGTTGGAAAACCTCCACACTTGTGCTCTATTTGGGTGAAGAAATAGGAAGAAAGAGAGAAAATCAAACCTGCGGGGTTCATGAGAATGGCCTGCAGTCAGTTTATCTGTCTCATGGGCTTTTTCTCATTATTCTCTAACAGTGCAAATATTCCCAGAAGAGGGTCCCATCTTAACATAAGCACATTTCTTAACAATCCACTGATACTCCGAGAAGGGTATGTCTAGAGGAAGAAACTGGTCTCTTGTGCTGCTGTGAGATGAGGAGGAGCAGTCTGCAGGTGGCTCCCGCCTGGGATCTCAATTAGCTGATCAACCTCACAATTTTGCCCAAGTCTGAGGAGAGAGGTCTTCAGTGGTAGCACTTGCCAACCGATAAGTGCGTTGAGTACCAAGGACTGAAGGTTTCGTCGTAATTCGGTGGTGAGAGCTCCTGAGGACAGACTTAAAGCATTGTGACATTTGTTGGGTTTTCTTTTCTTTTTCTTTTTCTTTTTTTTGTATGTAGATCCTGCAAATGTCTCAGTAGTGCTTTTCATATAAACAATCGCCCAGTAAATAATTACTAGATGAAAGAATGACTATAAAAGTTTCATGATGTTTTGTATTTATAGTTAGGAATGAGGGAAAAATGCTCAGGGTTGGAATTATGCAGAACTGAGTTCAATCAGATAAACCATTGCCTTGCTGTGTAACCTTGGGCAAGTTATTCTGCTTCTCTGGTTCTTTTCTATCAATTACAGCTACTTGGCGATATGCTGATTGATGTTTTTCTTCATGAAAGGGGAGAGGAAAGCTCTGCTTAGTAGCACATGCTAATTGCCATGGTGCAAATACTGCCATCAAGGTCATAACCATTTAACTGCTAGCTTAAAAAATCACATAGGCGAACATCAACATGGCCACTATTGTGACAGCAACACCAGAATGAACTAAGCTAAGGACCTGGTGAGCTAGTCTAACACCTCTTCCTATCATAGGCCAAGGCACCTGGGTCCAGAAAAGCAAAATAACATGGACAGGGTGAAGCATGCAGAGGGCTTGAAATACCTGCATGTAGACCAGCTCAGAGACCTGTCAGCCACTGTGTGATGTTCTACACGACTCTAACTTACTAAATTTAAAAATGGGCTGAGTATGATGGTTGCCCCTGTCATCTCAATATTGAGAGGCTGAAGCAGGAGAAACGCAGATTGGAGACCAGACTCAACAACTTAGTGAGACCCTGTTTCAAAATTAAAAAAAAAAAAAAGAGCCGGGCGTGGTGGCGCACGCTTGTAATCCCACTTGGGAGAGGCAGAGACAGGAGGATCGTACAGATTCGAAGCCAGCCGTGCACGCTGGCTTAGGAGACCCTGTTTCCAAATAAAAATGTAAAAACGGGTCTGGGCGTGTAGCCCGGAGGTAGAAGGGCTTCCAGGAACCCCAGTACCACAAATAAATAAATAAATAAATAAATAAATAAATAAATAAATAGGCTGGGGTGTGTAGCTTGGAGGTAGAACGCCCCTGAGTTCAAAAGCTTGGAAATAAAAAGGGCTTCTCTGTTATAAAAAGAAAATATTAATAAAAAATTTTAATCCAAGGACCACTTGGGAACAGATAGGAAAGGTAGAAAAAAAGAGAAGGAAACCTGACTATCAGCACAGTGACAGGTCCCCAGAATAGCCTCTTCTGCTTCTGAGAGGGCAATGGTGAACTCCACCGGAAACACTCCCTAGAAGACATTCTGAAACGACCCATCACTCCTCACTGCCCTTGCTGTTCCACCCCATCGCACCTGGAAGTTCTGCAGGTTGGGATTTTTGCTGCCTTGGCAAATGTGAGGATGGTGTCAAACCTCACATTTCCTAAATTTTTGCAGAAATGCGGCGAAGACTTCCATGGGGGCCTATTGTCAATTATCTGGGAGACGAGAAGTTTGCAGACATTAGTAACAAGGACTGTATGAGATTAGGCTCTGGGTTTTAATGAGAAGGATTCAAATTAGAATGTTGGCCATTTCCTAGGGCGTGCTAAAAATAAACCAGGCGCCTGCTTCCTTCGCTCAGGCTTGGTTCTCGGTGCAGGCTCCTGCTGAAGACGCAGGAGGGCTGGAAAATGCTGCTTGGGAGCCAGCGACTTGTAACTTAGCTTTCATCTGCTCCCTCACGCACCAATGGACAAGCCGCCTTCGGCTGCTGCCAGTCACACTTGAGGACGCTTTAGGTGATAGGGTGCATGCAAACACACGGAGCCCTGCTGACTTCCCCCTTCAATCTCTTTTCTGTCACTGCTGCCAACTTAGCCCAAGCCTCCATCATTTCTTACCTGAGACACAGCAACCTCCTCTCTTCCCGTCTTGCGTCTGCCTTCCCTACCCACCCAGTCGCACTATAGCTAGAACAATCTTTTCCAACACAAATGTCAGCTTGTCCTCTACCATTACTATCACCACGGAGAATTGAAACTGCTCAGCGGCTCGTATGATGAGACCTGGTGGGGTCTACACGCATGGGCCTCCCTGCTCCTAGCCCTAGAGTTCCTCCAGCCTTCCCCACCACCCCTTGGGCTGCCCCTGCTCCAACCCCAGGCCTTACTCTGGTGCCTCCTGCCCACCATGCCACAGGGCTCAGCTCCTGCCATGCCCTCCCTTCTCCCTCCACCAAAGGCCTACTCTTCATTCAGATCTTACTCCAGTCTTCGCTGTTTCAGGAAAGCCTTGCCTGAACACCAGCGAAGCTAAATCCTCTCCCATACGGGCTCCCATGTCCCCACGGACCTCTCCCTGCAGCTTGTATCTCAGATGCATTTGCACATTTATTTAATATTAATTGATTAACAGGATTACCGCTCCAGATGGCGGCTGCATGAGAGCAGGAACCACATCTGTTTGTTCATCTTCATTGCCTCAGCACCCAATACCATGCCTGGCACGTGCGAGGCATTCGGTATTTATGGAAGGAAATAACATTAATCTCCTGGTTTAGTGGGGACCTAAGCCTTCCTTTTTTCCCCCCAGTGGTCCTTCTCAGAAGAATGGGAAATTTTACTATGTCTTAGTGAAGCTTTTTGTCACCTTCAACCTGGCCCTGTGAACAAACACCCTTGGTCCTTCTGATGGGAAGTGTCTGTATACAATAAACTGGGAAAAATTACCCTGACTTTTCCTCACATCCTGAGAATACCTTAGTATTATGCTTTTCAGCATAAAATGGTCCGATTTCTGCCAGATCCTCTAAGACCAAGTCACCTAACCAAACTCTGCAATGACCTCTCTCAATTTCTTAATTCAGATGCAAGACCTCACATGTTATTTCCCTCATTAAGCTAAATCATCTAACATTTCCATGCAGAGGAGATACAGCGATCTCCAGGTATCACAGAGGAGATTTCGGGAGGGAAGGGCACAGGAAGAATTAATGGTGTCAGGGAAGAGACTCGAAGGTTTCTACAAAAAGCTTAAAAACTGAGGGTAGAAGGGCAGGTGAGATGTGCAATTGGACCTTCAGGTCAAAGGGAAGTAAGGAAGGCAACGTGAAGGGCGAGAAGCCCTCCCCTTGCCTTCCTCACCTGTGTGGCACCGTCCTTTGGTTTGGGGTGAGGTGGACCTGTGCCCCCAACTGTGCCACCAGCACTCTGCCCACTTTCCTATAGGTATGCACTCAGCGTCTGGGGCTTAGGACATCCAGCCTGCCTTTGATGAATGAGTCTGATTGGCCTGGTCTTGAATTTCATAGTGTTTTGAAATGACGATTACTATGAGAATATGCAGATATCCGAGAGAAACCTATAAACATTGGGAAATTTATTATTTGCCTGTTCTGTGACAGCTGGAACAGCTCCCACATGCCAAACATCTCAGGGCAGGGTCAGATCGAGGCTGCAGATGGTCGCCAGCAGGAAGCTACTATTTTGGGGTCACAGATCGTGGGAAAGGCTACAGCTCAAAGCTGGTTTCTGTGCCTAGCCCATAACTTCTCCTTCATCCTCATGTATCACAGCCATGGACAATCCTGTCAAATGTGAAGAAATCCTTTGATAGCTCTGCTTAAAGACCTGGAGATGGTGCTGCCGTACAAGCCCACAAGATAAATGAGCTCACCTTACAAAGGAGAGGGCAGGCAAGGTCCAGCCTCTCCTGCCTCTAGTACAAAAAGAGGAAGGGAAAAAAAAACACACTTAAACATATTGTGATCGTCTATCCAAGCATATATTTTTGATTTCTGGTTTGGGTTGGCTTTTAGTAATTCTTTGTCACTTTGAAGAACTGCATCTACCACAAATGCAGAGAACTGTATGTCGATGCGCTGACTTCGAAAATATGAGTTTAGATTTCCAAAAGGCAAAAGCTGTATTTTGAGGTTGGTTCATCTGGGAAGTGTTTTCTTTTTTAGCGAATGAATGGTGAGGCTGGGGTCGTGTGGCCAATGAGAAGTTCATGTTGCTCTATTGTTTCTCATTTATCTTCTGTCCGTGGGTGGAAAAAGAAATTGATCAAGGGCAAAGAATGATTTAAGGTCTTTTAGGGAATGGCAGAAAGCAAAGTTGAAGCACTTCACTAGGACTCTGATTTTCAAACTTTAGTATATAACAACCACCAGGGAATATAATTTTTATGGCTTGTTATAGCTTAGGAATTTGTGTTCTCAATGAACATTTCATGTGATTCCAAAGTAGCCTGAGGAAAAAACTATGCTATAATAGCTAAAAATCACAGCAGAAAAAAAATTTTTGGTGGAGTCCAGTATTCACTATCATTGTTAAAAGTCCAAGGGTAAAAGACAAATATCAGGTAAATTATATATTCAAGAAAAATTCTGGATTTTAGACCGTTGAGTTCTATTCAAACACCTGACAAGACCAGAGTTAGCTTAACAGTAATTGAAAATAACTGCAGTTACAAATGAGGTACCAAATTTTGGTTGCAAAGTGAAAGAAAACTGAGTCTTACAGGCATAAGCAAAAACTGCCGAGAATCTCTTGGACCACACAGGTGGAATTGTGGCACAGAGGGTCTCCAAGAGGTTCCAGGGCCCAAATAGCATCATTTAAACTGAGTCTGAGGGCTGGAGCTGCAACTCAGTGATAGCTTGTCTAGTGTATGCAAGGCTCTAGGTTCCATTCTTAGTCCTTGCAAAAAAGAAATTTTTTTAAAAAACAAGCAAAATAAATTCAGTCTGGCCCTGCCTTTTAAGTGTTATGTTTCCTCTGTGTTGGTTCTTTTTTTCATAGTCCCTTCCCTTATAGAAAAGATACTTTTCTGACGTTCTAGTCTTTCCTATTTGAGTTTAAGTCTATATGAAAAATGACTTCCTTTTCCTGGTTATTCCAGGGGGAAAATCCTGGGATTATCACTGATCAGACTCACTTGGGTGGTGTGGCCACTTCTGAAATACTCTGTAGGTCAAAGAATTAAATGGCAATATTGCTGAGATCTGGATCATTTTCCTACCCTTCAGTCTTTGGAGGAAAGGGTAGGTTTATTTAAAGTACAAGGGAAAAAGGGAGATACTATCCTATGAAAAAAAATCAGAATTTCCTTCCAGAAAGAAGAAATAGATGCTGGGTAGCGGAAGCCACAATTGCCCACTACAGTGGCAGAGAAATATCCATCCATTTAATTATATAAGAATGTTACTACTAGCTAATATTCACACTTTTTTTTTTTTTTTTTTTTTTTTTGGTGGTACTGGGGCTCCTGGAAACCCTTCTACCTCCGAGCTACACTCACAGACCTATTTTTTTATATTTTTATTTGGAAACAGGGTCTCCTATGCCAGTGAGTCTGGCTACGAACCTGTGCAATCCTCCTGTCTCTGCTTCCCAAGTACGGGGATTACAAGCGTGCGCCACCATGCCCAGCATATTCACACATTTTAATAAGTATGAGCTCTAGCTTTACATGTGAATAGATTATTTAAATATCCTGTCTTGAAGCCAGGCGTGGTGGTGCACACTTGTTATCCCCATGATTAGAAGGCTGAGACAGGAGGATCCCACAGGTTCAAAGGCAGCCTCAGCTACTTATTGAGGCTATCAGCAACTTAGTGAGACCCTGTTTCCAAATAAAATATAAAATGGTCTGGGAGTATAGCCCGGAGGTAGAAGGCCCCTGGGTTCCACCTCCAGTACCACAAAAAAAAAAAAAAGGATAAATATCCTGTCTTGTTATTAACATTTCCCAATGGATTATCATTCTGAGCAAACTAAAATCATGAAAAACAACCAAAACACAGTTTTTTGTTTTTGTTTTTGTTTTGCAGCTTTGGAGATGGAACCCAGGGGCATTCTACCTCCAAGCTATACCCCTATCCCTTATTTTTTATTTTTTATTTTCAAACAGGGTCTCACTGAGTTGCAAAGGGCCTCACTAAGTAGCTGCGGTTGGCCATAAACCATGATCCTCCTGTCTCAGCCTCCCAAATGCTGGGATTACAAGTGTGCAGCAAGCACCATGCCTGGCTAAAACACAGTCTTTTCATGAACATGTATTGCAATTATGACCAAGACAAGTTTTATATTCATTAACATGGAAAGTTCATATAACTAATAATGTTTTAGGGTGGGTGGGGGGAGATTAGTACAGGCTGGGAAGCAGGTCAGGCAGTCCATTTTCCATGAGCTCAGCTGGCAGTGTCAGGATCTCAGCTGGATCGATTGTGAGTCTGGTCTGGGTCTTCAGGCCTGACCCTTAACCAGTACTCAACCAGAACCAAAGGTTAGGATTTGCTCGATGGCTCCCAGCATCGCTGGCCAGTCAGCATTCAGCCTTTTTATCAGTGGTTAGAATGGCAATGTGACAAGGCTCCTCAGTAGAAGCTGTGAGTTTTTAGTCTCAGGTGCTGACAATTATAGTCCTCAGGTTGCTAGGGACTCAATGTGGTTGTCAAGGCACTTTTTGGTCAACAGGCATTGTGCCTGTAGGTTGCCCACAGAGTCTAGCCTCTGCACCTTGCACTTAGAGCCTGTGCATCACTCCTAAGTCCCTGGGTGCATTGTGCCACACCTGTGCACACTGAGAAAGTTACCCATGTACACCGCACACGTGTGTGCCACACCCAGGTATGCTTTGGGAGTGAAGCTCCTCTTTGGCTATAACAGAGCCCCTTTTGTAAATAGGTGTTCCATACAATTATAACCTATGTGAGAGCAGGAGCTATGTTTATCTTACTGACCCATGTGTAATCAGTCAGTCAGTCTCCAAAGTATGTAAAAAAGTGAGGTACATGTAGACAATTGTAGAATTTCTATTTCTTTATCTTACCTAAATTCTGGGGACAGAGAATAAAAGAAAGCTTGATTACTAGTAGTTATATGTTATATGGACATGTGCCTTGGTGATGGACAGTCTCACCGTGTTCAGAAGTCATACCATTATAGTAATGATAACCTGGGGTCCCAAGAGAGGAGTGTAGCTCCACTAGCTCATGTGTTCTTCCAACTCCCGGCCTCCCTGCCTCCTCTCCATCTCTTCCTCCCACTCAGCACCATTGAAAATCACTACCTGATGAAGTGTCTGACTAATGACAAGACCTACCTCTCCTAGACTTTCCTTATCTGAGTGAAAGGCCCACCTTCCTTCTGACCACAACAAACTGGATGCCAAACACTAGCAGTGCAATCCATTCATCTCCCATGACCTCGATCCAGAGCCTCACTCACAAGGAACCCAGCATTTCCAAATGTGGATTGGAGAACAGGCTGACTTCAAAATAAGCCAACTAGGATTATTAAACGCTTGCTTTGTGCAGAGCACCATGCCAGGAAGATGGAGATTAGAAGATGCAAAAGGGAAGGGCCCCGCCTTCCAGGAGCGCAACCAGTCAGGAAAGGAACTCATGGAACTTAAAAAAAAATGGCTGCGGTGTAGAGAGAGGAGGAGGACAGGAACACAATCTTGTTTCAAAACTTCCTTTCAACATAGCGTTTGGCTTAACTCTGCCATGCCTAGATCAATTATTTTATGTATTCTGTAGGCAAAAGAAAGGGAGCTGGAAATGCATTGGTTTACCTAGTGAGTCAGGAAATCAGCCTGTCAAGGAAAATTGAGATTAGGAATCAGATAAATCACCTGCCCAGTGCTCGTTTCAATAACACTATCAGACCGGTTACATTATTTGTCCACCTGCAGGTGCTGCAGGCAATATTGCCAATGCCCAATTTTATGTTTCATTAAGATTTCAATTCAACTATTTCTCATTTAGTCAGGGAGAGGGATTGATATGTCTCTAAATAAACACCACACAATCTTTTACTTTCAAAAGGCAAATACGTGTATATATTTGATTTATTTTCTTTGTCATAATATGGCACAGAAACTACATCTATTCTTCTTCCTATTTCTCTAACTATAGCAACGTTTCCAGAAGCTGGAGCTCTGTCCATAACAGGAGAATTTTTCTCTGAATCTTATGTTTCCAAACAGGTTTCCATCCCTCTGAGGAACATACCTCAAAAAAAAAAAATCACCCAACTTTACTGTCATCATTAAAACTTTCCAAAACTGTATCGATAAAATATAATATCCCAAGACACTCACAGACTCTTTGAGTTACCCAACTCTCCACATCTAACAGGAACAAAAGGACTTGCTTTTCCTTTAAGCCTGATGAGATTTGATGTCAACCAAGTAACTATAAAAAATGTACTTTACCAAAAAGAACCTTTGGCAATTTTTTTTCTACAGAATGAGTGGAGCAAGTCATGTTTTCCCATAGCTTGCCATTTAGATGCCATGTTTTAATGCATATAACAGAAAATGAAACTCTAAATGATTTCAACAATAAAGAGATTTGACCTACCACATTCCAAGTCGTCCTGAAGCAGGTTGGCTTTCCAGCACATCCACGATGGCATCGAGAACCTGGTTGTTTTTCCAGGTTCTTTCCCCTCGGGCCGGGTACATGATGGTGGAAAGATGGCCGCAGAACCTTGAGCCTCGCAGCTTTGTCTGCCAACACCCAAAGGCTGGAAGGCAGAATGTTCTAGCTTGCTCTGCCTTGGAGGAGAAACACTGTCTTCTCCAGAAGCCCTGCAAAAAGACTTTCTTCAAATGTCATTGGCCAGAACTAATATCACATACTGTTTCTAAACCAATCACTCACATGGAAATTGAAATTAATCAAGATTCAGTCCCCTAGAACACCCATGTGATCAATCACTGTATAATTTAGATTTTATTTGTGAGGAGGAATGACTCGGAGGAGTTGACAACTTCTGACTGAGACAAATCAAAGCACATGGCGATGGATGGGAATGGATATTAGCCAAAGAAAGTAACTTTGAGGGAGTCCTGTGACTTTCACCTGGAATTTCAACCACAGGAGCCACTCCTCTGGCATCTGAACTAACTATATTGTCTCTAAAAGTCCTTAGTTAAAAGAACACATATTAACTGGGTGGGGGGGAGACCTATAGGTAACCTGTGTCCATTGGGATTGGACAAGAATCTATTAGTCAGATTAGCAATAAAAGAGAAACCATAATAAGAACAGCAACGTTAGTAATAAGTGTGTTCAGTACCTCTCACAAGCTAAGCATGGGCCAGCATCATATAAAATGCTTCAAAGAACTTTCAGATCACAGCCATGAAAGTTGAGTCTAAAGGAAGCCAAGTAACTTCCAACATCTATCCACCTGGTCTTTAAAAGAGCCAAGACTTGAACCAAAGCAATCTGATGCCAAAGTTCATATTCTTGGTCTAGGTAGTTAGTCCCTGAATTAAGCGACTGAGGAAAGCCATGAATTTATAAAGCTGCAGACCATTAGTTTGGATTTTCTTATCACCTGGTTCAAACCACCTACTTCAGCTGGGCGTGGTGGTGCACGTTTGTAATCCCAGCGCTTGGGAGGCTGAGAAAGGATCACTTAGGTTTGAAGCCAGCCTCAGCTACTTAGTGAGGCTCTCAGCAACCTAGTGAGACTCTGTTTCCAAATAAAGTATAAAATAGGTCTGGGAGGATAGTCCGGAGGTAGAAAAGCCCTTGGGTTTTTGTGGTACACCCCCAGTACCCTGGGTTTTTGTGGTACACCTCCAGTACCACACACACAAAAAATTACCTCCTTTAGTTTTATACGCTCTGAGAAAGATACACTGTGCCCCTCACAGATAGACAAAGAACCAGATCTCTGAAGCAGTGTGGATAGTGGAGGATGCCAAAGAACCCGGGGGTAGAGGGCTTCAGTAATCGGGGACCAGAGAGAAACAAAGGCTTAGGAAAGTGTAGGCAGAAATGAAGGGCCAAATGGGATATTGTTATTCAATAAATTCTGACATTATAGAAAGACGCAGCCATGTCCAGCCTAAGTTATGGCATATCTCACTCACCACAGGTAAGCACCAGAGCCCGGGTGGGGGGGCAGGAGATGAGGAAACATTAAAGCTTTAGTAAGAGCAGAATATTAAGGTCTGGAGATGTATTAGCAGCATGATTACAGTCAGTCATACGTTATATGTTGACAATTGCCAAGAAGGTAGATCTTAAACACTCTCATAACAAAGAATTGAGCATATGAGGTGACAGGTATTTGCCGGGCTCTGTACCTGCAAGGCGGAGACGACAGGGCGAAATGAATGCTCTTGAGACTTTATTCTTGGTCTTGAAGAGGTGAGAGGGAAGAAGGCAAGAGAGTCAAACTCCCAAAGCAAAGCTCAGCTCTTCAATTTATTACAGGTTTACAGAATTAAGACTGGGTCATTAAATCATTGTCTGTGGCTAAGGTGTAGAGCATTGGGCTAGGACCGCTTTAGAAGGTAAGTTGTTATCTGGCAGTTTTTGCAAGAGCAGCAGAGGTTGCTATCTCCATCAGCCTCCTAGAGGCGGTCTTCCGCCCTTAAGCAGAGCAAGCAAAAGATGCCGTATAACAGAAGGAAATAGATTAGATAGTGAAGGGGCATCGGGGTCACTGTCTTCAGTTCCTTCAAGAAAGGCAGTCTTCTGCCAAAGCAAGCAAGAAGCTATAAATCCTTAAGCCAATGTTTTTTAGACTTAGAAAAGCTTCCCACAGATATTAATTATCTTGAGTTGATCATTTTACAATGCATATATCAAAATGTCATATTGAAAAAAAGAGGAGGAGGAGGAGAGAGGAGGAAACAAAAAACACTTGTTATATCAAGAAAAAAATGAATGAGTATTACTCATCTGAAAAGAGTCTCTGCTTGCTTTAAATATTCTCTTATAAGACCTATCAAGAGGCTAATGAAACCAGCAGCAGGAACCACTCTGTTCTCCGGCTGTCTTTTCTCAAGCTCCCAGCCCAGCACGGCACTTAACGGTGTATCTGATTTAAACTTTAATAAGCCAATGAGTAAGTTTTATAATCCCCATATTACCAAGGAAGAAATTGAAGCTCTGAGAGATTAAGTGATTTTCTAACCTTGCATGTCTTCTAAGTAGAGCCAAGATTCAAACTTAATTCTTTCTTACTTCCAGAACCCATACTTCACTAATGCTACCTTGCTGGCAGATAGCCAGAGTATTCATGCGTTTGTTTCTTCAACAAATAACTATTGAGTGCCTACTATATGCCTGGTTTCATGCCAGGCAATATGAAAAGATGTATCCCTTGAACTTCATGGATTTTGGTCACTGGATGTGGTGACAGGAAGGCAATCAACTTATAAATATATAATCATTAATGACATCAAGTGCAACAAGAGAGAAGGAGAGGGTGCTAAGTATAGAGATGGTAGTGAGCTTACCCACTCCAATCTAACCATTCGCAGGTATGAGGTACTGAAAAGATAACCTCTGCCTGATAGCCATCATTACTGAGAGGTGGAGGAAGCGATGAGCTTCTTACCAGGTGGTGACTTACAAGAAAAGGATCAGAGCAGTGTCTGCTATACAAAGTGAGAAAGAAAATTGTCCCTCAACCCAGGTGGAACTTGGTGGTCTGCTATAATTGACTGCTCCTTTGGAGAGGTAATTACCATCCCGGATAAATTATGCAAACTAGTTTTTGATAGGCTTGAATTGAGCTCAGTTCTTTCTAGGAAATGTTCTGTGCGGGATCTGCTAGCCCCTCCAATCACATCGCCACCCTCCTCCACCCGCTGAGCCCTGGAAGCTGCCGGTATGGGCTGTATCCATTTGCTCCCGGGCCTCCTAGCTTGAGTTGGGTTTGGCCAAAGAAAGCCCCAAGTGGAAGGCTGGAGGGCAGAGGGCAGGACAGTGGATTTGGTGCATATCCCATGGCTCTCTTCCTGCAGAGATGCTGCAGTTGGCTATACCCTTCCTCTCAGGCCTCACTCCTGTGCAGTAACTAATAGAAAACATGTAACTTGCTCTGAGGCTTAATTTGTAGAAAAGTAATATGTTTGTCTAAAGAATTGTAGGGAATAGCCCCAGGAGGTCACATTCGATTGTGAGGTTCTAGTAAGAGGGGAAAAAAAAAAAAAAAGGCAAGTGTCCTGACCAGGACCTTGCCCCCTACCCAGCACACAGTCAGTCCACTGTCCCCTGACCTCCCTCCCTCCCTCCCTATAAACTCCCTTTGGTGTACAAAAAATGGTCTTTTTTGGGGGGGAAATGAGGGTTATCACCATCTTCTCAAGGTGTCAGCCCTTGAATTAACCTGATTTGCTTCCTACCAGCCCTCATCTCCTGAATATTGGCTTTCAAGCAGTGAGCAGACAGACTTGGGCCCAGAAACAACTGTATTCAATTCACATAAAAAACAGAGTGTCCAAGCAACATTTCCAGAAAATCCACATATTTGAAGACCTTCATTTCACTGGTAAGGAAATTCTATCTGATGCTCACTATAGTAATCGAATCCTCCAGTGGAGATCAGAGGTAGGGATGCTGACATCTTTTCTACTCATAGCTGTCTCTGCACAGCTTTCAAATGCTAACTAAGCATTCCTTTGGCACATAATCTTCCATCTGAGTACCTCAAATATTAACTAACTGCCTTTAAAGTGTACATTAAAAGCAACTATTACAGATTTTATGATGTCTATATGGCAGTGTTTTTAAAGAAATCGTAGACCATTCACTTATTCATCTGTATACAGAGCATGTTAGTGTCTCGTTACATTATTCCTGTAAAACAAAACTACACATATAACATTAACCTAAAGTCATGATAAAAATGATGCTGTGTTATATAAAAACCATTTTAATTAGTAAATCCCTAATAATCCATCTTTTATAAACTACATCTAACCTGTAAGAGAATTCATAGTATATTGAATAACCCTATCGTCATCTCAGCGGCGCGCTCTCCCTTCTCAATTCACCATTGCAGTCAGTGGGATAACAGTTTAAAGAGTTTGCAGATCAATGCCCACCCCTTTGGAAGTGCTCAGTGTGACAGGCTCGGATTACACTGAATTGCATAGTGCGTCCCTGGCAGGACTCATCTTCACAACTGCCTCACACAGGAAACCGTTCCGCATCCTGGCTCAAGAGGCAGAGTGGGCAGGATTCATTCTGTGGAGCTTTACCCCCGTATTATCAAGCAACTCATAGGCACATAGCCGCAGCTGACCTCAGAAGCCTGCAGAAGGAATTTTACGGTGGTTATAGGAATGCTGTACTCATTTGGCTGAAGACTATTGCCAGTTACGCAGTTTTTATGTACTTCTATGAGATCTTCCAATTGTTGGTCCATAAGCTGAAAATGTTAGGCCGAAGGCAGCTTCTCAGCCATTGAACCAGCTCCCAGATTTCCTTCCCTAAGATGGGCCCAACCCATTGCAATTGTTTCCGAAGGATGCCCGTGGTGTTTTCTTGTGCAGGAATTTCATTGTGTTGTTTGAAAGAGAAGAGTCATTAGATGCCTGTTAAGGTGGAAACCACAGGCACTCTTCCCTGAAGTGAGGCGTATTACAAGATTCCTGTGTAAAATAGTCCTGTGAACGATATTTCAGAGAATACCCTATTATATTCAAATCTCTGCTTTGTAAGAAATGTGAAAATAAAATTTTGTGATAGATTTTCTACATGCACGTTAGGAATCTATTACCAGATTTAAACCAAACCAGGTAGAAAATGCTTAAAAAGGAGGAAGAGAAACCTGTGGCGATTTATCCCAGGAGACAAAAAGAAAAGGAAGGAAGACAGGACAAGGAGATGCAGCTAGAGATGAGTCTATCGAGTGGATATCCAGATGCCAACAGAGTCTGATAAAAACAAAAAAATTAAAAATGAGGGAGAGGCCGGGCGTGGCAGCCCACGCTTGTAATCTCCGCGCTTGGGAGGCGGAGACAGGAGGATCGTGCAGGTTCCAAGTCAACCTCGCTGGCTTAAGAGACCCTGTTTCCAAATATAAAATAGGTCTGGGAGTATAGTCCAGAGGTAGAAGGGTTTCATCCCCAGTACCACAAAAAAAAAAAAAAAAAAAAAATCCGGGAGAGATGTCCAGAGGCAGAGAGATTGTAAGGTTGTTTGGGGCTGTAGGAGTATAAAATAGCTGCATATTATCAAGTACTCTTCCATGCTGTGTGTGGTCCCTTCCCTCTCCCCTTGACTGTGAGACACCTGTGATTGCTTCATCCAGTATCATTACTTCATGTGGTACCCCCATGCCACTTCTGAAACCAGGCTGGAAAAGGTCATAGAGCTTTTACCTGGTTTATCAGCATGTTTGCTCAGGTACAGCCAGTTGCCAGGTAGGAAATCAGAGGACTGTAAGACCACCTGCTTACACACTCCTGTCCTGGCCAACAGCCGCATTAGCTGCCAGCCGTGGTGTGGGCCATCTTCTGTGTCCGGCCCAGGTGAACCTTTGGATGAGGGCAGCCCAGGGAGACCCCTGACAGCTGTGGTGTGAGAGAGACTTAGTGAGGCCCCCAGCCACGCCCTTCCTCAATTTCTGGCCCTGAGCTATTTTGTCTTCGTACCAGTGGTTGAAGGAAGGACTGATGCATTGACCTACAGGAGCTTTAAGTTGGAATTTTACAAACCTCAGTATTCTGTGGACTCCACTAAGCAGGCTTTGGAAAATAAAAGTGTGAACTTGTTGGCAGCACTTGACAAACTGTTTTAACAACTGTGGGGGCTCCTTTTCTTTCCAGAACTAAGGAAGTGCCCTGCTCCACAGACTTCAAATAAAGCAAGCTAAGTTACCCCATAACTCTGGAATCCATTTGCTCATGTCTTATTTTACCAGAAATCCCACTGTGGACTAAAATGTTTTATCAAAGCATGTAGACTTAGCAGGCATGGTGGCACATGCCTATAATCCCAGTACTTGGGAGGCTGAGACAGGAGGATCACAGGTTCAAGGCCAGCCTCAGCAACTGGGTGAGGCCCTGAGCAACTTAGCAAGACCCTGTTTCAAAAAAACAAACAAAATTAATTAATTAAAATAGAGCTGTGTGTGTAGCTCAGAGGTAGAATGCCCTTAGGTTCAATTCCTGGTTTTAAAAAAAAATATCTACGAAGAAAAAAATTTATCTAAAAAGTGTTTTTTTTTTCAGTTTTTAATTCCAAACTGAATTGAATCCTCCTTAATTGCTCCTGAGCTAAATCTTTTCCACTAATAACAGTTTTACTACTAGAGGTTTCACTAGCTCTGAATCAAAGTCTGCTGTGACTCATGCCATGTGTGGGTAGCAGCCAAAGACTTTCTAGAAGGGTAAGTTACTACAGGGGAAACATCCCCAATGATTTCGAAAAATGCGTTGTAACAGTTATAAAACATCCCTGGCACAATCTGCAGGAAGCCCTAGAATTAACTGTGCTGAGGATGAGCAGCAGGTACATGGTAAGAAATGAAAAACAAGCTTTCTAAAGAGTAGGTTAGAAGACGGGTCTGCATTCATCAGAAACACGGGTGATTGGCCCAACAGGAAGGCTGACCATAGAATCACGGGGGACGAGGAGAGCTGGGACTCACGCAGGTGGCGCTCTGCTCCCTTAAAGCCATCTGACCAGACTAATGCTACAGGCTGCGGTCCTCCACGGCACATCCTTCCTGTGCTGATTTGGCTTTCTAAATAGCATCACTCCACATGAAGCAGGCCGACCAAATCTTGGCTAAGAGCAGAAAAAAAATGGCAAAACTATAAGAAATTTTTTCATTTCTCTCCTGCTCTTTCTTTCTGCACCTTATACCCCTTGAAGTGCCCAGCCCAAGAACTCAGTTGACTTAACTATTTCCTCTCTGACCAGGTAGGTGTGAGTGTCCTTGTTAAGGGACTGGTTTTATAATGGGACTATTTTTTTTGTGTGTATTACTGGGGATTGAACCCAGGAACACTCTACCAAGCTACATCCTCAGCCCCTTTTTTTTAAAAAAAAAAACAGGGTCTCAGCCATGCGTGGTGACACACACTTGTAATCCCAACGCTTGGGAGGCTGAGACAGGAGGATCACACAAGTTCAAAGTCAGCCTCAGCTACTTAGTGAGGCTCTGGGAGTATAGCCTGGAGGTAGAAAAAGCCCCTGAGTTCCACCTCCAGTACCACAAAAAATAAAATAAAATAAAAAACAGGGTCTCATTAAGTTGCTGAGGGCTGTGCTAAGCAGCTGAGGCTGGCTTTGAACTTCTAATCCTCCATTCTCAGCTTCCCAAGTACTGGGATTACAGGTGTGCACCACCACACCCAGCTCCTTAGGAATGACCTAAGATCTTTTTTCCTTTTTCTTCTTCCTCCTCCTCCTCCTCCTCCTCCTCCTCCTTCTTCTTTGTTTCCTAGAAGCCAGATGGAGAAGGTCTACTGAGGGATCTCCACTGATCCTTTAGCCTCTTTCGCCTTGATGTTTCCTTCAGAGCCTGTATTTCCCTCTAATGAGAACAGAAACCCACACATGTTCTCAGATTCCCTGACACTTCTATTTTCTCTTGACTCTAGTCCCACCCATGGCAAGTCACCCTGCACTGTGGACTTAGTGAAACACTCCGCTGCAGAGCATGGGGTTCAGCCAGTCTTAGTGGCTTTGAGGGGCCTGGATAACACAGCCTGGGAGAGAGTCTGTTTCTTGGAGGGTGAACCTTGATCAAGGAGAACAGGAAATGAGAAAAAGCAAGACAGATAAATTCTTCCTCTTCATTTTCACCTCTCAGCTATTCCCAGGTGTGGCTTCTCCTTGAAACCCGTCTTTGAGAAGTACTGCATACTGAGGAACACATCCCTGTGTCTTGGCAGTACATTACTGCATTACATATGTGCTTACCACCTTCCTTGCTTTGCCTCTTTTTCTTTTGTTCTTTGTTGTGGTTTGAATATGGGATGTCCCCCAAAAAGTTCGTGTATTGGTCATGAAAAAATATTCAGAGGTGACATCCTTGAATCAGGGCTCTAATCTCATCAGTGGATAAGTCCGTGGATGGATCATTAATGTGAATGGACTTACTGTGTAGTAACTGTAGGCAGATGGGGTGTAGCTAGAGGGGTTAGGTCACTGGGGGTGTGGCCTTGGGGACTGTATCTGTCCCTGGTTCCTCCCCCCTGTTCATATTCTCTCTCTCTCTCTCTCTCTCTCTCTCTCTCTCTCTCTCTCTCTCTCTTCCTACCTTCCTTCCTTCCTTCCTTCCTTCCTTGCTACCCTGAGAATCTTTCCTGGCCACACCCTGCTGCCATATTGCTTCTGTCCTGAAGCCAGCCAACCATAGACAGAACCTCTGAAACTGTGAGGCCAACTAAACCTTCTCCTGTAAGTTGCTTATGTCATATATTTTGGTCACGGTGATTAAGAAGCTAACTAAAGCACTCTCCTTGTTTTGAGCTTGTGCCTCCTCCCAAAAAAAAAAAATGGTTAGCACCTTAATCCTTGCCTCAGGCTCAATTTAAAATAGTCCCTTTTAGCATGGAGTTTCCTTAGAAAACTGGGAATAGATCCACCATTTGATCTGGCTATACCACTCCTGGGTATCTTTCAAAAGGGGTTGAAATCAGAGAACTACAGTAACATAGGCATACCCATGTTCATAGCAGCACAGTTTGTAATAGCCAAAATATGGAACCAACCTAGATCTCCATCAACAGATGAATGGATTGCAAAATTATGGGAAATACACACAATGGAATTCTATTCAGCTATAAAGAAGAATAAAATAAGAGCATTTGCAAGAAGATGGAAGGAACTAGAGAACATTATGTTAAGTGAGATTAGTCGAGCACAGAAAGAGAAGAGACATATGTTTTCTCTAATATACACAAGCTAGGGAGTAGTGGTGGTAATACCAGAGGGACTCCAGATGATGGAGGGGAAATCTCAGCAAAGCTTGAACGGAAGGATAGGAGAGGAAGAAAGCTGAGGTTGTTCAATGGAGGAGCTACATACAAATATGTGTAATAGCATTAATACAACATGGTTAACCTGGACACTACTGGGAGGGGGGAAGGGAAATGGGGGGGGGGGAAGGGCATGAAGCACAATCTAAATGTACACCACTTTCAATATGTTCCACTTATAAAAAAATAAAAATAAAAACTTAAAAAAAGATGTATGACTACAATGCACCAATAAAAATTTTAAAAAATAAAAAATAGTCCCTTTTATTAGTCATAACATTTTATTATTGAGACTTGGAATTCCACTTCACAGAATGGGGTATAAATAGTAGATCCCTAATGCTATCTCTAAGTTCTTTACTCTGCCACTTTATAGAAATTCAGCTTTTTTTCCAGCATCTTTCTCAAAGGCTTATTAATGTTCAAAGAGCCAGATCTGGGCATTCTAGAATTATGAATCAGGACAACCTCCTGGATGAATTAATAACAAGTGTCAGAAATTATTGTTGTCTGCTAGATCCACTCTCCCCTTCTAACATAGAAATACATTTTTGGCAACTGCCTAGTTAGACTACATTTCCCAGCAAGTCTTGTGTCTTGGTATCCACACAGCTGTATTTTGGCCAATAGGGTGTAAGTAAAAGCAATGCCTGTGCCACTTCTGGCCCTTGCTTTTAAAAGAAATGGTCCATACATCTCCAGCCCTTTTCTCCACCCCTTTGACTGACAAGTGGAAAAAAAATAGAGCCTCCTCATTGTCTTGAGATGGGTGCCACAAATTGAGAATAGCAGAGCCACTCCAGAAGCCCTGACCTCTGAGATGCTATGTTAGAAAAACAATTCATTTCCATCTTTCTCAAGCCACTTCACCTGGAAGTTTTTGGTTTTTGTTTTTGTTTGTTTGTTTGTTTTGTTTTTGTGGTACTGAGGATGGAACCCAGGGGCATTCTACCTCCAAGCCACACCCCCAGCCCTATTTTTTATTCTTTATTTTGAAACAAGGTCTCACTGAGTTACAAAGGGGGAAATCTCTTTTATTATAACACTGTCACCTGTTCTCTCTTGAAAATACCACACATCGGGTCCTGGATGCTCTGGAACTGTGCTGTCACCAAGATGTCAGACTCCTCTGCTGGCTGTTCTGAAGCTGCGCTCTCCTATGTGGCTCACGAGGTTCCTGTTTCCAGTCATTAAGATAAAGTCAGGCCAGCTCAGCCTATCTGGACAAGGTTAGGAAGGAATGAGTCCTCAGGGAAGGACTCTGCTTAGTTATTCATTGTTTACCCACGGACTCTTCTCCCCTTTTTCCTTAAAAATACAAACCTGATTTTGTAGGGGGGTGGTATTTTCCATTATCTCTCAGCCAGTATTGCTTTGCCCAAGGTTAAAAAATAATAATATAACACAGTAGCGGGAGAAGACTCATGGTGACTTCCAGGAAGATTTTGATTTCCCACCTTGTTGCTTCCTACTACTTACGTGACTGGAAAGTCAGTGTGGAGGTTTTCTTCCTTGTTATGACAGCTATTTTGCAGCCATAATGCCTGGGGTGTGAGTGCAGGAGGGCAGAAGGATCCTGAAACGTTGACTCCTAGGGCCACAGCTCCAACTTTAGAATGCCTCACCAGCCTGCTTGTTAAATGAAGAAAAATAAACCCAATGTGGTTAAATTCCCACTATCAGTATTCTAATATTTGTAGGTAAAGCAATCTTTGATGATAGGTCCTTTCAAAAGCCCTGGTTTTCTTTCCAAAAAAAAAAATGCCAAGATATACCCAGCAGTCTCCAAATTATACATGTTATTTTTCTCCAAAACAAATGAACAAAATTAAAGATCTACCTTTCAAACAAGTAATACACTGAAATTGCTCGTTTATTGCCTGGATTTCCTACCCAACTCTAAGCTCAAGAATGCAGGAGCCAGGCTGGTCTGTTTCTTAAGTTTCTGCCTTATCCTCCGTGCATAAATGCACGGCCTGGCACAAGTATCAAAACACAACTTGGGTAGAAAGATAAACTAAATGAAAGATCTCACGCACACTATTATCCACTTACCTGGGTTACTCATCATTGAGTAAAACTCATTCATATACTTATTAATTTGACTCTATCAATTGATCGCCTACTATGTGTTGTAGACAGTGATGTTCATGGAAGATGCTGCCATGAGTAAGACAAAGATACCACCTTCAAAGGGCTCATACCTTCTATAGGAGAGACAGTCAACTCATAAGCAGAAAAATAAGTGTTTTGGAGAGCACTAACTGTGAGGAGTAGATGGAGCTACTTTATATGGATTATTCAGGAAAAACAAAATTGAAGCATAATTCACCATTATCACATCAACATGGCTTAAACCTTATTTCACTCTAAACTGCTCAAGTCCTGAGAAATCACTGCTTTCTAATGACTAGCAAGGGATGATATTGTCGTTTTCCTTGTGTGGACTTAGGATCACATTCATTTCTGCAGAAAATAATAGAAGAAAGGGAAGAAGGAATTTAATCTTACTATTAAATAGCCATCTTCTCCAATGGCCAAAGAGGAATTCTATGCAGTTAAAGAGGAGGACAAGGGGCAGTGTCTTCTCTAAGAACAGACAGCCCTGGAAAGAACTGTTGGATATTCCACAAGAACAGCCTTCCAACCCTTTTATGTCCAAAACAATGTACCATCCTAATTTTGCAGCCCTTGTTTATGTTTCAAACTCTCCAACAGCCTCCATCGCTGTTATTCTTCAAATCTCCTCGGAATCTTTGATGGGATTGCTGAGCGAGCCCTCATGAAATCCTGGGAGAACCACCAAGACTTTCCTGGGTGCTCTGCCCTCCCTCCACCACTGGAAAAACAGAGTGAGCTGCTGCCCTTTGGAATTTGGCTGAAGAACATTTTCAATTTCTAAAATCTAGAGATGGCTATAATATAGCCTAGTTCAGACAATCTAGTAATTAATATCACATCTTTATATCCTGAGTTAGTTTGGCACCTTTTGTGAGTTTGTTTTTGTTTTATACTGGAGAATGAACCCACGGGGCATTCTATCTCCAAGCTTCACTTCCACCTTTATTATCTTTTCTTTTCTTTTATTTTGAAACAGTGCTCACTGAGAGCCTTGCTAAGGTGATGAGCTAGCTATCCTTGAACCTGAGATCTTCCTGTCTCCATCTCTCAAGTACTGGGATTACAGATGTGCACCACCATGCCTGGGTTAGTTTGGCATCCTTATGAAGGAAAAAAATTAAACTTGATGGTTAGTGGAAAGGTCTGTTTTTTATTTGGGCTTTGTTTCTTTAGTGTTGGATAGACAACAAGTTGTTTGCAGATTAAATATATTCATCTCTTCCAATAGATGAGTTAGAAGAACAGACAGGGTTCAGGGGAGTAGAGGAGGAATGGATGGACCTACCTGAGCCTGGTGAGGGTTGCTTTGAGGGAGGGTGATTGTCCTGGTGAGGAAGTTTCAACATTTGCAGGGCTGTTGGCTTCACAAGATGGGAGTCACAGGGGCGGGACTAGGGCGAGGAAAGAGAGATACATCCAGAGCACAAGAGTGAAGGTGGCGCTCAGTGCCAACCCTGCCCTTGTGCCACACAATGGTGGCAAGCAGGGTTGGTGAAGTGTGGGCAGGCTGTCCACTTGAGGAATAGACCTCACTCTCCTGGCAAGATGCACAAGTGTGTCTTGGCTTAGCAGGCACTGGGCCATTTTCTCAAGGCCAGAAGAGGTGCTGGCCATAAAATCCTAGGGCACTTTCTATTTATTTTAGACTAAGTTACTTTTTAATCAGCTATTCAGATATTGATAAGAAAGGATCATGTTTTGAAACAGCAGGTCCATGTCACTTTGTATGTAGAATTTTTTATGTTTAATAAATCTGTTTGGAGAAAAAAAATCCTAACCTGTCCCTTCTGCCTCCTCCTATTACCTTTCTCAGTCCCACACTCTGCCTTCCACCAAACTGGAACAGTAAACAGAAGGCTAGGGGTGTAGCTCAGTCATACAGCACCTGCCTTCCATGCTCAGAGCCTGGGGCTCCATTTCCTGCTCTGCAAAAATAGTAAACAATTGTTGGGTATAAGAAGTGATATAGCTGGGTATGGTGGTGCATGCCTATATTCCCAGGAATTAGAAGGCTTAGACAAGAAGATCACAGGCTTGAGATCAGCCTCAGCAATTCAGAGAGGTTCTCAGCAACTTAGCAAGACTATGTTTCCAAAGGGGATATATATATATGTGTGTGTGTGTGTGTGTGTGTGTGTGTGTGTGTGTGTGTATGTGTGTATGTGTATATGTGTATATGTGTATATGTGTATATGTGTATATGTATATGTATATGTATATGTATATGTATATATGTATGTATGTATGTGGCTGAGAGGGGGCATATGGGGGCATATGGCTGAGGTAGAATGCCCCTGGGTTCAATCCTGGCACCACTAAAAAAGGAGAAAAAGAGGAATAAGAAGGAGAAAGGAGGAAGAAGAAGAAGAAGAAGAAGAAGAAGAAGAAGAAGGAGGAGGAGGAGGAGGAGGAGGAGGAGGAGGAGGAGGAGGAGGAGGAGGAGGAGGAAGAGGAGGAGGAGGAGGAGGAGGAGGAGGAGAAATGAAATGAAATGGTGTAGGAAAAATAAATATAAGGAAGGTTACAGGGAGAACAGGATTTTCCATAAGAATAAGGATTACAATCAAGGCATCCAGGTTCTTGACCAAACAGCAGAGCAGGATATTAGAAAAAACCTCCACCTGCACCAGCCAGGCATGTGATCCCAATACTTGGGAGGCTGAGACAGGAGGATCGAAGTTTGAAGATCAGCTTCAGCAACTTAGCAAGACCCTGTTTCAAAATCAAAAAGGGCTGGGGGGTGTGACTTGGAGGTAGAACATTACTGGGTTCAATGCCTAGTACCACACGAGAGAGAGAGAGAGAGAGAGAGAGAGAGAGAGAGAGAGAGAGAGAGAGAGGAGAGGGGAGAGGGGAGAGGGGAGAGGGGAGAGGGGAGAGGGGAGAGGGGAGAGGGGAGAGGGGAGAGGGGAGAGGGGAGAGGGGAGAGGGGAGAGGGGAGAGGGGAGAGGGGAGAGGGGAGAGGGGAGAGGGGAGAGGGGAGAGGGGAGAGGGGAGAGGGGAGAGGGGAGAGGGGAGAGGGGAGAGGGGAGAGGGGAGAGGGGAGAGGGGAGAGGGGAGAGGGGAGAGGAGAGAGGAGAGAGGAGAGAGGAGAGAGGAGAGAGGAGAGAGGAGAGAGGAGAGAGGAGAGAGGAGAGAGGAGAGAGGAGAGAGGAGAGAGGAGAGAGGAGAGAGGAGAGAGGAGAGAGGAGAGAGGAGAGAGGAGAGAGGAGAGAGGAGAGAGAGAAGAACCTCTACCCACTCCTGTCTCCCAGGGGAAGCCTTACTCCTGGGACTGCCCTCAGCTTTGAGGTTGGACACTGTGCCCTGGGGCCAGGGGCTGTGTTCTCCCTGCTAGCCTGTCACCTCCTGCAGGCCAGAGGCCATCTCTCCTTCCCCACAACCCCCCTCCCCGCACCCAGTCAGGCACAGCAGTTGCAACCAATATCGCATAGTTACTGTCTTGTAAGATCTAAGGCTCTTTAATGGGGACACAGCATGACAACCCTGGAGTAGATGAAAGGCTGACTCAGTAGCCAGGATTGCAGGTGTGCACCACCACACCAGTTCCAAAACAAGGGTTTTGTGTTGTTTTGACCAGGATGCGTCTTGGCCTGAGGAATATCAATGTAGGGGACTGTCTGCCAGATAAGGCCACAGAATAAATACTGCTGTGACTCTTTGGGAGGGAAAGCGAGATGAACCAAGAAGCAAAAACATCCTCACTAAAAGTATATAGTGTTTTCTTTGACCAACTCTGTTAACCCTGTTAAAATTCCCTACAAGGCACTCACTGGAACCTTGAGTTCACTTTCTTTCCATTTATTTCCTCTGGGGCAGAAATCATTTGCATTGCTATTGGACAAGAATCATTCATAATGCTATCAATTTTCTACTCACAGACCTCTGTCTTTACAGGTTACAAAAGTAACTAAATCAATCAAAAAGAACTCAAAGTTTAACATTCTTAGAAAATCAGATCAGCCCTACACAGGATGGGTCTGAAAAGTTAAACAGCACCCAGCACATCACCAAAAGAACACCCAGTAACCCCTTTGCCTAATTCCAAATTTTGAACAACTTTTTTAACAAACCACATCTTTTAAGATGCTGTCCAGAAAGCAGAGGATCAAACACATACATATAGACCCATGTTCATGGAAGCATTATTTACAATTGTCAAAAGGTGGAAACCCTCACATAGCCCCATCAGCAGACAGGTGAATGAACAAAGTGTGGTATGTCCATACAATTAAATATTATTCAGCCATGAAAAGAGACATGGTGCAATGTGGATAAAACTTGAGGACATTATGCTAAGTGAATAAGCCTGAGCAAAAGGCTAGTATTTTATAATTCCACTTATACGAGTTACACAGAGTATGCAAACCTGGAGACAAGAAGTAGAAGAGTAACTATTAGGAGCTGAGGAAGGAAGGGCAGAGCAGTTGTTGTTAGATGGGGACATAGATTCAGTTTGAAATGAGAAGAAAACACTGGAGATGGAATTTGATGGTGCTGAACGCACACTTAAAATGGCCCAAATCAAAGACTTTGTGTTGTGTTTATTTTACTACAATAAGAATGAAGGGAAGAAGGAAGAGAGGAATAGGAAGGAAGACAATAAAGAAGGAAAGAAGGCAGCCAGGCGGGCGGGCGGGCGAGGAAGGGAGGAGCTGTCCAGCTGTCACACGGCCTTCGGTTTGGGGCGTTCATGATTTGGTCTGCTATTCTGTGTCTGGCTCTGGGCTAAGCTCCTATTATTTGATCTTCACAACACGGTAAGGAGTTATCCTGTTTGTCTTAGGGATGAGACTACAGAGGTTCAAAGACGTCAATTCAATTCCCTTAGCCACCCAGCAGAGCCACTTTCATCTTTATTCAAAGCCTATTACCAGTCCTGGGCAAGGCTCTTCACCAGCCTCTTCTACTGTTGCAGGAAGCTTGCTCCCAGAGAATGAGTGGCAGAGGCTGGAGTAGGCTAAAGCAGGTCTCTTTGCTCACAGGTGAAGGCCAGGAAGCAAAGCTCCAGGTCTGAGCCCCAAATGGCATCATCGTGGGGCTTATATAGCTCCAGCAAGGCCAGTTTTGATTGGATCGATAACAGGCAGAGACTCCAACACAGAGCTCGGATCAGGGATCGTTTCTGCCTCCTGAGCTAGATTTCCTGTATTGGTGTCCACGCGGCTGGGACTGGGCGGCACCTTCTGGGTGGACTCAGCCACCAGGAGAGGCCCTCCTTGGTTCACCTCAGGAGTCCTGTGGAGAGAGCTTTATTCTCCTATCTTGTCCCAAGGCTCTTGGCCAAGCGTGGTCTTCAAGGACACAGCTGTCTCCTGCCTCACCACTGGTCTTTGTTCTGGCCAAATCTGTCATTTCTGAATAAAACGAATGTCAGCATTATGGGTATAACTTCGAGATCTTTCATTTGTATGTCCAAGGATGGGCAACGAAAAAGACTTTCTTCATAAACCCACACTGAGTCTTTTCTCCCTGCCAAGTTTTAAAGGATCCAGTTTTAGTGAGTTTTTCTTTTTCTTTTTTCTTGTGGTATGTGTGTGTGTGTGTGTGTGTGTGTGTGTGTGTGTGTGTATTTTACTAGGGACTGAACCCAGGGGCATTCTACCTCCAAGATACAGCCTCAACTCTTTTTTTAAAAATTGTTTGGCCGGGTGTGGTGGCGCACGCTTGTAATCCCCGCGCTTGGGAGGCTGAGACAGGAGGATCGCGCAGGTTTGAAGCCAGCCTCAGCTACTTAGTGAGACCCTGTTTCCAAATAAAATATAAAATGGGTCTAGGAGTATAGCCCGGAAGTAGAAAGCCTCTGGGTTCCACCCCTAGTACCACCAAAAAATAAAAACTAAAAATAATAAAAATAATAAAAATTGTTTGTTTGTTTGTTTGTTTGTTTGTTTTAAGCAGGGGCTCACTAGGTTGCCGAGAGCCTCACTAAGTAGCTGAGGCTGTCATCAAACCTGCCATCCTCCTGTCTTAGCCTCCCAAATACTGGGATTACAGACACACACCACCACACCCGACTTCCTTTCCTTTCAAAAACCTCAGTTTCAGCCTATCGCAGGCTTGAGAACCTAGACAAAGAGCATGTGAGGAGGAAGACCAAAGAGGACAAACTGGGAAACAAAGATGGCGAGTGTGTCTGATAAGTGGCCTGAAACAGCCGCAAGGGTTGGAAGGACACTGACAAACAGCATCCCCAAAGAAAGGCCACCACGGCAGAGTGAAGACAACCGCAGAATTTTAGAACTCGGTCCTATTAGTCCAGGGAATGTATTTTCTATCTTTACACATACTCCTCAGTTTTGCTAGGCTCTAGCCAACTGTTGTATTTGATTTAAAACTCTCTTTAACACCAGCAGAGCCCTGGGGCTTGCACCCAAAGGGATGGATAGGCTTGCTCGCCATAGCATGTCAGTGCCCCTCAAGTTGTGTGCTCCGAGGGGAAAAAAGAAAGCAGTTTGTCGAGCTTTCCCACCTCCACCTGACCAGTGATCAGCGCACCCAGCTGGCCACGAGCACCTGGACGCAGCCAGCCTGATCCCAGAACCTGTGCCCCCGGGCAAGAGTGGGGCCTGGAGCTAGCCGGAGGAGCAAGCCCTGAGTCACCGAATTGATTCTTCTTTTATCCCATCTGGTGGGCGGAAGTGTGGGAAACTGCTCATTTCTCAGCTTCATCTTGGTGAGAGTAACAGGAGTTAGTGGCTAAGGAGTGGGGGTGGTCCTGTGTTCGCTTGTAATTAGAAGGAAATAAGCCTCAGTCTAAGGCAGAGCCCGAGCCCCGCGGGCGGCTGCCCACAGCCTGCTCCCAGGCTGAGAAGCTGTCAAGGAGGGAGGCTGCCTCGCCCCTTTCCCTCCCCTCTCATCCCAACCACCCCCTCCGCCTCCAGCCAGGTGGAGCTCGAAGTCAGTGCACCAGGAAATAGACGTTGGAGGTTTGGATGCCCGTGGGCGGCAGGACCCAGTGACAGATGCTCATGGAAGATTCAGCCTACAATCAGGTGTGGAATGAGCCGGGGAGGGTGGGGGGAGCAGCAGCTACCGCATCCCTGACACAACTCCTGTGTGAGATGAGGATGTCCCCGGCTACCAAAGGCAGGTGCTGGAAACTTAATCCCAGTGGGTGGGACAGACAGTGTTGGGAGCTGGGGCCAGAGAGGAGGTGGTTAGGTCACAGGGATGCCCGTTATGAAACGGTTTCAGGCTGCAAGTTCAACCCTTTTCAGCCTTTCTCTCACCTCTCATTGTGTGAGGCTCTCCGCCATGTTCTGGTACAGTAAGAAGACCTTCACCATGAACAGCCAATCAACCTTGAGTTGACTGGCCTCTGGGATCCTAAGATAAATAAATGTCCCTGGCTTATAAATTTGTCCGTGGGATTCTAGAATATCAGCACAAAACAAACGAAAACAAATTACTGAGATCAGGAAGATAAATAGACAGACTGACTAACAGCCATGAGAATACCAAGAAAGGAAGGTCAGAAGGAAGTCACCTAATGTGGTGGCCATGCTAATTTAGTGCGTGAAGAAGACAAAGTGTTCCAGGAGGATGTCGAGCTCATGGGTTCATGATGGTGACACTCGGAAGACAGTAACAGTCAGGGGAAGAAATCTATATGCAGGAGAGGAGGTGGGTTTAGAGGAATCCACAGAGGTGACATCTGGGAGTGGGCTTCATGGGAATTCGCTTTCAAAAGAGGAAAAAAAATCAGAGCAAAGAGGTAAAGACCAAACCCTGGGAATCTGCAATGTGTGTGAGGAGAGGAAAGAGTCATCCGAGATGAGAAGAAAATCCATAAAGATGAGCCAGGAACTGGCCATGAGGAGTTTGCGATGTCTTTAGAAGACAGGTTAGCTCCTGAGAACCTCATGGCTGCCGACGGCCTCCTGTGACAGAGCACACGTTCACAGGGGACATCTGGAGTCCTAGTGTGCGCCGGTATGGCTCATGGAAGTGCCCCACTCCTCACTGTCGGAGACAGACAGTCCCTCTGGATGAACCCTAGACTCCCACTTCCTGAGCAGTGACTCCTTGGCTGGTGCCCGTGGGCTGTACACAAGCATCACCCCCACATCCATGTTCACCTGCACCTCCCACCAGCAGCCTTGGAGAGCTGACTCATGGGGGGCAGGGTGGGCCTGGCCTTGCTGATCTAAAGGCGCTTCTGTTCAATGTCCCCCCCACACTCCAGGATAATCGGATCCAGATAAATGGTTATCCTAACTTTACTCTGCTTTCTTTAGCTGAGTTGCAAAGGTCCTAATAGTTGAACAAAATGAAAAAAAAAAAAAGAAAAGCTTGGAAGAGGTGGTTTAGTTTTCTGGTCCTACAGAATCTGCCATTGTGTGATTGTAAAAGATGCTGATTGGGTCACACTTAGAAGACTTTGCCTGGGATCCAGCGGCTTGTCCCTCTGGTAAACATTTGTCTTTGTTGCTGTAACAGAATACTCAACACTGGGTCACTCATAACAATCAGTGAAGTATTGGCTCTGAAGGCTGGGAAGGCCAGTATACAAGGAACTGGCGTCTGCATTATTTCCTTATCATGTGGCAGAAGTTGAGAGGGTGAGAGAGAGCAAAGGGGAAGCCAATTCTCTTTTTTATAGTAGCATGCATGCTATAAGGAGTGGAGCCCTTCTGGCCTAATCTTCTCCTTTTCTCTCCCTTTCTTCTTCTTTTTTTTTTTTTTTTTTTTTTTTTTTAGAATGGAGGTTAAACCTAGGAGCCTTCTGCCTTTGAGATACACCCCAACCCTTTTTATTTTGTGAAACAGGGCATTGCTAAGTTGCTGAGGCTATCCTCAAACCTGCACTCCTCCTGTCTCAGCCTCCTAAGTACTGGGATTACAGGTGTGTGCCACCACGCCCGGCTGCCTGGTCCTCTTTGAAAGGTAATACTGCTACCATGGCAATTAAGTTTCACATTTAAATCATAGCAATTGTGTTGTGTTGAATTTTGATATGCCCATCAAGGAGTTGAGGGATGTTCTCAAAGCTGTCACCTCATTTCCTTGACAGGCATGTTATAGCTAGAACAAGGTTCTGTCTTTTAAGATGGATATTTTACTTTTAATTTAGCCTGTTGAAGAATAAGTCATTTTGCTTAGCTGGGAAAGCTTGTTAGGTTTCGTTCTCGTCTCAGCAGTGACTATAGCAACAACATCTTGAGAGTACTTTTGTTTCCCCAATTGCTGTCATTTCAACATAATTCTCTTCGCAAAGCAAAGGACAATCCCTCTTCTCCCACCTGGTGAATGATCCCGGAATCACAGCCCTGGTAGTCGCTGTGGGGTTGTGGTCTTATAGACTTCCTAGTTCCACTTTCTCCTGGCAGATAAGTGGACACTTGTAGTTCTAGCGCAGATAAGAAGCTCGGTTGCTCGTCCAGCCACCAGCACTAACACACAATCTACAGGCTGGTTTTAAAGGGAAATCTGGCACAGAAGCAGTGGTATAATGCTTTGAAAATGCAAGGCCATTTTGCACACCTGTGCCAGCCTGCATTCCCCAAGAGCAGAGCCCGAGGCAAAGGCTGATGTGCTGCTCCTTATTAAGGAGTACAATCCCCAGGAAGCAGAAAGGAGAGAACAGAGGGGTGAACCCAAAAGAAGAAGGCACTGGTTGCAGCATGACACTCTGCTCTGTGGCAGGGGACACCGCAGACGGCACCTCAAGGCAGTTGGTCCCTAGCAGACGGGACCATGAGCATGTGAGTTCCATCTCTCCCTGGTAGAAGGTTCACCCCCACAGGGTACAAACCCCCTGCACTTTGGGATTGTGCTGGGCACATGAAATATCTGGGTCCCAGCAGAGTCATGGCCCCAGTCAGCAGGAGCCAAGGCAGTCCAAGGGGCCCAGAAGCCCCGGGTTGTGGAAGGGTGCCCTGCTAGGGTCAACAAGAGCCCTTGAGAACTGATTTCTGAGCAGATCGAGGGGTAAAGGTCCTGAGGACTCATGAGATGGAGAGGGCCTGGATGGTCTGTGAAAGGTCTGCAAGACAATGACATACCACAAACTGGCTTTCTGGAACTTTCTTTCATATGTGTGTTATGTAATATCCTCATTGCAATGTCCTGCCAAGCTTTCAGAGGAGTGTATTTTTGGTGCAAAACAGTATGGCCAACTGGATAGTATTTTTTGGAAAGAAATATAATTGCTTGAACAAGGAGAAAGCCCATGTAGGAGTGTAAAGGTAAAAGAGAGCTGATACCTCAGGACCTCTGAACAAGGAGAAAGCCCATGTAGGAATGTAAAGGTAAAAGAGAGCTGATACCCGAGGACCTCTCCCCATAGGCTCCGCTGAGTTCTCGTTCCTATTGGAAGAGGAGTGAGTTTCCCAAAGGATACTCTATCACTTGATGTTATCAAACTCAGCTCATTTCATCTCTTAAAGTTCCATCCTGTTTATTTTTTTATTAGTTTATTTATTTTGGTACTGGGGATTGAACCCAAGGACATTCTACCTCCAAGCAATACCCTCAGATTTATTTTTTTATTTTGGAACAGAGTCTTGCTAAATTTCTGAGAGTCTCACTACTAGGCAAGCCTTAAACCTCTGGTCCTCCTGTCTCAGCCTCCCTAGTACTGGGATTAAAGTTATGGATGATAGCATCCTGCTCATTCCTGTTTATTTGAAACTTAAAATTGAGAATTCAATGCAAAACTCCCCACTCCGCACCCCCCACCAAGCCCACATGAGACTGGAGTGTTATGGTCCATGGTCAGCCCTCTCTGTGTTCTTCCCTCTGGTACTGGTCCAGGAGAAGAAAGCAGGAAAACGGACCAGCTCCATAAAGGCCTACTGAACATGTGGTTTTCATCTTGGTTGGTCTTAACCACTTTTCTGAATCTTTTCTATGGTCTGGCTATGGATGGGTGATGGTCTCAGCCGGCCTCATGGATGTGCCGCTTACTCTTAAGCTGATTACAGGATGTCTGGGGCCCACAGAAGGAGTGACCACATCTTAAGGACCTCATACACAGGGAAGGTCTTGGCTGTTTGCTCCTTGTTGCTGGTTCTCAGTGAAACCATGTGTCCCAACCCTAGAAGGTCCATACTCCTGGAATCCACTAGCCCAAGCGGACTCTATTTTCCATGTCTCCCAGAATGCAAATTTGAAAGGGACGGTTCATGTTCCCCTTTTTCCTGGTTGTCTCTCTTCATCATCTCTCCCAGGGATCTTTCTCAAGCCCCAACCAAAACCTCAGATGTCAGTCTTCCCTCTGAATACAACAAGGGGTGTACAAGTAATTCTTTCTACTTTTTTTGGAGCTCATTCCCCATCCTGCCAGGAAGGCAAGAAAGGTAAGACATGGCTGCTTTTTCATACTTCTACTTTTAAGAAAACACTCCCTCCCAGTATTCTGTTAGGTATGAGAAGGGTTGGAGGTGAGGGTGGGGTTGGAAGTTAGAGGGGGTACTGAGAGCTGGTGCTGGTGGTGCTGTGGGACTTGCTGAAGTGTTGCCTCTCAGCAGGTGTGATGTTTTGGGTTTAGAATGTCCCCCAGACTTCATGGATACAAGGCAGACATGTTGGAAGAGGGGCCTGGTTGATGGAGAGGGGTCACTGGGGGTGTGGCCTTAGGGACTATGCTTGTGTCCTTGAACCCTCTTCATAAACCTACCTTCCTCCACCATCCTCTGAGTTCTGCCAATGTCATCTGACCTAACACCTAATATGGACTAAACACCTGAACTCTCGAGAACTGTGAGAAAATATCTCTCCCTTCCTCTGAGTTGTCTTTGTTGGGTTCTTTTTGGATCATAGCAATGAGAATGCTGATGAAAACAGCAAATGTTGGGGGGATGTTGCTATCCCCAAAGCTGGCCATCGTCTGTGCTTATGCCATAGGAAAGGAGTGATTTTGTTTTCAGCAGTAAACATCAGTTCCAATACTCCCACCTGGTATACTATTCTTCATCTTGTCTGAAAAATATCTGTGGTCAATTATCTTTTTTCTCCGAGGTATTAGCAGCTCTTGTGCCTTTGGGGTTGGCTTTGTAGCCTGTGTGAATTGTTGTCTGTTTTCCTCAGCATTCTAATGTGTTGGTGAGGGAGATTTGCTGCTTGTTCCTTCAGTGTTTAGCTTGTCTTCAGCTACTTTTCCCAGGCCTTCCCTGTTGGAGTCTCAGCCATAACATCCAAGTCCCAAGCAGCAGGATAAAAGATGGGATGGGGCCACGACACCTCTTTTCAGGATATGTACTAGAAGGACCATAGAACCCCTCTGCCAAGGTCAGAACCCAATTCCAAGGCCCTTCAGCCATAGGGGAGGTGCAAAGAGGAAGATTCTGGCTCATCCCACTGCTGCCTCCAGGACCAAGATAGTGATGGAGGCAACTGGAGGTCTCCATCGCATCCCCAAAGCATGAGCATTCCAGATTATTCTCTTTTATAGTTCATTATACCATAAAAATTTCTCAAATTATTTTCTTATCTAAAAGAGCAATAGATATTTGTTAGAAGGAAGAAAATATACAAGCAAAGGCAACCATAAGAAACTCCCTTGGGCCCACCTTTAGAACAAATTATTAAGGTACACATTCCCCAGATTTTTTTCTGTGCATACATATGTCTTTTCTGTAAGAATAGTATACACATTTATAACCTGTAAGTTTGAGTCTTGATAAACAGCTAATTTGAAGACAGAGTTGAGGATTTTAATACTCCTTTGAAGCGTCCTGTAATTAATGCAATCTACCTATTGTTGGATATGGAATTATTTCAACTAAATCTCTTTTGCCAAGCATTAGAATGTTTCCAATTTTTTATTGCAATACACAGTGTAGAGCTGTAATAATCATTTGAAATTAATTTCAAGTGTAAAATGTGAGAAGAATAAGGAAAAAACTCACTGCATTCTAAAAAGACAGAGGAGACAAAAAGTACCAAACAAATGCATTAAGAATTGCGAAACCTCCCTGGTGGTCTGCCAAAATGATTAGCAAGTGAAAAAAATCAATAACTGAAAAACATTCTTTTTTATCAAAATTATCTTATTGGCCAACTTATGTTTGCTTAAATTGCTTTCAGCCAAATCACCTGGAGCTGAGTTAAATAATTAAATTCTCTTGGAAGGCATTTAGGGCAACTTGTATCTTTCCTTTAGAGAAGTGTTTAGGGTGAAATTGGTAGAATATACTAGCGCCTTTTAATCAGAAAAGAAAAAGTATACATTAAGACTCATCTTTCTCCTTCCTCCTGCCTTGGGTTTTGTTCAAACAGGAGTTTATCCAGATTCAATAGGATTTTTCTGACATTTCTCAGATGTAAAGGGATCATGCAAGTAGACATAGCCTGAGTTATTAGGAGGAGGTACTCAGGACTCACACCCTTTGACTCCCAGGCAAGAAAGAGAGAAAGAGCTGCTGCTTATTTCAGAATTTCTCAGAAGCTAAAACAAGTGCAACTTCTTATGTTCATGTGCACAGATTAATTTCTCCAAGGGTCTCTTTTTTTTTTTTGCAGGGCACTAAATAACATTTTGAGACAACAAGCCCAGTTTGTCCTTTTTTGCCTTTATCTTAACTATCACCATTATGTCCTTCCCAAAGAAAATCAAGAGTTAGTACTGGGGGTAAGTGGACCAACCTGAGTCCCATCAATTGGTGCAGTGAAGAGGAAACTTGAGGACAATTCTAGGCTGAGCCAGCCCATCTATCGAGGTTCCCTTAGGAACTAGGTTCTGCAGGAAAGCTATGGATATTAGAAAGGGCACCAATTGTTTTTCTGTTCATCTCTGGAGTCGGGTCCAGTAAGGCAAGATGGCACCGCCTCAGCGCCCAGGTCTGTGAGGCGGGCAGGTTTCTTTCTGCTCTCTGATTGGTTTTCTAGCCTTTTTTTCCTGCTGCCTTTGTTCTCTTTAAAGTTGTGGTGCTGGCCGGGCATGATGGCGCATGCTTGTAATCCCCGCGCTTGGGAGGCTGAGACAGGAGGATTGCACAGGTTCAAAGCCAGCCTCAGCTACTTAATGAGACCCTGTTTCCAAATAAAAATATAAAAATAGGTCTGGGAGTATAGCCCAGAGGTAGAAGGCCTCTGGGTTTCACCCCCAGTACCACCAAATAATAATAATAATAATAATAATAATAATAATAATAATAATAAAGTTGTGGTGTTTTCTGACTTTTGTAAGAACACTGTTTTTAAGGCAGTGGAGATCGGGTGTCAGCAGGACTGGTATGTGGTGCTTCCCTCAGTCACCATCTTCTCTAGCAACACCCATTCAAAACCACATCAAGAAAATCATACACCATGACTAAGTAGGGTTCACCAAAGGGATGCAAGGCTGGTTCAACATACAAAAATCAATCCATGTAATTCATCACATAAACAGAACCAATGACCAAAATCACATGATTATTTCAATAGACACTGAAAAAGCATTTGACAATATCCAACATCCATTTATGATAAAAGCACTGCAGAGAATCAGAATAGAAAGAACATACTTTAACACCAAAAAGGCCATCTACAATAGGCCCACAGCCAACATCATATTAAATGGGAAAAACTGCGAGAATTTCCCCCCAAATCAGGAACAAGACAAGGATGTCCATTATCACCACTTTTCTTCAATATAGTACTTGAGACTCTAGCCAGAGCAATAAGGCAAGAAAAGGAAATCAAAGGAGTACACATAGGAAAAGAAGAACTCAAACTTTCACTATTTGCAGATGACATGATACTATACTATACTATACTATACTATACTATACTATACTATACAAGACCCAACAAACTCTGCCAGGTGTGGTGGTGCACGCTTGTACTCCCCATGCTTAGGAGGCGGATACAGGAGGATTGCGCAGGTTCAAAGCTAGCCTTGCTGGCTTCAGAGACCGTTTCCAAATAAAAATATAAAATAGGTCTGGGAGTATAGCCCGGAGGTAGAAGGGTTCCATCCCCAGTACCACAAAAAAAAAAAACACAACAAACTCAACCAAAAGGCTTATAGAACTGATCAACAAATTCAGCAAAGTGTCTAGATACAAAACCAATCTTAAAAAAAATCAGAAGCTTTTCTGTACACCAACCATAAATCCACTGAAAAAGAAATTCAGAAAACACTTCCACTCAGAATATCCCACAAAAAAGTAAAATATTTAGAAATAAACTTAAGGGGGTAAAATATCTCTACAAAGAAGATTATAAAACATTGAACAAAGAAATTGAAGAAGATCAGAAGATGGAAAAACCTTCCATGTTCATGGATAGGTAGAATAAATATAATCAAAATGGCCATACTTCCAAAAGTAATCTACAGATTCAACACAATATCCATTAAATTACCAGGATCATTCCTCACAGACATAGAAAAAATCAGTCTTTAAATTCATTTCAAATAAAAAAAAAATCAAGAATAGCCAAAGTAGTTCTCAGCAACAAAAACCATGCAGGAGGAATTACAATACCTGACTTTAAACTATATTACAAAGCCATGGTAATAAAAACAGCATGGTACTGGCACAAAAACAGATACATAGACCAATGGAGCAGAAGAGAAGACTCAGAAACAAATCCGCACACTTACAGCCAATTGATTTTTGACATAGAAGCCAAGCATATACACAGGAAAAAAGCCTCTTCAACAAATGGTGTTGGCAACATTGGTTAACCATATGCAGAAAAATGGAAATAAATCCCACTTTTTCATCTTGCACAAGAGTCAATTCAAGATGAATCAAAGAATTGAAAATTATACCAGAAACCCTGAGGCTCCTTGAAGAGGGCATAGGTTCAACACTACAACACATAGACACAGGTAAAAACTTTCTCAACAAGACCCCAAAGGCATAAGAAAAAAAGACAAATTAATACATGGGACTGCATTAAACTGAAGAGGTTCTGCACAGCAAAGGAAACTATCAAGAACCTCAACCAAGAGCCAACAGAATGAGAGAAGATTTTTGCCACCTTCACCTCCAATAGAGGACTAATAACTAGAATATACAGAGAACTCCAGAAAATCAGCACTAAGAAAATAACTCGATCAAAAAATGAACAAGTGAACTAAATAGGCACTTCACAAAGGAAGAAATTCAAATACCCAATAAATGCATGAAAAAATGCTAAACATCACTGGCAATCAGAGAGGTGCAAATCAAAACTACCCTGAGATTTCACCTAACTCCAACTAGAATGGCAATCATTCAAAACACAAACAACAACAAATGCTGGCAAGGATGTGGAGAAGTGGGAACTCTAAAACATTGTTGTAGGATTGTAAATTAGTGCAACCACTTTGGACAACAGTATGGAGGATCCTCAGAAGAATGAGAGCAAACTTACCATATGATCCAGCAATACCACTTCTGGATATCTATCCAAAAGAATGGAAACCAAACTACCAAACTAATGCATGTGTATCTATATTCATAGCTGCACAATTCACCATAGCCAAACTTTGGAACCAGCCAAGATGTCCATCAACAGATGAATGGATTAAAAAACTATAAGATATGTAGACAATAGAATTTTATGCAGCTATAAAGAAAAACACAGTTATGTCATTTACAGGGAAATGGATGGAACTGGAAAACATTATGCTAAGTGAGATTAGTCAGTCACAAAAAAATAAGAAATTATCAGATGGTCTGCCCAATATGTGGAAGCTAGGGAGAAAATGAGTTATAGGAGGAACTCTAGATGAAGAAGGAGATACTAGAGATGAGAAAATAAGGCAACCTAACTAAGGGAATGGGAGAAAGGAGGAGGGAAATTCTCTAATGCACATGATGTACATTAACAAACATACCAATGTCAATCACTAAGTCAAATATGAGAAGGAGGGAGGGGGAGGGTATGTGTCAGGAATTGGGTAAGGGCTAATTGGGTGATGTGTGCATGTATGCCTCCACCATTTGTACCTCATTAAGATGTATGACTACAATGCACCAATAAAATTTTTTAAAAAATAAAGGGCATCAAAGTGTGTGTGTGTGGAAGGCAGAGGGTAATTGGAGATTGAACCCAAGGGCATTCTACTTCCAAGCTACACCTCTAGATCTTTCTACTTTTTGTCTTGAAACAGGATCTCACTAGGCTGCTGAAAGTCTCATTAAGTTGCTGAAGTTGGCCCTGAATCTACAATTCTCCTATTTCAACCTCCCAAGTACTGGAATTACAGGAATGTGTTACAATACATGGTAGGTATCAAGATTTTTAAACATTAAGATTTTTATTTTAGTCATTTGAGATGGTAATCTTTTTCAAACTACATTTCTTACTTTCTGGCTTCTTAAATAAAACATATTAAATATAATTGAGACTTTTCTTGATGAGAATCATCTTAAAAGAAAATCATTTACAAGTTTCTTTTTTAATTTTTTTATTGGTGCACTGTGTTCATACATCATATTGGGATAAAAAAAAAACTTTTGTAGACATACATGCACACATCGTCCAGTTAGCCCCTACCCAATCCCCACCCTGTTCCCTTCCCAACCCTCCTTCCCATGCTTGGCTTAGTGGTTGACATCTAGTATTATAGCAATTTATCAAAAATTAAAAATGATAATCTCACATAACAGTTTCATTTGTCTGATACCAAGCTTTTGATGACTTAAAGATAACATTTCAATATTTCTTTTTGCTTTCTTTCTTACCAGAGAATATTTTTTTAGGTGAAACTATCATACATTTATTTATTTTTCAGAAAAAAAAATCTATCCTAATATAAAATATGGACTCTAGATATCCAAAACAATCTCAAAAAAGAACAAAGCTAGAAGATGTATATTTTCTGATTTCAAACCTTATAACACTACAATAATTGAAACAGTGTAGTACTGTTATAAAGGCAGATATATAAACCATTGGAGTTAAATAAAAGCCTAGAGATACATTCTTTCATATATTATCAAGTTATTTTTGACAAGGCTTCCACAAACATTTGGTGGAGGAAATAATAATTTTTAACTAAATATTGTTGAAAAATAATAATTACATAAAAAAGAATAAAATTGGACCCATACCTAACACATATACAAATATTAACTCAAGATAGATAAAGGACCTAAATATAAATCTTAAGACTATAAACTTTTAGAAGAAAATCTGGGTCATAAAACCTCACAACATTGAAATTGGCAGTGATTTCTTGGATATGATTTCAATGGCATAGGCAACAGAAGGGTAAACAAACTCCCTAAAAAATAAAAAATATTGTATATCCAAAGACAATGTAAACAGAGTTAAAAGTTACTGATAGAATGGGATAAAATATTTCCAAATGCTATATCTGAAGGTATATTAATATTTCAAATAGAAATCCTAAAAATTAGCAACAATAAAAGCAAACAATACAATTTAGAAATAGGTAAAAGACTAACATAAATAATGAATCTCCAAAGATAACCAATCTTAGTTGTCTGTTGGATGGAGAATCTTGTTTCTCTGGTTCTTGTGTGTGTTACCTATTTCTTCTTTATAGTTAATCTCTTTGAGTATTTTCTCTAGCACTGGTTTTAAAGACATAAATTCCTTCAGTTTCTGTTTGTTATGGAAGCTTCTTATTTCCCCATTTAATTTGATAGAAAGTTTTGCTGGGTAGGAAATTTTTGGCTGGAAGTTGTTTTCTTTCAGAGTTTGGAATATGTTACTCCAAGCCCTTTTGGCTCTCATGACTTGGTTTGGGAAGTCTGGAGTGATTCTAATTGGTTTGCCTCTGAATGTCACTTGGCATTTTGCTTTTGTTGCCTTTAAGATTCTCTGCTTGGCTTCCACATTGGTCATTTTGACAATTATGTGGCATGGGGATCCTCTTCTCCGATCTTGTCTAAAGGGAGTTCTATAAGTTTCCTGGACCTGCGTATCGACCTCTTGCTCTATGTCTGGAAAATTTTCTGCTATTACTTCCTTAAAGAGATTGTTGATCCCTTTGGTTTCACCTTCTTTTCCCTCCTCTATTCCAATTATTCTTAGGTTAGCTCTCTTAAAATGGGCCCATATTTCTTCAATATCAGATTCCTGCTGTTGGATATTTTTTTCTAGATTAGAAACTATGCGTTCATTTTTGGAATGATCATCTTCTAAGAGCGAGATTCTGTTCTCCATGTGTTCTAATCGGTTGTTTGTGCTTTGAATTGAGACCTTTACTTCATTAATTGCATCCTTTATCTCTCTTTGGCTCTCTCTGAATTCTTTTCGAAACACCTCTATTATTTCTACAGTTATTTTCCTGATTTGATCTTCTAGAAATCTCTGAATTTCTGTTTTATCAGGTTCTGATGTTGTGGGGTTATGGGCATTCATTGCTCCATTGTTATTCCTCTTTCCCATGATTTCAGAAGTTTGTGCCTTCTCTGGGTTCTTCCCTGGGTCACTACGACTTCACTTAAGGTGCTCTAGATCTCGAGTCTGTGGTATTTCAGTCACCACTACTCCTTTACTGGGTTGTATCACAAAGTCTCAGACCCAGGGAGTCAATCGAGGCTGCTTTAGACCATGGGGGGTGCCAGGTTGGGCATTCTCCTGCTGGGAGTTGTGACTATGGTGTGATATCTCTGCCACCACCACTCCCCCACTGGGTCAAGTCCCTGGGAGTGCAGTACTGGGATTTCTCCCCTAGGGGCCGCAATTTGACTCACTGTTGTTGAGTGTGCTGATGGAGCTGTAGTGGACTTGGTGAATTCGCTGCTGCCGCCGCCGGTGACAATATGGTGCCACTGACACACCCTCGGCCGTGAGACTGGCGTATTTGTTCTCTGGTTTGAGCTCCGCTCTGAGTCCCTGCAGGGTATGCTGAGCCCAGCCCTGGGAGCTTTAGACGCTCCCTGTGCTGAGAAATCTGCCAAATTCCACCCGGCTGATCCACAGCTGCTCACCTCAGCTCGCTGTCCACCGCTCCTCTCTGGAGCCTGCTGGGCTGTTGAGTGCATTGGTCTGGTGCCGTCCGTTGAGCTAGCTGCTGCCGTTGGCAGTATGGCACTGCTGCTGTGTCCTCAGCCATGAGGCCGGCATATCTCCTCTCTGGTTCTGAGCTCTGTTCTGAGTCCCCCTCCTCTCTGGTGCCTGGTGCTGTAATGAAGATGGCGCCTGCACCACGCCACTCCGCGGCTAGGGCCACAGCACTGCGGTCTGGTTTCTTTCTGGTGTCTCGTTTTTCCAGCCCTCTTTTTCTCTGTCCCTTGTATTTACATTCTTTGTTTCTCTGCTGATGGCATTTTCTGGCTATGAAAGGCGCTGATTTTGTGGTAATAGAGATTGGTTGTTAGCGGGGCTCATAAGCCCCACTTTTCTCTGTCGCCATCTTCCCAGAAGTCCTACAAGTTTCTTGATAGGCAAGTTTTGTACCAGATACTATGCTAAGGGGACACAAATATGAATACGTGACAAAGAATTCACAATTTGGTGGGAGAAACAGAGAACTGAGCTATTAGTTACAAAATATCCTAATAACTAAATGAGTCATGAAAAGGATGAATTACTAGAAAACCTAGAAAGTCACATCGAACTCTCTGTGACTTTCACAAAGGGAAGTGCTTAGAGAGAAATCAATATCAAGGGTTAAGTAAAAAATACTTTAGTTCAAAAATGTTGTGGATGATGGGAGACCATTCCAGTTCAAGAGAAATACCTGTAGGAACCCCAAGTTATTGAGGACATGTTTAGGGGAACTTCCAATAGTTGGGGATAGATGGATTGTATTGTATATTGGTGAATGGCAGGAATTTGAACCAAGTCTCAGAAAAGTTGACATGTCTGCTGAAGGGTCTGACTATGACTCCAATGTCCATTCACAAAGAGGTAATACACAAGCCTGTGGACATACTTTAAAAACTTAAAAACTTTAATGCCACTTAAATGTGGTTTTGAGTGTGAAATATTTTTAGATTAGTATTTTACAGATTATCTTACAAGTTTCACTTTGTAATAAAATCTTTAATAATATTTGCTTTAAAATACAATTTTGTTCCCTTTAATAAGCAACATATGGTCCTTAATTTACCTTAATTAAGTATGTAAGAAAAGGCATGGTTTCTCAACCAATGCATTTAACATTAACATCTTGTATTGTGGGTGTGTTTTGAGATTGAACACACCTAATATAGAATGATTTCAACTACTTTTTACAGTAGCAAAAATAGATTGTAACTGTTTTCCTGACCTAATGTTGGAATGCTTGCCTTTGCCATTAAAAAAAAATCAACTGGTTTATTTTTGAAACATTTATGTTTACTTCTATGTGATGAATTTGGAAAAGATTTCAGACTCCTTTTCTAAGCTCTTCCCAGCAAGAACACATTACAGGTACTGATGGTCTTTATACCCAATAAATCAGACATAAAATTGTCGGCAACAGTCACTATTTTTTGAAGTATCGGACAGAGCTATCATAAAGTATATAAGAAATGTCATTGTATAATTGCACCTTCTAGATCTGATGAAAATACCTTGAAGAGAATTTAGAGAATGCTCCTATGCTCCTTTTTATGGTTTTCACAAGCTTGTTATCTTTCTTTTTCTTTTTCTCTTTTTTTCTTTCTTTTTCTTTTTTTTTTTCAGTACTGGGGATGGAATCCAGGGACATTGTACCTCCAAGTTACACTCCCAGCCCTATTTTTTAGTCTCTTTATTTTTGAAACAGGGTCTCACTGAATTGCAAGGGGCCTCGCCAAGTAGCTAAGGCTGTCTGCAAACCATGATCCTCCAGTCTCCACCTCCTGAATGCTGGGGTTAAAAGCACGCACCACCACACCTGTTAACACTGGTTAACTGCTGCTGGTTAACACACTGATCTTCATCTTAAGCAAGACCTAGTTGATATGGAGCTGTCACTGTAACTTTTAAATCTTCCTGGAACAGAAGGTACTTTTTAAATAAAGATACCATTTCTTAGAGTAGTTTTAAATTTACACAAATTGAGAAGATACAGCAATTTCTTGGCCCCTACACGTTTGGTTCCCAACGCCCGCTTATCAACATCCCCGTCAGAGTAGCACATTGGTTACAACTGATTAATCTACACGACGTATCATAATCACCCAAAGTCTAGAATTTACACTGTAGTTCATTCTTGGTGTCCTATATCCCGTAGATTTGGACAAATGTAATGGCATGTATGTGTGAGTAATTTTTCTGCCCTAACATATTATGAATACAGAAGATACTCTTTATTCTAAAATCCTGACGAGTGGGAGAGGGTCTTCACCTGGCCAGACTGGAAACCTTTTAATAAGGGAATTATTACCAAGGCTGAATCATTCTCCATAGCTTTTTCAACAGGCAACCCATGTAAAAAAACAAACTCTCCTCTAGGGTATTGTGAACTGCTTTTCTGACAGCCTTCTTCCTAAAATCAAATTATCTCTTCCAGGGGAGAACTTACTGTCACCCTGGAGCAGAGGCCACCAATCAAATACCCAACACCCACTTCTTAGTCACAAAATCTTGATCTCATCCTGGAATACAAAGGGCCTAGTCCAAAGGCTGTATTTCCCAGTCACCCTTGCAGATTGGTATGAACATGTGGCTAAGGTCTGGCTAATGAGAGAAGGTGTCTGTGGAACTCTGAAGGCACTCCTTAAAGGGAGCAGATTCACTGGAAGCTGCGCCCTTCGGCAAGTCTTCCCACGCATCTTTGTTGTTGCCTGGGAAGACTGGACCTCATGGTCATAACCAGTTCATCTGTGGACCGCTAGATGACACTGAGCATGTAGGAGCTATCTGCTAAAAACGGAGTGGGAGAAAACTAGAAGAAGGTTGGGTCTCCATTGTGTATAAGCCACTACAGCCAAAGACAGTTCCCAACTGAAATACATTCTAATCAGGTTAGAATGACTCCTTATTTTCCTTTTCATCTTCTTACCTCTCGCGGTAAAGAAAATGACTGTCCCAATGATAAATATAATATACCCACTTCTTTTCATCCTACTTTCCTATAATCTTTCTGGTAATTGACACGTTTGCCCCAAAATTACAGTACTGTAAGCAATCGATTGAATCTAAATGATTTTCTCTACTATCCAAAGAAAATGCTTCATAAAACACAGGCATGGAATTAAAAGAATCTTCAGGTATCAATAAGTCTAGTCTCTTGTTCAGAGAGTACTTCTGAAAAGTAAATATTATTAAGACTTGAATGTTTTCTTATTTGAATTAACATCCATACTCTATGAATTTTAGCACACATATACATGTCCATAACTGCCACCAGTCAGGATACAGAATTCCATCTGTTCCAGTTAGCATTCTTGCAGCTATATCTAAAAGAGTGGCCATGTAACTTAGAAGAAAGATTTATTGTCTTATAATTTGGGGTTTAGTCCATGTGAAGCTAGGGACCACAGATCTCAGAGCATGGCGGCAGGAAGTGGAAAGAGGGAGAGCACGTGGGCTGTGCTCACATCATGGAGGCCAGAAGCAGGAGAGAGAGAGCAGGGTGGAGGAGAAACCATTTATATAATCCCCAGTCCACACCTCCATGGACCAGCCACACCATACTGGGCCCAGGCCACACTTCAGATAAATCCAATACAATGAATGTATCCACTGCTGGGATCACAGCCCCCTGGTTCAATTACGTCAGCTCCAAACATTAATACATGAGCTTTTTAGGGGACATTTAATGTCTAACTGTAATACCATCATACCCCCTAAAAGTGTCTTCTATTATTTTTATAATCTCGCCTACAACCCACTTCTACTGTTGTCACTACTCATTTGTATTTTCAAGAATGTCATGTAAATGGAATAAAATGTATAACCTTTTAGAATGGCCTTTCAATTTAATAAAATCCTTTTTATGAACAAACCACGGTTTGTTATTTTTTTCCTTTTGAGACACATTTTGATCATTTCCATTTTAGAGAGATACCAAATAGAGCCATAATAATCAAAACTTTCATTTCTCTGGGTAACTACCGAGGAGTGGGGTTGTTGGATCACAGGGTTAAGTGTGTTTTAGTTTTACAAGAGACTAACAAATCACTTTCTATAGTGGTTGTACCATTTTGCGTATCTACTAGCAATGTATAAAAATTCCAGTTGCTCCACATCGTTTTCAGAATATTTTATTGCCAATATTTTTATTTTAGTCATAGGTGTGTACTGGTATCACATCATAGTTTTATTTTATTTTATTATATATATATATACATATATATGTATATGTTTGTGTGTGTGTATATATAATATATTGGGGGGTACTGAGGGTACCTCCCAGACCTATTTCATATTTTATTTGGAAACAGGGTCTCACTAAGTGTCGTGCGCAGTGACGACTCTTACACGATCTTCCTCAAGCAGTTTTATTACCCCAGGTTCTTGTACAGTTCCCGTAAATCTTCTTCCCGTAAATCTTCTCCCGTCGATCCTCCCGTAGATTTTTCCCCCCCAGAAATCTTCCCCTTATATAGAGCCCAACAGCCAATCAGCAGACTGTTCACGTGCACAACTCATGGCAACAGCCAGTCCATTGGCTGTTGCCCTATGGCATGCGGTGTTCCCGTGTATCTCATGCTCTTGTCGTCACTTCCTGAAAGCTGTTTACCACCTAAGTGCTCTGGGGAAGATTTCCGCTCAGCGCCATCTTAGCTCTCGGACTTACTGGCTGATGGGCGGGGCCCGTCACAGTTCCCCCTTTTTTGTTTTTTCAGACAGGAGAGGACAGAGGACTCAACCCCTGTATGTTTGGAAGGGGCTTCTAGGCCCACCACCTTTTGCCAGGGACGGGACAAGAATCAGTGGCAACCCGTATGCAGTTGAGCATGCCCTCCTCGGGATGCACCCTCCCGGGGTCCCGAGTGCAGTCCTAGCTGGCATCCTGTCATTAAGACTTTCCCATCGCCGCAAGCCATATTTGAGGGGATTGTCCCAACTCCATGGCTGCAAATGCCTGAGCTATGAGCACTTGATCTGTAGCGCGCTGACGGATTAGTTTTCTAAGACAATAGAGACATAAGATACACAGTAAGACCAGACAAAGACCAAGAGCACCCAGTCCAGCCCACTCTTTTAAATGACGAGCTGCTTGTTGGATCCAGGACATCAAGGTGCGGGCCATCACCGGGTCAACTTGAGTAGTATTGGTTTTGATGATCTCCAACCGCAACCGTCTTGTCAAATTGTCAAATTTCGATGACCAGTTATCTGTAGGATATGCAGAAAGCTCGCAAGAAAGATTAGCGGCAATAGACGCGTTATCATTAATCATGACAAGGGGAGCTAAATCCGTGCAACTGCCATTTATCCCACAAAGAAACCACAGATCAAATGGGTTAGAATGAAAGGCCATGGTCAGGCTCTGATAAGTAAAATTATAACCTGCAAAAGTAGAATTTGCTCCTGTGCCAATTTTAGGGGAAAAAGGTAAAAGGATTAAGCGGGGAAAAACTTGAGCAGAATGACTCAAAGGCAATGGAAAAGGAAAAGCAGTCAGAAGCCCCCATTGTGGATCACTTCCTATCCTTGGAATTCCACAGTATCATGGTCCCCAAAAGAATCAGTCGATGGCTCATCATCCTTTTGTTTCACCAGACGAGTCAGCCGCTCTGGAACCCAGACAGGATCGGCGCCGTTCTGTGGAAACACACAAACAGAGCCTCTGGCCCATGTGAGCACTGGGTCAGGTCCCCTCCATTGCCCTGTGAGGGCATCCTTCCAATGCACGAAACCCTGGCTCGTACCCGAGGGGGCAAAATGACGATCGGCAGCAGTCTTGCCATTGACATCTAATTGCAAAAAATTCAAAGTAAAAAGGGCTAAGGATAGGCGCTGCTTCGGTTTCATATTGGTTCCAATTCCCTCTTTTTGTTTTATCAAGCATTCTTTAAGAGTACGATGGGCGCGTTCCACAATACCCTGTCCCTGAGGGTTGTACGGAAGGCCATGCTTTAGAGTTATTCCCATCTGTGAACAAAAGGATGTGAATTTTTGGGAAGTATAAGCCGGGCCATTATCAGTTTTTATTTCTTTAGGCATATTCCATGCTGCCCAGGCCTCAAGGCAATGATTGACGACGTCATGTGCCTTTTCCCCGGCATGAGCAGATGCATGAATAATTCCAGAGACAGTATCTATGGAAACATGGATATATTTCAATTTTCCAAATTCAGATATGTGAGTTACATCCATTTGCCAGAGATGTAGAGGGAGCAAGCCTCGTGGGCAAATGCCCACATGTGGGGGGTGTAAAAAAGGGGCACAGGCATTACAGGTTTTTACAATTTCCCGAGCCTGATGTCGAGGGATTTTAAATCGCTGTTGTAATGTTTTAGAATTTACATGATATTGACGGTGAAATGCCTGTGCCTGTTGCATTTGAGTAAGAGAAAAAATCATATGTATCTTGGTGAGTTTATCTACTAGATCATTTCCATATGTAATAGGGCCAGGTAATCCAGTATGTGCCCTAACGTGCTGGATAAAGAATGGTGTCTTTCTTAAATGTATATAAATCTGGATTTGGCTAGCCATAGAATGAATAGGAGTATGTAAAGAGAGTTGACCCGCGCATTCAAGCGATCTAACCAGATTAACCACATATTGTGAATCTGATAATAAATTGAAAGGAGAAGAAACTCTCTTAAAAATTTCTAAAACAATATTTAATTCAACCAGTTGTGGAGAGGTATGTGAATATTGGATGACAACAGGATTGCTTCCCTCTATTAGGTAGGCCCCCACACCAGTTTTGGATCCATCAGTAAAAATGTTAATTGCATTAGCTACAGGTTTGTTTTTAGTGACCAATGGGAAAATGAGAGGATGTTCCAGAACAAAATGTAACAATGGATCTTTGGGAAGATGATTGTCTATTTCACCACTGAAAGAGCACATAAGTATAGCCCAATCATCAATAGTGGCTACCAGCGTTTGTACTTGCAGAGCAGTGTACGGTACCACCAACTTATCGGGCATTCTGCCAAAATGTTGGATGCACTGCTGAATGGCTTTAAGGGCAAGGCTTGCTACACTGGTGGGATAATATTCAACTACCTTTTGAGGGGAGACTTTGGGGTGAATCCAAAGAAGGGGTCCTTGTTGCCAAAGAACACTAGTAGGCTGTTTTTCAGTGGCCAGGATACAAGCCCATAATGGCTGTCCAGGGGTCACTCGACGGAGAGACGCTTTCGTAAGTGCTTGTTCTACTAATTGTAACGCATTGCGGGCCTCATCGGTAAGGACGCGAGGAGAATCTAATTGAGGATTGCCTACGAGTAGAATGAGCGGCATGGCCGCGTCAGAATCCCCAAAAATTCTTCCCGCAGCCTCTACTAGACGGGCAACGAAGTCTGAAAAGGGTTCAGTCAATCCTTGAGTAATCTTTGTAAGGTTACCAGATACCTCTCCTTTGTTAGGGAGGGCCTTCCAGGCCTGGGTAGCGAGTCTGTTGATTTGTTCATATACCTGTTGTGGATACCCAAGCTGTTGATTAGCAAATCGTCCTTGGCCCATCAGCATGTCTATATCCCAGGCTGAATTTCCTGCTGCTCGATTACGTGCAGCTTGTTCAGTGGCATATTCTATATAATAAGCTTTCCAATCCAAGTATTGGCCAGGATTTAAGGTGGCCCTAACTAAATTTTGCCAGTCTCCTGGGGTCATGGCATAGCGATGTAAACTCTCTATTATTGCTATAGTGAAAGCAGCTGACGACCCATATGTGCGAACTGACTCTGCGAGATGCTTAACTGTTTTAAAGTCCAAAGGCTCATGATAACGATTTCCCCCCTCCTGCAGCTGGAAAACTGGGAAAGCTTGATTTGCTAGAAAAATTCCCGCATCTCTCCACATCTGACTACTAAAAGAGACACCTTCTCCTGCTCCGGGCGCAGAAGGGTTATACGGAGGAGGCGAAATTTCCTCTTTAATCAGTTCAAAAGCTTTCACTTGTTTACCAATGGCCTCTAATTCCTCCTCAGAGTCATCCTCCCCCTCTGACTCTGAATCCTCCTCACTGGCCACTTTAGAGGAAGTTGAACGTTCCTCTTTTACACCGTCTAAAGCTGCCTGGCCCTCCTGCACAAATTTTCTAAAGCGCCTTTCTTCCAAACAGGCACGAATCAGCCGACAAAGCGGCCGAGTCCCTCCTGTGACAATACCTTGTTCTTCGGCGCGTTCTACGTCTCTTCCCAATTTATCCCAGCTTGCTAAAGAAAGATTCCCTGATACTGTAAACCATGGCGCTACCCTATCTATTTGTTCGAGAAAATCTTGTATTGTCTTGTCCCTAAGCTTTAGGCCTCTACTTTTCAACAAAGCTTTCAATGCTTTATGCAATGGGTGAGATGGACTATTTCCCATCTTGTCGAATCAGGACCAGCCCGATTCTCTAACTTGCTTACACTAAAAAATATCCTCCTTAATGGAGCCCCCTTTGATCGGGGAAAATAACCCTCCGTAAACGGAGCCTCCTCCTCCCTTTCCGGAGTCAAGGAGTACTTACCAGCCAGCTGCCCTCCTTAATGGAGCCCCCTTTGATCGGGGAAAATACAGCGCTGTCCCTCGCTTTTCCGCGAGCCTCGCTTATCCGCGAGCCTTATTTACCTCCTTAATGGAGCCCCCTTTGATCGGGGAAAATACAGCGCTGTCCCTCGCTTTTCCGCGAGCCTCGCTTATCCGCGAGCCTTATTTACTAAATATCCTCCTTAATGGAGCCCCCTTTGATCGGGGAAAATAACCCTCCGTAAACGGAGCCTCCTCCTCCCTTTCCGGAGTCAAGGAGTACTTACCAGCCGGCTGCCCTGGACTGCCGAGGTTCTGATCAAAGCGAAGGTCCCCGTACGGGCCAACCACTTGTCGTGCGCAGTGACGACTCTTACACGATCTTCCTCAAGCAGTTTTATTACCCCAGGTTCTTGTACAGTTCCCGTAAATCTTCTTCCCGTAAATCTTCTCCCGTCGATCCTCCCGTAGATTTTTCCCCCCCAGAAATCTTCCCCTTATATAGAGCCCAACAGCCAATCAGCAGACTGTTCACGTGCACAACTCATGGCAACAGCCAGTCCATTGGCTGTTGCCCTATGGCATGCGGTGTTCCCGTGTATCTCATGCTCTTGTCGTCACTTCCTGAAAGCTGTTTACCACCTAAGTGCTCTGGGGAAGATTTCCGCTCAGCGCCATCTTAGCTCTCGGACTTACTGGCTGATGGGCGGGGCCCGTCACAACTAAGTTGCTGCGAGCCTCACTAAGTAGCTGAAGCTGGCTTCGAACCTGAGAGATCCCCCTGTCTCAGCCTCCCAAGCGTAGGGATCATAAGCGTGCACCACCACGCCCGGCTCACATCATAGTTTTAATTTGTACTTTCCTACTGGCTGGTGATGTTGAACATTGTTTCATGTACCTATTTGCCCTCTCTATATCCTATTTGGTGAAGTGTTTATTCAAGTTATTTGCCCATTTTTTATTTTAAATTGCATTATTTGGCTTATGCCTGTTAAGTATTGAAAGCTCTTTATATATTCAGCATACCTTGATAGATATGTAATTTTTAAATATTTTCCCATACTTTATAGTATTTAATTCTCTTAACAATATTTTTATCAGAGCAAAAGCAGTGCATCTTGACGTATAATTTAGCAATAGTTTCTATTGTGTATTATAGTTTTGGTGCCACATCAAAGAACTCTGCTTAACTCTAGGTCATGAAGATTTTCTATTTCTTCCTTTAAAACTTTTACAACTATCACTTTTAATCCCAGCATTTGGGAGGTTGAGACAGGCGATCACACAGGTTCGAAGCCAGCCTCAGCTACTTAGTGATGCGCTCAGCAACTTAGTAAGACCCTGTTTCCAAATAAAGTATAAAATAGGTCTGGGAGGATAGCCCAGGGGTAGAAGGCCCCTGGGTTCTACCCCTAGTACCACCAAAAATAAATAAATTTTAAAAAATAAGCCAGGCGTGGTAGCGCAAGCTTGTAATTCCTGGGAGGTGGAGACAGGAGGATCGCGCAGGTTCGAAGCCAGCCATGCTGACTTCAGAGACCCTGTTCCCAAATAAAAATATAAAATAGGTCTGGGAGTGTAGCCCGGAGGTAGAAGGGCTTCCAGGAACCCCAGTACCACCAAAAAGTAAAAATAAATAAAACTTTTACTATGTTATGTTTTACTTTTTAGATATATGGCCCTCTTAAGTATATCATTTATAGGTACAAAGTTTAAGTTTCCTTTTTTGCAAATAAATATCCAATTTTTCAACATCATTTGTTAAAAATATCCCTTTTCTATTGATTTGCCTTTGAAGCTCCATTCAGAATCGATTTGTTATATTTGTGCAGGTCTATTTCTGGACTCCCTATTCTAGTTGTTCTATATTCTGTTTTTCACCAACACCACATTTTGATTTCTGTAGTTTTACAGTTAGTCTTAAAATTGTTTAGTGTGATAACTTTTTTAAAACCTTCTTGCTTTGGCTGTTAGTTTCCTTATAATTCCATACAAGTTTTAGAATAAGTTTGTTTACATCTCTAAAAGTTCTTGGATTTGTATTAAAATTATATTAAATTTATAGATCAATTTGGTGGAAATTGAGATTTTGCTATGTTGAGACTTACAATCTATGTACATGGTATGTCTTTTGTTTGTTTTGGCATTGACTTCTTTCATAAGAGTTTTGTAGTTTTCAGGGTATGAAATTTGTACATATTTTATTGGATTTGTAGCTTTGTTCCTCTATTTCATAAGTTATATTAAATATTGAGTTTCAATAGCTCATTCTTAGTATCAAAATGTGAGTAATATTGTGAATTGACTATGCATCTGTGTCACCCAGCTCACTTAACTCCAGGAGGGTCTTTTGGTTTTTATTTTTTATCAGTTCCTTGGGATTTTTGTAATCATGTCATTTATGAATAAGGACAGACTTATTACTTACTTCTCAATATTTATGCCTTTGTATTTTCTTACCTTGTTGCACTAGCTAGTACTTTCTGTATGATGTTGACTACTCTTGTTTCTAATCTTAGGACAAAAACATTTGTTCTTTCACTGTAAAATATGATGTTAGATGTACATTTGTTTTAGATGTTTTTATCAAATTGAGAGTGTTACCAGCTATACCATCAGTTCTTCATTGAAAACATTTATGATATTGAATACTTAATATTGTCAAAAGCTTTTTTATCTGCACTACTTGGTAAAATAATGTGTTTTTCTTCTTTAGATTGTTAACATGGTAGACTATATTTATTATTATTTGAGAGTTGAAACAGACTTCTTAAATTTCCAGAATGAACTCCATTTGGTCTTGGCTTTTTATGTATGTGTGAGTATATGTATGTATTTTATATGTGTATATACATGTTTTATGTGTAAATACATATTCATATATAGGGAGAGAAAACATGAGTAAGAAAAGAGAATACTGTATTGAATTAATATTTGTTCAAACTTTTGTATGTATGTTAGTGAGAAATATTGGATTGTAGTTTTCTTATAATTTCTTACTGGATTTTGTTGTCAGAGTAATTCATTATTCATAAGTTGGAAGATATGATATTTCTATTCCATTTTCTGAAAGAGATTATGTAGAATTGGTGTTATTTCTTTTTAAACTGATTGGGACATATTTCTAGTAAAACCAATAGATAACTATAAATTCAGTTTTCTTTTTTTTTTTTGTACTTATAAGACTATTCAGTTTATCTATTTCACCATAGGTGAGTTTTGGCAGTTTTTAGTTTTTGAGCAATTAGTCCATCCATCTAAATTGTTGAGTTTTGTGTGTGTAGAGTTATTTGTAATATTTCCTTTCATACTTTAAATGTCTGCAGAGTCTGTAGTGAAACTCCTTTCATCTCTTGGTGCTTTGTTGTAGGACACCAACCTCCCTCCTTGCTCAGGACAGAGGATTCCTGGGAAGTGAGACTCTCAATGCTAAAATTGGAAAGTCTTAAGCAAACCAAGACAAGTTGGATTCTTCTTTCTTTTCTTTTTCTCCCTCCCTTCCTTCTTCTCTTCTTTGCCTTTCCTTCCTTTCTCTCAGTCTTGCTATAGGTTTACTAAATTATTGTCTTTTTCAAGAACCAGCTTTTTGTTTTCATTTTATTTATTTTTTATTTCCAATTTCATTAAATTTTGCTTTTATCTTTACTTCCTTTTTTGTACTAGGGATTGAAGACAGAGCATTCTACCTCCGAGAAAAACCCCCAGCCCTTTTTCAACTTATATTGAAACAGGGCTCACTAAGTTGCTAAGGAACTTGCTAAGTTGCTGAGTCTGGCCTCAAATTGTGATCCTCCTGTCTCAGCCTCCTAAGTACTGGGATTAGAGGTATGTGCAACTGTGCCCAGATTGCTAAGGTTTTTCTTATGATCCAAGATATGGTATATCTTGGTGAATGTTCTAAGTGCATTTGAAAAGATATTCAAGCTTCAGTGCCCCCCCTATGGTTGGCTGAGAAACAGGCTAAGTTTCCAAGTCTATAAACTAAGGAGAGTTAGTTAGACAACCTCTATATATTCTCTTCCACCTTTAATACCACCTCCCTGTATTAATACACAAAATGAGGCCATGCCTTGCTTCTCTCCCTGCCACCATAACAAAACAATGTTATCTGAATGGATGGACAAAAAAGATGCCAATAACTTGCCTTTAGTTACCCAGAAGCCACAGACACTTTGAGAGACTGCTTACAAAGCATAGACTTTTTTCTACAAGGCGTTCTATGATAACCTACTCCTATTTTGTTTACTTCTTTTTGTTTTTTGTTTGTCTTGGGTACTTGGGACTGAACCCAGGGGTGTTCGACTTCTAAGCTATATCTCAGCCTTATTTATTTTTTATTTGAAACAGAGCCTCACCAAGTTGCTGCAGTTGGCCTTGAACCTATGATCTTCCTGTCTCCCAGTACTGGGATTGCAGGTGTGCTTAACTGTGCCTACCTCTGATAATCTATTAAGAAAGAATGATATGGATGTGTTCACTTTTTCTGAACTTGAAGAGGCCCTGCAACTTCTTCAGTCTTTTGCTAACTGTCCTTAGTGGGATAGTTTCTGTTCTGGTCTGGAACTCCAGAAGTGGTCCCATAATCTCTTTGACAAAATGACAACCCTCTAGGTTTCTGCTGGCCCAGTGAGGCTGCTTCTGGCTCCTCCAGACGCCAGCCAAGTGTACTACATGCTTTAGTCCCACAGGGCCAGCAGACTGGGCACACCTGCAAACAGAACTCAGCACTCCAGCAACCTGCACTCAGCCCCACCACTCTCTCTGGTTCATCTTAAATTGTCATTCTCTTTTCAAATATTCCACCAGCTTCATACCCATGACGCCTAAGATGAAATAAAAACAGAAAGAATGGGATTTAGGAAATATAACCCAGAACACATCCATGAGCAGAGAACTGAAGAAATCAGATGGAAAAGCCTCAAAGGAAAAGTGAAGCACCGGCTGAGAAGAGTGGATTTCATCAATCCCTGTTCCTACAAAATGGGCCTCAAAGGCAGAAGCTTTCATGCCTCTTGATCACTCCGCATGCCCATGGTGCTCTTTAAAAAAAATGGATTAAGAATTTTAGAACAGAAGGGACATTCATGTATTAAACATCACCTAAAATCAAGAGACTAAACTTTCCCCAAAAAAACCTTCAGTGGTGGGAGGGACTCTGGCACCCTGAACAATTAATCTCGCATGCACATGGCCTCATTTGCCAGCAGGGGGCAGCAGCGCTGCAGGAACGCTGAGGCAGGGGTGCACGTGGCCTGCAGAAAGGGCCAACAGGGAAGGGCTGTGCTCTCTGCTCCTGAAAGAGCATAATTAGGAGCTTGGAGCTTTGCCTGATGTTCAAGACCAGAAATTTGTTGAAGTTCAAAATTCTTCCAACTCTTTGTTACAAAAATGTTCACGCACATACAGAAAAATATGTAAGTCTGTGTATTTATTCCCCTGATTCATTGCTGGTTAATATTCTACCACACTGCCTCACCTACACCTATTTTCTTTCTCGTTTTAGAGACAACTGTAAATTCTAAAGTCTGTTTTGCAAAGGTAAGATTCAGTGGACAATCTACCTCGATTATAGAGTCCCACGCTGCTACTGAGGACTTGGATTCCTGTCTTTCTTTTCCTCTCTAAAACTCATAGGAAGCAAGCAAATCCTCACGGCACCAAGAAGTTGCTGCAGCTCTAGGAATCACATCAACACTCCAGGCAGGAGAAAGGAAGACCCAAGAGAAAAGGCTCATGTTATCAAGAGCCACTCTCTGCAGAAGAGATGAAGACAGGGTACGGAGGGAATTGTATAATTTGGGATCCACCACTGGGCAGTTCTAATTCAGTACTGATGTATGTGAAGGGCTTAAGAAAGATTAGGTTACCAGGCCACCTAAGAAATAGGAGAGGATTCTTGGAAGTCTAACTCAGAACAAAGAAATTTACCACTTCTTGCAGCTCTCAGTGAAACTATGCACATTATCTTATTAAATCCTCACAGCAAACCACCTGAGTAGGGCAAATAACTCTGCAGATGATTGGATGGGACCTCAAGAGACCTGGTCGCTTTCCCAAGAACCCAGGGGAAACAGAAGGCAGGTGCGAAGCTGTCTCCTCCATTATCCTTATTTTCTTATTCATGAACCTCATGAGGATACATTTCCTCATTACAGTTCCTCACTTACATATCCATATCCCTCAGCCAGATATATTGGTGTACACCTGTAATCCCAGTGTTTGAGAGGCTGAGACAGGAGGATCGCACGTCTGGGGCCAGTCTCAGCAATCTATCTAGGCCCTCAGCAACTTAGTGAGACTCTGTTTCAAAATAAAAAGTATTGAGAGTATATATAGCTCAGAGATAGAATACTCCTAGGTTCAACCCCCAATCCCCAAAACAAATTTTTTTTAAAAAAATCCATACCCCTCACCAACAAAGGCCACTAATTGTATGTACTTGATTCCAAACTCAAGAGCACACATGCACACAATTTTGTGTCCAATGCAGAACACCACCCAGCCAGCTGCACCCCAGCTGTGCCTTTGCCCCCAGGGACCCCTGTGTGAGGATCTGCGCTGCCTCGGAGCTCCGGGTGCCAACACATCTACTCTAAGAAATGGAGTAAGATCCAAGTGTGGTGATACATGCTTGTAATCTAGTACTTGGGAGGCTGAGATAGAAGGATCACAAGTTCAAGGTCAGCCTCAGCTACTTAGCTAGACCCTGTTTCAAATTTTTAAAAACTAGGGCTGTAGGAGTAGCTCAGAGGTAGAACCTGGTATCGCAAAAAGGAAGGAAGGAAAAAAGAAGAAAGGGATGGAGGGAGGAAAGAGGTAAGGAGTGAGCCATTTTTCTGCTTCTTTCTGGTGAGAGGAAATGCAGGTGGACCCACTGGGCTCAAAGTGCCAGCCTGCCGAAGCTTCCCACTGGCCTCAAAGAAGGAGCACAGCACGTTGTTTCCTGCACAGGTCTCAGGATAGTTCAGTCATGAGCCAAACTTTACATAAAGTCATAGAGAAGAAATTCGATGCAGGACCAAATTCTTTTTAACTTTTTTATTATGAAGATTTTCCAGAGTGCACCAAAGAGTTATAATTGAGACAGAGCCCCCTTTAAAATTAAAAGCCACTTTCTTATAACTGCTTTTGAGCATCTCAAGTCTCTCCCTGCTGAGAAGGAAAACTGCAAAACTACCCCCTGGCCTGGCCAAGTGCCAAGGATATTAAAACTGATATATTCTCTGGCTGAGTATGGCCTAGCTAAATCTGCATACGTACATCCGGCTTTTATGTCTGTGCTAGGCGACGGCTTCCGAAGACCTGCAGAGAAACACTCTAGCTGCTTCTCTCTGCTTAGATCAAACTGCTTCACATTCATTTTTCCTTTTGATATTGTTTGCTTATTTCTTGCACAGGCAGGTGGCCACCTCTGGACAGGAAGATCCAGGCAGGTTCCCTGGGTTGGCTGCCAGTAACTGAATGAACCCAGTGCATCCCCTGAGCCAAGAGCCATGGCCTAGTTGCCCCATCGCTTCCTCTTTGTTGGTCTTCCCTTCTCGTGGCTACTTCTTCAGGCAAGTTCCCATCACCAGGTCATTTCACATCTAAACCCTTCCATATGTATTTAAACACAAGACCATCATCCCAACCAGTGTTATCAACACCCTCTCGCTATTTAGATTTTCAATAATCTCACAAATGCCTTTTTGTAATTGATGTCTTCAAAATCGGACCTAAGCAAAATCAGGTAGTCGCCTTTGACCCTTAAGTCCCTCGAGTCCCTTCTGGCTTACAGTAGTAACACTTCGACAATCTCTACAAGGCCCTCACTCCTTTAGGCCCTCAGGTGTGCTCTCTCTCTCACCTCCAGCTTTCTCTACTTGCTGTCCCTTTGGCCTGAGAGATGTGCCTGGTCACACATGACTATGAAATCCCAAACCGGTCCTTGAGCTTTCAGAAGAGCTTTTCTTCCTTCTAAAGCGTTGTCCCTCTATTACAGCATTCCTTATTAGATGCTAGCTCTCATCCCATAGTTCTAGACAGATGTGACATGGCCTGAGGATCATACCTTGAGTATGAGGGGCTAGATCATTCCCCGATGCTTCTATTATAACCCTCAGCACCGTATCATAATGGCCTCCTGGAACATCTGTCTTCCCTCTAGGCCAGAGGTTGGCCAGCCATTGGAACCACTGGGTACAACTTTCAAGCTCTAAGATTAAGTGTTCTGGTTGTGAGAGAGACCATATGACCCACACAGCCTAAAAATTTATCATCTGGCCCTCAATGGAAAAAGCTCACCACCCTTTGCTCTAGACTGTAGCTCAAGGATAATAGTTTTAATTCGTAGACTACCATACAGCCCTTGTTTTTCTGCTCTTTCCAATAAAAGAAAAATACATGTAAAATACGTGTAGATCCCCTGAGTTCAAAGGGAACTTTCACAAGTGTTATCTCAGAACTCAATCCAAGGCCTCACACATGGTAGAAACTCAGAGAGTAGTTGCTGGATGATGAATGACCGTCGCTGACCATAATTGAGCACGTTACACGCCAGCCTCAGTACAGTGTTTCACACGCAGCATCGCATTTGATCCCCACACTACTTCCATGGGGGAGACAGAGTGTTCTTATGCTTCAGGTAAAGCAACAGAGGCTTAGAGGTCCCTTTTATGCCCACATTTAAAGAACTAATAAACCCACTCCACTGCACTTTAAAGATGTAAAATGGTGGCTCTGGAAAGCCAGGTCAAGCCTGTTTAACCTGACCCATTTGAAGTAGAGTCATTGTCTCTATGAAAATGACCATCCATGGGACATGGATAAAATTCAAAACAATCTTAGTGTTTAAATCCAAAGATGTTGAGTTAGTTGAACATACACATTCAGAGAAAGCACTTTCTTTGTGGTAGATATTATCCAATTACAATGGGCCCGGCCACTCTTCTTTGGAGCCCAAAGCAGGAACTGTACTTAAGAGAACAGCATTAAAAGGTCATCAGCCACCTAAGGGCTCCTTCTCCTCAGTTCTTTCCTCCCCTGTATATACCAGGGTAGTCTGTTACTCAGCCCTAAGCCACTGCAGACACTTAATGACAGATAGCCTACAATGAAGAATGACACAGACAAAATCTGTTGACCTTGAGAAAACTTGACCTGCCTACTCCATTTCCTAGGACCAGGATTCCAGGCAGACAAGGCGAGGCGGTAACCAGTTTAACCCTTATTATTATTCCATTAAAAGCTAAAGGAGCGAGGCAGGGTGATGCACACCTGTATTCCTAGGACTTGGGAGTCTGAGACAGGAGAATCACAGGTGTGAGGCCAGCCTCAGCAACTTAGCGAGGTCCTCAATGGCTTAGTGAGAAGTTGTTTCAAAATAAAAAATAAAATAGGGGGTGGGGTATGACTCAGGTAAATGCCCCTAAGTTCAGTACACACACACACACACACACACACACACACACACACACAGTCAAAGGGTATCGAAGAGGCTTGTCCAGTGTTTTATGGGCATAGTAAGAACTGTAGGAGCACAATACTATATGTCCTTTATTCCAATGTAGTAAAGAAGTGAAAATGGGAGACAGAAAGTATGAGAGAGAGCGGCCAGGAGTGGTGGCACACACTTACAATCCCCGCGCTTGGGAGGCTGAGACAGGAGGATCACGCAGATTCGAAGCCAGCTTCAGCTACTTAGTGAGGCTCTCAGCAACTTAGTGAGACCTGTTTCCAAATAAAGTATAAAATAGGCCTGGAAGTATAACCCAGAGGTAGAGAAGCCCCTGGGTTCTACCCCTAGTACCATAAAAAAAGAAAAGAAAGTATGAGCGCGAGAGAGAAAATGGTGGAAAGGAGAAAAACATATGCAAGATACAGAGCAGCTGGCCAGAGAACAGGGGGGCCCAGAAGCAGGAGTGAGAGATAGGTATGAGAAGGAAAACACCATAGTTATGCTCCTAATCTGCATTTTGATTAAAGTATTAAGAGCTTTGGGTTCTATGAAGAAACGGGTATATATTTAAGAATATCTTCAGCCAGGCGTGGTGACGCATGCTTGTAATCCCAGCATCTGGGAGGCTGAGACAGGAGGACCCAGCTTCACAGACAGCCTCAGCTACTTAGTGAAGCCCTGTGCAACTCAGGGAGACCCTGTTTCAAAATAAAGGATAAAAAATAGAACTGGAGGTGTAGCTCAGAGGTAGAATGCCCCCAGGTTCCATCCCCAGTACCAAAAAAAAAAAAAAAGAAAGAAAAGAAAAGAAAAGAAAAGGATAAGAATATCTTCAGTTATCCTGGAAAAATAATCATTACTCCTGTGTTTAGCCTGAAGACTATACTGACTACTCTCAGAAATGCCCTTTGTTCAGAGCATTCTCTGGCCTCCAGCGTGCTCTGTTCTGTGGCTCCAACTGTTCATTTCTAGCAGAAATCCAAGGTATGTAATCTTGTGTAGAGGCCTGCTTCTGATGGAATTACTGCATCCAGTCTGTTCTCTAGGGATTCGGAGAGGATGTAAGTATGATTATATAATTTTATTATTTACAAAAGAATCCAAGCCAGGTGCAGTGGCACACACCTGTAATTCTAGTTCTTAGAAGGTTGAGACAGGAGAGTCTACCTCTATACCCCCAGCCCTTTTTATTTTTATTTTTTTTTATTTTGTTTGTTTTGAAACATGGTTTCACAAGGTTGCTGAGAGTCTTACTACATTGCTAAGGTTGGCCTCAAACCTTTGATCCTCCTGTCTTGGGCTCCCAAGTACTGAAATTATAGGCATGCGCCACCAGGCCTGGCCAGATCAGACATTTAAGAAGAAAATATTATTGAAATTGAAGACATAAGAGTAGAAACTATCAAATGAAACAGAAAAAATGAATTATGAGACAACTCTGAGTTACTAATAAGTACATAATTTGAAGTCAAAAGTTAAGATTATCAGATAGATGAAAATAAGAAGATATAACTACAAGAAACACATTCACTTTAAAGACACAAGTAGTTCAAAAGTAAAAAGACACACCATTCCGTACTAATCAAAAGAAAGCTGGAGTGAGCAGGCCAGTATTGCTGATATTCAAAGCAAAGCGTATTACCAGTGCTAAAAGGGTCATTCTGTAATGATGAAGGGATCAGTTCACCCAGAGGACATCATAATAAAAGTTTACGCATGTACTAAGAGAGTTCCAAGATACCTGAGTAAGTAGATAGATAAATCTATAAATATAGCCAAGTTTAATGCCCCTCTCTCAATAACAATAGAACCAATAAGTGTAAACATAGAAAGGACCTAGCCAGCACTAATAACTAACTTGACTTAATCAACACTCTCTCCAACAATGATCCAAATAATAACAAAATACAGTATCTGACCACAGTTGAATCAATTAGCAAGATCTCTAGAAATCTCCCATTGTTTCAAAATTAAATAACAATAACACACTTTCAAATAATTCATGAGTCAGAAAAAGAAATTAAAAGAGAAATTTAAAAGTACTTTGGACTAAACAAAAAATGAAAACACAATTCATTGAAATATGGGGGATGCTATAAAAGTATTACTATAGCTTTAAATGCCCAAATAGGAAAAAATAAAGAAGATATTATACCAAACACTTTGGTTTTTTTCTTCCCCTAGTGGTCAGGATTTTTATTATCAAAGCAAGAAATTATTAGCCAGATGTGGTGGTCCTTGCTTGTAAACCCAGTACTTGAGAGGCTAAGACGGGAGGACTGCAACTCGCAGACAACCTCAGCTACTTGGTGAGGCCTTCTGCAACTTAGTGAGACCCTGTTTCAAAATAAAGAATAAAAAAAAAATAGGGCTGTGGGTGTAGCTCAGAGGTAGAATGCTCCTGGGTTCCATCCCTGGTACCACATACAAAAAAAGAGATCACAACAGAAGACAAACTAGGTGTTTTGACAATTTTAGACCTGAGGACTTCTCTATGAGCAGATCAGCTCCATGTGTAAACACAATACTACCCAAAACAAAAACAGCCAGTGTTCAAGACAAGCAACATGTATACAGTGATAAGAAATAAAAGGCAGTTTCTCTATTTTCTTTCCTCAGTAAGATGTAAGCTGTAGAATGGTATGAGGCTTATTTTGGTGAAATAAGCTTTTATGATAGAAATTTTAAACTCTTTCACCTTCCCTCAAAAAAAAAAAAAAATTTTCAGGCCCTGACCTACACAGATCAAAATAAGATGACACTAATTTCACATGCACCTCAACTCTGTGATCGAAATGTAATACTATCTCTTTTAACTCTGAGAAAATTTAACATTTTCTTAACTTTAAAAAAGCTGGGGGTGTAACTCAGTGGTACATTTTTGCCTGGCATATGCAAGTCCTCGAGTTTGAGTCCCAGCACTGCACTGTGGGAAAAAGGGGAAAAAAACTTTTTTATAGAGCTGCACACACTTATAATCCCTGCATTCCGTAGGCTGAGATTGGAGGATTGCAGTTCGCAGACAGCCTCAGCTACTTAGTGAGGCCCTCTGCAACTCAGTGAGACCTGGTTTCAAAATAAAGAATAAAAAATAGGGCAGGGGGTGTATCTCAGAGGTTGAATGCCCCTGGTTTTCATTCCCAGACCCGCTTAAAAAGAGAGCTTAATATTCATTCATCAGTATACTCAATTTTCTCCCTTAGGAAATTTTCAACCAAATTGGAATTAAACTAATCTCACTTTAAAGTACAAGAAGGGATATGCAAGCCTAGTACTTGTTCTGTGATATGTAAAAGAGAAGCATCCCTCCAACAGTAGTGGCCCAAGAGGAACTGGCTGCAGGACAGAGCAAGCGCTCCATTGGGTAGAGCAAAGAGCTCAAAGGTTCCAGTTTCAGCCTAGAAAGATGGGAGCCCCGCTCAGTCCAGCTGTTGACTATGCTCAGATCTCAGACAAGTCTTAGGTAGTCCTGACAGAGCTGGAACACAGCACGAGCACAGTCACTCAACAAACTTGTCAGCAGGCAGCTCTACGCCAAGACATGTCAATGCTCCCAGGGCTTTCGTCTGACCTTAAAACAGTACAAAATGGTTTCTTCCACACAAAGACAAGCTTTGTGCTACTGTTTCTCAAAATCAATTATGTGTCCAGCACTAGCCTCATAAACTTTTTTTTAACACGTCATTCCTATGTCAAAGCCAAAGTGAAGGGGGAGTGGGGTGCAAGAAACCCTCCAGCCAGAATCCCAGGGATGGAAAGCCTCAGGGTTTGAGAGTTTGGGTCCTGGCTGTAGTTTCTCTCCCTGGGACATCCATCTTGGGAGGTTTGGAAGCTGTTGGATCTTCACCATTCTGGTGGCCTGGCCACAGATGGCTCCATGGGTGAGGGCTTCCGGACTACTTTGTAGGCCGGGATGGCAAAACCTCCAGAATGATACTTCTGAAGGGGTCTTGGTCCAAAGAGGTTCTATTTCCCTGATGAGTCTCTATCCTTATCCCCACTTCCAGGATCCATGGTGCTAAGATTTGGGCCAGGGAAGGCTCTAGAGGAACCAAAGTGAGTCAGCCTTGGGCCTCTGCTTCAGGGAAGAGTGAGGGGTGCTGCTAGGGGTAGACTGGGTGGGTGCAGCTGCTTCCCTTCTCTTGTTATCGCTCCACTCTGCAGCTTTAGTTTGTGGCGTACTTGTGCCACGTGGAAGTACTTGGTCTCCTAGGAGGTGAGGCCCTTGTGAGATGTGTAGCCAGCATCTCTCAGCCCTGCCTGTCAATGAATACTGTCCTGGGCCTGTTCAGTTCTGCCACTGCCGCTGAGTTGCCTGCGGCCTACGGCCACAACCACAACCCAACCCTAGAGAGGCTCCGAGGACCCGCGTCTTCAGAGAGCTGCCCATACACCACCACCCAAACCACAGAGCATTGGCTCACACTTCAGTTTTTGCCTTAAGAAACTAGAAAAATAAGAGGAAATTTAACCAAATAAAAGTGGAAGAATTGAAATAATAAAGATTAAAGCAAAAAAAGTGAAATAAAAACAAACAAGAGAGAAAGATCAGTAAATCTAAAACTTAATTATATGAATAAGTCAATAAAAATTAGTTAAGCCACTAGGCCAGGCTAATCAAAGAAAATTCAAGAAAGCAAACAAAAAAAATTACCTGTATCAAGAGTGGCTACTTCATTACCCATTCTATTAGAAAATATTATGATTAATTTTAGGATACTAAATTTAACAAGGTACATAAAATATCAAATTTCACTGAAGAAGAGATAACTCAATAGCTCTATGAGCAAACATGACTTGGTAGCTTAAAATCTTCTCACAAAGAAAAGCCCAGTCCCAGATGGCTTCAGTAGGGGGTTCTTTTAAATATTTAAGGGAAGCCGGGCATGGTGGCACACGCTTGTAATCCCCGCACTTGGGAGGCGGAGACAGGAGGATCGTAGGTTCAAAGCCAGCCACGCTAGCTTGAGAGACCCTGTTTCAAAATATATATATTAAAAAAAATAGGTCTGGGAGTGTAGCCCAGAGGTAGAAGGGCTTCCAAGAACCCCAGTACCACCAAAAAATATATATTTAAGAGAAAGTAATACCAACAAATTCTTCCAGAAAATTGAAAAGGAAAAAATGCACTTCAACAAGAGAGATTACAGTAAAAGAAAACTACAAACTAGTATAGAATTTATGTGAATATACATACATTCTAAACAAAATTTTAACAAATTGGATCCAACAATATATAAGAAGTCTAATACATCATAACCAAGACGGATTTAGCTCAAGAATGCAAGACTGGTTAAATGTTGGGAAATTAATCAGTATACTTTGCCTTATTAACAAACTTTTTATAGCTCAGTAAAAGAGTACTTGCCTAGCATGTGCAAGGCCCTGGGTTCAGTGCCCAGTGTGTGCGCACACACACTGAAAAAAGAAAAATGATATGATTGTTTTAGTCCATGCATAAAAAATGCTGACAAAATTCAAGATCCAATCTCAATTAAACCGTCATCAAATGGGTAATAGAAGAGAACATCCTCAACTAGAAAAAGGTCCCCTATAAAACCCTACTGCTACTAACATCATAGTCTTCCCCTAAGACCTGGAACAAGACAAGGACGCCTGACCTCCAAACTTCTACTCTAGACAGTGTGATAGGGACAAGTAAGAGGTAAAAGGCATCCATACTGGAAAAAAAGAAGTTGTCATTGTAGATAATACTTCATATGATTATCCATATAGAAAGTCTGCTAGAATGTATAAAAGAAAAAGCTATTAGTATTAACTAATTTAGCAGTATATAAGATATATTATATATAAGATGTATATTATATATTATATATAAGATACTATATATCAATATTAAAATGAGCAATACTTCTATTTACTAACAAAGAACAATTGAACATTTACATTTTTTAATTTATTTATTTATTGGTGGTACTGGGGTTCCTGGAAGCCCTCTGACTTTGGGCTACACTCCCAGACCTATTTTATACTTTTTTAGGTGGAAACAGGGTCTCTTAAGCCAGCGCGGCTGGCTTCGAACCTGCGCGATCCTCCTCCTGTCTCCAGCTCCCAAGTGCAGGGATTATAAGCATCCACCACCACGCCCGGTGAACATTTACATTTTTTAAAATTATCATTTCTAAACCAGGTGTGGTGGAACACATTTGTAATGTCAACGCTTGGGAGGCTGAGACAGGAGGATAGCACAGGTTTGAAACCAGCCTCAGCTACTTAGTGAGGCTCTCAGCAATAAATAGGTCTGGGAGTATAGCCCGGAGGTAGAAAGCCCCTGGGTTCTATCCCCAGTACCACACACACAAAAAAAATTACTATTTCTAGTGCCAAACAAATGGAATGCCTGGGAATAAATCAGACAAAAGATGTTTAAACATGTATATGGAAAGCTACAAAAATAGCTCAGGAAAATTAAACAAGACCTAAACAAATGGGAATATAGCCCTTTTTCATGGGTTAAAGGATTAAAAATTGTTAAAACGGCAAATTTCCTCTATTCTATGGATTGAATAAAATCCCCGTCAAAATCACAACAGATTTTTGCTTTATTTTGCTTTAGAACTTCACAAGCTGACTTTAAACTTCATCTGGAAATGCAAAGGACCCAGACTAGCCAGAACAACTTTAGAAAAACAAAGTTGGAAGCCTGATATTACTGATTCCAAGACTTATTGTCAGGCTACCACAATCAAGAGAAAATAATATTTGCATAATGATAAATAGTTTAGCGGTATACAATAGAGTTCAGAAATAGACCCAAACGTGTATGAAAAACTGTGTTTTGATAAAGTTGCAAAGAAAACTCAGTAAAGAAAATATAGTCTTTTCAAAAACTGATGTGGAAAAAGTGGGTTTCCAATCAGCTAAAATACTGAACTTAGATTAAATCCTCATACTATACATAAAAATTAAATAAAATGAATCACAAAGCCGGGTGTGGTGGCGCATGCTTGTAATTCCAGCATTTGGGAGGCTGAGACCAGAGGATAATGGTTCACAGATAGCCTCAGCTACTTACAGAAGCCATTCACAACTCAGTGAGACCCTGTTTCAACAGTAAGGACTAAAAATAGGGCTGGGGGTGTAGCTCAGAGGTATAATGCCCCTGGGTTCCATCCCCAGTACCACACACAAATAAAAGAAAAAACAAAGGATCACGAACCTAAACACAAAACTATTACATTTTTAGAAGGAAAACTTTGTAATCTTGAGTTAGGCAAAGTTTTCTTAACCGTGCTACCAAAAATCTAGACCATAAAAGAAAAAGTGGATAAACTGCATTTCATCAAAGTTTAAAACTTCTGCTCCTTGGAAGACATTATTAAGAAGAAAAAATAACTACTAAGAGGCTGAGAAAAAATGTTCACAAATCTTATATCTGATAAAGAACTTATAGCTAGTAATAAATGAAGAACTCTTGCAGGCATGGTGGCATGCGCCTGCAATCCCAGTATTTGGGAGACTGAGACAGGAGGATTCCAGATTGAAGGACAGCAATGTAGCAAGACTCTCAGTAACCTGGCAAGACCCTATTTCAAAAACAATAGGGCTGGGGGGTGGCGGTATATCTCTGGGGTAGAATGCCTCTGGGTTAAATCTCCAGTACCACAAACACACATAAAAATATATTCATGGAAACAGTTTTCTTAAAATGGGCAAAAGATTTGAACAGACATTTCACCATAGAAGTTCCATAGAAGACAAATAAACACATGGAAAAATGCTCAAGACCATCAGTCATTAGGGAAATGCAAGTAAAAATCCCAGGACATGCCACCACACACTTACCAGAAAGGACAAAATGTAAGAGTGCTACCATACCACCTGTTGGCTAAGATGTCTAGAAGCTGGAGCTCTCTTACACTTCAGAGGGAGTGTAAACTGGCCCAGTCGTCTTGACAAAGCTCGCCAGTCTCTGAAGAAGTCAACCTTCCACGTGACCCAGCCATTTTAGACACTGGCGTTTACCCAAGAGAACTAAAAGCCCGTGTCCAGAGATGGACACACACATCTCCAGCACAGTTTTATTTGCGGCACCCACACTGAAGACAGTGCAAAAGTGCATGTATGTGCGGATGAATGGATCAAGCTCACCATACCCATACAATGCAATAATACTCAGCAATCAAAAAGCGATGAGCTCCTAATACAGATGGCATAGGCAGGTTGCAAAACAATTTTGCTGGTGAAAGGAATACAGTTTGATCCCATTTGTGTAAAATTCAAGAAAATGCCAAAATCGCAGTGGTGGAAAGCCAGTTAGCGGTGGCATTCGAGCTACAGGGTGGTATGGGGCCAGAGGTAGGATTTATAAGAAAGTGAAAGAAACTTTTGGGGGTGTTTATTCTCTTGACCGTATGGATCATTTCACAGATACGTGTGTTATTTACACATTTTAAAGCTGTGTAGTTCCATTATAGGTCAAGTATGCTTCAATAAATCTGATGCTTGGAAAAAAATTACTTTCTACAAATGAACAAAGCTCAGGTGGCAGCATGTGGTGCCAGGCAAAGACTAATAGACAAGATAGTCTGTCGCTGGCTGCACTGTGAAGGGGACGTGGTGTCTGTGAGGTCTTCCTCCCGCCCTGGAATTCTGGGGCATCTCCTGCTCACCCGGTTCTTGGGGTTCTCCATCCCATTCCTGGTAAGGGTCGTCCTGGCACAGTTTCCTTCTCTTATTCTTTTCCTTCTCAGGCAACCTCCTCCCGTCAGAGTGGATGGGAGATGATTTCCTAATTCACAGGAAATTAAGATAAACCAGCAACCAGTGAACATCGAAAGCAGGTCATCACATCCCCCACTCCAGCGCTGCCCCTCCCTCCATGATCCCTGAAGTTTAAAAGAGGTGATTGCTTTACCCAAAATCAACAAATGGTACTGAAGGAATCTTAGGCAACGTCAAGGAAGGCCTGTGGGCCACAGAGGATTCGCTGGCTTCAATCTTCTGCTTTTAATCAGTCTTTGTTTAAATAGTATTCCCTGCCAGGGAGCTATAACTGGAAGGTTGCTAGTCTGAGGCCAGCCTAGGCAACTGAACAAAACTCTGTCCCCAAATAAAATATTGTTTTAAAAGGCTGGGGTGTAGCTCAGAGACCGAGCACTTGCCTAGCATGCGTGAGGCCCGGAGTTTACAAGCAGCTATGCAATCAGTATGTGTGTATGCACATATATGTACACACATGCGCACATTAAAATAACCTGTACTCCCTTCCCATTGGTGACAGCAAACTTATATGGAATCTGTAAAAGAGGATTATTTATTTGAGGAAGTGGCCAGCTTTGGCCACTTTTATTCTTCATAAACACACATGACTTTTGTATTTTTGGTTCAAATGGGGACTGCAATCTATGAGGCCAAATACCAGAAGAAATGTTTCTACACACACACACACACACACACACACACACACACTTATGTTAGTGCCTTGTAATTACACATCCTGGTGAAACTCAGAGACACGCCCACACATGCAGACATCACTTGGTGTATTTCTGTCTTCTCTAGTTTTTATGAAGTAAAAATTCCAGAAACTTTGTCTCCTGAGGGTTGTTCCCAGGAGAATGCTAACTTAATTTCAGAGAGTGAACTAAGTCCTGGGTGTGAGTCCTAGAAAGTATCAAAGGTTTTTATAAGACACCCAAAATCTCAGAGGCCACAGGCCTAGAAAGAAGCAAAAGTCAAGCAGGGGGTGGTGGCGCACGCTTGTCATCCCAGTACTTGGAAGGCTGAGACAGGAGGATCTCAGATTTGAGGCCAACCTCAGCAACCTAGTGAGACTCTGTATAAAAATAAATAAGAGTGCTGGGGGTGTATCTTGGAGGAAGAATGCTCCTGGGTTCCATCTCCAGTACCACAAAAAAGAAAGGAAGGAAGGAAGGTTTGGACAGAGGCAGGGAAGGAAGGAAGGAAGGAAGGAAGGAAGGAAGGAAGGAAGGAAGGAAGGAAGGAAGGAAGGATAGGGAGAAAAGTCTCAAACACCAGTTTTGCCTCTGAGATTTAACAGTTAAAATGTATGTATCATAGGGCTGTTCTATGCCCATCCTTTGTTTAGCAGAGGGGACAAAGGTGAGAATAAGACCAGCACATCCCTGGCCCCATGAGTTTAATGTTTACAGAGAAGACATGAGCCCAACAAGAAGTTCCAGTGTGGTGACGAAGAGGTTGTTCTGCGCATGCGGGGCTAGAACACCTGCAGGGAGGGGGGTCGAAGAGCCCACCCTCCAGGAGATCATATTTGAGATCTAAAAGATGATGAAAGCCAGGTGTGGTGGCGCGCACCTGTAACCTCAGTACTTGGGAGTCCGAGACAGGAGTATCACAGGTGCGCGGACAGCTTCAGCTACTGAGAGAGGCCCTCCGCAATTTAGTGAGACCCTGTTTCAAAATAAAGAATAAAAAGTAGGGCCAGGGGTGTAGCTCTGAGGTAGAATGCCTTTGGGTTCAATCCCCAGTACTGAAAAAAAAAAGATGTTGAAAGGACCTGGGAAGTGAAATACTGCGACCAGATGTCATTTCAGATTGAGCATGCAGCTGCGGACTGGAACTCCCCAGGTCACGTTGGCCCAGGGTGCTTCTGAGCGGTCCTGAGCTCCACCGCCCTCCTCCCTCCTCTGCTGGCTCTGCAGGTGGTTTGACCTCCAAGTCCCTTTCCTTATCCACCAAAGAGAACAGTAATGGTCCCTCCTCCTCGCATGGCTGCTACAAGCATTGAATCTGTTAGGACATGCAACGGAGCTGGGATTGCGCTTGTCATCTAGAAAAGGCTGGAAAATAATTCCCATTTACATAGTTCTTGAGAATCTCAAACATAACATGTCTACGGCTGAGCTCTGATTCATCCTTGCCGATTCTTTTCCTCTTTTAGCTGTTTCCAGCACACACACACACACACACACACACACACACACACACACTCACCCCACATGCCATTTGTAGAGCCAGAACCCCAAACAACCACATCATTAGTGTTGAGGTGAACCACATCTTGGCCCCTCATAATCAGGAGAACAAAAGGAAAATCAAATGTCTTGAACTTCTAAGTAGGTACTAAGTAGAGGGGAGAGAAAAAATCACAAGTGACCAGAGGTAAAGATGAAGTTTCATGAAGATAAAATGGTTAGTTCATTAAGAAGACATAATAATCCTAAATTATTATGTACATCATAATAGAGTTTTAAAGTGCAGGAAGCAAATTTGACAGAACTAAAAAAAGAAGCAAATCCATAATAATCTTTGGAAATTTTAACACTCCTCCTTTAATGATAGATCAAGTAGCTTTTTTAAAAAAAAATCAGTAAAAATACAGAGGATATGAATACTGTCAACTAACTCAACCTAATTAACATTTAGTGAATGCAACACCAAAAATGTCAGGATATACTCTCAGATGCATATGGAACAGTCCTCAAAGTAGACTATGTGCTGTGCCAGAAAATAAATCTCAAAATTTGTAAAGCATTGTGATCATATAGAATTTATCTTCCAACTGCAATGAGTTAAACTAAGTATCATTGACAATCAAACATCTATATAAAAGCTACACATTTTATAAAATTAAATATGCTTTTTATAACCCATGAATCAAAGAAAAATCATAAACTAAAAAGTATTTTAAATTGAATGATACGGAAAGTACATAAAATTTGTGAAAAGCAACTGAAGCACTGCTTAAAGGAAATTCTGAGCTGACAGAAAATAAAAATAAAACTGAGGAAGACTGAAAATAATTATCTAGCCAGGCATGGTGGCACACACTTGTAATGCTAGTACTTAGGAGGCTGAGACAGGAGAATCACAGGTTCAAAGACAGCCTCAAGAACTTAGCGAGGACCTCTGTGACTTAGGAAGACCTTATTTATTTATTTATTTATTTATTTATTTATTTATTTTTGGTGTGGTATTGTGGATGGAACCCAGGGGCATTCTACCTCTGAGCTATACTCCCAGCCCTATATTTTATTCTTTATTTTGAGACAGGGTCTCACTGAGTTGCAAAGGGCCTCACTAAGTACCTGAGGCTGTCCTCAAACCACCATCCTCCTGTCTCAGCCTCCCAAGTGCTGGGATTACAAGCGTGCGCCACAACACCCAGCAAAATTAAAAAAAAAAAAAAAATTTAAAGCCTTGAGGGTAGAGCTCACTGGCAGAATGCCCGTGAGTTCAATCCCCAGTATCTCAGAAGGGAAGGAAGAAAAGAAGGGAGGGAGGGAGGGGAAAATAAAAAAGCTAGACAGAAGCCAGGGTGGTGGTGTCTCAGTGGATTTCTGATCAACTAAAATACTGAACTTAGATTAAATCCTCATACTTTATACATAAAAATTAAATAAAAATGGATCACAAAGCAGGACATGGTGGTGCACACTTGTAATCCCAGAATTTGGGAGGCTGAGACAGGAGGATCACGGTTTGCGGACAGCCTCAGCTAATACTTAGTGAGGCTTTTTGCAACTCAGTGAGACCCTGTTTCAAAATAAAATAATAAAAAATGGGGCTGGGAGCGTAGCTCGGAGGTAGAATGCCCCTGGGTTCCATCCCCAGTACTGAAAAAAAAAAAAAGCTAGATAAAGAACAAACTAAGCCCTAAATAGGTAACAGGAAGGAAATAATTAGGGCAAGAACACTATTAAATGGAAAAAAATTTAAAGACAAAATTTTTAATGTCAGAAATTGTCTTTTTGGAAAAGCTATAAAATTTATAAACACTAGCAATATTGATATAAAAAGAAAGAGAAAGAAAAAACACAATATCAGGAATAAAATATAATTATCACTGCTACAGATGCAAAAAAGATAATAAATGAATATTAGAAACAATTTTTATGCTAATAATAAAAACCTGTCAAGGAAACTGACTCAGTAACTAAAGGTAGCTAAATTGGTAAAGGCCTTTCCACAAAGAAATCTCCAGGGCCAGATGGATTCACTAATTAGTTGTATTAAACATCTAAGGAAGAAATAATGCCAACCCTACAAAAATGCTTTCAAAAAATAGAAAAAAAAATTTCCCAAATTGTTTTTTGAGAGCAGAAAAGCTATGATACCAAAACTGATGAAGATGTTTTCAAAAAGAGAAATTACAACCAATACCACTCATGAACATAAACTTAAAAATCATTAACAAAATATAAAATGAATTTACAAACATATAAAAATGGTAACCTGTCATGCATAGGTGGGTTTTAATCTGAGAATAGTTTGACCAAATTAAACAAATCAATTTTGGTTTTCTTTGTTTTCTTTTGTTTTTTGTTTTTTGTTTTTGTGGTACTGAGATGAAACCCAGGGGCATTCTACCTCAGAAACTATACCCCCAGCCATATTTTTTATTCTTTATTTTGAAACAGAGTATCACTGAGTTGCAAAGGGCCTCACTAAGTAGCTGAGGCTAGCCAAGAACCACAATCCTCCTGTCTCAGTCTCTCAGATCAATTTTGTTTTATTAAATTAACAAAATTTATTAATTTTGTTTTTTAAATTAAAAAGCATATAGCCATTTTGGCAGAAAAGAGTTTTGATGAAAATTCAACTTGCATTTATGGTAACAACTCTCAGCAAACTAGGGGAAATGGAAATATCAATAGCAATTATGATTGTAATGGTGACATGGTTATACCTAGGGCTACCAAACTATATATTTTAAATGGTCCAAATGGTAAAGTTTATGTTCCATATATTTTACCACAATTGTGTGTGTGTGTGTGTGTGTGTGTGTGTGTATGTGTGTGTGTGTGTGTAGGGAAGGGAAGGGAAGAGAAGGGAAGGGAAGGAAAGAGAAGAGAAGAGGAGACCAACCAAGGGCATTCTACCTCCAAGCTATAGTCCCAGTCCTATTTTTATTTTTTATTTTTATTTTTTAAAACAGGATCTTACTGGTTGCTGAGAGTCTCACTAAGTTCTTGAGGCTCTCTCTCCTCAAAACTGTGATCCTCCTGCCTCAACCTCCCAAGAACTAGGATAACAGGTGTGCACCACTACACCCTGCTTATAATTTTTAATACAGAGAAAAGATGAAAGAAACCTACAGCAAATTAATGTTTTATAATAAAATATCAAATGTGCTTTCCTTAAGATTCTGAAATAGGTATCTAGAGATATTGTTCAGTATAGAGTGCTTGTATAACATGCTTGAGGTCCCAGGTTCTGTCCCTAACATTGAAAAAAAAGTAGAAAAAAAGTATTCTGATATGTCCTGTCTTACTACTTTCTGTTCAACAATAAACCAGAAGTCTTTGCCAGGACAATAAAACAACAAGGCAAATAAAAATAATTCATCTCTTGGGACTAAAAGAAAGATCTCAAAGAGACATTCACTCGCATTTATAAGATCTTTATTCACAACAATTAAAAGATAGAAGCAACTTAATTGTCCAAAGATAGATAAACAAAATGTAGCATATACCACAATGAAATATTATTCAGCTTTCCAAAATAAGAAAATTCTGACACATGCTATAACATGAGTTACTCTTGAGGGCATAATATTAAACAAAATAAGATAGTCACAAAAAGACAAAATATTTTAAGATTTCATTCATAGAAAGGTATTTAGAATAGTCAAATTTACAGACAGAAAGTAGAATAATGGTTGTCAGAGGCTGAAGTTTGGAGTTTGGAATAAAGAATTGTTTAAGAGAGTTTCAGTTCTGAAAATGAAAAAGTTCTAGAGACTGATTGCACAATAATAAAAATTCCAGCAAGTAAACCAAGGATTTGAAGTGCAGAAAATGGCGGCAGAGATCCAACATCTTAAGCAACCAGCACCATGCTTCAGGGATGGAAGAAAAGATCCAAAAGCCTGTGCACTCACCAGAAGCTGGCACCTGCAGCAGTATGCTGTGCCCTCCAGGACCTGGCCCACAGGAGAATAAGGTAATTGCGCTCCTCAGTGGATGACCGCACAGAGCAGCTGCAGGGATCCCAGAAGGCTAAGATCTGGCAATCCACCCCTGAGAAGCCAGATTATACTGTACAGACACAGGAAAGGTCCATAGTGCCCAGGTCACAGTACCCACAACAGGGCTACAGGGGGTCACTCCGAGATTACACTGGATACTCTCCCCAGTGTGGGTAGGGAGGTGCAGTCCCAGAGCTCCTGGAAAGCACAGAGCTGAGGGTCTGAAAGTTCAGAACCCAGGCCCAAAAAGCACAGAACGCTGCGCCTACACGGAACTAATTTACAGTGACAACCACTGCCTTGACACCTTAGCACAAAGCTGTCAGAGGTGAGAGAGGAGCTCAAACACTCATAAAGTGGGCCCAAAAGCTGACAATAGGTTATAGAGCAAATGAGAGATATTGGAACATACTCCAGAATCTACTACAGTGAATTGACATTTTAAGGGGCCTGTATATGTTAATTAGTAGTACTGCTTTTGGGGAGAATTTTGTCTTTGATTTATTCTTACAACTGTTAGTTTTTGTTACTTGCTTTGTTATTATATGCACATTTGTTTGATCCCTCCTCCATTCCTTTTACAAGCTTCCTCCCTCTATCCTATCTTTTCTCCCCTCAAAACTTTTTCCCTTACTGTATCTCCTTGTTTTATATGCAAGTTATTTCATATCTCCATATCTAAATACTCTATACTGCCCGGCATGGTGGCGCACACTTGTAATCCCCATGCTTGGGAGGCAGAGACAAGAGGATCACACAGGTTTGAAGCCATCTGGCTTAAGAGACCCTGTTTCACAATAAAAATATATATATAATAGGTCTGGGAGTGTAGCCCAGAAGTAGAACAGCTTCCAGGAACCCCAGTACCACCAAATAAATAAATAAATAAATAAATAAATAAATACTCTATACTAACTACAAGAACCCTAATATAGTACCATCTCTCATTCTCAACCAAAAAGTACCTTATTAAACTTTAATTTTTACTCAACTTAATCATATCCTCTACTTTACCCTACTCATGTACCCATCACCTCAGCTCCTCCCCCCTCATCTAACCCTCACCATTGAAAAACAACACTACTTACATGTGCATGACCATGCTGATACCTCTAAATCCCTTCTGCTAAGATTGGATAAGACAGGTTATCCATAGACTTCCAAATAAAAAGAAAGAAAATGCCAAAACAACAGAAGTACAAACCCAAGAATTTTGAAAATATGAGAACAAAGAGCAGTGAAAAAAATAAGAGAAATCATGAATATGACCTTCAAGAAAAGCAAGAAGGAGAATTCTGAATCCTGATCTTCAATATGATGAAAGGCCTCACAGTAAGTGTAAAGAAAATGAAAGAGGAAATTGAGGTGTTAAGAAAGAATCAGAAAGAGGCTTGGAATGAAACTCAATAAATGAAATGAAGACAGCAACAGAAAGAAATTCTGGAAGATTAAATGAAATGTAAAACATTCATTTAATCTTCTAACATCATTGTTAGAAGATAATTCATTCAAAATTGAAAGTAAAATCGACAGTATACAGAAAACATTACAACAACAAAACCTAAATATACAATGACTGTGGAACAATATGAAACATCCTAATTTACAGATAAAAGGCACTGAAGGAGGGATAGAGATACAGACCACCGGTACCCATAATCTCTTTTGAGAAATAATTTCAGAGAATTTTCCAAATATGGAAAAAGACTTGGACATCCAGGTACAAGAGACATAGAGAACACCTTTAAGACAAGATCAAAGAAGGACCTCCCCATGCCATGTAATAGTCAAAATGACTAACATAGAGGCTAAGGAAAAATCTTAAAAGCAGTGAGAACAAAACAACGAGTGACATTCAGGAGCAAAACAATTAAAATCACTCCAGACTTTACAACCCAAGTCATGAATGCCAGGAGAGACTGGTATGAAGTAATCCAGATCCTGGAATGCCAAGACATCCTGCTGCCTCGGCATCTATGTGTTGAAGACCCCACTCCACATAGGTAATCTGGCAAGAACGCCCCGAGAAAGAGGTATCGTCTCTGGCAAAAAAATATCCCCCACTTTTAGATATCCTTCATAACTTTTATTCTCTTGGTATTCTTTTAACTTTCTACACGAATTGCTCCAGTGATGTGAAATTAGGACTATAATTAGAAACTGAGTCCGTGGAAATAAACGTCCTTGGCTTTGTTCAATAATAATAAAAACTGGCCAGAATTCAGATGCTGTGATAAGCATTCCAGCTGCAGCAATTACAAAGGGTCTCTGACCCTCACTATCACTAACTTAGGTTAAGCTATTAACTCAGGTAAGGTAGTTCAGTTTAAGGAAACTTTGTTTACCCTTAAGATCCTGCCTAGAGACAGAAGAGATAAAAACCTTGTGTGTGACCTTAAAGCAATTTAGTTGATAAACAACTTAGTTGCCCAAATACAATAGACTCAAGGAGAAAGATTGGTGACTTTTACGCCCAGTGTAAATATTCCTGAAGACAGAGAGGCTGATCGCATGGTTAATGAATATGACAAAATAAAGGACAGACGTTCTAAATATATATGTATGAAGGAAAGGAAATACCGTAAGAGTAAGAAAAGCATTTTTGCATGAAGAAGAGCTTATCATAAGAAAGTCCCAACTGGGAAAGAAAGGAATTAGAAAGTTAGAAGCAAGTTGCAGAGGGTTTGTGACAGAGAAATGGGTTATTAAAGATGGTTAGACTTTTAATAGGCTTATTGTCTAAAGAAGAGTGTTCAGCAGTTAAGAAAATATATCTGACAATTAAAACCAAGAACTTTGTGGTGTTGTTTGTGGTATTTTGTCTGCAAAACTGTGTTGTGAGTTTGCTTAAGCTTTCAGATTTAGGAGATAAAATGCCAACACCTGGAGAAACTTTATCACATCCACCTGAATCACCACGTCTCCCCACACTTGCTATATGAACTGAGCCCAAAAGATGGAAAGTTCCAAGAAAGCCAAAGAAGATTCCCCGAGAAACCCCCAAGCCTTGGCCATGCTTGTTTATTTTGGGAAGTGGCCCCCTGGGACTGCTTATCTGCAAAGACCTTGGAAAAGAATCAGGAGTCAGAAGTCAATCTCTCTCGAAGATCAACAGCCAGCTGAAGGACTAGTTTTATTACCTTTGTTTACATGTCATTCATTATTACTTCACAATGATTACACCCACCTCCCTCTCCTCTTACTATTAACTTTACTGGTGAAAGGTATAAATTTCTTGGAGTTTTTGTAATAAAGTGTCATTGGTTCAAGAAGCCTTTGTCCACCTCAGATTTCTTTCCCAAGCGTCGTACCCAAAAACTTAGGGAATTCATAGAGGGAAAGGAATCGCTGCAGATAGTTTCTGCAGGACATCACCTGCCTTTTGCCCCATCTTTCTGAGGATTTGACCGGGAGCTGACAATAACGACCCAACTGAGATTAGTCGGCAACACTGGAAGAAAACAACTTCCAACCAAAACTGCTATTTCAAGCAAGGTTATTATTCAAAATTGATGGAGAAATAAAACTGTTTTAAGATAAGCAGAATCTCAAAAAATTCATGAATACTAAGCCAATGCTAGAGAAAATATTTCTTCATAAAGAAGAAAAAAAAAGAAGCAAATTTCAGAATCAGAGAAGAGATTAATTTAACCAGTTGGGCAACTAAGCAAAGAAGAAATAAGATTATATCATACAGAATATAGAACACAAAATAAATGATAGGAAACAAAAATCATAATAATAATCCCAATAATAACACTGAATGTCAAAGGTCTTTTTTTTCTTTTGGTGGTACTAGAGTTCCTGGAGACCCTTCTACCTCCTGGCTACACTCCCAGACCTAATATATATATATATATATATATATATATATATATATATATATATATATATATATGTATGTATATATATATATATTTTTTTTTTTTAAACAGGCTCTCTTAAGCCAGCAGGCTGGCTTCAAACCTGAATGATCCTCCTGTCTCTGCCTCCCAAGCACGGGGATTACAAGCATGTGCCACCATGCCCGGCATCAAAGGTCTTAAAAGACATAGACTGGCAATGTGGATTTTTTTTAATGTTTAAAAAACATAATCCAAATATATGCTGCTTGTGAGAATCTCACCTTACAGCCAAAGATATTCATAGACTAAAAGTGAAAGGATGGAAAAATATATATCATGCTAATGGAGACCAAAAACAAGCAGGGGTAGCAATGCTGGTATCCAATAAAATAGACTAAGCTAAAATACATCAGAAAGACAAAGCAGGGCACTTCCTATTATTAAAAGAAACAATTCAGCAATAAGATATAAGGATAGTAAATGTTTATTCCCCAAATGTGGGTGCACCCACATTTGTAAAAGAAACTCTTCAGGACATCAGATCTCAAATAGACCAAAATACAATAATACTAGGAGACTTCAACACACCACTCATGCTACTATATCAATCTTCAAGACAAATATCAGTAAAGACTCTTTAACACTAAAGAAAACTACAAACCAAATGGACCTAAAAGACATATACAGAATATTTCAATGAGGAACAGCAGAATATACATTCTTCTCAGCAGCTCATGGAACCTTCTCCAAAATAGATCACATCCTGGGCCACATAGCACGCACCAGCAAATTTAAAAGATGTAATATAATGTCCTGCATCTTTTCAGATCACAATAGAATGAAAGTAGAAATCAACAACAGAAAGACTAGAAGAAACTATGTAAATACTTGGAGAATGAATGATATAATATTGAATGAATAATGGGTAAGATCAGAAATAAGGGAAAAAAATAAATGCCTGGAATTAAATGAAAATAGAGACACAACATATCAAAATCTATGGGACAATTTGAAGGCAGTGTTAAAAGGAAAGTTCATAGCATTGAGTGCCCACATAAGAAAAACAGAGAGTTGTCAAGTAAACAACTTAATGACACATCTCAAGAACCTAGAAAAACAGCAATAGTCTAATCCCAAAACCAGCAGAAGTCAGGAAATAATTAAAATCAGAGCAGAAATAAATGAAATAGAGAATAAAAAACAATACAAAGGATCAACAAAACAAAAATCTGGTTCTTTGAAAAGAGTAACAAGATTGGCAAACCCCTGGTCAACCTAACCAAAAGAAAGAAAGAATCAACTCAAACCATTAAAATCAGAAATGAAAAAGGAGACATCACCACAGATAGTAGGGAAATTCAAAGGATTGTAAGAAACTATTTTAAAAATTTATACTCCAATAGACTGGAAAATATGGAAGAATTGATAGATTTCTAAGCACATATAACCTACCTAAATCGAACCAAGAAGACACAGCAAGCCTACACCAAGCAATAGCAACCAAACAAATAGAAACAACATTAAAATTCTGCCATCATTAGAAAAGCCCAGGCCCAAATGGGTCTCCAGCTGAATTCTACAAAACTTTCAGAGAAGACCTAATCCAAATACTTCACAACTTGTTCTGAGAAATTGAAAAAGATGGAATTCTCTCAAACTCCTTCTACATGGCCAGTATTACATTAATGCCAAAACCAAATAATGATACCTCAGGAAAAGAAAATTATAGCTCAATATCTTTGATGAACATAGATGCAAAAATTCTAAAGAAAATACTAGCTATACATATTCAAAACCACATTAAGAGAATTGAACACCATGACCAAGTTGGTTTCATCCCAGGAAAGCAAGGCTGGTTCAACATATACAAACCAATACATGTTATTCACCACATAAATAGAACTGAGAACAAAAACCACATGATCATATCAATATATGTTGAAAAAGCATTTGAAAAAATCCAACACTCATTCATGTTAAAAAAAACACTGCAAATAATTAGAATTGAAGGAATGTATTTCAATATCAGTACGGCAATATACAATAAACCCAAAGCTAACATATTGAATGGGGAAAAACTGCAAGAATTCCCCCTAAAATCAGGAACAAGACAGGGACGTCCACTATCACCACTCATGTTAAATATAGTCCTCAAGACTCTTGCCATAACAATAAGAAAAGAGAAGGATGTCAAAGGAATTCAAATAGGAAAAGAAGAATTAAAATTACCCTATATCTAGAAGACCCAAAAAACTCATCTGAAAGACTATTGGACCTGATTAACCAAAGTCAAAATCAACCTAAAAAAAATCAATTGCTTTTCTGTAAGCCAACAATGAATCCATGAAGAAAGAAATAGAGAAAATAATTTCATTCACAGTAACCTCAAAACCAATAAAATACTTAGGAATAAACCTAACCAAAGACATAAAAGACTTCTACAATGAAAACTATAAAACATTAAAGAAAGAAATTGAAGAAGACCTTGGAAGATGGAAATATCTCCCTTGCTCATGGGTGGGCAGAATAAATAAACAGGCACACAGACCAATGGAATAGAGTAGAATATACAAAAATGAACCCACATACTTATAGTCAATTGACCTTTGACAAAGGGGCCAAATTCATACACTGGAGAAAAGCAGCCTTTTCAACAAATGGTGCTGGGAGAACTGGTTATTTATTCATAGGAAGATGGAATTAAATCCTTATTTCTCACTGTGGACAGGAATCAACTCAAGATGGATCAAAGACCTGGAAATCAGACCAGAGACTTTGAAGCTATTAGAGGAAGGCATAGGTTCAACACTCTAACATATTAGGCACAAGTAGTAACTTCCTCAACAAGACCTCCAAAGCATAGAAAATTAAAATAAGAATTAACAAGTGGGATGGCATCAAACTAAAAAGTTTCTGCTCATCAAAGGACACTATCAATAACCTAAAGAGAAGATCTTTACCAGCTACCATTCTGATAGAGGGCTAATACCCAGAATATACAGAGAGTTCTAAAGACTCTACACTAGCAAAACAAACAACCCAATCAAGAAATGGGCAACTGAATTGAATAGACACTTCACAAAAGAAGAGATACAAATTCCCAATAGATACATGAAAAAATGTTCAACAGAGGACTTCCGGGAAGATGGCGACCGAGAAAAGCGGGGCTTAAGAGTCCCGCTAACAACCAATCTCCATTACCACAAAAAGAGCGCCTTTCATAGCCAGAAAACACCATCACCAGAAAAACAAAAAAACCACCAGGCTCCAGAGAGAAAGCGGACTGAGAACAGAGCTCAGGGCCACAGAGGAGACACACGCGCCCGAGGACGCGGCAGCAGCGCCATACTGCCGGCGGCAGCGGCGAACTCAGCGGACGGCTACAGCAAGCCGAGGTGAGCCAATGCGGAACAGCCAGGCGGGATCTTTCGGCGCAGACAGCATTTAAAGCTCCCAGTGGCCGAGCTCAGCACACGCTGCAGGGATTCAGAGTGGAAATCAAAACCAGAGAAGAAAAAATACGCCAGCCTCATGGCCGAGGGCGTGGCAGAGGCGCCATATTGCCACCGGCGGAAGCAGCAGCAGTGAATTCACCGAGTCCAGTACAGCTACATCTGCGTACTCAAGAACAGTGAGTCAAATTGCGGGCCACAGAGGAGAAATCCCAGTATTGTGCCTCCTGGGACTTGACCCAGTGAGGGAGTGGTGGTGGCAGAGATATCACACCATAGGAGAGCGTGCAACCTGGCACCCCCCATAGTTTAAAGCAGCCTCTATCGACTCCCTGGGTCGGAGACTCTGTGATACAACCCAGTAAAGGAGTAGTAGGGTCTGAGATAATACAGACTCGAGATCCAGAGCACCTTAAGTGAAGCCATAGTGACCCAAGGGAAGAACCCAGAGAAGGCACAAACCTCCGAAATCATGGGAAAGAGGAATAACACTGAAGTAATGAATGTGCACAACCCCACAACATCAGAACCTGACAAAACAGAAAATCAGAGATTTCTAGAAGATCAAATCAGGAAAATAACTGTAGAAATAATAGAGGTGCTTCGAAAAGAACTCAGAGAGAGCCAAAAAGAGATAAAGGATGCAATTAATGAAGTAAAGGCCTCAATTCAAAGCACAAACAACCGATTAGACCACATGGAGAACAGAATCTCGCTCTTAGAAGATGAGCAATCCAAAAATGAATGCATAGTTTCTAATCTAGAAAAAGATATCCAACAGCAGGAATCTGACATTGAAGAAATATGGGCCCATCTTAAGAGAGCTAACCTAAGAATAATTGGAATAGAGGAGGGAAAAGAAAGTGATACCAAAGGGATCAACAATCTCTTCAAGGAAGTAATAGCAGAAAATTTTCCAAATATAGAGCAAGAGGTTGATACACAGATCCAGGAAACTTATAGAACTCCCTTTAGACAGGATCGGAGAAGAGGATCCCCATGCCACATAATTGTCAAAATGACCAATGTGGAAGCCAAGCAGAGAATCTTAAAGGCAACAAAAACAAAGGGCCAAGTGACATTCAGAGGCAAACCAATTAGAATCACTCCAGACTTCCCAAACCAAGTCATGAGAGCCAGAAGGGCTTGGAGTAACATATTCCAAACTCTGAAAGAAAACAACTTCCAGTCAAAAATTTCCTATCCAGCAAAACTTTCTATCAAATTAGATGGAGAAATAAGAAGCTTCCATGACAAACAGAAACTGAAGGAATTTATGTCTTCAAAACCAGCGCTAGAGAAAATACTCAAAGAGATTAACTACAAAGAAGAAATAGGTAACACTCACCAGAACCAGAGAAACAAGAGTTTCCATCCAACAGACAACTAAGATTGGTTATCTGTGGAGATTCATTATTTATGTTAGTCTTTTACCTATCTCTAAATTGTATTGTTTGCCTTTATTGTTGTTAATTTTTAGGATTTCTAGTTGGAATATTAATATACCTTCAGATATAGCATTTGGAAATATTTTATCCAATTCTATTAGTAACTTTTAACTCTGTTTACATTGTCTTTGGATATACAATATTTTCTTTTATTTTTTAGGGAGTTTGTATATTCTTCTGTTGCCTGTGCCATTGAAATCATATCCAAGAAATCACTGCCAATTTCAATGTTGTGAGGTTTTATGACCCAGATTTTCTTCTAAAAGTTTATAGTATTAAGATTTATATTTAGGTCTTTTATCTATTTTGAGTTAATACTTGTATGTGGGATTAGGTAAGGGTCCAATTTTATTCTTTTCCATGTAATTATTATTTTTCAACAATATTTAGTTAAAAGATTATTATTTCCACCACCAAATCTTCGTGGAAACCTTGTCAAAAATAACTTGACAATATAGGGAAGAAGTTAGCTCTAGCCTTGTATTTAACTCCAATGGTCTATATATCTGCCTTTAGAACAGTACTACACTGTTTCAATTATTGTAGCTTTATATGGTTTGAAATCAGAAAATATACATCTTCTAGATTTGTTTTTGCTTCGAGATTGTTTTGGGTATCTAGAGTCCATATTCCATATCAGGATAGATTTTTTTCTGAAAAATAAATATATGATAGTTTCACCTAAAAAAAAGAAAAAAATATTCTCTGGTAAGAAAGAAAGCAAAAAGAAATATTGAAATGTTATCTTTAAGTCATCAAAAGCTTGGTATCAGACAAATGAAACAGTTATGTGAGATTATCATTTTTAATTTTGGATAAATTGCTATAATACTAGATGTCAACCACTAAGCCAAGCATGGGAGGGAGGGATGGGGAGAGAATGGGGTGGGGATCGGGTGGGGGCTGACTGGGCGATGTGTGCATGTATGTCTACAAAAGTTTGTATCCCACTATGATGTATGAATACAGTGCACCAATAAAATAAAATTTAAAAAAAAATAAATTAATTAATTAAATACTAAAAAAAAAAAAAAAATGTTCAACATCATTAGCCTTCAGGGAGATGCAAATCAAACTATACTGAGATTCCATCTAACCCCAAGCATAAATAATTCAAATAACAACATATGATGGTGAGCTTGTGAGGAAATAATAACTCTTTTACATTGTTGGTGGAAGTGCAAACTAATTCAGCTGCTATGGAGATCAGTGTGGAGATTTCTCAGAAAACTGGGAATAGATCCACCATATGATCTGGCTACACCACTTCTGGGTATCTTTCCAAAGGGGTTGGAATTAGAGAATCACAGTAACATATGCATACCCATGTTCATAGTAGCACAATTCACAATAGCTAAAATATAGAACCAACCTAGGTCTCCATCAACAGATGAATGGATTGCAAAATTATGGGAAATACCCACAATGGAATTCTACTCAGCAGTAAAGAAGTACAAAATCATGTCATTCACAAGAAGATGGAAAGACCTGGAGAACATTATGTTAATTGAGATTAGCCAAGCACAGAAAGAGAAGGGACATATGTTTTCTCTAATATGCCCAAACTAGGGAGTATTAGGGATACCAGAGGGACTCCAGATAATGGAGAGGAAACCTCAGCAAAGCCAGATAGGAGGGGTGGGGAAGGAAAAAGGCTGAGGTTAATTAATGGAAAAGCTTCATTTGAATATGTGTATATATGTGAATATAACATAGCTAACCTAGACATTCAGTATTGGGAGGGAGGGAAACGGGGGAAGCGGGGGCTGGGGAGGGCACCAAGTACTGTGTGAATATACACCATTGTCAACATGATCCACATCATGATGTGAGACTATAGTGCACCAATAAAATAAAATTAAAAAATTAAATATAATACAATAAAATCACCATTAGCTACCACTAACCACATGCCCATTACAATGGATAAACTAGAAAAGACTGATGATAACAGTGTTGACAAAAATGAGAAGCAACTAGAGCCTCTTGCATTTCAGGTGGGCTTCAAAATGTTATAACCACTTTGGAAAATAGTTTGTCATTCCTTCTATAGTTAAATACACGCCTTCGTCATGGTCCAGCAATTCTTATTCTAGATATCTGCTCAAGGGAAAGAAGAGCATTTGACAAAAGCTTTTAATAAGAATTTTTACAGCAACCTCATTCATAACCGCTGATAATGAAACAATTTAAATAGCCATAAATAGGTGAATGGATACACAAATCATGATGTGTTTATAAATGAAATGCTGCAACTTAGTGAGACCCTGTTTCAAAATAAAATAGAGTTAGGAATGTAGCTCAGAAGTAGAATGTCCCTGGGTTCAAACCCCAGTACCACATACACAAAAAAAATTTTTTTTGCTTAAAAGATAAATAATTGCAAAAAATTAAAAAGTAAGAAAATGAAACAAAAATAAAACTACATGCTGATTACAAAAGATACATCTAAAACAGAATTTGGGGGAGGGTGTGCTGGGCATAGAACCCAAGGGCATTCTACTGCTGAGTAACATCCCCAACCCTTTTCTAGTTCTTATTTTTGAAACAGGGCCTCACTAAACTGCTAAGGTTGGTATTGAACCTACACTCCTGTCTCAGCCTCCAAAGTATTGGGATTACAGGTATGCACCACCATGCCTGGCTAAAACATAGAAATTTAAGAAGGATAAAAGTGAAAACCTGGGAAGCTATATTAGACAAATTCTATTTATGCTGTTGGGTACCCTGCCTGCTCCCACCATATGCTCTTTATAAAGCTAGGTCAAATACCTGCCGACGACTCACAACCCCTTTACCTTTGGCCAAACACCAACTTCTTTGGTTGCCAGCTAACCCTCATTCTTCCAGGTTCCATCTACTCTAGTGCAATTCGTGTTCCAGAACATTCCCATGAGATGATGCCAAAGTTATTTGCTCAGAAGCCTCTTCCTCCCCTGTCCTTTCCTGTTTCTCTTGCTTGCTCTCTGAGAGAGAGAGAGAGAGAGAGAGAGAGAGAGAGAGAGAGAGAGAGAGAGAGAGAGAGAGAGAGAGAGAGCCTTCTAGACATCTTCTGTATCAGAATCCTTGCCTCTGCTTTCCGAGAACCCAATCCAAGACAAACTCTAACATCCTATTAATAGACTTTTAGGCAAAAGTGCTTACTTCTTATAAAGAGGGACACTCCTTAATCTTTTTTAAAAGGTTCAATATACCAGGAAGCTCTAAAAATATTAAAATTGTATGCATCCAATAATATAGCCTCAAAATATTTAAGGAAAATATTAACAGGACTATAAGGAGAAATGTATCAACCTCCTCTCTCAATAATTGATAAAACAAGCAGAACAAGAAAAATCAATAGGGTTATAGAAGATTAAAACAACATATCTTAGTTGGTCACTTGGCTTCTGTTCTTGCTTCACTCTGGGCATTCTGAACACTTCTTTGTCTCAAACAGGCTTCAGTCCTACAAAGCACATTTCACATCTTTCTCAGCTAACTTCAGTTTATAACCTGCCAGTAGGAGGCACTGGCCAGAGATTATAAAGCAGAAGGAAGACAGAAGTCCTTTTCCTCCCCATGCTCCTCTTTCTAATGGCACATTCAGCAATAGCACCATAGTCCTGAGATTCCTGTTTCCTGCTGACAAGATGAGGTTCCAAGAAAGTAGAGGTGTTTGTCTTCTGGCTACCTCCATGGATGGCTCTCACGGGTCTGGCCCAGGAACAACAGTGGATGTACCAAAAGCCCTGGTGCATCCTTGGTTCTTCTGAGCTCTGGAGCAGCAGTGACAGGTGGGCGTCTTCAGGTGGCTAAGCTCCCACAGTATCCGTCAGTTCACAGGATCCTGGTTTTATGCCCGACAGCAATAGTAGTTCTTATAGCAGCAGAACAAGAGATAGTGCCCTGAGCTGTGCAGCGATCCTGGGATCTGAATAAAGCCATGTTAGTGTTTCTTCTGGAAAAGGTAATACTAATTGCTTTCTGAGATTACTCATCTCTTTCTTTTTACTTTTTTTAGCCCTTGTAATACATTTATAACAAATCTCCTATATTAAATCCCCTCCATTTAAAATACCTTGGGTGGTTTTCTTTTCTCTGGAGCTGTGTCCACATCTGGACTTGTGTCCCCATCTTTTTGGTTTGGGCTACCTTGAGTAGTCCAAGCTAGTGAGTGATGAGATAGAGAGAGTGCTCATCATCAATTTTCTGGTACTTTCAATTCTGGTCTTCTTCCCCAATAGGCCTGCTGTCATTTAGTTTTCAGAGTCCTAATACATCACTTTCAAGTATTCTGTCCAGGTTTCGTAGCTGGTAAGACAGGGTATAGTGTGTTGCCTTCTTACTTGGAACTGGAACACTGGCTCCTTTCGATTTGCTCCTCCCCATCCTCAATGGCCCAAAGTAATTTCAACATTCCAGCTTTTATGTCAACATTTTGTCCTGATTCAAGGAAAAGAGATAAGTAAAGCATCCCTTTCATTTATGGATACTTCCTAGAAATCTCACATAGCTTTTCCTCTTCCATCCAATCAGACAGAATTTATCCAAAAGGCCTCAAGAAACTACAGAGGAGCTTCATTCTAGCTAATCATTGCTCCATTAAGGAATGGTGGGTTATCTGGGCATGGTGGCACATGCCTGTAATCCTAGTACTTGGGAGGCTGAGACAGGAGGATCACAGGTTTGAGGCCAGCCTCACCAACTCAGCAGCCCTTCACAACTTAGCAAGACCCTGTTTAAAAGTAAAAAAAACAAAATTGGTCTGGGGGTATAACTTGGAGGCATAGTGCTCCTGGGCTCAAGCTCTGGTACAAAGAGAGAAAGAGAGGAGAGAGAGAGGAGAGAGAGAGAGAGAGAGGGAGGGAGGGAGGGAGGGAGGGAGAGAGAGAGAGAGAGAGAGAGAGAGAGAGAGAGAGAGAGAGAGACGGAGAGAAGGAAGGAGGAAGGAGGAGGAGGAGGAGGAGGAGGAGGAGGAGGAGGAGGAGGAAAGAGGGAAGGGCTTATTAACAATGAATAAAGAAATTAATATGTGGGGGAATAAGTAGCATCCTCTGTCATAAATTTTAGGTTTCTGCTCCTTTGAGTTTCTCTTGATCTAATTCTCAGCTCTTAAAAATATCCAAACTTCTGGCGATATGGCTCAGTGGTAGAGAAGTTGCTTAACATGTGCGAGGTCCTGGGCTTGGTCCCCAACACTACAAAACAACAACAACTAAAAACCCACAGCTCGTCTGGAACTGAAGGTGGCCAGTCTCAATATGTTCCAGAAGGTCAAGGAATGTTGGAGAATGTCCAGGCTGCTCTGGATATTTCTCTCGTGCCCTGCTGTACCCTGCGAGGGACTCCAGGCAGCTGAGACTTGTGGATTAGACGGGAGTACCTTGGCAGCCCTGCCACCCGTCCCCTGCAGCAGTCTGGATTCCACCTGCATCTGATAAGAAGAGCAAGCCACCCTTCAACTACTCTCCTGCCCTGATGTCTCCCTGAAGCCTCCCGCTCTGGCTCTCCACCTTCCAGGCCACTCGGCCTTGGGTTCCAGGCCAGCCTTTGGATGTTCTGCTGGCTCTGAGGAGACTTGGAAGAACCTGGTAGTCACTCTGACTTTTGTCCCCAACAAATAAGAGGCCAAGAAGAAGATAGGAAAAATAGATTATAACAGGAGAATAATTTAAAACCAAAGGGGAAAAATAAGAGAAAGACTAACCTACTGATTTAGAGAGACATTGCCCTTAAAAGATCTGTATTTTCACTTCTCAAGTTCACTTATTCACTGGGACTGTGTGTGTGTGTGTGTGTGTGTGTGTGTGTGTGTGTGTGTGTGTGTGTGTGTATGCATGCACGAATGCATGTGCACATTTCTCTCCCCTTCCCTTGCTTTTTAAAATTTTTTTCCCTCTCCACTGTACATTCACTCCTTCAGGAAAATCGGAAATGACTCAATATGTAGGCAGCTTAATGTGCCCATTCGTTGTTAGAAATGTGATCTCCTTAAGTGAGGCCCTGAGTTATTCTGGCCCTCTTCAAGCCATCTTGTAGACTGTTGCCAGCCTGTGCCCAGCTAGTCGTCTGGAACAAGCCTATCCTCACGCTCTCCTCCTCCCCTTCCTATAATCTGTAGCTTGGTTTTGTATGTGTCATGTTATTTGTGCCGACCCCTCCCTGCCTCGGCTGGAATCTGGCTGAGAGAAGGGAGCTTGCGGGTCCTCACTCAAAGAGGAGCTGACTGCACCCGAGAGGGCAAAGCTCCCCACAGACATCTCTGCCGAGGAAGGAGAGCTATGTCCCCCGAGCAGACAGACCTGGCCCAAGGGCCCAACCTAGACCTCGTGAAAGTCCATTTTGGAAATCCCTGGAGCACCATTTCTCAGCCTTGGCTGTGCTGCAAGTCAGACTGGTATAATTGATATTTTAGAAACTTAAAGGGTGGGATTCAGGTATTAGTGATTTTTTGCAGGGGAGGTACTGGGGTTCCTGGAAGCCTTTCTACCTCCGGGCTACACTCCCAGAACTATTTTATACTTTTTATTTGGAAACAGTGTCTCTTAAGCCAGCGGGGCTGGCTTCGAACCAGCGCGATCCTCCGGTCTCCTCCTCCCAAGCTCAGGGATTACAAGTGTGCGCCACCACGCCCGGCATTAGTGATTTTTAAATTCCCAGGCAGCAGTGGTAGAGTGGGCAATATTTAATAATCAACCCTCAAATAGAAAAAAAAATCTGTATGCTCACATATACATAAGTTTATCTGTTTATTTATTTATTTATTGTGGTACTAGGGACTAAATCTAGGGGCACTCTACCACTGAGCTATACCCCTGGCCCTATAATGTATGTATGTATGTATGTATGTGTGTGTGTATTATGTATGTATTATGTATGTATTACATATGTATGTATTTACTTATTTTATTTTTGGTGCTAGAAATTGAATCCAGGGGTGTTCTACCTCTGAGCTACACCCCCATCTCTATTTTATTATTTATTTGAAAACAGTATCTAAGTTACAGAGGGCCTAAATTGCTGAGACTGGCTTTGAACCTGAAATCCTCCTATCTCAACCTTCCAAGTACTAGAATTACAGGCATGCACCGCCATACTTGGCATTTTTGTTATTGTTTTATTTTGGTTTGGGGGTTTGGGGTTTTTTGGTGGTACAGGGGTTCCTGGAAACCCTTCTACCTCAGGGCTACACTCCCAGACATATTTTATATTTTTTATTTGGAAACAGGGTCTCTTAAACTGGCTTCAAACCAGCGCGATCCTCCTGTCTCTGCCTCCCAAGCACAGGGATTACAAGCCTGCACCACCACACCCTGCTTGTCTTTTGTTTTTTGAAAGAGGATCTTGCCGGGTGTGGTGGCCCTCGTTTGTAATCCCAGTACTTAAGAGTCTGATACAGGAGAACCGTACAGGTTCGAAACCAGCCTCAGCTACTTAGTGAGGCTCTCAGCAACTTAGTGAGATCCTGTTTCCAAATAAAATATAAAATAGGTCTGGGATTTGGGAGCATAGCCCAGAGGTAGAAGGCCTATGGGTTCTATCTCCACTACCACAAGAAAAAATTTTTAAAAAATAAGAAAGAGGATTTTGCTAAGTATATGAGGCTGGCATCAAATCTATAACCTTTCTGTCTCAGCCTCCCAACTACTGGGATTATAGCATATGCCACTATGCCCAGCGACATACGTTTAAGTGCAATGACATAAAAGATGTGTGGCATATAATTTACATATAAAAGTGAAATCAATACTCTTTATTGTAAGTTCTCGTTATCCAGCTGATTGCTGAATGTTCTCATTGCCCTTTACTGAACTCTTGCACCTATAGTTAACATAAAATTACAATTGTGGCTTAGATATGAATGTTGGCTGCTATTTTTGTTTGTATTTATGAAGAAAATGAAAATAAAACACATAGAATATCTTACAGAAGTTTACCTGATTGTCAATAGTAGGAATAACCCTTTGTCAAATCAGATAACAATTTGAAATGCTGGGAAACTATTTCCTCAGCTTTTTATGTTATTCACAATTAAAGGGTAAAGACAAGATACACTTTTAAATTTATTCTGCATTATTGACATTTTTCCATCATTTTCTTAAGTCTAGGCAATCAACAATATGATAATTCAAGACTTAATTGTGGTTTGCCAATTTTTATAGTATAAATATTCCCACCATTGATCTTCACAATGTAACATCACTGCACATAGGAAGTGAGAGGAGATGAAGAGTTGGTTACCATTTCATCATATTTCTCCTACACACATATATGTGGCAGATATATTAGATATGAAGATTAGATAGATATAGATATTTATTGTGTCCAACAGCTCACTCCACTGTGCATAGGCTCTGCCTCCTTGACTCTCTATAGAAAAGGATAATGCCTGCTTTATCTGTTTCTCAGGTTTGCAGAAAGGCTTCAAATAAACAGTCCATTGGCGAATGATCAATAAGTAGCTCAAAGCCTTACATCTCTCGATAAAGTGCTATGATCGTTCCTGGGTCTCATCATCATTACTGAGGGGTAGAATTATATACACAGTAGATACACATGATCTCAAGAACATAGATAAAAGTAAAATAATTAGAAAGTGAAGGGTTTTGAGTTTTGACTATTTATTACTTAATATAAAAATGTATACTGATTCACAAATGTCTTAACACTTCATAATTGGTACGACCTGGCTCCAGAACACCACTCCTCCCAGATAAGTCCAATGGGCATGAAGGATTGGAAGCCCTTCCACGGATGAAACAGAAGATTCCATTCCTCTGAGGCCTGAAACCACAGGATGCTCTACTCCAAGGTTGGATCAGCTTTATTCTCCTCTACTCCCACAATCTGGATTTAAGATTTTTAAAAGTCACACATAAGCCTCTATAAACATTCAAAGGGACAAGTGTCACGTTCTGGGTATCTGCCAAGAAGAATTGCCTTTATTTTGGACACCTCATAACAATGGTGAGTGTCTAGTGTCTTTCGGCCAGAGCGTTGCCTGCCCTAGGTGGGATGGGAACGAAGGCTCATGAGAGACAGAGAAACCATTCTGCTAGCCACTCCACACCAAGGGATCCTCTTTTTATCAACTTAATAGCTTCTTGATCTTGTCCCTTCTCCAGTGGAACATGTCACCACATCCACTTGTGCTGGTTCCCAAATATTGGCTGCCATGCAAAGCCCTGGGCAAAGTCCACAAAGCTTCCCCAGGCCTTTGCCATCTCCCACCATGTATCTGGAAGCTCACTCAGCCTCATAGAGGCTCTGCTTCTGGGCTGCTCCCTGTCTGTCTCTAGACAGCATAAGACTTTCTCTGCTTCTCAGGGTTGTAGAAAGACTCCAAATAAATTGTCCATTTGCAAATGATCAATAAATAGTTCAAAGCTTTATATTTCTTTATTAGGTGCAAAGGCCGTTCGGGGGTAGGATCATTCAGTAATTAAGTGTGGGCTTTGAAATTTTATTTCTAGCCGGGCGTGATGGCGCACTCTTGTAATCCCCGCGTTTGGAAGGCGGAGGAAGGAGGATCGTGCAGTTTCTAAGCCAGCTGTGCTGGCTTAGAAGACCCTGTTTCCAAATATAGGTCTGGGAGTGTAGCCCGGAGGTAGAAGGGCTTTCAGGAACCCCAGTACCACCAAAAAAAGAAGAAGAAAGGAAAGAAAGAAAGAAAGAAAGAAAGAAAGAAAGAAAGAAAGAAAGAAAGAAAGAAAGAAAGAAAGAAAGGAAACTTATTTTCATTTTATGTTCTTTTTTTTTTTTTTTTTTTTTTTTTTGTGTGTGTGTGTGTGTGTGTGTGTGTGTGTGTGTGTGTGTGTGGTACTGGGGTTCCTGGAAACCCTTCTACCTCCGGGCTACGCTCCCAGACCTATTTTTATACTTTTTTATTTGGAAACAGGGTCTCCTAAACCAGCGCGGCTGGCTTCAAACCTGAGTGATCCTCCTGTCTCCACCTCCCAAGCGCGGGCATTACAAGCATGTGCCACCATGCCCGGCTTGTTTTATGTTGTACCATGACTTATTTAATAGGTCAGTTGAAGGTCATTTGTGTTGCTTCTAGTCTTTGGCTCTTACAAACAACAATGAAATGTATTCAGATATACAGCTTTGTTTACATCCTTGTGGATGTGGATGTGTGCGTGTATGTATATATAGAAGAAATAAAACTCTAGAGTAGAATTTCTGGGCAAATAGAATGAGGTTTTAAATTCTCATGGATATTGCCAAGTTGTTTTTCAGAGAGGTTGCACTCATTCCCGTGTCCCCAATGAGTGCGCCCTGCTTGTTCCTTTCATCCCTTTTATTGTGACATCTATAAAATCTTACAACCCATTTGTGCCCTTTAAACTACCTTGTATTAATTTTATTTTGGTGACCTGCCCATTCATGCCCTTGGCTAATTTTTTCTTTAGATTACTGAAATTTTAAGGGGTTATAATAGTACTTTAGTTATTATTAAAGTTGGCCCTTGGTTAATAAAGGAAAAAACTGTGCACTTTAGAGTCAAATATAGGTTCCAACCTGAAACCGTTCACTAACTAACACTTGGAAAATAGTAAGCATTGGTTAAGGGAATCTAGCTCTGTTCCTTTGGGCAAGTTATACAGTTTCTGAGAGGTTCAGCTTCCCCCTTTTAAAATGGAGATGGTTAAAACTATCGGGATATTTGTGAGCATTAAGTATTTTTTTTCTTTTTTCTTTATTTTATTGGTGTATTGTAGTCATATATCTTAATGGAGTACAAGATGGTAGAGACATACATGCACACATCACCCATTGGAATTACCCCAATACATGTTAAGAAACAGTAATGGTGATTATGCCTACCTTTCCAAACCTCTCTCAGGCCAGTCTACAATGAGCTTCCAGAATCTCTGTCTCCATAGCATCCTCCACTAGGATCCAGAAGCAAACCAGACCTTTTGCTTCTGACTCGTCGCTTGGGGACCAAAACGGGCACAGGCCTCCATCCTCCTCCAAGGCTGCCAGGAGATTACTGGCTGCAGATGAATATTCTCCTGCCAGTCCATCTCCCTGTAGGCTTGAGACAGCCGCTTCAATAGTCCATTTCCTCTTAATTTTCTATTCGCAAATGCAAGATGATTCTGCATATTAATTGGTGAGGCTCTCATGTTTTAAATTAATCTAGTTAATAACTGAGATTGCAGTTCACTTTATCAATCTTGGTTGTCCTGTGGCTCTGTGTACATGTGTATTAAAAATGTCAGGCTTCCTTTGCTCTTCAAGGCCTTTAAGGGTTTAATTATACCCTTGAGGCTTGTTGATATTGGTGTTGGTAGGAGGGGTGTTTTTGCTTGTTTGCTTGTTTGTTTCTTATGATTATGTGCTGCCTTTTCTTACTCTCACAGAAACCGCTAGCCCAAGTGATTATAAGACTGCATTTCCTTGAACCCAAGATTTCAGCCTGAGTCTCAGTTACCCGCTATAAGACGAGGCCCTGGGGGGTGATGAACTCCATAGGAATCCAGTCAGGAAGGCAGTCTCATGTTCTGTGATGCCCTGCTAGACTGAGACATTTTCCTTACATGGAGTTAAAGTCTGCCTTTCTATGACTTTAGCCCAGGAGTCCTAGGTTTCCCCACAGCAGCATTACCTCTTATAAAATGGGATTTCCCAACATTTTCTAATAAAATGAATTACCTGTGGTGCTTGTCAAAGAACAAAGCAAATAAATGAACAAAAACATATTCTCTAGTCCTAATCCAAACCCTACAAATCAAATATCAGGAAGAGCCTGCGATTCCACATTTTTCACAAGATCTTTACATCATTTTTGTGGAAAAAAACACTTTTCTACAAGATTAAATTTTCTATGTTTGAAAGCTATTAATATCTATCTTTGCTTTTTCCTACTACAAAGAAATATTCTTTGTTCCCATAACACACTCTTCTAAGAAATGGTCTCCAGACCCCCTCCCAAGCTGTTTGTTCTCTAATGCAAATGGGACCCATAGAGTTCCCTGTTGAAATATGACAGCCATAGCTGAAAACAAGCTTGCTTTATTCATTCATTAACATATTCGTTATTATTTAAAATGCCTATTCAGTACCTAGCATTGAGAGTCATCATGTAAAGTGTTGGAAATAAATAAAGAATAAGGTAATCACAGTTTCTAAACTGTATTCCTAGAGCAGAGAGAGAAAAAAAAGAAGGGAGGGAAAAGAGAAGGGAGAGGTAGGGAGGGGAAAAGGAAAGAAGGAGAAAATAAAGAGAAAGAAAGAAGCATAAATTACGTGCTATGAAAGAAGAGGACTGGGACAGGGTGGTCAGGGAAGGCACTTCTAAAAAGTTATTATTTAAGTTCAGACCTAAAAGATATGAAGGAGCTAATACTGTAAAGAATGCTGGGAAGAAGGACAAAGCCAGTGGTTTAAAGAGCAAAAAGCCTAAAGTACACAAGAAACTGGCAGGTCCCAGAAGCCCCAGGAATGCCAGTATAGCTGGAGCATGGAGTACAGGGGAGAGACCTAAGGTGAGGTTGGCAAGACAGAGATGAAAAGCACAAGAGATAATTCACACTAAAAACAAATTTGTATTTTATTCTATATGAAGCTTGAAGTCACTATAAGTTTTTTTTCTTTTTTCTTTTCTTTCTTTCTTTCTTTTTTTTTTTTTTTTTTTTTTTTTTTTAGGACTGGGGATAGAACCTAAGGGCATTCTACCTCCAAGTTACACCCCCAGCCCTATTTTTTATTCTTTATTTTGAAACAGGGTCTCACTGAGTTACAAAGGGCCTCACTAAGTAGCTGAGGCTGTCCTTGAACCGTGATCCTCCTGTCTCAGCCTCCCAAATGCTGGGATTACAAGCGTGTGCCACCACGCCCAGCTCACTAGAAGATTTTAAGGTAAGAATGAGATGGTCATCCACTTTTTATTTTAAGATCAGTCTTCAGAACTTCTGATATAAACACAGTTATGCAAACCACTATCTTTCCTCTTCTCCTGAATATTACACAGATGCAATAAAGAGGATGGGGACAAGAAAAAACACGAATCTGATTTTTGCTAGACCATGAGACAAATATAATTGACAGGCCCCAAAATATGCTAAAAGAGACACTTAAAGCAGATAAAATAAGACAGAAAGTAAAGACAGAGAACAGAGTTTTGCAAGAGTTCAGAAGTATCAGATCTAAGAAAGTGGCATAAAATATTCTTCCTAAAAGTGAAGGGCTCCCCAAAGCACAGAACTCTTATCTCTTATTTGCAACAGAAATATGGGGATGGAGATGAGCAGGGCTGGTAACAGATAATCTCCTGGGTCTGGCTTGGGTCTCTGACTCCAGTGGAGATGGACTGCACAAAAGATTTCCCATTGTAGCTACTTTTTCAAAAAGCAGCCTGTCTACCGAGAGGCTGCAGATTGTAGAGAGTGCCTGGATTTTAAATCCTTGCTGTTCTGCTCCAAAGGGATCTCCTACAAACAGCTTCCAAAGAAATTCATCTCCGTCAAAGGTGACTGACTAATAAAAAAGAAATGGGCACAACACTAATAGAGACTCTAAGGAGAAAATGTGAAAGCCCAACAGATATGATCACTACCCAAAAATTACTGTAATCAAGTAGGTGGGAATCATAAATATCTTGCTAAGGATTAAAATTAAGGTAGGTTAGGAAGAAAATAAGAGATAAATAGGAAAGAAACAAGAAGTAAAGAAAAAGAGACTGCTGCTTTAAATCTAAAAGTCCATGATCAGAATGTTCATGCCTGTCCTTCTTGGCTACTACTCCCAAATTCTTGAGAAATCTATAAATATTAAGTTACTTCATCTATGAAAATTGCCTCATTTTGGTCAAAGCTTGCACTGTTAGCCTGTACAGTATATTTACAGATTAAATAAAGCAAAGGGAGATATATTTTTTAAAAAACTTATTATACAGACACATTCCAAACATTAGCTAGATAAAAGAGACAATGTCAATCTGAAGAGCCTGGAAGAAGGTCAGAACATAACTATCTCCTGATCCACGAACAAAAACTGAGCTCAAGCTGGGTATGGTGGCATATGCCTGTAATCCTGGTACTTAGGAGGCTGAGAGAGGATCCCAGATTTGAGGCTAGCCTCAGCAACTTAGTGAGACTCTTTTAAAATAAAACATAAAATAGGTGTGGATGTATAGCTCATAGGTAGAATAACCCCGGGTTCAATCCTCAATACCACACACACACAAAAAAAGAAACTGAGTTCACCAGGCTGACTCTGTCCCCCTCACATGCTTTCCCATGCCAACCCTGTCACAACATTTCATTTAAAAGAAGAGCCTGATAACCATTTGTAAAAAGATGAATCTAAACCCCTATATCTCACCAAACACAGGAATCAACTCAAGATGGATCAAAGACTTAGAAATTAGACCTGAGACTGTGAAGTTAGTAGAGGAGAGCATAGGTTCAACACTACAACATATTGGTACAGGCAGTAACTTTCTCAACAAAACCCCCAAAGCTCAGGAAATTAAAGCAAGAATAAACAAGTGGGATAACATCAAACTAAAAAGTTTCTTCTCATCAAAGGATACTATCAATAACCTTAAGAGGAAGCCCACAGAATGGGAAAGGATCTTTACTAGCCACCATTCTGATAGGGGGCTAATATCCAGAGTATACAAAGAGCTCAAAAGACTCTACACTGGCAAAACAAACAACCCAATCAAGAAATGGGCAAATGAACTAAATAGACACTTCACAAAAGAAGAGATACAAGGGGCTAATAGATACATGAAAAGATGTTCTTCATCACTGGCCATCAGGGAGATGCAAATCAAAACTACACTGAGATTCCATCTAACCCCAGTCAGAGTAGCAAGCATAGAGAAATCAAACAACAACAAATGCTGGTGAGGATGTGGGGAAAGAGGAACTCTTTTACACTGTTGGTGGGAATGCAAACTAGTTCAACCACTATGGAGATCTGTGTGGAGATTCCTAAGAAAGGTGGGAATAGATCCACCATATGATCCAGCTATACCACTCCTGGGTATCTTTCCAAAGGGGTTGAATTCAGAGAAATATAGCAACATATGCATACCTATGTTCATAGCAGCACAATTTGTAATAGCCAAAATATGGAACCAACCCAGATCACCATCAACAGATGAATGGATAGCAAAACTGTGGGAAATACACACAATGGAATTCTATTCAGCCATAAAGAAGAACAAAATTATGTCATTTGCAAGGAGATGGAAAACCCTGGAGAACATTATGTTAAGTAAGATCAGCCAAGCACAAAAGAAGAAGATACATATGTTTCCTCTAATATGCCCAAACTAGGAAACACAAAGAATACCAGTGGGACTCCAGTTATTGAAGGGGAAATACTAGCTAAGTTTGGATGGTAAGATAGGAGAGGAGGAAGGTCGGTCTTGATTAACGAGGGTCTACACCTGAACATGTATAAAATTATGAATAAGTCATGGTTAACCTGGACAGCCATTGGTGGGAGGGGGGAAAGGAAAACGGGGGTGAGGGGGGAGGGCATCAAATATAGTGTAAATGTATACTATTTACGTTCAATAAAAAAAATTGTTCAAATTTTAAAAAAAAAAAAAAAGAAGAGCCTGAGACCCCAAAAGCACTTCTCCCTCTCAAGATGGGCCACATTCTCCTCTGGGAATGCATGTCTTCACTTTCTAATAAAGCTCTCCCTCTTTGCCAAACCCTGGTATATTCTTAAATTATTTTCTGTGATATGTCAAGAGCCCAGTAAACCCAAGCAGAGGTCTCCTATGCCTCTAGAGATACCTCCTTCCTTTCCCTTATGGTTACAACATAACTTAATGAAGTAATTGTTTCTATAAAGAAAAATCTATAATGCACAACTATAAAAAAAAAAAGAGAAAGAAATGGCAAGACTTCAGGAGCAGGTTAAATCTGAGCTTGTAAGACTCGGGGAAATGCCAGAGGCAAAGAGAGCAAAATCTGAAAAAAAGTGGAGAAGATAGGTATTTCAGAGTGAAATGAAACCAAAACAAAGGAATCAAAATCATTCGAGAAAACAGTGATAGACATAGAGAAGAGATGAAGGAAACCTAAGTGCTTCTAATTGGAAGAATAGCAAGAAGATGAATCAGAAGAATATTTAAATATTTCATTTCAGAGTGGAATGAAATAGAAACAGAGGCATAAATCTATTAGAGAAAACAGTGATTGACATAGAAGATGAAGAAAAGCCAAGTACTTTTAATTGGAAGAATATCAAGATGAAACACAAGACTATTTCAAGGCAAAATTCAAGAGACTGTTCTTATATATTAAAATGGCATACCTCACGTCAGGGGAAATGCTACAGAATGGAATATTAAATGTATTGTTTCTAACAATGTAAAAATCATACAATAAAGAATGGGAGAGAAAGAAGTTAGGGGGTATGACTAAGTTCACAGAAGGCTTTATCTAGCCAGGAATGGTGGCGCAGGCCTATGAGCTCAGCACTTGGAAGGCTGAGACAGGAGGATTGCAGGTTAGGCCAGCCTCAGCAACTTAGTGAGGCCCTGCCCTGTTTAAAAACAAAAATTAGGGCTTGGGGTGTAATTCAAAAGTAGACACCCCTCCCCCTGGCTTAAATCCCCAGTTAAACACACACACACACACACACACACACACACACACACACACAATCTAGGAAGCCTTAACTATAAAAATGAGAATTTAAAATGTTGCTTAAAACTTAAATCAGAGCTAGAGACATAACTCAGATAGAACACTTGCTTAATATGTGTGAGGCCTTGGGTTTAATCCCTAGCAATGCAAAAGAAAATTTATGTAATTAAGATGGCTTCCACAAATTATATTTATTTATATGTATTTAAGAATATACATATATTATTTAAGAATATTATATATTCTTAAATAAACAAGTAATGGAAGTCTAAGCATATATAACAGTTCAAAACAAATGCTAAGAATAATTAATACTGATAAAAAACAAGAGATGAGGAAGAAGGAAAGAGAAAGTGAAAGGAAAAATGTTAACTTTATCATGTCTCATGTTATGAAATTAATAGGTATTTTCTTCTTTTTGCAGGTCTAGGGATGGAACCCAGGGGCATTTGACCTCCGAGCTACACCCCCCTGCCCTATTTTTTTATTCTTTATTTTGAAACAGGGTCTCACTATGTTGTGGAGGGCCTTACTCATTAGCTGAGGCTGTCCGCAAACAACAATCCTCCAGTCTCAGTCCCCTGAATGCTGGGATTACAAGCGTGCACCACCACACCTAGCTGGTATTTTCTTAAAAATAAAAAAGATTAAGGTAATTAAATGAAATTATAATTATAATTCATTTTTAGATATTTTTCAAAATATCAGAAGTAACTACAGAACTAATGTAAAGAAGAAAAGACTATATGGTAAAAAGACTCCTCTAGCTAATGAAAACATAATAAAAATAACATTGAAGCCAAACATACCTGTCCCATCATTAGTATAAATATCTTATTCATTAAAATAAAGATAATTTCAGTTTGGATCATAAAGCAAAACCTATGTCTATGCAAGCAAACAAAATACACACCTGAAAAAAAATAAATTGACACATCAAGGTTGAAAATAGAAGTTTGTGCTGAGGTATACTGGGCAGATGCAAAGAAAAAAAGCAGAGGTCATTTCTTATATACAAGGTAAGCTAGAATTTAGGCCAAAAAGCATTAAGTGAAGTAAAGAATAAATAAGATATGGAATACTTAAATAATTAATAAGGTACATCTGAATTGTGATATATCAAACTATATCCTAAAACATAAAAATATGCATTCTTTTCAAGCACCCATGGAACTTTTACAAAATAAACCATAGATTAAGCTCACACACAAAAATCCTCAGTAAAGTTCAAATAGTAGAAGTAATACAAAAATAATTTTCCACTAAAAAGCAATAAAAGTAAAAATTAAAAATGATCTGAAAAGTTCTTTCATCATGAAAATTTAAAAAACTTAAATACTAGAGCACTTGTCCAGCATGCCTGAGGCTCTGGGTTCAATCCTCAGGACTAAAACAAACAAAACTCTTAAATAACTTCAGGGTAAAAAAAAAAATACAAACAGAAATAAAGACTTTGTAGGGGAGAAAATAATAAGGAAGATGCTTCAGAACCAAGGGAGTAAAAATACAGTCATAAGAAAATAACCTTTGAAATGATAAAAATAACCATGAAAGAAAACTATATTAGACATCTGGCTCAAAAAGTTAAGAAATAAACAAAATAAATGAAAAGAAACAGAAAGGATTAATACAAATAAAATCATAAGTTAGTGTTAAAAATCACAGCAATAAATCCATCAAAGAGTAGGATCTTTAAAAAGTTAAAAAAATCTATAAGCATGTTGGGACACTGAGATGGCCACTCCAGTCCCCCACGCACCCAGCCAGGGAAGCTGCTTCTTGCAGGGCTCTCAAAGTGCCAGGCTGAAAGCAGTCCGCAGTCCAGGGCTGCCTAGGCTGCAGGGCCCCTCTTTCAGAGCCACACACCTTTCTGGAGTGGTGTACCCCTCCAGGAACTGTGTTCCTGCTCAAAGTAGGAATAGGACTAGAGGCCTGGCCATTGTGGCCCATGGGGGAATACTTTGAAGGCTGTTCTTGTTCCAGAGCTGCACTGCAGTGTGACTGCTCCCTCTGCCTTCCCTCCTTCCTTCCCTCCTTCTTACAGGTGTGCATTCCAGGGGCCCTCCCTAATAAATGTCTTGTGTACTCATTCTATCCGGAGTCCTCTCCCTTGGGAACCCAACCTGCAGCCAACCACCAACTGGCCCGGCGAGGAAAGGACATAAGCCCACACACAGAAAATAAATCACAACAGACAACAACCACAGATACAGAGGAAATTAAGAGAATTGCATCATAGCCTCATGAATGCAAACTTTCTAGGACACTATAACTTAATGAACCTAATCCCAAAAGAAAGAAAATCAAAATGGGTCAATCCTGTAGGAAAAAGAGCCAAAGAACTTCTTTGGTAGTGCTTCTCAATGGCATCAAAAAGTTCCTAGAGAAATTCTACCAAACCCTCACAGAACAGAATTCTAATATTTCAGAATAAGGGAAAAGAAGAAAAGTGTTCTAGTTCTTATTATAAAACCCGTAGAATCATGATAACAAAATATGTCAAAGCTCATATAAGCCCAATCTCAGGTAATTATCAATTCTAATTTCAACAGTTTACTTAAAACTAATGCATCATGACCAAGTGGGTAGGGTTTATTCCAAGAATGCTCATATGATTCAATATTAGAAAAACAACACAATTTATCACAGCAATAGTTGTAAAGAGAAAATTATCTAATCATGTCATAACAGCTGAAGTGCCATTTAACAAAAAAATCAATAAACCCATCTTTATAAAAACACACAGGAAAATAGGAATATATGGATACTTCTTAATATTATATCTGTTTTATTTCTGAAATAGAGTTAAATAGGGTAGAAGAGTTTCACTTAAAAAAAGGAAAAAGTATGCTTGCTATCACTATTATAATATTATCCCAGAGTTACTAGCGAAGACAGTCAAAAGAGAATAAGAAATTAAGACTATAAAACATTAAAAAGGCCGGACATGGTGGCACACACTTGTAATCCCCGCGCTTGGGAGGCGGAGACAGGAGGATCGCGCAGGTTTGAAGCCAGCCGCGCTGGCTTAAGAGACCCTGTTTCCAAATAAAAAATATTTTAAAAAATAGGTCTGTGAGTGTAACCGGAGGTAGAAGGGTTTCCAGGAACCCCAGTACCACCAAAAAAAAAAAAAAAAAAAAAAAAAAAAATTAAAAAGGAGAAGCTAAAATTACCATTACTTGAAGATATTACTCTATATCTGTAACACCATGAAAATTCCCTGCTAGCAATAAGAGTTCAGTACCCTAGCTGGATATAGTAATAAATACACAAAAAATATAGTTTTCATATTTTTAAAACAACTATCAGCAGGCATTGTGAAATTTTAAAGCAGCAACAAAAGGGATAAAATACCTAGCAATAATCTTAATACAAAGTATATACAGAAATATGAAGAAGATATTTAAACACTCCTAAATGATCCTGAAAAAGACTTGCTCAAGTAGAGCAGAAGCCCTGTCGGGATCTGTCGGGAACTCCTACCCTTACCCGGGCCTTGTGCTTTCGTGAGTACCAAGAACCTTGTGCTTCCCCTTCCCAGGATTTAGACCTTCCTTTGTCAAGCCTTGTCTGGTAAACTCTCTGGGGATTGCTCAGGATGCTTTCGCAGACAGGATGTGACTGAGGACCCCAAAACAGGGGGCTGGGTATTCAAAGTTCAATCTACACCAGATCATTTGACTGTCTCTTTTAATACCATTTTTTACCAGCAGTTATCCAACCATCTCATGGTTTTAAACATCTTTAGAGGCAATGCAGGAATATTACCTCTTCACATGGACCACTAATCACAAGACTACTAGATTACACATTCTGGAGTTTATTGTAATAGCAGATGATGTGAGGGAGGGAGGGATGCGGTAGAGAAGGAGCCCAGGCACCACAGCCAGGCCCACTGGTGTGGACCACAGCCACAAGGCTTCTTAACAGAGTGCTCAAGTGCAGAGCTGCCAAAGCCTCGGACAGAGTGTGAAGCCTATGTCTGCCACTTGGTAGCCTTATGACCTCGTGCAGGTCACTTGGCCACTCGGGAACTCAGCTTCCTATTATGTAAAATAGAGAATAGGACTAGGGGCGTAACTCCGTGGTAGACCAGGGTTCAATCCTGCCTGCCAAAGAGAATTTAAATATTTTGAAAAATTAAAAATAAAGCAGAGAAATAAATGTAATCTACCTCCTAGAGTTGTTTTGAACATCAAGAGAGACGGTGCACACAAATCGCTTAGCAAAAAGCCTGGTCTTAAGTTAGATGGAAAATGTTCAATAAATATTGACTGTTATTACAATCCTGGGCATCAGCATCTGCAAGGATTAAATATAATCACATGTAAAGTCTAGAATGTGCGCATAATAAATGTTCTCTCCATTCAGCCCCGCTGGACCTCCTCCCCACTGTCCACAGGGAGGGGGAAGAACATAGATATTCATCTTAGAAAAGGGAAATTTGACACTGCTTGGACACTAGTTAGAGAGAAAGAAAGAAAGAAAAAACAAGAGATACGTGATAAGGTTTTTTAAAAAGAAGAAGAAACCCACAGGAAGCCTAGAAAACATTTAAATGGCCACTTATTGGAAACCCAGGAAAAAGAATGTGCCCAAAGCCAAAAATACCAGGCACTCGAAACCAGCAAAGTCAAAGAGACTACCACAATGAAAAGAGCACTTTCCAAAAACTGGAATGAGATCCCACGTACCCTGAACAGGAGAGTGACCATCCCACCAGGAACGGCTCACACTTCCCGTGCGGTATAAACTGGGAGCAGCCCAGGAGACTTGGAGGAGCCCTTTGCAGAGGACTCCTGGGTCAGAAGGAAGAGCATTAACTGTCTCCAGAAGGTCACTGTGGGGCCTGCTCACTCCAGATGGAACAGAACAGGGAGCAGTAGGAGAAATGGAGTGAGTGGCAAAGACCCCGGGCTGCTTGGGCGGGTCAGAGAGCGGGGGCTTGGGTGACCAGAAGCTGCTGGGCATGAAGGGGGCACATGAAAGTGTATTGACACTGAAGCCATTTCTTTTCTCTTTTTATCATAATAAGTATAGATGCAAAATATATGGCTACAACTGGCGTGTGTGTGTGTGTGTGTGTGTGTGTGTGTGTGTGTGTGTTTTCAACAGCCTAACCAATGTCACTGTAAGTATTGAGGAGAAAAGCCAGAATGATCCCTGACAGGTATGGCTGAACAATGTTTCCAGGCTACTGAATCTCAGTCCATGCAAACTCAACAAATGGGTCCTGATTAAGACATCAAGTCACTCAGGCCACATGATAATTTGAAGGAGACTTTTTTCCATGATAAAAGATGACTGGCAATGTTCTTTGTTTAGCTATCCATCCCATAACTGGGATGGTAGATAGAGACTCTGAAATGGCTCACAGTCCCCACCACTCACTGTCTCTAGCCAACTCTAAGTTATTTTTACTTAGAATCAAATCAAGTGCAACTTAAATATATATATATATATATATTTGCTTTTGTGTTAAATGAGAGCATTCAGCCTTGAGAAGGACAGTGTGGTGAAAGGTGTCATAATGAGCTGCTTGTTATCATCAAGGTCAGTGAGGAAATCATTCACCCTTTGAGGCCTTTACCTGTGCCATCAGTTCCTAAGTTTTTGTGGTACCCGGGGTGGAACACAGGGGCTTTCTACCTCTGGGCTATACTCCCAGACCTATTTTACATTTTATTTAGAAACAGGCTCTCACTAAGTTGCTGAGAGCCTCACTAAGTAGCTGAGGCTGGCTTTGAACCTGTGCGATCCTCCTGTCTCAGCCTCCCAGGTGCGGGGAGCGTGCACTGCCATGCCCGGCTTAGTTCCTAAGTTTTCTCAGCGAGGAAAAACAACATTTTAATTATTTGCCTGAAAAGTTGTGGTGCATGCTTGTAATCCCAGCATTTGGGAGGCTGAGACAGGAAGATCACAGTTCGAAGACAGCCCTGGCTACTTCATGAGATCCTGTTTCAAAATAAAGAATTAAAAAATGGCACTGGGTGTGTCACTAAGGAGGTAGAATACCGCTGGGTTCCATCCTCAGTACTGGAAAGAAAGAAAGAAAGAAAGAAAGAAAGAAAGAAAGAAAGAAAGAAAGAAAGAAAGAAAGAAAGAAAGGAAGAAAGAGAGAGAGAAAGAAGAAAGAGGAAGGAAGGAAGGAAGGAAAGAAGGAAGAAAGAGAGAGAAATAAAACTTGAGTGTCTTCTCCCAGCTGGACTGGCTTGCAGGTATGTGCTAGCTTTCAGCTTCCTCTAGAAAGGTCAGCATTCAAACCATGTCTCTCCATGGGTTCTGTGCTATTTTTTGCCACCGAACAAACTGAGACACTGAAGCTTCCTGAGATCAAAACTCAACTCTCTGCGGAAAGGTGATCTAAGTAATCCTGGTGTGGCTGCTGGTGTGTGCCCACAGCAAAGGCTTTGGCGTGCGCCACTCCTGAGCTCCACCCACCTGTGTGTATGGGCATATGCTCACGCTAACTGAATGCATGCTCATTAGACAGCTCTTCCAAAACAAGTGAAGTAGTAGTAGGGAACTCTGAGCAATTTTAAAAGTATAGCACGTGCTAAGATGCTTCTTTAAAATGTGGGCTTTACAGGGGAAAGCCTACCAAGTGCTGTGTGCATGTACGTCACTATCACTGATTTACATTATGATGTGAGACTATAATGCACCAAGAAAAGTATGTTTTGGGGTTTTTTTTTGTTTTTTTGGTGGTACTTGGGGTGAAACCCAGAGGCTTTCTACCTCCGGGCTATACTCCCAGACCTATTTTATATTTTATTTGGAAACAGGGTCTCACTAAGTTGCTGAGAGCCTCACTCAGTAGCTGAGGCTGGCTTCAAACCTGTGCGATCCTCCTGTCTCAGCCTCCCAAGAGTGGGGATTACAAGTGTGCGCCACCACGCCCAGCTAAAAGTATGTTTAAAAACCCAATGGCTTTACTATTGTGAAGAAGTAAATGATACTAAACTTTTTAAGTTTTGTGTGATGAACTGATCATCCAACAGTCACATTTGCAAATCAATTATGCAAATATTGAATAGCCTTCAGAAAATCTTATGGCTAACAAGAATGATGTGTGGGCTTGAAATAATACCACGAAAAGCAAAATAGAATTGCTTGAAGCTTCTTTCAAAGATTGTTTAAGAATCACGTGAAGTTGGGTGCAGTGGTGCATGCTGGTAATCCCGGTGACTGGGGAGGCCAAGGCAGGAGGATCGTAAGTTTAGGGCCAGCCTGGGAAACTAGCAAGACCCTGTCTCAAAATAACATTTAAAAAGGAATGGAGAGGTATCTCAGTGGTAGAGCACCCCTGGTTCAATCCCAGCACCTTGGGGGGGGGGGGAGAATCACTTAATAGAACACTAGACCGAGCCCTTTGCTGTGGGTCTGCCCACACATGCTTAGACTCAAGCAGGGACAACCGCACTGAAACGAAGCATTTTGCATGGTTAAAAGACTTGAACTCTGAGTGAGGGAATCAAGTCTACCTCGTTCTTACCTTCTGCTTAGATGAAAATCATTAATGAATTTGGTGCTTTATTCTGCTTGGTTTGCTTCATTTTAAATGGTGTGTGGGTGAAAATATGTGCATCTGTCAACTGCTCTTGGTCAAGCCCAGGGCATTCTCCATCGGGCCTGCGATTCCCCTCTCTGGGGTTTGACGGTGCCCCCTTTGCTGCCCATCATGGAGACGCATCACGCAGCCACAAGTCCACTCTGAGGCAGCTGTAAGCATCACCTCCTTCAGTGTGTTCTGAATGTTCCTCCTTGTCACGTGCACATTAACATTTATACTTTAAGTGGTTTTCAACCGTCTATCCTTGCTCCCCGTTGAAACTTTAAAATGTAAAGTTATCCACTTAAAAGTAGAATGAGAGGGCCGGGTGTGGTGCCACACGCTTGTAATCCCAGCATTCGGGAGGCAGAGACTGGAGGATCGAGGACAGCCTCGGCTAATTAGTGAGGCCATTTGCAACTCAGTGAGACCCTGTGTCAAAAATAAAAGACTAAAAAATAGGGCTGGGAGTGTAGCTCAGAAGTAGAATGCTCCCAGGTTTCATCCCCAGTGCCCCCCCAAAAGAGAGAGAGGAGAGCATGGTGGTGCACGATTGTAACCTCACTACTTGGGAGGCTGAGACAAGGAGAACATGGGTTCAAAGGCCTTCAGCAACTTAGCAAGACCCTGTTTTAAATTAAAAAATAAAATATGGCTGGGGTTGTAGCTTGGAGGTAGAATGTCTGTTCCTGGGTTCCATCCCTAGTACCAATAAGATCCCTCCCTTCTCCTCCTCCTCTCCCTCTCTCCTCCTTTTCTTCCTCCTCCTCATCCTCCTCCTTCTTCTTCCTCCTCCTCCTTCTCCTTCTTCTTCCTCCTCCTCCTCCTTCTTCTCCTTTTTCTTCTCCTTCTTCTTCTCCTTCTTCTTCTCCTTCTTCTTCTTTTCTCTCTCTCCACACACACACAAACATACACACACAGAATTTATCATCCTTATCTTGTCCAGAACACACATGAGATATATTTCCCTATAGAATAATTTAGAAAGAAACTTGCCTAAATTATTAAATTATCCTAAGTCACAATGATGTTTTTCTTCCATAACCAGTTACCCCTCCACTGCCCAGGTGGTACGGCCTCCACTGAGAATCAACAAATGAAAATCTCACCATCATACTGAGAACTGAAGGGCCAAAGTTTGTTAGTACACAGGAATATGAGGATGTGACTTCTTTATTATATAGGGGAAAAGTGAAGGTGATGGACATAGTGGTGCATGCCTGTAGTCTTAGTACTTGGGAGGCTGAGACAGGAAGATCACAGGTTTCAAGGCCAGCTTCAGCAACTTAGTAAGGCCCTGTTTCAAAACAAAAAGTAAAATAGGGCTGGGGATGTTTCTCTGAAGGTAAAATGTCCCTGAGTTCAATTTTCAAGTACCATGAATTCATTATAATTATAAATAAATAAACAAATAAATAAGGTCTCCGGAGGCTATAAGAGAACCAAAGAGGGAAGACGGTGGGATGGGGCAGGAGCGGGGCGCCAAAGGAAGGAGGAATACTGGGAGGAGTTAGGTTCTCTGGGAGCCTAAGAACAAACCCATGTTCTCCTTCATATAGTAGGAGGAAGTGAGTTAACTCAGAACAACCCCTAGACCTCTGACTCTACAGTTCTCTGGGATGTTTATTTGAGTCTTCAGAGAGGGATGGTTTAAATAGCCAGACAGGAGGATCGCACAGGTTCGAAGCCAAGCTCAGCTACTGAGTGAGGCTCTCAGCAATTTAGTGAGACCCTGTTTCCAAATAAAGTATAAAATAGGTCTGGGAGTATAGCCTAGAGGTAGAAAAGCCCCTGGGTTCCACCCCCAGTACCACAAAAAATAAAAAAATAAATAGCCATCCAGCTTCAGCACACCTTCTGGTTAGGAAGGAGGGCTGAGCTGGTCAGCAGGCTCATACATCTGGAGCAGCTGTGGTACACCAGCCCTTCCCCAGGACATGACAAGCTCCTCCGATAACCCACCAGCCTGAGTCCCGAGGCTGGGCCCCTTTGCCTCCCTGCAGCGGTCGCCCCCAGGGCCCTGCCTCTCTGGTTACCAGTATGTTGTTACAGGAGGAGGAAAAGACAGGGTACAGATCCCCGAAGGCCTACCCATCCCCAGATACAGCCCCTCCACACCACCTCTGCTTTGTTGAAATACATTTGTTCCAAGGATCAAGTGTCTGCAGGACAGTACAGAACGGGCGGCTCCTGCTTCCTAAGCATTTTAACAAACCTTTTCCTGATGCTTACAGCAATCGTGTGAGGTGAGTGCTCTTTGTCGTTCTGGGCCACAGTTCAGGGAACGAAGATTCAGATTCAGAGGGTGGGGTTGGCGGGGGCACAAGACCTTTGATTCCACATCCAGTGTATTTCCCATGACACTGTCCTACCTATTATTCTTGAGAAATAGCTAACACTCGGCTTTTTCTCCCAAGTTCTGGGAGTGAACCCAGGGCCTCACCCATGCCCGGCAAGCACTCTCTGCCAGTGAGCTACACCCCAGCCATTTTTTTATTTTTTGAGACAAGTCTCTTATATTTCCCAGGCTGGCCTCAAATTTGTGATTCTCCTGCCTCAGCCTCCCAAGTCATTGGGATTACAAGTATGCACTGCCATACCTGGCCTTAAATACAAGAAGAAGAAAAAGAAGAAGAAGAAGAAGAAGAAGAAGAAGAAGAAGAAGAAGAAGAAGAAGAAGAAGAAGGAGGAGGAGGAGGAGGAGGAGGAGGAGGAGGAGGAGGAGGAGGAGGAGGAGGAGGAGGAGGAGGAGGAGGAGGAGGAGGAGGAAAGAAGGAGGAGGAGGAGGAGGAGGAGGAGGAGGAGGAGGAGGAGGAGGAGGAGAGGGGGGGAGGGGGGAGGGGGAGGGGAGGGGAAGATTTTTGTACTAGGGATTGAACCTTAAGGTATTCTACCTCAGAGCTAGACCCCAATCCTTTTTATTTTTATTTTTGAAACAGGATCTCACTAAATGGCTAATGCTCCCCTCAAATCTGTGATCTTCCTGCCTCAGCCTCCCAAGTACTGGGATGACAAGCATGCACTGCCATACACAGCCAAATACTAGATTTTTTTCAAGCACAAATGAGACTGCAGGACCTATCAGAAACATTATTCCTCTGTTTTTCTCTCCTCCTTCTCTGAGCCCCAAAAATCATTCTCTGAAACACAGCAGAAAATATATTGTAGTAGATTCCAGCAGAGGGAACACAAATGAAAACTCCAGGGAGCTTTTTCCAAACAAGGCTTGTGTGATCTCATAATATTTGACCACTTCCCCAACCTTCTGCATATTGAAAAGAACTGCAGCACTATTTACCAGCTGAATCACAACAGACTTCTTTGTCGTCTTTTCTTTTACCATTGCTTCCAGAATTACACCGTGCCCTGCAAAGAAAATGCAAATGTGTACAAACGGATTTTCTTTGCTTCTATTTCAGTGTGACTGTGTTTTGTTAACTGCAAAAGCCCTAGATGAACGCATCATGGAGGCATGACCTCAGGAATTATGTTTCCTGTGCTGGGTTTGCAGAGGTCTCCCCTCCTGATTAAGACAGTCATTCTGCTTTATTAGAGGTATATGGAAAGCCTTGTGTCTTTTCCAATGCTATTCCAGTTGAATATCTAAGGCAAGAATCAAGAATGAGGAGAGAGAGAAAGAGAGAGCGAGAGAGCGAGAGAGAGAGAGAGAGAGAGAAAAAATAAAAGAGGGAAAAGAGGAAAACCCTGATGCAATGGTGCATGTCTGTAATTCCAGTACTTGGGAGGCTGAGACCAGAAGATTACAGGTTTTTTTTCATATTTATTTTTAATTGGTGCACTGTATTCATACATCATAGTGGGATACATACTTTTGTAGACATACATGCACACATTGCCCAGTCAGCCCCCACCCGATCCCCACCCCGTTCTCTCCCTATCCCCCCCTCCTATGCTTGGCTTAGTAGTTGACATCTAGTATTATAGCAATTTATCCAAAATTAAAAATGATAATCTCACATAACAGTTTCATTTGTCTGATACCAAGCTTTTGATGACTTAAAGATAACATTTCAATATTTCTTTGTGCTTTCTTTCTTACCAGAGAATCTATTTTTTTCTATTTTTTAGGTGAAACTATCATATATTTATATATTTATTTTTCAGAAAAAAAAATCTATCCTAATATGGAATATGGACTCTAGGTACCCACAACGATCTTGAAAAAGAACAAAGCTAGAAGATATATATTTTCTGATTTCAAACCATATAAAGCTACAATAATTGAAACAGTGTAGTACTATTCTAAAGGCAGATATATAAACCATTGGAGTTAAATAAAAGCCTAGACCTAAATTCTTCCCTATATTGTCAAGTTATTTTTGACAAGGTTTCCACGAACATTTGGTGGGGGAAATAATAATCTTTTAACTAAATATTGTTGAAAAATAATAATTACATGGAAAAGAATAAAATTGGACCCTTACCTAATCCCATATATAAATATTAACTCAAAATAGATAAAAGACCTAAATATAAATCTTAAGACTATAAACTTTTAGGAGAAAATATGGGTCATAAAACCTCACAACATTGAAATTGGCAGTGATTTTTTGGTTATGATTTCAATGGCACAGGCAACAGAAGAGTATACAAACTCCCTAAAAAATAAAAAACATATTGTATATCCAAAGACAATGTAAACAGAGTTAACAGTTACTAATAGAATGGGATAAAATATTTCCAAATGCTATATCTGAAGGTATATTAATATTCCAACTAGAAATCCTAAAAATTAACAACAATAAAGGCAAACAATACCCTTTAGAGATAGGTAACAGACTAACATAAATAATGAATCTCCACAGATAACCAATCTTAGTTGTCTGTTGGATGGAAAATCTTGTTTCTCTAGTTCTGATGTGTGTTACCTATTTCTTCTTTGTAGTTAATCTCTTTGAGTATTTTCTCTAGTGCTGGTTTTGAAGACATAAATTCCTTCAGTTTCTGTTTGTCATGGAAGCTTCTTATTTCTCCATCTAATTTGATAGAAAGTTTTGCTGGGTAGGAAATTTTTGGCTGGAAGTTGTTTTCTTTCAAAATTGGGAATATGTTACTCCAAGCCCTTCTGGCTCTCATGACTTGGTTTGGGAAGTCTGGAGTGATTCTAATTGGTTTGCCTCTGAATGTCACTTGGCCCTTTGCTTTTGTTGCCTTTAAGATTCCCTGCTTGGCTTCCACATTGGTCATTTTGACAATTATGTGGCGTGGGGATCCTCTTCTCCGATCTTGTCTAAAGGGAGTTCTATAAGTTTCCTGGACCTGCGTATCGACCTCTTGCTCTATGTCTGGAAAATTTTCTGCTATTACTTCCTTGAAGAGCTTGTTGATCCCTTTGGTTTCACTTTCTTTTCCCTCCTCTATTCCAATTATTCTTAGGTTAGCTCTCTTAAAATGGGCCCATATGTCTTCAATATCAGATTCCTGCTGTCGGATATTTTTTCCTAGATTAGAAACTATGCGTTCATTTTTAGAATGATCATCTTCTAAGAGCGAGATTCTGTTCTCCATGTGTTCTAATCGGTTGTTTGTGCTTTGAATTGAGGCCTTTACTTCATTAATTGCATCCTTTATCTCTTTTTGGCTCTCTCTGAGTTCTTTTCGAAGCACCTCTATTATTTCTACAGTTATTTTCCTGATTTGATCTTCTAGAAATCTCTGATTTTCTGTTTTATCGGGTTCTGATGTTGTGGGGTTGTGAGCATTCATTGCTCCAGTGTTATTCCTCTTTCCCATGATTTCGGAAGTTTGTGCCTTCTCTGGGTTCTTCCCTTGGGTCACTATGACTTCACTTAAGGTGCTCTGGATCTCGAGTCAGTAGTATCTCAGACCCCACTACTCCTTTACTGGGTTTTATCACAGAGTCTCTGACCCAGAGAGTCGATAGAGGCTGCTTTAGACTGTGGGGGGTGCCAGGTTGCACGTTCACCTATGGTGTGATATCACTGCCACCGCCCCTCTCCCACTGGGTCAAGTCCCAGTGAGTACAGTACTGGGATTTCTCCGCTGTGGCCCGTAATTTGACTCAATGTTCTTGAGTACGCAGATGTAGCTGTAGTGAATTCGCTGCTGCTGCCACCGGTGGCAATATGGCACCGCTGCTACGCCCTCGGCTGTTGGGCTGGCGTTTTTTTTTTTCTTGGTTTTGATTTCCACTCTGAATCCCTGCAGCGTGTGCTGAGCTCAGACATTGGGAGCTTTAGATGTCCTCTGCGCCGAGAAATCCTGCCTGGCTGTTCTGCACAGCTTGCTGTGGCCATCCCGTGAATTCGCCGGTGCCTCCGGCAGTATGGCGCTGCTGCCGCGTCTGCCGCGTCCTCAGGCGTGAGGATCTCCTCTGTGGCTCTGTTCTCAGTCCGCTTTCTCTCTGGAGCCTGGTGATTTTTTTTGTTTCTCTGGTGATGTTGTTTTCTGGCTTTGAAAGGCGCTGATTTTGTGGTAATGGATATTTGTTGTTAGCGGGGCTCTTAAGCCCCGCTTTTCTCGGTCGCCATCTTCAGAAGATTACAGGTTTGAGGACAGCCTCAACAACTTAGCAAGAACCTCAGCAACTATTTTTTTTTTTTTTTTTTTTGCAGTACTGGGGATGAAACCCAGGAGCATTCTACTTCTGAGCTATAACCCAAGCCCTATTTTTAAGTCTTTTTATTTTTTATTTTTTTGAAACAGGGTCTCACTGAGTTGTGAAGGGCCCCACTAAGTAGCTGAGGCTGTCCATAAACTGCAATCCTCTGGTCTCATCCTCCCAAATGCTGGGATTACAAGATTGCAAGTGTGTGCCACCATGCCTGGCTCTCAGCAACTTATTGAGACCCTGTTTAAATATTTTAAAAATTATAAAGGGCTGGGTTGTATCTTGGATATAGAGCACCATGGGTTGAATCCAGGAAAGGGTAGGGGAGGAGGAAGAGGAGGAGGAGGAGGAGGAGGAGGAGGAGGAGGAGGAGGAAGAGGAGAAGGAAACATCAAACTAGTACTCTACATTTCTATTTCTCTCAGGGTTGTTTAATAATGGAGAGGGAATAAAACCATACAGGAAATCTGATATAGAAGGCTAGAGTGTGAGGGTCTCTACAGATTGGTTCTCAATCCATTTTCGCCTAATTTTTTAGACAAGGAAGCTGAGGCCCAGGGTCATACAAGAAGTTAGTGGAACACAGCCCAGGGAGCCTGGGAGGCAGCATCTTCTCCCAATGGACACCGACTTCCCCAGAAGTTGATGTGAACAGTCAGTCTTTCAAGAGTAACTTCCATTTACTTTAGAACCAAGAAACAAGGAAGTAGACCAGGGCACATCCTGTTTAAAATAAGTTACTTTGGGTTTTGTACCAATGAGAATTGTCAAACAGACTTTTGAAGTCACTGTGACTTCCTGAGAGTTTTGTCCTTTGGTGGTCGTCTTGGCTTCCTTCCGAATTATGAGCCAGGCCTCGACTATTACAAATATTTACAATCTCCATCTGTCCACTTCCCATCCCCTCTCTCCCTCCACACTTCCTCACATACAGACACACATGCTTATATAAATTGACCAGAAAATCTAGAATGTGCTATGGTTTGAATACCCCCTCCAACACTTGTTTTGAAATTTATTGCTATTGAAATAGCATTAAGAACTTAAGGGATCTTTAAAAGGTAGGTAGATCATTCATGGGCACCACCCCTCATGAATGAATTATGGCCATTTTTACAAAAAAATGGGTCAGCTATACCAGGAGCGCGCTCCTGGTAAAAGGGGACATGCAGTGTGATCTTTCTCTCTGCCCCATGTGTACTCGCTGGTCTTTCTGTGATATTATAGCAGCAGAAAACAGACTGATACAGACACATTTAAGTACTTTATTTAACTGTATCATAGCTATACAGCTGGCACATGAGTATACCTACATTAAAATAAGAGTGGCCACTGTGAGACTAGAAATCCAACTTGCCACTCTATCAATTCCCAGCCACCTATGCTTTCTGCCTGGACAGTCTGCTTAATATTGTGTAAGTATGAAGTGAAGGCAAATTTACTGTCAACCTTCCAAGACAGAGTTTTGTCAGTAAAATTCTGAAGGATCTTATTGTAAGATGCTAGATGCTAAAATGGCACTGATCTAAGTTTTGAGTCAGCCCCAGGACACTGTTAGCAAATACTTGCTCAGGAATTAAATACCAGTCTAACACTGATGGAATGCAGCTAAGGAGAGCTTTAAGGGAATGCCATAGTTATAAATACACTTAAAAAGAAAAAACAATAAAATATTCATGAGCTCATCTGGTATAAATTAATTACTTAATAAATTAACAAGGGATAAATTTCTTATGTAGAAAATTTACAAATAAATTACATAGATATTCTGCACTGAAGGAGGTGGAGAGTAACCCCCCTTTTGTATTTGATGTTGCTGTTGTTACTGGGGATTGAAACCAGGGCAGTTTTACCTGTGAGCTATATTCCCAACCCCATTTTTTAAAATTTTGAAACAGGGTCTTGCTAGGTTACCACACTGGCCTCAAACTTGCAATCCTCCCATCTCAGCCTCCTAAGTACTGAAATTACAGGGGTATACCTTTGTGCCAGGCTATAACTCCCTGCTTCTTAGGTGTGGCTTCACTCACATAATGATTTACTTCAAACAATACAGTATAAGCAGAGAACTGTGGGGGAGGGTCTGGGGATGGAACCCAGGGGCATTCGACCTCCAAGCTACAGCCCCTGCCCTATTTTTTTTTTAATTCTTTATTTTTGAAACAGGGTTTCACTAAGTTGCGGAGGGCCTCACTAAGTAGCCGAGGCTGTCTGTGAATCGCGATCCTCCAGTCTCAGCCTCCTAAATGCTGGGATTACAAGCATGAGCCACCACGCCTGGCTAGAGAATTGTTTTAAAGAATGGCATCACAGTGGAGAAATCTAACGAAAGCCGCCTTAAGCAGTAATCAAGGTCAATATTAACAGTCATATATCATGTTGACAGGATGTGCCCTTAGGGATTTTGTTCACTGCATTGATTATGCAAGGCGCCACTCCGTAAGGCAGTCTTCTATAAACAAAGGACGTGATTATAGTAATGCCACCGTTGAGATAGGTTTCAAAGTACCCCCTGAAAGTTCATGTGCTTGAAATTTGATTCCTGTGTGGCAGTGTTGAGAGGTGATAGTACCTTTAAGAGGCAGGTAGGGCCTAGTACAGCCAAACAGTGGCGGTATATACCTGTAATCCCAGCACTTGGGAGGCTGAGGCAGGAGGATCACAGGTGCAAGGCCAGCCTCAGCAACTCAGTGAGACCCTGTGTCAAAATAAAAATAAATATAAAATAAAATAGGTCTGGGGATGTAGCTCAGAGGTAGAACACTTCTGAGATCAACTCCCAGTACCCTCCAAAAATGTGGGGCCCAGTAGGAAAGCCATAGGGGAGCAGAGGCGTGCCCATTGTGAGACCCTGGTGTCTCTGCTTTCTGTCCAACAATGTGCTCTCTGGGCCCCATGTATTTCTGCCCCCTGCCCTGCGCTCAGAGCTGAGCCGACGCTGCTGCCATGCCCTTAACTCTCCAGAATTGTGAGCCACGTAACCTTCTTTATAAAGCTGGCATGCCTCAAATATTACAGCTATGAACTAATACAATGACTCTCTCGAGTGTTGTTTCCACGCTGCTTGGATCCTGGATTTAGGTAGATGAGATTCATTGTCTGAAAGATGCGGCTCTCTTTCTGCACTCTTTCTACCCTTGCAAGGAAACGTTTGCTTTTACAATGAGTGATCCACAATGCTATTTTTGCTCATACTGAAAATATGAACTAATCAATTCTTCTTCTGACCTTTTAATCAAAAGCTTAGAGTAGGGCCTTTTTTATACTGATAATATCCCTTTAATAGAGTGAATTTAAAAATCAAGAAATCTCTGCAACTACTTTCTGTTCCCCATCCCCAATTACAGTGCTTCCTTTTCAATCCCAGTCCACATTATCGTGGTTTGAATATCTTCCCTTTCAACTAGATTCCCCAGTAATTTCCTAAGGGAATGCTGAGTCTTCTGCATTCATATCTCTATTAGCTTTTAAAGTCTTCCTTCACCAGGAACACTTCTTCTGCAATAACTCAATTATTTCAAGGGAGACTGGAGAAGGAAAAGCTACCGGCAAAGACAATTATGTTTATCTGAAGTGGAGTTCATGCAACGGGCTTCAAAGTTTTGTGTGAAAAGAGAGCTTACTCTTGGGAGTACAAGAAATGGAAACTAAACGGGGGTTGGGGGCTTCCTAAAGCCTACTCCCCCCTCTTTTATGCCATGGGGACTGCAGTAAATTATAGCAAGTTGGTGATTATTGTCAGGAAGCCGAAGATAAGAATCTAATCCTAAGCAAAGTTTACCAGGGGGTTACATACTGACATGCTAACAGGAAGCCCAGAGGCCACATCAGTGCATAGAGAGCTGGCCAGATCCAAGAAAACACTACATGTTAAAAACATCGGAAATGGTCTTCAACAAAGGAACATGCTCTCTCTTATTTCTTAAAACACATAGTCCCTTTGGTGTTTTTCTACTTTTGATGGAATTATGCTCTTTTCTCTTAATTCTACTGTAAGAAACAGGGTAAGTATAATGATAAACAGCAGTGACACTGATATCAGGGGAAAATTAGAGTGATGGAGCCTGAAGGACTAGGGAGCACAAGCCCCATCTAGTGGGGACAGCTGCCACCCAGCACCAGCACAGTGGGAACCCTGGCTCCTATGGCCAGGTATTTCTATTGTCAGTAGATCCATGTGTCTATCTGCCTGCATCCTGCTCCTAAATATTCTTTTTTTTTTCCCCCTCCAGTACCAGGCTCATGCAGGCTAGGCACACGCTCTACCACTGAGAGCTATATAAACATCCACAAACTTGGGCTCCTCCTGCCTGTGGCTTCTGAGTGGATGGGATTACAGGTGAGGACCACCACGCTCTGCTCTTTTTGTTTTTGTTATTTGTTTGTGTGTGGCACTAGGGATTAAACCCAGGGACATTCTACCTCTGAGCTACACTCCCAGCTCTATATTATTTTTATTTTTTTAATTTAATTTTTATATTTTTTTAAGTGGAACATATTGAGAGTGGTGTACATTTACACTGTGTGAAACAGGATTTTGCTAAGTTACCACATTCTGGTCTTGAAACTATGATCCTCCTGTCCTAGCCTCCCAAGTACTAGGGTTATAAGAGTGCACCACATCACCAGCTTTGTTTTTAACATTATATATACCCATACTAACAGGCTAGACCAACTCTATCCACAAATTAGATTTGAGCAGAGTCATATCCGTTTATAATATCTGCTGCACCCAATCAGAATTTTGTCAAGCTCAGCTGAACATTTATGTAAACAAATAAAGTAGCTAAAAACTATTTAATTCTTTTAATTTAAAATATATAACCAAGCTAGATGTGGTGACACACACTTGTAATCCCAGCATTCGAGAGGCTGAGACTGGACGATCACGGTTCACAGACAGCCCAGCTACTTAGTGAGGCCTTTCACAACTCAGTGAGACCCTCTTTCAAAAAATTTTAAAAAGACTAAAAAATAGTCTGATATATATATATATATATATGTGTGTGTGTGTGTGTGTGTGTGTGTGTGTGTGTATGCGTACATATATATATGAACATACATATATATGTATCAATTATGTATATACAATAAATGCAGACTGACCCAGTTTTGTGCAGGAGACTCACTAATTCCCAGCTGCTTATATCCACGAGTACTCAAAGTAGCTCAATTGCAAATCAACATCTATAATTCAAGGTGAGTCTTGATTGGGAATTCATCTTTTATTTTGTGTGTGTGGTACTAGGGATTTAGGGGACTGAACTCAGGGACATTCTATATCTGAGTTACACTCCCAGTCCTATTTTATTGTTTTTTATTTTGTTTTTGTTTTTTTTTGTTTGTGTGTGTGTGTGTGTGTGTGTGTGGTAGTGGGAATGGAACACAGGGGCCTTCTACCTCTGGGCTACACTTCCAGACCTATTTTATATTTTATTTGGAAACAGGGTCTTTTAAGCCAGCTGAGGCTGGCTTTGAACCTGCGCGATCCTCCTGTCTCCGCCTCCCAAGCGCGGGGATTACAAGCGTGCGCCACCACGCCCGGCTTCGTTTTTTATTTTGAAACAGGGCCCCACTAGGTTGCTGAGAGTCTCACTACTTGCTAAAGCTGGCCTCAAGCCTGCAATCCTCCTGTCTCAACCTCCCAAGTACTGGGATTATGGGCGTGTGTCACCACTCCTGGCCTGGAATTCATATTTCAAGCCATTGTTTGGCTTCTTTGTTCATAGCTTCTTAGTACAATATTCTGTACTAGGCTGCTTCTAACTGCAAGACTTCCTGTTACAGGTGAGCCACTGCTTCTAGGAAGGGTGATTCCCAATCTGTTTGACGTATGAAAACTTTATATGTGAAACTGACCCTTCAAAAATAAAATTTGGGCACATAAAATCACTTTTAAGTCCACTCAAGCATACCCTCTAAACTTTATACTAATAGTAAATGTTAAAATATGCCAGACATCTAGCTATCTTCAAAAAGTTTATTTTTTTATTAAAACCCATGTAAGAACAGTATCATAAGGCTGGCTGCCTTTCACTTTTAGGAACTAGCTCTCTGGGGGCAGCTGGGCATTGCCTCAGAGGCCCATAAAGCAATCAGCATTTTTTTGTTGTTGTTGTTGTTAGTCCTAGGGATTGAACCCAGGGGAATTCTATTTCTGAGCTACACACCCAGTCCGATTTTTTATTCTTTATTTTGAAACAGGGTCTCACTAAGTTGCAGAGGGCCTCACTAAGTAGCTGAGGCTGTCTGTGAACCCAGATCCTCCTGTCTCAGCCTCCCAAGTACTGGAATTACAAGCGTGTGCCACCACGCCCAGTTAGCAATCAGCAATTTAAGGGGATTTTTCTGGCAGAAGGGGACAAGAGGGCTGCCATTACCAGCTACTCCAGGAAGCGGCCCAGAGGTTGGCCAGCACATCACATCAAAGGGAACAACTGTGTCACTGAAAGATCTTCAGGGTATCATTGGCTGAAGTGACCACAGAACCTGACCAAGTGCAGAGATAGCCACGCAGAGTCCAAATAGATGTCACTCACATGTCTATGAGAGTTGTGGTCTGGGCAAAGGAACAGGAGGGTAAACTTCAGAAGACAAAGAGACGGGAGGTAGACAAGCAGAATCCAATCAAACTGCAAAGCACACTTGGCTGCATGGGAGGGGAACGAAGGTGTAAGTCATAACAACAAATGCGCGATGTTGAACCAGAGAGGCTGGGCTGCAGGACCACCCAGTTGGAGTGACGATTTTAAAGGGTGCAAGGTGTAGTGCATCATGGGAAAGTCCCTGGGGGGCTGAGGCTGACTGCTCAACACAGCCACATCCTCCTGTGATCCTCGATCAGTAACCTCTGATCACTGTGATGACGGCTGAGATCTGGGGCTCATGTCCCAGCTGCCTAAAGCCCTGGGAAGGCTTGAGATTCACCTCAGGAGAGGACGCAGTGCTCCAAACCCACAGAATTAATATTTTCCTCTGAAGAATAGATTTAGAGTGGGGCATGGTAGTGCATACCCATAATCCCACTACTTGGGAGGCTGAGACATGAGTATCACAGGTGGGAGACCAGCCTCAGTAATTTAGAGAGACCTTGTTTCAAAATTAAAAGATAAAAAAGGGCTGGGGACATATCTCAGAGGAGAGTGCCCCTGGGTTCAATCCCTAGTACCAAAATAAACAGATAGATAAATAAATAAATAAATAAATAAATAAATAAATAAATAAATAAATGAGGTGGCTTATCTGGTACCTAAAGCTCCTTCCAGATCTTACATTCTGAATTATTCAAGATCCTTAAGTTGTGGAGACTGACCTTGAACCTACAATTCTCCTGTCTCAGCCTCCCAAGTACTGGGATTACAGGCATGCGCCACCACATCTGGCTTATTTTATTTTGGGGTACTGAGGACTGAACCTGGGGCATTCTACTCCCAAGCTATACTCCCAGCCCTTTAAAGACTACTTCTGACATACTGCTGATTTGACAGGTCTCTCAGGAAGCCTGTCCCACCTAGATAAGAATCCCAGTTGGCTGTTCTCCAGGGACTCTTTTAGTTTATGGCTTTCGATAGCATCCTACTTACTTGTTTATTTTTAAGCCTTAAGAAAATTCTTCCTTCCCCAACCCCAGCTAGGACAATAGGCTAGGTCACAAGCAGGGAAAGCCTCCTGATCTATAAGACATTCCCATTCTTCTTAACCCCACGGAGTTCAAGAGCCACATCTTGGTTTATTTCACCTTGTCCACACCATGTTAAAATGTCTAGTTAAGACAGTCAATTCCACTTCCAACTAAGTCAAATCAAAGAAATGGAATGCGTTGCATGGCGAGACAAGACTCTTACTACCTTACAGGTGAAGCGATCCGATGCCATTTTGTCCAGAGCTGAAGCAGTTCTACTGATGGGTGGGACTGGGCGTGAGCAAAATCTCGATGGTGGAGAGGTTATTCCTGTGTGCTGGGGACCCCTCTTGTTCTCTGAGCATGTCACTCAAATCTATCCTTTCCAGTTTCTTTCCCATTAATGGTCCCTTTACCTATGTCCCAGCTGCATTAATTTTGGCCTGGGTCAGTTCTCAGTGCCACCAGGTGTTAACTCAGCAACAACGAAATAGATCTTGTACTGTCTCACCCCACGGTTTACAAGGTCAATACGTCAACAAAGCCAATGCCCCCACAGATGGGTAGTGTGTGTGTGTGTGTGTGTGTGTGTGTGTGTGTGTCTGGGGAGGGGACCTAGGTGCCTTCTACCTCTGGGCTATACCCCTAGCCCTATTTTTATTTTTTACTCGTTAAATTGATGAGAGCCCACTAAGTTGCTGAGGCTGACTTCAAACCCATGATCCTTCTGACTTAGCCCTTCAATTCCTGGATTTACAGACATGCGCCACCGGACAGGCTGGTTAGTGACTTTCTATGTAACCTTGGACAAGTTAACTTTGACAATGTATATAAAATGTATGACTTTGACAATGCATATGAAAACTGAGCATGGAGCCTAGCACATACTCATGGCGCGTGCGTGCGTGCGTGCGTGCACACACACACACACACACACACACACACACACGACTGAGACAGGAGGATAGCAGATGATTTGCAGCCAGTCTCAGCTACTTAGTGAGACCCTCTGCAACTTAGTAAGACACTGTTTCAAAATAAAGAATAGCCGGGCGTGGTGGCGCACGCTTGTAATCCCCGCGCTTGGGAGGCGGAGACAGGAGGATCGCGCTGGTTCGAAGCCAGCCTCGCTGGCTTAAGAGACTCTGTTTCCACATAAAAATGTTAAAAAATAGGTCTGGGAGTGTAGCCCGTGGGAGTGTATCCCGGAGGTAGAAGGGCTTCCAGGAACCCCAGTACCACCAAAATAAATAAAGAAAGAAAGAATAAAAATAGGGTTGGAGTGGGGATCAGGGGCAGAATGGCCCTGGGTTAAATCCCCAGTACTGAAAAAAACCTCAATAAATGGCATCTTTCAGTAATTGTTATTAGTAACTCTTAAATTTAAAATAGCCTCAACACATATGTAGAATTTCCATTTAAAAGAAATAGTCATGCCAGGTGTAGTGTCTCACTCCTGTAATACCAGTATTTGGAAGGCTAAGGCAGGAGATTGCAGGCTTGAGGACAGTCTCAGCAAGTAGTGAGACTCTAATCAACCTAGCAAGACCCTGTTTTAAAATAAAAACAAAATAAGCCGGGCATGGTGGCGCACGCTTGTAATCCCCGTGCTTGGGAGGCTGAGACAGGATGATTGCACTGGTTCAAAGCCAGCTTTGCTGGCTTAAGAGACCCCGTTTCCAAATAAAAATATAAAATAGATCTGGGAGTGTAGCCCAGAGGTAGAAGGGTTTCCAGGAACCCCAGTACCACAGATAAATAAATAAATAAATAAATAAATAAATAAATAAATAAATAAATAAATAAATAAATACAAAATAGGACTAGGGCTGTAGCTCAGAGGTAGAATGCCTCTGGGTTCAATCCCCAGTAACACACACACACACACACACACACTCATTTGCTACCCACCAAGTCCACTCCTAAAATGGACAAAATCCATGAAGCCCACAGGAAATGAAGGTAGGGCTATTTGATGTTGATAAGCCACAGTTTTTCTAACCTAAAACAAAAATCTTTATAATTCTGCCTTTGTAGAGTTAGCTTGAAGGTCAAATGAGACAATTACTTTTTTTTTTTTTTTTTTTTTGCAGTACTGGGGATGGAACCCATGGTCATTCTACCTCTGAGCTGCACCTGCTGCCCTATTTTTTATTCTTTATTTTGAAACAGGGTCTCAATTGAGTTGCAAAGGGCCTCACTAAGTAGCTGAGGCTGTCCGTGAATCATGATACTCCGGTCTCAGCTCCTGAATGCTGGGATTATAAGTGTGTGCCACCACGCCCAGCCCATAGAATGTTTTGCATAGCCCCTGGTATGCTGAACGAGCTTAATCAATGGTGATGACAACTCAGGTGGCCCTTGGGTTCTGCTTGTCTTCTCACATTTTCCCAGGGTGGCGCTGGCACCAGGGAGCTGCTCAATGAGTAAATATTATTGTTGTTGTTACTTTTGAAAAATTAAGCCAAAAGCAAAATCAACTCCTAATGGAGAAGATTGTTTCTGCGTGAACAATGCTCTTGAATCCAAAGGAAGAAGCAGAGGATTTGCCAAGTAACCCTGGGACTGAATGCAGACCCAGAAGATGTACAGAAAGGGGGGTCTTTCCACGGCCAACATCACAAAGTAAACAAAGAGAGTGCGAGTAGAGAGATCGTTGCTTTCAGTGAAAGTGAGAAAGCTACAGGCAACTAACACAGAGGAAGCCAGGCATGGCGGCCCACACCTGCATTCCCAAAGAGAGGAGGATCACAGGTTCAAGACCAGCCTCAGCAACTTAGCAAGACACTCAGAAACCTAGGAAGAACTTGTTCCAAAATAAATAGGGCCAGGGGTTTTGCTTGGAAATAAAAGGTCCTGGGTTCAATCTCGGGACCTAAATAAATAAATAAACAAATAAATGACAGAGGAGGCATCAACTGTTCCTCTGGATGTGTGTGCAGTATGGAAATGTATTCCATCCTCTCACAGTTTGATGACAGTAATCACTGAGGTCAACCAGTGAACTCCCCTTGTCCTGAACATGACTCGCTAAGCAGCCTTCTGGTTATATTTTAATTGGTGATCGCAAATGAGAAGGGTGCAGGCATAACTGGCATATTTGCCGGCATAATTTTTGAACCATTGTTCAAATTGGTTGCGACGAGAGTTGTGTCACTTAACAATGAGATACATTCCACGTCCTTACACAAATGTGCTAGAGGGAACTCACCCACCCAGATGGCTGTGAAATCACTGGGTGATACAGTCTTCTGAGACCATCATGCTATGTGTGCGCCATTGTTAACCCGAGCATCAGCATGCAACACATGGCTGTATTTACAAACCAGGATACTTCTCATATCAATCTGAATCTCCAACTTCCAAAAAATCAGAAGCTCTGGGTACCCCAAATCCTGAAAAGTGAAATTGGGGGAGGGATCATAAGGGTTGTGCTTTTTTTTTTTTTTTTTTGGTGGTACTGGGGTTCCTGGAAACCCTTCTACCTCCAGGCTTAGGCCAGCAGCACGGCTGGCTTCGAACCTTCACGATCCTCCTATCTCTGCCTCCCAAGCGCAGGGATTACAAGCGTGCACCACCACGCCCAGCAGGGTTGTGCTTTTAGTAAGGGAATCACGAGGATTTTACTTTCACCTGACACATGGACAATTCATTCTCTTTTCTACCTGGCTTTATAGACATAAGAACAGTCTATACCCTCCAGAAAGCCATCATACTAACCAGGTATGGTGGCACACATCTGTAAGACCGGTATTGGGGAGGCTGAGACAGGAGGGTCACAGGTTTGAAGCCAACCTCAGCAACTTAGAGAGGAGGCACTCAACAATTTGGTGAGACCCTGTTTCGAAATAAAAAATAAAATAGGGCTGAGGTTGTAGCTCAGAGATACAATCCCCAGCACCATAAAAAAGGAGGACAGCCATCACGGTGACTACCTGACAGAATATGCTGACCATTGTTTCTTGCTGCAAGTTTGTGAACTGCTACTCAGGCTTGAGCGCCTGCCCTTTATGGCTTTGGTAAATGTGAATCCTTCCCTTGAGCTGCCGCCTCCCTTCTGAACAGGCAAACCTAAATCAAATGTTATGTACCTGCTGGCGGCGGGGGAGCCTCCAGCTCTGCCTGACTCCCCAGAGAAGTCCAGCCTGGCTGACACTGACTATCCTCTGAATAGCACTCTTCAGCTTCCGAATTATCTCTGTGGATTCCTCAAAGCCCTAAGAGCAATGATTTCGGAAGGACAGGGAGAACATTCACCTGCTGAGTTGCAAATGAAACAATGGCCCAGCTAATCTATGAATCCACTGCAGATGCTTGAAAAAAGCTGGGCTTGCTTAGGACTGTCCTTGAAGAACTCAGCCTTCAGGGTCGCCTAATCGCTGTGTGCGTAAGAAAGGCCAATAGAAAATTGCTATTGACAGACTCATTCCTGCCGGGTTCTCTTTGCGGCTGCCTTCATTAGCTCTTTTCCCCTCTCAGAAAAAAAGCCCCGTGACCTTGGCGGCTGTCGCGCTTCCTTTCCTGCCCCTGTAATGGAATGAAGGTGTCTTTCTGCTACCCAGGGAGCGGTGGCGAGAGGAAACCCACAGATGCCCTCTCAGCGTGCACCCAGCCTCTCTCTTCATCTCGGCGGGAAAGGGGCTTTACAAGACACACTTTCTCTTCTCTCTTCTCACATCAGAGCAAAAGCAAACAATAATTTAAATAGCATCTTTTTGGTAACAAGAAAAACCTGCTTTCAACACCACCAGAGAGGAAGCCATTTGTTGCCCCTGAGAATGAGCTATCAGCATGCGCCGGGCATCGCATCCCCAGGGGTGATAGATGTGCACCCAGCCATCTGCACCTCTCAACGGTTCTCACCACCAGGGCTGGCATTTGCAGGTCACTGTAGGGGGATCATTTGTGATCTGACACTGAAGCCAGCAGGTTTAGGAGTAGACTAAATCCTGGGCTCCAACCACCGCGGTAACTAGTCCAAACATAACTTCACACTCCCAGACAAAATATACAGAAGATATTAAAAACAATATACTCCTTTGGGGATGTGTAGAAAACCTGTATCCTCCATGTAGCAGGCAGGAGTGTCTACAGCATCTACTGCTATGTTAACGGATTATTCTGAAAATGTCCGGGTTGATTATCAGTCATTCCAAAGTACAGTGATTTATAAATCTGTTTACCACCTATCCTCCTAGAGAAACCCAAGAATAAGAAGGGTTGGAGGAACGCAGCTCCTGGCAGCCTGGAGAACCTGCACTCTTTTGTTCTTAGACTGCTTAAATTTCTACGGCTGCTTCCTGAGTTTCCACCTGTGGCGTCTCTGCTCCTCAGCAATGCTTGGGGCACAGCCAGCACTGCGTTTGCTCAAAGGGCTCAGGACCAAGAGGCGGGACCTTAAGTCGGGGGACTTGGAGTTAAAAGGAACGTAGAACTTCTCTCGGAGCCCTTCTGACCTTGAGATCTGAAAGGAAGTTAAATGTCCACTCACCTGAAAGGAAAGAGTTGCGGTGCCTTTGACTTCTGAAAACTAGATAGATGCTCCTTCACACCTTTTCTTAAGGCATGTCACAGCTGCAGAAAACTCTGAAGAGGAACAGTGTGGGTTTCCCTTCTCTTCAAAGCATCCACCAAAAGGTTCTTCCTGTTCCAGGGTTTTAAATTTCTGGAACCTTACCTTTCCAGCTGAAAGTGATTCCAATCAGAGTATTCAAAGCAGAGGGAGGGGTTGGGGTAGGGTGGGTGGAGTAGCTCAACAGTAGAGCACTTGCCTGGTATGTGTGAGGCCCTGGGTTCCATCCCCAGCACCCCAAAAAGAGAGGAGAGAGAAAGAATGGGAACATCTCTTTTTTTTTTTTTTTTTTTTTTATTTATTTTTTATTGGTGCAGTGTATTTACACATCATAGTGGTATAAAGAAAATACTTTTGTAGACATACATGCACATCTCGCCCAGTTAGCCCCTACCACGATCCCCACCCCATTCCCTCCCCATCCCTCCTTCCCACGCTTGGCTTACTGGTTGACATCTAGTATTATAACAATTTATACAATATTAACATTGATAATCTCACATAACAGTTTCATTTGTCTGGTACCAAACTTTTGATGACTTAAAGATAACATTTCAATATTTCTTTTTGCTTTCTTTCTTACCAGAGAATATTTTTTCTTTTTTTTTTTTTAGGTGAAACTATCATACATTTATTTATTTATTTTTCAGAAAAAATCTATCCTGATATGGAATATGGACTCTAGATACCCAAAACAGTCTCAAAGGAGAACAAAGCTAGAAGATGTATGTTTTCTGATTTCAAACCATATAAAGCTACAATAATTGAAACAATGTAGTACTGTTCTAAAGGCAGATATATAAACCATTGGAGCTAAATAAAAGCCTAGAGATAAATTCTTCCATACATTGTCAAGTTATTTTTGACAAGGTTTCCATGAACTTTTGGTGGAGGAAATACTAGTCTTTTAACTAAATATTGTTGAAAAATAATAATAAATGAAAAAGAATAAAATTGGACCCTTATCTAACACATATACAAATATTAACTCAAAATAGATAAAAGACCTAAATATAAATCTTAATACTATAAGCTTTTAGAAGAAAATCTGGGTCATAAAACCTCACAACATTGAAATTGGAAGTGATTTCTTGGATATGATTTCAATGGCACAGGCAACAAAAGAGTAAATAAACTCCCTAAAAAATAAAAAAAAAATATTGTATATCCAAAGACAATGTAAACAGAGTTAAAAGTTACTGATCCTCTTCCAAGAGTTCCTCCTATGACCCATTTCTCCCTAACTCTCACATATTAGGGAAAGCATCTGATTTCTTATTTTTTGTGCCTGACTAATCTCACTTAGCATAATGTCCTCCAGTTCCATCCATTTCCCTGAAAATGATGTAATTGAGTTTTTTTTGATGGCTGAGTAAAATTCCATTGTGTACATATCCCACAGTTTTGTAATCCATTCATCTGTTGATGGACATCTTGGCTGGTTCCATAGTTTGGCTATGGTGAATTGTGCAGCTATGAACATAGACACACATGCATTAGTTTGGTAGTTTGGTTTCTTTTCTTTTGGGTAGATACCCAACAGTGGTATTGCTGGATCAAATGGAAGATTTGTTCCCATTCTTCTGAGGATTCTCCATACTGTTTTCCAAAGTGGTTGCACTAATTTGCAATCCCACCAACAATGTCTTAGAGTTCCCACTTCTCCACATCCTCGCCAGCATCTGTTGTTGTTTGTGTTTTGAATGATGGCCATTCTAGTTGGAGTTAGGTGATATCTCAGGGTGGTTTTGATTTGCATCTCTCTGATTGCCAGTGATGTTGAGCATTTTTTCATGCATTTATTGGCCATTTGAATTTCTTCTTTTGTGAAGTGTCTATTTAGTTCATTTGCCCATTTTGTTATTGGATGCTTTGTTTTCTTAGTGTTGAGTTTCTTGAGTTCTCTGTATATTCTAGATATTAGTCCTCTATCAGTGGTGTAGGTGGCAAAAATCTTCTCCCATTCTGTTGGCTCTCGATTGAGGTTCTTGATAGTTTCCTTTGCTGAACAGAAGCTCTTCAGTTTCATGCAATCCCATGTATTGATTCTCCTTTTAATTTGTTGTGCCTTTGGGGTCTTGTTGAGGAAATGTTTGTCTGTGCCTATGTGTTGTAGTGTTGGACCTATGCCCTCTTCAAGGAGCTTCAAGGTCTCTGGTTTAATTTCCAAGTCTTTGATCCATCGTGAGTTGACTTTTGTACAGGGTGAAAAAGTGGGATTAACATCCAATTTTCTGCATATGGTTAACCAGTTTTGCCAACACCATTTGTTGAAGAGGCTATCTTTTTTCCAGTGTATGTTTTTGGCCCCTTTGTCAAAAATCAATTGGCTGAAAGTGTGTGGACTTGTTTCTGGGTCTTCTATTCTGCTCCATTGGTCTATATATCTGTTCTTTTGCCAGTACCATGCTGTTTTTATTACAATGGCTTTGTAGTATAGTTTAAAGTCAGGTATTGTGATTCCTCCTGCGTGGTTTTTGTTGCTGAGAACTACCTTGGCTATTCTGGGCTTTTTGTTATTCCAGATAAATTTAAGGACTGATTTTTCTATGTCTGTGAGGAATGATCTTGGTAGTTTAATGGGCATTGTATTAAATCTGTAGATCACTTTTGGGAGGATGGCCATTTTAATGATATTAATTCTGCCAATCCATGAACATGGAAGGTCTTTCCATCTTCTAAGATCTTCTTCGATTTCTTTTTTCAGTGTTTTATAATTTTCTTTGTAGAGATCTTTTACTTCCTTGGTCAAGTTTATTCCTAGGTATTTTATTTTTTTGTGGGAGATCCTGAGTGGAAGTGTTTTCTGAATTTCTTTTTCAGTGGATTTATGGTTGGTGTACAGGAAAGCTTCTGACTTTTTAAGATTGATTTTGTATCCAGATACCTTGCTGAATTTGTTGATCAGTTCTATAAGCCTTTTGGTTGAGTTTGTTGGGTTTTCTAAATATAGTATCATGTCATCTGCAAATAGTGAAAGCTTAAGTTCTTCTTTTCCTATTTGTACTCCTTTGATTTCCTTTTCTTGCCTTATTGCTCTGGCTAGAGTCTCTAGTACTATATTGAAGAGAAGTGGTGATAGTGGACATCCTTGTCTCGTTCCAGTTTTTAGGGGAAATTCTTGAAGTTTTTCCCCATTTAATATGATGTTGGCAGTGGGCTTATTGTAGATTGCCTTAATAATGTTGAGATATGTTCCTTCTATTCCAATTCTCTGCAGTGTTTTTATCATAAATGGATGTTGAATTTTATCAAATGCTTTTTCAGCATCTATTGAGATGATCATGTGGTTTTTGTCTTTGATTCTGTTTATATGATGAATTACATGGATTGTTTTTCGTATATTGAACCAGCCTTGCATCCCTGGGATGAACCCTACCTGGTCATGGTGAATGATTTTCTTGATGTGGTTTTGAATGCGTGTTGCTAGTATTTTGTTTAATAGTTTTGCATCCAAGTTCATCAGAGATATAGGCCTGTAGTTTTCCTTCCTTGAACTGTCTTTATTCGGTTTGGGTATTAGTGTGATGTTGGCTTCATAGAATGTATTTGGGAGAGTCCCGGTTTTTTCTATTTCCCGAAATAGTTTGAGTAGTATTGGGATTAGTTCTCCTATAAAGGTTTTATAGAATTCACTTGGGAAACCATCTGGTCCTGGGCTTTTCTTTGATGGTAAGCTCTTTATTGCTATTTCAATCTCTTTGATTGTTATTGGTTGGTTTAAGTGTTCTATATCTTCTTGACTCAGTTTAGGAAGGTTGTATTTATCTAGGAAGTTGTCGATTTCCTCCAGATTTTCCATTTTGTTGGAGTATAGTTTTTCAAAGTAGTTTCTGATAATCCTCTGGATTTCTACGCTGTCAGTAGTAATGTCTCCTTTTTCATCCCTTATCTTCATAATTTGAGTTGATTCTCTCTTTTTTTTAGTTAGGTTGGCTAGTGGTTTATCAATCTTGTTAATTTTTTCAAGAAACCAGCTTTTGGTTTTGTTGATTTTCTGTATTGTTTTTTTATTCTCTATTTCATTAATTTCTGCTCTAATTTTAATAATTTCCCGTCTTCTGCTGGCTTTGGGGTTCAATTGTTCCTGCTTTTCAAGGGCTTTGAGGTGTGTCATAAGGCTATTTATTTGAAGATTTTCTGTTTTTCTTATGTGAGCACTCAGTGCTATAAATTTTCCTCTTAATACTGCCTTCAAAGTGTCCCAGAGGTTTTGATATGTTGTTTCTTTATTTTCATTTGTTTCTAGAAATTTCTTGATTTCACCTCTTACATCTTCTATGACCCATTCTTCATTCAGAAGTGTGGTGTTCAGTCTCCACATGTTTATGTTGTTTCTCTGGGTCTTCTTATAGTTGATTTCTAGTTTCATTCCATTATGGTCTGAAATGACACAGGGAAGTATGTAACATTTTTTAAATTTGCTAGTGCTCATTTTGTGTCCCAGGATGTGATCTATTTTGGAGAAGGTTCCATGAGCAGCTGAGAAAAATGTAAACTCTGCTGTAGTTGGGTGAAATATTCTATATGTGTCCAAAAGGTCCATTTGGTTAATGGTGTTCTTTAGTTCTGAGACATCTTTACTGACCCTTTGTCTGGAAGATCGGTCTAGTATTGTGAGTGGTGTGTTGAAGTCTCCCAGTATTATTGTGTTGGGATTTATGTGTGGCTTCATGTCACAAAGAGTTTGATTTATGAAAGTAGCTGCCCCTATGTTTGGGGCATAGATGTTGATTATTGTTATTTCCTCTTGCTGGACTATTCCTTTTACCAGTAAAATGTGACCTTCTTTGTCTCTTCTAATAAGTTTGGGTTTGAAGTCTAACTTGTCTGATATCATAGTTGCTACTCCTGCTTGTCTTCGAGTACCATTAGCATGGATTACCTTGCTCCAGCCCTTTACCTTGAGTTTGTTCCTATCTTTACTTGTGAGGTGTGTTTCTTGTAAGCAGCAGATGGATGGATTCTGGCTTTTAATCCATTTTGCCACTTTATGTCTTTTTATTGGGGAGTTGAGGCCGTTTACATTCAGTGTGATTATAGAGAGATAATTTTTAATTCCCAACATGTTAAGATCTTATTTCTGTTTGAGATACTGTTTATTCTTCTTTGCTTAGTTGTCTGCTGGATGGGAATTCTTGTTTCTTTGGTTCTGGCGTGAATTACCCATTTCCTCTTTGCAGTTAATCTCCTTGAGTATTTTCTCTAGCGCTGGTTTTGAAGACATAAATTCCTTCAGTTGCTGTTTGTCATGGAAGCTTCTTATTTCCCCATCTAATTTGATGGATAGTTTTGCTGGGTAGGAAATTTTTGGCTGGAAGTTGTTTTCTTTCAGAGTTTGGAATATGTTACTCCAAGCCCTTCTGGCTTTCATAACTTGGTTTGGGAAGTCTGGAGTGATTCTAATTGGTTTGCCTCTGTATGTCACATGGCCTTTTGTTTTTGTTGCCTTTAAGATTCTCTCCTTGGCTTCCACATTAGTCATTTTGACAATTATGTGGCGTGGGGATCCTCTTCTCTGATCCTGTCTAAAGGGAGTTCTATAAGTTTCCTGGACCTGTGTATCGACCTCTTGCTCTATGTTTGGAAAATTTTCTGCTATTACTTCCCTGAAGAGATTGTTGATCCCTTTGGTTTCACCTTCTTTTCCCTCCTCTATTCCAATTATTCTTAGGTTAGCTCTCTTGAAATGGGCCCATATTTCTTCAATGTCAGATTCCTGCTGTCGGGTTTTTTTTTCTAAATTAGAAACTATGCGTTCATTTTTAGAATGATCATCTTCAAGAAGCGAGATTCTATTCTCCATGTGGTCCAATCTGTTGTTTATACTTTGAATTGAGGCCTTTACTTCATTAATTGCATCCTTTATCTCTTTTTGACTCTCTCTAAATTCTTTTCGAAAGTCCTCTATTATTTCTAAAGTTATTTTCCTAATTTGATCTTCTAGAGATCTTTGGGTTTCTGTGTTATCAGATTCTGATGTTGTGGTGTTGTTGGCATTCACTGCTCCATTGTTATTTCTCTTTCCCATGATTTTGGAAGTTTGTGCCTTCTCTGGGTTCTTCCCTGAGTCACTACAAGTTCACTTAAGATGCTCTGGATCTCTAGTCTATGGTATCTCAGTCACCACTACTCCTTTACTGTGTTGTATCACAAAGTCTCAGACCCAGGGAGTCAATCAAGGCTGCTTAGACCGTGGGGGGTGCCAAGTTGGGCGTTCTCCAGTGGGGAGTTGTGACTATGGTATGATATCTCTGCCACTGCCACTCCCCCACTGGGCTGCACTGCTAAAATCTCCGACCCAGGGAGACTATCTGCGCAAGTCCCTGGGAGTGCAGTACTGGGATTTCTCCCCTACGGGCCGCAATTTGACTCACGGTTGTTGAGTGTGCTGATGGAGCTGTAGTGAACTCGGTGGATTCGCTGCTGCCGCCACTGGCAATATGGCACCACTGCCACACCCTCGGCCGTGATGCGGCGTATTTCTTCTCTGGTTTTGGTCTCTGCTCTGAGTCCTTGCCAGTTGTGCTGCGCCCAGCCCTTGGGAGCTTTAGATGTTCCCTGCACCAACAAAACTGCTGACTGCCGCCCGGCTGTTCAGCACCTGCTCACCTCGGCTCGCTGTCCACCCCTCCTCTCAGGCAACTGGTGGCTGGTTGAGTGGGTTGGTCTAGGGCTGTCCGGTGAACTCGCCGCTGCCGCCAGCAGTAAGACGCTGCTTCTGCATCCTAAGCCGCGAGGCCAGAGTACCTCCTCTCTGGATTTGAGCTCTGTTTTGAGTCTCCCTCCTCTCTGGAGCCTGGTGTTGCTAGGGGAGATGTAGGCCGCGCCGCTCCGGCCGCTCTGCGCCGCGGCTCTGGCTGCTCCGCACCACGGTTCTGGCCGCTCCGGCTGCTCCGGCCGCTCTGCACTGCGGCTCTGGCTGCTCTGCACCGTGGGTCTGGCCACTCCGGCCGCTCCGGCCGTTCCGCGACGCGGCTCTGGCTGCTCCGGCTGTTCTGGCCGCTCTGCTCCGGCTGCTCTGGCAGCTCCGCTCAGCTGTTCTGGGCACTCTGCTCCGGCTGCTCCGGCCGCTCCACTCCGCGGCTCCGGCCACTTCGCGCCGCCGCTCCAGCCAATCCGCGCTGCAGCTCTGACTGCTCCGGCTGTTCTGGCCGCTCCGCTCGGCTGCTCTGGCCGCTCTGCTCAGCTGCTCGGAACCGCGACTCCAGCTGCTCTGTACCGCGGGTCTGGCCACTCTGGCCGCTCCGGCCGTTCCGCACCGCGGCTCTGGCTGCTCCGGCTGCTCAGGCCGCTCCGCTCAGCGGCTCCCCCCAATCCGCGCTGCGGCTCTGGCTGCTCCGGCTGCTCCGGCCACTCCGCGCCGCGCGGGCGCGGCACTTCGGGCTGGTTTTTTTCCGGTGACTTGTTTTTCCAGCCCTTTTTCTCTGTCCCTTGTATTTACCGTTTTTATTTCTTTGCTGTGGTGTTTTCTGGCTCTGAAAGGCGCTGGTTTTGAGGTAGTAGAGTTGGATTGTTAGCGGGACTTGTAAGTGCCACTTTCCTCCGTCGCCATCTTCCCGGAAGTCGGAACATCTCTTAAAGCTAGAAGAAGGAGCTGGTTTGGTAGCAAAAACAAGAGTTAAACTTAGAAATGGAGTAGGTGCTAAAAACTAATTGAAATGAATACATGTTTGAAATAGTAACCAAGCTAATGAAACACAAATTTGTGGAATTCCTAATCCTAGGAGGAGAAACAGTTGAAAACCATAAATCCCAATGGGTTTTCATCATTTGTCCTCCACAGTGAGACTCTTACATAGATGAACTTCAGGCATCTTACCACCACATCCCTCCGTCCCTCCACCTCGCTCTCAGATACCTAAGCTCACCTGTGAGCTTCCGCAGGTGCACGGGGCAGCTGGCTGCCCCTCTGGCCTCCAGAGACTCAGGGGGTACTCGGAGGCTGGCCAGCATTCAGCCTTCCCTCCCCTGCACCATCTCAGCCACCTGTCTCCACACACCTGTGAGGACCTCGGAGTACCAGGTGGATAACAAGGCGTGTGTCTGTTGTACCCCTGCCTCCCCGAACGTAGAGGGGATCCATCTCCCAGATTCTGGGGTGGTAGCATCAGGTCTCGTCTCCCCAGCCAGCCTGTGTGTGTGTGACATATGCCATCAGCCAGCAGACTCTTGACTAAGTGTAGGGCAAGCCATTAGGCAGTCAGGCCGTCAGGCCGCAGGCTTTCTTCCAGAACTACCATGTAGGGCACATACTTTGGCTTTGGTATGTAAACGTCAGTCTGTCTCCCAGCTGGAAATGTAAGAGTCCACTTGGAAACCCCAAGCCCCAAAACTTCCACTCTGCCTTTGCACAGCACTCGAACATTTCCCCAGAGAGCATCTGACTGGTGCTGATGTCCGGGCAAGGGAACAAGATTTTCTGGGAATGAAACACAAACTAGTCAACATCAAACTAAGGCCCTCACCATACTTGCTTATCAACAAAGCTTCTGGAAATCCATACACTCCACTGCCTTTTATAAAAAGCCTCTCCAGAAAGCTGGGCGCGGTGGGATTGTAATCCCAGCATTTGGGAGGCTGAAACAGAAAGATCGCGGTTCGCGGCCAACCTCAGCTAATTAGTGAGGCCCTTTGCAACTCAGTGAGACCCTGTTTCAAAATAAAGAATAAAAATAGGGCTGGGGGTGTACCCCAGAGGTAGAATGCCCTAGATTCCATCCCTAGTACCAAAACAATAATAATAATAATAATAATAATAATAATAATAATAATAATAATAAATAAAAATAAAAAGCTTCTCCAGCATTCTTTTACTGGGACGGGGATGTTTTACCCTGCTCCAGCAGGCTGGCCTGCTCCGGGTCCTGCTCTTGGCTGCTGCATTCCTTCTGTCTCTGAGACACCCCATGAGCTATGTCCCTGTGGTTCTCTGTGGTCCTGGCTGCTGCACTCAAAACTGGCCCCACACAGGTGGTCTTTGCCTCCTCCACTGCAGGGGCCACTGTCCCCAAGCCAAGCTTCAGCCCCAAGCCCCCTTCTCTCCTCTACCTCTTCTCCTCGGGCCCTGGCACCCTGAGCCACGGCCCTGGGGCTGCCTCCAGGGAGAGGCAGGTGGTTGGCACAGCTGCCTGCCCTGCCTGTCCTGCTCTAGTCCCCATAGAACCTCCCTGGCTGACCAGCCAACCAGTGATCAAGATCACACTTCCACCTCCCCTCCTGGGAACCGTTGGCTTGCTTTGCCTGCTGAGGAGTTGTCAGGAGGGTTAGGAAGTGAAGAAGGGATTCAAAGCTCTTCGATTTGGCTGCCAGGAGACTGCATGGCCCCCGATATCTTTCCTCGGTGTTTTAGGCAGCTTGGAGAGAGAGAGAGAGAGAGAGAGAGAGAGAGAGAGAGAGAAGAGGAGAGGAGAGGAGAGGAGAGGAGAGGAGAGGAGAGGAGAGGAGAGGAGAGGAGAGGAGAGGAGAGGGAAGTGACCAGGGACAGACAGAGCCCCCAAGGCTACATCCACAGGGACCTACCTCCTCAACCCACGTGTCTTCGCCCAAGTTGCCATCCAGCCATCCAGTAAATCCATTCAAGTTATCATTCCTTAAATGGGTTTATCCATTAATGAGATTAGAGCCCTGATTCAGTTATTTCACTTCTGGATATTTTTGTATTGCCATCCCAAGCCATAACAGGTAGAAAGAGCTCTGGTATCTTTAACGGGGCAGAGTTCTCTGAGCCTCACCATTTGTCCTCAGGACTTAGCCTACCCTATTAAGTCTCGAGTTTCTAATTCTGTGAATATTTCAATGAAACTGATATAAGTACATTAAAATAGGTTGGAAGTAATGATCTATAATTTATATATTATATTAACATTAATCGATAGCATTATTTTAGAATTACATTCTTACTGTTATATAATTGTATTTTATATTATATACTACAGGTTTTTATAGGTGTTCCCTGTCTGGGATGATGGGACAAAATGAATTAAAGATTTGATCTTTGGAGGGCAATAGCGGTAGTGTAGATGTTGATCTACATTATGATTATAATCATTATGAAGATTATGTGATTCTTGGCATTTGTATTATTTTTCTCTGAAATAAGATTTGAACACACTAAAGGTGAAGGCAGATGAACAGTGACAATTAGATAACCAAATGTCCAACTCTGTAGGCTCAACATACCACATAATATTACTTGTAATGGAAGCTATTATTCTCAGTGTCAAATAAATGAGTTGGAGGAACCACTTTTAGTCATTTCTCTTATATGCTCTGACAGGTGTTTTTTTTTTTTCCATCCAAATGAAACCTAAAGCACCTTGGCATATTTAGACAAAAAAAAAATTCCTACTCTGGAGGAGACAACCTTAAATAGAGATTCGTTAGCAAGCTACCTACTGCCCTCCTTAATCCTCTTTAAAAAACTTTTTCATAATTCTCCAGTTCCTCCAGTCACCGATTGGTTTTGTTTGGCTTTGTTTGTTTTTTTGCACCTAAATGATTGATAACAACCTGCTCTTTCCTGACATCAGAAGAATTACTCCAAAAGAAAACCTTGACGTCAACTCCAGGAGCAAAGCTGAATCTCTCAGCCTGCAGTGTGAATAGCACTCAGATTCCGAGGGTGTTTAATTGTGGTTAAGAACAAGCCCATACGCCGGGCGTGGTAGCACATGCTTGTAATCCCCGCACTTGGGAGGCGGAGACAGGAGGATCGCGCAGGTTCAAAGCCAGCCTCAGCTACTTAGTGAGATCCTGTTTCCAAATAAAAAATATAAAAATAGGTCTGGGAGTGTAGCCTGGAGGTAGAAGGGCTTCCAGGAACCCCAGTACCACAAAAAAAGAAAAGAAAACAAGCCCATATAAACAGTGTGTGTGTGTGTGTGTGTGTGTGTGTGTGTGTGTGTGTGTGTGTGTTACAACTAGAAACTAGTAATGGGTCAGAAAGTTACTTGTAGGTGACTGAGCAGGGTGGTAAAGTGATTTTTGTGGGATGGGCAGGAGATGTGACCCAAGACAGACACATGGGAGAGAGTGAGACCAAGGGGAGATTGTTCCCTGTGTTTGCCTGGGATGGTGAAGGTTAATTATTAGGTGGAAGGTCATTGGAATTAATCCACAGGTGGGTCTGGCCTCAGAGGAGCAGCACCAGCTTTAGAATTTGGAGAGAAGCAGTGACAGGGACACCAGATGTGAGAAGGGGGCACTTCCCAAGCCAAGTTCAAAGAGTGGGGAAAGCCAGAAAGCACTTCATTTTCTTCTAGACCTGGGGTCAGCAAGAGAGGAGTGTGGCTGGCCATGGTTCCTGAAGCAGGAAGCAGATGAGAAGCCAGGCTTCCCTGCGAGGTTCTCATACCATCACTAACAAAGAGCTATGTGCCTGTTCCTGTGCCTGTGCCTGTGCCTGCCTGGAAGAATGTTAGTCCTCCTGTTGAAGAATCAAGGATTTACGGTTAACAGAGGGGCTTGACTGATTAGATTGAGTTCTTTTGGAAAGGAGAGGGGAATCATGGCAGTGTGGCATGAAAAGGAGACGGGGTGACCCAACTGGGGTCTCATGCCAGTTCTTCCATTCATAGTGGAGGACACGGGCCCGGAAGCTCACTTTGTTCAGGAGTAGGAGGATGAGCCCATCCACCAGTCAGACACCAAACAAATATTGCCAGTGAGGTCTCCAAAGGGGTCTGCATGGGTGTTTACAGTCCACGGTACAACTGGGTCACCTCTAAGTTTTCTTCTGGCTCTCAAATTTAACCTGCAGCAGAAAAGAGAGTTCAGGCTCAGGATTCATTTCTTCGAGAACAACCCAGTTTGATTCTCAACTCTGGTCAATAGGAATTGTCAATTGGGGGAAACTGCCCTCCTTGAGGTTTAGGGAAGTCTCTAAAATAGGAACAATAAGAAGCCTCATCTTGGTCAGCTATGGAATAAGTAATGCAAGTTAGTTCCTTCCATAGCCTTATTGCTACAAAAGCCCCTCCACCCCAGCCCCTAGAGGCTACATCTGGCCAGGAGACTCGCTCTTGTTAATGGGGGGAAGCACGGATGGCTTGAGTCACAGCTGAGACTTACGAGCAACTTTCTTATGCTTTTTCTACTTGACATTGGGGCGCTGGGTGGGGAGGTCACCTAGCTAGCACTGCCCATGCATTTTTCCATGTGAACTGTATCACCAACATGCCCATTGCCCAGTGATATCCCATTAATATGTCTGTATTAAGATGTATTAGGATTATGGCATAACTCATCTTAGGTAAAATTGGTAGCTTTAATATTTAAATTTTCCTTACATGAAAATATCTTATGTGTTTATGAAAAAAATCATAAAGTGTGCATTTATTTCCATGCATTTCATCTCTTTGGCTCTAATATAATGAAGACCTTTTTGCCTAGGAATCAACACCCCCCCCCTTTTTTACCAAAATAATCCAGTGTCAACTTCGTGGATCCCTTCGGTGCCTTGCAAGTCTTCACAGCTTGAGCTTTCTTCCCTTCCACCTGGCAAGGTCAGCACAGTGGCAGTAGGGGCAGATTTGCTTCTTGGGCAAGCCTTGGGTCCCATGAGTCAGGCTGAGGATGACTGGTTCTTTCCTAGACCACGTGTGTTAGAAAAGTATTTATCATCTGCCTAGCATGGAAAGTCAACAGCAGTGGGGTAAGCACCTAGGTCGGTTGGCTTGTTAATTTCAGTAAGTCCAGGTGAGTTCAGCTGACAACCTTAGTTGGGAGAGTCTGGGATATTAGGACTAAGTGTTCCCCTATTCATTTAGTCCTTTCTTTTTAATCCACAAATTATAGTTGAGCTCCAGCCCAAGAGAGGCCCAGGCCTCTGTTCCAGGGTCAGCACTGAGACTGATACCTTCAAGATACTCCTAAACCCTTAACCCAAGATCAGGCCTAGGCCAGGCAGGAAGAGGGATCCCAGAGCCCACAGCAGCCTCAACTTCACAGACCTGCTTGTCTCTTGTCACAGACTAGAACAAGGTAGCCAGTGTTTTTGCTGCCTTGGTAACAGCCCCTAGGATTGATTTTTATACTGTTCTATAGCAGCGTGGTTCTTGGGTTCCTCTCTTTTCTTATTCTTCATGCTGTTCTTCTTTCTGTCACTCCCAAACAGATGGTCCTTCTTTGGCCCCTTATCTCCATCTTTATCCTTGAGGCATGGTATATATCAGCTAGGACTATTAACCCACATCTTGTGATATTAATCACCCTTCACCCTCCACTCTCTACACTTGAGACCAGGTAATCAGTGTCCTCTACTCAGAAGTCTCTGTGTTAATTTATCCAGCAGACTCTGAATCAGGGACATATTGTTGGGAATTCCTCACCACGCTCAGGATTATCCTGTGCAACAATAATAAAAGGTCAACTTGTCTCCAATGACCACAGTGTCAGTAGAATCCCATATTATATCCAAGGTTTCTGAGAGGTCTTCTTCATACAGGTATCTAGACATGAGCACCCTGTCACCTAATTCAAGAATTACATAGGTCCAAACCATCCACTTAGCAGCAGAGGATGTTGCATCAACTTCCTAACTTATTACCTGTCTCTGATTTCACTGAAGTTTCCTAATGCAGCCCCTCCACACCTCCACACACTTCTTACCGCTCCCATGGCTGCTGATGGTAATGATAAAACAATTTGCACTTCTCCCTGTTATCAATTCTTCACAAAATGACTCCACAAATATGCCCCATTGCATCCTTGCAGATTTCAGCTTTACGGGGTGGGAATGACTCAGCCATTCTGATGGTGGCCTAAAGGCTTCGTTGGTCTCTTCCGTCTTGTCCTTAGAGCTTGAGAATAATTTTCAGAAAAGCAAAGGAGTAGAATTGTGGGCAGCCTTATCTTCTGTAACTTCATTCTTAGGGTAAAGCCACCACTCTAGGGCTCTTATGGTCCATGGGCATAAATCTCATGAGCGCATGGTGACTGACCATCCCCACTCAGCCAGGAGTTCCTCCACAACTCCTGAGGGCTGTGTCTCTCACACAGAGAATGACCTAACTGACCACTTTGTTTCCAAAAGGCAATAATCAGAGCAAGCTGCATGTGCTCCTGGCTGGGTGTCACCTGTGGAAAGTGGGTGAAGGAGCACTTTACATGTGATTGGTATAGATTACAAAGCAGAGCAGATTTGGGGAAAAAACTTTTTTCATTTTTCTTTTATTTTCTTTTCTTTTTTTTTTTTTTGTGGTACTGGGGATGGAATCCAGGGGCATTCTACTTCCAAGCTACACTACCAGCCCTATTTTTTTATTTCCTGAAACAAGGCCTCACTGAGTTGCCAAGGGCTATCTGCAAACTGCAATCCTCTGGTCTCAGCCTCCCAAATGCTGGGATTACAAGGGTGCACTACCATGCCCGGCAGGAGGGAACTTTCAAGCAGAAAGTTAATATGATATGCCCCCTCATCCCAAGGAGAGGTCAGGAGTCAGGGCACATCTGGATACTCCTGTCCTGTGCTCCATCTGGGAACTTCCTATTTGTTGCTCTGCATTTGTATAATGTGTCCAGGAAAGCTGACTCACAGGAGAAAAGAGCTGGTATATAAAGTCTCCCTACCCAGGGAGACAGCAGGCTAGAGCCGATAGCACCTAAAGGCCTCATGGGAAGTCAGGACTATGTGTAGTCTTTTACACAGATGGAGGGAGAGTCACTGGTCCCAGATGGCTTGTTGCCAGGCAACCTGCAGAGAGTGTCTGGGGTCATCCAGTGGACATGCTTGTTTGCTTCTCCAGAGGAAGGGATGCTGCGTACCAGCAACACTAGGGTTTGGGAACTAGGACACAGACCTATGGCTGTTATAATTTGGATTTGAAAATTTATCTTTTTTTTTCAAATAGTAGTTAACTAAAGATAACTCAAATATATAGTTTGAATTTACAAATAGAGATGTGTGCAATTAGTCTCTGTGCAAATGCTTAATATTCTTACCATTGAATAATCTTTCTACCACATGGTTTTTTGGCTACAGATTTTTCTAAAGGGCTGGGCGTGTAGCTTAGGGATTGTGTGCTTGCCTACCATGCAAGAGGCCCTAGGTTTGATCCTTAGCTCTACACACACACACACACACACACACACAAAGAACCCCTAGAATATTGCTGGCTTATTTAACTTTTATCATAAAAATTGTCAAATATACAAAAGTAGAAGGAAGAGTATAATGAGCCCCCATTATCAATCACTGAGCTTCAACAATTATCCACATAGAATCCCCATATCTGCCAGTTCCACGACTGTACATTCAACCAATTGTGGATCAGAAAGAAAACAGTTGCATATGTATTGAACATTTAGAGATTTTTTGTCATTTTTTTCTACACAATACAGAATAACAACTATTTACATTAGCATTTACATTGTCTTACCTATTATAAGTAACCTACAAATTAAAGTATACCAGAAGATGTGAGTGGGCTACACTATTTTGAGGAGGGGTACTGGGGATTAAACCCAGGGATATTCTATATCCGAGCTATACCCGCCACCCTCTTTATTATTTTACTACTACTACTACTACTACTACTACTACTACTACCACCAGGGATTGAATCCATGAGTTTTCTTTCTTCAAGCTACACTCCCAACCCTATTTTATTTTTATTTTTACTTTTTGCAGTACTGAAGATTAAACCTAGGGGCATTATACCTCTGAGCTACACCAAAGCCCTATTTTTTATTCTTTATTTTGAAACAGGGTCTCATAAGTTGCAGAGGGTCTCACTAAGTAACTGAGGCTGGCTTTGAGCCTGCAATCCTCCTGTCTTACCCTTCCAAGTACTGGGATTACACGTGTGTGCCACCATACCCAGATATTTTTTTTTTTGAAACAGGGTTTCACTAAGTCGCTGAGGGCCTTGCCAAGTTGCTGAGGTTGACCTTGAACCTGTAATCCTTCTGTCTCAGCCTCCCAAGGACTGGAATTATAGGCATGTGCCACCATGCCTAGATCGCACCACTTTATATATAGGACTTGAATATCTACCAATTTGGGTACCTGAAAGAGATGTCTTAGAACCAGTCCCCTGAGGACACTGAGCAACAGCTGTACAGCCAATCTTACTTTATACTCTCACAGCCCTTTCTTCATGCTGGGTTTTTTTAAAAAAAAAAAAAAAACAGTTTGGTTGAGATATAATTTACATATAATGAAACTCATCCAGTGTAAGTTTGTAGGTCAATGCCTTTAGGAAAATTTATATATCTATGTAACATCACAAAAATACATTTTAATACAATTTTCACCATCATGAAACATTCACTGGTTCTACTTGTAGACAAGATCTGTTCCCACTTCAAGCCCCAGGCAAGCACCGATCTGCTTTCTATCTCTACAAATTCACCTTACGGGTCTTTGCATGGACATATGTTTCATTTCTCATAAGTAAATACCTAGGAACAGAATTGGCAGGCCATATGGTAAATTTGCATTTCACTTTTTAAGAAATTGCTAGATTGTTTTCCAAAATGGCTGTACGACTCTGCATTCCTGTTAGCAGTGGATCAGCATTCTCATCTCTGCACATCCCTCTTAGCGTATATCATTGTCTGACCACCTAACTCTAGTTTTGATTTGCATTTCCCTGGTGTGCATTAGTGTTGTTCAACATCTGCTCATGTGCTTACTGACTGTGTATCTTCTTTGAAGAATTGTCTGCTGATAAACTTCATCCAATTTTTAAATTGAGTTATTATTGAATTATAAGAGTTCTTTTATATATTCTGGACACAAATCTCTCATGGAATAGATTACTTGTAAAAGTTTTATTCTATAGATTCTCAATTTCTTTCTTCTTTTTATTTTATTTATTTATTGATTGATTGATTGATTTTTGTGTGTAGTACTGGGGGTGGAACCCAGGGGCTTTTCTACCTCCGGGCTATACTCCCAGACCTATTTTATACTTTATTTGGAAACAAGTTCTCACTAAATTGCTGAGAGCCTCACTAAGTAGCTGAGGCTGGCTTTGAACCTGTGCAATCCTTCTGTCTCAGCCTCCCAATCGCAGGGATTACAAGCGTGCGCCACCATGCCTGGCTAAAAGGATTCCGCTTTTCCGAGACTCAATTTCTTGATAGTTTTCTTTGATACACAAAAGCTTTTCATTTTGATGATATTTTTATTCTGTTACTTGTGCCTTTGGTATCATACCTAGAAAAATGATCACCTAATCCAAGGCAACAAAGAATTATGCCTATGTTTTCTTCCACGAATTGTATAGTTTTAGCTTTTTTATTCAGGTCTTGTTCCATTTGGAGTTATATCTTGTATATGGCATGATGTAAGGATCCTAATTGCTATTTTGCATGTAAATATTCAACTGTTCCATTTTTATTGAAAAGATTGATATCTACTCCTGGAGTTTTCTTGCTACCTTTGTCAGAAATCAATTGATTACAAAGGTGACAATTTATCACTCAATTTTATTCTGTATATCCATCCACCTCTATCTTTACCAGCACTTCATTGTCTTGACTATTGCAGCTTTGTGGTAAGTTTTAAAATAAAAAACATCCAACTTTGTTCTCTTTTTTCAAGTTTGTTTGGCTATTGGGGGGAGGTCCCTTGAATTTCCATACAAATTTTGGGATCCGCTTGTCAATTTCTGCAAAGGATCCAGCTGAGACTTTAATAGGGATTACCTTGAATCTGTAGATCTACTTGGGGAATGTTTCAAACTTAAACATATTTAAATTTTTACCATAAATATGGAATGTCTTTCTGATAATTTAGGTCTTCTTTTAATTTTGTACACTCCTTTTGTGAAATTTATTCTTAAATATCTTATTCTTTCCAATGCTATTGTATGTTGACCTTATATCTTGCAACCTGTGGAGCTTGTTTATTAATTCTAGTATTTTTATATTATATTCTATAATCCTTCCCTTCCCTCCTTCCTTCCTTTCTTTCATGCTTAAATAATTTTAAGATATAATTCACATACCACACACACAATTCATCCATTTAAAGTGTACAATCTTTCACTTTGAGTATACTCAGAGGTATGTACAACCATTGCCACAGTCAACTTTAGAACATTCTCTTCACCTCAAAACCAGCTCCCATGCCTTTAGTTCTCATCCCTCAGCCCCCAGCCCTAGGGGACCTCTAATCCTCTGTCTCTATGGACCTGCCTATTCTGGAGATTTCAAATGAATGGAATTATAGTCTCTGGGTGATTCTAACTGCAGTCAAGGTGATGGTTGGTGCTACAGTTACCTAAAGCACCACCTAAAAATGATATACACAGAATAATAAAAGATAATTGAAAAACATAATTCATATATATATAATAAAGTCATGTACTTACACATGTGTGGAAATTTTTCATTCAGAAAGTGTCAAATTTCAGCCAGGGATGGTGGTGCATACCTATAATCACAGTGCTTGGGAGGCTCAGACAGGAGGGTCACAGGTTCATAGCCAGCCTCGGCAACTTTGCAAGACCTTCGGCAACTTAGTGATACCCTGCTTCAGAATAAAATAGGCCTGGTGGTGTAGCTCAGAGATAGAATGACCCTGGGTTCAATCTCCAGTACTGGGGGGGGGGGGGTGGGAGAAAGGTCAAAAAATGTTTAAATTATTGACACTTAGAGAAGAAAATTTTGTTATGCATGAATTAAACTTTTTGAACAGACCATTTCTAGTTACTCTAAGTTAATAAAGGTGAAGCTGGGTTAGAAAACAACTGCAGAGTGCAGAATTATTTGCAAACATCAGTTGATTTTACACAGTGGATATTCAGTCAAATTCCAGAAACTCTGCCTTCAACAAACATTGCTCACGTAGGATGTGGCGGGTCCTGTATTTGGTGACATGAAAACAAAAATAAATCAGATGCAGTGCTTGTCCTCAAAGAGCCTGGGCTGGTGGCTGAGATGTCAAGATTATGAAATAATCGCCACACAATATGGGGCTCTAATAAAGCGTTTCAGAGCCGCTGAGAGGAGCAGTTTCTCCTTGAAAGGAGTGAGAGACGCTTCAGAGAAGATGTCACCTCCAAGGTGTGTCTAGTTGGAGATTAAAGGTGACACACGTCCTCTGATCCCTTTGTCCTAGTCTGTTTGGGAAATACCTGAGACTGGGTCTCTTGTAAACAACAGAAATGTCTGTGTTCATTGTTCTGGAGCGACAAGTCCACCATCAAGGTTCCAGAAGATTCCAGGTCTCGTGAGGGCTCATGCCACATGGATGAGGTCCCCTGTGTGTCCTCACATGCAGAGAGGCTCCCGCCAGTGACAGGCCTCTTTCAAAAGGACAGCAATCCAGCAATCCCACTGAGGAGGGTGGGGCCCTCAGGACCTAATCAGCTCCCCAGGGCCTCACTCACATCTTGAGACAAGAGGGTCACAGTGGGAACTCATTTTCAACATATGGATCTGGGGGACGCACAAATGTTCAGACCATAGCATCCTTGGCACGTGGAAGAGAACAGGGGCTAAAATATTGCCTGTAGAGCTGGATGACAGAACAAGGCTCGGGCCTGGGGGTGGGGAAGCAATCTTTCTCACTTCTAAGATATAAGAGTCCGTGATGCCACTCAGTGGTGGAGTGCTTGATTAGCATGGCAAGGCTCTGGGTTCCTGTGGGCCTTACTGAGAAAAAGAGGGGAGGAAATATGAGAATATTAAGCCATAGATTGCCTAGAAATTATGTGAGCAGAGAGTCATGGTCCAAATTTGGCCCAATTAATAAAATAATAAAAATAAATAACTGGCAGATTTAAGTTTACCACCACCAAAAAAAGAAAACATAAAATCTAGATTTCTGTGGCTTCTTTAAAAAATCAAATGACTGGTATCAGGATTCACAACACTCAGGAGCAGATATCCCCTTGGTGGGACACCCCCCCCCCCTCCCACAGGACTAGGTGGTGAGGCTCCTGGGGTCGAAGTGGAGGTGCTGGAGGTGCTGGCTCTCAGGGTCACGGAGGTGCAATGGCAGCCGTGGTGCCTCCCGAGGAATGAATGCCCCTCTAATCTTCAACCCAGACACCTCCCTCCAGCCCCAGTCCTGGCCCCAGTGCCGCACCCATCCACCTTCCTCATTTACGCCGTCCACCTGGCCCCTGTGGGCACTGACGGGGCGAGATGGGCAGCTCGGTCCTGAGCGGCCACAGCCTGCAGCCAGCCACACACCCACCTGCTTCCCTGGTCACAGCTGCAGGTACAATAACTCAGGAAAGCTCCTTCTGGTGATTGCTGCTTTCCTTCCCAGCTGCTGAAATGAAGAGTTTATATTAATTAAAAACAACTTTACTATCCAGTAGGAAAGGGAATGTGGGCCACTTCGCCATATTCCCTGTTCTCACCCAGCTCAGCTGTGACTCCAACAAGGATGCGGTTGCTAGGAGACCAGCAGGCAAACTTGAAGAGATGCACACCCCTGCCTGTTCTTTCTGAAGTTCTCCACCGAAGCCTAGTGCCCGGCCCAGCCGGGTGTCAGGACATTTAAAAAAAGAAAGAGAGACCCCCCACACACACACACATACACACACACTATAACTTCAAGGGAGACTTGGTATGTGTTATTAAAGAAATAGCAAAACTGTTTTTGAACTTACAGTAAAATGTAGCCCACATTTCAACTCTTCCCTTGTCAACACTGCTATCTGCTTCCTTTGGTGTACCAGAATTGATGTGCTGGCATAGGAACGCCTAACAAAGTTGTGAGGGCTCTTTATTTTTTTTTTTTTCTTTTCATGTTCCTTCTTCCTTCCTCTATAAATACGGAGGTGACAGGCTGGACCACAGATAGAAACCCAAAATATACATATATATAAAATATGTAAGAACCAGGAAATTCTTCTACACTGAGATTGCAATGTAAAGCCTTGGTCAAACAGCGCGGATCTCTTAGAAGACATAGGAATTTAATGAAATGATAAAAGTCCTAAACTATTCACAAAGAAAATATGCAATACCAATAAGAAATTATTACACATCACATGCTGCAAGCAGGCCTAAGTTTGATCTTCTAGTGGCAGAATGTTGAGAAAATGAGGTCAGGGTGTCTAGGTCCACAAAGACCCCTGAACACTGGACATCTGTAAGTGGGGATCCCCCTGCCATCCTGGGCTGGGGATCCTGCGATCTCCTTTGGTGCTTTATGTATGAAACATGCCAACTCCGCTATTATCCTGGGGTCTCCCCGCCTTTATGCTGGGAACAGCTAGTGGGGCTGGAGACTGGCGAGGAATGAAATATTCTTTTATTTTTTATTTTTTTTATTTTTAAAACTTTTTTGGTGGTACTGGGGTTCCTGGAAGCCCTTCTACCTCCGGGCTACACGCCCAGACCTATTTTTACATTTTTATTTGGAAACAGGGTCTCCTAAGCCAGCCCGCGGGGCTGGCTTCGAACCTGCGCGATCCTCCTGTCTCTGCCTCCCAAGCGCGGGGATTACAAGCGTGCGCCATCACGCCCGGCGGAATGAAATATTCTTATCTATCCCTTTTCTAAAAACCCCTGCTTTAAACTCATGCCCAAGATTGAGGGTTTTTTTTTTGTTTTAGTTCTTCATCAAAAACAAAAAATAATATAATTAATATATAATGATATATTATATATAATTTTCAATATTTGTAAAATCAATTAAAGACACTGATTAATTTCAACTTCTTTGTTTTCTGTTAGTTCATATATATATAACATATATATTCAATATGGAAGCCTAGCAATCTAGTTGATTTGGGTATGTGTATTATTAATTTTCTCACTTTAGTACTCATAAGCTAACAATTTTATTTTAAATTTCTATCCTAGAGAGGGATTCTTTAATTTTTATCCAGATTACATATTTTGGCCATACTAGCATAAAATTTTGAAATCAGCCCTGATAAATTTTACAATTCATTTTTTGTAAATCTCATATTGTTATTGCTATCAAAAAAATCACATTTTACTTGGCTAGATAGTAAAGCACAGCATTACTATTTCAAACCTCCACATCTATTTCCCTGACTTCCTTAAAGTCATTAACTGTTACCTAGTCCCTCCATCTCTGTCAGTCTTTGCACATGCTTTTTGATGTGCAAACCTACGCACTCAGGTGTGTTCAGTTGTTAAAAGTTTATGCAGTCCATTTCTCTGAAGACTATTTCTTTTTGCTTTTTCTTTTCGGAATTTCACTGTCATCTTTTCTTTTCTTTTCTTTTCTTTTCTTTTTTTTTTTTTTTTTTTTGTGGTACTAGCGGTGGAACCCAGAGGCTTTCTATCTCCGGGCTATACTCCCAGCCCTATTTTATATTTTATTTGGAATCAGGGTCTCACTAAGTTGCTGAGAGCCTCACTAAGTAGCTGAGGCTGGCTTTGAACCTGTGCCATCCTTCTGTCTCAGCCTCCCAAGCGCAGAGATTACAAGCATGTGCCATCATGCCCAGATATCCTTTCTATTTTTATCATTTCCTGGCTCATATTTTCAAGGATCTAAAATAGAGTAAAATATAATTGTAGTTCAAATGCATACCATTTTGTGTGTGTGTGTGTGTGTGTGTGTGTGTGTGTGTGTGTGTGTGTGTAGTACTGGGGATGGAACCCAGGGGCTTTCTACCATCGGGCTACACTCCCAGCCTTATTTTATATTTTGTTTGGAAACAGGGTCTCACTAAGTTGCTGAGAGCCTCACTAAGTAGGTGAGGCTGGCTTTGAACCTGCACAATCCGCCTGTCTCAGACTCCCAAATACTGGGATTACAAGCATGTGGCACCATGCCTGGCAAATACCATTTTAATATAGACTTATAAAATTTTTTTTTTTTTTTTTTTTTGGTGGTACTGGGGTTCCTGGAAACCCTTCTATCTCCGGGCTATGCTCCCAGACCTATTTTTACATTTTTTATTTGGAAACAGGGTCTCCTAAGCCAGCGCACGCGTCTAGCTTCGAACCTGCGCGATCCTCCTGTCTCTGCCTCCCAAGCACGGGGATTACAAGCGTGCGCCACCATGCCCGGCGACTTATAAAAATTTAAATTATTACAATGTAAAAATTAAAATATTGATCTGGGTATGTGGCACACACCTGTTATCCAGCCAGCCTCCGCAGTTTAATGAGGCTCTCAGCAAGTTAGTGAGATCCTGTCTCAAAAATTAAAAAAAAAAAAAAGCCTGGCGTGGTGGCGCACGCTTGTAATTCTCCCACTTGGGAAGCTGAGACAGGAGGATCACACAGGTTCGAAGCCAGCCTCAGCTACTTAGTGAGGCTCTCGGCAACTTAGTGAGACCCTGTTTCCAAATAAAAAATATAAAATAGGTCTGGGAGTATATCCTGGAGGTATAAAGCCCCTGGGTTCTACTCCAGTACCACCACCAATAATAATAATAATAATAATAATAATAATAATAATAATAATAATTAAAAAAAAATTGGGCTGGGGTATAACTCAGAGGCAAAATGCCCCTGGTTTCAATCCCCAAATACTCCCCCACATTAAATATTGAAATGGATCATAAATTTTTTTTGTGTGTATGGTATTGTGGATGGAACCCAGGGGCATTCTACCTCCAAGGTACACCTCCAGCCCATTTTTTATTCTTTATTTTGAAACAGGGTCTCGCTGAGTTGCAAAGGACCTAAGTAGCTGAGGCTGTCCACGAACCTCGATCCTCCCATCTCAGCCTTCCAAGTACTGGGATTACAAGCCTGAACCACGATTTCTAGCTCGATTATAATTTTTAAAGTTAATTTTCTCTAAAACAGCCACCATTCATATTGTTTCTTAAAAGACTATATTTAAATAAACAAGTAATTTAAAACTATTTTAAGAAGCTAACATTTTTAAGTTTTAGATTAAATCTTATTAAACATTTTAATAAATGTGAACGATTAAAATTCTAGGGTCATTGGCTATATAGCTGCCAATGAAAAGAATCAATACTTGACTTCAAATGTTACCTCTAGAGCTTTTCCCACACACAGGAGGCGCTGCAAATTGTTTACTATTGTGAAACACCCCTTAGCCACCCCATGCACCACCGTGATTATCAAATAATTGAAACATTAACTGAAGACAAAGAGAAGCAAGAAAGCAAGCCCTGCAGGCAAACGGCACTTTATGGGGCCCAAGCTCTTGCTTTGGTGCCAAGAGGTAGTATCCCAGGTGAATTTCTTTTCTCTGCCCTAGGCACCCCCCGTGTTCAAATCCTTCCTACACTTAGCACAGCGCCCGGCTCCGACACCCAGGACTGCAGCGCCTGTCACAGTCACCTCTGTGAAGACACAGAGGCAGGTCCCTGAGGTCAGCTGCCCAGGGTACAGTGACTGCGCCAGCACCGGAGGCCACGGCCAGGCTGTTAGAGCCAGGTGTCCCCCTGCACGCACATGGCTTGCGTGGGTGATCAGCCAGCCCTGCAGAGCCCCGCAGCCTCCAGACCTGGTGTATGGCTCTGAGCGAGGGGCCATCTCTTCCACAGAAGCCTGGCTGGGCTGGGCTGGGCTGGGTTTGGAGAAGCAGGAAGACTAGGAAGAGATTTGAGAGCTTCCCAGCTCAGGAAGGGGAGAGGCAGGTACTGCACAGCATCCCAGGGATGTACCAGAGCCTCGTGGAAGAGTCATCTGCTCAGCCCTGTGAGGCTCTTTCTTTGTTTGCCCCCTTCTCCAGAAAATCCCTTGACTTCACCCCTCACCCAAGGTATGGGGAAAGTTTCGAAGAAACAAAGCTTGGTGGGGGTAAGGGGTTTTCTGAGTCAATGAATGCTTACTCCCAGCCCCACTCATTCCTGCCGATGCTGGCAGAGCCACAGAGCCTGCTCAGATCAAAACCCAGGCTGGCACAAGTCCCGGAGAGCCCCTGGTTCTGAGCCCTGTCTTCTTGCCTGCAGAATTCCTCCAGCCCATTCCACAGGAAAAAGCTCTCCTCAATCAGAAGCAAGTCAAGAATCAGACAGCAGAGGGCGCCAGCAGCCTGCCATTGGGGCTCAGGCTGGGCCTGCGGCGCTGTAACAACCGTTCTAAGGGCTTGTTGGCTCCTCCTGGTGGAAGTGGGGCTCACTGAAAATTCAGCTTTCTGTAAGCTAATGCCTCCAAGGGTCCTGTTTCCTTGGGCCCCCACTGTGGATTTCTTCCAGTTTCATGCCCTGTGTAGCTCTCAGATGTTGGTGGCTATGTTCCTAATAAGCAGGTGGAAACTCAGCTCTTTTCCATAGAAGCCCAGGGTTTTTTTTTGCTTCAGAGACTTACAGCATAATTAATATCAGAGGGACTTGAACTTCATTTCTGATTTTTTTTTTTCTGTAGATAGTCTCCTTTCTGCTGAAACTTACCTTATTGCCTCTTCCCCTGGTACCCTCTACTACAGAGTTAATCTGTAGTCATACTTAAAAAAAAAAGGGAGGAACCTGGTTTTTGAGGGGCCCAAGGGAGGAAATGGTCTTAAGAAGAACTTTCTGGAAATGAAGCTAAAATCCCCAGCACTGCAAACAATAATAATTAAAATTTTTTAGAGAGAAAGATTCTCAGAGTGAGTTCTCCTCCACTCTGTGCTACAGCAGGATTTCCAAAGAGGAGCTGAGCCCAATCACAGCCATGACCCCAGACCTGGAATGAAGTGCCCCTCGAGCCAAGTGAACCGCAGACCAGACGTGCTGCTTTTCTCTCACATTGTTTAAAGAAACTAGAGAGAGGAAAGGCGTGTGAGAGAGGCCCCCGCACACTTACCCTCTCTGGGGCATCACCAAGTCTCAGCCTCACTTTTGCCAGGAGACTCCACATAAGACCCTTGTCGGCTGGATGGGTCCCAACGTGACCGTGCGTATCAAGGGAGCCAAAGTCAGTCTTTACCTGGCTCCACACCATCGGAGAAAAGTGTGAGTAGAGGGCTTTGGATGAAGTGTTGGATTCGCCAGCTGAATGATGCTTCCCAGAAAGCCCTGTTGAAAGCAGCGGATTGGAATCACAACTGCATTGTTGAGTTTGGTGGCCACAGGTGCTGTGCTTAGTCCCCGTTAGCAGCAGCGTGAGCGGCTCCCTCTGGGAGGCATTTGTGAAAGTCAGTATAGCAGGTGCTGAGGAATAGGCATGGCCCTACGTGAATCCGCATCGTCAAAACTCTTCAACAGATGGAAACAGTCAAGTCTAAACAGACAAAATTTACCTGACACAAAGCCCCTTGTTTGAAAGAGAATGGAAAACCCTAAAACATCACATGGGGAAACAGTTGCAGTGTTGGGTGCCTCTGAGCTCAGGCCTGATGAATAGGGAAAACTTAGGCTCACTCCTAGGGGCCCTGGGCCCAGAACTGGAGTGGCGACTACCAGGCCTGGAATATTTTTCATCTCTGCCTGTTACTCTTCTAAAGGGACGGAGGCGAGCACTGCCAGGATGCCGAGGAGACGGGCCAGGCAGGCGAGCGCAGCAGGGAGGCCCGAGGGTGTTGGTGCAGGAGCATCTGGGATGTGGAGGGGAGAGAGTAGAACTTTTCTCTGGGGTTTCTGAGGATGGGCTAAGGGCCAGCAGACTGGGCTCATGGTGTTGGAATCCAACAAACCTGGCACAAACCCAGTGGAGAGAGTTGGAATCCCCTTAGCCCTTCTGAACTACACCAGGGGTGTAGGGATGCCCAAGCTCCCAGAGTCACCTTGGGGAGAATGACACACAGGTCATCTTTGCAGAGTGCCAAAAGCATCTGAAGGCTTTAATAAAATGTCCTCTGCGACCATTAGGGAGAAATCATAGGGAGGCCGATTTCAGGTGAGCTTTCTAACACTTGGAATGACCCTACAACCCAGTGCAGTTTTGACCAGCAATGAACAGGAGAGTGTAACACTGAAAACCCTGCCTGTGTACTTTGCCACGCTGGCTGGGTGGACCAGATCACAAGTTTCCCTTTGCCTTGAGGGGGAGTTTGAGGAGTATGGCCTTTCTATCTTGCCCCTGTGGGATGCAGACCCTTCCCACCACTGCACTGCTGGATGGCCAGTCAAAAAAGAGGAGTGAGGTGCAACAGCTGGACAGAGGGAGGCTGTCTCTAACAGGAGTCAGTGGCTAACATCACCCCCGCAAGTGAGGCTCAACAGTGCAGAGGTCACGGGAGCAGAGAGCGTCTGGATGCGGCTGCAGGGCTGACAGCATTCCAGAACGAGCCGGGGCGGATGTCCCTCCTGCCTCCGAACACCATCTTTCTTAGACGACTGCCGTACTGTCCCCCAGCTGATGACTTATTCCCCCTTCCTGCTGGTCCTGGTGGCCAGTCCTCTGGCCAGCGGAGGGCGCATGCAGCTGAGTGCCAGCCTCAGGAGACGCAGAGGGGACTTGGCTGGCACCTCCCCAGCCTCCAGGTGCAGAAGGAGGGCAGACAGGCTTCCTCCCAGAGCCTCCAGGCCACAGGCAGAGGGTGTCAGGGCCCTACAAATCCTGCCACACTGCTTCCCTGGCAATGGAAGAACAGCTCTTGGTGCTGCAGGGGAGGCGGCTCTGGGACACTCCTTCACAGCTGTACTGGCTCTTGCGTCCAGTATCACTCCCAGTGGCCACTCCTGACTGTCCTCCTTGCTTCTGCCCCTCTCCTAGCCCTTAGGTGGTCTCTTGGAGGCCACAAAGACTCCCTCAAACTTAGAAGTTGGTTTTGAAACTAAGGTTTTAATTGGCTTCCACTGGGCAAAACTTCTGCGTTTTTAAGAAAGGAGAAGCTGGTGTCATTTGGGTGGAACTGAGAATTATCGAGCACTGAGTAAATGACTGCTCAAAAGATCACTCTGCCCTTCTCTTGGGAGAATGGCTCCCACCTGTTGAGGAGTGATGGCTATCGGGCGTCTCAGGCTGACCACCTCACCTGTCACGCCATCTTGAGCATGCTGCTCCCTGGCTCAGAGAGCTAGCCTAAGAGTGGCTCAGGACCACCCATGCCTTAAACATTGGGTGGTCATTAAAATGAAGCTCTGTGGCTCCAGCATGGACCTAGTAATACTGAATCTCTGAGCCTAGAGCCCAGGTGTTCGACTGTCAACAGCTTCTCCAGGTGAGGATCCATTGGCTTGGGCTTCTTGAAATCTCTTTGACTTCCAGATCTGGTTTGGAGTGGGGCAGGATGATGCTTCCTTGGACTGGAATTCACGGGGAGAGTATCTGTGTTATATGCCGAGAATGTGGAAGCACTTGCAGCCCTCCTCCGAGGGGCCCAGCAGAGGTGGTTTCCTCCTGCTCTCTCCTCAGGTGTACTCACATCTGTTTTTCCCACCCCTGACACCCACCCTGCTTACCACCCAGTGCCACTGATGCTCACTGTCTAGGCTCCTTGGGCCAGGCTCCTCACAACCAGGATGTGCAGGGAACCAGAGACTGAGAATGCAATTACATACTGGCCCTGGAATTGGAGGCCTGGCCTGGAATCTCAGGTCCACCCCTCACCAGCCATATTGCTGCAAATTATTTGATCTCTTCAGGCCTCCGTTTCTTAAAAATGGGGACACTTATAGAACCCGTCTCACAAGGATAGTGTGAAGACTCGATCGGGTAATGCACACAGGCAACTGTATGCCTAGCCCATGTTAAATATGATTATGTTCTGATGGGGGATGGGTTAGAAACCAGGGCACAAAAGGAAAAGGTTGAGAGAACAGAGAATTTTTGTCCTGGGGAAGAAACAGCACTGGAAAGACCTGAAATTTTCCAACATAGTAATTGTTTTTACCTGGAAAGACAAATTTAGATTTGTTTGTATGATTTGAAACCAGAGGAATGGAAGTAGATGCAAAAGCTAGTGGGAAGTGGGTTTTCCTTGAATAAAAGGAAGGATTTAGAAGATGAAAGGTAAACCATGTAGCCCCAGAAACTGTGCTTGGACATGTACAAGCTCAGGTGGCAAGACATAGGGTCAGGCATCTCGGGCCGGGAGGCAGAACCATGTCCTTAAAAGATCCCTTTCAGCCGGGCGCACGCTTGGAGGATTGCGCAGGTTCAAAGCCAGCCTCAGTTACTTGGTGAGGCTCTCAGCAACTTGGTGAGATCCTGTTTCCAAATAAAATAGAAAATAGCTCTGGGAGTATAATCCGAAGGTAGAAAGCCTCTGGGTTCCATCCCCAGCACAAAAAAAAAAAAAAAAAAAAAAAAAAAAAAAAAAAAAAAAAAAAAAAAAAAAAAATCCCTTGAGTCTGTGATTCATGACTCCAAGGGTATTGTATTTAGAGAGAGCCAGAGCTTCACTCAGGAAAGGAGAAGCAATGACATCATTGCAGTGTAGCTCCTGGGCTGGTTACTGACTTGAGACTGACTACCCAACCACCACCGTCTTTGGAAACAAAATCTGTTCCCTGTAACTTGCATCCATGAATCCTAATTTTGCTAGTAGGGCCACAAAGATCAAAGCTTCTTTTGCTATGGTTTATCAAATACTGAAAGACACTGAGCAGCAACTCCATTCTTCCTACCCCCACCCCCAAAACTGCTGGTTTCCAATGCCTCTCCTTGCAGCTGGTCTCTTTTATATTAAGCTAGACGGCATTTGCGGTGCATGTTTTAATAGGCAAAGCCTCATTAATCTGAAATGTGCCTACACTGGGCTGAGTTTAGCTTTGCACCAACTAAAAGAAGAGCTTGCTAAGCATATTCATTGTCTAAGGTTGCAGAGCCATGTTTAAGCGGCTTATGGGAAGTAACTGTTTTCACATACCCTTAAGCACTTTAGGAAAATTACCAGATCAGTTACAAATCCATCCTACCTCTTGCCTAAGACAAGTGACAAAAGGACCACCTCCAGGCGACTTTTAGTCACTTTTAGCTTGCTATTTGAATGTGAGTAAAACTCCCTTGAGTCTCTTCCCTAAGAGCTTTCACTCACAGTAACACTCACGGAAGACCTGTGTGTGGGTGTGTGTTGATGTGGGGGTTGTTTGGGGCGGAAATGGCTTCCTGGGGGTTGGTGATAGGATCCAGAGGACACCAGCTCTAGTCTGCTTTTCAGGCCAGTTGCCTAAATGTGTGCAGTGAGCTGGGGGAACTTAGGGCAGAGGGATGTTGGTGCTGAACTAGAGAACCCTCCCAAACCAACTACAGTTTTGAAAAGGGAGCTGGATTTTATCCAGTAGATAGACATTTGGTTAAATCACAGCTCCTGGGGCATAGCCAACTGACTTGGGTTTAATAAATTCCCAGTTAGTTCCGAGTTTGGGAGTTGCTGTTCACAGGGTTAAAAGCACTAGTGGTTTGGTAGTCCCTGGCTTTACATAGATGGTCCCACTGCATCCTTGCAACAAAGAAGCTATCACTATTTAACTAGGTGAGGAAACCACACTCATAGTGATTAGAGTTTTCGTAAGGATATTGATGCTGTGCTAATGGACATGATTTGAAACGTCAAATGCACTTTTCATCAAAGTATGATGATACTCATTTTTTTTGGAGGTACTTGGGATAGAACCCAGGGGCATTCTACTTCTGGGCTACACCTCCAGCTCTATTTTTTATTCTTTATTTTGAAACAGGGACTCACTGAGTTGCAAAGGGCGTCACTAAGTAGTAGTTGAGGCTGTCCTCAAACTGTGATCCTCCTGTCTCAGCCTCCCAAATGCTGGGATTACAAGGGTGCGCCACCACGCCTGGCTGTTTCTGACCGAGGTGTGCCATCCTACACTTGAATCTCAATTTTGTTCACTGCAGAGAAGCAGCAACTGATAGTTGCCAGAACACTGCACTGTGAGATTGGAATCTGAGCTCAGATCACTATTGTACATTTAGCTAGAGGTAACATGTTTCTAGCAGGCCTACTTCTTTTGTTCTGAACCATTGTTTTCATCCCTGCCTAAGGAGTTAGTAACTCCGCCCAGCTTATCACCTACAACACACTTGGATCTGCTCACAGATGAACAGCCTCCATCAAGGCAGGCCAAGAGCACCTTCCCCACGAGACTCCAGCACCTGTGCCACACTTGGAAACAACCTGTAAGTCCTCCAAAGTGTTAACATCGTTGTCTAAACAGACCTCCTTATCAATCAGAGTATCTCGTGGCATCCACTCTTTTCCAGTCTTGTGTTTTTAGAATCTGTAGAACTGTTGAACCAAATAAATGGAAGAAACCTCATCAGCTCTCAATTAGCTGCATCACTGGAGAAGAACAGTGACGTGGCAGATTAAAAAAAAAAAAAAGGCTGTTTGACTTTAGAATGTATTGGGTGTTTTTTAGTAGATTAACTTTTCTAATTATATTTTGCAGAGTCTAATATTAACAGGCGTTTGTATTCCCTGAGCGCACAACATCTGATGCTAAGAGTTGGGAGATGCAGGAGGCTGTTCAGAAATGTGCTGGTCTCAGGGAATGACACTTTTGTTATGGAAAACCCACATATGGACCACAGAATGGCTACTAATGATAAAAAGTTCTTTAACTACCAAGTCATGAGCAGAAAAGGCAAAATGGGAATTCTCTATGGACATGTGAACTTCTAGAAAGGCAAAGAGCTTACTAAAATTCTAAAAAAGGTGGCAACGTTCAAGAATTATATTTACTCTTTGATGAAAATATTAAGATGCGAGGAGGGTCAACAAGTTTATCCTTCAAGTAAAACCTCAAGCAATAACAACAACGCATTTTAAAAGAGCGTTTAAAATGAATTTTATTGTTTGAATTTTACAAGTAGTCTTTAGAGGCTTTAAACAAGAACTCTGTTGCAAAACTCTAATAAATAGCTTGCCCCAAGTCCCCAAAGGAAATGGAAAACGAAATGAAAACAAAACTCAGAAGGATAAGCAAGACTTCAGAATGCTTGGATGTTAGCAATGTTTCTCATTTACAAAGAGGTATCAGGCAATGTACAATCTCCTTTATACAAGTTAAAGGGAAAGAGACCATTAAAATCTTTACAAAGCACTCCGAAATCTTCCTATTTTCATGATAGAAATGTTAGGGGGAAAAAATTCCAAGGAGAAATCACAACCATGAATGAAACAGGTAGCATAAAAATATGGTAGTGGGTGTGGTGTGGTGGTGGGGAGGGAGAATCCATCCTGTGATTCTCTTAGGGATGGAGGGAGGAACAAGTTGAAATCACTTAGGGTAGGGAACTTCCAAGCACATGCCACTGAATTGCTGAATGTCCCCTTTGACCAGAGTTGCCATGGAAAGGGCCCAGGGGGTCAGTTCAGTGACAATTACGAAGGCAAGAAACAAGGGGGTCTCCACAGGTCAGTCAACACTGACTGGCCCCATGGCTCTGCTCTGGAGTAGTGAGGACCCAGAGACCCAAAGCAGCCTGTATCACTAGACAGGAAAAGTAGCACATTAATGATTTCTGCAGCAGAATCCTTTAGATGGCCACGAAAGGATGCAGAAAGTGCCGTGCTTAAATTTCACACTGGGACATGCAGGTTTCAAAAGCCCATTCTATTATAGTCATTGCTCCTAACAAGCAAGGATTAAAATTCATGATTTAACATTCACTGTTAGCTTTTCCTTATCACAAACACTGGTAAAGTCTTGCTTTGGAGAGAAGTTTTTTGTTAATTCATTAATATAGTCATTTTGAGCAAGCTTAAAAATTTTTGTACATCTTTATAAACCTCAAACGAAAACTATATATACTTTTGACCAAAATGCATTCAGATCAGATTTGAGTTGGGGATAATTTGGAAACCAATTAATGTTTGGAGCCAGGAAGCAGTAGAGAGGTTGATTCCAAATGAGCGGGGCTCACTTAAGTCAAACAAAAAAGAGCAGGAGCTCAGAGGAGCACACCTGGGACCATCTCCCTGGGGAAGGGAAGGGGGAGGAAGGGACTTCACACTGCAGGGCCGGGACAGGGCGAGCCTGCAGGCCTGGCGGTCTTGGTTTCCTGGCTTGCTGTTGTAGAGTGACCCCATCCTGCTGGTCTCTGGAAGATAGTTCCCCGGAGGTGGGCCTTTTCTCAAAGCTCCTTCTCCAGGCAGTTTAGGAAAATAGGTAAGGAAATACCCCTCTCCACTCCCCAAATAAACAAGTTAAAAGAACTATTTTCCTAGGAACAATGACATTTCTTAGGATAACAGGGAGAGCTTGGGTTACCTGAAGAGATAAGAAAGCTGATGGAAAGAGAGGCAGATGGGCTAGGGAGCACCCTGGCCCGAAGCCCAGTTTCTTTTTAAATACATAACAGATAGATATTGTGCAAAAAAATAAAGACATTCACATTTTAGCAGTTAAACTTTTACTTTTTAAAATTTTTATTTACTTGTTTTTTCTTTTCTACAAAAGGCAGATAATGATTGCTGATCTGCAACTGTTGTGCACTCTCTGAAGGGGGACGTCGTGGGGGCCGGAAGATGCTCTGTGAACGCTCCGAGTGGCGTGAGCCCCTAGCTCATGTCTATGGTGTTGAAGACCCACTCGGTGAACTTCTTCAGCTTATCCGAGGCGTGCTGGGACTCCTCCTGCAGCCGCAGGTTGTCCTCTCGTAAGTGCTGAACCTCTGCCTGCAGGTGCGCCTTGTCTTCCTTTTCCTGGAGGTCGAGCAAGCACAGAAGAACTAGGAGGGGCGGCCTGCTGGCCGGGGCCTGGGAGGAGGAGTGGCTAGGGCCCCCTTGTGATTGGCCCATTTCTGTTTTTCATTCCACTAATCACCTGTATTCATGGCCTAGTTCTGGGATGAGGACATGCTAAGCCTGGGGAACAGGGTTTCTGGAGACTCAACTCTACCAGATTAGGTTGGAATGCAAATGTATTAATGTTTATTTTATAGTCCTTAATAAGGAGTGTCTTGAAGTTTAGGCCACTGTTGTTGTGGCTACTGCCTTAATAAAGTTAAAGCCAAGAAGCTAAACAACATTTAGTTCTCCTAGTGTAAAAGCCCTTACAACAAGGACTCCATGAGGGTCTGGGTTATTGACTCATTATACAACCAGTGGGGAGGCTGGGAGAGGGCCCAGGGGGCCTGGCTAAAGTTCAGAGGCTTTCCCCCAAAAGGTAACCATTTTTCTGTACATGTGATAATGAAGGACCTCATGTACTATGTGTGTCAGTGGGAACTAAGCTTCCACTAATACCAGGTAGGGGCTCTCCCAGTTGAAAGGCAGTCTGCTCTCACAGACTGGGCGATTTGCTGAGAGTATGTTTACCTTCTTCAAGTCTTCACGAAGCATCTTCAGCATGCCTTCCAGCTGGTCCACTTTAGAAGCCAGAGTGGGAGAGGAATCCTTACTGCTGGGAACAAGAAACAAAAGGCCACATTGGCAGGAACCTCCGGGGCCGGGGAGGTTGGCCTCACCAAATCTGAGAAGGCTGTATTTGTAGGGAAAAAAAGATGGTTTCAAGCCGGGCATGGTGGTACACACTTGTAATCCCAGTATTTGGGAGGCTGAGACAGGAGGACTGCAGGTTCAAAACCAGCCTCAAAAACTTAGCAAGGCCCTTTACAATGTAGTGAGATCCTGTTTCCAAATAATAAAAATGGGCTGAGGGTTTAGCACAAGAGATAAAATGCCTCTGGGTTCAATCCCTGGTACCACACACACACAAAAATAAAGATGGTTTCTAATGTCAAATTACTCAGTATGGCAACCCAGTGTGTATTTTGACTTTAAAAAATGATCTTTTTCTTTAGTACTGGGGATTGAACCCAGAGGCATTCTACTATACCCCATCTCGATTTTGTTTATTTGGAAACAGGGTTTCACTAGATTGATGAGTCTTACTACTTGCTGAGGCTGTCTTAGAACCTGTGATCCTCCTGTCTCAGCCTCCCAAGTACAGAGATTACAGGTATGTGCCACCACACCTGGCAAAAACGGTGATCTTAACAAAAAGTGATGCAGGATTGAATTTCAGTCAATCAGCAGCTTGCTTTGTTAGAGATGTACGTGAGGACAACTGAGACAGGTGTTTGGCAGCACAAGAACAGCCTAAAGAGGAGAGCTGCTCCTGTGTATGTGTGTGTGTGTGGGGGGGGCAGCGGTGCAGGACCTGTCTGGGGCCACCAGGTCGGGTGAGTCCTCTGGTTGCCAAGGACATGGGCTGTAGACATTTGTGCAGCTCCATAAGTTAATGTGCCCACGTCTTCAACACTAATCTACCTGCCTTAAGATATTTAAAAAATAAGACTACGTGTTTGCAAACGCTTGTCAGTCTAACTTTAATTCCTCAGCTTCTGTACCATTATGATCAGAGGACCTCTGTCCATTGCTCTCCCCCTCAATCCAAGCTTCCCAGGTTCCTAGGTGGATTCTAGCCAAGGTGGCCAACCTCAGAGTCACCTGCCAGAACCTGAACCTGAAGCAGGCTGTGAAGACACGCAGCTCCTCTTTCCAGAGGCCAAGAAGGAAGAGGTAGTGACTGAATTTTCTTAGTCACAAAATAAAAGGCATTCTCCCCCCCATACCACCCACGGTACTGGGAACAGAACCCAGGAGTTTTCTATCACTGAGATACATCCCCTCTTGAGACTATCTCATTAAGTTGCCCATGCTGGCTGTGACCCTCCTATCTCAGCCTCCTGACTTGCTGGGATTGTAAGTGTCTGCCATTGTGCCCAGTAATAAAAGCTATTCTGATGTATGTATGTATTAATGTACCACTCTGAATCTCACTACAATACATAATTACAATGTACCAATAAAATATATACATATATATATATATATATATATATATATATGTACGTAGAAGGTATTTAAGACAGAAATCAAAGTTAAAGTTCGCATTCCTGACCTAAAATGAACGGCGTTGGTGTGTTCTTCTCATTCTAGGTCTAGGACAGGCTTGGAGGCAAGCCCAGGGCTGCATGGGGGGTGGCAGGGCTGCTGATGAAAGGGCGTGATGTCCTCCAGGCCAGGACAACCAACCAAGGCCGACCGTGAGTGGACTTTAAAGGTAAGTGGCCAGCTGTGATCCACCACGGCAGTGTGGTACAACAGGCGCGCCAGACTGGGATGGACCGAGGCCACAGATGAGGCAGAGTGGGGTGGTGTCAAGAAGAAACAACTAGGCTGGGGGAAGGGTGTGGTGTCCTTCATGAAGCCACCACAAGCTGTCAGGATGGACACAGCTCTCAGGAGCCCATCTTGACAGCTAAAGAGTTTTTTTGTTTTTTGTGGTGCTGGGGATGAAATCCAGAGGCTTTCTACCTCCGGGCTATACTCCCAGACCTATTTTATATTTTATTTGGAAACAGGGTCTCACTAAGTTGCTGAAAGCCTGAGTAGCTGAGGCTGGCTTTGAACCCATGCAATCCTCCTGTTTCAGCCTCCCAAGCACTAGGATTATAAGCATGCGCCACCATGCCCGGCTCTAAAGAGTCTTTAAAGTGCATTTATGTGTCTATGAGTACATTGATAATATTAAACACTCAGATTAATACTAAATATTCACCTCTATCTGCATTCGTTCAGTCCATGCTAAACAAAGCGCAAGCCAATCCTAACCCTCCACCTCTGAGTCTATGACAGTGATCTTTTTGGGCAAACAGACTAATAGGTTTCTCTTAGTTGGAGACTTCATGCTAAGAAGGCCCACTTTGGGTTCTCCTTCAACTGTTTTAAATAAAAGTTCTCAGTAGCTGCTCAGCTTACCCCAGCTGTCCCAACGAGAGGAGGGACAGTGGCATGTCACACGCAGGACCGCTCACTCTGCTTTGTCTGCTGAGAGCAGGTCCCAACACCCAGTGCCCCACTGGCCTCACTCTTCTTGAGACTGTCCACTCTGACTGCGTTTCCCAGACACTCAGATTCTTAATCATCCTCAAAAGATTTTACGGAAAGCGATTTCAAACTGATGAGATTATTCTGCCTCAGGAAGTGCTTACTGCGTGTTCTATAGCTGACTGATAGGGGCCTTAATGTGTAGAAAGACCACACATCTACCCAACAACCTCACCCTTTGAACCCAAGAGGAACACAGTTAAACAGAAGTCATAAACTCTATGCTTTCGCCTCAGAAGAGACCCTCTGGACCTGGGCTTTTGTACTCCTCATTTTCTTAACCACCTGCTCATCTGGCTCCCTAACACAGGATCCCCAAGGCAGCGCCTCAGGAGTGGTTGAGACACTCGTACAACACCGTGACAGCCAGGGAAGGGACTGAAAAGCCAGACTCCAGGGCTAAGTAGCACAGGCCTGGGATGGTTAATGCTACTGATTTCTCTTGTCTACCAAGTCCTTGGGGCATACATGTATGTAGTATTATATAATAATGAACATTCATAATTGGGACCTTGAGCAATCAAGAAGTTTAATTGTGTTTCCAGCACTTAGTTATAAAGTGTCCTAGCTAAGAGATGTCTAGCACCGTAGTGATGAGCTTCCTTCAGCTGATCCCCGCGGTCTCCTCCTTTCCTTCGCCACACCTGGCACTCTGAGGGGTGACGCGTGGTGCAGGTGTTGTCCTTGCCACTGGTGACCAACCTGCTGTATGACTTCATCTGGGCCAGGGCCTGCTCCTCCAGCTGCTCGCTGTTGGATGCCGCACTCAAGGGGCGATGGTTTTCATCACTAGCAGCAAAGAATGAGGCTCTCTGGACTGGAGGGAGATGAGAAATCATTGAGTATTGTGGACCACGTGCCTGGGCCGTCTAGCAAATTAACAGATGGCCCGCAAGGGCAGTCAGGCCCAATCAATCAATGCACAGGAACGCACACGATGTCTTATTATCACAATGAAAAATAGAAACAGCAGCTATGGACCAATTTCTGGTCCCTCCTTTTCCTGCTCATCAAAGTAGTATTCAATTAAGTGTTCCTGTGGCAAGAGGACCTGCGCCAAATTTCCAGACCCTGGCTTTCTCCGGTCTACACTCCCAGACCTATATTTTTATGTTTTAATTTGGAAACAGGGTCTCTTAAGCCAGTGAGGCTGGCTTCGAACCTGCACGGTCCTCCTGTCTCTGTCTCCCAAGTGCAGGGATTACAAGCGTGCGCCACCACACAGTTAAGATTTTTGAAACGTCCTGAAGTATGTTTTCCATAAGATGCCTGGCTATTGGGGGGGGGGGTCATTAACTTAAATCCACACCACCCATTTTTTAAAATATCCCAAATTAAAAATTTATATGAAAAAGATTAACCAATAAATTGAAAGTACTGGGGAATTTCCAGCTGCTAAATAAACACAAAGGTGGCAACGGGAATTAGCTGTTGACTGCTCCGCAGTGGCTTGGCTTCTGAATTCTGAGCCTAGTAACTTTCTTCTCCAAACTGAAACTTGAGGGAATAGCAACTTTCAATTCTCCCAAATAAGATCAATAAAAACAAAGAGCAATCATTTGCTATCATAATTTTATAAAGAATGTTTTAGTACCCAAAACTTTGGAGTGATATTTTTAAAATAAAACCAGTCTTTCCTCAAAAAAAGAACAGTTGACGATCTTTTGCCAACATCCACTGTATCACTTCTGTTTTCTCACCAGAGCAGTCCGTGCACGAGGAGCTGCATTTAAGACCCACCAGCCTAGAGCAAGCACGTAGCCAGCAAGGAAAAGCAGGACCACAGGTGTGACACTGCAGGGCACCGCAGGCAGAGGAGCACCGGCACTGGAGGGGACCAGGCATGGCCGGTCGCCATGCATCCTTGGTGCTCAATAACCGCGAGCTGCCTGGGCAGCGGCCGTGCAGGAGGAGTGCCCGTGTCTAGGACAGCCAAGTGGAGAGACCTGGTCCCACACGCATGGTGTGGTGTGGTCCTGCAGGACCCTGAGCTGTCCTGCTTGGATCACCGGTGGACTCACCCTCATAGGCTTTGGCAGCATCTACCAAGTTGGACCAGTCTAGATCCGCAGCAGTGTCCGGCAGGGGCATCAGGCCAGGGTCGGGCATGGGCTGCCTTCGGGTCTCCTGGATGTCAGTGAGGGAGCTGTCTGAGGCCGAGAACTCTCCTGCAGGAGGGGCACGGGACAAGGCAGTGCTGTCACTCACAAACTCACCCGTTTCCTGTCACCACAATAAATACGGAAGGTATTCCTTGCCAGAATCAATTTCTAGCCTCACAGGCTACAGGGGACCATTCTAAAGCGGACATCAAACAGAAACTGGCTTTCTTCATTTTCTTTCTCTTTTTTTCTGCAGACCTGGGGACTGGATGCAGGGGCACCCTGCTACTGAGCTAATCCCAGGCTATCCTATCCTATCCTATCCTATCCCATCCTATCCCATCCTGCTCTACTTTATTGTGAGAGTCTCTTGCTAAGTTTCCCAGGCTGGTCTTGTACTTGTGTTCCTCCATCCTCAGCTTGGAATTACAGGCACATGCCACTACTCCCAGCTCTGCATTTTCTAAATAACGTCCCACTATTGCTCTCTTAGCAGTGTGAGTCACAGAACAGTTTGTTGTGTACTGAGGCAATAGGTCTGCTTTTGGGGAGCCGCTGTCTACAGTTGGCCCAGGTGGCTCTGGGTTCAGTTTCCCTCTGGAGTCAGACGACTCAGGCTGTGAAGGAGAGGCCTACTCAACGGAGAGCTAGACTGTGAGGATGGCCCAGGGAGGTTTATTTCTGTTAGAGGAAATATCGTTTCATTTGGACTAGAAGATGAGATCTGCACTCCATTCCTGGGACTGGTAAAGGGCAGAGGCATCCCAGAGAACCCCAGGTGGATGTGACCAGTCGTTTGAGAAGCAGATCAGATAATGTGAGGCTGCAGGGTCACGCACAGGGAGCCAGCCTGTGCGGTATTCTCCTTCCTGCAGACCCAGGTCATCACGGGGGTGGTTCCTCTGATCAGCTTTGGCTAGTGCCATCTAATATCCAGCTCTTTCTATGATGACAATTTGTGGAATACAACTACTGAACCACTGTTAAGAGCTGACATCTTCAGCCTTGCTGAGTCTGGGGCAGGAGGGACGAGCACCATAAGCCACTCGGTGCCACTGAGAGCAGCCCTCCTGCTCAAGTTCCCAGAGGCGGACAAGAGAATAGGAGGGCAGGCGGAGTGGGGAGAGCACAGGAGTGAACGGGGCAGTGCACCTCAGAGTGTGACTGCAGCAGAGTCCACACTCATGCAGAGCGAAGGTAAACCTCTCCCTTAAAAATTGTTGTAACTCTAGAGCGGGGCGTGGTGGCGCACGCTTGTAATCCCTGCGCTTGGGAGGCTGAGACAGGAGGATCGCACAGGTTCTAAGCCAGCCTCAGCTACTTAGTGAGGCTCTCAGCAACTTAGTGAGACCTTGTTTCCAAATAAAGTATAAAGTAGGTCTGGGAGTATAGCCCAGAGGTAGAAAGCCCCTGGGTTCCATCCCTGGTACCATGAAAAAAAAAAAAAAATCTATGTAACTCTAGAAATGCCTGCTTACAAGGGGTTAAAAAGTTTCGCCTATGATGTTAGCCTGGTAAGCCAGAGTATATTTAGTGCTTGTTTTCCTTTCAAATTACGTAAAGAACTGCTCTGAAGCGCAGCTGCTAGTTATTAATGTGCTTAAAATTAGCAAAATTATGAGTAAATGAAGTCAACAAAACTGCGAGATCTTAAAAAGCTTGCTACGCAGGTGGGAAGGAGAGTCTGTGTCACTCACAACCCTTCTGCCCTTCTATCTGAGGCTCAAGCTTCCGTGCAGGGGACACCCCTTCTCTGTCTCCCAAACACGTGGTGGTAGATGCTGCATGCGGCGCGGGCTGAGGGGTCGGCCCGACACGTGCCGCTGGGTTCAGGATGTGAGATCACCACAGCTGCCTGACTGTCACAAAAGCAGAAGGGCTGACAGGGAGGTGCGCAGAAGGCAGCCTGTGTCTCCCCTGCCCTTGACACTGCCGTGGGCTTGGCCTTGACCACCAGGCTGCCTCGCCTGGGCAATGGCCACGTGCGGGGGCCAGATTCCTGGGCTTCTCTGGAAGGAGGGCCTACTTTGCCATGCACGTGCAAACAGGGCGTGTGGAAGGCTCTTTTTATTACTGCAATGGTCAGAAAAGAAGTGTAGGGAAGTAAAAGAAGCATTTAAGGTGGGCAGGAAATTGCAGGATTAATGTAGCTCAGGGGAGAGTTGCCCCAACATGGGGAGAGAAGAAGCAAGAAAGGTGAGGGGTGTGTTAAGTTACTACCAAGAGCTCCATCCTAGAGTCTGACGGCAGAAAGGGATCATTTCACGCGTCAGCTTTGGTTCACTGGGGGTGACTTCCTGAGCACAGAAAAACCACATTTTAAATGCTGCAGGTGGGTAAAGGAGGGAGCAGGGGAGTGGGCACAGTCTTTGTCTGCCATGCTACGGGGGAGAGCAGGAATGAGTCGCTGAGCAGGACAGAGACAGGAGGAGCATTCGAGTGAGTATGGAATGATGCAGGGCAAGCAGCTCAGAACATAGCTCCAATGCAGAAGAAATGTGGCACGAATGCGCCAGAGATATAAAAGCTGAAGGAGGAAAGGAAACGAGGGGCTTGGGGTTGCAGCAGTGTGCACCACACACAGTCCGGAGCACAGGGGCCCGTGACAGGTGTGTGCTAGGCTGACCCATGACTGTCAGGGAAGGCACAGAGCTCTGGAGTGGATTTGGACAGAGAGGGGAAAGGAAAGGACTGCATTTAAATCCAATAATCCAGAATATTGCCCTTAATAAAACTGGGATCTGGTCAGGCTGCCGAGCAAACATGGCTTACAGGAACCGAGGGCAGGGACGTGGAGGTGCCCACGGGCAGTGTCCTTTTCATTAGTAATCCTCACTCGCTGCATGGGGGTGCGGGACCACGTCAGCAAATGGGTGGCTGACATCACAGGCCCTTACAGCCTGTGAAAGACAGAGGGCCGCCGCCGCAAGGCTGGGTTCTTGTGGTGGCTGCAGGAAGCAGGGAATACAACTCTCAACAAGTAACTAATCTAATGTGAGCCTACTCCTCTGCAGATTCAGATCCATGGGGTCTTGGGGAAAGCCTAGGAACCTGTGCTTTTAGCAAGCATCCTCTGATTCTTGTGGTCTGGGATATAGAAGACGGTGAGAAGCTGAGCGTGGCGGCAGGATGTCCTCCAGTGACCGTCCCCGGCACACCAAGCAGTGGTAGCTGTGCCCTGGACCCTGGCCATCCCCCCAAGGCTGTCCAGCTGCCGCTGGAGGAGCACTTACCATGCAGCGACTTCATTCCTAAGGTGTAAGAAGGCCTCCGCAGCGGGAGAGACTTGGGGAGAGAAGGGTACGTGCTGCTGAAGAGGACGTCGTTGGGCAGGGCTTGGTCCAGAAGCGACACCCTTGAGGTGAAAAAGTGCTCCCTCTGGCCACTGTAAATGCTCTCGTCTGACAGTGTTCTGTGCAAGGCCCGCCGCGAGGTGGGGGTGGTGGGGAAAGGAGACTGGGGGGAGGACAGCGCGTGGAACTGCAAGACAGTCAAGACAGGGTAAGTCACCCCGGGTTCAGGCAGGGCGGGTGAGGTGATGAGGTCACTGCTCTGGATGTGCTCTCATCCAGTCCCGGAGCCCCACTGATTTATACGTCCTCAAGAAGGTAAAAAGAGTTCCCAGTTGTTTTTTTCTCATAGCCCAGAATGCTGCCTGCAGCACATGAGCATTCAAAATATACCTTGCACCTGTGACTAAGTAGATTTACCAATGTCGTGTGGTGGATAAAAACAAGACTTTAGGATCAGACATAAGATAGAACTTTACTTGCATCCTGTTTCTCTGATCATCACGTATTCTCCTGAGCCCCGTCCCTCATCTCTAACACGGAGCACAGCACCTGCCAGGATGACGGTAAGCACTGGACAAGGCACTGGGCGGATCGCAGTGGTACAAATCCGCGGTGTTATGAAAGGATGGTAAGGTCTCTCAGGAACAGAGACACTGCCAGGAAGTGCAGTGGCAGAAGCTTGTCTATTGACACAATCACCAAAATTTTAAATATTACTTGAAATAAACATTAACAAGTTACACTAGTTGAATCTCCCAAAGTAGATGGATTTCATGAGTTTTAGATATTCCTTTTTAAAGACGTGTTTCTGTTTATGAAATAATAGGGGATGTTGGCTTTATAATAACAAATATTTATACATAAATGACAAAGAGTTCCATGGATGTGTCTCTTATGGGTGCCTTTTGCTTTAGTAACCACATTTGATTTTACTTGAGATTTTCCTCCTAACAGCAACAATTCTGAGAATCCTCTCTACTGAGAAACAGCTTGCTCATGAACAACATTCAGATTCCAGCAGCCCAGGAGCCAAGGGCACACTTGGCCGGCTAACATCAAGCCATCCTTGACAGTTCCTCCTGGGACGCTGTTCACCTCGACAAGGGACAACATGGAGTAGAGCTGTGAGGGGCAGGGCCGAGCCACTGCTGACAGAAGCCATCCTGGGACTCTCTGTTACACTTGGAGAGGGCAGAGAGAATGATTCAGCCACAGTTCCACCTAAGCGGCTGATATTACAGACCTGGGAACACAGAGTGGACTCTCAGGCTTATTCGTGTGCTCTGGGGCCTAGCATACTTCTGTTCAATAGGCCAAGGGCTCATCTCATTGAAGCTACTCCAGTGTACCATGAGCAGCTGCCAGATAAATCAGGTAATCAAACACACTGAAAAAGCCCAAGATGCGACCAATTGGGGAAAAGTGGTGTTCACTTTAAAAATATTCAAGGTACCTTGACACTTGCCTAGGAAAATGAGAGGCATGGGGACAGCTCCTCTCCCTCTTCAGGGGGAAGAGGCGGCCTTAGAGGTTAATGGTTGGCTATTTTTTTTTTTGTTCTTTTAAAAATCAAATCATGTCTCTGTCTTCAAGGATGTAGGACTGTTACATAAGGTCTTTGCCTACCAGGCCAGACCTCAGACCTCAGTATTCAAAAGTCACTGCTCTAATCTTTTTTAGCCCTTTTAGCAAAAGAATTTCCTTTTCTAGCTACTGTCTCCACCCTGAGGGTTTTTAAAGGAGAGAATTTCTCCACCAATTCTAGTTTTAGTCTCTTTGGGAAAAATCAATATACTCCAAGGTCCTCCAGGCAGCACACTTTATTAAAAGTTATAGTGTCCTGAACCAAGGGAATCAGGGCAGGAAAAGGAAGAAAACAACTAGCAACCAGGGAAGATGCTCTCTGTTCTGAAAGGGAACAGAACCAGCTGGGCATGGAGGTGCACACCTGTGATCTCAGCACTTGGGAGGCTGAGATAGGAGGCTTGCAGGTTCAAAGCCAGCCTCAACAATTTAGCAAGACCTGTTTGCAAATTACAAAAGAAAACAGTGCTAAGGGTGTGCTAAGCCTGGAGGTAGACTGCCCCTGAGTTTGAATCCCAGCACCACAAACAAAACAAAAAGGTAGTGGTACCTAGTTTTGTCCAAAAATGTTAGGATGGTCCCTTAGCCCATTCCTCTTCGGCTCCCTCTTAGTGGTGTATAAACCTATGGACCAGTTTCCAGGAGTGCCCTACCTGCTTTTGTGGGCGATACCCAGGACGGCCCAGGGCCTCTGCCTGTCGCTGCCAGCCCCTGGGAAAGAATCCCAGAGGAGATGCGGTGAGAGATGGAAGGGATTTCAGAGGGGTTCCCAAGCCACCTCTCCTACCAGAAACTCACAACTACACACTGGCCTTCCCTATGTGGCTTCAATTTAAAAGAAGCTCCTGAGTTTAAAAACCATTTGGAGACCACGGATCCCCAAATCTGGTCCCCTATTCCATAGCATCTGGCCTCCTATCAGCCTCCAGGTCTCCCCTCTCTCTCTCTTTCCTGTCCCCCTGGTTGTCAGTGACACGGGCCATCTGTACTCACAATAAACTCACCCTACATATTGGCTCCACACGAAGCCCCTCACTTTGGTCTACACCTGAGCGCTGGCTGTAAAGTGGGACTGGTGGCTTGCACTGCTGTCCGTTCACATGGCAGACCACGAGGCACCCCCAGAAAGGTAAGTCTGTCCCACCCTGGCTTGCAGGTGAGGTCTGCTAGACTGCTGCAGCTCTGCCATTGTTCTTAAGCAGGAGCTCACTGCTTTTGAGGAGAAAGCTGGGGAGCTGCGTGGGAGCTCTCAGCAGCAGCCTGCCTGGCAGAGCGCTGTCACAGCCCACAGTAGGCGTCCCCCTGCTCTGCAGGAGGAGGAGCCCAGCATAGCTCATGGCCCAGAGCTGGCCTCTTCTAGGCTCCCGAGGCCTGCGCAGGGCTCAGAGCCTTGGAAGACTTGTCCAGGGCATGCTGGCCTCACTGGTAAAGCAGGGCCACAGCCATTCAGACAATGACTCTCTTCTCCATGTGAAGATACATGGAACCCCTTAGCTGAAATCTCAGCCAAGCCAGCTCACAGAGCATGAACTGGGAGAGAACTCAGCAGACCCCCCAGTTCCTGCCCAGCCCTCTCCTGGCTGCGTTAGGACCAGCAGAAAGACTTCCTGTGCAAAGGGTCTCACATTAACACTGTACCAACACAAAGAAAGTGCACCCCTGTCTCCAATAGGAATGTTAAAGTAATTTATTTTGGAAGTAAAAGCCAAGACCTGGAATAAGGGCAAAAGAGACATTTGCCTTCAATTATTTCCACTGCAGGAGTAAATAAAAAGAATGAATTCTCTGAGCTTACTCCCTGCCCCAAATGGAAAACTAGGAATTAGAGGAATGAGTCCTTTCAAAGCAGGTTTTATTTTCTTCTGCCCTCAAAGAAAAATTCTGAAACACTTCTTATTTTGAAACTGGTACTTAAAAATTTTAACATACTTCTTTGGGTTTTGATGGATAAAGAAGGAAGTTTCAAGCACTATCTTTTGCAAGGTTGCTAAGGAAACCATTTGTACCCTGGATGATGAGTCAGAATTGCTAAGTGCTGATTTCTGAAACATAAATGACAGAAGTCAAAATGGTTACATCTATGGAACAACTTATTAGCAGGATAAATCACGTTAATAAATCACTTCTCTGCAGAACTTGAGTGGTCTTTGGGGTACACTTAATTCCTATACATGCTGATCTTTATATTAAAAGGTCTCTCTAGCCTATCTGGGGAGAAATGTATGCAGGTGTCTACACACACACACACACACACACACACACACACACACACACACACACACGGCAGTGATGGGCAAGGCTGGAGGTGGTAGAGAGCATGCCCCCCCCCTCCCGCCTCCTGCACTTGGCTCACTGTGCGGAGCTGGTGAGTGGGTAGGGATATAGTCTAGCTTTCATCTCAACCCATTCTCTAAGTTCTTCTGAAACAAGAGTGTTCTAGTCACTCCAAACTGGCTACAAGTCATGGAACTGGAACATCAAGAATAGACACCTTGCTGGCTGCTGGTAGTCCACGCCTATCATCCTAGTACTTGGGAGGATGAGACAAGAGGATTACAGGTTCAAGGACAGCCTCAGCAACTTAGCCAGACCCTCAGCAAGTTAGTGAGATCCTGTTTCAAAAATTAAAAAAGGCTGAGGGTGTGGCTCAGAGGTAGAATGTCCTTTAGTCGATCCCTAGTACCATACATACACACACCCAAAACAAAAATTTCAAAGTTTACTGCCACAACCTGGGGGCTAGGGGCTTCCTGACGCGCCAGCTCTGAACTACAGAGAATGAGTCTGCAGGCTTCAGAGGACAAGGAGCAGAGGACCCCTGCCTGTCCTGGCCCACTGGCATAAACATACAAGCTGGGAGAGTCCTCGGGGCTGGCGGAGAGGGAGACTGTGCACTGGGGGAGGCATGAGGAGTCTGGAACTCTGAGAGAGAAGTAAGAGTTTACTAAACTCTTACTCTGCAAAGTTCTGAGTGTAGACTGCATTTGCTGGACTCAAGAGGTGGCTGGTGTTCACTTTTGGGGGGTGATGAAAGAGGCCCAGGGAGTGCCCCCGGGTTCCCCTGGCACTGTGCGTGGCCAGCTGGATAGTGGGGGCACCAGGGAGTGGAGGAGAAACCCCCAGGCAGAGGCACTGAAGTCCTGTGGAGAACTTTCTAGCTGACAAGGGAGCCCTGGGTATCCACATAGTTCTATGAAGAGGCATCACATGAGGACCATGGAGTCATGAGTGGGACGCAGCAGAAGAAACAGCTGTGGGGCAGGGACAGGCTAACAGCAACACCACTGAAGAGATGCTGCCATGAGGACAGCACAGTAGAGAACTGGGATGACCCCCAGGGAAACCCGGGCACTGATAGCGAGTGGAGCCTGTGACTGAGACTTTCTGGAAGGGGGCCCATGGCTCACAGCCCCCTCGCGTCCAGCTCCCCCTAGCTGCTGCCCACTTGTACCTTGAAATTCTTCTGTGATTCTGGAGTTGGGCTTTCAAGGTCGATCAGTTTCTTCAGGTCCTCCTCAATGGTGGACTTGGAGGTGGGCTTGGGGGACGCCCGGAGGTCCCTGGTGGAGGCGCGCAGCCTGGTGTGGGCTATCTCGCTGCCGTCACTCTGATGACGCCTGGGGAGAAAGGAAGAGATGGTGGCAACCGAGGCGGTGAGGGGGCCTCAGGCAGCGCCGGCCCCGATGAGCATCAACGGAGGAAGATTAAAGGAGACGAAAGGGAACAGACTCTCCAGCCTGTTGACACCACAATCTGCTCAGATAAGTGCAAAACCAATTTGAAACACAAATTCAAGTCTGATGAATAAATCACACTTTTACAGGAACCTATTAGTTCTACTATGTGGAAATTAGCGATCGACTCACTGAAAGGCCGCAGGGCGTGAATCCCAGATGTAATCTTTACACGAACATGACAACACTGAAGGAACCATTTGATTTTTTTGCTGTGCTACCGAGTCAAAAACTCCTTTCCTCTCAGGGTGCTCGCTCACTCTCTAGGACACGCTCTGCCCAGCTGTGAGAAATGTCACAGGAACCACTAAGGTCAGGAGTGGCCTTAGCACCAGACACAGCTGACCGGAAACCTATCCCACAGACGCACTCTTTCCTAGGAGGATTAAGATTCTCGAATCCAGAGAATGTTCTGTGGCACACCTTATTCAAGGAGTAAGACAGGCCGGGCGTGGTGGCGCACGCTTGTAATCCCCACGCTTGGGAGGCGGAGACAGGAGGATCGCGCAGGTTCGAAGCCAGCCGCGCTGGCGCTGGCCTAAGAGACCCTGTTTCAAAAATATAAAATAGGTCTGGGAGTGTAGCCCGGAGGTAGAAGGGCTTCCAGGAACCCCAGTACCACCAAAAAAAAAAAAAAAAAAAAAAAAAAGGAGTAAGACAGAAAAATAATTTGAGAAATACTTTACTTAGGAAAAAAAATCCCCCACCAAACTAAGCTCTCTGAACTCCGCAGCTGGGACTCCTCAGATGTGAGAAACCAAGCCAACCTTTTCTGTTCTCTGCCTTGTGGAAAGTAAACCATTCAGCAAGAGAAGCAAAACAAGTCTAACCAGGTCTTACTTTCTTGTGTCCATGAATCCCACGGAGTTAATGGTTCCTTCGGGTTTTTTCCATCCAATCAAGTACTTGCTGGTAGCACCCTGGCGAGGGTAGAACGTCCTGGGACCCGAGGAGGACGAGGAGGACGAAGAGAAGGAAGGCGCCAGCTGTGCGGTGGTGGGATGGAGCTCCTCCTTCGGGGAACTTCGGGCGCTGGAGAAGACGACTGGGCTGGCAGAGTGTCGGGAGCTCATGGTACTGAGGAGCAGGACAGAGACAAACGGCTCATGGGCACTATGCCACCCAGGGTCACACGTCAGCCACAGAGGTGCTGTCGGGGGAGGGGTGATGGCCGCATTCAACAACAGCGAGTATTTCATACAATAGAAAGGATGGCTGGCTGGCCTTCTTTCTCATTGGAATTTAGATGTCTGCTCTCAAAATGACAAATGGTTACTGGGGCTTGGTATGTACTTAATAAAAATAGTCAGGACCATCGGGGACACTGTCACACACATCAGCACCACGTGTTGTCACAGTAAGGTCCAGAAGTGGCCAGCAAGAGGAGCAGCAGCGAAGGCCGCACAATCTCAGCGCTGTCTGTCTTGCCTGCCTTGGAACAGGGCTGTGGTGCTGCTCCCAGTGCCAGGCTGAGGAGGAGAAGGGGAACGAACCAGGGGCTCGGCCTGGGCACACTGGGCTCTCCTGCCCAGGTATCGGATGTTAACCTCGCCTGCAAAAAGCTGCTCTTCACCAATGGATTTAAAAACCGGTTAACCTTACAAAACTAAAATCTACAGGAATAAAGCCGTCCCAAAACGAGAACTTCCAAAGGAGCTTCAAAACTGAATTTCAAGGCAGAATGTTCAATACTGGGGATATAAGTTGCAGGGCTGTTACCTGTAGGATTCCCACACTTCCTTCCCAGCAGTCTCACAGGACCCCGGTTTATACTATTTGAGCCATGCCAAGTTCTCCAGCTTAGGAGACCCAGGAAAGGTGACCTTCACTACAATGGACTCTCAGCTGCTCCAGGCTGAATTTTCAGCCCGAGGTCACACAGCCTTCCTCTGTGGCACTTTCAGTTGTCAAAGGCTGATGTTCCCAGCCTGACTAAATATGACCTTAGTGTTGCATCGCACTGACAGTGATGTGAGAGGACCACAAAGGTCAGCCGCATGAGAGGTGCCTGGGAACTCCATGTTGTCTTTGCAACTTTTCTGCAAACCTGATGCTATTCTAATATTTAAAAGTTCATTGTAAAAACAAACAAACAAACAAACAAAAAAAACAAAAAAAAAAAAACACCAACCCTAGATCCTAAAGGTCCTGAGAATGTATTTTGGTTAAGGTGAATCTTGATACTCCCACCTCTAACTTTACAAAAATTCAATTCCAGCTGCATTGTATATTTAAAATGTAGATCTAAAGATTCTGAACTATAATTCATAAGAACATCTTTAGGATAGACAGAGGTTTCTTTAAATAGAATCATAAAGGGAAAGACAAGCCCATTAAAATAAAAAACTTCTATTCATCAAAAGACACAAAAGAGGAGAATCTATGCAAAACATATCCAACAATAGGATCCTATCCAAAATACATAACTACTCTCCTAAGAAGCAACAAGACAAGCTAGGAGAAAAACGGGCAACAACTTGAATAGCAACGTCAAGAAAGGCTATCTAAAAGACCTGCAAATCCTGTGTAACATCACTTACAGAGAGATGTGAATTAAAATCATGAGGGCCCACAACACACCCAGGAGAGTGGCCAGATTACAGAGGGCTATAATGTGAGGTGAGTAGACTCTTCTCTGCTGTTGGATGGAATGCTCCTTGCTACAGACACTTTGGCAAACCGGTTCACAGCCTCTGCTAAAGCTAAAAGTATGTATAGCCTGTAACAAAGCGATTGTTCTACCACAAACTCAAGCGCAATGCCATCAACCTGGAAACGGTTCAGATATTCATCAGCAGTAGAATGGATGAGTTGCAGAATGCCCTCATAATGAAAATTTTAAAAAAGCAAAAGGAAATACACTAATGATGCCTGAGACACAGGGGCAAACATCATCAACATAATGTCAGCGCCAAGACACCAGACACAGAACAATATATCTGGTAATATTCTATTTGGGTCAAGTCCAAAAAAAAAAAAAGAAAAGGCCAATGAGTCTGTGGTTTCTGATTCAGGATTCTGTTTACCTTGCTTGAGAGGAACTAGGAAGGAATGGGGGCAGAACGTGGCCAGTGGAAGTTGGTGAAGTTCTTGTTTTTGATGTGTGCAGTGACTACGTGGGTATGTACACGTTATAAAAATTCAACTGGATATATACCTATGCCCCGTCCTTTTCTGTATGAATGTAATCCTTCCATGAAAATATACCCACACATATACACACACAAAAGCCAACAGAGGGGGACAAGATGCGAGGGAAAGATTGGGACACATACTGATACCCCTAGAGGGCTTTGTCTACTCGCTGGATCTTAGTATTTCAGACCAAATATAACCATCTCTTTATAACTAACAAGAACGAAATGGGCTCAAACTTTGCAAAAATATAATAGAAACTAGTCTCACTCTAGCACTTCTAACAATCCCCCTAAATATTTTTCCAGCTATAGAATAGAAGAAACCTTTACAAAACCTCAAGAGAAATGTAAATCGAAGAGCAGTGCAACATTACCTTTTGCTAACAAACAAGCACACGCTTGTAATTCCAGAGTTTGGGAGGCTGAGACGAAAGGATTGTGTTTTGAGGACAGCCTCAGCTACTTAGTGTGGCTCTTTGCAACTCAGCAAGACCCTGTTTCAAAATAAAGAATAAAAAAAGCCGGCCAGGGTGAATTCGTTTGAACCACCCCCTCTCTTCGTTACTTCTGAATGGCATGGGGCTTTAACTGTCTTCTGTATTTCTATCTTTTTAATAAACTTCTTTAAATCTTAAAAAAAAAAAAAAGCTGGCCACGGTGGCACATACTTGCAATGCCAGCACTCGGTAGGCTGAGAGGAGGAGTGCACAGGTTCAAAGCCAGCCTCATCTACTCAGGCGCTCAGCAACTTAGTGAGACCCTGTTTCCAAATAAAATATAAAATAGGTCTGGGAGGATAGCCCAGAGGTAGAAAAGCCCCTGGGTTCCACCTCCAGTATCCCCCCACAAAGAATAAAAAATGAGGCTGGGGGTATAGCTCGGAGGTAGGATGCCCCTGGGTTCCATCCCCAGTACCACAAAAAAAGAAAAAAAAGAAAAGAAAAAAATTTAGAAGAGAAAATGCAGAACTTTCATAAGTGCAGTACATTAAGTTGAACAAAGTAAGACTAGATCTCTGTTATGGACAAGAGATTAAAGTAAAAAGGTGAACAAAAAGCAAACAGGCAGTGAGGAAAGGCAGGGGCTGACAAGCTCGCAGAGCGCGGTGCTGCTGAGCAGACTCCCAGCAGCACACACCAACGAGGGAGTGTAGACCGAGAGCTGCTTCCAAGACAGGAGCGCAGCCTTTGGCAAGCTTTCAAACAGCACGGCTGGCCGTGGCTCTTTGTCATTACTTAAGAGACAAAATCTAGCCTTTGGCTCAAAGTTATGTTTTCTCTTTACTATCTCCACTTCACATATTCTTATATATGATGAGATGTCTCCAGCCTCAACCCTGGTTGGCGTTTGAAGCAGATCCTGCTAAACCGAAAGACAGTGACTCTGGACCTTTCACATCGCTCAGCCTGGATAATCATGTGCTTGATACACTCACTGCCTATCCGGGAGTGCAGGTGTGTTTGAATTATGGGAGCCAGTCCTTAAACTTTATAGCATCTTAAAATACAGACCAGTACTCCCTCCCCAGAGACTCCTATTTAGTAGGTGGGATGGGATTGGGTGGCATAAGGATCCACACTTCTAATTCACCCCCAGGGAGTGCTGTAGCCCATGATCCATACTTTGGCTACATCTGAATTGCCACATTTTATATTTATCAACATTCAGTATCTTGATATACTGAATCAAAAATCTTGTTCAAAAACCTTGAGGCTTTCAAAGATAAAATGGTTGGTTAAAGCAGAAACAATTAGCCTGGAGAATTGAAAGTCAATTGCATAGTCCATTAATTTACAAATATTTTCTCCATGTTCATATGTAACACACAAAGGGAAAGTTAAGAGACTTAAACGTGCCAAAAGAGCCAGGAACTTATTCTACACTTTGGGGGAGCTTTTTCTGTTCTATATAAGTTTAATTATTACCATTATTTCCCTAAAAGGCATCCAAGATGTATTTGTACTTGATTATAAACTCTTAGAAGGAATTTATCATTGTATAACTAACAATGCCAGGAATACAAGAGAGTCCTGCTGAAATATTTGTTGAGCTATGTGATTCTCCCCAGCACTGTCATTACATAACACATCATAGGTTTAATTTCTTTATCTTGTTTACAATCTTTCTCTCTTGTTTAAATGTAAGTTTCATGAGGGCTGAGATTTTTTTTACCCCATGCCTAGAGAGGCCCCTGGCAATTGTAGGCATTCAATATATATGATGGCAAAACTAAGTACACGTGTATATTTTACTCCTAACTATGTTTAAAACTAGACGATGCTTTATTTTTATGGAAAGAAATGACTAAATCTACAAGTGATGCTTTTGTTTACAAGAGTATCCTCATAAGGATAATTGCTTAAATAAGACCAATGAACTTGATTATTGTTTTTATCTGTGAACATGATGGCTGATACCAGCTCCTAGGTATTGACTGCCAGCACATTTTTGTTCACTGATGTTTATAATCAGAAAGCACTATGTAAGAAATGGTTAAATTTGGAAACAAGAGGTACATGGAAAAAGAGTTCACTGGCATGCCTTCTTCTTGAAGGCACGCGATTCAGCTGATATGGGTGTTCAGTGGTGGGTGAGCAGCACCTGGGGGTTCTAAACCACACACTTGTGTGTCCTAACCCCAAAGATGCTCACTTCAAGAGCCAGCGAGGGTGCCTGCAGATTAAGCAATCTCTCCCCAGGTATGCACCAACCCAGACTACTGCTCAGACCAACTGGACTCTTCATTCTGTTAGGAATGGGTCAAAGTCTAGCTTCTGATCTGCCCAGCCCAGAAGGTGGAGCCAACAGAGTCCTGGGTTCATAACAGATTGTCTACAGCCCCAGAAATCTGTATTTGACAACATTTCTGAAGGATTCTCATGTTTCCTAGCATTTAAGAACTACTATGCTGGGAATGGTGGCACACACCTGTAATCCCAATACTTTGGAGGCTAAGACAGGGGGATTATAGGTTTGAAGACAGCCTTAGCCTCAGCAAGTAGTGAGACTCAGCAACCTAGCAAGACCCTGTTTAAAAAAAAAAAAAAATGGTGAGTTGGGCGTGGTGACGCACGCTTGTAATTCCAGCATTTGGGAGGCTGAGACAGGAGGATCGCACAGGTTTGAAGCCAGCCTCAGCTACTTAGTGAGGCTCTCAGCAACTTAGTGAGACCCTGTTTCCAAATAAAGTATAAAATAGGTCTGGGAGTACAGCCCGGAGGTAGAAAAGCCCCTGGGTTCCACCCCCAGTACCCCCCCCCCCCCCGCAGACAATGGTACAGCTTGGAGGTAGAATGCCCCTGGGTTCAACACCTAATATACAAACAAATGAACAACCTCCCACCCCCCAAAAAAGACTCCATTATCCTATAAACCTCTCACACTCTACATCAGGTCTGTCTTCTCCTTTTGTGGTTCCATCAGAGGCTGGCTGTGGGTGGGCTCCTTGAAGCCAACAACCCTGAGCATGTGTACCCGCGTACTTCACCTAAGAACCTCTGATATGGGTTCAATTACTCTACAGCTAGCATGAAGTGGACAGCTTCATGCTTTTTAAGGTGCCTATGTGACTGGGCTGTTTCATTACCTGGAGATTTCATGTTAACTCAATATGCTACACTTCTCTTTTACCCATGGTGGCTTTCATGGAATTGTGTAAGAGATTGAGATAGTAACATGGAGTGAACAGAGCAGTAGGTATACTGGAAGAGAGAACAGCAACATCAGTCCCTTTTCTTGCTGTATACAGAATGAGTTTATCTGGGCATGGTGGCACACACTTGTAATCCCAGTACTTGGGAGGCTGAGGCAAGAGGTTCTAGGACAGTCTCAACAACCTAGTGAGACCCTGTTTCTAAGTAAAATGTAAAATAGGGCTTGGAGTATAGGCTTGGAGGGAGAACACTCCTGTCCAATCCCTCCCCCTAAAGGTGAGTTTAACTGTGACTATGGCCAAACCAGATCACTAAGAATTCAGTGGGGTATCTCTGGATATAGTACATGAAGAGACCACAACATCACTTTTTATATAAATGCTAAAGATACATCCTCTTTCCTAAAAATGGAACAACCATGAATTTTGTTTGGCCATCTTAGGACATGAATTTTGCAAGAGAAGACAGGACATACATGTACACATAATACTACATATAAAAGGGAAGGGGGAGACAGGGTAGCTGAGAATTTGGGACAGTCTGAATCTACCCAAACGTCTCACCTTGACCTGATGCTCAAAGGAAACCGTGAGCCTCGTGTGCTGCAGCCTGGCTATTTTTCATTCCTGGCTGTGGTGGCACTTTACAGAAGGGGATGACCTATCTGCAGAAAGCATGCTGTTCCAAGTGGGCACTGGCCACATCAGCCTGCTGACCCTAGGCAAAGAGATGAACCACCGGGGACAGGGAAGCATGACTGTCACCCATCAAAGCCGCAAATACCAGCCCTATGAGAGCTGGGAAACTGTTGTTAATTTGTGCCTCACAACTGGGACCACCCCTTCCTATGGAAAAACAGCTGCTGGCCACTGTGCTGTTGAAAGCTGCCAAAGGGAACACTTGGAGTCAACGGCTATTCAGGCATGGCACGAAGGATGGGTTTGAGACAGGCTGGGCCTGCTAAGGATGGTATTTTCCGGAGGGGGAAAGCAGCAATTAGTCACCTGTCAAATGTCTGGCAAAATGTGGGCAAAGGCTGAATGTTGGCTTAATACCAAGGGGGGGGGCCTAATCGGGTTTCCTATGACTGCTTGTACAAATAACAAGGTTTTTGGTGACAGATAATGTAGAGGACAATGATTAAGGAGGTCTCCTCCCACTGTGCTCAGCACTAGCCAATTCTGTCCTATATCCAACACAGGCTCCACAATGTAGGAGGGCTTCAGAAGACACTACTTCCAAAGCACCAGGGGAAACCAAGTGAAGTAGGGATGACTGCATTAGCATGGGGATATCCACACTCATGTGATCACAGTAAGGAAAGCGCCCCATCAACAAGGAGCAGGTATTTAGTAAGTATAAAGGTATACTCATACCCAGGCACAGGAAAAGAGCGGCCAGGCGTGTGCAGAAGCAGCAGCCTGAGGGACCACTGTGGACCACGAGATGAGTGAATTTGTAACATCAAGCTATTTAAAATAAGGAGCTACCAAAACACCATGAATATTTTCATTTTATTTGGCACAGCGGAGACAAGTGTCATACCCATGCCTGGTGTCTACCAAGGATAAAGAAAACAAAGCAGGAAGCTTAAACACACACACACACACACACACACACACACACACACACACACACACGATGACAGCATAACACACGGAGGGCAGGGAAAGGAGGTGAGAGACACAGGCTTGGGATGGAGGAGGCCAGACACCTGCCAACAGTGATGGAGAGCTTCAAGCAGGAAACGAGCCTGCGATGCACTTGACAACCTTCACTCTCAAAACAACAACAACAACAAAAACACGGAGAAACAGCCACGTAGCAAGTGGAGCAGGTATCAGATTGCAGGTAAGGGACCGACCAGTCTGGTGAAACTGGTGACTGGCCTAAGGTCACAGGCAGTCACCAGGAGAACCAAGACCTGAAACGATCCCAGGCGCAAATCTACTTTTCATAAGCTTTTCTATGATCTTGCCTGGAGGTTAAGGAGTATAACAATATTGAATTGATGACTTTCCTTTCCTTTAAATGACCACCTCAAGCCGGGCGTGGTGGGGCACGCTTGTAATCCCAGCATTTGGGAGGCTGTGACTGGAGGATCGCGGTTCGTGGACAGCCTCAGCTATTTAGTGATGCCCTCTGCAACATGGTGAAACCCTGTTTCAAAATAAAGAATAAAAAATAGGGCTGGGGGTGTAGATCGGAGGTCGAATGCCCATGGGTTCTAACCCCAGACCCGAAAAAATATATATATAAATGACCACCTCATAGTCATAGATCCATATCCAACAATTAGGTTAAGACAGTAGGAATCGAATCAATCACATCTTTTCATAACCTTAGAGGACAAGAATCATGTTTAAAAAGACTCAGTTCAGGAAAATCCATTGATTCTTAATTACATGTTTCAGTTGCACCTGGAGGTATGGGACAGAAGGCAGGGAGAGGACTAACTCTACCATAAACTGAAGTCACAGAAAAGGATGTAGAGACTCCCTTCCTGAAACGACTCACCTTTCTCCTTCCCCCCTCCCGCTTCCCTCCTTTCCCAAAGCAACTGGATAAATTCTCATGCAGTAGGACACTTTAATTATGACAAAGAATGGACCTGCTTTTGTGAATTTCTTTTGGCTTTCTGATTGAACAGCACTTGGTGGTCACTAATAGTAACTAAAGTTTCAGATGAAGTAACAACCCACCCACCCCTGTAAACTTGGAGGAAATTCAGAAACACAGCGTAAGCCAAATCATCTGGAGTTTTGTTGTATAAAAACAAAATAAATTAGCAACTAGGTTGAAGCAACAGACATAATTACATCTTTTAAGAGAAGTTCCAGGTTTGGAATTTTAGAGGCTGCCCTCTTAGATTCTGAATTAGTTTATAATACTTAGAAAAATAATATCCTCTTAACAAAAATGTGGCATTGAGGCAATTAATTGTTAATAATTGAAAAAAAAAATCCAGGCAGAAAAAACTCAGAAGGGAAATGTTACAGATAAAGACAACTAAATAATTTCTAAATAAAGAAGGAAGGCATATTTTTAGTGTACATAAGATGCCAAAGAGGGAAGAGAGAACAACATATAAACACAGCAGCTCTAATACACACGCAGGCAGCCCAGTGTGCTAAGCCCGAGGCATTCCTCAACCCTCAGTGTAAGCCACACACTAGAAGCCCTTCTTCTACTGCCAAGAAACATACAGCTTTTCTGGCATGAGCAGTTAACTTGTTAGGTCAACCAGAAAATGCTGACTCATGAAATTGACTGCACTGACAAACCACAGGCAGACATTTCTCTTGGCCTTTAGCCTCTGTAGTATATCATTTATTAACCAGTATTCATGGATATTTTGATTGATTGACACCTGCATGCAAGTAGTATAAAATTCTTCATTGTTCTATTTTGCAGATTTTCAAAACTTAAGTAGAAATGACTTATCTAAGGGTTCGTGCTCCACATGAAGGACTTAAGTACACTTTTATACAAACCCTATCATAAAAGCATCATAGATCTGTACAAACTGATGTGTCAAGCTTTGTAACGTAGAAATGGCTTTTCAGAAGGGTCAGGTGTTGAGGACTTATGTGACTTTTGAACTGATTTATTAGTAGGGACCTTGAGTTATCAGGTAGAGTGGGAAATTTAAGGGGAAATACTCCTGTTTGCTCATCAGGAACACCTGCCAATTATATCCTGGTGGTGTGTGTGATACAAAGGCACTCAGGATGCACAGAGAGGCTGAGAAACCTACCCCCACGAAATGGCAGTGAACATGGACATAAATGGTACTAGCTGGCTTCAGGGTTCTGAGGGGGCCTAAGAGAAGAAAAGAAAGAGTTTTGAGACACACAGAATGGCTGGCTAACCGGGGTGGACACAGAGGTCCGGACACCCCAAGTCAGGTCAGCATGTTATGAAAGAGATGGGAATGTGAAAGTACAAGGGGGTTAGCTGCAGTCTAGTTCCAGCATCAGGCTCCCCATAGGACGGCTACACTTTATACTAACTGAAGAGAGGGCGTGGTTGCCATGTAAACTGGCCTTGTCTATGGAGGAAGGAGGAGGAGGAGAAAGAAAAGGAGGAAAAAATTAGCTATTATGAATATATTACAATTAGAATTATCTTCATCTCTCTTATGCTCCATACAAACCTTTTTTAAGTAGTTCAAGACCCAAAAGTGAAATAGCCATTACAAAAATAAAAAAAGTTAAAATCTCCCCCTGGATTCCCAAGCCTCATAGAAAATACACAATAGTCTAGGCACCAACACCTTATAGTAATCAATAGACTTTTTAATTGCAGAAAGTTATCAGTATGTATGGCTTCTCTTAATGACAGTCAAATACAACAACCCTATGTAATTACCAACCTGCTTTAATGCAGTTCTCACAAGGTACCACAAAAAACTTGCACAGTCATCAACAGGGAGACTGGAGGACAGAGAGGGTAGAAACAGCCCAGCCAGAAATATGCAGTAGGACTTAATCACTGTAATTTAGATTTTTGTCACCGAGTCCCAGGTACAAGCTTTTATGTACTGTCAAGAGATCTGCACATTAATTGCTGTTCCTGTCTTCTGAGGACACAGACACTCTAATTTGCTGTGATTTTAGTGTCTCTAGCCATGTGCATTGGGTAGCTAAGTCCCCTTTTCCTCCAGAAAAGGAGGGTTGCTAAGGCTCTGATTATCCAACTCATTCTGCCAAGATCAACAGACTTAGCTACAAAGCACCCCTGTTTACCAGAGTCTAGAGGAATGTGACTCAACCCTTCGGTGGGTGGGAGGCCCTGCCACCCTCCCTGAAAGGCCACATTCTTCTCTTCTCTAGTAAGTTTGACTTTCAATAGAAGGATTACTTCTAAGTGATGATTCAATGATTCTGCATGATCCATTTGAAGCAGAAAATTTGGATAATCCTTTGAGGCCCTTGGGCAGCTCCAGTCGGCACATTAGAACAAAGCAAACCCAGGTGCCTACCATTTGGGAGGCTTTGTAGATCCTCTGGATTTGTCAGATAATGACATGGCTCCATGCCTTCCTCCACAGTGACACTATTCTAGACAAGACCCCTATAACTGAGTTTCTGCTGCTGTCACATTAGGGCAGGATACTTCTTGAGATGGTATCCTATTCTTCAGAAAAGGTGCCTTCTTTTCAGACTGAAGAACTGAGAACCAAAGAGAGAGGTCCAGCTAAACCTACATATAACAGAGAGATCACTGATATGAACAATGTTGTGTGCACAGTCTATGGTAAAGAGATGATGGATGTGTCAAAATGGTGAGTGTCATAATTATTTGTCCGTGATTATACATCTAGAGTATTAAGGCATTTGATGTCCAGCCTTCAATTCCACTGTTACAGTTTACATATAGAATGTGTCCTGAAAAGTTCATGTTCTGATGTTCAGTGTTGATATACTGAGGGTTGTAATCTTATCAGTGAATAAATCCATTGTAATGGGTTTATTGGGTGGTAACCTAGAAAGGTGGGTATGGCTGAAGGAGGTAGTCACTGGGGGTGTGTCATTGGGGACTGTGCTTGTTTCCTTAAATCCACTTGCTCCTCTCTGCTTAGGGCTGCCATGTAAAAGCAGAGCTCTTTTGGTCTCTTTCTCTGCTCCTGCACCATGCCCTAAGCTCTGTCAATGTAACCTGGCCCAACATGAACTGAACTCCTGAAATCTCCACAATAGTGAGACAATAAATCTTCCTTCCTCTAAGATGCGGTGGTCAGGTGTTTTTTGGTCTCAGCAGTGAGAATGCTGACTGAATCAACCCTTATCCATTTGAGTCACACTCTACTTTCTAAACCGTGGAAAGGTGTTTGGAATGCTGGGTATTCTAGATACTGAGAACACTTTCCCAACTTCATTACTGCCTGGAGGCCATGGAGTTTCCAGATCAAACAAAATCATTTTAAAATCTAGAATGTGGGTGTGATAAACAGAAAGAGAACCTGTGAAATGCCTCCTATCATCGTGTCTGGAATTTTAAGAGAATGAAAGCTTAAACATTTTATCAGTAAGAATAGAGACATAAAGATAAAACTGAATATTCAACTGACCAAGTTAAAGCCAAACCAAGCAGAGGATGTCTTCTCTCATTAAGGTTATCTGGGGTTAACTCATACAGTATGTACCTGGCTTCCCACTTGAAAAATAAGAAACTAAATTAAGCTTCTCTAACATTTTTCTATAGAGCACAGGAACAAAAGAGACCCAGGAGACAGCGAGATTAGAGAGATGCTGTCACACCAGATGATGAGTGACTGAGAACTAGGAGAGTAGGAGAAACCACAAGAGCAAGGAAGAGGCCTGAAAAGGTAGCAAAGGATGCTCTCCCCCTGAAAGAAAGAGTGTTGTCATATTTTGGGGTTTAGAGAAAATTAAAAAATAGTATTTATTTTCCTTAGTGGAGTGATTGCCAAGAAAACTGGGGAATGTGCACCTTTCTGTTCTGAGAGCTAGACGGGAATGTGTCTAATTTTAGCTATACTTTTCGATTGGACACCTCCCACCCTCAACACATCACTGTCAGAGCCAATTACTGAAAAAATTACCATGTGAGCACCAGGTAAGTGATGTTCTCAGACAGAGGCTTTGGAAAGGATGTGCTTAACATTGTTCAAACAAAGAAAAAAAAAAGTTCTGTTAGTCTTAGAAAAGACCCCTTTCTTTTACAAATGTGGTCAATATTAAAAAAAAAAAAAATCTTCAAAAGGCTGTCCCAGTCTATATTCTCTATTGCTTGCTGAAATGAAAATTACAAAGCACAAAACTCCTCACAAGCAGGCATGGTGGTGCACATCTTTAATTCCAGTACTTGACAGGCTAAGACCAAAGGAATCCATGAGACAGGAGGATCACAGGTTCAAAGTCAGCTGTAGCAACTTATCGAGGCTCTCAACTCAGTGAGACTCTGTTTCCAAATAAACCAAGGTTTTAAATAAAACTAAAAGAGGGCTGGGCATACAGTTCGGAGGTAAAATGTCCCTAGGTTCTAATTGTTAGCACCGTAAAACAAAGCAAAACCAAAAACAACAAAAAATTCTTTGCTACTTCTGAACTGTGGTCAGGAAAAATAAATAAGAAAAATCCAACTTTATAAAGAACAGATCTGAGCCAGGCATGGTGGCACATGCCTGTAATGCCAATACCTGGGAGGGTGAGACAGTAGGATGACAGGTTCAAGGACAGCCTTAGCAAATTATCAACACCCTTAGTAACAGTGAGGCTCTATTTCAAAATGAAAAACAAAATAGGGCTGGGAGTGCAGCTTGAAGATAGACTGTCCCTGGGTTCAATTCACAGTACAAAAAAAAAAAAATGCAATTTTTCCCTCAGTTTAAAACAATGCATTAGGATTGTAGGATTAAAGTACTTTGCTGGCAAATAAATGGCATAAAATGTGTAAAAATACAGTGCTTTAAAGAACTATGTAAAATTCACCATCTCTCCATCTGAGGACATCACCATCCACACATCGTCCTGTGCACGCAGCTGAGCAAAGCGGGCCGCGCCAGGACACCAGAGCAGGCCAGAGGGCCGCGTGGAGGGCAGGTACCTGGTGTGGGAAGCAGCTTCATTTATGCTGAAGGTGCTGTTCTCCCTCGTCAGAGGGCTCGAGCCACCCTGGGCCTTGCTGTGGAGATCCAGGCTCAGGGAGGACTCTGCTTTCCGGTCCATGCCATGGCTCTCTGTCTCTAAACTCCGATCTGCCAAGGAGAGCACCTCGCTGGAGCTGTGCCACAGGGGGGCCACCTTCTCCTTGCCTGGCCCCGAGCGAGGTGACGAGGTGGCGGCCCCCAGGGAGGCCGTGCTGCCGTGGCTGGGGCCATAGGAGGTGGTGTCGATGCCGCTGTCGGCGGAGGTGCCCTGCAGGTAGTTGTAGCTGTTGAGCTCCGATTCCGTGCGGTCCCCGTCGTACCACTTGTCATCGCTGTGGGCGCTGGACGCATTGCTGGAGAGGGTATTGCTGCTGGAGTGGCTGGAGTAGTGGTTGTCAGACTGCAAGGCAAGCATGCTCGGCGTCAGTGCACGGTTCTGCTTCCTGAACACCAGACAGACGACAGGGAGCAGCACACTGCAACTCGTGTTCTCGTTAGAGTTCTAAAGGCACAGTAAGAGGGGCCCGGGGAACCTCTGTGACCCTGGCCATCCAGCAGTGTCCAGGCAGAGAGAGCTGGAAACTATTTTAGAACATCCCATTTTTCATTATTTGACTCATGAAATACCAATAGTATTGAGGATCATTTTCATCAGAAAAAAAAACTAAATTGTCATAGAAGTCTTTAGTGCCTTAAAATAGAAAGGAAATGACATTTCTAAAGGGCTTAAAATTAGAAAGCATCCTTGATTCTAAAAGCCATACTGCTCAGGGGAGAGGGAGGGCTGAATATAAGACATATCAAGTCTGAAGACTCTCCTTTCCTTCCACAATTAGCATCTACTTAGGAGACAGCTTTCAAGGAGTGCTCAGAGGGAAAATTTACACCGCAGTGCCAAGATAATTCAGTGGGGAAAAATTACTCTTAACAAATGGTGCTGAGATAACAGGATATTCACATGTAAAAAAGAATGAATTTGGATCTGTACTATATAGAAAAATAAACTCAAAAAGAACCAAAGAATAATTATATGGAAGATCTAAAACTCTCAGCAAAAATATAGATGTAAGGTGACCTTGGGTTATAAAATGGCTTCTTAGATATAACATCAAAAGCACAAGAAACTAAAGACAAAAAACAAATTGGACCTTATCAAAATTAAAAAGGTTTGTGTTTCAAATAAACTAATTAAAAATAGCCATAGATCTGAATAGACTTTTCTTTAAAGAAGATATACAAATTTCCAACAAAAAGATGTTCAGTATCATTAGTCATTCGAAAAAATCTAAATGAAAACCACCATGAAATGCCACTTGATATAAACCAGAATGGCTAAAGCAAAATGGTATACAAAGAAGAGGGTCATCATAGTTGGGAATGTACCAGGGGCAGCCACTATGGAAAAACATGTGCAATTCTACTGTTAGTATAGAACTGAAAAAACTAATGCATATGTTCACACAAAAACGTGTACATCAACGTGTATAGCAGCATCAACCACAACAACCCCAAAGTGGAACAAGCCAAATAACCATCAACTGATGAAATGATTAAAAATAGGGTATCCATGTGATGAAATATTATTCAGGCACAAAAAGGAGACGTGTTACAGTTGCATCCTATAATGTGGATAATTCTTGAAAACATGTTTGGTGACAGAGGCCAGACACAAAAGGTCACCAAGTTGCATGATTTCATTCATGTAAAATGTGTAGAACAGGCACAACCTGAGACATAAAGTACAGTAGTAGCTGTACAGGTCTTAGGAAGAGTCAGAGGTACCTGCTACAGGATATATAGATTTTTTTTTTTTTTAGGGGTAAAGAAAATATTCTGGAATTAGATTGTGGTGCTGAATGTAAAATTCTGTGGAAATACTAACACCCACTAAATTATACACTTTAAATGGGTATTATGGTATGTGACTTATATCTCAAGAAGAAAAATGCACACAAAATCCTTTTCTATACAGTGGTTTACTGCTTAGAACATTTCAGAGTTAACAAAAAAAAGTAGTATTTTAGAAGGCATCTAGAGTACAATTTTAAATTAGAGGGAGGCAGGCAGCCCAGACACTTGCTGGCTATGAAGAGAAGGCATGTAGCAGGCACACCCTCTGGTGGAGAGGAAGGGACCCGGTTCCTCACTGGCCACACTAGGGGCAGGAGGAGGGTTCAACAGTTTCACCTCAAAGTGAAACATTCTTTTATATATAGGGGGAAACATCCCCTAATAAAACAATCAGACCCAGTCACTTTATTGCTGTAACTAATTTTTCTCAGGAACAATTTATAAAGTGGTCTTACGAAGCCCTCTTCACTTCCAACAGGGCTGAACTTCTCCAGTTCTGCCCACATGCTGTCAATTTGGTGCCTCCAGCCACGTGTGGCTACTGAGTGCTTTAAATGTGGCTGGTCCAAATAGAGACAGATGGAGAATGCAAAGAAAGGTGGGGACTTCTGTGGAGATAGAAAGTGAACCACTAAGGTAATTCAAATTCTCCAGTACCCAAAATGTAAAAAGAAACAGGTGGAATTAATTTTAGTAATATAGTTTATCTAACCAAATCTGTCCAAGATATACCTATGTGGTCTGTATAAAAATTATTAGAGAGGAAAGGAAATCCACAGATCTATTGGGGTAGTCTATCACTTCTAAGCACAACAGTGATACCACACTTCCTCAGTAAATCTCTCCCCACAGAGCAGTGGGCAGTGTGTCCTCTCGTTTTCCTAGATTCAATACTCATTTCTCAGAACAAAGCTTTATCATTAAGTGAGCTTTATCATTAAAAGTCTTCGAGCATCTTATAATTTATTGAGCATGAAATGGGCTATTTTCCCATCCTATCATATGACATGAACATAAACACACATTTCAGTGAAGAGACAGACCAAGAAAGTCAACTGTATTACCAAGGGGAAGAGACCCTGATTACCTCTGTTCCTAAGTGTATCGATAAGTGACAAAGAAATTATGTGTTACTATAGTAGAAGGACGCTGTGTGCAGCTGTGGAAGATAAGAGGAGCAGGGGACTTGGGAGGGCAGCTGTCTGAGCCCTTGACTGATGCTCCAAGTACATCTCCTGCAACGGTGTAAGCAAAGAGAATCTCTTCATTACACATTTCTGTTCCTAACATTTGAGGACTGCTTATGATTGAACCAGGAGATCTTGCACTCAGACCTGGAGGCTGCAGGGCATACCAATGACATTGTGTTTACCTCACAGCAGCAGAAATCCCAAGGCCAGGCAGCAAATGCTTCCCCTCTCCTCCCCCCATGACTTCCTCTTAGACCATAGGGGGCAAAGGAGAGACTTGTTCCACTTTCACACTGCTGGGGGGTAGACGGCTAGGGCTCTCCTGTTTCTCTAAGGCAATAGTTAACTTACATGCCCTTGTTTGTTTGGAGACAAATGGACCACCGGATCCTGCCGCATCAGTCTCCCGCTGGGGCTCTCTCGGAATGCTGGCAGTACCTTTGATACTGCTGGGAGATGACATGTAGGCTCTGGAATACAGCATAGAACATTACGGTGCAGGTACTAAACATATATGAGCACGTGTTGACACATGGAGACGGCTTGCCATTGCATCTTTCAGTTCACTGACCAGCCAACTCTGAACCTCAGCGGGAAGCTTGTTAGGAGTCTACACAATAAACAGCATGTCAGGAACTAGGTGACTGATGGATAAAGCTTGCAGCTGGTGACAACGTGTCACATCATACACATTAGCATAGCCAAGTACCACCAAACCAAAGGCCATGAACGATGCAGCAAAGTTCGAAATTAACTTTTGGTTTGGGAGGAAGTTTAAAATATATGGAGGATTAAATTTATGAAATTCATTCATTGCAAAGTGTGGCTAACCTAGCTCAGTCTACATTACCTAGACAGGCATGGATGCAATCACGTATTACTTACCATGACACTTTGGAAATATTTTACCTGTATATTCATGCTGCTCGAGGACATAAGAATTGAAATCCTGAGATCCTCTATAACTGTAAGCTGAGCACAACAGAAAAGACACACAGCAACTAGTTTACTTATAACAATTGCTTCCTTTTGGACTCCAAGCTGGTGTTCAAAACGGGGTTCCAAAGTGAGAGATAAGGGATTTATCCTCTAATACTCCTATAGCTAACAGCAGGAACTCTTGACTTCTCAACAGTTCCTGACAGAGGTCCAGGCAGCCTCCCTACTCTTTGGGTCTCACAACCTTATTTCCAAGGGCAGAGAGGCAGAAAAACAAACTGCGATGAAGATGAGTGAGCCAATTCAACCAGCTAAATTCCTGTCTGCACTGGCAGTGGGGTACCAATTTATAACTCAGCGATATACAAAGATATGTGCACGTGCCTGACTGAATCACATCTCCTAAGCATCAGTGCAAGTCATTAAAGAAATTATTTGTTCAAGTCATTAAAGTGCAAGTCATTAAAGAAGGAAGTCATTGCAGGAAGGTCAGCCCTGTATACATTCAATGTCATATACTGAGTAATAAAAGTATAAAAATCACTTTCCTGGAATTCTCCCTAGAATGACTTACAACAATTAAGCCCTGGATTCTTTCTGATGTCCAATTATGAAAGGCTGGTTATTCTCTTGGAATTCAGGGACAATGAAATTCTTAAAAATTTTATTCAAAGCCTTGAATTTCAAATAGAGAAAGGCCACCCACAGGCCTCACAATCTGTAGTGAAAAAGGCTTCCCTGGCAGGTTCTAGGAGTATCTTATTATTAAAAAACAAGAGGTACATTAAAGGATGAACAATGTATTAAAAAGATGTGTCCATATTAATCTTAAGAGTCTTACTACAAGTGGAATGCTTCTAAACTAAAGTAGATGGAAAGGAGAAAGGTGAGAGGAGGTTTGTGTTAGAGAATGAATGTGGGTCTAGGATGAACCTTACAAGTACCCTTTCTAGTCCCAGGATACTGGCTCATCCCATGTGCCTTCCCATGAGTGGGGATTATTACATTGTGCTCAGAGAGGGCTTGCTGTTGGCCTTGTTCAAATCCTGTACTATGAGTCTAAGAAAGGGATGCTGAAGAAGGGATCCTTTCCATGTATGTCGTTACTGTCCCAACAAGATCAAAACATATGGGATTAAAAACATTCTGTCAAAAGCAGAGATGCTGATCAGAATATGCTCAGGTTTTTGTGTTGGGGTGGGTGGGATAAGAGTGGGAATGACAGATGGCTTCAATAACAAGGCACATCTCACTGAAGTTACTGCTACAAAGCATATCTTCAGAACCGGAAAATTATACTTCCTCAATTCCTGTCTTAGCTGAAGATGTTTCTCTTCTTTTCTATGTTCATGGTTAATACATTTACTTGGGCACGGCCAGTAAAATAGAACAAAAGCATGAATGTGCTTCAGAGTTTATATTTTTCAGTTGGGTGTGGTGGTGCATGTCTTCAATCCTAGCTACTGGGGGCTAAGGCAAGAGAGTCTCAAGTTTGAGAATCACCTGAGGTAACAGTGAGACCCTGTCTCAAAATAATATTAAAAAGGCTAACATGCGGCTCCATGGCACAGTGCTCCTAGGTTCCATTTCCAGTACCCCTCCACACACACACAATTATTTTTTTGGCCCTGAAATTTAAATCTCTTGATCTCATATTGATGGTAATGCTTCTAGACATGAGAAAAAAACAAAAACAAAATAACCACCTAGTAGTCTAGATTCAAGTCTTTGAAGTATCAACTATGCTGATCCCAAATCATAGATGCTACTGTGTTGAAATGATCTTGTTTCATGGCAAAATTTTATTGCATTAACTGGTGATATGGCGTCATTGTAGAACAACAAGAACACACACACAGAAGCCTATGCACCAGAAATTCAAATGAGGGATCGCTAATATAAATCCTTTCCATCTAGTTGTTTTATACTGCTAAGACATCTTCTTGGCTGGCAACTTAAGAGCGGAGTGGAAAGAATTAAAAAGGAATGCACATAAAAAAGGGAAAAAGGCTTCTCCCCAAGCTACAGATGTGACTAAATCATTGTATTTCTTCCCACTCCCCACAAATAGTTTTTTGTTATGGTTTTGACATTAGGAATACCAAGGAATTCTCTCAAGACATCAGGCAAACACACGTGAGCGCATGCGCACACAAACACACAATGAGAAGTAGGTTCTTGGGCTTCATGTGGCTTGTTAGCCTGGTCTTTCAATCTTGGTGCTGAATATAATTCCTAAGTCCTTTTCATGTCTAAATTTGAGGTCACTTAGAGTTCCTTGACTTCTCTTAGATCCTCTTTGTTATTTTCACTTATACACAGTCTAACAGCAACTTAATTCTAATGCACATGTATTAACTAGGGCTGTCTTTTAGAATGCAATGATTTTATAACATCAAGAGATGGTCAGAGTCACCTTGTTGCAAAAGCATTTGTTTTTGTAGAAATCAATACTCACCCATCTGGTCGGCGATGCCATCCTCGCTCCTCTGCCAGCTGGGGGTGGACTTTCCACTGCCTCCGATATCAGACTGGGTGTTCTGCCTGTCCATGGAGGCTGGGGATCTGCGGCTCACTCCAAACCTGTGGTGATCCCCCCAAGAAAGGGCAAAGCGACGTCAGGGACCTCATCAGGAGGGGAAGGTGGCCCTCAGATGATGAACTTCAGTCTAAGGGCAGGCTTAAATATATGTACATGTGTATACACATACTTGGTCATGTGTGCACAGGCCCAGAAACGTATAGACTGTGGTCAGTATATATCATAGCTCAGAAAGGTATGTAAACTACGTATCTTCAATGGTTAACAAGGGTAGGAGCCATTGTGACTGAGCTAATGTAAAATATGTGTGGTAAGAAACCAAAAATCTTTCAGCCCTCCTCCAGCCAAACTCACAGCCTAAAGTTCACAATCTAAATATCTATATATATCTTCCAAATGGCACATTTTAGGGGTTGTCTTCTCTTAACTCAGTAATTTACTAAATTATTAAGATACTCATTCTTGGAACAAGTATTTTCTGAGTACTTGCTCTGTGGCCTGAAAGACAAAGATTGCTATCATTTATGTTATATAGAATCCACTCTCCAAATGTATAAATTTTAAGTTGCCGTTGATAAAGGCAATTTGGAAGTAGGTAAACTGGCAATGTATAAAGGCAACTATTTCTGAAAAGCAATTCTGCTATTTGGCGAGCCAGTTTTATTTTCCCAGGGGTAAAATAATAATATATGCTTAATTAAAGCATATGCCTCGATAGAGCAATAGCAGCAAAGTAGATACTGGACCCAGAAAAGGGCCAGCGTGCAGAATGCAAACATTCATTATGGAAACTCACCAATGCATTTGTGGTTACTAATGAACTTCTAAGTAACTTACATAGTACAAGACAAAACAGAGCCTGTGCCAGTTGATCATGTGATGGGTGTCTTGCTTGCTATAAACTGATAGTCACACGCACAGGACCACTGGGAAGAGTGGGAGATTAGGAGGAGAAAGACTTGGAGCCAAGTTCCAACTTTTACCACCCAGTGCAAATGAACAAAGTCGCTGAACATGGCAATTCCATTACAAGGCTCCATGCAAAGCAGAGAAAGCTACTCAAATATTTACTTCAGTAAAATACTTATTTTATCACCTCCCCAGTTGCTTTAGCATAAATGCTGCACATTTACATGCCCAATCATGAGGCTCACAAAGTTACCTTACATATGGACATAGCCATTATTAAAAACAAAACCTTGATCTACAGATTTCAGTGTAAGTGCTGAGAGAGAGAGAGAGAGAGAGAGGTGTAGAGGGGGAGGACTTACAATCATGCTTTCTTCTCTCCCTTAGTAGAGTTATTATTAAGTTTAGAAAAACAAATATCCTTGGAATGATTATAAGACCTAAATCTGCACTAAGTGAAGACTTTGAAAAAGGCATGGAAATTTGGGTTAAAGATGGATTCTAATCTTACTTTTACTTTTTTGTAGCAGTGGAAACTAAAATTGAATCAGAATTTAAAGCTAAACATTTTTCTAGCAGCTTTTAAATAAATGACAGGGGAAGGCTGGCACTAAACATCGCCTTATAAAACATGTTCACCCATGACCTTTTAATTTCACATGCATGGCCTGTTTGTGTGCTGGGGCATTAAGGATACATCGATCTTGATCTTGAGTTCAGACAAAATTTGTTCTAAACTTGATATTGTGTCCTTTTTTGTATGTGGTATTGAAAATTGAAAGGAGGGGCATTCTACCTCTGAGCTATACCCCCAGCCCTATTTTTTATTCTTTATTTTTAAACAGAGTCTCACTAAGTTGGGAAGGTCCTCACTAAGTAGCTGAGGCTAAGTAGCGAATCTTGATCCTCTTATCTCAGCCTCCAAGTACTGGGATTACAAGTGTAGACCACCAGGACCAGCTTACAATGCATCTCTTTTTGAAGGCTTAATTATGCCTCTGTTTGGAGGGGCCCTTGATAGTTTAAGGGTCACAGGCCAGATAGGAATGAGGTTTAAAGCTGTTGTGTGGCCGACACATGTTCCTGGCCAAAGCGCTGGGCCTCATGAGACAGTTCCCTCCTCTCCAGGAGGGCTGACAGCTGGCTGAGATGTCCTCCTCGCCAGGGGCTAGAAACAGTTTCTCTTGCTTTCACTTACTGGCCTCAGTTTCCCTCACAGACCGGTCTGTTTCCTCTTCTAGGAGCGTTGGGAGAAGGCTGTCATGGGCCCTCGCCTCGGCCATCCTCATCTTCAGCTTATACAGCCCAGTGATGCTGCTCACACCAGGTTTTCAAAGCCCACCTCGGCAAGGCTCCCTATGGCCAGGCCCTGCCTCCTCAGTGCCTCTCTGTGTGTGGCCCAGAAACAGAGCTCAAGGAGGGGAGGACAGGCGGGATGTCCTTAAACACTATTGCTTTTCACTACCTGTCATTCCTATCCCAACCGTGTCCAGGTATCTCCTCTCCATTCAAACAGAGCAGGTATTATTCATCTCCTACTAAACTGTATGTCTCAACTAAGTTGGATATCCTCAACATGTGTGCACCAGGGAAGAGGTGGGCACATGTCCTGCACATGCAGGTAGCATACTACGTTTATGGACATCTGATGTGTGCTGTACTGGCTTACTGTTAGGACATTCTGCAAGTTTAACATAAATGAATCTGTCAGAGTGCATACACTCCATCTTTGCTTCACCTTGTACATATCTTACTGGTAAGTTTCAGAGTAGATGTTAAGGGTTAATTTTAGGATCAAATCTAACCCAGGAGCCACAAAGAGGATGATCTGACTGAGAAGCGCTATCTCTGGCCTCAATGACAGACAAAAATTGTTTGGGATCTGGGGAAAACAGGCAGCATAGTCACCCATGCCAGGTGATCGCACCAACAACAGGAAAGCCCTTAATACCAGCTACAGCAGAGGTTTTGTTATTAAACATCCAACTGAAAAACCACCAGCTTATTTAACAAACATCTGAGGAGCATGGGCACTGGGTGCCTCGCTGTCAACATCGAAGTGCACCAAACATTCATGTGAGGCTTTTGGCATACACTTAAAGAATTCCAGGAATACTCTTTTTTGTTGTCTTATTTATATTTTAGTGCTGAAGTTGTGGTGAATTCTTAGTTTTGAAGACAAACCAGAGTGTTTAAAATCTAGTTAAAACAAGAAATAACTAGTTGGGCTTAAGGAGCAGTACAATAATATGTATTTCATAAACCTTTTGCAGGGTCATGAATAAAAGCTGAATTTTTTCTAATTGTCACCGAAACAATTAAAAATGTGCATTTTATACAAGTTACTAAAGGACTCATGGGGGAGAAAACGGGACGTAGAAAGTGTATTTAATAGCGGTTTTATTACATACTTTCTGCTAACATAAACATTTAGCAACAACAAAACCATACTTAATGGCTGTAAACCAACAAAATATCATACATGAGAAATACCCATTGTAAGCATTTTATTTAAGCATGCTTATTTCTAGATATGGAAAAATCTCAAGAAAGTAACCAAATCATGTGTCTATCTGTTAAAGATATATTTTGGGAAAATGTAGACTGGAAACACCAGGTTTTATAAACACCTCACATTTGATTTTTCAGTGGTTCAAGTTCTTTGTCAAGTTCCCCAGGGAGGCCGCCCAGCAGGAAGTCTTTGATGTTTTTTCATTCTTCCTCTGGGCAAAGGCAGTTTATGTGTGCTGTGTCCTGTTTTGCTGCTAATTACTTTCCAGCTTCAGATATTCCAAACTTTTTTCCCTTATAGTGTCCTTTAAAAATCTCTAAAATCATATAATTTCACTTTTTACTTAGCACATTTTTCTTTTCTTTTTTGAGAGTGTTGGGTATCACTGACCCAGGGCTTGCTCATGATAGACAAGTGGTCTAACCACTGAGCTATATTCCCAGGACACTTTGTTAAGTTTTTGTCCAAAGCAAATGGTTGTTTTAGAAAAAGAAGTATAGAACACAATGACAAAAGACTTAAAATCTGGGACAAATAATTTTAAGCTTTGATGTGATTAGCATTTTCCCTACTTTGAACAAGGATATCAACTCCAGTATACGTAAGTGTTCTGCTGAGTTGACAAAATCCTCACTCTGGCACTAAACACTATAGGTAATGAAGAGACTGATACAATCTGATTTCTCTGCCACTGAGACAGAGTGAAAGTGCTTTGACCCAGACATTAAAATATGTATAATATTTTCCTCTTGGTAATACTGTAATCCCAGTACTTGGGAGGTTGAGACAGGAAGATCACAGGTTCAAAGCCAGCTTCAGCAACTTAGTAATACCTTGTTACAATAAATGAATGAATGAATAAATAAATGAATAAATAAATAAATAAATGTTGCGCAGGGGGGGTATAGCTCAGAGGAAGAATGCTCATGGGTTCAATCCTTAATACCACATATAAAAAACTCAAACATTAGCTATATTTTCCTTATTGTTTGCAAATTGATATGGCTGGCTGAATAAGAATCATTTTACATGTGAGAAAAGATGAAAGACAGTGCTGTTGATGAATACCATGCACAATGGGACAAATGGTATACCTACCCTTCGGGCATGGATTTTTGTCTGTAAGTGCCCCCCCCAGAGCCAGTCTCGCTGGATGAAGACAGGTTGCTAGGGGAGTTACGACACTGGGATCTTGCTAAGGCCATGGATGAGACTGTCACATAGATGTCTGAACCAGGAGACAACCTGCATGTGCAAACCAAAAACATGAAGTCAACAATTCAAAGGGAAAAATTGCGAGGCCACGCATGACGGATAATATTATATAAATGCAACAAAGGCAACAACTTCATGAAGATAGTGGAAATGAAGCCAGCTGGAAGCTTACAAAAAAAAAAAAAAAAAAAAAAAATTCCCCATAAAGCTACTCCCTCAGGAACAGCTGGAAAACTGCCTGGGGGGAGGGGGGTGGTGTCAAAAGACAATGAGGGAAAAAGAAGCACAAAACATGTATGCTTCCAAAAGCTGCCAGAATTCAATTGGCTCAGCCCCTTCTGCAGTCTCTGGTATGACAGAGCATAGGATAATTGAACCCAAGTGACATTCACACAGCAATCAATTCCAATTTCTCAAACAGTCCTCCCGGAGTGTATGACCGCAGAGACCAGCACATTCTTTGTATGCTTCTTTGTTTTCCAATTTTGCTACTCAAAATCTGGAGAGAATATTTGTTATTTAGTATTTATAATTTTGGGTTTATAGTGGCATGACCACATAAGAAGTTCCATGAAAAAAAAAAAAGCCTTGAATTGTAGTTTTTGAATTAGAATTGCTGAACTTATATCATTTCACAGTAGAATAAGTGCTGCACCCTTGTCCCTAATAAATATTTTCTAAAGTTAAGAATCACTTGCCCCGCCAAGTGGCAGAAAATGGGGCTTTGTGATTAGGGAACAGATTTTTCTCCTTTTCCTTTCTCTGTTCCTGTAGGCAACCAAGCAACTCCAGGGATATCATCAGTAAGCGAGGCTGACAGTTGTGGCCAAGTGAAACCAACCCTCGGTAACAAAGGCTCTTCATTACAAATGCAAATGCCGGCACAAAGCCCTTTACTCTCAGGCAGGGCAGGGCAGCTCAGCTCCATTTGATAGCTGGTCACCAAAAGCCAAGTTTCTTGTTTCTTCTAAGTTCACTCTATTCTATGCTGAACTACTGCTGTCTCTTAGAGAGGCTGAGTTTCTTTTTCTTTTTTGTGGTACTGGGGGTGGAACCCAGGGGTTTTTCTACCTCTGGGCCATACTCCTAGATTTATTTTATACTTTATTTGGAAACAGGGTCACACTAAGTTGCTTAGATTCTCACTAAGTAGCTGAGGCTGGCTTCAAACCTGTGCGATCCTCCTGTCTCAGCCTCCCAAGTGCGGGGATTACAAGCGTGCCACCATGCCCGGTGAGTTTCTTTTTCTTAGTAAAATTGGTTGCTGTGGGTCTGCAGAGTCAGGTGACTTTGCCCATAAATCTATCTTAAGGTAAAGCCAGGCTGGGAACCTTGGGACAGACCTTGGCTCAACAGGGGGAGGCAAGGCCAGGTTTAGGCATAGGAAGCAGATGGGTGGGATAAAGGAACCACATTCAGAAGCTATTCTGAAAGAAACGGAGTAAGGATAGATTCTAAGTATAATCCCCGAGCTCCTCTATGCCCAAGAGGCAAATCTGAATTGAGAGCCAGAGTTCTCTCCAGCTTCTCCCTCTGTATCTCCACCAAACACATACAAAAGTAATTCAAATCTCTTAAAAGCTAACATTTTTTTCTGTTTCCTCTTATTCTAGTGCCCTAATAACCAAAACCCATACCTCCTATACTTATTATATCAAGATAAATACACTGAAGCCATTTTACCCTTCATCTTCCAGAGTCAGCTGGCCTAATTAAGTTCAAGCTCTCTCCCTCCATCCTGTCAACAGTCCGCTTACTGGTCTCTTGGCTTCCAGGCTCAGAACCACAGTCTCCTGACTTCCAGGCTCTCTTCATTCTCCCAACACCCTGCCATTCCTCCTCCAAGTCATCCAACGGCTAAATGTTTCCCCAAAGCTTCCCTGTGTTTACAGAGTAGAGGACAAATCCTTAGCACCCTCTTTAAGGCCTTGAGCCACTGACCTGGCCCCAACTCCTTTGACAGACATATACGCTCTGCATGCTGGACAGGCTGAGGGTGTAACAGTGTCATTGCCTCCTCCTGGAATGCCCTCCCCTTTCCCCCTTTCCTACTCACACAAAAACCCTTTTTTTCCAAGGCCCAACTCTAAGACTGTCCTTTGTACTACCACAGCACATCCAACAGAATGTGTCTGTCTGTCTGTCTGTCTGTCTGTCTGTCTCTCTCTCTCCCCAGGAGATTCTGGACTTTATAAAGAGAGAGGACTGAGCCTTGTTCATCTTGACATCTTTGGGTACTTCACCCATACTTTCTGAATGAAGGAGCAGCTCTATCCACAGTATATAAAATGAGGCAGAGAAAGGGGTTGAGGACAGGGCCATAATTATATCAGATACCCCAAACCAGGGATTCTCAACTATGGTGAGTCTTAGAGCAGTTTAAAAATAATGGTTGGTCATTAATAATAAAGTTTTAAAATTTGTAATTTGCTAATAACAATTACAACAACTTAAATATGCTTTTGTAATTGTAAGAATAAAAGATAGAGCCAGGTGTGGTAGCACATGCTTAAAATCCCAGTACTTGGGAGGCTGAAACAGGAGGATTATACTTCCGAGGTCAGCCTCAGCAACTTAGTAAGACCCTGTTTCAATCTAAGAAATAAAATAGGGCTGGGGGTATAACTCAGAGGTCAAATGCCCCAGGGTTCAATAGCCAGTAGAAAATAAATTAAAAAAAAAAAAAAAAAGAAAAGAAAAAAGAGTCAAGATAGAGTTACAGGTGGTAGGACTATGGTGAGAGAACTTCCTGACAATGCCTGCACTGCGTGCTGTGAAGCAGGACAAGCAAGAACCCTTTGGGATACTGGCCTTCGGGGAATGTGGTGAGAAGCTAGAAGAGGCAGAGCTTCTAGGCTTCTCGAGAACCACCATGCCACCAATCATCTTTTTGTAGTTCGTTTCTAGTTATTCTTGTGCAGTGGGGAAGCGCTAATGGTCACATATGTCCGTGAGATACTCACGTGTGTGTCCCTTCACTCGTGTGAGCAGAGTGTTCTACACTGTGTCTCTCTGCTTCTTTCATCTCCACCAATCTTGATCCTGCTGCGCAGACCCTGAGAAGTGCTGAGCCTGCTAGTGAGGGCCTGGGAGGCCAGGCCCTGAGGCAGGGTAGGAGGTGTGTGTGTCAAAGACTAGTGGGACGCTGGCTCATCCCGGCTTTGGCTAACATGTTTTGATGAGAAAAACATCAAGACATTATCTGGGCACCACAAGATGAATATCCTTATACTCCTCTAAGAAATTCCCCAAATTTCTCACAATTTATTCTAAAGTAACTGGAAGGAGATTGGAGCGGAGGAGGATGGGAAAGCAAATTACAAAAAAAGGAGACTAAGGACTGAGGAATGGCATAAATCCAGATGTAACAAGATATGACACTCCTTTCTGGCCTAAGGATTTGCCTTTCATATGCACCTAATAGAGAAAACCTTCAGATAGAGTTCCATTTTCTAGCTGTTTTGATTTCCTACTACAAAGAGGAGGAGGTATTTATTAGGACTAGTGGGGGCAGGGGTAGACGGCAGTAATGTGAGGACGTTTGGGGCCTGGTGATCTTTAGTCTCTTCCAGGTAAACAAGTAATGCCAACGAATGATATTTACAGCGCATGGTAAGATGGTTATGCCTCCATGAGGAAGTGACAACCTGGTTCCTTAGGAAAAGTCAAGGTGGGATTCTTATATTTGTCTTTTAGGTTGCTTGTCTCCAGAGCATCCATTATGCTAAGCTATCTCATGCTAATTCTCAACCTCAGCTCTTTTATTTGGCAAATGTATCAGAAAATTCTATTTGGTTACTGGAATTGTCCCAAAGTGAAAAAATAGCATTTCCAGAAGGCCCACATTCATTCCCACCCCTTTTTTGCATTTGTATAACTCAACAGTGTCTTTGTTTCCTGACTGTTCACACACACAGAACACACATACAATTGATGGAATGCCACCCAAATGTTCTTACTGCTTTACGTGCATGTAGGGTGGACAAAGAAAAACTCAGAATTAACTCTTATTCTTGTGACTTACTACTTTACTATTCTCTCCAAATACTCTGAAATTGATGCCATCACACAAGATGTGCGAATGGACCTAATCAGGGAGAAGAGGCACCACCTACCTGGGCGCTGCCAGTCCACTTCTAAGCTCCTCTGTAGAGGTCAGCTATTGCTGGAAGCTGGACTGGCTGCTACCCTGCCACATGCAAGAGGTGAGAGCCGGGAGCATTCCAGTCACTGGCTCCACAGGAGGCCACTGACCTCCTGAACCTGTCTGCCCCACTCCTCCCACCTCCCAAGTGTAATCTGTTCTAAGGGTTTCTGTATCCGGTGAATTTAGAGAAAGGTCAAGAGTCTTTTCTTTTGAGGTAAATCAAGATCTCAGCTTTAGTCTTAAAGGGCCCCAAACATCTTATGTTTAGATGTTTCTCTAAACCCCAAGCAAGTTTAGAGAATGAAGATTAATTCCTCTTTCAATTTCTATGAGATCTTTCAACTCTGTGGAATATGAGAAATGCTGCTTTTTGAGCTGGGTGTGATGGTAAACCCAGCACTGGGGAGGCTGAGACAGGAAACAGCAGGCTTGAGGCCAGCCTTAGCAACCTAGCAAGACCCTAAGATCCAAATAAAAAGTAAAACAGGGCTGGGGGTATAGCTCAGAGGTAGAATACCCTGGGTTCAAGCTTTAGTACCAGCGAAAACAACAACAAAAACAAAACAAAACAAAAAAACTCCAACTTTTTAAAGAATACTCTAGTGGCTGTCGCAAAGGAATTTTTAAAACCTTTTAGCATTAATTTCAGATGAGTTTCTTCCCTACATTCTCAAATTTTCAGTTAAGATATGGGGAGATGGTTTTAAAATAACTGATATTTATACATCCTCTGGGGCTCCCTATTACTTTCCTCTGCAGAAATAAACACCAGGACTTTTGACTGAACCAGGAAGGAAGCAACGGAAAGCGTTACAGTCTTCAGCACTGAAGACAACCCGTCCGCTGGCTGGGGGACCGCACTTGGGTGCCAGCTTTTCAATCACAGGTGACGCATGTCAATGTCACGAACGCAGAGTCGAAGGCACTGGACATTACAAAGGGCAGGTCCAAGAACAATGTCAGCTCATTTTCCCACAAGTATTCTCACACCAGGACAAAAAAGAGAACGGCCAAAAATATCTCATATTTGTACTAAAATAACCCTGGCCCCTCCAGCCCGCCCATGAATCAATCCACAGGATTCCAGAGATAGAATTCACAGTAGTAGACTTACTAAAACCCACGGCTCCAGACTGCGACAGATTACAATTTATTAATCAATGGGTAAGGAATGCTCAGGGTACATGGCAAAACCGTTTCCTAAGTATTTAGGCTTAATTACACTTGTTTCCTACTTTTTACACCAAGGCGACAATTTTGCGTGGATGTGTGTGACATGGATGTGGCGTCAATGGTGGGTGAGAGCAAAGTCAATCCAGGGTCTCAAAGGGCAGCAGTGACGGACAAATGAGATGCCCAAGTCCACGGTTAGGCACAGCATCCCAGCACAACCTAGCAATTAAGACACTATCCGCCTGGGGAATGGGACAAGCTACAGCTCTATCTTCCTCAAGGTTTGTCAACCAGAATTACGTTGAATTTTCTCACTCTAAAGTGATTCAGTGCCATGGAACGTGAGTGCTCTATCTAGACTAGTGTTTAAGCATGTTGTGTTCAGGCAGCGCCTCCCCCCCCACCTTCATGTCTTCCTGTGTACGCTCTGTGAACAGAGCCGTCGCAAACCTTCTGACCCCACCATGTATCAGATGCTCAGCCTGGATCTGAAGTCCTGTTTTGACAAGCTTCTTACAACAACAGGGCTGGATTCACAACAGGAAGAATGCTCTGGATCAATGCGATGATACAGAGAGATGCTTCTCACCATGAGATAATGGACCCTTTTGAGAATGCACGTCCTGACTCAAGTTCACACCTAAGGGGGATTCTGAAGGATGGATAACAAACTGACTGGAGGCCAGACCAGCTACTTCACTTCAGAACTCAGTACATAATGAAAATGTGGGTCCCTTATTTGAACAACGCTCCAAATTCCAAGATGGTGGCAGAGCTTTATGCCAAGCACGAGGCCTCCGAAGTGCGAGGCCTGCCCCACTCAGGCTGCAGGCCCCTCGGCATACAAATATGCACATGCTCACTCTGCTAAAATATGTGAATTTATTATTTATTTTGGTACTAGGCAGTGATCCCAGAGACATTCTACCTCTAAGCTATACCCATTTTTACCTTTTTGTTTTGAAACAAGGTCTTGCTAAGTTGCTGAGGCTGGCCTCAAACTTACAATCCTCCCGACTCACTCTCCCAAGTACTGGGATTACAGGCCATAATGCGCCCCATGGCCAGCTTGCTAGCATTTACTGGGCGCTGTCTGTGTGTTCACGAAGTGTGCTGACTGCGATGGGAGCTTAGGAGTCAGATCGTCTGATGCTAACCTCAACTCCACCACTAACAAGCAATGATTTTGTACAAAATCAGAAATTCCTGGGTGTCCTTATCCATAAAGGGAGTGAACAACAGCCAACTTAATGGGCCATCACATTAACTATGAAAGCTCACACAAAAGACTTTGAACAGAGCCTGGCACAGAATATGAACTCTGTAATAGCTGCCGAAAAGTAAGAGTAAAAGTAAGAGTAAAATGTAACAGACACAAAGAAGTACAAGTGGACTGCAAAGGCCCCTGGCAGGTCAGCAGTCAGATCTAGTTGGGAAAGTCATCTAACAGTTCCTGTCCCAATTTGAATGCCAGAGTACCAGAGCTCCCAGGAAGAGGGGGAGGATGTATCAGAACTTGGTGACGCCATGTCAAGATGGCCCTCTGCTTTTCTACCTTACTTGATAACAAACATTGTAATTCAGTTCCATATAAAAGCTTACACAGAAGATTCAACCAAGAATTTGCATTTCATGTGGAGTCAATTTTAACAAGCTTTACCAGCTACATACTATTAACCAATAAAGAATTAAAGAGGTTCTACTTAAACCTAGCTTTAGTATTATAGTTTTATCAAGCTACAAAGCATTTAACTATGCTTTAATTTTTATCAAAAAAACCCATTTATTTGTTCCTGAATTGATTAATTTCTGCCCTTAGTTATTCATTAGGAGCTGATTAAAGGCCAGAGTACTTGGCTCTTGGAATCCAAAGATAAGTAAGACAGGCTGAGTTGGAAAAATGAACAAATAGGATAAAAATGAAGTACAATAAATTCTGTGAATGAAGAAGTTGGATGGAGGTCAGCATTCCCAGAGGGGCAACTGAGGTAGAGATGGGAGGAGACTGTTTTGAAGAAATTAGAAGTGACTCCTCAGAGGCGGCTCGGGAGTTCAGCTGCGGAGAGAGAGAGTGGGAGAGGGACGAAGGCCACGGCACTGGAAGGCACTGAGGACAACGTGGGCTTCTGGAGATCAGTCACTCACATGCCTCCAGACGGGGACGTGTGTGGGAAAACGGAAGGGAAGGCCTCGCAGGGTCACTACATCACAGCCAAGGAGGTGGACTTGGCCTCATGCCATGCAGAATCCTGGAGGGCTTAGGGAAGGCAAAGTGTGAGGATCATCTCCACTTCCCTTAGGTCACCCTTTCAGGAGGAGGCTGCTCATCATTATCCGGAGGCTTTCAGCAACAGTTCAGGTAAGAGAAAATTCTTACTGTGAAATGAGAGCTTCTGAGGCCAGGATGAGGTGGAAGCTTGAAAAGAGGAGCTCAATAGAAGCTGGGACCTGGAAGGTTCCTGGGTGTGGGGCGTGGAGATGAGAGTGAGAGCGCAGCGGAAATTGAGTAGAAACCCTAGATACTGGTGGAGCCATTCACCAAGGCGGGAAACACGTGAGAATGAGAGGTGGAAGGAGGGCTGGGTGAAGGCGAAGGCGGTCTGGACTTGTGAGTGTGAACCTGGGTGACATTCAAGTGCAGTGTAGACAGGCAGGCCAGTGCATGTGAAAAGTTGCCACTGCCTTGTCTTCCTCGGCGTCTGCGTGTGTCACCCTGCACGCATGATGTGGCAATGCTTAAAGGAAGCAGCCCCGAGGGGGCGTTGTCCCTGGCCATAGTACTCCTTGCTCTTAGATATTCTATTATAAGCTATTGTTCTTTTGGTAATGATTCTATACTTATGGCTCCAATGGCGTAAAACGAGTTCAAAAACCAGAACTTTGGGATAAATTTTCTGGTAAAATGTGTCTGAGCCCTCAGACTTTCCCTGCCTTGCTCCAAGCTATAATAAAATTGACTAAAAAAGACAGAAGGGAAAATGTGTCAGTAACATGCTGGTATAGTCAGAACTTAGGTGCTGTGAAAGAATTTAGGTACGGAAGGGGGTGCAAAGTTCCTCCCTATCTTTGACCTTCATTCTAATCATTACAATAGAGCCGAGGGCCAGGAAGAATCTTGACCCTTGCACTTAGTATGTGCGCTGCCCGGAGACAGCAAGGCACCACCTGGTTAAGAAATAGTTATGACAGAACAAAAGACAGATATAATAAACGTGCAGGTATGAAGTTTTGGTGGTTATAAAGAAAGGAAATCTTGTGAGAATAAGAAAGCATTTTGTATGAAGTAAAGTTTATCCTAAAAGGATGGCAGAGGCTAAAGGAGTACATCTGACAATTAAATCTAAAAACTTCATGTTGCTTTTTGGGCCCTGTTTGCTAAAATATATTTTAAGTGTTTAATAGGGTTGAAGCGTTCAGACATCAGATGGTATTGCAGACAAAATCCGGCAGACATTCATCGCAATCCTCTGGATCATCATAGACGTACAGGACACGGATTCCCCCATGCCAACTACATGTATGAAAGCTGGAGCCTCCAACTTCGTCCCCCATCCAGATCAAAGAAGTTACTAGATAGAGGAGGATGGACAGAGCCTAAGAAATGGAAAGGGTTAAAGGAGTTTCTAAAAGCCAGATTCTCCAAAAACCCTGGGTGTAACCCTTATTCTTTCCCAGAATTTGTCCCCTAAGACCCACCTGCAGGGTTAGGGGGCTAATCCTAATAAAGACCCACCTGCAAGGTCAGGGGGCTGATCTCAATCACAAAAGACCTGTGTTGTCACAGGCCTTACATTTGTCTTGTTTATGTTTGGTGATTTACATGTCCTTCACTCTATACTTCACTATTGTTTTTTGGTGTTTACACTTTTCCACTAGGGAAGCATTGGGGAAAAATTACAAATTTGCTGGTTTTTGGAAATAAACCCGTCAGATGCATGAGAAGGAGGCAATTGTCCGTGTCAGTCATTTCAGATTTTTCCCGGAGAGGAATCTCCGCTTTTAGCGTCTTAAACAGAAACTTGAAGGAGTTTATTTCATAAAAAGAGAAAAATCGCTGCAGAGAAGCCTCTGCAGGAGACAGCTGACGCCTTTTGCCCACCTTCCAGGATCGCTGGTCCCAAGCAGATTCAGTGCCGACTGAGCTGGTCTATAGCAAACAGTGAAAAGAGGCCAAGACAAAAAAAGAGACTAAAGGTGGCCGAGGTCACTGAAGCAGGTGACCAAGATACTATACAGTGAGATATTCAAAGAAAACAGAAAAGAATCACAGATAATGTAAGATTTCAGGGTGATGAGACACATACAAATAGCTGAAGACACAAAATAACTGAAATAAATTTTGGAAGTGTATTTTTCAGTTTTGCATTACTGCAATGTAATACTTGAGATAGGCTACTTATGAAGAAAAGTTCTGTTTAACTCACAGTTCTGGAGTTTCAAGTCCAAGGTCAGGTAGCTCCACTGGTTTGAGGGTGAGCATGGCATATCATGGCAGCAGCCCATGCCAGAGCCAGTGCTCACATCTCAGGCCAGAAAGAAGGAAGACAGGAGGGACAGGCAGGTCCCACAGCTGATTCCCTTTGAAGGCATGCCCCAGTCAAAGAAGGACCTCCCACTAGACCCCACCCTCTGCTATCACTACTCTGGGAACCAAGATTTTACAAATGGGCCTTTGGGAGATACTCATCCAAACCATAACAATAAGGAAACAGAGTCTGAAGAAAGAGGGGATAGAGAATGATATCAAATAAACTATACTGAAAAATACCCAGTAAATTAAAAAATATGGATGTCAATGTGGACCTAGCTGGAGCAAACCCAGAAAGCTCTCAAGTTCCATGATTTATGATCCTCAAGCCAAGTCATATAGTTGGCATGCCAGTAGGCATTGTTTGAGGTATCAATGGTTCAATGAGACCTAGCATCCAATATTTAAATAAAAAAAAGGAAAAGCCCAGCATGGTGGCACACACCTGTAATTCCAGAATTAGGGAGGCTGAAATGGGAGGATAACAGGTTTGAGAACAGTCTTAGCAAATTAGCAAGATTCTAAGCAAACTAGCAAGACTTTGTTTCAGAACAAAAAATAAAAAAGGGCTGGAGTACAGTTTGAAGTTAGAATGTTCTTGGGTTCAATGCTCAGTACTACAAAAAATAGATAGTAAAAAAATAAGAAAAAGGAGAAAGGAAAATTCTTCTGTATGCTAAGATTCCTGCAGTTTACCACAAGACAGTAAAATGGTTATACTTTCTGGGGATTTTAACACAAATCAGGACTTTATCACTAATCCACATTATGTTTAAGCACAGTAATGTATCAAGGTCAGTGTACTATAGGCAGTTATTTCTATTCCAATCCTACCCTTAAACTCTATATAAGCTTGAGGCCAAAACAGCAATCATATCACATTACCTATTTCTGTTGAATAAATGTTAATTATGTTAAAAGTACTATAAAATTCTGAAACCAGAAGGCCACCCGAGGAGCTTTTATAAATGTCTTGTATTCAAACAAACAGAATTAAATTTAGATGGCAAATGGGCCATTGGTACTGATGTATTAGTTTCTCTTAAAAACAGAGGACAAAGTCCAACTGAAAATTTCTTAGTAAAAACTCAAAACACCATCATATTGCCATAAAAATATTGGCCTTATTATTAAAAGAAAATAATCAACAAGTTTAAAAAACAAAACAGTTTCTACTGAACTTTAGGTCTGAAATTTTGCATGCCATGAAAAAAAAAAAAAAAAAACTGCTTTGAACAAGCAGTAAATGAACATTTTCATCCAAAATGGATAGTGCTGGATGCAGCCAAAGTGAATGAAGCAGGTAGGCAGTATGGCTGAACACAGGTGGCCTGAGACAGCTGTTGCCTTTAGCTTAAGTACAGTGGGTTTCTCTATAGCTAAACATGACTTTCTTGGGGGGGGGGATAGATGGACCAACTATAAGGCAAGATTCACAGTATGGCAGAACAGTGGCTTTGTTTTCACTATTCAGTATTCATCTGAAATGTCCACATCATATTGCATAAATGTCCCAGGTACAAATATAAATGGCAGCCAGCCATGGCAGGGCAGCACTGGTGTGTGTGTGTGTGTGTGTGTGTGTGTGTGAGAGAGAGAGAGAGAGAGAGAGAGAGAGAGAGAGAGAGAGAGAGAGAGAGAGAATGAATGAGAATGCACGCGCAAGCATGTCTTACAGGGAATCAAAGAGACAAAGTATGCCCCAGCCAGGGGCCGCATCTCCACATTTTAGGTGAGGTATTTTTTTTTAAGACTATAAAAAGGCTACTTAAATTTTTTCAGTTATATTTTATTATATTCCATAGAAAATTATACTCTGGATTGAACTTTATGAACCTGGGGATTCATGGACTCAGGAAGTCCCTCCAATGAATGCCATGAGTCTACTCTAAGCCCAATACTTCTGGCATAAGAGCAAAACACTTTCTCAAACTCTTCCTTCTATTTATATCCTGAGTTTAAAGTTGTAAAAGAATTACTAAAAACTGGAATGAAGAAGTAGGAAACTGAAGTCTAAATTTTCACAGAAGCAGCCTATCCATCTAATTACCAGATGCTTCAAAATGAAGATGACTCAAACAACCCTAATAACCTAAAAATGTAGGGCTGAGATTCTATAAGTCATCTCTAAGACCCCACTCTAAGCTCTAAATCCTGTCTGGTGGGCTCAAAGGGCACGCGAAACTAACACGTTTCAGAAACAGTGAGTAGTGAGTGGTTAAATATCGCAGACCAATGGTGGCCTCAATTTGGCCACACTCACATCTGCCACCCAGAGTCACAGGGCTACTTCAAAGTCTTTGAGCGCTCACTGAGATGCGCTTTCCTCTGGGTGGAGACACCTCTGGATGGAGAAAAGATGAACGAGAGAGATACACGCACAGCAGGAATCACGGAACTCAACTGGAAAAAAAAAAAAAAAAAAAAGAGTCATGGGCTCCCTGGCCCTGAATGCTGCTTGTGCCGTGAGATGACCATTAGCTACAAAACCTATTTTCACTTCTGGAGGTCAGTTTGCTGAACATCTGTTCAGCTTTTATCTTCTGTTGCAGAAATTAAATTCAACACGGGACCAAAATGCATTCCACTATTTTATCATATGGACTAGTGCATAAAAGAAATGACTCAATTTCACTTGTGAAAGCTTCTAGTTCATTCTGCAGAGGAAGAAAACAGCACTGACAGGGAAAAAGAGGTCCTTCTTGAAACAATGGCTTTCTGGGTTCATCGTTTGAAACATGGGGCAAATCGTGAGTTACGGTAAACACACACCTCAGAAAGAGCCAAGTCCGAAATGCTTAGAACAAAGAATCAATTCAGAGACCTCTTGGATGCTCTTGCTCCTCAAAATATGAAAGCAGGAGGAGTCGAGATGGCAACAAGGCTACTTTGGGTGAGAAATCTTTTACTGAGATAAATAGCAAGGCTCTTTAAATAAGTCTCCAGGATTAAATGAAGAATTTTTTAAAGACAAGTTGTATATATGTGTTTATGCGTGTGTGTGCATGTGTTTATAAATTAAACCTACATGGTATCCTAATATTTTGAAATGATTAACTGACAATGTTTCATGCAATAGCTGAAAAGCTAGACTAAGAAAAACGACTTCACGGTGTGGTTTTATTCTGCCTTCCTGCTCTGGAGGTGGTCCAGTGACTATCTGTGTACATCTGGGGACATTCTCCTTAGCACCCTGTGCTTGCTCAAGGAACCTGGCTGCTGGGATGGGTCAGGATCACGGTTTGGCCTCTTCGGGGACTCACTGTTCTATGCAGCACAGTTCCTGGGACACAGACTTCTCCCCAGCTCTAAGAGTTTCCACAGAACTTCCTGAGAAGTGATCAAGGCAAGAAGTATCGGGAGAGGATGGCGGAAGAGCAGGAAGCAGCAGCTGGCTGCATGATTCAGATAAACTCTCCCTTTTCTTAGTGTACATATTCCAGCTAACTAAGCTTACAGAGCAATTGTTTCAAATTTTATAGCTGTTATTCACATTTTTTAAAAGTACTTAATCTTGTTTAATTTTAGGCCTTGAGTCTACTTCAAGATGCTACATCCTATAGTTAACTGCAGATAAAAGTGCCTGGGGAAAGCAAAAACAGCATTTTCTGAGGGAATCAACTGTGACTTCTAACTTAACACTAAAACTTGGCCCCGACATTCCAGGATGGCCAGTCCCTCTCCCTTCTGCTTATGTAACTCAGGGATGTGTGTTCTAACCCATTCTTATCCCCTCTCCCACTATTTTATTGTACTTCCAGAGCAGAGCAAAATATGCTATGCTAATTCCCATTTTCATTTCTAAGAATTCTTAATTAATGAAGTGCCAGAAACACAGATATTGAACCAAAAACTTTCTTTCTGTTGCTCCTACTGTATCTCCTGCCCCAAAGAACGAAGACTGTCAAAGATGATACTATAGACACCCCAGGAGTCTGCTAAATTCTAACCCATATGGCCAGTCAGTACATAATGATGACTTCTGTTGATGATTACATAGCAAAACATAAAGTCAACACCATCGCACAGGGCCAATTTCTCAGCTGGAACCCGTCCCTACCCTTATGGCTTTGGAATGCAACCATGGTTTGCAAGTCACTTCTACATGCATCTTGGCTTTAATTCCTGATCTCTCACAGAATAGAGAAAGCGTAAAAGCTGTTGCTTATGGGGCAAGAGATTTTGAGCAAACCCTTGAAAGTGCACTCACCGCCTTTCTAGCGGGCGCCCGTCACTGGAGATGCTGCGAGGAATGTTGGCGGCTCTTTCCGGAGGAGGCATCTTCCCGTCTCCTTTGCCAGCATTTAGCCGTGAGGTCATGGGACTCTGCACCTGGGACGGGACTTGAGGTGCATGAGGCCCCTTGTTGGCATTCCGCTGCCATTTGTTATTATTTCGGAAGGGAAACTTGAACTCGTATGAAACGCCTTCATTCATTTTGTACTCCATCACTGGCATGCGGTAGGTTTCTGAGCAACCCCTATTGGGGAGAAGTCATAGAGAGAAAAACAATTAATAGTGCTTCTTCCTGTTGGTGGAACCATACTGATTCCCATTAACGCTTAAAATGGATCCAAAAATGCTATCTTCTATTTCTAACTCTCTTTCAATCTTTGGGTCCTGTAATTATTTTCCTCTTAAAAGCCAGAGCCCCAGGCAGCATTACAACTGTGCTTTCCTTAACTCAGTCCTGACTGCCCACTCTTAGGTGTGGAGTTGAGTGTCTAAAAACCAAAAAGATGCATAGGGCAGAGCTGCAGGAGACCTGAGGAGGGAAGGGGAGCCAGGGAGGGAGGCAGGCCCCTAAGCATGCAGCCTGGAAGAAAGCGGGCAGTCAGCTTTGCACACTCCCCACGGCACATTCAAACCAGGGATCAAACAGGTAGCACTATTTTAATTTGTCGGGATCACAGAGTCAAGAAACTTAGTTGGGAAGAAATCTTAAAATCCAAACCAAGAGCCAAATTTAGCTTAGGAACAGGAAGGACAAACTTCCAATTATAGGCGCACTGTGATTAGGACAAAGCATGACCTGAAATCAGACTTTATTGACCTATCTTTGGGTGGTACTGGGAATCAAACCCAGGGCTACCCACCTCCAAGCTACACCCCAGCCCTATTTTTCTTTTGAAACAATGTCTTGCTAGGATGATGGGAGTCTCGCTACTTGCTGAGGCTGTCCTTGAATCTGAAACCATCCTCTTTCAGCCTCCCAAGTACTGGGATTACAGGTGTGTACCACCATGTCTAGATATTGTTTTTTTTTTTTTAAGGAAAAACTGTCTCATGGCAAGGCTGTCCCCAAGCATCAGCCCGAGTGAAATTAATGGCATACACAAATGTTTTATTGCTTTAGTCCTATTTTGTGCTCCCAACTGAAACCTCAAGGAGTTGAGAACCCACTCTCCATTCTTTATCCAAACGACGAGGGGAACTACTATCACTTATCAACTTGACTGACATATTCTATTCCCATTCAGGCAATAACTCAAATTGTATGTGTGAATTTCATCACTAAGTACAAACAGAATTTCCTTTCTTAAAGGAATCACAGGGGGCAGAAAATAGGTAGGAAGGAAGACTTGGACAGGAGGAGTTAATGGAGCAGTTATGACACAGCCCTTCATGAGGCACCTCAGAGGTAATAGAGTCCCAAACATCACTATCCATGACAAGCAGAAGGCGAGCTACAAGCACAGGCCACAAAAGTAATTTAAGTTTCTAGGAGCCATGTTGGAAAGTAAAACAAAATTGGTAAAGTTATTTACTAATGCGTTTTTTTTTTTTTTTTTTTTGGTGGTACTGGGGTTCCTAGAAGCCCTTCTACCTCCGGGCCACACTCCCAGACCTATTTTTACATTTTTATTCGGAAATAGGGTCTCCTAAGCCAGCGTGCGTGGCTGGCTATGAACCTGCGCGATCCTCCTGTCTCTGCCTCCCAAGTGCAGGGATTACAAGCGTGCGCCACCACACCCGGCACTAATGTGTTTTATTAGCCTCATTTTTCCAACATGGAATCATTTTAACATGTAATCACTACTGAAAAGTTGAGATATCTGGCCAGGCGTGGTGGCGCAGGCTTGTAATCCCAGCATTCTGGAGGCAGAGACCGAAGAGTGTGGACAGCCTCAGCTACTTAGTGAAGCCCTTCACAACTCAGTGAGACCTGTTTCAAAAATAAAAAAAGACTAAAAGTATATAGGGCTGGGGTGTAGTTAAGAGGTACAGTGCCCCTGGGTTCCATTTCCAGTACTGCAAAAAAAAAAAAAAATCGAGATATTGTATGTTCTTCTAAATCTGATATGCGTTTCCCACTGAGCATTTCTGATTTCCTTTCATGGCAAGGGTAGCCACCCACTGGCTTCCTGGTCTCTTAGTTATCTCTGCAAAATGTAAGAATGATATATGGAAGTGGTCAGTGCACTGAATAAAAAAGACAGAAAGCTGGTTTTTAATGTCATGCATGCATGTTCATGAAAGGATTTTCATCGTATTATCAGAAGTAAAATGTACTGTGAAAGCATGGCGACTGTACTAATACAAGTAACTTACAACGGCCTGGGCAGTAATCCAGCCACATTAGAGCAACTCCCTTTAGTGGACACTGCCCTTACTTTCACTTCATAGATGAGGAAATGTAAGGAGGCCTGGAGAGACCAACCTGCCTCAGTTTACACACTCAGGAGGTGGGGGGGATTTTGAACCCACAGAATCAGTCCCTCTGTGGGCTAATCTTACTGTAGTCACTCCAGCTCCCACATACTCTTCACCTACACTGACTGCTGCATAGACTCGCATCTTAAACAAGGTCCAGTCTATGCCAAAATGGAAAAGTCAACAACTTTTATAAACTAAAACGGAAGAGCTGTGGCCAGCAGAAATTTAAGTTCAGTGATTCACTGAAACCATGAATTAATTGAAAAGCCACTCTACCTTATTTCTTTTCAGCCTTTTTATTCTTTCTCTTTTCATTATTTCTCACTACTCTCTTTTTTTCCCTAGGCACAATGAAATATGAAAAACTGGCTGTGCAGTATACTGAACAGAAATCTCAACACTGAACTCTTGAATCAGAAAATTCTTAGGCTTTGAAGACAGCTTGGTCTCCAGAAGCCACGTGACTTCAGTTGGGCAAAACATGTGGCTTCTCTATGCCCAAAGATCTCCATCTGAAAAATAAAATTTGAGCACATTGAATTCTAATAGCCCTGCTAGCTCTAAAGCAGTATGCGTCTGTCCTTCCAAACAAACAAAATAAAAACCCTCTAGACCTATTCTTATTTAAAAAGTAATTTGATTCTCAAACCCACAGCACCATAAAGGAAAAAAAAAGGTAATTTGGTCTTTTATATAAGTTGTTTGTTTTTAGCTCCTGAATGGCTCTTGATTGCTTTCTTTAAAAACTGCAGGGTAGTGGCCTCGCAGAACGAAGGTGGTTTCTCACTTATGATCATGCAGTACTATTGAGGATATCTCAGCTTAATCTGTTAGCCAAGTATTTTCCCTTGTCAAAAGAATGTTTTTGAATACTTGGAGGTTATAGACACTGATGGTCATGGGCTGCAGGTGGGAGAGGGCCTTTGCAAAGTCCTGCAGGATTCTCATCCGCTGTCCTTCCGGTGGACCCGGGCACTCTTTAGATGGCTACTGCACACTCGAGCCTCCTCCCTATCATTTTAATGGAAATCAAGCTGCCCTAGGGGCTTCAAAATTGTCCAGCACAGAGTAGGGAGCTCAGAAATTCAGCTTTACTCTCTGTGTCCCTTTTCCTCTTAAAAAAAAAAAAAAGGCAGTTTGGAAGCAATTCATAGAGGGGTCTGCTAATTTTCTAAGGACAGAGAAAAGTACCCTATTTTAAATTTGCTATTTAGCCATCTTTTTTTGTTTATGCACACACACACACACACACACACACACACACAGAGTTGTTGTTGTTGGTACTGGGGTTCCTGGAAACCCTTCTACCTCTGGGCTACATTCCCAGACACCTAAATATATATATATATATATATATATATATATATATATATATATATATATATATATATATATATATATATATATATATATGAAACAGGGTCTCTTAAGCCAGTAAGGCTGGCTTTGAACCTGTGCAATCCTCCTGTCTCCGCCTCCCAAGCATGGGGATTACAAGGGTGCACCACCATGCCCAGCTGGTTTTTATATATTTTTAAAAACAGCTCGCTAGTGAACACACAAGCTCAGGGGTTTGGATTACAGCTGTCTTGCAGTGCCTGTGACCCCTCGGGTCCTCCAGAAGATGATATCTTTGGGCTGAAGCCTCCAGGGGCCTATGCCACCCCTCTCTGGAGCTGCCTTAAAAGAATGAAGATAGAGGAAGGACAGTGACTAGTCAAAGAACAGTCATTAGTTACTAGGAAAACAGCAGTGGGAGTGTATAGTGTGGAGGAGTAGTAGTAGAAGGGCATTATCTTATTTTGTTGAAAACTATAACGAGGTGTTAATGCTTCAGCATTCCCTCTGTAGCCTTCCTAAAGGAAAGAGGAGGAGCAGGCTTCCCAGGCTCTGAAGCCATCCTGCACTGCTTCCCACCTGCCCAGCGGATCTGACAGTGGCTCTTCTGATGGCAGCCACAGTCAAGAGGCTAGGAAACGGCTGTGGTCGCAGGTCTATGCAGTGCCAATCCTTCACCCCACGTCGGGGCCCAGCACCCTGGCAATGTGTGCTGGCTGAGGGCTGGCTATGAGGACAGCACAAGGCTTCACGAAGGAGGCAAGCACGGCTCTTGGCTCAGTGTGCCCCGGAGCCAGACAGCGCTGGTTTGCAGGCATGGCTTGCCCCACTCACCCCAACTCTGCTTTCAGAGATGTCCTGATGCTGGCCAGAGTGGGGATATTTATATCACTGGAATGGGTACTACTACAAGTGAAGATTTTTTCCCAATAGAAACCCAATTAAAAAGTATGATTAAAAAACAACAACAACAAAGAAAGCCAATTAACCAGCACATCACTGCTTAAACTAGTGTGTAAGAAGACAAAAGTTTGTATTGCACACAGAACAGCAGTTAAAAGTTTAGCCTCTGCAGTTAGACCTAACCTTACCCAATGAGCTCAGAAAGTTACTAACCTTTCTGAGTATCAATTTCCTTTAAAACAAAACAAAACAACAACATTATTATTATTAGTAGTACCTCATCGTTGTTTTAAGGACTTTATGGATTAATCCATACAATGGTTCTTTTCTCAAGTTAATAAATGTCATTTGTACCAACACATTAGGGAAGATAAATCTAATTTAGTCCATTACTTTACATCAACTACCTCTTATCACGGTTCTATCCATCTTTCTAGTATTGACTACATGTGATTTCAGTGTCCATATCACTGCCCCATTCTGTCCATCACATGACAACCTATTCCCATCGTTCATCCTTCCATATAAACCTGGGAGCCTAGAGAAAGTAAACGCCTCTGAGCATACAAGGCGATGTCACAGTGTCTATGGGCTTCACTTGTTTGAACACAGTCCTTAGGCTCGTGTCTACGGCTCTTAACTGTGTGTAATTGAGGCTGACAATTCACAGCTTGGTTATTTTCTCTATTTTGTAACAGCCTGTTTTGAGAAACCAAGGGACAGCAAAGAGGTAACAAGCAGAGGAGCGCAGAGGAAAGGCCAAGTGCCTCCTGGAGCCACCGCGATCTTCTGAATCTTAGCTGAGAGAACGCTTATATCTTCCTGTGTGTGTGTGTGTGTGTGTGTGTGTGTGTGTGTGTGTGCGCGTGCTGGGTATCAAAGCCAGGGCTTCGTGAATGCTAATCAAGTGCTCTGTAACCTCCGTCCAAGAATATATTTAATGTTAATGACAATGTACTTGAAGAAACCAGAACAGGCTAACAGGGTTTGTGGCACCTGGTTAATCAAGACAGAACATGCTTGCAGGACAATTTCATATTTATGCATATATTTGTTTTGGTGTTTTGGGAAAGCTAGTCATCCAAAAAAGTATTTCTTAAACTTTTACACTTAGGGATTTCATTATATTTTGACAAGGCACTAAATTCTCTGGGCCATCTGAGGGATAAGCAGTATTAGGAAACAGTATTCTCAGCAAAGTCTGGTTGTAACTGAAGTATATTTAGGTTGTCACTGTAGCTTACTTTTTAAAGGACACAAATAATCCGTCATAACTGTTTATATTCTACTGTCTAGTAATCATAAATTGATGAGGGCTCAAGTGCAGGACTGGTAATTTGTGGGGTGGGGAGATAGGGTAAAAAACTTCTTGGCTTTAGAAGGCCTAAGAATTAATTGTCAAAGCTTATGAGAAATTCTTGTAAAATAATGGCTAAATAAATAACAGATTCTTAAAAACCAGCAAAAATAACATGTGCAAGCTCAAAGGAAAAAAGAAACAGTTGATTAAATTTGTTCCATCAAGGAACGTCCCCAGAGGTGGAGAAATTAAATGTTCTCAGCATTTCTGGCCTGGCAGGAGCTGGCAGCAGGAGCTCCAGGCTTTCCCTTTGGGAATGGGCTAGAGACCAAACTGCTAAAGCACCATGAGCAGGACCAATGCATCCGAAGCCAGATCCCAGCACATGCAGATGCAGCCAGGGAAAACCCGAAAGTCAAGTTCAGCTGTCCAGGCTCCTCACGATTCAAACAATACTTTTGAGTTTTGAATAGCAACTGGGTACAAATGGGACAGAGAAAATACGAGCATCACAGAACATGAAAGAAAAACATCTGACAATCTGAGATGTGGAGCATCCTTTAACATCCAGTGCCCAGTGTTTCTTGGCTACTGGTCCAAGATGCTTAAGATAGCTCTTACCAGACTGCTCTGTCTGTAGCAGCAACTTTATAAATCTAGAGAAGTAAACCCTGCGATGGCCCCAGGTACTCTTTCTAGCTGCTACTACCACATGCTGAAAACTCAGAGCCATGTCTTGAGCCAGGCTTTCCATGGGAGGAACTTTCAGCATGGCGTGCAGTCTACTGCTTTTCGTAACACTCTATTCCCCTACCCGCCCTGAAGTGTTCACAGGGTACACAAACCCTGCCCTCAAGTCCTGGGCTCTGCTGCCAACTCAGACCTACCTCCGCGGGGTGCAGTCGTCATGGGGGGGAATGATGACAACTTTCACAGTGACAGATGTTCTTAGGAGATCGATCATCTGCTCATGGCTCAGGGTGGCCACCGCCACCTTGCAGATCTCCACCAGGCGGCTGCCCTGCCTCAGCCCCGCCTGCCAGGCATAACCGTAGGGCTCCACATCTGCCACAATGCCCTCGTAGTTGACATGGAAGCCGAGCTGGCCTAGCCCATTTCTTCGCAGAGTCATTTCCACCGATTCACAACCTTTGGAAACAAACTATACAAGAAAATCAAAGGCACAGGGGTTTAATGCCACATGGTATTAAGTGATGGATATGGAACTGGAAGAACAATGCAAGCAGGATTATTTCTGAATCCCCTCTGCCAGCTGAAGAGCAGGCTGATGATTTCCCCTTCACTTGTCTCTATTCATCAGGCTAAGAGGAACAAGCTTGCATCCAAAGAGCTCCATGGCCTCCCTGAAGTGACAAGAAAACCTCGAAGAGATACCTCCAGAGAGTTGGCAGCAAAGGGAAACTATTCTGCTATTGGACTTGCCCTTATAAGACTCAGGGCAACAGATAATCAACAACCAAATCTTTTTTTGACTACTGCATCCAATTGGCTGGGGTGCAACATCAGTCACCAAGGAAGGGCGATCAGGTCCCATGCAAAGGAGCTCCCAACACAAATACACAGTAAACGTGTCCTCCCCCTCTTGGTCTGCTACTTTTTTGAATAAGTGATGGAAAAGACAAGCCTGAGATTAACTCTGTGTGGCTTCTCATCATCAAGGCATTTCTAGAGGAGCTAATGAAGCAGGACAAGCTTAAGTAACCTGGCTCCAGTCTATATTGAAAACTTTACTAAGGAGATATTGCATGTGAGCGAGTGTTGCTGTCAGATACAGGGTGCCCCCTGAAGAGCTCATGTATTAATGTTCAGGGTTGATAGGGTTCTGTTGTGGGGGTTGTAATCTCATCTGTAGGTAAATGAGCTGTAACAGATTTATCTGGGTGTGACCTGGGCTGCTGGGGGTGTGACTGGAGGAGGCGAGGCCCGGGGGTGTGGCCTTGGGGACTGTGCTTGAGTCTCTGAATTGAGTCCCTGCTTGCTTGCTCTCTCCTCTCTCAGCTTCCTGTCACCATGCCCTCAGATCCAAAGACTCCGGCCTTGTGGGGACTGAAACCGGAATCTCCAAAAAACTATGAGCAAATAAATTTTCCTTCTTCTAAGTTGTGTAGTCAGGTTTCCCAGGATACAGCAGCGTGACTGTCGAGACAGTGAGTGGGGGAGAAGAAAAGACTCACCTGCAACCTTCTGACGATCTCTTTGATCTCTTCAGTGCTAATGAAGCTCTCCACTGAGACACACTCCCCTCGCTCGTAGAAGATTTTGAGGCTAGTGTCAGTGGACGTCCACCCTATCACATCTCTGCAGGAACAATTGAAAACCACGCTCTTGGTTTCCTGCTCAATGAGGACGATGAACTCATTGGAGATCCCCAGAAGGCAGTCTATCTCCAGAGCCTTGTTGTAGTCCTTGGCCTGCACTACCCACACGATGGCCCCCATGCTGCTGAGCTCAGCTCCTGGATATGGCTTAGACTTCTCCTTCTTCTTAGAGGCCAGAGAGATGAATGGAAACTTGCCAGAAGGGTCGATAGGGGTGTTGGTGACATTCTTTTCTGCCAGATCTTTCAGGTATTCCTGGCGGGTCCGAGTTGCCATAGCCCGGAACTTTTCTGATTTATGAGCAGCATTTTCTGCATTAATCACTTTGGCCAAAAGGAAGTCCCTGAATACATTTGATTTGGGGAAAGTTACCCCTTTAGGGATGGGAGGTCCAAAGGAAGGCACGTCTCTGGATCTGGTGACAGCCACACTGAGATAAAGATCAAAAGGAAAGAGATGTGTTAATACTTCTCAGTCTCACATGAGAATGAAATACATTTCACCGGGTCAGAGGTAGAGGAGTATGTAAGTGACAGAACACTTGCCTACCATGTGCAAGGCCCTGGCTGTGACCCCAGCACAACAAAATGACACATCTCAAAAGCAAAATAATTGTTCATTTGCCCACAAGAAACAATACACAATTCTGTTCAATAGAGCATACTTTTTCATTCAACAACATCTAGGCTTCAAAGATCATAAAACATTTTTTCCCCTAGGCCAGAATAAAACAAAAACCCCCGAGAACTTAAAAGTTAAAAACTTTATCTTTTTTTTTTGGTGGTACTGGGGTTCCTGGAAGCCCTTCTACCTCCGGGCTACACTCCCAGACCTTTTTTTTTTTTTTAATCCTTTTATTTGGAAACAGAGTCTCTTAAGCCAGTGAGGCTGGCTTCGAACCTGCGCGATCCTCCTGTCTCTACCTACCTAGTATGGGGATTACAAGCATGCGCCACCACGCCCTGCAAAAACTTTCATTTTTTTAATGATAGGAGACTACACATAACTCCATGAAAAAAATTACTATAATATTCTGCAAAAATAATAAAACCTAATTTAACAGACTGTTATGGGGGCTTGCTATTAAAATCACAAAACTGCCAGGTGTGGTGGCGCACGCTTGTAATCCCCGCAGTTGGGAGGCGGAGACAGGAGGATCACACAGGTTCAAAGTCAGCCTCACTGATTTAAGAGCCCCTGTTTCCAAATAAAATATAAAATAGGTCTGGAGTGTAGCCCAGATGTAGATGGGTTCTATCTCCAGTACCACCAAAAAAAATTAAAAAAAAAAAAAAGAAAATCACAAAACTGTTTAGAACAAGCATAGATTCCATAAGAACACAAATGTATTCTCCATTTCAGGTATGATGCGCATAAGCAGATAGCTTATAACGAAAATGTCAGAAGATGCAAGACATAGAAGAAATAAATTAGATTTTTAATAAAATTAGATAAATATTCTTTTGGCCTATGTGTGAAGCATTATGCAACCAGATTAAAAATGTAATTTTAAAATAAAAATGATGAGTAATAGCATGATTATGATCTTTATATAATAGCAATGGTGCTTTAAAACCATATTTTTAAGCTGAGCTATTCTTTGGTCCACACTCTCTACTTTTGGTATGTGATGCTCACAATCTATTTGTGAAGAATGCATCTTCATTTCCCCCACTCCTTTAGGCAAGATTTATGTAGCAAGCCTGTTCTGGTCAAGTTTTTCTGTATGTGCATTGCTAAAAATGGGCCTTAGAAAAAACCCTGTAAACATTCTTAACAATAACCATCAACATTAGTCTCAAAAGGGAAAATTTTAAATTTCTCCTAAGAGAACAAAAGAAATGGAAAGAAACAGAGATTCTATGGTTATATCATGTTTAAGACTGTGCACGCCATCACCAGCCAGGTCTGAGATGGCTGGAATTTTGACACATCAAACAGCACTCTTTCCAAGTTACTTAAAAGTGAGTCAAGTATGGAATTGCACTGAGTATTAGGAAAGCAATACAGAAATTGGTTTCATCTGAATTCCCAGAATAGAAAGGACATAATCATAGTATACAACCTTACGAATAAAACTGAAGAAATCTGTTTCAGATTTTAAGAGCCTGCTTTAAGATATTCCACTTTACTTTTTGAAAAATGATCACATCATGTGAAAACATATAAATAAATAAAAATCAGCAATCTTAGGATACTAATTATATTTTGGTGAAAGGGAAAGCTATACTGTTAGAAGATGACATGGAATTGTCTGCCTATTGTTTTTCACAATAAAAAAAAATACCTTGTTCACTTTATGACAGAGAAAGGTGGGGAGAAGGACTCTATTTTTACTGGAGTTGCGATTCACAGAACCCTCTGTGTGCAAGCATTATGGCCCAATTATCCTAGTATTAGAAAGGCATTTTTTTTTTTTTTTGTCTATTGTGAACTGTCTGGCTTGAATGCTGACAGCTGTATACTTAATTTGATCATGCTTTTTTTTCTTCTGAAGCCAAGCAAAGGATGCTGAAATCCAGATTTGCTAGATTTTCTAAGAGGAATCCTATAAGGATCCAGAAATATTTAATATTTAAAATGAAAGCATTTTAAAACTGGCAACTATTTCTCTTGCTAATTTCACTCCAATAGTCATTCTTTCTCAGGAAACAGCTGTGATTTTATTTTAAATAAGGAGAGGAAGATGCTTAGCAGGGAGTGTGATTATGAGCACCACCCATCGACTTGCCCTCTAAACTTACAGGCTTTCTACAAATCTATTTATTAAGTGACAGAACTTTAGACAAACACATACTGAAGACCCACCATAATTAGGAGCCTCTGGAATGAACTGTGAGGAAAAGTACTGAATCCTTAACATGTAATTATCAATGATTCACCATGGTAAGAAAGTAACTGATACAGATACTAAAATCAGCTTTGCATTATTAGAAACAGAATCCTTATAAGATGAGGAAGATGATACCCTAGAATGCTCCTTTCAAATAGTTTTGTTTTAGATACATCCAACTTTCAAGGTTTCTGGAAGGTTAAAAGCTCATTCATTTAGATGCCACAAATTCTGAACTCTTGATAATAAGGCCTGGTGTAAGCTAAACAGAATATTGTGCCTCAATAAAAGGAAGTCTGTTCTAGAATTTCAGTATGCTATTTATAGATACTAAAGACATTAATTACAAATGGTCTTGCTGCTTTTAAAAGCAGATTTCAAAGGGTCTCTGCTTGGCTTGGAATTCTGTTAGCCTAGTTTGCATCCTAGAAATAATGCATTCTTTAAAAATTATGGCCATGTCTTATTCACTCAGAATTGTTGAGGCCTAGTGTGTTCTACCCAAGAGAATTATCTAGATGATGGGCAGACGGCTCAGATGCTGAAGCAGATGGGGAAGTTAGCACTGGGAGGAAACTTGGAGAAGTCAGTAGTCCTCAAACTCTTAAAAAAAAAAATACTGAGTTTCATCTTAAAATTTACCTCTATTTTATATTCTGCCAACAACAGAAAGACCAGGAAGGTGCCCTGTGTTTATCTCCATGTGAATAGCTGTTACAATTTCTCCACTTCTAGGAACAGATGCAGAGAATTGACACAGTTCACACAGACTTCTCAGAGTGCCTCAGGGTGCAAGATAAGCTCTCAGCAGCCCTCAGGATTCCCTCTGAGGAAATGACACCCCTCCCTGCCCAAGGTGCTTGCTAAAAGCTTGGGGACGGTTTACATGAGTCTCATGGCCCAAGACCACCATGTGGCTGTGTCTAGTTGAATGGGACCATGTAAAATATGCTGACATCACAGACCTTTAGATGAAGTAATAGGTCTTGATACCCGAAGTCAATTTCAAGTTGATACATGGGAATGCTCTAGGGACATTGAATAGAACTCTTAATGAAAAAAAGAGAAGAATAAGACATTTGAACTTTGGAAGCAGAAAAACAGCAAATGAACATTGCCAACCCAACTGTAAAAGGAAGGTGACAGAGGACACGTGGAAATGGTAGAGGGAGGCTCCCAGAGCGTGGGCACAACACAGAAAAGACAGGGGTGGGGGGCAGAACAAACACAGGCCTCTCATTCTCTGGCAAGCTTCTGGTTTCTAGTGATGCCCTCCACCCAGCACCTCGCCGAGCTCCTCCCACACATGAGGCACCACACTCATGCTGAGGACCAAGGGTGAGTATGTCGTAGGCTGAGTCTTCCAGAAACCCAGAGTCTGCTGGGGCCTACTTCCAGTGATTTGCATTCTAGGCTGGGGAAATGCAGTGTGCTACTGTCAGTACCCAGTAAAAAAGCACTTTAGCTCCCAGAGGGCAGGAGAGCCTTCCAGTGAAAAGCAAAAGAGCTCATCAGATGAAGGAAAGGAAGGTCTGTGTGCGGGAGGGGACACAGCACATACATTTTGGGGAATTTAAGTAGCTCAACATGAGTGAGATACCTGTGGGAGAGGGCTTGACTAGTTGCAGGTGAGGCCACACTTGAAGGGCCCCATGCAATAGGCTATGCCAAAGAGGTTGAACTTTTCCCTAATGGTTTTATGCCCAAAGAAAGAATAACATGTTCAGATTTTTGTCTTAGAAAGGTCAGCTGCAAAGCCAGGTAAGGTGGCGCACACCTACAATCCCAGCTACTAGGGATGTTAAGGAAGGAGGATCACAGGTTTCGGGCCTGCCTGACAACTTAGTGAGATACTGTCTTCAAAGATAAAAAGGACACTGGCATGGTGGCACACACTTGCAATCCCCATACTTGGGAGGCTGAGACAGGAGTATCACAGGTTCAAAGCCAGCTTTAGCAACTCAGCAAGACTTGATTTCGAACTAAAAAATAAAAATAGGACTGAGGACATAGCTCAGAGGTAGAATGCTCCTGGGTTCAATCCCCAGTCTCTCTCTCTCTCTCTCTCTCTCTCTCTCTCTCTCTCTCTCTCTCTCTCTCTCACTCTCACACACACACACACACACACACACACTGATAAAAAGAGATGGGGGTGTAGCTCAGTGGCAGAGCAAGAAAGCAAGGAAGGAGGGAGTGAGGAGGTAGAAAGGAAGTAGGCAGATAGGGAAGAGGCCTCAGTAGAAAAAAACTTAATTTCCTGAGGGGTGATGAATACTATTTAACTTCCAAGGCTCCTAAAAGAGACCAGCTCTTCCAAGGTTCAGAGATAAGAACAACCAAAGCTTCACAAAACCATCTGTTTACTAATCAACAAACCCAGGAGATATCACTGGAGCAAGTCTGACACCCCTACTGAAAGGAGACTCCTCAAAGGACATGCAAATAACACCCCTACTGAAAGGAGACCCCTCAAAGGACATGCAAATACCCTATGCAAATTTTAAGAACTGACTCCCAAACTCCAAGCAATAGAAGACATGCAGATATATATAAACCCCGAGAACAGTCACCAGGATGGTTACCTACTCTGGGAACCCCTCCCCGTTGGGGAGCTTCTCTCTCTCTTGCAGGTCACTTTAGCTTTGAGAGAAGGAGGAGTGCTACTGAAGGCACTTGGCCCAGGCTACACTTGGGTAGTGACCTGAAGGCCTCTGCTGGACATCAAGGCCGACCAGGGCCTCTAGGAGTGACCTGCACTTCCTTTCTGGCAGATCTCGTGGACTTTGGGAGAAAGCAGCTTGCAACTGAAGGCATTTGGCCCGGGATACACTCAGGTAGTGACCTGAAGGCAGCTGCTGGACATCAAAAGTTCCGATAGCCCTTAGGGATATTCTGCCACTTTCCCTATTCCTTTCTGGCAGATCACGTAGACTTTGGGAGAAAGCAGCTTGCAACTGCAGGCACTTGGCCCGGGCTACACTTGGGTAGTGACCTGAAGGCAGCTGCTGGACATCAAAAGTTCCGACAGCCCTTAGGAGTGTTTGGCCACTTTTCCCTATTCCCTGCTGCTTCCAATAAACCTTTTACTCCCCTTCTTGCAGTCTGTGGGTGTCATTCTTCACTCACTTGCAGACAAGAATCCGGTAAGGAAACGCCAGGTTTCTTCTCAAGAAACCCCATTTCAGGAGGAAGGGAGGGAGGGAAAGGCCAGCCAATGGTCTGATCCTAACTACATTAGACAATAAGGATGTGAACTGATTAAGAAAGAAATTTCAACTACTTGATCCACTTTAGCTTTTTCTTCTTCTTAGGTGAACCTTGCAAACTTTTTTTAAGAGAAGAGAACACACAGTGCATTGAAGGTGTGCATACCAAGCTCCTTTGCCTATGCTCAATACTCACTGGATTTTAAAGAGATGTCAAGCAATCTCCTACTGCATGGAAGCAATAAGAGGTCTCACTATCTGGTCTAAATGCAAGTACTTCTGAGATACCTCATACTGCCTCTTCAACATTTATTACAGTGTAACCACTAAAAATAGAAGACTTTTGAGAGAGTAACATATTTCTGCCTTACTAAAAGTAGCCATGAACCACAAATAACATTTATTTGGAAGACTCAGGGTCATTTTTGTAACTACTTATTACTATGCTAGTATTTAAATTAATGATTCTTTAATTTCATAAAATAGGGTGTCAATGGTCCTGTTTCCAAGTGTTTAAGATGTCTTAAGATTTTATTTACAATCTTTTTGTCTAAATTTGGATTCAAATAAAGTGCATACTTGCAATTAATGAACTTATTTCTAAAGTTATGTGTGTGTATATAATGTATATTATATACATATGTATAACATGTATATATGCATGTTATTGATAGATCCATATATATAAAATACCTATATGTAAAAACATGTATATATATGAATTGATAGATTTGCCTACACTCTTTTATTTCTTAAATTTATCTGTTGGAGCAATCAGGCCACTTGCTGTCTAGGGGTGTCCAGAGTGAATTTTCTCAACTATAAACATATTCTTCTTTCTCTTTATTTCCTATAAACTGGCTTATCTAGAGACTTGATCCAATTCAGACTTGATGTGGGGAGAGAAGTGACAAGACTAACTCAGAGATGAGGCTGTAGTATTCTTCCCTCATGAGGCTTTTTTGTGATGTTTTACAGCCTTTGATGAATGATGCTAGATTCATTAATTCATTAGATGTTGAAAAATGGTGATACTCTACACTGTGTTTCACAAAAAAGAGAGAGAAAAAAAAAAAAGCAAAACAACCCCTCAGGGGTGAGTGAAGTGTATTTGATTGTTTGCCTTTGAATCAAATGACCCCAGACTGCTGTGCTTGTTGAATTTGTATCTTTGATGTGAACAGTTTTCCTGCATCCCCTCTAATAACAATCACATATTGATATACTTGCCTTTAATGCCCTCATCATATAATCAGTTTGTTGTTTTTAATCTTCCCTATCAGCTGGGACCAAGCAATTAAGATCACTGTCATGATACAAATAAAATCACAAAGACTTGAGGGCACTCTGGTCAGTTATAGAGTAAGTTTAACATCCAAACTTAATGATATCTGATCCTTGGTTATGTCATGGCAAATCAAGGTTAGGTAGCTTCTAGAATGAGCCAGTTTTTCCTGAACTTTACACTCTCCAGGAAGGTTATGCCACATTATTAACAATGATGTCACATTATTTTAGGATCTAATCTCTAAATTTTTCTTTGTTCTCTTGGTTCGAATAGTTTACTTTAACACACACAGAGTAAGTCCTGGATAAAAGAAATGTGAAAAATAAATGGATGACCACAACCTCCAAGCTTTTTTTCCTGTGCCTGGTGACACTGGATACCTTGTCCTAACTCCACTCACGGGGTTGCTCTGTCTGCCGGCAACGCAAAGGCCTCGCTGCCAGCTCTCCATCCTTCGCCAAGAGCCACCTGACTGTGTTTCCTCCCTAGCTCTGTACTTTTGCATATATACCCCCCATGCCTAGATTTTATTCTTGTTCCCACTGAATTCCCTCGACCTGTGCACACACTGAGTCCCATTTTCGTAAATCTTGTGATAACACTGGCCTTTATGGACCCTGAATTTCTCTACATCATTATCACAAAGCACAGGATGTTTCTGCCTTCCCACCTCAGGCTGCAGGAGCAGAGAAGTCAGTACAGGAGCATTCTTAGCAGAGAGTGTTGGGGTAAAGAGGTTTTAAATGATAAGCATTTTAATTACTCTAGCTCTATCATGTAGAGATAAAATTAAATTAGATGAAAACAGAAAATGCTTCCACCAATGTTCCTCCAGTGAAAGAGGCCCTATAAATTCATATCCTTCGTGGTCTGGGAGTGGTTGGGGTTTAGGGACAACCCACAGCTGTGGAAATGCTTTGAAGACTGTTTTTATTTAAAATTGATACAAATATTCCTTTTTACTTTATAATACATTTATTTTCCTGAAAATAATAAGCTTTTCCTCATCCTCTCTTCCAACATTAAAGGTTGTAAGACAGATGCCTTATTTATTCTGGGCATCCAAACACCTCCTAATAGCCTATCTCATTTGAGAAGGCGGTAGAAAAATGTGATACCTAAAGTTTACAGTGGGAAAAGGCCACTATTCTATCATTCTACCCACTAATGTCTGTGATTTCTTTCAGTGATGTTACAACTGGTATGTTCTCTTGTAATGCTGGGCATGGTGGCACACACTTTTGAAGATCCAATACCTTACTTTATAGCTGTGAATTTTGACCATTTATGGTCAAATTAAGGTATTGGATCTTCAAGTGTGTGCCACCATGCCCAGCATTACCATCATTTTTTAAATTTAAAAATCTTCTTAACTAATGTTGAAATGATAATACTTAGATATATTTGGTAAATAAAATACAGAGTCAAAAACATTGTGTTAAAGTTAATGCCATCAATTCCTTGTGACTTGTGTCTGTAATCCAAGTCACTCAGGAAGCTGAGGCAGGAGGAGTACAAATTTGAGGCCAGCCTGGGCAACTTAGCTACACCCCATCTCAGAATAAAACTGGAAAAGGCAGGTGATACAGCTCAGGGGTAGAGCATCCTTAGGTTCATCCCTAGTACTGCAAGATAAATAAATTGAAATTAGCCAAGTAAAAAGGCACATACCTGTAATCCTAACTACTCAGGAGGCTGAGGCAGGAGGACCTCAAGTTTAAGGCCAACCTCAGTAATGTAGCAATACCTTGTCTCAAATAAAATAAAATAAATACAATAAAATAAAATAACAAGAGTCAGGATGGAGCTCAATGATAGAATGCCCTTAAGTTTAATTTCCACTAGCACTAAATAAATAAAATAAAAATATATAGAATTAATATATGGCTCTTATTTTGTATCTATAGTGGACAGTACTAACAACAAAGGCTTGAAAAGAAGAAACTTTCTTTAAAATAAATTATACACTTTTCCACTTCTCATGCCCATTCAAAAAAGGCTTAGCTTTCGACCTCAAGGTAATATGAAATCCTTTGCATGAATCCAGAAGATAGCATGTTCCAAATGCTTGGGCATTTGCTAAATAAAAAGTTATCCATCTCAGTGATAGCTGATGTTCTGTGCTTATCCATGTTTATTCTATGATTACTCAAGTGGCTCCCAAAGATTGGACCCCTGCCAAGAGGCTTCAGATGCAGCTCTCCACTTTCAGGGTTTCCACTCCTGGGAGCCTTGGAAACAATCGACCTCTCTGGTCTTGGGTATTCACATAGGCAAAAGTACCTGCAAAGCTGCTATGGAGGCCCAGCTTCCATGGCATGCAAGAGGGGCAGCAGCAATGTGGTTAACAGGCTGGGCTCTAGCAGATGGAGTGCACTCCAGTCTACTCTGGCTGGGCACAGTGTCACACCCCTGTAATTGCAGGTACTTGAAGGCTCAGGCAAGAGGATCTCCAGTTCAAGGCCAGCCTAGGCAACTTAATGAGGCCGTTTTTCAAAATAAGATAAAAGGTTAGTGCAATCCCACATATTAATCCTTATTTTAATTTCTTGTGCCTTTGGGATCTTGTTGAGGGGGGGATTGCAATAAACTGAAGAGCTTCTATGTAGCAAAGGAAACTATCAAGGACCTGAAGAGAGAGAAGATAGAATGACAGAAGATTTTTGGGGGCTACTCCTTTGACAGAGGATTAGTATCTAGAATATAAAGAGAACTCAAAAACTCACTGCCAAAAAAATAAATAACCCAATAAAAAATGGGCAAGTAAATTAAATAGACACTTCACAAAAAAATACAAATAGCCAATAAATGTGTGAAAAATTTTCATCATTAGCAATCAGAGAGGTTCTAATCAAAACTCCCCTGAGATTTTACCTAACTCCAATTAAAATGGCAATCATTAAAAACACAAATAACAACCAACACTGGCAAAGATGTGGAGTAGGAACTCTGATAGACTGTTGGTGAAACTGCAGATTAGTGCAACCACTTTGGAAAGCGGTATGGAGGATCCTCAGAAGAATGGGAGTGAATCTACTGTATGAGCCAACTGGTATGTCCTAGGCATCTATCTATCACTCCCAGGCATCTATCCAAAACAATGGAAACCAAACTACCAAAATAATGCGTGCATATCTATGTTTATAGCGGCACAATTCACAATTGCCAGACTATGAAACCAGCCAAGATGTCTATCAACAGATCAATGGATTAAAAAAAAAAAAAAAACTACGGGATATATACACAATAGAATTCTACTCAGCCATAAAGAAGAACAAAATTATTTAATTTTTAGGAAAATGGATGGAACTGGAGAACATTATGCTAAGTGAGATCAGTCAGTCACAAAAGGTGAAAGGTTAGATGTTCTCCCTCATATGAGGAAGTTAGGGAGAAAATGGGACATAAGAGGGACTCCAGACAAAGGAGGAGAAATTTTAGTTGAGTAAAGAAGGGGACCATCAACCACTAAGACAAGCATGGGAGGGAGGGATGGGGAGGGGACTGGCTGGGTGATGTGTGCATGTATGTCTACATAAGTTTTTTACCCCATTATGATGTATAAATACAATGCACCAATAAAAACATTTTTAAAAAGAATAAAAAATAAATTACAAGGAAAAAAAAAGAAGGGGACCTAATGAGGAAGATGAGGGGGAAGAGGGTAACACCTCTATGGACACGATGTAGATACACAAACTTATCAAAGTCAATCACTGCTGAGCAGGGGAAGAGGGGGGAACAGGATGGGAACTGGAGGAAGGCTCAATGAATACTGTGTGCACGTATGCTTCTATCACCCTGAATTCCAATAAGACGTAAGATTATAAGAAACTAAAAGGTGAATCAATACGTGGGATTGCATTAAATGGAAGAGCTTCTGTACAGCAAAGGAAATTATCAAGAACAGCAACCAAGAGCCAACAGAATGGGAGATTTTTGCCACCTACTCCTTTGATAGAGGATTAATATCTAGAATATACAGAGAACTCAAGAAACTCAGCACTAAGAAAACAAATAATCCAATCAAAATGGACAAGTGAACTAAATAGACACTTAACAAAAGAAGAAATTCAAATGGCCAATAAATGTAAGAAAAAATGTTCAACATCATTAGCAATCAGAGAGATACAAATCAAAACTACCCTGAGATTTCACCTAACTCCAACTAGAATGGCAATCATTCAAAATGCAAAAAACAACAAATATGGAGAAGTGGGAACTCTAATACACTGTTGGTGAGATTGCAAATTAGTGCAATCACTTTGGAAAACAGTATGGAGGATATTTGAAGAATAGGATTACCATACAATCCAGCAATACCACTTCTGGGTATCTACCCAAAAGAATGGAAAACAAATTGCTAAACTAATCCATGTGTATCTATGTTCATAGCTGCACAATTCACAATTGCCAGACTATGGAACCAGCAAAGATGTCCATCAACAGATGAACTGATTACAAAACATGGAATATGTACACAATGGAATTTTACTCAGGCATAAAGAAAATCATAATTACGTCATTTACAGATAAATGGATAGAGCTGGAGAACATTAAGCCAAGTGAGATTAGTCAGTTACAAAAAATAAGAAATCGGATGCTCACCCTAATATGTGGAAGCTAGGAAGAAAATGGGTCATAGGAGGAACTCTAGACAAAGAAGGAGATACTAGAGATGAGCAAATAAGGTGACCTGAGGAGAAGAGAAGTGGGGAAGAGGGAGATTTCCTAATGTACATGAAGTACATTAACAAACATATCAAAACCAACCATTAAGTCAAACATGAAGAGGAAGGAGGAGGAGGGAATCGGGCAAGAATTGGGTAAGGGCTAATTGGATGATGTGTGCATGTCTGTCTCCACCATCTTTTACCCCATGAAAATGTATGACTATAATGCACCAATAAAAAAAATTAAAATAAAAAGGGTTAGGATGTAGCTCAATGGTAGAACACTTATCTACAATGTGTGAGGTCCTAGGTGCAATCCCTAGCACTGTCAAAAACAAACAAACAAACAAACAGTTACTAATTCTGCCAGCTGACCTCAGGTAGAGTTATCTGGCCACTGTATGCTTAAACTTCATCATCCGAAAATGAAGATAAATAAAGTACCCTCACAGGTTTTAAGGATGAAATGATGTAACACACATAAAGCAGATAGAATAGTGCTGAGCCAAGAACAAGAGTCAACTTGCACAGTTACCACAATATCAGCAAGGATGGCAACAGTCAGCAGTTGCCCAGAGTAAGCTTTACCTGCTTTGTTGCTTTAACTATTTACTCCTGGAATTAACCTGAATAACTGCTAGAATTAGACAGCAGCAGATCTCATAAGTCAACTGTCTGTGTTGGTCACTTTCTGTGCAGGTAGTTACAGTACTTCAAAATAAATCCCCAAATTACAAAGCCTAGCAATCCAAATTTTAGGGGATGGGAAGATATGCTGAACTTTTATATTGTGAAAGACGTGATGCATACGATACATCATAAAACTGCTAGGAGATCTCTGCACTTTGTCCACATCAAGACAGCACCAGAGGTTCCTATTCCCTTCAGCACCCAATCCCTCCAGTAAAGGCCTTCGCAGGCAGCTGCCTGGACCCAGATACTCAGGAAAGTGAGTCAACAATCGACAGTGAGACAATTTCAACAGATGCTTAAGAAAACAAAGAAATGCCCCTAAGAGTATACTTAGCGAAGTTAGGGTGAAGCCAAGCACAGTGGCGCACACCTGCAATCCCAGTACTTGGGAGGCAGAGACAGAAGAATCACAGGTTCAAGGCCAGCCTCATCATGTACCAAGACTCTTAGCAAACTACTGAGACCCAGTTTTAAAACATAATGTTAAAAAAGAGCTGGGGGTGTAGCTTGAAGGTAAAATGTCTCTAAGTTCAATCCCCGGTATCAAATAATAACAACAAATCCCAAACAAACAAACAAACAGAAATGTTTGAATGAATCAAGGAAGTCCTAAGCAAGAGTTTGTTTTTTAATAATAACAATTTTTGAAAAATGATCTTTTCTCTTTTCTCTTTTATTTATTATCATTCTCCTCAGCTTTTGCCATGCCAATACATGTATATAAAAATTAGCAGAAATGATTAATTAGTTATTTAGTGACCAGATGATATGGGAGGAAAGACACTGCCCAAGAAGGAGGTGCAAATATAAACAGCAGGTGTCTACCAAGTCCGGGGAATGTTAATGCTACAGGTTATGCTATCATGTGAATTCAGCCAACTGCACACACAATTTAAAGAAAAAAATAAACAGCAACAATCTTCCCACTGCCACTTCAGAAGCAGAGCCGGACGGGGGCTCTGCAGGACCACCAGCAGCCCTGTAGCACTGAGACCCACCTGTAACAGACACTGTCGGTGCAGGGGTTGTGAGCCCTGACAACGACGAAGACATGCTGGAAGTGGGACCTGATGTTTTTCGGACTGAATGGCTGTGCTCCAGGCTCTTGGAAAACGATCGTTACGATGTCATTTCCAATGTGCCGCTTGCGTAGGAGCTACAAGAAAACAAGCATCCAACGTAAAACACGTAAAATACAACTCTCTGATCCTCCCTCTCTAATACGCTTGTGTAACCATATTTATAATACTCATTACTAATCAGTATGGACTAGGATAGCTAATCTATGCAGTTATTGCCAGCATTTTAGCCTGTCACTTGTCATTCCTTCTAAAGAATATGGAACTGCATATTCTGAAATTTGCATAAAAGGCACAGCCAGTCATATATATCCAACCAAGATCTGGCATATTATGCCAAGTGCCAGCAATTACAAATCCTCGGTTTCTATAACAACAGTTTTGATTCATTTTCATATAAAAAAGAAACCTGCTATGGGGAAGATTTTGAGACATGAGAATGGCTGAAGTAATTACAATGCAATTTACTTCCTGGTTTAATCGGCTGCACTTGAAGAAAATGTGGCCAAGGTGTTTTCAGATGGGCTTTTTGTGTCACAGGCTGGGAGTGCAGAAATGAATGCTATTCTATTCCACAATGGAGTGACGGTTTGAAGGCAGGTTAAACTTCAGGCTTAAACAGCTTCCTTACTTACAGTAAAAGCTGCTTCAGATCACCTTCTGTTGTACATTAAATCGCACGGCATGTATGTGATTTTCAAATTCAGGCAGCCCAAATCATTCTAGGCTACTGCCTGTTTTTAGAAGGTTTATAACATAGTTCAATTTCTATTTTTCTTACTTATTTATTTATTTATTTAATTTTATTTTTATTTTTGGCAGTACTGGGGATAGAACACTTCTACATCCGGGCTACACTCCCAGACCTATTTTATATTTTTATTTGGAAACAGGGCCTCAAGCCGGTGAGGCTGGCTTTGAACCTGCGTGATCCTCCTGTCTCCGCCCCCCAAGTGCGGGGATTACAAGCATGTGCCACCACGCCCGGCTCATATTTATTTTATGGAAGCGCTTAGAGAGAAAAACAACTAAGTGTGAAATTTTACACTTGTTCTTTTAAAAAAATTTTAGTGATATTAGAGCACACAAATTACATGCCGCAAAATAAATGATCTAGTATTGGCTGACAAGTGGGAGAAACAGTAGTCTTTTATATTAGGATTGAGAATAGGGGCGTTATTAGAATTCTTGAAAAAAAAATGTACTTAAAAGTACATTAAAATGTACTTAAAGTTAAAACTTTAGTAATTTGAAAACAACCCAAATTAGCTTCAATTGAGGCAATTTACATAATTTCTAAACAAATATTTAATCAGATGTAATGGAAATAAAGACAGGCCTAAACTGAATGCTACACAAAATATATCATTAATTAAAAATTATTAATATAGGCTAGGCATGGTGGTGGATGCCTGTAATCACAGCACTTGAAGGACTGAGACAGGAGGATTGCAGGTTCATGGCCAGCCTCAGCAACTTAAGGAGAGAGTCTGTTTCAAAATAAAAAATAAGCCAGGCGTGGTGGCACACACTTGTAATCCCAGCATTCGGGAGGCTGAGACCTGGAAGATCGCGGTTCTCAGACAGCCTCAGCTACTTAGTGAGGCCCTCTGCAACTCAGTTAGACCCGGTTTCAAAATAAAGAATAAAAAGTAGGGCAAGGGTTGGAGCTCGGAGGTCAAATGCCCCTGGGTTCCATCTGCAGACCCATAAATAAATAAATAAATAAATAAATAAATAAATAAATAAATAAATAAATAAAATAAAAAGGGCCTGAAGAGTATCTTGGAGGTAGAACACTCCTGGGTTCAATCTCAATCTCCCTCCCTCCCTCCCTCCCTCTCTCTCTCTTTCTTTCTCTCTCTAACGGTGGGGTTCAATCTCTAGTACAGAAAAAATTCATACACTCCAGAACTTATAGTACCAAAATACTATTTATCTGTTTATTAAAACCTTTCCTGCATAAATATTGTATTTTTCCATGCAATGACATTCTTTAACATGTGTCTTGTTACCTGGAATTGGTATCATAATAAAGAACCCAAGCAGAAGCAAACTTGTTTATCCCTTTTATGTTCTATATAATGAAAGATTATATTCATAAAAAAGTAACAGAAATTTTTCAAAATAGGTTCTTCCTATTTTTTCCTGAGCATAGTTATCTACATAGAAGAATTTATTAGCTAGAAAATAAAAATTAATAAAATTTATTTTGGTACTTGGGATTGGACCCAGGGGCATTCCACCTCTGAGCTACACCCCATCCCTTTTGTTATTTTTTATTTTGAAACAGTCTCACTAAGCTGCTAAAGGTCTCACTAAATTGCTGAAGCTGACCTCAAACCTGCAATCCTCCTGTATCAGCCTCCCAAGTACTGGGATTACAGGCATGTACCACCATACCTGGTTCTGAAAACATTTTAATATGTAGCAGTACCAATTACCTTCTCATTCTGATTTAGGACCATAATATTTTTGTATTGATTAGATTTCAAATTACATAATTAAGATAGTTGCCCATTTATATGGCAACTCATTCTACTCTGTACCTCATTTACTTAGAAATAACTGAATCTAATATTAATTATTTTACCCCCTCACAAATCTCATCTTTCTGAGTAAACCTTTACCTCTTCTTAAAAGGTCATTTGTGCTGGCCGTGGTGGCGCATGCTTGTAATCCCCACGCTTGGGAGGCAGAGACAGGAGGATTGCGCAGGTTCAAAGCCAGCTGCGCACGCTGGCTTAGGAGACCCTGTTTCCAAATAAAAATGTAAAATAGGCCTGGGAGTGTAGCCCGGAGGTAGAAGGGCTTCCAGGAACCCCAGTACCCCCCCCCACACACACACAAAAGGCCATTTGTTAATATTCTTAAATTTTTTAATCCACTGACTGGCCAGAATAAGAACTCTAGTTATCAGCCAGGCACTGTGGTGCACACCTGTAATCCCAGTCCTTGAGAGGCTGAGACAGGAGGGTCACAGATTTGAATTTGAGACCAATGTGTGAGGCAAAACCCTATTTCAAAATAAGTTAAAAAATGGAGCTGAGAAGTAGAATGTCCCTGGGTTCAATCCCCAGAACCCGCCGCAACCCCCCAAAAGAAGAACCTTAGTATCTTTTTTAGCATGGTGTGTTTACCTTGGTGCAATCTAGAACTTGGAGGTCTTGTAAAACAAATTGTCATCAATGCCCAGATCAAGGAGTTTATCTTAAAACAGGTTTATTTCAGATTTATAGTTGATTCATTGCTTTGCTTCCTATTTTTAATTTCTCTGGTAATTATGAAAAGTAAAATCTCATTACTTAGATTTGTGACTTAATCAAAACTAAAGCGGTGAGATGTTAGATTAAATCAGTGTTTGGTTAAAATTTGTGATAGAAAATGTGGTTCAATCTGCAGCTGGCCTATGTTAGTAAGACAACTGACAATAATAAAAACCTACATCCACTTTAAAGTCAGAAGTAAAACCAGACTGCTCCTGTTTGTAATGGCCACGAAAATAAAAGCTTTTGGTTCCTCTAAATTTTAGTTTGTATCATTTCTTTCAAATAAATTTTAAATACTTTTACTGGTGCATTATAGTCGCACTGATAATGTAGCTCAGTGACAGTGACCTACATGGACACAGCACAGAACTTGGAAGCTTTCCCTGACTCCCTCCCCTACCCTCCTTCCCTATACAGGGCATTGAGATTGGCACTGGTGTTCTCATGTATGTTCACAACATCATGGAAGTGTTTCCTTAACTAACTCTCTCTCTCCGCCCCCTTTCCCTAGACCTCCTCCCTCACTCCACTGGAGTTTCTCCTGCATTATCTGAAGTCCTTCTGGAATCCCAACTATTGCCTAGCTTTCACATATAAGACAAACCATATGACCATTTTCTGTAACTGGCTAATCTCACTTAACATTATGCTCTCCATGTATAACCAGTTTTCCTGCAAATAACATAATTTTGTTCTTCTTTATTACTAAGTAGAATTCTATTGTGTGTATATACCACAATTTTGTAATCCATTCATCTGTTGTTGGGACACCTGGGTTGGTTCCATAATTTGGCTATTGTGACCTGTGCCGCTATAAACATGAATATGCATATATTATTATAATATTCTGATTTCAGTCTCAGGAGTGGTATAGCTAGGTCATATGGTAGATGCATTTCCAATTTTCTAAGGAATCTCAACACTGATATCCATAGTCGCTTTACTAATTTGCCATCCCACCAACAGTGTAGAAGAGTTCCTATTTCCCCACATCGTTGTCAGAATTTATTGTTGTTTAACTTTTTGATGATTGTCATTCTAATTGGAGTTATATGGAATCTTAGTTTTGATTTGCATCTCCCTGATGGTTAATGATAATGATAAACATCTTTTCATGTCTTTATTGGCCATTTGTATCTTTCTTTTGTGAAGTGTTTATTTAGTTCAACTGTCCATTTCTTGATTGGTTTTTAAAAAAACTATTAAGTCTTTTAAGTTCTTTGTATAATTCTAAATATTAATCCTCCATCTGAGGAATAGCTGGCAAAGATCTTCTCCCATTCTGTAGGCTCTTTCTAGATTCTTACATTATTTCCTTAGATGAGCAAAAACTTTTTAGTTTAATGCCATCAAATTTATTAATCCTTATTTTAATTTTGTGAACTTTGGGGGTCTTATTGCCTATGTACTGGAGTGTTGGACCTATACCCTCTTCTAGTAACTTAAAAAGTCTCTGGTCTAATTTCCAGATATTTGATCCATCTTGAGATGACTCTTATAGATATCTTTTTAAAAAGCAACCATTACAGGTGGGCATGGTGGCATTGCTTGTAGTTGCAGTACTCAAGAGAGGCAAAAATAGGAGGGATTACAGGTTCAAGGACAGCCTCAGCAAGTAGTGAGACTCTCAGAAACCTAATGAGATCCTACTTCACAACAAACAATAAAACAGAGCTGAGAGTGTAACTCAGAGGTAGAATGCCCCTGAATTCAATTCCCAGTACACCCTCCACAGAAAACAACAACAAAACATCCCATGACTACCATATATTCTAAAAAGCAACACTGCCCATTTCTATTTTGTTTTGTAACGATCTGTCACTTCCTAGTTTCTGCATTTTGCTCTCTCACAGTTTAGTAATAAGAGAATGCTTTTAGAGCTTTGTAAAAGAGATGCTGTATATGACATATCACCTGTGCAATTGTTCTTCATGTCCTTTGCCATCTCCTGATGAACAAATTAAGACAAAACTACTCTGAGATTCCACTGACACTTATTTTGGCTCAAGGTCAGTATACTAGATCGCCTCTGAGGTCTAAATGACACACCAGCCCTTTCCTGTGTTCTGCACTGGCCTCTCAAGAGGGAACTTCACCCACTCCTGTATGTTCTTTGCAACCCTGTAGAGTCATTTAATCACCATGATTTCAACTTGTTCTCTTCAGATTTCATGAAAAACTCCGTCCCTGTGGCTGAAAAGCAAATGATTAATTCACAAAGCCACCCAGCTGGTTGTTAACCTAGAATTTGTGTCTCTTCATTTGTTTTCAGCTCATTTGCTATTCCTTACTTCCACAAAGCCCAGAGCCTCCTGCTGCTGTGACAGGTGCGTCACTAAATTCTGGTTTCAGATTTTACAAACTTGCTACTGAGGCTGCTGGGGGAAACAAAATAAAGTGGGGGCAGAGATGACACAAGGCTCTTACCTGTTGCTTGTTATTAGGCGTGTATGGCAGCATGGTAGAAACATGGAACATAATTTCATAGTCTTTGTATGTTGTGTACAGAGAATGGGTTCCAGTGGAGTCAGCTGAGTTAAAACAAAAACACAATGATGAAAAGATTGTAAGAATAGGAAAAATAATTTTTAAAAAAATCTCAAAAAAAAAAAAGAAGAAAGGAGGGAGGGAGAAAATTATTTGGAAAGAAAAGATCCTAAATAAAATCTACTAGAGGTGCTGTTCCTCCCCCAAAAAACACATTCTTCCAGAATAATACCTGTGAATGCATAAAATAAAATGTATATAATTTCAAAGAGAGATCAAGTATACAAAAAAATAAAATTATCAAATAATTTTAAAATACAGTATGTACAAAATTCATATAAGATTTAGCAATCGGTCTAATATTTAATATATTTCTCAGGAAGTGATGAGCACAAGTAATATTTTAAGACATGTGAGATAACAAATAATGTAATCTGGAAATACCTGTTTTCTATTGTCAATGAAACCACAGGTAGAGTTTATTCTACTAAATTTTGTGCCTAGGTTCATAATTGAAAGAAGCACTAAATTTCAATCGAAGGTTAGTGAAAATAAAGACAAAATTATTTCCCATCCAAGTTCGCCTACTCCTTAATTCTGTCCAAAGATATCAAGTTCAGAAAATTTTTTCTAATACTTCTAATTCAAGCAAGAAAACTTTTGTTTTTAACACATAATAATTTAAGAAGAACAAAACAAGGAAAAACAAAGGGATTATAGCAATGTCCAACAATTTTTAAAAGACATAACTATGAGCTGGGCGTGGTGGCGCACGCTTGTAATCCCAGCATTCAGGAGGCTGAGACCTGGAAGATCGAGGTTCAAGGACAGCCTCAGCTACTTAGTGAGGCCCTATGCAACTCAGTGAGACCTGGTTTCAAAATAAAGAATAAAGAGAGAGAGAGAGACAGACAGACAGACAGACAGACAGACAGACATAACTATGTGTTATACTCTTTCTTTAGGAGAAAAAAAAAAAGAAAGGAAATTTCTACTGCCTAAACAAAACTAGAGTTTCAAAGTCAATGTAAAAATGCTTGGAAACTTCTGATGAAAGTTATTAACAGCCCAACTAAAAGGGAATATCTGTTTAACTCAAAAGACCTGGACTTAACAGGCCAAAAAGGGAACAGAAGTTCATTCATTCTGGGCAAACTCAAGCCTCCACTGACTGTATTTTTGAGGACCAAAGCACTTTTTTGCATTTGGAAAATGGTGCTGTAAGACATAGCCTGTTGGAGACACCAAAGGCAGTAGATCCCAATAGGTGGCACACACAGCATTAGCCGGGAAGCTAGTCTGAATGGGAGAATCCCAGGCCCCCATCTCAGAAGCATCACAGAGTAGGCGTGGCGCTTCAAAGAAGAGCCCATTTTTAACTAACACCCAGGTAATTCTACTGCAGTAGATCCACTGATCCTAGGTAGTGCTCCAAGCAGGCTACAGCTGTGGCTTTCAGGCAGCTTTAGCAACACATTCTTGAGTCTTGAGCTTCAAGGTTGAACTTACTGGAGGATCTCAATTTTGAAGCTGGTATAAAAGGCAAAGGCTTAAAAACGACCTAAAAATAGAACAAAGACTACTTTTCAAAGCAATGAAAAAATATGAACCAACATATAACTACCTAAGTAAAGTAGTTATAAATGTTAACAGTCACCATCACAAAAAAAAAAAACCAAAAAAAAAAAAAAAGGCATGTTACTAGAATAAAGCATTCAACTGAACTGCTTAAGATTAGTCTTGAGGATGAAATAACCTATTGCTAAGGACCCCCCTGCTATAAATATCTGCAGAACTGATCAGTACACTTTAAAACTTTGAGGCAAATGTGTCAGTTTTGATGTGTACTCACATGTGTTTCAAGGGGATTTTTAAGCAAAATTAACGAACTAGAAAAAAAGACTGTCACTAGTATTCATTTATAACTGTTTGCTTTATGTCTAATTTGAAAAGGAATACTACCAGTGAGGAAAACTAATATAAAAGACAACCCTGAAGATAATTTGTTTTTCTGTTTCTAGTCCTGTTTTTTTTCTTAATGTCTCATTTCATACAAAGTATGCTACCTGACCAGCCTTTTCTGGGGATCTTTGGAAATCCTAGTATTTTACTAATAATTTCCAACATTTTGGAAATAGGTTAAAAAGTTTTCCAGATGAAACAAGGGTTAAAACAATAAAATCCTACTTCAAAGTAAAAACAGTAAGGGCTATACCTCAAGGGTAGAAAAGCCATGGGTTCAATGCCCAGGACCACACACACACAAAGGGGGAAGGAGAGAGGTAAGCGATCATGTCATACATTAAGCATTCCTACTTGAAGATGGGATTAAACACATTAGCAAGCTTCTAATAGCAATTTTAAGGTACAGTCTATGTCCTAACTATCCTTGACTCTCTTTTGACTCTTTTGCTTTTAGGTAGTTGAATGCCTGGATGATAAAGGTACATGTGCATGAATCTGAATCAGGAAAAAGTATGCAGACTTTCATGTAACTCTTTCTTGGTCACTAAAGGATATGTTTAAGAAAAGCAAGCCGGGCGTGGTGGTGCACGCTTGTAATCCCAGCATTCGGGAGGCTGAGACTGGAGGATCCGGGTTTACAGACAGCCTCAGCTACTTAGTGAGGCTCTCTGTAACTTAGTGAGACCCTGTTTCAAAATAAAGAATAAAAAATAGGGCAGAGGATGTAGCTCAGAGGTCAAATGCCTCTGAGTTCCATCCCCAGACCTGCAAAATAAAACAAAACAAGAAAAGCGAGATGAAGGAAAATAAGATTATGTAACCTGATGTTTTGAAAGTTCCTAGCTTTAAATCTATGGAAGTGGAGGTATAGCTCAGTGGTAGATCATTTGCCTAGCATGCATGAGACTCTGGGTTCAATCTCAGCACAATACATATATACATACATATGTAAGAACACAAGGAGAAAAGGAGAACACAAACACAAGACAAAAATCACAGCTAGGTAGTGGGACTGCCTGTTATCCATGGTTTAAACAACTGTAAACTGTTAGCTGGCTGTTGGGGCCCATTCACTTAGGAACCCTATGGTGTGTCAGATCGCACATCTGTGAGACCTTGCTTTAGGATATGGAGATAGAGAAGCCAATGTGCACACGAACAACAGGAGCCAGGTAAGTACTTCTGGAACACTGGCGTGTATTTGAGGCATGTTTTATATTTCAGTCCCTGGGCTACTATTTCACTAACTTATGAATAATGTATCTGGGGGAAGCCAAGAATTCCACCTGGCATCTGACATATTTGCTGATTTTTCTTTTTTTCTTTTTTTTTTTTTGTGGGTCTGGGGATAGAACTCAGGGGCATTTGACCTCCAAGCTACACCCCCTGCCCTAGTTTTTATTCTTTATTTTGAAACCGGGTCTCCCTGAGTTGCAGAGGGCCTCACTAAGTAGCTGAGGCTGTCCACGAACCGTGATCCTCTGGTCTCAGCCTCCTGAATGCTGGGATTACAAGCATGCACCACCACGCCCGGCTATATTTACTGATTTTTAAAAACGTATCTTTAGCCCTGTCAGGAGATAGGTTACTTCAGGGAGGACAGAATCAAGAAGAGTTTGCAGTACTACTCTTTCTTACAGCAGGCCAATTCATCCTGCTAGTTCGAGAAAGCTACCTGGGACTCAAGGCTTCTCAAGATGACTAACATGTCAAGAGACAGGGTGTTATGGTTAGATATATGATGTTCCCTGAAGAACTCATGTATATTCAAGGTCATTACAATTAAGTCACAAAGGCTATAATCTCATGTAAATCCAGGGGGTTACAGGGCAGTAACCTAGGCAGGTGGGAGAAAGGGGGTCCTTGGGAGTGTGGCCTTAGGGACTGTGCTTTTGTTTTTGAATCCCCTTGCTTGCTGGCTTCCTCTTGCTTCTGACCTCCATGACGTGAGAGCACGCCTTGCTCTCTAACTCTCTGCTGATTGCTGCCATGCCGAGATCCACATGGACTGAACTCGGAATCTCCAAAAAACCATGAGCAAATCAATCTTCTTTTCTCTATGTTGTGTGGCTAGGATTTTTGAATACAGCAGTGATAATGTTGACAGGACGCAAGGACAGAGCTGGCTTGGGGCTAGTACTTCAGAGTCAGCTACTGCTATCACCTACCCACTGCCCATGTTGCAAGATGCCTGCAATGACATGGACTCCTTCACTTGGAAGCAGGAAGATCTGAACTGGAATGCCAACAGTAACCCTTGTCAAATGACCAGAAACGAGTCGCTTTACTTCTATGCTCCTTAATAGTCTCACTGTTGTGAGGATTAAGTGAAATAAAGTATCTGGGAGTATTAGCTAAGTAAATATGCTAAAGAGAATTTAAAATTTTTCTCAGTTAAAGTTACAAGTGTAGTTTCCAAAGAAAGAATCCTTTTCTTTGACTGGCAATCTTTAAAATGCTGAATAACCCTTTACATGTGTAAAGCATTTAAGCCGTGCTGGTGTTATCCCTTCCCTAGCAGATTTTAAATATTCCTAATAAAGAAGAGTTTATTTCCTTTATGAAAGACTGACTAAATCTATTCCAAGACCCTGAATCCCAACTGCCTTTACAACATTGCTGAAAAAGGGCGGGGACAACAGCGCTTAGCCGCAAGTGAATGAGGACCGGGCTCTGAGGGCGCATTTTGTAAGAGGCTTGGATGTCTCTGCAGTGCTGACCTGACAGACAAAACTCAGTGCGGACACGACTCCCCAAACAAGAGTCCGTGTGCGCGGCTTAAATGAGGGTGGCCTCCAGACTGCCAATAATCCACTGCTTGAGGAGAAGCTTATTTCTGTATTTACTGTAGTGTGAGGGAACGCTGATTACCTAGAGATTCCATCCAAATTAGAAAATAAGATAGGAGGCAAAAAATCCACGACTGAAAATCTCTTCAGAGCAGAACTGTTCCAGTCTGTGACATGTTTATTAATACCTTATTTATCTGCTACAAGTCCTCATTTCTGATGCAAGATATGGACTTTGTACAGATAATTATGAAAAAGAAAAAAAAGGGTTCAATAGTCGCACCAACTCTTCACTCTTTTGGCTTCTCCCTCTTCCACAGAAGTCCTAAAATCCAAACATAATCATAACACATGACAGGCTGAGCTCTCTCATGAGATGGTTTGGGTACCTTTAGTTTAAGGGCTTGAGGCTGGGGAAGACAGAGCCAAAAGGCCAGGCCTGGGGGTCACTGTTGTGCTCTTACTGAACATTTCATTAAAAAACCACCAGGACCTGCTGTACTTTCCTAATGCTTACTAGCTTACTAGCTTTCCAATCACAGGCATGTTAGCAAAAAGAAGTCAATTCTGTAACGGGGATAACTGGTAGCTAGCAGTATGTGGGAATTAAATAATTACACATATGGATATCAAACAACTGGGATTTCTGCTTTCAGACATACAGAATGCTTGACATAGGACGTGCTCTTTCATTGTAAATAATCAAAAACCTTGATAAAATACCCAAGGAAACTATTTTCAATCAGCCTTTGATAGTAAACAATGAAAAGAAGATGATGCCCATGATGCCCCCAGTTTTCTACCCAGGCCAATGGTACAGAGCAGGGCTTTCTTTGAAGGGGAAAGCTATGGCAGGCTGGAGCTGAGGAAGTGTGAGGTGGCTGAGACCTGCTAGGCAGAGTATCCAGAGGAAACCACAGAGTGAAAAAGGTGCAGAACACTGACTAAGAGGCCCCTTGAGTCTCGAAATGAATGGCAAACTGCGCAAAGAAGAACTGTTAGGGCAGCTGAACACGATGGCCGTGTCTGCAATCCCAGTACGTGGGGGCTCAGACATGAGGATCGGGCCTGACGCAGCAATGGATGAAACTCTCAGTAACCTAACAATGCTGGTTCAAAAAAAAAATTAAAAGGGCTGGGCGTGTTCAATCTCCAGCACTGAGACAATAACAGTAACAACAAAAACGACAACAACTATCAGGGAAGGAACTATCAAAGAATTGCAATCCAAACAATTCTGGTTCACAGAGTTGAAAGACATCTGTTCTCTGACCAGCCACAGTAGAGACACCTAACTGACTATACAGCAAACCAGATGTAAAAAGAGTTGGACCTCATACTAAATTAGCCAGACACTAAAGGTTACTCTTGGTAATGTGTTAACTAAACTTAAAAACAAACTCATGAAGATTAAGCTGTTCTATAAGTTAACTGCCTACCTTTTATTTTTAAAACTAGACTCTTTCAAGAAAATGACAAAATCCACCCACTAAATGATGAAACATTCACAATACGTAATAGCAAATAACCAAACATATGAAGTAGTACAATGTACTCCAAAGCAAGAGAACATTCATTAAAAGAAAAAAGCCCCAGCCTGGTGGTGCACGCTTGTAATCTGAGCATTTGGGAGACTGAGACAGGAGGCTCCTGGCTTGTGGACAGCCTCAGCTACTTAGGGAGGCCCTTTGCAACTCAGTGAGACCCTGTCTCAAAATAAAGAATAAAAAATAGGGTTGGGGTATAGCTCGGAGGTAGAGTGCCACTGGGTTCCAACCACATACAGACAGACAGACAGACAGAAAGACAGACAGACAGAAAGAAAGTGAATATAATGAGGAGAGAATGGAAGGCCAATGTGTGATAAACATTGCAACTTCTGGCTTTGCTAATTAGAATATCTTTTTTTTCCTTTTTTCAAAACTGGGGATGAAACCCAGAGGCATTCTATCTCTGAGCTACACCCCCAGCCCTTTTTAAAAATTCTTTATTTTGAAACAGGGTCTCACTGGGTTACAAAGGGCCTCACTAAGTAGCTGAGGCTGTCCATGAACTCGGATCCTCCTGTCTCAGCCTGCAGCATGCGCCACTACGTCTGGCTATAATTAGAATATTTTAATAGAAATTTCATTATAGTAAATTAACAATAAATTAAGACAATATAAAAAATACAATGAGCTTGAAGATGCATTAATAGAATTTTCCAAATTCACTGAAGCACAGAGGGAAAGAAAAGGTTAAAAAACAAATAAACAGGGTCTAATTACTCTGGGGTACACTGGTGGGACACAACACAAGCTGAAGACTCAGAGAAAAGAAGGGAGAACAAAAAATAAGTAAATACTGACAAGTAATATTTTAATTAGATGAAAATTACAATTCTAAAGATTCAAGTGAGATCTACAGTGGGAATAATTCTTTAAGAGCATTTGTTCAAGCCAGGCTTGGTGGCGCACGTTTGTAATCCCAGCATTCAGGAGGCTGAGACTGAAGGATCGCGGTTCACAGACAGCCTCAGCTACTTACTGAGGCCCTCTGCAACTCAGTGAGACCCGGTTTCAAAATAAAGAGTAAAAAAATAGGGCAGGGGGTGTAGCTCGGAGGTCAAATGCCTCTGGGTTCTATCCCCAGACACGCAAAAAAAAAAAAAAAGGAAAAAAGAGCATTTGTTCTTGAAAGCATTTTTTCTGTGTAAAGATCATAGTGGGAGAAAATTTTTGGACACAAAATTTAAAGTTAGACCAAATGTGAGACTGCCGCAAAGCACGCAGAGCAAGGTCTTATCTTCGGGGGTATCGCAGCCAGCAAGAAGCTGTGAGGTGTGGAGGCTGGCTTTCGCCTACTCTGGTGATCTACTATCATTTAGCATAGGTTTAAAGGGTGAGACCATTGGACTCCCTAGTTTTTATCCCTAAAGCCTGGAGTAAGAGAGATATTTTGCGTATTGACTTCTGTAGGACTTCCAAGCAAAAACAGTTCCTCATGTATGTTCACTTTAGGAAATTTGTTACCTGCTCTGGTTTGGATTTGTTTTGGGTGTGTCCCTGAAGGGTTCCTGTGCTGGAGGCTTAGTCCCAGTGTTTTAATTATTTAATTAAAATGTATTAAGGAATGGTGGAAGCCATTTGTGGTGGTGCACGCTTGTAATCCCAGCATTCGGGAGGCTGAGACTGGAGGATCGCGGTTCATGGACAGCCTCGGCTACTTAGTGAGGCCCTCTGCAACTCAGGGAGACCCGGTTTCAAAATAAAGAATAAAAAATAGGGCTGGGGTTGCAGCTCAGAGGTAGAATGCCCCTGGTTCCATTTCCCAGTACTATAAAAATAAATAAATAAATAAATAAATAAATACAATTTAAAAAATATTAAGTAGTGGTGGACCTTTAAAACATGGGACCTAGTGGAAGGTGGTGAGCTCAGCGGAGGCCCTGTTCTTGGGAGGTAATTCACTCTACAAGCGCTGGTCTTGTAGAGTGAATTAGTTTCCACAAAAACGGGTTATTATAAAAAAAAGCAAGGTTGGCACCTCCCATCTCCGGCCTCCTGTCTCATCAAGTGACCTGCTGCACACACACTCTCAACACTACGCTCTCAGACCTTCAGAACTGTGACCTAACGCAACCTCTTTTCTTTGTAGTTATCCATCCTCAGGTATTTTGTATAGAGTATGTAAATGGACTAACACATACTCTGAAAGGGCAGGAAAGGAAACAGCTCCTCAGTAGATATGTCTTGAAAAGCTGAAGTAATTTCCAGAAAGAGTGGTTCAAAGAAAAAAAAAGAACACTTCTTTGCTGAATGTATTATATAATTCTAAAATCGTGCTGCTCCTGGCAGTTCGCCAATCCAGGCTTAGCTCCTTTTAGCTTTCAGAGTTACTGGGATACTGGGGCAGAATATGTCCAAAGTGCTTATTTTGCTTATTTCACTACCTTACTAGATGCCACACTGCTTAACTATATCCCAGCAATACATTTCTTATATTTCCCTTCGTCAAGAAGAGGTGGCTGAGAATGAATAAATGTACAATAATAAACATTCCTTTTTTACGCCGGGCATGGTGGCGCACGCTTGTAATCCCCGCGCTTGGGAGGCAGAGACAGGAGGATCGCGCAGGTTCGAAGCCAGCTGCGCGCACTGGCTTAATAGACCCTGTTTCCAAATAAAAATGTAAAAATAGGTCTGAGAGTGTAGCCCAGAGGTAGCAGGGCTTCCAGGAACCCCAGTACCACCACCAAAAAAAAAAAAAAAAAACATTCCTTTTTTCTTTTCTTTTCTTTTCGGTACTGAGAATGGAATCCAGGGCATTCTACCTCCGAGCTACACCACCAGTCCTGTTTTTTTTTATTTTGAAACAGGGTCTCACTGAGTTGCAAAGGGCCTCACTAAGTAGCTGAGGCTATCATCAAACCTCGATCCTCCTGTCTCAGCCTCCTAAATGCTGGGATTACAAGTGTGCACCACCATACCCAGCTTAATAATACACATTTTTATCAACTCCCAATCTAACCATTTGTTTTAGAATCAGGAAGCTTATATTTTTTATCTCAGATCTTTCCAATTGGTCTTTGTGATGATAATTTATATCACACAACAAATTGGGACAATATGAATGAACTGTACAGGGTAAATATCAGAATATTTTAGATAAAAGGGTCTATAGAGATTTAACATTTTATGCAGTTGCAAGCAGAGTATAGAACATTAAAATAATATTTAAGAGGGTAGGCTATTTATGGGTTTTAATAGTCTCTCCTGCATGTCGTTTCCAAGTTGGCAACAGCAAAACCATGGCAACAGGAAATTCTTCCCTGCAGTGGAGTTTATGAATGCTTTTCTGTTTTCATGACTCAACTCCTTATTTAATTTCCTGTACAAAAAAATCAGAGAGATTACTATAGACTGCGATACAGATGTCCTAATCCAAAGACCCTTTCAAAGAAAAACAGGTCACAGGTGTCTGTGGATGGATTCTGAGATAAAATTTAAAACAACCTCAACGTAGACATGAAGCAGAAGTCAACATACTTTAACCAAAACAGATATCTGAGGATTTAACTATTTTACTGACAACCTGGGGAACAGAGCGCACAAGTGTATCAGCTCCCGCACAGTATGAAGTAGACTGCTTCATCACTGTGCTTTTAATCAACATATTTTAGAAGCCAAATTAAGAGCAAAGCTAAAAAGCCTATTTTCTTGAAGATACAGACAATGAACAACAATAACAATGAAACAACAGAGAACCTCCTAGGTATTAAAAGAATATAAAAACAAATAGAAACATATAAAAGCTGACTATACAGATTAAGCGTGAAAATTATGAGATGAATTATTGAAAGTGAAATTCTAGGGCTCCCACAGATGGCTGTAAATTTCTATGGTTTTCAGTCACCCCACCATTCAGCTAACTGTAATGAATCTCTGCAGTGTTACCCTGCAGCGACTGTGTGCCCACTGCCTTATTCCCTGCACAGGCCTGATGACATGAGTTTGCAGAGTTCAATCCTAGCCACTTTGCTTATGTTCTTCAACTAGTCTGCTGCAGTGTCCTTCCACTCTGGCTTTTTCTCCCCCATTGACAAGTTTCCTGAAATAAATGGCAATGTCGTTTTATGGACATTTTTACAGACGCACATCAGCACGACAGGAGGAAACAAGGTTGGAAGGAGGGTATAAGTAGTTCTTACTTTTGGTGTCAAGCTGTGCGCGGTATTTCTCAAATCCTTTTAGCCGAACCCGTTCTCCCAAGAGCTGAAGGAACTCCTCGAAGGCAGGACCTGCTGATTCATTGTTGTACATCTCTTCCTCAGTGCTCTGTCCTGCTTTGCAGTACATGATGCCAACTTTCTGCTGATAGTTCAGCTGTGGAGGCGACAATACAATACACTTAAATCCAGGCTGATACGCTCTGTCCCACTGAGGTGCTAATAAGTCCTGTAGGGCACATGGCCAGCAAATAGCAAACATCTTTCTTCTCTTGAAATACTTTTATTTTAATTCTGTTTCTGATTCCAAAATTATAATGGAGCAAGCATAGCCCTCATGAATTAAAAAAAAAGGCCCCCAAAATTATAATACCCTGTGTGTCAGGATTATACTTCATGAGAACAGACGTTGATATTTGAGGATGTTTAATGTATTATTACAAAGTACAAAATGAGGCTCTGCAAAAACAAGCTGACAACAAAAAAATCTTTTTCAGTGATCTCTTCCTTATGAGAAATGAATCCTTTATGAATTTAAAAGCAGAGATATACTTTATAAAACACACACACACACACACACACACACACACACACACACACACACGCATTTGACCTCTAGATTACCCCAAGCCTTTTAATTTTTTACTTTGAAACAGGGTCTCACTAAGTTGTTGAGGTTGGCCTCTAACCCAGGATCCTCCTGTCTAAGTTTCCCAAGTACTAGGATCATAGGTATGTGCCACCATGCCAAGCTTACAAAACATAATATAAAACAAAGTGTTTTCTACTAACAAGTACATTAATACCCTTTCTTCGTTTTGATTTTTTGGTAATATTAGATTTGTCACCTGATATCATTTGTCCAATATATTAAATTATAAGCCATGGTATATCTCTTTTAGAACACTAGCACCATAAAGAATGTACTTAGAGATACTTCTTTCCCAGATATCTTTCTAAAAGCTAAATACCTGGAGAGAAAGGGGTTTCATAGTGCCAAATGAACTGGTGGTAAATAGTTTTTGCTCAAATACAGTTAAAATTCAGCATGCAAGAGATTTAAATATATCATGAATCAAGACAATTACTCATCACAAAAAGTCTAGTCACACTGGGCATGGTGACACACATCTATAATCCTAGATACTCAGGAGTCTGAGGCAGGAGGACTGCAAATATGAGGCCAGCATAGTCAACTTTCAAGACTATGTTTTAATTATTTTTAATTTAATTAAATTAATTAAATTAAATTAATTTAATATGTTTTAATTATTTAATTATTTTAATTAAATATATTTTAATTATAATATTATATTTAATTAAAATACCTTAATTAAATATTTTACTTAATCTTAAATTTTATTTATTTATTTGTGGTACTGGAGATGGAAACCAGGGGCCTTCTACCTCCATGCTACACCTCCAGACCTGCTTTATATTTTATTTGGAAACAGGGTCTCACTAAGTTGCTGAAAGCCTCACTAAGCTGCTGAGGCTGGCTTCAAACCTGCTATCGTACTATCTTAGTCTCCCAAATACTGGGATTACAAGCATGAGCCACCATGCCTGGCTCCAAGACCCTGTTATAAAATAACATTTAACCAATTGGGCTGCCAGGCACTGGAGTATTCCTACAATACCAGTACTTAGGAGGCTGACAGAGGAAGATTGCCTGGTCTAAGCCAGTGCATGGGAACCTAGCAAGATCTGTTTCAAAATAAAAATTGCTGGGGGGATTGCTTAGAGAATGTTTAACAAGAAAAGACAGAAGGAAGGGAAGCATGGAAGGCTGGCTCTATAGCTCAGTGGTAGAGTATAGTTGCTCAGAATGCTGGAAGTTCAGGGTTCACCTTGTAACACACACACACACACACACACACACACACACACACACACACGAAGCATTTAACAAGAAATTAGTTTGTAATATGAAACTTTAGATTTTTGATTCTCTAGTGGCATCGAGAATTCTTAGCACTTAATCCTATTTTCAGTGTTGCACTGCAACTATTCCATCAATGTTTTTATCTAGTAAAAAGAAAGGGGACAAGGAAAAGATAGAATTAGAATTTTTTTCTTTTTCAAGAAACAAGGTCTCACTGGCTTGCCAAGACTGGTTCCAAACTCTTGGACTCAAGAGGTTTCCCTCAGTCTCCCAAGTAGCTCCGATTGTAGGTGCACACCATTGTATCTAATGACATGACATCTTAATAACTGGTGTTTACTGATTATCTACTATGTGCCAAATACCATGAACAGCGTCCAATACACATTACCTTCTTGTCTCACAACAGCCCACAAGCAGATGCTACATGTTCGACAGATAAGCAAAGGGCAGGTCAGAGAACAGCAGACCCAGAACACCGTTGCCCTGATCTACTTCTATCAGGGCACACGGAGGTCCATGAGCCTTTCTTTGCAATTCTGAAGCTGGAAGGTAAATTTAAGCAAATCTAAACCAACATACTTGGTAGCAAAACTTGATAAGGGCTGGGGTTAGTCCTTTTTATTTCTTTGTGAGAATATTCATATTTCCCCTTGCATAAATATTACTGTGTTTTCTATGAGGTGCTATTCAGATGCTACTAGGAATATTAATAAAAGAGCACATGACCTTTTATTGCCCATCTAAAATTTAAAAAAATTCGAATTCTAAAACATACCCAGACCCTGTCATTTTACAGGGAGGGACAATGAACTTAAACTCCCTTTTCACCTTTCTGAATCAATGGTTCAGCATAGTGCTCACACAGAAAATGTCACGGGGGTGATCCTTCGCTTGTGTCCCCTCCTTCCTTCCCAACTCAGCCTTCGGGGCCCGGAGTTCCCGGGAGTTCTATAAGGGCAGAGAACTGACTGTTCTCTACCTGCTTCTGTGGGTGAAGGGTAGGGTTTAGTCTTTGGAACTTGCAAAAAGCTGGATATAGTGGTATCAAATGAGCATACAAATTGATATCACTGCAACTTCGTTTTAATTATTAAGAGAAAACATTTGGGACATTTCTGGATACTACACTTAAGGGACAGGGAAGCCAAGTAAAACCTGTTTCTAATGCCTGGATGTGGGTACTGCTCGGGGCCGGGGGAGGGGTACTCCCACAGGTAAAGGTTTTTTCTGGGCTTAAGAGTCAGCTGAGTACCCTATTCAGGCTTTCCAAACAAAGAGGTAGCAGTAGGCTGCAAGTCTGTTACAAAGGAAGTCTTAATGCAGACAGATCTCAGGACCAAGCAGCATCTGACTTTCTCCCTGCAGGGAGAACTATCAAAGAAAGAAAGAAAGCTGGAGGAGGCGGGGCTCGAGGTCTATGCTGTGTGGCTCTGCCTTCCAGATCAGATGTGCAGGCAACAACTAGCTCCGTGGGAAGACTTACAGTGACACTGGATTTGTGGATGCCTTCTAAAAACTCCTTAGATAAAGGTCTAAGATTTCACTGTGCAACATTCAAAAGGATCCATTAATCTATTAAAAAATACAGTTCACAGTAGAAAGAAGATAAGGAGCCTCCCCAGAGCCTGGACCAGCAGACTCCAAGGCCATGGAAACACTGTGCCCTTGTTTGTACTATCCCATCCCTGTGGAGCTCCTCCTGCAGATAAGAAAAAAAAAAAAAAAAAAAAAAAAAAAAAACTGGTTCTGCTAGTTTGAAAGGAATGTTTCTTTTTAAGGAAATTAGGAAATTTGCTAGAATGTCACATTTCTTCTTCCAGTTTGAAACTGTGCCAAATGTCGCCTGCTCTGTCCTCCTAGGCTGACAACATGACTATATTCTTGATTTCCACTCCAATTAAATCAAATATAGGTGGCATTCTCTGAACTCAGGCTCCTTAGTCCTTCGTTAGTAACCATACTCCCTGCCAGAGCAGGAGACATTGGGAAGGGGGAGTCCTGTAAATGTCACAAGAAGCATTCAAGGCCCAGGAGGGAATGCCAGTGGAGGACAGCCATGGCTTGGGAGGGGATCTGGGGCTTTATATGTAAAATGGTAATTTTTTTCTTGGAGAAACACAAGTATGTCTGTGTGGGTTTGTATATATGAATAAAGAATACTTAAAGGGGTGCTAAAAATAAAGTAACAGTGGGAATAGGCTGGGCTGTGCTCTGGATAATCTCTGGATCGTTTAATAATGTGACTATAATCTCATGCTTGAGATCAGCTGTTGTTATGAAGGCCTAATATAAGTGTCTGGACACTAACCGAACATTTCTGTTTGTGAAAAATGATGGTGGCCGGTCCAATAGAACAGAGGCTGTATCTAAGGGTCTTGAATCTCAGCAAACACCTACCAAAAGCGATGTGCATGACCACAAGTGCAAACCAACTGTATAAAGTGGCTCTTTCTTCAATATAGAATCAAAGCAGGTATAAATTAAGAATCCCTAATCTGAACATCTCTAATTGTGCAAAATCTGAAATGTTTCTGAGTGTCAGGTAGAATGTAAAATGTCTTAGATCTCTGGACAAATCAATTTTCAAATTTGTGGGTTAGTGATGTTTATTAATATTTGCAAACATTCCAATATGTGAAGACCCTGAAATTATAGACACTTCTAGGTCCCAAGTGTTCTGATTAAGGGACAGTCGACCTATACTTGCAATCTGACTTGTACAGTCAGAAATTCCTAGAGAGATGGCAAACGTCAGAGCCTTTTATTGATTGGAACAAAATTGAATAACCAAGATCTCAGAGATCTCTCAAAAAGACTTGCATGATCCTGTCTTCACCTGTGGCATGACCATGCGGAGGACAGTGGGCCATACAGATCATGAGAACAATCCTGTTACAAACCCTCTAATACTAAATGTTTAAGAACTGTAAGAGGTGTGCAACACCAGAGGTGCTGCCTCGTGCAACAGTTCTCCAAGTGCAGCCCATGGACTTGGGGGCCTCTGAGACTCCAACGGGGAGGCCCGTGATACCCCAACGTTCTTCCTAGGAATATCAAGAGGCCCCTAGCCTTTTCACTGATGGTGAGTCACGTCATGCTGCAGGCACTACACAGGGGTCGAGCCAGCAGAACCTCATCATGCCAGTGATCACTGCATTCTTGTTCACCATCACCCCCAAACATTCCTTAAGGATGAAGCAATAACATGCTGCTTTTACTAAACTCAGACATGTGACACTCTCTTTAAGATTCTATGATAAAATGGGGAGTATACATAAAAAGCACTTGTTCCCAATGAAGTAGGACACCTCTGAAGCACCTCTGAAGCAGGGAGCACCTCTGAATGAGCTGCAAGCTTCACTAGAGAAGTCAGTGCAGGCAGAATGACCATCTGCTAAAGATACCTCTATCATCATCCCTGTATCCTGTGACTAGGTAATGCTACCTGGCAAAGGAGAACTATGTTTAAGGATGTAAATAAGATTGTTTATCAGCAGATTAGAGAGTGTATTCTGGATCCTCCAGGTGGGCTCAGTAACAAAAAGGTTCTTTTAAGTGGAAGACAGAGGCAGAAGATGATAGATGATTATTAACAAAAGAGATGTAACAACGGAAGCAGGGTACACAGGATGCAGCATTTACAGTTTTGTAAAGGGAGAGAGGTGCTGTGAGCAGAGAACTATGCAACAACTTAGAGACTCACTTTCAAAATAAAAAATAAAAAGGGCTGGAGGTGTATCTTGGAGGTAGAACACTTCTTTCTGGGTTCGACCCCCAGTACCAAAAGAAAAAAACAAACAAATAAGCAAACAACACTCACACAAACAAAATGAAACAAAAACAACAAAACACAGAGAACTGTGGAAAGCATCTAGAAGCCGCAAAAAGATGAAGGCTCAGCTGGATGTGGAGCTGCATGCCTGTAATCCCAGTGCTTGGGAGGCTGAGAACAGGAGGATTGCAGGTCCAATGCCAGCCTGGGCAATTTATCAAAGCCCTCTTCAACTCAGAGTATGTTTCAAAAATAAATAAAAGAGCCGGGCATGGTGGCGCACGCTTGTAATCCCAATGCTTGGGAGGCTGAGACAGGAGGCTCGCACAGTTTCAAAGCCAGCCTCAGCTACTGAGTGAGGCTCTCAGTAACTTAGTGAGACCCTGTTTCCAAATCAAGTATAAAATAGGGCTTGGAGTATAGCCCAGAGGTAGAAAAGCCCTTAGGTTCTACCCCCAGCACCACCAAAATAAATAAATAAATAAATAAATAAATAAATAAATAAATAAATAAGGCTGGGGTATATCTCAGAAGTAAAATGCCCTGGGTTCATTCCCCAGCGCTATAAAAAACACCAACAACAAAACAAGAACACAGACTTCCCTCTTAAGCACTAATGGGGGATAAATTATTATAGCAGCAATAACAAAATAATTAAAAGTTTTTTATTCAAAAGAACTTCCAAAAGACAGACTATGATTATTTAGACTTGCCTATCTGGCAGATACTTTCCTGAAAATAAAATAAAGGGAGCCTATTACTTCAGGGGAAACAACTAATGATACTTCTTACCAATTATAAAATTCAAGCTTTATAGCAAAAACTAAATTTTGGAAAACTTGTACTTATTATGGAGAGCTTGAGAGATTACCAACTCTTGAAGACTTTTCTAGATCAATGTTTATGCTGAAGTGGGATATTTTCATTATGGCAAACTTAGTTAACACTTAAAAATCTGCATAAGATAACCATATTCTTCAAACGACTGACATGTGAAGTTATAAAATCATGCATGAGTGAAAGATTTGTTCAAAGTGCACAGTATGTTTATGGTTTCAGCTTTTACATTGTTATTTATCTTTACGAAATTACCATTTGTGCTGTTTTGGTGTTACATTAAAAAAAAAAATCCACAATGATCTGAAAGGCCATTAAACACTCCTTCCCATACTGGGGACTGAGTTATATAACCAGCCCTTATTTTCTTCTTTTGAGATAGGGTCATGCTAAATTGCCCAGACTGGCCGTGAATCCTCCCTGCCTCGGCCTCCTGAGTAGCTGGGATTACAGCATGTGCCCCTGCGCCTGGCTACTCCTTCCTTCCTTTCCTGAGTACATATCTGTGTGAGGCCAGATTTTCTTCATCCACTCCAACTAAAACAACTGACTGCAACAGTGATGGCGGGAGCAGATGTGAGCCCAACGGCCTTCAATTCAGGCCACCGTACAGGATCTGCAAAAAATGTGCAACAGTACTCTTCTTTCACGGATTTCTCTTTTTAGATTTTTTCTCAAAAATGTTTATGTTAATATGTAATAGGTTTACCATTACTATTTTTAAATGAATAATAGCTCAATACTTTAAAACATCTACTTAGATTTTAGTGTGGTAAATGAACACAAGTTCCTTGCTAACTTTTAAGACAGTAAGGGGACTCTGAGACTGAAAAGTTTGAGAACAATAAAAAGGATAAAGATAAAATATTTTTGGGAAGTTATCACTGTACTTTATTTTGGATTATTGTTCTATTGAATGAGAAAGTGGGGTATCTTTCCCTACATTTATTGGGTTATTGGATATCCTCTTTTCTGAAGATCCATTTAAGATTTTCCCTTTGGCCACAGTTATGATAGTCTTTTACCTGGGGTCCATACCCCATGTATGTAATCTGGCTATACAGGAGGCTAATAAAGGAGGATCACAAGTTTAAGGCCAACCTGGGCAATTTAGTGAGATGCTGCCTCAAAATCAAATAAAATAGGTTAGGGATATAGTTTAGTGGTAGAGTACTGCCTAGCATGACAAAGCCCTGGGTTTATTCCTGGTACTACTAATAAAAGAAAAAAGAAAAGGGTTTCTCTTTATCAGTGATTTTTTTTTTCTTTTTCTGGTTTTTTTTTTTTTTGGTGGGGGGGTGGTATTGAGGATAGAACCCAGGAGCATTCTACCTCTGAGCTACACCCCCAGCATTTTTTTTTTTATTCTTTATTTTGAAACAGGGTCTAAGTTGTAAGTTGTGGAGGGCCTCACTAAGTAGCTGAGGCTTGCCTTGAACTTGTGACCCTCCTGTCTCAGTCTCCCAAGTACTGAGATTACAAGAGTGCCTGGCTTGTCACTGATTTTAAATAATTTGATTGTGTATCTTGGTACAGTTTTCTGCATATTTCTTATTCTTAAATCTGAGTTTTTAATTTCTTTTTATATATAGAAATATTATTTCTCAATAATTTCTAGGCACTCTGTAGCTCCTCCGAGGACTCTATTGTGCGTGGCCAGGCCAGGTGAAGTGGTCTCACAACACATTCATGCTCTTCTTTTGTTGCTTTGCTTCATTGCTCTGTATTTAATTATTCCTACTGCTTTGTCTTCAAGTTCACTAATCCATTCTTGCACAATGTCTAATTTGTTGAAAACTACTATCTAGAGTTGTACTTTTCGAACCTATAATTCCACTTGTAACTTTAATCCCTGAGCTTGGGAGGCTGAGACAGGAGGATCTCACAGGTTGGAAGCCAGCCTCAGTTACTTAGTGAGGCTCTCAGCAACTTTGAGAGACCCTGTTTCCAAAGAACATAAAAAAAATGGCTGGGAGTATAGCCCCCCCCCCCCCACACACAGTCTCTCAGATCTCTAACGAGTCCAAACTTTGCTCCAGGTTCCTGAATATATGAAGAGAAATCTGTGTTACTGTTGTAGTTGGTTTTGATGTGAGCCGATTCTCCGTTACTAAGGGCCATATTTTTCTGCTTGTAATTTTTGATCCATTCATGAACCATCTGTCTTCCATTGTGAATATTATCTTTCTGGGTGCTGGATATAGTTGTGTTCCTCAAGTATTCTATTTGGAAGGGAGCATTTCTGATGCCATTCTCTTCCTATGAGTACTCTTGAGTTTTGTTCTGGAATGTGTTAAATTACTTAGAAATAGTATGATCCTTTCAAGTGCTTTCTTTAAACTGTGTAGTAGTACTTGGGCAGGATTTAATATAATGATAATCTGGCCTGACTATTGAGGCAAAAGCATTCTGAGATTCCACCGAATGCCCTGTGAATTAATGAGGTACGGAGTCTGGTTGGCGGGAGAACAAAAAGTGTCCAACTTGAGGGAGACAGGAGAGGCGTCTGCGGCTCTGTTCTGCAAGCTGCAGCCCTCTGGCCTCCGGGGACTCACCTCTCAGCAAAGAGGCAGTCTACTGCTCGAGGATTTTAGGATTCACCTCAATTGTTGCAAAACTCTTAGATTTCACTGACCTTTGTTGCTAAGGTTCTATTTCATAAGAACCACTGTTTCCTAGTTTTGTCTCATTTTCAAGGCTGTTTCATATGGAAGAAAAATTCCAACCCTTCTTACTTAATCTTAACCAGAAGTAGCATCCACTTTGGTTTGGTTTTCATAAACAAAACTCTCTTAACTACTTCCCAAAGCTAAGTCTCTGTGCTATCCTCCAAAAAAAAAAAAAAAAAAAGACAAGATACTGGGGGAAATATTAAGAGCAAAAAATGCTAGCTATATCTTCATTGGGAATTACTAACAAAACGGCATACAGATGCTAGGTAAGTTAAAAATTTTTGACAGAGATTCTCTCTTTTTAAAAAGTGGATTTATTTTTAAAAAGTGTGGTGGCTCACACTTGTAAACTTAGTACTTGGGAGGCTGAGACAGAAGGGTAGCAGGTTTGTGGCCAGTCTCAGCAAGTAAGTGTGACCCTTTGCCCCAAAATAAATAAGTAAATAAATAAAATAGGGCTCAGGATGTAGTTCAGAGAATGGCCCTAGATTCAAGCCCCAGTACACACACACACACACACACACACACACACACACCACAGCTATTTTATCTTCAGTTACAAATATTCATAGAATAAATGCACTTAACTTTTTGTAATTTGACTCTGAATCATACATCTAGCTGAACACACATTTCTGTTCTTAGAAATTTTTGTAAGTTCTTTGTGTTTTATATAGACTATTTTGTTACCTGAAATAGGGACACTTTATTCTTTCCTTTCCCATTTTTACATTTCTTTCTTTTCTTTCCCTTTTCTGACTGGAATAACTAATACTCCCAGCACAATACTGACTTAATAGTGGTGACAGAATACACTTTTCCTTTGTTACTGTTAGTCTTTTGCCATGTTATCAAATAAACTGTAGACTTCTGCAGACTTTTTTTTAATCAAGGGGAAGTTCTTTTCTGTTCAATGATGGATTGGTCTGAGTTTTGTCAATCGTGTGCCTGCCCTTCTTCCTCTGGTTACTATAATTTCCATGCTAGTGCGGTGGGTCATACTCTGTCCTATTGCGAACACTGAACCCGTCTTGCATCTCTGGAAGAAACCCAATGAGATTTGAGTCTGCTGTTTAGACTCCTTACTTTCCCCATTATATAAAATAATGTCTTAATTTCTGCATGCTGATTGATAAACACCCTAGGCATTGTTATTGTTTTTGCTTCAACTGCCAAAATAATGTAGGAGAGACTCACTCAAAAGCAAAAGCACTAGTAATTTTACTTTATTTCCTCCTTCCTGAAGTTCCAGATCTTCTCTTTTACTCACATTTTTATGGTAGAACTGCTAGTGACAAATTCCTAGTTTTCCTTAGCTGACAACATCTTTATGTGATCTTCATTCTTGAAGGATATTTTCCCTGAATATAGATCTCAGGGTTGACAGTTCTTTTCTTCCAGCATTTAAAAATGCTGTGCCATTTCCTGCCATCCCCCATGGTTCCTGATAAAAAACTGCTCATTTAAATAGTTTTTCCTTATAACTATGGTGGAATTTTTCTTTTGCTTCTTCCAGGATGGTCTTTACTGTTCAAATCTTGACTATGATATGTCCTGCCATGGGCTTCTTTGAGTTACCCTGTTCGGCTTTTACTTGGCTTCTTCAAACTGTGGATTTAGTTCTTTCATGGAAGTTGGGAAAATTTTAGCTATCACTTTTTTTTTTTTTTTTTTTTTTTTGTGGGTCTGGGGATGGAACTCAGGGGCATTCGACCTCCGAGCTACACCCCCTGACCTATTTTTTATTCTTTATTTTGAAGCCGGGTCTCACCGAGTTGCAGAGGGCCTCACTAAGTAGCTGAGGCTGTCCGCGAACCACGATCCTCCGGTCTCAGCCTCCCGAATGTTGGGATTACAAGTGTGCGCCACCACGCCCGGCTTAGCTATCACTTTTTAGAATACTCTTACACAGCCTACCTTCCTTCTCTTCTACTTCCAAGACTTCCATGATACAAGTTTTAGTCCCACAAATCCTGAGTATCCCTTTTATTTTCAATCTATTCTTTGTTGTTCAAATTTAGTGATTTCTATTGTTCTATCTTCAAGTGCACTGTCCCTCTTAGGCTTGCTGCACTCCATCTCTGCGAGGAGTAACACTGCCCCCGTCTCCCACATGCTACAGCTGTCAGTCAGCCAGTCAGGGGGTCTTTTCATTAAGAAGGTCTCCATCCTGTCAACCAATCCAGCCTGACAGGGATAGGAACAAGGAAGGCCAGCACACAGTCACCACTACTTGTACACAGAAGGGACAAAGAAAGCTGCAGCTGCCTCTGCCTTCTTCCCCCGGCCTGACGGCTCACAGGTCCGCTCCCTTCCTGAGGCTGCACGTACAAGTCCATGAGCTGTCAGGACATGATCTGGTAGTCACCTGGATGTTCGTTAAGCACACATCAGCTATTGAGGCAGTCTAGGAGAAGATTTAAACTGTAGGGCCGACAACTGTTCTGCTATAGTGTCACTCACAGAAAATTGGCTTTGGAAAGAATGTTTTCCCTCTGGGTCATTTTCGAAACCAGCTGCTCAAATCAAAAAAGAAAAGTGGCTGGTCACATTTATTTACCTTTACAATGAAATAATACAACATGGCGATGAATACACTGAGTCAGCAGAGAATTCACTCATGTCCTTAATCAAAAGATCAGTATTAATTATTATGGAATAAATATTCCTTCTTTCCTTATATCCATTCTTGATATAAATTGCAGACTTAAATATGCTTACTTTTCCTTTTAGTCTAACTTCAGTAATTTAAAGGGTAACTTAGAACACCGAGAACTCAATAAATGTTTTTATTTTGATGCATTTTTAATAAATATCTAGACAAACAAGGGAAGTAGTCATGTAGACAAAATCACAATCATGTACATGAAACCTGACATTTCCTCCCTAATGAAAACAGGCCTACTAATTTCTTCACTACAAACTAACAACTATGCTTTAAATATTTATAAGACAGCGTACTCCAATTTTACTTGGGTTTAACATATTGCACTTAATATTGGGCATTGAAAGTGCTGGGCATGGTGGCACACGGTTGTAATCCTAGTACTTGGGAGACTGAGACAGAAGGATTGCAAGTTCATGGACCTCAGCAAGTAGTGAGACTGCTATCAACCCAGACAGACTCTGAATCAAAATAAAAATTTTAAAAATAGGGCTGGGGGTATAGCTCGGAGGTACAAGGCTCTTGTGTTCTACCCTAGTACCACACACACAAAAACCAATATTGGGCATCAAAGCCTGCTGAAATAAGGAGCCTCTGTTCCAGTTTCTTCCCAACTCATGGGAGGGAAAAGGAAATGGGTGCACAATGCATTGTTAAGTAATGTGGCTCTGGAGGGTGTGTGTCTGCACCCAAGCCCAGCCTCCCACAGACTAACTGTGATTGGCTTCTCTGTGCCCCGGTGCACTCGTCTATAAAGCAGGAAAAGGAACAGCACCTCCAAAAAGGGTCCCGAGGAATAATTAAAATAACTCAGGCAAATTGCCTCAGACGTACTGGGCTTAGTCATTGCTCAATCAAAAGTATCTATTCTTATTACTTCTTGCAGGTGCCTCAGCCTCCTGCTCACCTGGTTTGGAGCATGCCAGGAACACCTCATGCTTTTGTTCCAGGGTGCTTTGCTCTTACTGTTCTGAGTCTGAGCCACCCTCGTTTATTCTCTGGCCTGATGACTCCAAGGTGCATCTCGTTCTGATCCACTGAACTAATTGCAACATCCTGTCCCCACTGCTCTCTGGTGACGCTAAGACCAACAGTCATTATATTAACCCAACACTCATTACAGTAATTTACCACTTTGTCTCCTTCATGGATGAGGTCTGTGTCTTACTAGCCTATTCATTCTCTGCAGTATTTAACAGGCTACAAACAGTGGTACCTAAGAAACACTTAAGAAATAGTCGTGCTTACTTGTAAAAGTCTAATACATTACCTATCATAGGAGTTTGCTCCTAGGATGTTTATGAAGATTAAATAAGATAATGCATGTAAAGGTTGACTAGCAAGTTGTTGCTAGTCACTTATCAGCAAGAGCTAAAATGTCTTAAATGTTCACTATGTGCCCAGCATTGTTTTAAGTATTACACACATGCAAACTCCTTATAACAGGGCTTGGTAGGTCAAGCTTTTATTTTTCTTGCACTGAGTAGATTATTTTTTTTATGACAACTGAAAAAATGAATCTAATATGGTAAATTCAAACTTAAAAAGTAAATGAATTAGCCATATAATTAAAATAGCTGATTTTAACAATGAAATTCTTTTTGTGTATGTGTTTTTTTTTTTTCTTTCTTTTTTTGGTGGTACTGGGGTTCTTGGAAGCCCTTCTACCTCCGGGCTACACTCCCAGACTTATTTTTATAGTTTTTTTTTTTTTTTTTTAATTTGGAAACAGGGTCTCTTAAGCCAACATGGCTGGCTTTGAACCTGTGCGATCCTCCTGTCTCTGCCTCCCAAGCACAGGGATTACAAGCATGCGCCACCACGCCAAGCACGATCAAAGTTTATAATTCTTAAGTTTATAATTTATAGTGTGTGTGTGTGTGTGTGTGTGTGTGTGTGTGTGTGTGTGTGTGTTAGTAGAAATTGAACCCAGGGGTGTTCTACCTCTGAGCTACACCCCAGCCTTATTTTTTTTTAATTCTTTATTTTGAAACGGGGTCTCACTAAGTTGTGAAGGTCCTCACTAAGTAGCTAGGATTAAAACCATGCACCACTACGCCTGGCTATGGAGTATTTTTAAGGACCAAAATAATTCAAAATATTAAAAAAAATAGGAAAAGCTGCTAATTTTACTAATGAAAGGTACTACTGTATGAATTTGCATCCAGTGTTCTGGATCATTAAAGGATGAGAGCAAAGAAGAGCAGCCTGAGGAAGCCTCAGACTCCTTGACTTTGAGACAGGCCTGTCACTGCGCCCAACCGCTCAGGGTCTGTGCAGACTAACGCAGATAATGCATGAGATGTCGTAAGGACGTGGTACTAATGAAACACATATTTATAGCTTTTTTTTTTTTTTGCCAGTCTGGGGATGGAACCCAGGGGTATTCTATCTCTGAGCTACACCCCTGCCTTATTTTTTATTCTTTACTTTTAAACAGGGCCTCACTAAGTAGCTGAGGCTGTCCATGAACCGCGATCTTCCGGTCTCAGCATCCCGAATGCTGGGACTGCAAGCCTGCGCCACCATACCCAGGTTATATAATTTTTTTTTTTTAAATCATGAGCTGCTCCCTACTTTCTAAAAAATGAAGACCTAAGAACATAATGCACAAAGTGTTCAAAACTCTAGCCAGGGTAAAAACACTGCCACATTAGTTTTATCTTATTTTCATTTTATAGCATGATGAGAATGGACAGTACAAGGTCCAGGAAGGTACCTGAGAGGAGAATGTGAAAACTTAAGCCATAAAGCACATCATTTTCTAAAACGATATTTTTTACCACTGAATGAAAAGCCCACTTCCACTCGCAACTCAGTGAGACCCTGTTTCAAAAATAAAAATGAATAAAAAATGGGTTGTAGCTCAGAGGTAGAATGCCCCTGCGTTCCATTCCCAGTGTCGCAACAAACAAACAAACAAACAAACAAACAAACAAACAAAATAAAGGAAGGAGCTAGGCGTGATGGTGCAAGCTTGTAATCCCAGTACTTGGAAGGCTGAGAAAGGAGAATCACAAGTTCGAGGCCAGTCTCAGCTACTTAGTGAGGCCCTCCAAAACTTAGTGAGACCTTGTTTCAAAATAAAGAATAAAAGTAGAGCTAGGGCTGTAGCTCAGAGGTAAACTGGGTTCAATCCCCAGTACCGCTAAATAAATAAATAAATAAATAAATAAATAAATAAATAAATAAATAAATGAATGGAAGGCTTAAAAGTTCCTTTGAGTATTTTCCTGGTATCATCATACTATAAATTGCTTTAAATACAAGGATATATACAAAGCTTAATTTTTTTACACCAACACTGACAACACAGGTGGAAAATAAAAATGTTCTGCAATGATTCATGTGTGTAATCTACTGACTTAGATGTAGTTCTTTTTGAAATATGTATTTCTAAAGCTACTAAAACATTCAGTTTCTCAAAATCATTCCAAGGCATTAATGAGATTTCCTATGAAAGACAGGGCTCCCAGTTGAAGTGTACCTGTCGTCTGCCACATGCCAGGACAATCCTGGCTGGGAACCCTATGAATGGAGACAGAAGAGACAAGACAGGCCAGATGGTGCTGCCCTTTAGTCCAGAGAAAGAGCTGCTTATACATAATGGCACATTAAAATTCTAGATCCTACTAACTGGCAAAAACTACTACATGGTAGTAAAGTCCTGTTCAGTGGGATAACATATTTAAGGCACTGTTTTCCCCTCCCAAATAGAATTGGAAAGAATCACTGATTGCTCAATTTTAATTTTTAATTAAGCAAAAACAATTGTCATATATTATCATTATAGCTTATGAAGGGATTTTTAATATCTCTAAGAATAGGATGGCCACAATTACAGAATGACAGCCAATTTTGTGAATTAAATAAATTTGAGTTTACTCATTATACTGTTCATATCTTCTCTGCATTGAAGAAATGTTCATCACAGATCAGCACCATCTGCAGTCCAACATTTTGCCATTGCTAATGCAGGACACAAAATGTGCCAGAAATCCAAACATCTATAGTTAGTATAACCACTAAAACAAGGGAAAATTATAATAAATACCTTCTTTATAGAAAATATTCTGTTCTAATATAAATTTAGAATATGAAGTATGTGGCTATATTATCAATGAGTAAATAGGTTTGTTCTCCTTGCTAAGCATAGCAACTGAAATAATGGAATCAATGAAGTTGAATCTAATCAGCATTTTTCTACTCTTTGTTAGAATAAATGGCCAGAATATTTACTGAAAAACAGAGCTCATAATAGTTAAGTTATATGTACCAGTTATCTTCTAACATATTCAAAGTGCTTCAACTTTACATGCTTTAAACATGGATACTTTCTAAATACATACATGGAATAGACATTAGCTATGCATTATGAAAGTGAAATAAGCAGAAAAAGCAAGAAGTTTAAGAGCTAAATTCTACTACTGGCTCATTTTATATTCTCACTGGATAAATTAAAGGAATAAATAGGCACTGAAGCTTTATTTTTGTTTAATAAAATATTTTAGATTAAAGAAATATCAAAATTTGCTTACAAATTGACATTATTTGGTCCAATTATACTTTTCAAGAATTTTTTTTAATATGATGTTAAAACTACTTTTATCTGCTGCTGGGGTACGATAGGGCTGAAAGGCCAGAAATGCAACAGCTAAAGAATTAACCCTGTGCTGAAATTACTCTATCCACAAAAGCAGAATGTGGATAACATTCTCTGGTTAGTGATGGTTTCAGATCATGACTCCTTCTGGTCCCTTCTCACCCTCTATCTGGATTATTCTATTATGCATTTGCACCCTGACCAAAGGGCCTCCAAACTTAGGGATGGAAAGTATGGAGGAAGAAAAATCAGGAACATTTTAATTTTGTTACTGATTAGGACCCAAATTTTAAAATGTTATATACTTAAAAATTGTGGCTAAAATGCATCTTTCATGGTTCTAATAGACATTTGAATCCAAGAAAGATGAACACTGGCTAGCAGCACAGACTGTGAGGCAAACTGCGTTCATACTCTGGCTCCAGAGCTGATTAACTGTGTGCAAGTAGATTCGTTATGTAATCTCTCTGTGCCCCAGACTGCTCATCGCTAAGATGGGATGACATACCATTCTCTTAGGGTTGGGAAAGGAAATAGGATAACATCCTTAATGCACTTAGAACACAGCCTGCTTAAAATGCTCATTAATGTTAGCCATCATTATTACTGCATTCATCATTATTAATGTAATACTATTATTATACTTGTTATTACCATTATTACTTATTTCAAGGCATTAAACATTCACTGCATATATAGAAGACTATTCAAAAAGCTGAATGCAGCTTAAGAACATAGTTTCGAGCTGGGTGTGGTGGGACACGCTTGTCCTCCCAGTACCTGGGAGGCTGAGACAGGAGGATGGCAGGTTTGCAGCCAGCCTCAGCAAACTCGTGAGGCCCTCGACAACGTAGTGAGACTCTGTTTCAAAGCAAGAAATAAAATAGGGCTGGGGTATAACTCAGAGGCAGAATGCCCTGGGCTCAATCCCTAGCAACACACACACACACACACACACACACACACACACACACACACACCCCAGTTTCAGTTCTGGCATAGAGAATTTCAACAGATAAGAAATATTCAGTTTATAAACTTAAGAAAAAAGAAAATGAGTAATCACAGAAAAATAATCCTTCTCAATAAATAGTATAGTTTTCCCCATCAAAAACGAAATAGGCTACATTCTGGAATCCAAGAAATTGAAGCGGCAGGAATGTGCTCTCCTGAAAGCCACTCACCCCCTGCTCATCCAGCTTCATGAGCTGCTCTGTGACCTTGGGAGTGTTGAAGGCCAAGCGCAGGCACTGCACGTTGAGCTCGGGGACCACGTGCTCCAGCACTTCCTTCAGCGGCAGTCCCCTGGCTGTTGAGTGCTTGGCCGTTGAGGGAATGGCATCTTCCAGGACAGAACCTCTCAGGGTCATGAGCTGAAAGAGAGATGAGTGCTGTAGTGAGGCCTCGCTGGGCAAGGCGATGGCGGAATCATCATATGCACTGAGGACTAGACTGTAGGCTCCCAGAGGCTGGGCAAGCCAGGGAGGGAGCAGGCAGGAGAAAAGGGATGTGATATGCTTTACACAGGAAAACTGAGACCACTACTTTCAACAGGACCCACGCAGGCTGAAAGGAACTCATGATACTGGGGATACTTACTTAGGCACCAAATGTAGTGTTCCCTTCAGGAGATCATTAAGATCAAGATTTCTATACAGATATATAATGCCACTAAACACACAACCAAGAAATCAAGGAAGACACCCTGAGAATAAATATTAGAATTTGGGTGTTACGCTACTTTTTTTCTTTTGGTACTGAGGATGGAACTCGGGGTATTCTACCTCTAAGCTACATTAACAGCCCTGTTTTAATTTTTATTTTGAAACAAGGCCTCACTAAGTAGCTGAGGATGACCTCAAACCTGTGACCCTCTTGTCTCAGACTCCGAAGTATTGGGATTACAGGTGTCTAATACCATGCCTGGCTATTACACATTTTTTAATTGTAAAAGTAAGAGGTAATATAAAGCTTTGCTTTTACAAGGTATGACTGGCAAGCATAAACTGTGCATATCCCCAAATGCTCCTACCATAGATCAAGGATGACAGTACAGCAATATAATCCCAGCTTCGGAAATTATATTTCCCCTTATTTCTTAAAACACCTTTCAAACTATACAATATAAACATAAGCAAAGATATTTCTCTACATAATAATGATTTGTTGGGGAAAAGCTAACCAGATATAAAGCCTAAAGTAGACTTAATATCTAAAAATGTTCATGTGACAAAGCTGGTAACATATTTAAATACTATTTGGTGACCTAAGAAAAAAAGTACCAAACTAAACAAATACCCATAAAACATGTAGGTTGCAAGCAATAGGAATAGAACATATGTGTCAAGATATCGGTGTGGCATGTAAGAGGGAAGGTATGAAGAGCAGCCAGTGGGATCCAGGAAAGATGAATTTACTAAGAAAGGTGTAGTGAGCAGGTCTTGGGATGGTCCACAGGCAGAAGGCACCAGAGAGGCTCAGGCAGAAGCCACGGCCCTCGCAGAAGAGGTGGCATTAAAAAGGGGACATGACAGAGGCAAGAGACGGAGGGAAGGAAACGCAAGATTTATCAACATCTTATTCTCAAACCCTCCTAAAAAATCCTAGCGGTACTACAGTCTATTCATTTGATGAGTACCTTTTTGCTTTCATTTATAAATGGCTTCTTTTCAAGTAACACATACCAACATCATCATTTTCTCATTACTTAATGTCTAACTTGACAAGAAGCGCTTTTGTTGTTTTGCTTTGTTTTTAAAGCATATAAAAATGGCTGGATAACTCAGTAACTACTGGGTTCTTCCTTTCATTAGGCAATATGTGCCTGGATGGGGGACCACAACGCGTGGAGATTTTCAGTTTAGAAGCCGAGAACAGAAATGCACGTCAATTCACCCTGCACCATAGAAAGACAACAGCTAACTTTAAAATCAAAGCAGACGAGGGAAGAATGACTCATTTTTTACATCCAAATCACCAGCATTATGCACTGATATTTTCCTTAATGACTTCCAGACAAAAGGAGAGAGTCCTCATAAACCCTTGTACTTCTATGTTAAAAATACACACATGCCACAGGATTGTTCATAAACAGGGAGCGTATGTATATGTAGAAGGCCGTTTTTGTTTTGCATGACTGATGTCTACTCAGAGGAAAGAGATTAGCCCACAGTTCTATTATCTTGGTGCCATTTACTGAGCCACCAGGCATCATGGCGAGGACCTTGTTCTCTTTTTTTCCTTGATACATCTACTGGCATGATACAGTAGTAATATGAGAAGTCCCTAATACAAGTTAAGTGGCATTACAGGTCTAGCAAAGCTGCATCAATGATACAATTGATCTGACTGTCCCACAAAGTCTAGAAGTATGGACAGGAATCAATACTTAAAAATATATCTACCAAAGGACCTTAGTCACCTTACTTCTAGAAAAAAATCTTATAAAGATATTATAAGCAAATCATATTTAAGGGTTATTATGTTGAAAAGAATTACACAAAAGCTAGTGGCAATTAACTGAATAAATGTTAGAAGAAAATGAGCAAGGAGAGAAAAAGGGAAGGAAAGAGGAAGAGAAGAGGGATAGAGAAGAAAGGAAGAAAAACAAAACTATTTTATTATTATTATTATTATTATTTTTTTTTTGGTGGTGGTACTGGGGTTCCTGGAAGCCCTTCTTCCTCCGGGCTACACTCCCAGACCTATTTTATATTTTTGAAACAGGGTCTCTTACGCCAGCACGGCTGGCTTCGAACCTGCGCGATCCTCCTGTCTCCGCCTCGCAAGCGCGGGGATTACAAGCGTGCACCACCACGCCCGGCCTCAAAACTATTTTATTTTTTCTTTTCTTGTGGCACCGGGGACGTAACTCAAGGCCTTAACATGCTGGAAAAGCGCTGACCATTGAACTACACTTCTGGCCCCAGGAAGGGACTATTTTAGGCATTAGGTAATGAACGACTCATATAAAAGTCTCCACCCTTATGGGGCTTATATTCAAGCAGGAATAAAAGAAAGCAAACAAAATAACTAAGCATGATAGGTAAGATAGTATAAGTATTAATAAAAAATAAAGCATGGAATTTTATATAAAATAAGTGTAGCTCAGTGGTGGAGCATCTGCCCAGCATGTGGGAGCCCCTGGGCTAGAGCCTCAGCACCCCCAGAAACAAAACAAAACACGAGGAGAGAGCAGAACTTTTAGGTCCAGTGACCAAGACAGGTCCCTGTGAACAACTGGCCAATTGATTTTTTTGTGGTACTGGGGATTGAACCCAGGGGCATTCTACCTCTGAGTTAAGCCCCCAGCCCTTGTATTTTTTGTTTTGAAACAAGGTCTTGCTAGGTTGCCAGAGTCTGTGTTGCTGAGGCTGTCCTTGAACCTGTGATCCTCCCAAGTACTGGGATAATAGGCATAAGCCACCCCACCCAGTGCTCCTGTGATTTGTGAGCACAGGTTGGAAATACAAGTGCTGAGCACCAGGAGGGGGCAGGAAGATGCTGCCATAGAGAACAACTGGGAGGGCAGAGTCCCCAGAGGATGTCCCAAGACCACCTAGAACAAAAGATGGCTGGGTGGCAGGAAGGGACCAGGCAGGCAGAAGAGCGAGGTCTCTAAGCTGCAAAGGCCTGGCTTACTCAGAAGGGTGTGGAGAGAAGGAAGAAGCTCTGTGTTACCCTCAAGAGGTCCTTGCTGGGCAGGCAGGATGCAGGGCTCTGGGACCCAGCCCAGGATGAGGAGAAGGGGATGAGACATGGACATACCGTACTGTGAAGACACATGGACACAGCTGCTGAAAGGCAGTTGGGGATAGGAGGAAGGAGAAGAGAAGAGTCAAATCGTAACTTCAAAGTTCTGGCCTGAACATCTGGAATCCAAGTTGCCAGGAACTGAACATGAATTTGAACTTAAGCAACAGGGTGCAATGTTTTGTTGCTTCTGTTTTTGGTACTGAGGATTGAACCCAGAGGCATTCTACTTATGAACTACATGTTATTTTGAAACAAAGTCTTGCTAGGTTGCAGAGGCTGGCATCAAACCTGCCATCCTCCTGCCTCAGCTTCCCAAGTAAGGTGATTACAGGCGTGCAGCATCACAGCTGCCTGAAAATGGTTTCTTGAACAGCATTAGATCTTTTAACCAAAGCCTAAGGGGAAGGAGCCAAGGGGTAGAACTCACTTACATGGGCCAGCAGGAAAAGGGCTGAGCCTCTGGCCAGAGCAGTGCAGGCAGGGATGAGGGGAGCACCTGAGGAGCTGCTGTGACCAGGAGAGGGGCTCAGACCACAGCAGAGCTCAGGACAGAGCAAACCTGGGAGCCAGGAGGGCCCGCCAGGCAAGTGGGGCAGGATGGCTCACAGGAAGAGTGGCAGGATTGGAGGAAAAGGCCCACCTAGGAAGCTCCCACCCTGGCAGGAAGGACAGGCTGGGACAGAGGCAAGATCAGGGCACATGGATAAGACAATGTGGAAAAGGAAGAGCAAAACAGGGTTTTAGTTGGAGTAGCCCTGGCAGGGGGAAAAGATAAGAACAAAAAGACAGAAACACCTGGAAGTGAGGTGCTCACAGAAGCCTGGTGATCTGGAGGGATAGCACCTGCCCCCCCCACCCCGATGCTCTGTGCACTCCCTCATAGCCAGGAAGGGGCGCACATGCAGAACCACAGGAGAGCATGTAAGCTCTTCACGTCTCCCTGGACAGCACATTATTCAACATTAACGTGTTGCCTTTAAAAATCCTATTTTTAATTTCCCCTGATTTCAAGCTTAGGAACAATGACTAAGTGAAGCCAACTCCTAAACTTGCCTGGCATTAACGGGGGATATGAAGCCAAATGCCCGATTTAAACTAGTTTCAAACCCAGTGTTTCTAGAGACCTCAAAGGGACATAAATCATTAATGCCTAAGAACAATTCTAAAGTGAATTAGGAGCGGAGAAGCAGTAAGTTGATAGATAGAACAATTACACATATGTTTAGAAAGAAAACAAAAAGGAATCCCATAGTCTCAAACATGGTCACAATTTTTAAAAATTGCTTGGTCAGCTTGTGTGTGTGCACGCGTGTATGGTTCAGGAAATGGAACCCAGGGGCATTCTACCTCCAGGCTACACTCCCAGCCCTATTTTTTAGTGTTTTTTTTTTTAAACAGGGTCTCACTGAGTTCCAAAGGGCCTCGCTAAGTAGCTGGGGCTGGCTGCAAACGCTATTTGTGATCTCTGGTCTCCTCCTCCTGAATGCTGGGATCACAAGCGTGCACCACAATGCCAGGCTTTGTCAGCTAGTCTTTTTTAACTTGAGCTTCATTTTAAAATAAAATCTTAGTGGGGCCTCGTGGCACACACCTGTAACCCCAGTACTTGGGAGGCTGAGACAGGAAGAGCACAGGTTTCAGGGCAGCCTCAGCAATTTATCAAAACCTTATTTCAAAATGTGAGACTATAATGCACCAATTAAAAAAAGAGATTAGAAAAACAAAGTATCAGAAGTGGGAGAGGTCAATAGATGTCTATATTGCCAATGCCCAAGAATAAATGAAGACAGTAAAAGACTATTACACAACGGGAGTAGTCAACTTTAAGAAATTCAGAAACAGCGGGCCATCTTTTTATACAAAAGTCAACATGACAGTGTACTTCACTGGTGAACATCATTTACATTTCAACCGTCTACACACAGGAATGATAAATTCATCAAAACTCTTTGCTAAAATAAAAACCAGCAAAGCAAGGGTAGGCGAAACAAAATCAATTTCTCTTTTCTTGACTCAAAAAAAAAAAAAAATTCTCAGCAGTAGGTTGGAGCTACACCGTACATGGCCCCTCTCATCCAGGTGCACGCTGACCGCTCAAGCTGGGAGGGTGATTTCCAGCTATCCTGTGGAGGATATGCAAGATCCCATTTGGGATTCTGAGGGCTCCAATTTCTTATGCCACACTTCATGAACAGAACTTTCTCAGAATCCAAATTCCCATTCATTTATGTATCTACCTAAAGTCAAAATGAAAGAAAGGATCCAGACCCAACCATCTTGTACACCTCGACCACCACCAGAACAGAGACAGGAGCTTAGTTTATTCCAAGGACATTTGTGACCATGTGCTGTTGAATCTACACCGTTTTGCTACTGCTACTACTTCATTTCCCCCCACTTCAATTAAAGACTCACATTTCTCTCACTTGGAACTTACCTCACTAGTTCTAAAAATTATTCGGTAGTTGTATGGAGATCCATTTTCTTTCATTTCTTCTGGTTTTTCCCTTCGAATGCTCACAGCCACCGGACCAAGATTCTCATCAGCCCCAAAATAGTTCCAGTGTTCTTAGGTAAAATAAGACAAAAGGAAATCAGAAACTTCATGGAACACTTGAAAATGGTAGATTCTACTTGGCATTTAAGATCACCCCTTGGGAAATTATTCTCATTACTAAAATGTAAGCACATTTAACAAATTTTAGTATCTTTCAACGAGTCATAAAAACAAAAGCTACCTAGGTTTCTTTCCAGAGGAGAAAACATGGAACAGAGAGATGGCCTTTGAGTTTTTTGCTACCCTCCGGCTAGATACGCTATTGTAATTTCTTTAAAGAAATTTGTGTTTCCTCCCTCTGTTCACCATTTTGATAGGCTACACTACCTTGGATGTACTTCACCGCTTAAGGGGAGGTTTGTGCCAGGATGTTTTAGTTTTTGTTTAAAAAGATACATCTTAAACCTATCGAGAAAGGAGTTTGAGAAGAAAGGGAATTCTTCCAAATTAAAAAGCTTTCTTTGAAGAGGAGTGAGGTTCCTGATGGAGGACCTGAGCTGTTTTCTGCTCCCAGGTAGCTGTGTTGCAGAGAGGCACTCCTAGGAAAGAGCTGCTGAGCGTCCCGAGGCAGGGCCTGTGTAACACAGGGCTCTGGGGCGTCCCAGTGGTTCCCATGCAGTGAACACAAAGCGGGGCAGTGCCCAGTGAGGCCGGCACCTGGAGGGTGTGTGGCCGGCACCGCAGGGGCTGGTGGGTCAGGGGCTGGCCTCCGCTGCGCTCAGTGCCAGGGCCTCACCTCAGCGCAGCCCTGGGTGGCAGGGGGAGTCTCCAGGTGACTGGTGGGGAATTGACCTTCCTGACCAGAGAGGTGGAGACCATGGAGGTCAAAATTAAGTTATTTTATAGAAAAACGCTATGCTGAACTTTACTGGGCATCTAACTACATGCTTCTTTTAAAAATGGAAATTGTTGGTATGTATATGAGATGTGCACAGATGAGGAAGTCCATACAACACAGGTGTATATGAAAAGTGTGAGGAGATAACTTGCTCAAAATTCCAAAATATTTGCTTTACATTTTTCTACTTTATTACATGTGCCATGGCGAAATGACCAAGTTGTAACATGGCATTAGTTATTTGCATACAAAAAATGCATACATATTTAAAAATGTGTGTTCTTGCCATAAAAGTATATAAGTATTTGAAAATCCATGAGAATAATAAGAAACAAGAGCATTGGATATCTAATTATTTAGCCTTAAAATTTAGGTAACACAGAAATACTTTGCAAGTACTTTAAAGCACAATTACAAAAAATATGATCATAAATACTAAGGGCTTTCTAGGAATATTATAATCCATGGAAATTCAAAATTAGGAAAATCACAATGGAAATACAGGCAACAGACACCTCATATATTATGGACAGCTGAGAAACAACCCGATAGATGTCACAAAATTCATGTACAAAACCCTCAAGTCACAGCACAAGAGAATCACACTCAGAGGTTGTTTACTCTTACTTTGCACATAATTCTAACAAGCGTAGTTGTCTGGTCTTCAAGCCCACCGCTTTATTTCAGAGGTGTGATAATTCCAGAGGTTGACAAAGTCCAGGGTGTAGGGTGGATAGAAACTTGCATGCAGACAGCAATGTGATAGACAACTGACAACAAGGAAGAAAACAGAAAGGGAGGAGACAGAAACAGTATAAAAAAGCGGACCAAAAACTTCAAGAACAACACAACAGCAGTGTGGGGCCACTTCCTGAGGGAGCCGAGAGCTTCAATTAATACACCTCAATAATCTCAGAGGACATCTTAATAGCGCAGCACCCAACAACAGTGGATGCGTCAAAAGATGAGTAGGAGTCATGTCTTCATTCTAGTCTGTTCCTTGCACTTCGCAGATGCGGCCAAAACCTGACTCTAGAAACCCTTTAAATACGCCCCACACATTGCAGGAAGGGTAAGTGCTATTCTCTGCTGCTGGAGAAACTCGCACACACACAGCCACCGCCAGTTCATCACCAGTGACCTCCACTCGTCCCAGACCTCAGGCTTTCCCCGGTCAGCTTGCTCTCTGCTTCTGCAGGGCTAACATTTCAAACATCCTCCACTCTCCTTAATGTCGCCATCCCATCACCCACCTCCTCGGTCTCGGCAAATGGCGATGCTGTCAACATCACAAAGAAAACACAGACGCCATTTCACAAGTAAACTTCCTCATCATTTACCATCACGCACACACATTTACCTGTGGCCAGACTCCTCTTTTCCCCTCCAATCCCAAACCTAATCTCCCTACATCGGGCCTCGGCTCACTCCAGGCGCGCCTTAGGTATGCTCCTTTGTCTTGAGCTTGGTCCTCTCCACAGCGCCAGGCTCCAGTGGGGGCCTTATCATGCCCCTCACTTAGGAGTCCCTCCTGCCGCCACTGGACACTTGTGAGAGAGCCGCCTCCGCACTCACCTCAGAATTACTCTAACCGGAAGGGTCGCCAACAACTGCCTTTAAGTTAAAACAAATGGTACTTTGGGTCCTTACCTTGTTCCAACTTTCCATGACATCTAGCACAGACAGCATTTTTTTCCCCCTAGAAACATGCTTACTTCCTGGTTTCTGTGACATCGCCCTCTTCTGACTTTCCTTCTACCACTCTGGTTGCCCTTGCTCAGTTTTCTTTCTTCTTCGACTATTTCCTCCACGCTCAGCTTCAACTGCCATCTCAGTACCCACAACATTAAAAAGTCTGTATGTCCACTCCGGACTTATCCAAGTCCTGTCTCTGCGTCTACCTAATGAACTGCCGGTCCCAGGAGCATCTGTAGAAGTGAACCCACTGCCTTTCTACAGAAACCCATACTGGACATCTCTCCTGCAGTGCCTCTGAACGCTACTGCCTAAGGAACTCTCAAATCTACCAACCTCCCCTCATCGCACTGCTCTTACTTACCCTGCTCACTCTTTGCCTGAGTATAATAACTGGTTTACCTCTATTCAACTCCTTCACACAACAGTCCAATGGTCCCTCTAAAATGCTCACGAGACCGGCCACCACTACACTCAACACCCACCTCTGGATTCCCAAAGGGTCTTCAACACTCTTCATGGCTTCCTAAAGGTCCTTATAACCCGTCACCAGCTCATCACTCCATCCTTAACAGACATTTCTCTCATCCTTTCAGAATCTGAGAACCAACCATAATCAACTTCTCTTTGAGCTTGCAAATTCATTATACTCTTTGCCATCTGAAAAACACTGCCTAGAACATTCTTTCTACAACTCCTCTTCATTTGACTATATCCTCCTATCTTTTAGGTCTTATCTGAAGTGCCCCTTAGGCATCTTCTAGAAGGGCAACTAAATATCGAGAGCGATAGGAAAGTGTTTACCTTGCATAATATTACTTAGACTTTATTCTGAAGTGTTAAGAATCCATAATACAAATTAATGAGACCAAGCATTTTAATATATTTCAAATATAAAAAATTAGAAACACTACAAAATTATAAATTTATAAAAATATAAATATTAGACACAATCATTTTAGTGTAACTTAGCATATAAAATTGAAACTGCAATTTAAAAAAGGTTTTAAATTGGTTTTAAAAAGGTTTTATATAGGATATATAAAACAATGAAGTAAAATTAAAGGCTAAAAATGAAGAATACTATATTGATAATATAAACTCTAAAATTATTTTAGGGGTTTGTTCCCCTTTGGTGTTATCATCAAAATCTGACTATATTTTTGTCTAATTTTTCCAGTAAAGTAGTATATTTCTGAGTTGGGGAATGGTAATGAGATAATTATAAACTTATAAACTAACTTCAAACACATTAATCAGACTCTATCTTCAAACAAACCTATCTCTGGTTTGATAACACTAGAAAAATCTTTTTGAATGTATGTGCCTGTTTGTACATAAACATCCCCCCATTTTTAACTGAAGAGAGGTAGTTACTGTTTCCAAATGAGCATTTCCAGGCAGTCTTCATTCATGTCAGCTCCACTGTTATGAATGGAGATTCTGATCCAGTTTCCAATGTTAAACTATTACCATGATTAAGACTCCAGTTGTCCAGAAAGTCTTTCAACTAAGAATTGTTCTTACGATAAAAGTCATGATTTTGTTCACTGCTCATTTTTTTCTGCTCAAGGATTATAGAGAGATTGGGGGGGGGTGTTGCCCATGAAAATGAATTTACACAATTCAAAACTCTTCATGCAGTACAAAACCCTCCAATAGAGGGTTCACAGTTTGAGTTGCCCAGCTGAATTTGAGAATTCTTCTGGTCTCAGGATGAATGCACTGGACTTTATGTGCTCAGCCTGGTCCTTTGGTGACTTGGCCCTCCTGCCCTTCAGCTTCACTGAGAGCAGTCCCTCCTCTCGGCCCCATGGCCCTCCTAGATGCAGCGTGTTTTATTTTTCCCCTACCATCCATCTGTCTCCATTCTTGGGTAGTGGAGATAGACCCCAGATCAGCTCTGCCTTTCTTTTGGGGTGAGAAGGCCAGAGGGAAAGGGACACAAGAAGAGGGTATGACAGATGAGGACTGTTAAAGAAAAGCAAGGAAGATTCTAATGAGGGAATTTGGGCTGAGTAAAGTCAGAGGATACAAAGGGAAGGTGAGAGAGACTGAGATTCAAGTAGGGTATGAAGCTGACAGGTGAACTGAAATATAGGTATTATACCACCAGATATAACATTTGAGAGCTGACACACCGGAATACCAAAAACCAACGTGCAAGGACTCTACTATTCACATCAGCCACGAGAAAGAGAGATGCTGTCGTAACAGATGAAGCACCTATAACTTAGAAAATCCAAGTCAGAAGTAGTATATAGCAGAACTAGAATTCAAACACATTAACTACTATCTTCACAGTTTATTTTCTTAGCAATTACATATAATGTTATGTTCTCAGATGTTTCTAAAATCTTAGAATAAAACTTGGCTAAATAAAATGTGGTGCCTAAAGAGATACCCTGTTTATCCACTCAGATCACACAGAACGCTCTCTTCACTCATGTGCTCTATGGCCACGGTTCTTCCGGGTAGAGAGGGAGAGATACCAATGCTGTATCCACGAATACCACCTCTACCGACCTTGCTCACAACTAATACTGAGCATACTTAGACCGAGTCTTTTTTTTTTTTTTAATTAGTTATGCTTTTTGAGTTTTAACAAGGACGGTACAAAGAGTGTGATAAATAGTTCTGCTGCCACTAAACCATTCTGCATAAATAGCCATATTTTGGGTGGGTGCACTCATAACAATAACTTCACATTCTTAAAAGAAACAGTGAGTAGTTCAAAGTGCCACATGATTAGATCAGATACAATCAAATTACCTGCTCATAAGCTGTGCACAGGCACATATATACAGGCAAAAAAAGTCAATCCTAATATTTTAATTGTAAAGGAGAAAAGAAAAATACAGTAACAGCATTATAGGCTTCAGCCAGCAAATTTTGAATTGCTCATATTGGTTTCCATCTCATCTACAGACCATGTATTAATATTTTAGCTGTACATTTCTCTAGGAACATCAGCCTAATCTAGATTGACTATAAATAGTTTATACAATTATGATTTACGGCTTAAGACAATTCTTTACAATTGTTAACTTAAAATTCTAAATTGAAAAAATAAACATTATAAACACAAATCCAAGAAGCACTTAGCTACTATCTTTCATGCCTAACACAATTAGAAACAACTTTTCCAAAATAGGAAATAAATAAATAAATAAATAAATAAATAGCAGCCTTGGTGGAGCTATAACATATCCATACACTGCTGGCGGAACTACAGATTGATTTCAGCCATTTTAGAATGAAGTATGGTAATATATTTGAAAGTCACAAAAATATTCACTTTCTAATTTTAGCATTATCTTAACTGACTGTACAGAAGGAAAAAATAAATGATCTTCAATTTTCTTTAAAAATGCTAAATGAGTATACAGATATCCTTGAGCCTCATTACATTATCAGCAGACCAAAATACTGACCAGTGACTTTACTACCTTGAATCAAAATTGTTTCACCATTTTTACTATTTCAGTTTTAGTACAACAGTCTGCTTGCTGAGCTACAAGTATGTCACTGTTAGTTCATAGATAGGAACTCTGGCCCCAAACATTTTCAGTAAATAGGTAATCTGAGTAAACCTACAAGACTACTTACTATATCATGGGTTTCAATTAAACTATCTGCCTATTGAGTTTAGGCTGTTCAGATATTTTGTTCTTTTGTACAACTTATTACATCTCATTGTGACTATTAACTATGTTAGAGAAGTTAAAATGTAGCCAGGCGTGGTGGCACACATCTCTAATCCCAGTACTTGGGAGGAGGAGACAGGAGGATCACAAGTTTAAGGCCAGCCTTAGAAATTTAGTGAGATCCTGTTGCAAAATAAAAAATAAGGGCCGGGGGTAGATCTCAGAAGTAGAATGCCCCTGGTTCAAACCCCAATACCACCCCCTATGATAAAACTTAAAGTTAAGAGAATTAAATAAACAAATAACAAAAAGTAAGAGACAGCTCAGGAGTGGTCGCGCACGCTTGTAATCCCAGCATTTGGGAGGCTGAGACTGGAGGATCGAGGTTCGCAGACAGCCTCAGCTATTACTTAGTGATGCCCTTTGCAACTCAGTGAGGCCCTGTTTCAAAATAAAGAGTAAAAACTAGGGCTGGGGGTGTAGCTCGGAGGTAGAATGCCCCTGGGTTCCATCCCTAGCAACACACACACACACACACACACACACACACACACACACACACACAGAGTAAGAGACATTCTGTTTTTAAAACGAAACCTAGATTTGCCAAAGCGGAGGTAAGAAGGACCAAGCATTTAAAGACATTCTTTGTTTCGGGAAACAGCACCGTTCAGGGACTCTCAGTCTCTGGTCCCCAAAGGGCTCATCCTAATTATAAGGTCAGAGGTTTCATGAGAATTGAATAGTCTAAGACTTTGCATCAGAGTCAAAAGCAAGTCAGAGTAATGGATGGGGACATTTGCACAGGATTGGCCACATGCCAGAATCCTGTCCCAAAGCACTTAGTGAAGCTTGTAATTACTGTTGCATAAAAGTAACTGCCTATACTTACAAAGTGCTCAGGACTCAAGTTCAAATTCTTTCTTAAAAAGTGGGATTGTCTACTTGTAAACTTGTATGAAGTTTGAGGATTTAACACAACATTTGCTTAAGCAGTCCATAATAGGCTTCTAACTTGCCAAGAAAAAGGAAATTTTATTATGAGATTAGGTTGACAATAATAAATTGCATTAAAATGGTTAAAGAAAAAAAAAATACGAAGCCTGGCACAATAGCACACACCTGTAACTCTAGCAGGAGGACTGCAAGTTGGAGACCAGCATGAGCAACTTATGAAAACAGTATCTCAAAGGAAAGACCTGCGGTGCGGCTCAGTGGAAGAGCACTTGCCTAGCTTGTGTGAAGTCTTGGGTTCAGTCTCCAGTATTGCAAAAACAACGAAACAACCAAAAATCCCCGAAGTAACCCTTATTTGAAATAAATGGAAATAAAAAATAGCAGAATCCTAAGAGATTTTTAGCAGACTGATAATGGCCTTTGACAAATGGCTAATAACTATCTTTTTGGGGAACCTAAAACAAATGTTCAAAAATAAAGTTTAAATATTCAAAGTAGTCAAGAGAATGCTAGACTACACAGTCTTAAACATGTATCAGTTGTGTCTTCTAAAGTTTACAATGGTAAAAATTAGTCCCAATAATGGCATTTTGTGTCTGTAGGGATCAATTGGTGGCCTTGGTTAATAGCCACAAAACCACCATGACCACATACAAACTTGTCTGTGGTCTCATTTTCTGAAGAGAGCAGAAAAGGATTTGCATCAGTAAGGCCAATACACAGAGCGCCCTTGCTGCTGCTACCTGGTGATATATGTACACACTGGCTCCTCAACTCAATAAATCTTATACTTTGTATCAGCACCAAATTTCATGCATTTGTAAAAGGTTTACTTCATTTCCTAACCCTCAGGTGTGCTGGGAACTAACATGTCCTAGAGAGTGTGTTGGAGCAACTGGGAATAACTGAAGGGAGAGTGCCTGGCCTTTGAGAAGGGGAGGGCTGCAAAGGCTGTGGTGTGTAACACAGGAAGAGGACTAACTTGTTCCAATGCACACGGCGGGCTCAGGAAGGAAGCACAGCCCTGTGCAGGAGTGCAGCCTGAGTGGAGCGTGTCAGGCCCCACACATCTGACAAAATGGTGCACCTGCTCAAAGCTCCCTCACTCCACAGCGACACCTCGCATTAGCCCCTAACCTAGGGAAGGCATCTCTGTGTCATCCACCCAGGCCTCTAGTTATACATGTGACCAATCTCGCAACATACAGGGGAAACCAACAGCACAGAGGACAAAAGATAAAAGCAGAACATACAACTAAAAAGAAGCAGACCATTTTAGGAAGAGAATTGCAAAAGGTGTTTTCTAAATTAATACGGATAAACAGAGAGTTTATGCAGTAAGGAAAAGCTATTATACAAAGCAACTACAAGAAAACAAAAATAACAAATTCTTGGGGAATAAAATCATGACTGCTAAAATCTAGAGAAAAGACAGAATAATAAAACACTGCTGAGCTATGTACCAACTGTTTGTCCAGAAGATAAAAATAATGATTATAAAACACAAATAGAAGAAATTAAGAAATTGAAATTACAAGCAGAAAAGGCAGAGGATAAATCCAAGAATTCTACCATCTATCTAAATAAAGTTCCAGGCAGAGGAAATAAAGAGATAGTAGATGAAAAACAATTTTTAATCAGAAAAAATTATCTTTTTTTGAGATGGAGGGAAGTTGGTACTAGGAACAGAATCCAGGGCCTTGGGCCAGCTAGGCAAGCATTCTACCACTAAAATGCACTCCAGCCCTCTATTTCATCTTAATAGCACTAACTGCAGCCTAAGTACCATGAAGGTAGATAGAGGTGCATCAGCGTTTGTTTTTCCCTAGGCCCTATACCTGGCACAAAGTAGATGCTAGATATTATTTGAAAGATTACATAAATGCATAATTGAATGACTATGCAGTTATTTTAATTTTTAAAACTATTGCAAAACTTTTCAGGGTATTCTTTATCAACAGAAAATTAGACAATTGCTGGGTGTGGTGGTGCGTGCTTGTAATCCCAGCATTCAGGAGGTGGAGACCAGAAGATCTTGGTTTGCAGACAGCCTCAGCTACTTAGCAAAGCCCTTTGCAACTCAGTGAGACCCTGCTTCAAAAATAAAAAGACCAAAAAAAAAAATAGGGCTGGGGGTATAGCTCAGAGATACAATGCCCATGGGTTCCATCTCCAGCACCGCAAAAATAAAAAAAAAGAAAGAAAGAAAGAAAAGGAAATTGGAAAATAAATTTGCATGCATGTATAAGAAAAGATATATTGCAGTCACAGACAGTGGGCTTTCTTTCTGCAGTTTCCCCACTTTAATGCTCGCTCAACAAGGGTTGTCTGTCTTGGTTGCCAGTGCCCCAAACCACACAGGCACGTTGAGCACTCGTCTGTATATGGGAGCCATGGAAGCTCAACACCCTGAACCAGTCCAGCCACAAGCAGCACAATTAGTCAAAAGTTTCTGGATGCAGCACTTTTGGGATATGCTGCAGATTTTATGCTGAGCTACAAGTTCCTGGCAACCCAGAACCAACAAGTAAGCAGGAAGGATGGGGGGCGGTGTTTAGTAGGGCCTGGCCACCAATGCTCATTCCTGGTGCTCCATCAAGCTGCTGAGGGTGTTGTCAGATCAGGATCCTGGTGTGAGGCGCTCCCTGCCCATTCTTGTTCCCTTCCCACCTTTCCCTCTGCCGTCAGATCTGCATGGTGGGCTGAAGTCTTTCTCCACTGAATTCTGCTCCCTCCTCTTTTTATCCTTCACAGGCGCTGCCCCACACCCCAGCCAATCACGTTCAGGCCTACACTGTCTTAACATCTGCTTCGGAGAGGGCCCCAATGCCGCATCCATTAATATGCCTAAATAAAAGACTATCTGTTGAACACAAGAGGTTGGATCTCTGACGGAGAGACTGAAAAATCTGTTGCTAGAATTTGGGAAAGAGGCAATAAGGAACTGAAGTTATACAGAGAATTGGGAATAGGGAATAAAAACAAAAGTTGGCTGCAATTCACAGTAAGACTCTAGAGGCCTTGCCCACGGAAGGGGAAACTGTGAGTGAAGCTTTGACGGTTCAAATCTCAGCAACTGATGGTAACGGTGGTACTTAGAGAAGGAGAGCAAAGAGGAGGGAAAAAAAAAAAAAATAGTGAGCCTGCAGCTTCTGCCCAGGCCTTGGAGATGACAGTTTGACAGCCATCCAGGTGGAGGCAAGTGACAGCTGGAGGGAAATGCAGCTGGAACTGAGGCAAAAGAAGACACTGCACATCTTCTTTCAAAGAGAATTTCTGAGGTAATTATTATAAAGGACATATGCAAGTCATGCTAATAAAGCAGAACAGGAAAATAAAAGATGAATGAGGAAGAAAATGTGCTCTAATGAAGGTCCTATAACTGATCATCACATATGGTCCTGGGAGTTGGGTCAAATGGTAGACTCAGTAAAACAAAAGACACAAAGATACATCTGTCATCGGAAAGGTGGGTGTCTGGTAGCTGCCAGAGACAATTTCTGGCACCAAATTCTAAAATAAATTTCTCACATGGCACTTTCTACAAGGGCAATGTCTTCATTACCAGTCTTATTATAAAACCAACTCTCTTTTTTTCTGTAACTAGATCTTAAGAATATAACCTTGAATAAAATCAAGCAGTGGAGCTGGTGTGGGACTCTGGAATGAAGCACATGGGGGGGCAGCTGAAGCAGGTGCCCCTTTTGCCCCCTCCCACAACCTCTGACTGAGACTGGCTCAGGCGCCAGGAAAGCCCGAATGCCTGCGTCTTGGGAGCGGCTGAAGAATGCTAGGACAGGGAGATCACAGCCAAGACACAGCAAACACACAAAACCTTAATTACTAAGGGCCGCCTTGCTATTGAGGCCCTGGCAGATGAAAAGATGACAGAAAACACACTCCTAGGCTAACTTCTCAACAACATATGTAGTGTTCCAAAACTCCCTGGGAAGGAATAGAGAATTACCTCCAAATGAAGTCAACGTCAATGATTATTTATTTAGGTATGTGTTCTTAAAATATTTTTGGTACTGGAGCTTGAACCCAGGGGCTACCTCCTAGCTACACCCCCAGCCCTTCGTCTTAATGGATTGCTGAGAGTATCCCTAAGTTGCTGAGGCTGGTCTCAAACCTGCAGTCCTCCTGTCTCAGCCACCTGAATGATTCCATACCTGGCTAGCTTCCCCTCTTTTTTTTTAAGAGTGAAACACTTTCATGCTGGGCGTGGTGGCACACACTTATAATCCCCATGCTTGGGAGGCGGCAAGGGGAGGATCGCGCTGGTTCGGAGCCAGCCTCGTTGGCTTAAGAGACCCTGTTTCCAAATTAATATATATATATATTAGGTCTGGGAGTGTAGCCCGGAGGTAGAAGGGCTTCCAGGAACCCCAGTACCACCAAAAAAAAAAAAAAAAAGAAACACATTCTTAGATGAGTTTTGGACTTATTATAACTGTGATTTCTCCCAGCCACTGGGCAACAGGGTGAGTGTGGGCATTGTGAGGTCTGGCCATAAAGTCATGCCAGAGGAAGACTAAGAACAAAGAAAAAATAAAGAGAAACTCCCCCGACTACTGCCCTGCCCCAAGACGACCTGATCAGTAGCACACCAAGGAGACTATCCCTGACCCTCCCCCCACTCCCTTGCCACATAAAAAGCCCCTAGCCTGTAAAGTGGCGGGCTTTCTGACTCTTGTGGCTCTGTACCTGGTCAGATGTCTCCTTCCAGGTTTTATTCCTAAGTAAAGCCCATTCCCTGCTGCGGGGCCACGTTTTCTTTGCCCCTGTCTGCCCTAGCAGTGAGGCCCTTCCAACCACAGCATCTTTAATCATCTGCCTTTGAGAGCCACACCCACCCTGACACAGATGGCCTATCAGCAATGGGCTCTCTTCAGAGGAAGACATCCTCCAAATGGTGTTCAAGCTTATGCTTCACAGACAACTGCACTCGGTAAACAACTGGAAAAGTGCAGTGGAGCCACGGAAAAGGAGGTGAGTAATGGCTAGAAAAAGCTGCTTCCTCAATAAGCCACGCTAGCTACAGTCAACTTTTTTTTTGGGGGGGGGGGGTAGTACTGGAGATAGAATCCAGGAGCACCGTACCTCTGAGCTACAACCCAAGCCCTATATTTTTTAGTCTTTTTAATAATTCATTTTATTTTTTAATTTTTTTTTTGTGTGTGTGGTACTGGGCATGGAACTCAGGGGCATTCTACCTCCAAGCAACACCTCCAGCCCTATTTTTTATTCTTTATTTTGAAACAGGGTCTCACTGAGTTGCAAAGGCCTCACTAAGTAACTGAGGCTGACCTCGAACCTACACCATCCTCCTGTCTCAGCCTCCCAAATGCTGGGATTAAAAGCGTTTTTTTTTTGTTTTTGTTTTTGTTTTTTTTTTAATTTAACAGGGTCTCACTGAGTTGCGAAGGGCCTTGCTAAGTAGCCGAGGCTGTCCACGAACCGCGATCCTCTGGTCTCTGCCTCCTAAATGCTTGGATTTACAGTCAACTTTTGATTATTCTTTTTTTTTGTTTTGTTTTGGTTTATTTTTTTGGTGGTACTGGGGTTCCTGGAAGCCCTTCTACCTCCGGGATACACTCCCACGGGCTACACTCCCAGACCTATTTTTTAACATTTTTATGTGGAAACAGAGTCTCTTAAGCCAGCGAGGCTGGCTTCAAACCAGCGCGATCCTCCTGTCTCCACCTCCCAAGCGCGGGGATTACAAGTGTGCGCCACCACGCCCGGCTTGATTATTCTTAAACTTATTATTTTCCACTTAAAAATCTCCTTACTTTAATCATGGCGATTAAATAAAAGCTAGAGAGAGAATATGTACATACTCAAAAAAAGATAACCACATCATTCTGAAGGCTACCCTTACTGCCTGATCTGAGCCTCTCTAAGGTCGTGGTCACAGCACTTGAACTTTGGTCACAAGAACAGGTTCGATTTGGTGTCTTACAAGCACCGATTGAGGTCTACAAAGGCACAGAGCAGGAACATGATAAATGCTAGCTATACTGTTACTATCATTTCATCTTGGGTGAGTGTCTATAGAACCACAGGCACGCGAGCAAGATGGAAAAATGGCAGGAGAAGGACCTCATTTCAGTAAGCCCAAACAACGAGGCTCCTCTACTGGTCCTGCCTTTTTCCAGCAGTGGACTTGGTTTATATGTTGGAGTCAAATATCCTGTAAAAGTTTACATGTGCACAACAGTGATACTCTGCTACAGTGATCATCAAGTGGGTGTGATCAATTTTACACACGATGCTGGCTATCGAGTGTACTTCAGTAAGAGGTTCTCCCTGAGACTTGGCCATGAGGAAGTCCACAAAGCACTGGCCAGCAGAGATGAGGGCGAGGCTGGGGAGGCGGCCCAGCCCTGTGGGTGGTGCAGTACACTTGGCCGCTGCCATCTCACAAAAGCTCTTGCTTTAAGGTTCTCATGGGGAGGGTGGGCGCACAATTTCAGTGAGTCAAAGCTGGATAATAAAACCTATGAGAAAATGTTTAACTATTTGATACTGTAATAAAAGCATAGATAACATATAAACTCTTAATGTACTATTATACATTAAAGAACTTAATTACTGTGTGAGGAATGATCTGACTAGAAATTTCTCTCTCTCTCTCGTGGTGCTAGGGATTGATCCCAGAGGCACTCTACCTCCAAGCTATACCCCCAGCCATATATATATATATATATATATATATATATATATTTTTTTTTTTTTTTTTTTTTTTTTTGAAACAGGGTCTCACTAAGTTGATGCAAGCTTCCCTGAGTTGCTCAGTCTGGTCTCAAATCTGTGATCCTCCTGTCTCAGCCTCCAAATCCTGGGGTAAGAGGTGTGTGCCACCATGCCAGGCTCAGGACTAGAAGTTCCTATGCTGTGTGGCCCAAGCAGAGCTGTTTTGGCAAGTGGTCTCTGTGACTGCTCCCACTGGACCGGCCTCCTGGATGCACCACTGCTCACGGCACTGGACACCATGCTGGATGCAATCCGAGTGGCACCAGAGGTCATCCCCACCACAGCACACACATACTGCTCCCACCGGCTGGACTCAATGTAACAAAGTTGGATTCATCTTCCTAGACCCCCCGATAGCAGTTGACTTGGTATTTTCTTCATGAAACTTAATTATTATGAAAGCTAATGAAATATGAGTACAAAAGATAAGTATTGTTTCTATAAAAGCCAAGTTGAAGGCTTTGGGAAGACTTACTAAGAGGCAGTCACTGCAAACAGAACTGTTGGGTTAGATGTGGGAAAGAACTATAGAAACAAGGGAAAAACTCTGAAGCAGGTTCTGTTTGAGATGGCGTTCCTGGTGTATGGTCGTGCTCTTGTGTATACTGTTAATATACAGTTCAGAAGAGCAGAATAGTTGTCACAGAAAAGCCACTGGACTCTCAAGAGTTTAGCAAACATATTTTTGTCTTAATAAAAATAAAACATTTCAGATATGAATACTCTTTTTTTCTTTTTTGTATTGGTGCATTGTAGTCATACAACTTAATGGGGTACATGATGGTAGACGCACACATCACTCGTTTAGCCCTTCCCCATTTTCTACCCCATTCTTTTCCCCCTCCCTATTAAAATTTTTTTTTTTTTTTTTTTTTTTTTTGGTGGAACTAGGGATGGAACCCAGGGGCACTGTACCTCCGAACCATACCCCAAACCCTATTTTTTTAGTCTTTTTAAACAGGGTCTCATTGAGTTGCACAGGACCTCACTACTTAAGTAGCTGAGACTCTCCTCAAACCGTGATCCTCCAGTCTCAGCCTCCCGAATGCAAAATTTCCTGTTTTTTAACTAATACCTTTAACTAAGCAGTTCTAATTTAGCTTACTGCTTTTAAATTTATGAGGCATTAATGAGTAAGCAGAATAGTTCTGAAGTATGTGTGTTTAAAATTTTATTCCAACTTCCGGGAAGATGGCGACCAAGAAAAGCGGGGCTTAAGAGCCCTGCTAACAACCAATCTCCATTACCACAAAATCAGCGCCTTTCATAGCCAGAAAACACCAACACCAGAGAAACAAAAAAATCACCACGCTCCAGAGAGAAAGAGGACTGAGAACAGAGCTCAGAGCCACAGAGGAGATACACGGGACTCACACCCGAGGACGCGACAGCAGCGCCATACTGCCGGCGGCAGCGGCGAGTTCACCGGGCGGCTACAGCAAGCCGAGGTGAGCCGCTGCGGAACAGCCAGGCGGGATTTCTCGCCACAGGTAAAATCTAAAGCTCCCAGTGGCTGAGCTCAGCACACGCTGCAGGGATTCAGAGTGGAAATCAAAACCAAGAAGAAATACGCCAGCATCACGGCTGAGGGCGTAGCAGCGGCGCCATATTGCCACTGGCGGCAACAGCACCGAATTCACCGAATCCAGTACAGCTACATCTGCATTCTCAAGAACAGTGAGTCAAATTGCGGGCCACAGAGGAGAAATCCCAGTACTGTACTCCCTGGGACTTGACCCAGTGGGGGGGGGCGGTGGCAGAGATATCACACCATAGGAGAACGTGCAACCTGGCACCCCCCACAGTCTAAAGCAGCCTCTATCGACTCTCTGGGTCGGAGACTCTGTGATAAAACCCAGTAAAGGAGTAGTGGGGTCTGAGATACTACTGACTCGAGATCCAGAGCACCTTAAGTGAAGTCATAGTGACCCAAGGGAAGAACCCAGAGAAGGCACAAACTTCCGAAATCATGGGAAAGAGGAATAATACTGGAGCAATGAATGCCCACAACCCCACAACATCAGAACCCGATAAATCAGAAAATCAGAGATTTCTATAAGATCAAATCAGGAAAATAACTGTAGAAATAATAGAGGTGCTTCGAAAAGAATTCAGAGAGAGCCAAAAAGAGATAAAAGATGCAATTAATGAAGTAAAGGCCTCAATTCAAAGCACGAACAACCGATTAGACCACATAGAGAACAGAATCTCGCTCTTAGAAGATGATCATTCCAAAAATGAACGCATAGTTTCTAATCTAGGAAAAAATATCCGACAGCAGGAATCTGATATTGAAGACATATGGGCCCATTTTAAGAGAGCTAACTTAAGAATAATTGGAATAGAGGAGGGAAAAGAAAGTGAAACCAAAGGGATCAACAATCTCTTCAAGGAAGTAATAGCAGAAAATTTTCCAAACATAGAGCAAGAGGTTCATACACAGGTCCAGGAAACGTATAGAACTCTCTTTAGACAGGATCGGAGAAGAGGATCCCCACGCCACATAATTGTCAAAATGACCAATGTGGAAGCCAAGCAGAGAATCTTAAAGGCAACAAAAGCAAAATGCCAAGTGACATTCAGAGGCAAACCAATTAGAATCACTCCAGACTTCCCAAACCAAGTCATGAGAGCCAGAAGGGCTTGGAGTAACATATTCCAAACTCTGAAAGAAAACAACTTCCAGCCAAAAATTTCCTACCCAGCAAAACTTTCTATCAAATTAGATGGGGAAATAAGAAGCTTCCATGACAAACAGAAACTGAAGGAATTTATGTCTTCAAAACCAGCACTAAAGAAAATACTCAGATTAACTACAAAGAAGAAATAGGTAACACACACCAGAACCAGAGAAACAAGAGTTTCCATCCAACAGACAATTAAGATTGATTATCTGTGGAGATTCATTATTTATGTTAGTCTTTTACCTATCTCTAAATGGTATTATTTGCCTTTATTGTTGTTAATTTTTAGGATTTCTAGTTGGAATATTAATATACCTTCAGATATAGCATTTGGAAATATTTTATACCATTCTATTAGTAACTGTTAACTCTGTTTACATTGTCTTTGGATATACAATATCTTTTTTATTTTTTAGGGAGCTTGTATACTCTTCTGTTGCCTGTGCCATTGAAATTATATCCAAGAAATCACTGCCAATTTCAATGTTGTGAGGTTTTATGACCCAGATTTTCTCCTAAAAGTTTATAGTCTTAAGATTTATATTTAGGTCTTTTATCTATTTTGAGTTAATATTTGTATATGGGATTAGGTAAGGGTCCAACTTTATTCTTTTCCATGTAATTATTATGTTTCAACAATATTTAGTTAAAAGATGATTATTTCCACCACCAAATGTTCGTGGAAACCTTGTCAAAAATAACTTGACAATATAGGGAAGAATTTAGCTCTAGGCTTGTATTTAACTCCAATGGTTTATATATTTGCCTTTAGAATAGTACTACACTGTTTCAATTATTGTAGCTTTATATGGTTTGAAATCAGAAAATATATATCTTCTAGCTTTGTTCTTTTTCAAGATCGTTTTGGGTATCTAGAGTCCATATTCCATACTAGGATAGATTTTTTTTTCCCTGAAAAATAAATATATAAATATATGATAGTTTCACCCAAAAAAAAATATAGAAAAAAATATTCTCTGGTAAGAAAGAAAAAAGAAATATTGAAATGTTATCTTTAAGTCATCAAAAGCTTGGTATCAGACAAATAAAACTATTATGTGAGATTATCATTTTTAATTTTGGATAAATTGCTATAATACTAGATGTCAACCACTAAGCCAAGCATGGGAGGGAGGGATGGGGAGAGAATGGGGTGGGGATCGGGTGGGGGCTGACTGGGCGATGTGTGCATGTATGTCTACAAAAGTTTGTATCCCACTATGATGTATGAATACTGTCCACCAATAAAAAATAAAAAATAAAAAACAAAAAAACAAAAAAACAAAACAAAACAAAATTTTATTCCACACTTTTGAAAAATAAAATACTTAATAAGAAATTGGATGCTCTCCCTAATATGTGGAAGCTAGGGAGAAAATGGGTCATAGGAGGAACTCTAGATGAAGAAAATCTATACATGAGCAAATAATGTGACCTAACTGAGGGAATGGGAGGGAAGAAGAGGAAAATTCTCTAATGCACACGATGTACTTTAACATACATATCAAAGTCAATCACTAAGCCAAACATGAAAAGGAGGGAGGGGGATGGAATGGGGCGGGAATTGGGTGATGTGTGCATGTATGTCTCCACCATCTTGTATCCCATTAAGATGTATGACTACAATGCTCCAATAAAAAATTTTAAAAAAAGAAAAAGAAAATACTTTAAATAAGACCCCCCCCATTTGCACACTTTATTCCAACATAGTAGATATCTAGGACTAGTGATTAAGAACATGACTCTGCTCAGAGATAACACCGGTGGGATCCTGGCTCTAACATATATTAGCTCCATGACAGCTTATCATTTAAGCCCCAGTTTTCTCATGTGGATGCTGGGATTAACATTAGTACCTAATTCAAGGACATCCAGAGAAATGAAGTATATATCATGTACAGAAAGTTAGGTGCTCAAAAATTTTCATTATTAATATCGTATTGCCTAGCAGCTATACAGATAAGATAAAAACAATGCATTCTCTCTTTATGTTTATCTCAGTGTCAGTATCCATTCTAAATGGAGGTGAGATGGCTCCTCAGAACCATTTGAGCAAATCAGAGTCCTTGTAAAAATGTCCCAGGCAGAATAAAGTGGGAGTTCTCTCTAGAGGCAATTTTACCTTCTAAGGAACATTTGGCAACACCTGAGATACTTTATGATGTCACAAGCAGGGAGAGAGGAGACATTTCTTGGCATCCACATTATAGTGGACAAGGATGCTGCTAAAACCCTACAAATTACAGGATATCCCCACCTGGATAAAGACGCACCCAGTCCCAAAGGCCAAGGAGGTGAGGCTGAGAAACTCTGTATCCTAGAGGTCAAAGAAGGATATGATTTCCAAACCTGAATTCTGGAAAATTGTCCTGAGAAAACTAATATAGTATAAAAATGAAACTGGGATTTTCATTCATTGATTCAAAATCCATAACATAGATATTTAGTAAGGAAACAAGGTTCCTCCTGTCAATAAACCTTCTTGAATAGGATACAACATGTAATAATTGTGTGTGTGTGTGTGTGTGTGTGTTGTGTGTGTTGTTACTGAGAATTAAACTCAGTGACATTCTACCTCTGAGCTGCACTCCAAGGCCTATTTCTCATTCTTTAATTTGAGACAGAGTTTCACTAAGTTGTGGAGGGCCTAAGTAACTGAGGTTTGTCCACAAAACTGAGCTCCTCCTATCTCAGCCTCCCAAGCACTGGGATTAGAAGTACAATGAATTTTATCCCAAAGTGAGCAATGCTATAAAACTATTACAAGTATGAGAGTTGAGGCTAAATCATATTCAGAAGAATAAACCTAAATAACATTCAAAATCCTGTAGCAGTAGGTGGAAAGTCAAACCATTAAACCATTGCTGACTCAGTTTGCAGACAGGGGGCCCTCCCCAAGGGCTCTGACCTGACACAGGGGCCTGATGTCCTCGGCAACATCCTGTTTCTAGCTTGGGTAACTGGATCACTCTACTGCTACTCAACAAATTTTACTAGAAACTTCATAAGAATTCACTGAACTACTTTTCAATACTTTAGAATGCCATTCTTAATGGTAGGAAATAACGAGGGGATGTGTGTGTGTGTGTGTGTGTGTGTGTGTGTGTGTATGATTTTTTTTTTTTTTTTTTTTTTGCCACCACCACTCTTGAAAAGACTAGAGAGGAAGCTAGCCACATGTTAGGGATAATTCTTTCTTCAGTGACATTTCTAATCAAATTGAAAGCCCAATTTAATTCTTGGCTCTGAGGGTTATTAGCTTTGTGACTTTTGTCAAAATTTTCACCCAAGTTCCTATAAAATGGATAGAAATACATTAAATTTCCCATTTACTTAATAAGAACACTGACAATGAAGAAATAGTCATGTACTAACTGCAAAAGTGTTAGAAAGGAAAAAAGAAAAGGAACTATAAAGTTGCTTTTGCAATTCTGCCTCCTGAGAGGAAAAACTACCTCTAGAGAGAAATCCCACTTTTTATAATGAAAAAAGGTGTATTTAAAATATTTTCATCTTGGCCGGGCATGGTGGCGCACGCTTGTAATCCCCATGCTTAGGAGGCAGAGACAGGAGGATCGCGCAGGTTCGAAGCCAGCAGCGCGCGCTAGCTTAGGAGACCCTGTTTCCAAATAAAAATATAAAAATAGGTCTGGGAGTATAGCCCAGAGGTAGAAGGACTTCCAGGAACCCCAATAACACCAAAAAAAAAAAAATTTCATCTTTATACAATTATCCCTAAAGGTGACACAGCCAAGTGTTCTACACAGCAAAGACTAATTTCATCCTCTACATCAAAAAAGTCTGTTAATTTAAAAAACTAATATCCAATATATAAAGATATCTGTAAACCAACGCCCCAAAATTAACTCAAAAGATGAAAAACTGCAACAAGGATAAAATGATAATGATAAAATAGTTTATCATTCAGAAAGATAAGGAATTCATGTGAATCTTATGTCACAATGCTAAAAAAAATATAATATACAATATTTTTTTTCCCCAGAGACTACAGCAAAAGGAAAGTTTAAAACATAAGGGATCTCGACTCACCCTTCTGGTAGAAAAACTTCCTGTAATAGTATGCGCCCAGGTCCACATGCTCCACAATGTACCTCTTCACTCTGTCTAGATGCAGCACCAAGTTCTCCTTGGGCACCTCGAGCACTGCCACCCCCGCGTTTGTGCAGTGGGAGCTCAGGGTGGACTCCAACGAGGCGCTTTCACAGCCGCTCAAGGAGCCAGAATTTGATTTTGACAGGCTGATTTTCCTCTCACCTTCACCACCGATCTCATTCCGAAAATACGGGCAGCTCATTACCAGCTCGTTGCTCTTATCATCTCCCTGGTCCATGCCGAGGCTTCCTTTGGAGTTCAGGTCCTCTGTGCTGCCCATTGGGGAGCTGAAACTGGCTGAATGGGACAAAGGTCCAGAGACCAAGGATGCCACAGCAGCGGCCGAGGCTCCCGTGGTGGTGTTTCTCCTCTTAATGACGTTGTGCCTGTTCATAATCGCCTCGTTCAAGTCAAATAGTATACTCTGGACATCGTAGTGAGCAAAGCACTTTGGACATGTCCAGGGCCTGACTGAGTCTTCGGATCGGTTGTCTTCTAGGTCGGATGACTTCCCAAGCTCTTCACCTTTGGCATTGCGTAATTTCCGAAAAATGGATGAGTCTCCAGTTTCAGACTTGGAGCGTCGCTTCAGTGGTTTCTCCCTTTCCTTAAAAAGCCTGAGGCTCTCTCGCTGTGAGATGGGCCCGTCAATAACGTCCAAAGAGAAACCAGAACCCTTGCCCCCACTGGAGATGAGAAAGTCGCTGAGCTTGGTCGGCGTTGGACCTCGGTCCGATTTGTCATCTTTGTAGCCCTTTAGCAAATCGAAAAAGCTTTCTCCGGACGTTCCCTGCTTATCAATTGAGGATGTGCTACCATATTCCCTGTGCAGTGATGGCCCAGTCTTGTATGTGGGTGAGATACATTCATCAAAACTATCCGCGTCAAGTTCACTTATGGTGATATCGCTGTTGCTCCGCTGCCGTATTCTGCGCAGAGCTTTCCTGGGGGAGCTGGGATAGGCTTCAGGCATGAGAAATCTGGAGTCCATGTTCTCCGAGGGTCTGGTCTTGTTTTTCAGCGTGTTCTGTATGCTCTTCAGCATGGCTGAGTCATTGGAATTGAGGCTAACAGAACTTCCCTGACTCACAGGACTGCTTTTGGAGGACAGGCTCTCAAGGCAACTTGAGGTTTCTATTTCCTGGCTCGAACGACTAGATTCCTTTATGTTTTCCTTTCTTGGGGGCCAATCTGCAATCCTTGCCCTAACCCCCATTTTGGGAACACCGGGGGTTGAGGTTATATGGTGAGAACCTTCACTTCGAGGAGGTCCTACGGGTGCCATGACTGATGATCCTAAGCTGCCATTTTGGGACCGGAAGCGGCGCATGTAGAAGTCATCAGTGTGGACTTTGGGAGTGCCATCTGTGCCAACAACAGAGGACCTGTCAGTGGCAACAGGCCTTTCTGTCTGCGACCGTTTCAAGCTGGTCATGATGTAAAAGCAATTGGACTTAAATCCTTGCAGCAAGGACCATCATATCGGTTTTAAATGTGTACCTCCCTTTTGGAGAATGGCTTCCAGAAAACACAAGAGTCGCATAAGATCTTAAGCTTTTTCATTTAAAACGATAAGTGATGCCTTATTTTCAAATCACTGAACATCTCGATCTTCAAAACATTGTAATCCACAATAGTTCCTTTGCTTCACTTCAATACACGGCTTTCTTTCAGGAAAAACTGAATGGAACTTGTATTACTGAGACTCAGTGGTTGCCATAATCCCATGCTTTCTCTAAAGGAGAGAGAAAAAATTGAATTAGCGTTTGATAAACACATCTAAAAATAAATATGCAGTGGCCAAAATCAGGCACAAGAAAATAAAAGACTCAGTACTGGATTATGATCCACAGTTCCATGATCTATATATTTTTAGTAAAGCAGGTTTAAAAGAAAGAATAAAGTAGAATTGTTAATGAAATTCATCATTTATATTAAAAAGACTACACTGAAACTGGGGGTAGGGGTAACATCATCTTCTACGGCATCCGGGCTCCTACCCCAAGTACAGACTTTTGCTCCAGTGACCTGTAATAATGTAGACCATCATAAGCTACTGTGCTGACCAGAAGTTTGAGACCGAATCAGATAATCTGAGCAACGCAGTTTTTGACAAAATTAAAAATTGAAAAATGACGTTATGAAATATGCCACAATGCTCACTTTTTAACTCCTACATTTCAAAATCGACACTTGTTTCCTTACAAAGGCTTAGCATAGTTGGCAAGGGCAAATACAGCAGAGAGAAAATAAACAGGGTTTTCCCGGAGCCATTATATCCATTAGCACTCTTCTGTATTTTCCTCTACTTTACTACTTACCCAGGCGAGGGATATTGCAGAAGGAATCCGGCAGTCACTGAGACCTCTTCCCAAGCTCTCCTTAGTTTCATCTATTCTTAAAGCTGGAAGTCTTTTGCTAATTAACAAAATGCCTACATCTCCTTAAGCAGTGCAACCTACTCCACCCGATCGGCATTCATTTATGACGACGGCAGAAACAAAATGCTGCTCCGGGCAGCCCTCTCCACAGCCCCCAGCAGATCACAGAGAACCGTCCGCGTCCTTCCAGGTGACGGGCAGGAAAGCGAACTTCCTCATGAACACGTCAGGCAGGAGGCAGGAGGCACGGATTCCAAGGACAGAATCCTGCACGGTTGCGTACATCCTGAAAAGAAAGGCAGAGGATCCTTTTCCAAGACTCTGCAAATTACACAAGAGGTGGCCTTTAAATTCTTGCCAGATACATGTTTGGAAAGATGCTGCTGAAGCAGCACTGAGCTGACAGGGCAGCATTGTCTACAGATCACGCTCTGACACAGAGGAGGACCCGCTCACTGCATGCTGCACTCAACGGTAACAAGCACTTACTTCCACGGTAATTAAGCATCTCGCCAGTCGGCTTCCTGCCTCCAAGGCAGCCGCTTTCATTTCTCCTGCAGCACGCAGCATCATTTTAGAAGACTCGCTGCTATTTAAAGCTGGAACATTTAGGGGTGTTTCAGAGAAATGCACTCTGCCTGCAGAACGCAGAGCCTGCACTGGACGGGTCTGGGCAGCCAGTCAGATAAATGCTATTGTTTTTCCTCTCAAGCCTCTTCCCCTCCTTTTGGGAAAGAGATCATGGTTTTGCACTGCTACCTAATTAAACTTGTCTTCTGAGCTTACTACCATCAGATCTGATATGACTTCCTTTACATTCCAGAACTTTACATACTCCTCTTTCAACTGCAAGCTCTTGGATGGAATAACATGCTAACTGTTGCTACCAGTGGAAGTGAGGAGCAGCACTTGTGGCCAAAGCTAGGTGCAAGTGCTCACCGAAGGAAAACCAATCAACGGGGCAAAAAACGCAAACATCTGCCCATCTCAACAACAACAAAAGCCGATTGTTTCAATAAACCACCTTTCAAAGAAAGAATAAAATAGCATAAAGAGTCAGCAAAGCAGATGCTTAGAGAAATCAGATGATTTCAACACATCCCACAACCTCACAGAAATCCAAACAAATTATTTATTACCAGAACATTCATTGTTTAGGAGACCAACACACCAACCCCATCATGGTAAAAACTCAATCTTGCCATATTTCATTTGCTTTGGAAAATGGCTTACTGTAGAACTCCCTTATCGTAGGAGGCATCAGTTATATCCATTGTCGGTGAAAAGGGAAAGCCAGCACTAAGACATAATACCAATCCTCACTCTGTATTTCTCTTCCAAACCATCTTATTTACTTTTTTTATTTACTTTTTTTGTTTAGTTGGTTTGCTGTGTGTGTGTGTGTGTGTGTGTGTGTGTGTGTGTGTGTGTGTGTGTGTGGTGTGCTGGGAAATGAATCCAGAGGCACTCTATAATTAAGCTATGGTCCCATTCTTCTTTTATTTTTTATTTGGAAACAGGTCCACTAAGTGCTGAGAACCTTACTAAATTGTTGAGCTGAACCCAAATCTGTAATCCTCCTGTTTCAGCCTTCCAAGTGTACCACCATAGAAGTGTACCACCATACCCAGCAACTTTCTCTTAATTTTTAATGGGTTCTTAAAACCTTATTTTTTATGCCGGGCATGGTGGTGCACGCTTGTAATCCCGTGCTTGGGGAAGCGGGGACAGGAGGATCGCGCTGGTTCGAAGCCAGCCTCGCTGGCTTAAGAGACCCTGTTTCCTATATATATATATATATATATATATATATATATATATATATATATATATATATATATATATATATATAATAGGTCTGGGAGTATAGCCCGGAGGTAGAAGGGCTTCCAGGAACCCCAGTACCAAAAGAAAGAAAGAAAGAAAGAAAGAAAGAAAGAAAGAAAGAAAGAAAGAAAGAAAGAAAGAAAGAAAACAAAAACCTTATTTTTATACACAAAAGTCTCTTAGGCAATTTAAAATAAATGTCGAATCCTATAACATTTTCAATATAACAACTCAATGTTTTCTGTTTTTTCTTATTTTGTGGGGTTGGGGATGTTTTTTTCATTTTAAAATACAGATGAGGAAATATGGAGAGAGAGAAATCAGATTTAATGACCTGTAAAAACTAAAGAGGTTTGAAACTTGTGAATGACTAAGTTAAATACCTGGATCACTTTTTAGTCAAGAGGATTTTCTTTGCTGTGTTTCGTTTCTTTCTCCCCTTCTGTTCCCTCTCACTCTCTTTCCCCACCCTTATTTATAGCATCAGACCCCTTTGAGTTACAATATCAACTTTGGGCACCAACGACCATATATAGAAATATACAGGCTTTTCACTTAATTAAAACAGCAGCTAAAATGTAAGATGTCTATCTGAGTGTGCCATGTGATGGTAGACCAACAACACCTTAAAACTTATTTCTTAGAGCTGATTGAAAATAGCAGACATATGTTGACAATTATGAGCGATTCTCCTTAAATATCAGGAAATCTGCCTAAGCATCATTAACAATGGCAAAAAGCAATAGAATTGAACAGAAAAGCAGCATTAACTTACAGCATGTCACCTCCATCTGTTGAAAGCGCAGGCTACATAAAAATCTTTATTCTATGTTTAATTTTACAGCTCTAGATACTATCGAAGCCCATAGTGAATCCATGCAACTAGAACACTAATCCTCTCGAGAGAAACCACAGTTCTGTTCAGTGAGTTCAATTCTGTGAGTTAAATAAAGTCTCTCAGGATTCACAGTTGACCAACCTACCCCAGCACCTTCTTCATGCCATGCCATTCTTCTGGGGCAAGTGTTTCATCCTCTTTTTTCCTTCACTCCCCATATCTAGACATTCTAAGTGTGGGCCATACAGCTGCAGCTGGGAATACCTTGCAGGGAGCCCAGGTACGGAGCAGGTAGAGATAGGCAGGTGTAAAGGTGAAGTGCGGTGAAGGTCGGGACAGGGTACGCATGCCTCCTTCCTGAACACCTCCCAATCTGACTCTAAGGACAACAGGCATGATGTCCTAGAGGGACTTTCTCAGGCCAGCCACTCAAAATACCAAGTCCAGATAGTGCCCAAAGTAGAGCTTCTAGAGATCCTTTCTGTGCCAAAACCAGCCCTAGTGGCTCTGACTGTTCAAGGCATTTGCACTTTGACCCCACACCCAAAAGCTCTTCTCTTGCCCCCTGTGGTCACCACGTGCCCCTGCCTCTTTCTACCCACTACTCACTCTCACCTGGCTCCATTTAAGAGCAGAGGTGCTCAGCTGCTCACAGAACCTTCTCTAAAATAGACCACATCCTGGGCCACAAAGTGAGCACTAGCAAATTGAAATAATGTGACATACTTCCCCGTGTCTTTTCAGACCATAATGGAATGAAACTAGAAATCAACTCTAAGAAGATCCAGAGAAACCACATAAACATGTGGAGACTGAACACCACACTGCTGAATGAAGAATGGGTCATAGAAGTAAGGGGTGAAATCAAGAAATTTCTAGAAACAAACAAAAAATAGAGATACAACATATCAAAACCTCTGGAACACTTTCAAGGCAGTATTAAGAGGAAAATTCATAGCACTTAGTGCTCACATAAGAAGAACAAAAAAACCACCAAATAAATAACCTAATGACACACCTCAAAGCCCTTGAAAAACAGGAACAATCTAACCCCAAAGCCAGGAAAAGAACAGAAAATTATTAAAATCAGAGCAGAAATCAATTAAGTAGAGAAAAAAATACAGAAAATCAACAAAACCAAAGGCTGGTTTCTCAAAAAAATTAAGATAGATAAACCACTAGCCAACCTAACCAAAAAAAGAATTAACCCAAATTACGAGGATAAAAGATGAAAAATAAGATATTACTGGCAGTGTAGGATTCCAGAGGACTATCAGAAACAGCTTTGAAAAACTATACTCCCACAAAATGGAAAATCTGGAAAAAAAAAACCCGACAACTTTCTAGATAAATACAACCTATCTAAACTGAGTCAAGAAGATATAGAAAATTTAAACCAACCATTAGCAATCAAAGAGATTGAAACAGCAATTTAAAGAGCCTACCATCAAAGAAAAGCCTAGGAACAGAGGTTTTCCAAGTGAATTTTATAAAACTGTTATAGAAGAGTTAATCCCAATATTCCTCAATCTATTTTGTGAAATAGAAAAAAAAATGGGACTCCCAAATAAATTCTATGAAGCCAACATCACATTAATACCAAAACCAAATAAAGACAGCTCAAGGAAGAAAAACTATAGGCCTATATCTTTGATGAACTTGGATGTAAAACTGCTAACCAAAATACTAGCAATACACATTCAAAATCACATCAAGAAAATCATACACCATGACCAGGTAGGGTTAATCCCAGGGATGCAAGACTGGTTCAAAATATAAAAATCATTCCATGTTATTCATCATATAAACAGAACCAAAGACAAGAATCACACTAACATTTCAATAAATGCTGAAAAAGCATTTGACAAAATCTAACATCCATTTATGCTAAAAGCACTTCAGAGAATTGGAATAGAAGGAACATATCTCAATATCATAAAGGCAATCTACAATGGGCCCATAGCCAACATCATATTAAATGAGGAAAAACTTGGATAATTTTCCCTCAAAAGAGGAACAAGACAAGGATGTCCATTATCACCACTTCTTTACAATATAGTACTTGAGACTCTAGCCAGATCAATAAAGCAAGAAAAGGAAATAAAAAAATACAGAAAGGAAAAGAACTCAAACTTTTACTATCTGCAGAAGACATGATACTATACTTAGAATGCCTAATAAACTCAAGCAAAAGGCTTATAGAACTGATCAACAAATTCAGCAGTGTCTGGATACAAAAATCAATCTTAAAAAATCAGAAGGTTTTCTGTATGCCAATCATAAATCCACTGAAAAAAATATTCAGGAAACACTTCTACTCAGGAGTTTCCACAAAAACATAAAATACTTCAGAATAGACTTAACCAAGGAGGTAAAATACCTCTACAAAGAAAATTATAAAACATTGAAAAAAGAAATTGAAGAAGACCTTAGAAGATGGAAAGATCTTCCATGTTCAACAAAATGACCACACGTCCAAAAGTGATCTATAGATTCAATGCAATACCCATTAAATTACCAAAATTAGCACTAAGAAAACAAATAACCCAATCAAAAAATGGGCAAGTGAACTAAACAGACAACTCACTAAGAAATTCAAATGAAAAAATGTTCAACATCATTAGCAATCAGAGAGATGCAAATCAAAACTACCCTGAGATTTCACCTAATTTCATCTAGAATACCAATCATTCAAAACACAACAACAAATGCTGACGAGGGTGTGGCGAATTGGGAACTCTAATACATTGTTGGTGGGATTGCAAATTAGTGCAACCACCTTTAAAAAAACTATAGAGAATCCTCACAAGAATGGGAACAAACATACCATATGATCCAGCGATACCACCTCTGGGTATCTACCCAAAAGAATGGAAACCAAACTACCAAACTAATGTATGTGTATCTATGTTCATAGCTGCACAGTTCACCACTGTCAAACTATGGAACCAGCCAAGATGTCCATCAACAGATGAAGAGATTACAAAACTGTGGGATATGTACACAATGGAATTTTACTCAGTCATAAAAAAAACACAATTACATCATTTACAGGGAAATGGATGGAACTGGAAAACATTATGCCAAGTGTGATTAGTTAGTCACAAAAAATAAGAAATCGGATGTTTCCCCTCATATGCAAAAGCTAGGGAGAAAATCGGTCATAGGAGGAACTGGACGAAGAAGAAGATTCTATAGATGAGCAAATAAGGCAATGTAACTGAGGGGATCAGAGGAGGGAAGAAGGAAATTCTCCAATGCACATGATGTACCTTAACAAACGTATCAATGTACTAAGCCAAACATGAGAAGGAGGGAGAGGGAGGAAATGGGGTGGGAACTGGGTAAGGGCTAAATGGGTGATGTGTACATGTATGTCTCCACCATCTTACATCCCATTAAGATGTATGAATACAACACACCAATAAAAAATTAAAAAATTAAAAAAAAGCAGAGGTGCCAGAGGCTGTGCCCTGGACCACTTCTCTTGCCACTTTCCTGTTTCTGGAAGAGAATGTGAAGGGCACTGCTACTAAGATGTGCTTGGGCACTGTGTGCCTGAGGATGGGGCAGCAGACACGGGTGCAACAGTACTGAAATTTTACTATGGAAAGCAGGTCCTAACTTCATTGGTTCATATTCCTCCCTACAAGTAAACAAAGGGAGAATAATGACATTGCCGGGCAGCGGGTATCTGCATGGTAACTAGTGCTCTGGCAACATCCTATCAGGTAGGGTAGCTGGCTCACCTGTAGCCTTAAATGCCATCTCTGTGCTGTTACCTCCAAATCTCTGCTCACAACCCTCCCCCCTAAATCCTGGTAAAGTCCATGCAGGTGCATATTTAATACCATCCTTATTTATCAGTTTCTTACAATGAATTAGCACACAATTGGAAAGGAAAATGAAAAAATCAATTTCTTTTCAAAAAATGAATGAGCAGAGCGAGTACAATAAATAATTCAAGGAACTGAATGAAAGGAACAACACAGGAAACTTTCTCTGTGCCAAGGGCATAAAGAGCCGTTTAAAGGTTATACAACAAGATGTGGAAGGGGCTGGGGCAAGGGCATAGCTCTTGTCCTGAGAAAATCATAGTGCCATGTGGAGGACTCACCGAAAAGACGCAGCAGCATTCCTCAGCAAACACTCTACTTCTATACTCCAAAATGAGATGTTGTAGGTTTCTTAAGTTTTAAATTATTAGTGATTATTCCTAAAATTGTAATAATTTCTTGCCTACTCTAATTCATCCTCAACTGTGGTGATCCCAGTCTCCTTAGAGTTATCCAGTCTCCTGATACTCATTATTATAATGCGGTTCCAAAGACAAGACTAGCTCACACTGTTTCAAGGCAGTAAAAGGACCTTTGCTGGTGATGTGAATACCCTAATAACCCACAGATAGTCATCATTAAAGTTATTTTTAAATTTTCTGTGTAAACAGCTTTTGAGCTTGTACACATAGACTGAAATTACCAGCTAATATTGTTATGTGGGAATGTTATAGGACACTTTATTTTAAAACCGAAACATAAGTTCACGGTGCTTCAGTAGTAGATTAGCTAAAATACTCAAAAAGGCAAACTCTTTCCTTTACATTCCTTCTTGATTTCCTGAACTTTGCTCACATTCCATAAAAGTAACATCTCAGACAGAAAAGACTTCTCCCTCCTTCAAATTGACCTGAAACATGAAATATCTCAGTCCAAGACATGGATAACTTAAGATTAATGAATCAGCACATAACTTTTTAGAGTGGAATTTCCTCCTTCTTTTCATTCTCTCCTTTCAGCAAAAAGCAGGAAGGACTCAGAATAACAGTTGATAAATCTAGTTCCTGCTCTCTGAGTACTCGCTATCAGAAAAAGAAGGTATCATGGAGACAAAGTGAACAAAGGAGTTATGGGTACAAAACTTATAACAGGATAAAGCTACACTTGAATTCAGAGATAAGAAGTAATTCAACGTGTGCCAGCGTGGCCACAGAATGGATCTAGGGGGAGATTCCCTCCTGGCCTCCCATCCTCCTAACTAAAGTTCAGTGAAGCAGGCTACATGTCAAAAGCTTAGCGAAGCTTGCACATACTTTGCATAGAGTGAAATAAAGAAAATAAAAATTTGGCAGAACGCTTAATGGTAGAAGAGGGAAGAAAGAATAGACGGTACGATGCAAGCTACAGGTGGAATTATTAATGAGTATGCAGGATGGTTGACTGGAGAAACAAAGGAGACTAGAAAGACACCTGCATATCTACTTCTTACATTTAAATATTTCTAAACTTATAAAATAAGCAACCGATAAAATACCAAATACCTAGACTTGAGAAGTTTAAAAGTAAAAGGGCAAAGAGTAGAAGTAAAAGGTAAACATGAATCAATTAGAGCAAACAGTAAGAGTTCAGAGTACAAAAAAATGAACACTTTGAAGAAAAGAAACCAAGCCGGGCATGATGGCTAAGACAGGATGATTGCAGGTCCAAGGTCAGCCTCAGCAACCTAGCAAGACCCTATTTCAAAATAAAAAATAAAGTAGGGCTAGGGGGTATAACTCAGGGGCAGAATACCCTTGGGTTCCAGCAGAAGGAAGGAAGGAAGGAAGGAAGGAAGGAAGGAAGGAAGGAAGGAAGGAAGGAAGGAAGGAAGGGAGGGAAGGAAGGAAGGGATGGTTGGTTCAATTACCAAGAGCATTGAAAGTTAACATGGCTGACATCAGGTTATCACTAAATCAGACCAGACTAGAAAAGAAAATGAGTGTTTTAAATGTACTAATTTATACTTTAATAGTCACTCAAGATATATTTTTTTGTGGTACAGGGGATGGAACCCAGGGCCCAGGGTACCTCCAAGCTACACCTCCAGCCCTATTTTTTAGTCTTTTCTTATTTATTTATTTATTTATTTATTTATTTATTTATTTGCAGGTCTGGGGGTGGAACCCAGGGGCATTAGACCTCCAAGCTATACCCCTGACCCATTTTTTATTCTTTATTTTGAAACAGGGTCTCTAAGTTGCAGAGGGCTTAAGTAGCTGAGGCTGTCCACGAACCACGATCCTCTGGTCTCATCCTCCCAAATGCGAGGATTACAAGTGTGTGCCACCACACTCAGCTCAAAATACATTTGAAAAACTACCAATATTGCTAACTTTATGTACTGAAGAGCTGATGGTCAAATACAATCCAGAACTAAATAGCTTGTTACCAAATATAATCTAGTTAGAATGGGATGTAAAAAACAAACATCAGGAGAACAAACCAATCAACAGCAAAATCATACTCAGGAGGAAATGGCAAACTATGCTCAAAATTTTCTAGTTATTTACCCACAAAACAGAGTTCCATAATTCCGTAATGCACAGACTCACTAACCACCAGTTTCTCAGTATATCATAATACATGTTAGTATGTGAAAGCTGCATGAAAACTCACAGTTTAAAAATCATCACCACAACTAATTTGACTAAACTAAGAAATTTCTTAACTGACTTGACCCTAGTCTCCCCCCGCCCTTTTTTTTTAATGGAGCATCTTCATACCATGTACCCTGTTAAACATTAAGAACAAGGTCCATGTATGAGAAAAATGAAGGATATAAACATAACTGTAAGCTAGACATAGTGGTGCAGGCCTGTAATCCTAGTACTTGGGAGACTAAGACAGGAGGATTATAGGTTCGATGCCAGCCTCAGCAACTTAGCAAGATTCTGTTTCAAATTAAAAGTAAGGCCAGGCATGGTAGTGCCCACTTGTTATCCCCGCTCTTGGGAGGCTGAGACAGGAGGATCGCACAGGTTCCAAGCCAGCCTCAGCTACTCAGGCTCTCGGAAACTTAATGAGACCCTGTTTCCAAATAAAATATAAAGATGGGTCTGAGAGTCTATCCCGGAGGTAGAAAGCCTCTGGGTTCCACCCCCAGTACCACCAAAAAAAAAAAAAAATAATAATAATAATAATAATAATAATAATAATAATAAAGTAAAAAATAAAATAAATAAAATAGGGCTGAGAGTGTAACTCAGAGGAAGAATTCCTCTGGGTTCAATCCTCAGTATTACACACACATACACAAAAATGTATATACATTATCAAGTTAGCTGTTTTATAAAAAGTTATTTATATATACATGTAGGCAAAACAAGTTCTCCAAAGGATTTACAGTATCTGTCTTCACATAGTTGTATCATGGAGTAATTTCTGATAGATTTTTTGTATCTGTCTATATTTTCTTATTTCCTAAGTGAACATATTACCTTCATAATCAAAACCAAAAATTAAAGAGAAAAAAACACCATTTTGTTGCCAAAAACAAAACCTATTGTGGAAATGTGATATGATGAACAGGCCTTTGAATAATAATTATAAAATAGTCTACTATGTTAAACTCCCACATTCAAATCACCAAACAAGTCACAGTTTAGCAGGTGTCAGGCCCTTCCAGTGCGAGGTTCTCTTGCTAAATCCCTGAATTAAAATGAAATCAAAGAGGAATATATAGAGAGCACTGAAGGTTGTAAGATTAGCAGTACTTACGTATTTGTAGTACTTGAATAATGACTTCATATAGGTGATTAGCATTGCTTATTTTTCCTCACAGATGCTTTCTATTTAATTTTTTTGGGTGTGTGTATGTGTGTGTGCGCGCGCGCGTGTGTGTGCGCGTGTGTGTGTATGAGATAGAAAGACAGAGACGGAGAGAGACAGAGCCATACTGGGGATTGAACCCAAGGACATTCCACCTCTGAGCTACACCACCAGTCCTATTTTATTTATTTTATTTATTTTGAAACTGTATCTTACTAGTTGCTGAGAGCTTCACTACATTGCTGAGGCTGGCTGTGAACCCAAGATCCTTCTGTCTCAGTCCCCTAAATAGTGGGATTACAGGTGTATGCTACCACACCCAGCGTGTGTTTAATGTTGACCTTAGAGTACCTGAGCCCAGCAGCCTTCTGTCCCCTGTTGAGGCTTCAATAACCATGGAGAGGCGGGTGTGGTGGTGCACGCTTGTAATACCAGCATTTGGGAGGCTGAGACAGGAGGATCGTGGTTCTCGAACAGCCTCAGCTACTTAGGGAGGCCCTCCACTACTTAGTGAGACCCTGTTTCAAAATAAAGAATAAAAAAATAGGCCAGGGGATGTAGCTTGGAGGTCAAATGCCCCTGGGTTCCATCCCTAAATCTGCGCAAAAAAACAAACAAAAAACCAAAAAAACATAGACAACCAGGTAAGGCCATTATTGGTTCCCGTTCCTTGGATGTGTCTACTTTCCCACAAACATTCTATCCTCTTCACAATCATCCTTCTGCAGAAATTAAAGTGAACTCTGGACTTAGACCAGCTTTACTTGATTAAGAACCCAAGGTCATGTGGCTCTGAGGCTGGAAACTGCATGTGTAAGCTGGGAGGGAGAGTCAGGTACTGACTTTCCTCTGAGGGCAGAAGAAGAAATATGCTCAGACTAAGGCATGAACTTGCCACTGAGCTGCATTCTCAGAGCTCTGTAGAAACCACGGAGACTTGGCCCTGCTCAGATGGAGGGTCAACCACACCAGAGGGGGCTAAAGTGGGTCCCCGTCGGCCGCGGGGAGCACACGCTTCCCCCCCTCAACGCAAACTCACAAGAGGGGCGGCGGGAAATCAGAGGGCCCAGTGAGATGGAACATGACGAACTGTGTTATTAAGGATATCATGGCTTCCTCATTTGAATATTTATGTTCCAAAAAAAAATTTTAAAGCACACTTGAAAAAACACTGAATTTAGCTTAGAGAAAGAGCAGACAAAAGCCTGAGTTAGAACAAGAGATAAGCATAAAGTTGCTACCATCACAACTCGAATAGCCAAACCATAAGCAATCATGACTAATATTGATAGTAACTGCATCCCACTTATGAGATTTTAAAATACTACCCAAGAACTGAAAGGAAATAGACTATAGCCCCACCCCCACCCCGCGCCTTAGCATTTCCTGAAAAACACACTGCAGATGGTTTGTCTGTTTCATCAGACCATTATTTCCAAGCATAAACCTGACGACTCTGCCACCCATGCCATTCTTGGACATAGGCTCAGTCTTTCAAATCCTCTGAGCATCCCTATGAGCAAATAAAATAAAATAACATAAAATAACAGTGAGTGAAACAGACTGTGGATGACAAAGCGCTCACTATTAGTGGGCTCTTTCTCAGTCAATTATTAAAGAATTCATGGCAGAAAACTACTCTGAAAATATATTATAGAGATGAGACCTCCCTTTACAGCCTGAGCATTTTTTTTTATTTTTTTGGTACTGGGGATTGAGCCCAGAAACACTCTGCCCCCAAGCTATATCCCCAGTCCCTTATGTTTTTTTTTTATTTTATTTTACATATTCATTTTTATTTTTATTATTTATTTAATTGGGGGGGGCATTTGACCTCTGAGCTATACCCCCTGTCCAATTTTTTTAAAAATTATTTTGAAACAGGGTCTCACTAAGTAGCGGAGGCTGTCTGCAAACCACGATCCTCTGGTCTCAGCCTCCTGGATGCTGGGGTTACAAGCGTGTGCCACCATGCCCGGCTTATTTTTTTGAAACAGGGTGTTGCTAAGTTGACAAAGCTGACCTCAAACTTGCAATCCTGCTGCTTCAGCCTCCCGAGTCGCCGGGATTACAAGTGTGCACCTCTGTGCTCAGTTGAGCATCTTTTCTGAAGTTCAACACAGGCATCAATATCTACACCTAGAGGGAAGGCATCCTGTGGGAGAAAAATATTAACTGGCAACTAATTTTTAAAAAGTGCCCTCCACTGCCACCTGATTACAGTCTCTTAGGAATCTGAACTGACCTGCCTCCTAACTCTTTCCGTCTGGCCGCAACAAAAGGAAACAGGCCGGCCTTGCAAGCCGCCTTTCCATAAGGCTCTACCAGACCACTGAGACTGAGCCTAGAGTCCAACACTCAGAGGTTCAAACTGGGAACTGCTATAAAGAAGACCTCGTCGGAACCTATTATTTTCCACATGCATTATCTTGGGGCCAGAAATAAATCCCCCCCCCCAAAAAAAAGTTGAAAGCTCACAAGTGACACCAGATTTCCTCATTCCTGACGTCCTTAGTCTGTGACACCAGGCTGGCCTGCAGGACACACTGTGTGTGGTAACCAGACAGGACCATAGCTGTGCACAGGCTCACACTATCTCAGTCACTCCCTGTGCACTCTACAGGGAGGTGCCCACTACGACCACAAAGGAGACCCTGCAGCCAGAAGAGGCTGGGCCACTGGCAGCTCTAGGCCACTATGTCTGACCCTAGGCCATGTTCTCTGCACCAGGGCACCCTCTTTTCTAAAAATACCTCCCTCTTTTGCTACTTATTGAAATGCTATGGCTACCTAAACATGTGTGGAGATTTTTCTCACTATTCACACCTTTTGTAGTTTTTTTTGTATGTGGGGGGGGCATGCTGGGGATGGAACCCAGGGGCATTCTACCTCTGAGCTACACTCCCAGCCCCAATTTTTTATTTTTTACTTTGAAACAAGGTCTCACTGAGTTGCAAAGAGCCTTACTAAGTAGCTGAAGCTGTCTGAGAACCGAGAACCGAGATCCTCCTGTCTCAGCCTCCCAAATGCTGGGATTACAAGGGTGTGCCACTACGCCCAGCTAGACCTTTGCTTCTTGAAGGTAGAGATCTGACCAATCCTTATCCTTAAAACACATAAGCTCAGTACACTTGAAATGTAATTGTTAGAAATAAAAGTCACAGGCTCTCAGCTAAAATGGAATAGAAAAAGTAACTGATAAGGGGCTGAGAGTGTATCTCAGTGGCAAAGTGCACATCTAGCAAGAAAAAGGCCCTGGGTTTTATCTGCAGCATGCATGTATACATACGTTAACACATAGAACAAAAATTAATGATAAATCAACAGAATGTCTATTACAATGAAATATAATTATGATTATCTCATAATGTCTCTGTTCAGGAGAGATGCCCAAAACAAGCGCATGCTACCATAATTTAATATGGACTTCACCTTCACTCCCTTTGAAGACACTGTACTAGAGTAGTAAATAAAACACGGCAGCTGGACTTTTTGTCCTCCTATCGCACCATCACCAAAAAGTGTGAAAAATGAGCATATGAACCAGCAAACCTCTTAAAAGAACAAGAAGTGACCAAGTTAGAACTGGGTAAGACACATCCACAACAAAATTACTAAAAGTAAATTAAATTAATAAACTAATGTATTTAGATCCAGACAGCAAAGCAAATAAAACACATTCACACAGAACAATAGAAGGTGCCATGGTTACCATAGCATGGGTGGTCGAGACAGCAGAAACCAGAAACTAAAAACTATTACCCTTGAATCACTGATGGACAAAGTAACTTTTATCTTTTAGCCTCAAATAACTCCCCCACAAACAATAGTCTTTCTTTTGTGGTCCTCTTTTCCAAAATTGTCTTTTAAAATCAACAACTTATATGATTGGTAAGCATTCTTAAAAAAAAAAAAAAAACTTATACAAAGTGAAAAGCACATATATTCTACCAGATGTAGCCCCAGTGTTGGGCACTTGGGATAGTTTGTGTATTCTTCAAGGCACTGTGTGTGAGCTGAGCACACAAACCACATTCAGACACTGATGTGGAGAAGAGAGGGAAAGGCCTCGGGACACAGGAAGGCTCACTTCAGAAGAAACGCATATACCTGCACAACCAGAGAGGAAAGGCCAAGGGATGGATGAAGAGGAATCGGAGGAGAAGCAATGCCAGGAAGGAGCAGAGGACCTGTCCACCTAGAGCCCACACATGGACACCTGATGAGACGCCGCATCTGACACGTTTCTGAATCCACTATACAGATCCTGGTTCTGAACACAAGACACCAAACAAATGCTTCTGCCAACCTGTCACCAACAATTAAGACAGAGCAAAGGAAGCATCTTTCTTTAATTGAATGCACAGAGCATTCCTTCAGGTTTCTTTTTAAACTAATTAGGTACATATATAAATATACAGACATTACAAATAGCCTTCAAATAAAATTATTATCTATTGCCACAAATTAGAAAATCCCTGATTTCTGAATGATAGTTTTCCCCAAAAGCTTATTAACTTGATCATTTAAACTTTCCTTTAAGCTGGGCATGGTGGCGCACGCTTGTAATCCCAGCATTTGGGAGGCTGAGACTGAAGGATTGTGGCTCGCGGACAGCCTGAGCTACTCTGTGAGGCCCTCTGCAACTCAGTGAGACCCTGTTTCAAAATAAAGAATAAAAATAGGGCAGGAGGTGTAGCTCAGAGGTCAAATGCCCCTGGGTTCCATCCCCAGACCCACACACACAGACAAAAAAAATTTCTTTTAAAACTAGAAAAAAAAGTTAAGCCAAAATAAAGACACTTTTAAGGATCCAAGAGCCCAGGAACCAAGTGGCAGAGTGAAATTAATCCCCCTAACCAAAATGGTTAAGTCTGATCTCAAAATACAGTTTTAAGATATGTATCTGAGGGTGTAGCTCAGTGGTAGAAATCATGCTTAGATGCACAACCATTATCAGATGGCCAACCCTTATACCTAAAGTATGTAAGTTCAGTACACTTGGAATGTAATTGTTAGAAATAAAAGTTACAGGCTCTCGGCTAAAATGGAATAGAAAATGTAGGTTCCATCCCAACATCACACAAACACACACACAAAAGTCTTAAGTGTTAAAATCTGATCACAGTTGGGCATGGTGGCTCACAACTGTAATCCTAGGATTTAGGAGGCAGAGACAGGAGGATTAAAATAAAATAAAATAAGCTGGGTGTGGTAACACATGCTTGTAATTCCAGTACTTGGGAGGCTGAGACAGAAGGATCAGGGTTCACGGCCAGCCTCAGCTACTTAGTGAGACCCTCTGCAATTTGGTGAGACCCTGTTTCAAAATAAAAAATAAAAAATAAAAAATAGGGCTTGGGGATATAGCTCAGAAGTAGAATGCCCCTGAGTTCAATCCCCAGTAACACAAAATAAAATAATAAAATAAAATACAAAATAATATAAAATCTGACCTCTAAGCCCACTTGGTACCTTGGTATTGTTTTAAAGCTGCCTTCAACCACAATCATCTTAGACTCTCTTGATTAAAGTCACATAATGACTTTCCTCTGCTTTTAGGGTACGTCAGAATATCCCCAGTGCAAGCTCCACCTCCTCAGTTAAGAGCCTGGTCTCCCTGAACTTGCCTACCATTCTCCTAGTCAAAGGGAAGAGAACCAGCTGCAATTCCTTGAAGCACCAGGCTCTAGAGAGAATCCAGGAGAAACCAAGTGTGGCTTCTGCTCAACAAACCTTGTAGGATTGACTTCCTTCCTTCCTTCCTTCCTTCCTCCCTCCCTCCCTCCCTTCCTTCCTTCCTTCCTTCCTTCCTTCCTTCCTTCCTTTCTTCCTTCCTTCCTTCCTTCCTTCCTGTTTTATTCCTGCTCCTCCTCATTTAACTCCTGTTCCTATTGCTAGACTACACTTGGGTGTATGTTGAGAGCTGTCCAGCCCCTCCCTAACATCACCCCAATTACCCTTTAAGCATCCCTTGGGAGGACTCTGGGGAGCTCATGGTGATTCAAAGTCAGGATTCCTACATCAGAAACCCAAATTTCCATTTTACAGAATTGTGATGACACTACCTGTTATTACATTTTTTAACACTATATCTGCTGCCAAGAAAAAGTGAATGACTCTCTTTGAAGTTTTTGAGCAAAACTGCAGTTAAAACAAGTAAAAGAAAGAACAAGCTGAAGAATGAAAATTTTGTTACTGTTATCAAGTGGTCAAAAGCAGTAGGCTTCCCAGTTCTATTTCTCTTCTCTGAAGATCCCTCTCTTAGAACTCTCCTCAGAAACCAGTTCAGCCAGGGGTGATCTAGAAGTCGCCCACACAGGCGTTCCCTGGAACACCCATCAGTTCACTCCTCCCATGGAGGAGCCGCCCCATGTCTTCCCCATCTCATTTCTTCCCCCTTTTCTTTATCCCTCTTTTGGAATGATTTCATATAATTTCTCCCTGTTTCCATGGCCTCTGTGGTTACACTGGCTAACGGAAGACACCTAAGTATATTTACACTCCTTAGTCCAATCTTCCAAATGAATGGGGGCTTCCAATTCACGGTGTGTGCTTGTAATCCCTGCGCTTGGGAGGCAGAGACAGGAGGACCGCGCAGGTTCGAAGCCAGCCTCACTGTCTTGAGACCCTGTTTCCAAACAAAATATAAAATAGGTCTGGGAGTGTAGCCCAGAGGTAGAAGGGTTTCCATTTCCAGTAACACAAAAACAAAAAACAAAACAAAAAACTACCATATGTCTTTTGTTAAGATTATTATAAGGCACATTAAAATATCTTATTGACACTAAGAATGTTAACATAACCATGTTTTCTAATATATGGCTTCTAGTGTTACAAAGCTGTTGACTTTTATTTTTTAATTTTATTTTATATTCAGTAATTCTACTGAATTCTTACTAGAATTAATATTTTGGTGACTTCTCTTTACATTTTCTAGTTAGATAACATTTTCATATTTTTCTTTTGTTACCCTGAGTTAGCTAGTAGATATATAAGATACAATGTGAAATTTAAAAGTAGATATATTCTCGGCAAACGTATGTTTATATTTTATATATGCACACACATGTATAAAGGGATAGACAGGAAAATAAAATACTTTAAAAGAATATAGGAAAATGAAAAGTTATTCCTTGGAAAGGAAGAAATCTGTATTTTGTAAATATTTGCTACATAGTCATTTTCCAAAATACATAGTTACTTTGGAATTAATATGCAAGAAATTATGTATACTCAATAATTATTAGAAATGACATTTCAGTACGAAAGTCATGAGAACCTGGCAGAATACTGAAAGGAGGAGTAAGTTTTACCATGGATATGTACTTAAGACTTGTTAGCCAGCAAACCAAATGATTCCACTCCAACAGCAAAGGCCGGGAGTCCTTAGAGATGACTGTACTGCCTACGGGATGATTTAGTAGAAAAAAAGGAACGAATTACACTTTGCAAAGCACTTCTGAAATGCTATGAATTTCGGCTTAATTATAAAATGAATGAAAGATGGAACTTTAAGTAAAACCACTAGGCAGGCTTGCCCAGGGGCCTGCCCAAAAGCAGTCAGGACATCTGTGATAAAAAGCTTATGTAGAAAATCACTTTTTAAAAAGTCATTAGAGAGACTACATCTCTATGGTCTGGAAAATAAAAAACAAAGAAATACCCTGCCCCGACTGAGAAGGTGTGCCATAGAGACAAAAGCCAGCAAGAGGGTGATGGGACAAGATGCACAGAAGACATGGAGGGAAACTCGGAAATGAAACACCAGAGCAAGGAAGAAAATTTCCAGGGTGATGGGACAAGATGCACAGAAGACATGGAGGGAAACTCGGAAATGAAACACCAGAGCAAGGAAGAAAATTTCCAGACTAAACTCCAAAAATTAAAATATTAACAAACAGTGTTCAAGAGAGGCCCACTGCTCCACATTCTCACCAACAACATGGCATTCTTACCAACCTTCTGGTAATATGAACCCAACAATTCCTTCTAGGGAAAGAAACAGAAAACGGAATTCAAAGAATGAAAGGAAAAGATAAAATAATATATCTTTACCTGAAGAATTAAAGTATGAAAAAGTATGGATAAAAAGGTGTGGAATAAGAGTATGTGTTTGAGAATTGAGTCAAAAGCTACACTGAGTGGTCGAAGACGCGAGAAAGAAGACAGGGGAGGCCACACACAGGAACCGAGGGCGTCATGAAGAGGGGGACAGCTGCTCCCATTTCTAAAAAAGAGCACCTCCTAGAACAAAGGCAGGCCCGCATGTATTAAAAAAAGACAAGAAAAACTCCCTAAAATTAATATATTTACTTACATTATATCAAAGAGTGGGTCTGGAGTACAGAGCAAGAAAATGCAATTACCTTTTATTTTTTTTCGGTTTGATGCTGGGGTTAAACTCAGGACCTCATGCATATTACGCGTGTGCTCTCCCACTGAGCTGCCTCCCCATGCCCAAACTTCTAAATAAAACAAAATCCTGGGCTGGGAGTGTAGCTCAGTGGTAGAGTGCTTGCCTAGCACAGACAAAGCCTTGGGTTGATCCCCAGCACGCTAAATAGAAAGGTAATACTATGAAGGAAGTAGAGAAGAAAAGACATAGGTAGCTAAAATTTCATCCACTGTGTGCTTACTCTGTGCTAGGAAGTAAGGAAAACGGGTTGTATTAAGAAAAAATAAAATGAGCCGGGTATGGTGGCGCACGCTTGTAATCCCCGCGCTTGGGAGGCTGAGGCAGGAGGATTGCACAGGTTCAAAGCCAGCTTCAGCTACTGAGTGAGGCTCTCAGCAACTTAGTGAGACCCTGTTTCCAAATAAAGTATAAAATAGGTCTGGGAGTATAGCATGTAAGTTTCCACCCCCAGTACCACAAAAATAAATAAACAAAATGAAAAATAAAAAAAATAGGGCTGGGGGTGTAGCTCGGAGGTAGACTGGCCCTGGGTTCCACCCCCAGTACCTCAGAAAAAAAGAAAAGCAAAGAAAAAAGAAAAAAAAAATGACTAGAAATGCACATGTAGTGTGTAAAAGTGTGAAGAATAGCAGCTAAGCCTGCTGGAGAGTTCAGAAAGGCTTCTCAGAGAAAGCAGCTGAGCTGGAACCTGAAGGTAGGTGTGAAACCTAGAAAAAGTTCACTGAAGAGAAGAGTATGTGCTACATCAAAAAGAAAGAATGGGCGTACTTTGTGGTGAAGCATAGCACGGGGACAGTAGGAAAATGTAGGTGTGGCCATCACACTGGAGGATTGCAAGTTCAAAGCCACTCCCGGCAACTTAAGGGAGGCCCCCGCAACTTAGTGAGATTCTGTTTGAGAACAAAAAATAAAGCTGGGCTGGGGTGTAGCTCAGAGGTAGAATGCCTCTGCGTTCAGTCCCCAGTACCACACACACACACAAAGAATGTGGCTGTAAGGAGATAGACGGGTCATGAGAAATTGTTTAGTTCAGCAATTATACTCAAATCCTATGTCAATATGAAAGAACAATGATCACAGTCAACATGTCAAAGGCAATGGATATTATTCTCAATGATTCATAGTTTAGAAAAAGTCCTTAGTCATGTAGGCATGAAAACAAAAGTCACTTAAACTGACTGAAAAAAAATCAGTTTGCTCTAAACCACCCCCCAAAAACCTAACATGTTGCTTTCTAAATATATAATTAAAATAAGTAAAGTTTAAATAAAATATTTGATAATATTAAATAATATTAAAGAAAAAGAAAATATTAAATGATATTTAAAGAAAAAGTCAGAGGAAGTGATGTTATTGAGTGTCAAACTTAGAAGAAAATTTTGCACTAAACATGGTATTTGGTGTCCAGAAGTAACAAATAAAATGAAGATAAAAACTAAGACATAAAAGAAGAAATCAACTGAAATGAAATATACTGTTAATAATTAGACAAATTTTATTGTGTCTACTCTATATCACGTGTTGTTTTTAGTACACAAGCAATAAAACCAAAAGTGACCAAGGTGCCTGTTTTCCATGGAGTTAGCCTAGGAAAAGAGAGGCCAACAATAAATAAAAATATGTTTGACATCCTGCAGAGTCATAACCTGATTTGGTTATTACAAAACATATACATGTCTCAAAGTACCACACAGTAACCCATAAATTTATACAATTAAAACAGTGAAATTAATAATAACAATTAATGATGAAGATGATGCAGAAAAGGACAGGAAGTGCTAGGATTTCAAATCTAAAAGAAATCAGAAGCCAGGAGTGGTGGGGCACACTTGTCATCCCAAGTGGGTATTTCGGAGGCTGAGACAGGAGGATCGCAGTTCGAGGACAGCCTCAGCTACTACTTAGTGAGGCCCTTTGCAACTCAGTGAGACCCTGTTTCAAAATAAAGAATAAAAAACAGGGCTGGGGGTGTAGCTCTGAGGTACAATGCCCCTGGGTTCCATCCCCAGTACTGAAGAAAAAAAAAAAGGGGGGGTTTCTTTTAAAAAGTACAAATTCATCAAATAGGTTTCATTTTTTAAATTTTATTTTATTTTATTAAAAAAAATTTTACTGGTGCATTGTAATCATACATGACATTGGAGTACAAGATTTGAGAGGATATACAAGAACACAACATCCAATTGGCCCTCATCCAATCCCCATCCCATTCCCTCCCCCTCCCTCTATACCATATTTGATTGGTATTTATCTTTGATACATTTGTTTACATACCTCCTGAGTTTTAAAGAGGTTCTATCTTCCCCTATCCCATCCCCTCTGACTGGTCACCTTAATTGCTTCTCTATAGGGCCCTTTCTACAACTCAACCGCCTCCTGTTACCCCTTTCCTCCTAGATTTTGCTAGCTAGGGGAAACATCTGGTTTTTAATTTCTGTGATATTTCTCTGTGCATGCCGCATTGCAAGTTCCGATCCCACTCTTGACATCCCCAGTAGAGACCTGGCCACCCGGCGGACTCTGATTCCGACCTCGCTGGCTCCAGCACTGGCCTTGCCTCATGGGAGGCCCCAATCCTGGTCTCGCTGGCCCCCGCACCAGCTTAACCCCTCGGCTGGCTCTGATCCCAGCCTTGGAGGCCTTAGCACCAGCTTTGCCTCATGGCAGGCTCCGATCTCGGCCTTGCTGACCCTGGCACCAGCCTAAACCCTCGGCAGGCTCCTATCCTGGCCTCGGAGGCCCTAGTACAGGCCTAAACCCTCGGCAGGCTCCTATCCTAGCCTCGGAGGCCCCAGCACCAGCCTTGCATCATGGCAGGCTACAATCCCGGCCTCGCTGGCCCTGGCACCAGCCTTACCCCTTGGCAGGCTCCAATCCAGACCTCGAAGGCCCCAGCACCGGCCTTGCTTCATGGCAGGCTCTGATCCCGGCCTCACTGGCTCCGGCACTGGCCTTACCCCTCAGCAGGCTCCGATCCCGGCCTTGGAGGCCTCATTAGTGGCCTTGCCTCATGGCAGGCTCTGATCCTGATCTATCAAATAGGTTTCAATTTTCAATATTGGAGTATTATGACTCAAGTCCCATTTTTCATCTTATAATTAACATTAAAGAAGACAGACTAAAATACAGTATTTGCTTTCCTAATATCTGACTCACCCAGGAAAACAACAGAATTTCAATTAGAATCTCAGAAGAATATCTGAAATAAGAATTTCAAAAGTGAAATCCATAACTTAGTCTAGATAATCAAGAACTGGAAGAATTCAAGGAACACAGCACTAGGCTTATAAACCACAGACTGTCTTCATTCCAGCAGGGGTAGCAAACACACTTCAATTCCCACCCCACATCCATGCCTCCAATTCTTAACTAAAAATAGATTCCCAATTTGTTCTGGCAGGTGAGCAGCACCATGAACTGAATTCTCTTCTCTGGCCCCAGCAGATATATCAGGAATTCTCTAAATCAGCCATGGCTCTTGGGCCCCTTGGCAGTGACTGGTCTAGGGGTAACGACTTCATCTCGTCAGACCAATGAAAAGTAGGCAGAAATCTGTACTGTGCAGCTTCTGGAAAACTCCAGCTTTCCTCATTAAGAGGACGGGGCTCAGGTAGTCTGTGCCCACCACTTTTTTCCTCTCTTTCAAGGTGCCCACCTGGACGAACAAGAGGACTCCACTCAGGAGGCCAGTTCAAGGGAAGACACCAAGGACAAAGACCTAGGGCTCCTGGTGGCATCGTTGATCACATGTACCAGCCCCGGAGTTGACTTCAAGGCTGCTTAGTTAAGAAAATAAATTTCCATTTGCTTAAGACATTAGGGCGGATGGTAGCCAATTACATTCTGAACTGATACAACAAATGTATCTGAACAGATAAATCTGATTTTTATTCACAAATAGTTGCCAATTAATTTTTCAGTAGTCTGTAAGTAGAATGAAGAAAATGAATAAATAGTAGTTTTCAATAGGATCTTTAAAAATACACATCTAAATTTAGTTCTCATGATAATTAGAGTCCACTAAAAACAGAATCTTAAACACAAAGCATTACCTTGTTATATTAATGAAAACATCTTAGACTTTTATTTTCAATGATTATCTAAGGGGAAAGTATTCCATGGCTCAAAATTGAATGAATTATTTTATACGAAAAATAAGCTTACATAATTCTCCTACTTTAAATGGGAGAGAGCTTCTTATTTTTTAATGATCAGAAAATGTTTTGAATGGAGCACAGTGGCACTTGCCTGTGATTTCAAGGGATACGAGAGGCTGAGAAAAGAAGATCACAGGTTTGAGGTCAGCCTCAGAAATTTAGCAAGACCTTATTTCAAAATAAAAAGGGCTGGGGGCTATCTCAGAGGTAGAATGACAAACAAATAAACAAAATGGGCATAGTATGTAGCTCAGACATAAAGTGAGTGCCCTCAGAACAACCCCCAGTATAGGAAGGGAGCGGGGGGTGGGGGGGTGTTTGTTGGCGGTTGCTTTTGTTAAGTTTCAAATTAATATTTTACATTTGGTAGGAAAAACTGCAGAAAAGTATTATTTTGATTTCTAATGATAGAACCAACTCAGAGTAGTCTAGATGAATCAAGAACTAGGCCTTGGTTTTATTTATTTATTTTTTGGGGGTGGTACTGGGGTTTCTGGAAGCCCTTCTACCTCTGGGCTACACTCCCAGACCTATTTTATACTTTTTTATTTTTTGGAAACAGGGTCTCTTAAGCCAGCTGAGCTAGCTTTGAACCAGTGAGATCCTCCTGTCTCTGCCTCCCAAGCGCAGAGATTAGTCTGCACCACCAAGCCCTGCTAGGCCTTGGGTTTTTTTTTTAAAAAAGGTTCTCTGTTATACAAAGGTCACAGTATTTCACATGGATATCTCTGTAAGATCATTAGCTCACTATCACTGAGGAAAAAATTCTATAAGGAGTGCACATTATTTTAAAGAGCTGTATGGGAGACTTCCGGGAAGATGGCGACGGAGGAAAGCGGCACTTACAAGTCCCGCTAACAATCCAACTCTACTACCACAAAACCAGCGCCTTTCAGAGCCAGAAAACACCACCAGCAAAGAAATAAAAATGGTAAATACAAGGGACAGAGAAAAAGGGCTGGAAAAACAAGACACCGGAAAAAAACCAGCCTGAAGTGCCGTGCCCGCTCGGCGCGGAGCCGCCGGAGCAGCCGGAGCGGCCAGAGCCACAGCGCAGATTGGGGGGAGCCGCGGAGCGGAGCGGCCTGAGCAGCCGGAGCAGCCAAGGCCGCGTCACGGAACGGCCGGAGCGGCCAGACCCGCGGTGCAGAGCAGCCGGAGCCGCGGTTCAGAACAGCCGAGCAGAGCCGCCAGAGCAGCCGAGCGGAGCAGCCAGAATAGCCGGAGCAGCCGGAGCCACAGCGCGGATTGGCCGGAGCGACAGCGCGGAGTGGCCAGAGCTGCGGAGCGGAGCGGCTGGAGCAGCCGGAGCAGAGCAAATGGCCATCATTCAAAACACAGCAACAACAGATGCTGGCGAGGATGTGGAGAAGTGGGAACTCTAAGACATTGTTGGTGGGATTGCAAATTAGTGCAACCACTTTGGAAAACAGTATGGAGAATCCGCAGAAGAATGGGAACAAATCTACCATTTGATCCAGCAATACCACTGTTGGGTATCTACCCAAAAGAAAAGAAACCAAACTACCAAACTAATGCATGTGTATCTATGTTCATAGCTACACAATTCACCATAGCCAAACTATGGAACCAGCCAAGATGTCCATCAACAGATGAATGGATTACAAAACTGTGGGATATGTACACAATGGAATTTTACTCAGCCATCAAAAAAAAAAAAATCAATTACATCATTTTCAGGGAAATGGATGGAACTGTAGGACATTATGCTAAGTGAGATTAGTCATGCACAAAAAATAAGAAATCAGATGCTTTCCCTAATATGTGAGAGTTAGGGAGAAAAGAGGAGCAAACAAGACAACCTAAAGGAGGAGAAATGAGGGGGGAAGAGGAAAATCTCTAAAGCTCACAATGTACTTAAACATATCGAAGTCAATCACTAAGCCAAGCAAGGGAGGGAGGGACGGGGAGGGAATGGGGTGGGATTTGGGTAGGGGTTAAATCAGCGATGAGTACATGTTTGTACACACAAGTTTTTTACCCCAATAAGTTGTATGAATATAATGCACCAATAAAAAAAATTTAAAAAAAAGAAAAAAAAAACAATTCATTCTAACACTTCACAGTTTTATGTCCTCTCAGAGGCAAATGGAAACCAAGGGGCTCTGTTACTGAGCAGAGGTACAGAATCCTGGAAGCTTCCATAGAACTAAGGCACCACTTAGCCACCAGGCCTGTAAGGTGGGCATGGACTGGCCCACCCTGGACAGTCATGTGACTCAGCATCAGAGTATCTCATCTATGATTCCTGAAATCTATATTTTCTACTATAAAAGTTGGGACGTTTACCTTCTTCAATTTTTTGGCAAAGCTCTGTGCTATGGATTGAAAGTTTTACCAAAACTCCATGCATGAAAAACTTGATATTCAATGCAATGGTGCTAGGAGGTAGGGCCTAATGAGGGGTGACGCAGCTAAAAGGAAAGTGAATGGATGAATGTTGCTATCACAAGAGTGAGTTGGTTATCATGGGGGAGGGTTTACTGTTAAAAGAGGAGTTCGATCCCCTTTTCTCTCTCTCTAATCCATACCGCACCGTCTGCCTGTTGTGATGCAGCAAGGAGGCTCTCACTAGATGCCGGCCCTGTATTTGTACTTCCCAATTTCCAGAACTGTGAGCCAATAAATTTCTATTCATTATTAAAAAATAAATAAAGAAATAAAGAGCTGTATGAATCAGGCGTGGTGGTGAATGCTTATAATCCCAGCTGAGACTGGAGAATTGCAGTTCGAGGACAGTCTCAGCTACTTAGTGAGGCCCTCTGCAACTTAATAAGATCCTGTTTCAAAATAAAAAATAAATAGGGCAGGGGGGTGTATCTCAGAGGTAGACTGCCCCTGGGTTCCATCCCCAGACCCGCAAAAAAAAAAAAAAAAAAAAAAAGCCGGAAACCTTTTTGTCCTGCTATTCTTTCACCTACAAAGAGTGATGCTGCAATCCAGACTGCACAGTGACGAGAGCGCGCCGGCATCTGCTGCGAGCGTGCATGCGTTCACAATGCCTCCAAAAAGTGGGAGACTTGGGTTATTGAGATTTATAAACTCATTTCTTCACAAGCCATTACCTGTGCATGTGAACGCCTGCAGCACACCAGCCATGGCCTCCCCCGGCCTTACATGGCATTTCCCATTACGGTCGGCACAGGACGTGGCTCCTGGAGGCTCGTTCCGTGTTTGTGGTTCTGGGATTGAACTCAGCCTTGTACATGCTAGGCAAATGCTCTTCCACTGAACTACATCCTCAACCCTCCCTGAGGCTGTGAACTTACCCTCTTCCAGAACGAGAATCTACCTCTAAATACCTTGGCACTCTCCACATGCTCAGTTTCCTAATGTTTCCTTAAAAATCCCAGTGGCTCAGGGCACGGGTGGTAGTTCAGTGGCACAGGGATAACTTGCCTGGCATGCAAGAAGCCCTAGGTTCAATCCCCAGCACTACAATTTAAAAGCAAAACAAGGCTGAAGGGGAAAAATGTGTATCCTGAAAGTCAACAACAAGAACAACAGCAAAAAAAAAAAAGGGGGTGAAAGCCAGATTTAGGTTCATCTTTAGAATTCAATGGTCTGTGCGTAGTTATAAGATCTGGGAGTGTCAAAGAAAATGCTTGGTATACTCTGGGCATGCAAGCAAAAGTATTCTCTTCCCTTTTTTTCTTTTCAGTTTATGTTCTTATATTCACTAAATTAATATTTACTATTCAACAAAATATTTGAGGCACTGTTCTACAGGTTGAAGTTACTGCCCTAAGAATGCTCACATTTGGTGGGAGAGACAAACAATAAATAAACACATAATGTCAGTAATATAACAAACAATATCCATACTTTTCAGTTCAATACAACTTTTTTTTTTACCTATGCTACCTGGAATATTACCGAGAACATTAAATCTAAAAGTGAGGTGTTAGCTGGGCGAGGTAGCGCACACTTGTAATCCCCACGCTTGGGAGGCTGAGACTGGGATCGTATAGGGTCAAAGCCAGCCTCAGCTACTTAGTGAGGCTCTCAGCAACTTAGTGAGACCCTGTTTTCAAATAATTATAAAATAGGTCTGGGAGTATAGCCTGGAGGTAGAAAAGCCCCTGGGTTCCACCCACAGTAAAATAAATAAATAAATAAATAAATAAATAAATAAATAAATAAATAAATATGAGGGTTTTTTAAATTAAAACACCAAGACAGACTTATTTGCATACCACAAATACTTTGATTTGTTTATTTTTACTTATTGGTACTGGGATTAAACCTAGGACCATTCTACCTCCGAGCTACACTCCCAGCCCTGTTTGTTTGTTTGTTTGTTTGTTTTTGAAAAAGGTCCTTGCTGAATTGCAGAAGGTCTTTGCTAAATTGCTGAGGCTGGTCTCAAACCCATGATCCTCTGGTCTCAGCCTCCCAAGTACTGGGATTACAGGCATGTGTCACATGTCTGACACAAACAAATACTTTTAATAATTACCTATAATATAGTTTAGCAGTAACTGTTTTCTATCAAGGTGAAAACGTTTTCCTTTCAACTAACATATTTTTTAAATTAACTTGTACAAATCCTAAAATTAGTAGTTATTATCATAAAATAAGCCAGATATAATATTCTATGTTCTATTGGTAGTTTCCTTGAACTTAATGCTTCCAATTAATAATACTCCAATTGCAGGAAAAGGGAGGTTCTCTTTACTGATTATATCTGAAAAGATTCATTTCTGGGCCTTTGAAAACAGAGTACAGACTCAGGAGTCAATCATAACTCTTCACTCTGTTCATTTAATCTTTTACACTCAGGAGAGTACTTCACAAGGTCCCAGTTTAACAGAACCGTAGAGAGATGGAATTAAAAAGGTATCCAAGTACAGAGTGCCATAGCAAAGCCAAAAGTTAACAATTAGTGCATGAGGCCCCTTGGTGCAAAGAACTACCAAACACAACCTGCAGTAACCACCTTTAGTAGCAAAGTTCTCCTGGTTCACAAACACTGGGCTTCCTTTCTTATGAAAATAAGGACTAATAAAATGTCACTGTAAAAATGTGACATCTGAATAGAGAAAGATTTCTTATGTGAAAAATTACTGAAAAAAATCACAAAAGAACAAGTTGACAGATTCGAATACATAAAACTTTTAAATAAACTAGTGAGAAAACTGCCACAAATGCAACACAGGCTTAATACAATGAATATCTGAAAACAGTTGATATGAATCAAGATAAAACACTAGACTCCAAATGAAAAATGGGGAAAGAAGTATTAGTTGGCACTTCATATAAGAAATAACTGGCTAAACATCTGAAAAATGCCCTGTTTAATAAATAAAATAAATAGAAAGAGGTTGGTATGCTCATTAGTAAATTGAGAGAAATTAAATTTTTTTTAAGTTCTTTAAGACCCTGACACAGTGAGGCAAGCCTATAACCCCAGGACTTGGGAGGCTGAAACAGGGGGAGGCAAGTTCAAGACCAGCCTCAGGAACTTAGAGAGATCTTGTTTCAAAATTAAAAAGAAGCCGGGCGTGGTGGCGCATGCTTGTAATCCCCGCGCTTGGGAGGCGGAGACAGGAGGATCGTGCAGGTTCGAAGCCAGCCGCGCGCTGGCTTAGGAGACCCTGTTTCCAAAATGAAAATGTAAAAATAGGTCTGGGAGTGTAGCCCCGAGGTAGAAGGGCTTCCAGGAACCCCAGTACCACAAAAAAAAAAAAAAAAAAAATTAAAAAGAAATAGGAATGGGAGTATTTCAGAGGTAGATTGACCCTGGGTTCAATTCTCAGTACCCAAACAGGGGAAAAATGCCTTATGAATATATATAAAGAAACTTTAAAACATTTACACACTTTTTACCCGTTTATTTTATTCCTAACAACTTTTTAGAAGTTAATCTGAAATGTAAAACTTTATGCAAAAATGTTTATTGAAGCATAATTTGGAACATAAAGGAGCAGTAAGCACCCTCAATGCTCCCAAACCATGTAAGTTATGGAATATCCACAAAATATTCAGTCAAATCACAATGTACTTAACATCATGTTTAAGGGATTTCCAATTAATTACGAGAAGAACACACATTAAGTTAAAAAAAAAAAAAACACTATGTGTAACAGCTAAACAGCGCAAGAAGGAAAACAAAGGCCCAACAGTGCGCAGGGTGGGAGACAAGAGCAGCAGCAGCACCTCAGGACTGGCGGCCCAACAGAGGCTGCAAGGGCCGCTCGCCCTCTACTGTGCCCTCGAAGTTTCTACAAGCTCTGAGAGGCTGGGTCTCTGCCCACAGGTCACCCTGTTCCCTGGTACACCGGAGGAACTCGGACATTCCTAAGCCGAAGGAAGGAAATATTGGAAAGAGCAAGGCAGTCTGAGTACAGCAGATAAGAGGAACAAGGATGAAATGTCCAAAACCTTTTGTAAGAATAAAATCAGAAGATATTGTGATCTTATTACCATCAATACACAAATGAAGAAAGAAAAGCCCAGATCAGCTCTTTATTCCAAAGGCCACCTTGGGGCATTTTACTCAGAATACTAAAAACAATTGTTTCATGGTGAGGAAAACTGACAAGGAACTAAGGATTTAATGCAATACAAAAAGACCATCTCAGCGAGATGTGGTGGCCACGCCTGTAACCTCAGGACTTGGAAGGCTGAGATAGCAGGACCACAGGTTCAAGACTAGCCTCCACAACGAAGCAAGACTCTCAGCAACCTAGTGAGCCGTTTCAAAATAAAAAATAAGATGGGCTGGGAGTATATCTTGTATGTAGAATGCCCCTGGGTTCATTCCCGAGTACCACCACCACCACCACCACCACCACCACCACCACCACCACCATCACCACCGCTTTCGCCATCACCACCACCACCACAACAAAAGACCATCATCACTTCTCATTTATCCACATCAAAAACAATTTTTTAAACTTTCCTGTTTTAATTCTCTCTATATTTTTAACTTTAATTCTCTAGTTTTAAATTACAGTTTTCTTTAAGGTTAGCTACTTTAAATTCAATATCAAATCTTAATTCATGTAAAGTAATCAGTGATATTGTTTAAAAACAAAGCAGGCATCTAAATGTCCTTAAATTAGTGTTTCAAGTTTGAGCACAGTGGAGCTAAGGCTGGGTTAATAATTTCAACAAACATTAATTTACTTAGAAAATTGCAGTAAAACTCCTCCAAACTCTATTTGTTGAACAAAAACAGCAAAAAAGTACCTGTTCTTCGAACTAACAGAAGACGCCACTATTCATAAAGATAGGGGAGAAAACTTTTCCCCAACTTTATATTCATCCTTGGTACATTTGAAGGAACTAAAGAGAATGCTCCATTCAAATGGACCAGAGCTCAATGTCTATATAGCTGGCCGAGGTGATGAATTTTAGGCAAAAAACCCAACCTGAAAAATATGAAAGACAACTAGATCATCTTCTGCATTTCTGACAGACAGTTAATGATTGGCTCAAGCATATTATATCTGTCAATCTCCAGCATGCCCACTACTAAGTAGGGAGAATGAAAGCTCAACTCCTTCCTTTAAGAGATTGCCTTTCATTGCTTACTATTTTATATACAATGCTATATGAATGGCTCAGTTTATGAAAGCTACTAAGAATTGCATTTATTCAAAGAATCAATCAGTCCTACACCAAAAACTAGCTGATGTATATTTGCTTTCTACACACACACACACACACACACACACACACACACACACACACACATTCCCTCTCTCTCTCTCTCTCTCTCTCTCTCTCTCTCTCTCTCTCTCTCTCTCTCTCCCTCCCTCCTCTCCCTCTCCCTCTCCCTCTCCCTCTCCCTTTCCTTCTCCCTCTCCCTCTCCCTCTCCCTCTCTCCAAAATGATGTAGGGGCATCCCAAGCAATGCAACCGGATCTTTGAAGCACAGATTTATAAATGGGTACAGGCCAAGGATAAAAGTACCCACTTAGGCATTTCAAGTATATATCTATTATCTCAAAATATTAACCCATGAGTCTGCTCGAATTATACTGTTGGCACTTTCCAGGATAGGGAAACTTGTGCCTTTCCCATCTTGATATCTACTTTAAAACCATCCAAACTAAATACCCCATTTGGTTGACTTAGGGTTAAAGAGAAACGGAAGGAAGGAAGGAAGGAAGGAAGGTTGGTTGGTTGGTTGGTCTTTTTTTCCCGCTTCAGTCATTACTGTTTAGAATCAAACATGTCTCTCAAAGTGTTCAGCTCCATGGTGATGAGAGCAGGCAAAAAATAGAGAAACACAGAAAGAACAAATCCCCTCAGAACAGTTTAAGTTTTCTAACGCAAAGCTTAGTGTGGAATTACAGAAACATAACAATTTCAAAATACATTCTTATAGCTCGGTAATAGCATAAAATGAACAATCTTTCTTTATAATGGCCATTTAAAATCTGCTACATTCCCCCTGCCAAAAAATATACAAATAAACAAAACCAGGATTTTACTTTTTAAAAAATATATAATTCCCCACTGTGAAGAAAACACATTTAATCTTTAGAAGAGTGAGTGTCAATGCAGGAGATTTTGCCCTTCCACGGGGTATCTGGCAGTATCTGGAAACACTGTGGTCACAACTGAGGGTGAGCTATTGGCACCCAGTGGGTAGAGGCCAAGGGTGCCAAAAAGCATTGTATAATAGGATGGGACTCCACAACAAAGAGTTATCTGGGCCCAAAGCCACAGTCCTGAGGCAGAGACCTTGGTGCAGTGTACAGCCATCTTTCCTACAGGACCTGTTTTGATGAATGTGTCACCAGGCAGTTTTCATTGCTGTATAAATGCCATAGAGTGCACTTATACAAACCTCAAAGAAATAGCCTACTGCACTGTTTTGGGTTCAACCCCCAATGTGTATAGTGCACACACACACACACACACACACACACACACACACACAGCCAAAGGCAGTAGTGTGGACCTTTAGTCCCAACTTCTCAGGAGGTTATGACAAGATGATCTCATGAGCCCAGAAGTTTAAGACCAGCCAGGGCAATCAGCAAGATCCTGTCTCTCAAATAAATAAACAGATTGATGGATGGACGGGCGGACGGACAGGCAGGCAGGCAGGCAGATAGATGTGGCATAAAAGTGGTTGCAGAGTTCCACAGCATTGTCTCAGCATATTTATTATATAGACTAATAGGTTTAGAAAGAGATGAATCAATAATAATTCCTGTTGGGAGGCTGAGACAGGAGGATCCAGATCCAGAGCCAGCCTCAGCCACTTAGGGAGGCCCTCCTCAACTTAGTGAGACCCTATTGCAAAAATAATGAATAGAAAATTGGGCTGGGGGTGTAGCTCGGAGGTAAAATGCCCCTGGGTTCCATCCCCAGTAACACAGACACACACACACACACACACACACACACACACACACACACACACAAACACACACACAGAATAATTTCTGAATATTTCACTTGAGCATCTGGGTAGAAGATTCTCCCAAAGACTTCCAAATGGGAGAGAAGAAGGTTTCAGTACTAGAAATGGGGTGACCAGCCATCAGGTATGCCTGGGACTGATGGGGTTCCCTAGGATGTGGGACTTTCAGGACCTAGGAAGGTCACACACACCAAAAGGAGCAGCTGTTCATCCTAGATACAGATCTAGAGTTCTTTGTTGACCATGCTAAATGACCAAAGCATGGTGGACATCGGTGTTGAGGTCATGGGAGGGTGGCTGGAAGCAGCAGTATGAAGAAAGTCTGAACAGAGGCCCAGAAGTAGAAACCATGGAGTCACAGGTGCTAATCAGTCAGGGGGGAGGGGAGGGGAGGGGAGGGCACTGAACAGCGCGGGCAATTCTCTTTTAAACAGATCCTGTACGTGGAGACATTGCTCTACCTACACAGCTGTGATCCTCCACACTTCATACTCCATGGTTTGATTCTTACTTTTCAGATTTCACCAGGGGGAAAAAAAAAAAAACAGCATCACAAAGTAAAATGCACTTTTGAGATATTCTGAGTGACCTAATTTAAACCATTCTGCTTAAAGCCTGAGCTCTGACTGCCCCATCACACCTCTCTGAGCTCCCTCTTGGGTCACAGGGCAGCCTAGTTGTGAGCATCAGGTATAATGTCCACCAATTCTCTTTGTCTCGCTCAAAGCTTTACTGAGAAGAAATCCCACTACTGCTATCATCAAATGCCTCGCCCCATCTTTCCTATTCCCAATCCCCTTTATTCCCTTTTTATCTAATTATCTTCAACAAGCATGACTCTCAGTTAGCAAAATCAAAAACTCAAACTCTCAGTTAAGGAAAAGGGCCATGGAAGGCCACAGTTTCCAAGGGCCAGTTGCCATCGAGAGGGGCTGGGGACTCAGTGCATTAGTCTCTGAAAACATTCCTAACACCCCGACCACAACTTAACTGAGTACACTGGTATTCACAGAAAGAAACAATTACCACAGTGACTCAACAGATGGCCCATTTAAATTATGGGATTAATACAATGTGTCTGGTGACCTATTTCTAGTAACTAAATAGAAAACTCCCAACTGGCCAACTTGTGATTGCAGCTGACCTTCAAATTTAACTGTGCCCAGTCATTCTGGGCAGAGATAATAGGAGAATAAGTAAAACATCAGAAAGGATCACAAGAAGTCCTGAGGCCTGCCTGGAGCAGCTGCCTGCAGGATTACCTGCAACAGGAGGGACAGCTCTTCCTGGGTGGCGGGGTAGGAGAGGGAGTATCTTGAGCGAAGGAGGACTAGTCTCAGGACATTTCCCACTGGAAAAAAGGCTCCCACAGAAGGAGAATGAGGTGACGGAAAAGGAAGAATTTCTGAGACAAGGAATTACCCAGAATAAATTACACTTGGTAAATTCCAATATTCTATTAAAGGGGCTTTCCCCTGTGAGGTCCTCAGGAAGGCCAAGGGCCTGATGTCACCCCCTAGAAAGACTTTGAAATGTGGAAACACAAATGTGGAATTACTATGAACACCTATGAAGTTTAACAGAAGTAAAGCATTTTCAATCATAAATAAGGAGAAAAAGAGTTGGGTTTAAAATTAACAACAATACAAATAACTTCTGAAGCATATGGCTCAAAGTTTAAGCAACATCTCATTAAATACACATTGCTTTCATTTCGCTTCTATACTGAATATCAATTTTTTATTTACTTATTTATTTTGCAATACTGGGGATGGAATCCAGGGGCATTCTACCTCCAAACTATACCTCAGCCCTATTTTTTATTCTTTACTTTTGAAACAGTCTCACTACATTGAAGAAGAACTCACTAAGTAGCCAAGGCTGGCTGTGAACCTGTGATCCTGTTTTAGCCTCCCAAGTACTCGGATTACATATATACACTTTAAAATCCATTGGTAATAAGACATATTTTATCTTTCAAAGATATTTCAAATTTTGAAACTGATAAAAATTTAGTAAATGAAAGGCTGATGGCTGAATTTTCTTTATACAATTGGGGTTACAGCAACCCTCCCCCCCTTGTGCTGGGGATTAATCCCAGGACCCCGTGTACATGCAAGGCAAGCACTCCTGTCGCTGAGCTACACTCTCAGCCCAGGGTTAGACTTTTGACCTTAGGGACACACTGAATGAATACTGGGTGAGGGAGGTCAGTTCTTGGGAAAAGATGCAGGAAACAAAGAGAAAATGGCGAGGGAAGGCCCAGGAATACATGTGTGGATATAGCACTGTTGACTTGAAAAGCGCATCGTAAAATTGGCAGCTTTTTGGTTTTGTATTTGTTTTTGTTTTTGTTTTGCAGTACTAGGGATTGAACCCAGGGGCATTCCACCTCCAAGGTACACCCCCAGCTCTATTCTTCATTCTTTATTTTGAAACAGGATCTCACTAAGTAGCCGAGTCTGGCTCAAATCTCGAGCCTCCCGTCTCAGCCTCTCAAGTACTGGGATTACAAGTGTGCACCTCCATGCCCGGCTAGTGTTTTAATATCAGAAACCACATGTAAAAAAAATTAGGCTTGGGATTTAACAGTGAACCCTGAGACCAAGGATAAAACAAGATTATCCAGTCTTGCTATTTCTAGTTAGCAATGTGCTCTAGCTAGTTCGGTAATTTAAAAAAAGAGAGAGAGAGAGAGAGAGAGAGAGAGAGAGAGAGAGAGAGAGAGAGAGAGAGAGAGAAAGATTTTAATGGTATCAAGATGGGAAAGAAGTAAAACTATCATTATTCACAGAAATTAATCATGATTATGTATATCAATAACATAAAACTACAAGATCACAGCTAGCAATTGAATTTAAAAGGTTTGGAGGGTATCAGGTCACTAGATAAGTAGCTGTGAATCTGTATATTAGCAAGTAAAGAACAATGTAAAATTTGAAAAACTTCATAGGACCATAAGAATCTGTTATAAGCCGGGTGTGGTGATGCATGCTTGTAATCCCAACATTCAGGAGACTGAGACTAGAGGACCATGGTGAGGAGATAGAAAGGAAATAGGCAGATAGGGGTAAGGCCTCTATAGAAAAAAGTTAATTGCCTGAGTGTCCTGAGGGGTGACGAATATCTGAAATTCCAAAGGCTCAGAGAGAAGAAGGACCAGAGCTTCACAAAACCATCTGTTTACTAATCAACAAACCCAAGAGCCCTTCATCAGCAAGTCTGACAGTAGACTCTTCAAAGGACTTGCATACCCTATGCAAATCCTGAGAGCTGCTTCCCAGAATTCCCAAAGTCACCCTAACCAAAAGAGGACTCGCAAACAGTCGGGCAAAGGCCCCTAGTCAGCCAGAAAATGGGGCTTTTCCCTCTTGGGACCCCCCTCCCCTTTTGGGGAGCTGTTCTCTCTCTCGCAGGTCGTGTTAGCCCTGAGAGAAGGCAGAGTGCAAAGGAGGGCACATGGCTCAGGCACTCTTGGGTAGTGACCTGAAGGCCTCTGCTGGACATCATGGCTGACCAGGGCCCCTAGGGGTGACCTGCACCTCTTTTCTGGCAGATCGTGTGGACTCTGGGAGAAAGCAGTTTGCAACTGATGGCACTTGGCTCGGGTGACACTCGGGTAGTGACCTAAAGGCAGCTACTGGACCCCAGAGTTCCAACCGCCCCTTTGGGGTGTTCTGCCACTTTTCCCTATTCCCTTCTGGCAGATCGTGTGGACTCGGAAGAAAGCAGCCTGCAACTGAAGGCAATTCGGCTTGGGCTACTCTCAAGTATTGGCCTGAAGGCAGCTGCTGGACCCCAAGAGTTCTGACTGCCCCTTTGGGGTGTTCAGCCATCTTTCCTCATTCCCTGCTGCTTCCAATAAACCTTTTACTCCCCTTCTTGAGGTCTGCGAGTGTAGACAAGAACCCTGCAGGTTTCTTCTCAGGAATCCTCTGTTTCATCTTGGGGGGCTCAGAAGAAACCCCCATTTCAATGGCTTGCCAACAGCCTCAGCTAGTATTTAGTGAGGCCCTCCGCAACTCAGTGAGACTCTGTTTCAAAATAAAGAATAAAAAATAAAGCAGGGAGCATAGCTCCCTGGGTTCCATCCCCAAACCCGCCAAAAAAAAAGTTTGTTATATAATAAATAGCTAGTGTAATTAATGAAAGATGTATAAAATCCCCCCCCCCCTCTCTGCTGTACTGGGGATTGAACTCAGGGGCATTATACCTCTGAGCTATACCCTCAGCCATGTTTTTCATTCTTTACCTGGAAGCAGGTACAGTTTTGGCCCTCTGCAACTTACTAAGGGCCTCACTAAGTAGCTGAGGCTGGCTATGGGCTTCAATCCTCCTGTCTCAGCCTCCTAGGTACTGGGGTTACAAGCATGTGCCACCATGCCCAGCATCATCTAAAGCTTCTTGAAACAAATACAAGAAAGTATCTACCTAATATTGAATATTCAAAAATTTCTTAGATAATCCAGTAAAGCACTAATCATAAAAAACACTTTGTACCAGTATTGGGAAGAGGCTTCAAAATGTATTAATGTACCAGTATTGGGAAAGATTTTCAATTTTTCAAATATATCTTTGGTAGTAAAAGAAGCTAGGAGCTTCAGAGAAAGGGGCTGCAGGATTCCAGGCACCAAGGGTGATTAGCAAGACAACAGAGATAGTTTCAGGGTCTTTTTCGGTGTAAAGATAAGATTTCCCAAGGAAGTAGAAGGATGCCATAAACCTTCAGGAGATCCCAGACTTTGATAATCAGAGGAGGATGCCCTAAGCCTTCAAGAGATACCAGAATCAAATAACACATTTGGAGGTGTAACAAAAGGCTTGGGGGACTGTACTAAAAACAGGATAGACTGGCAGGAAGGAATCACCCCACATCAAAAGGGCAGTCCCTAGAGAGAACAGATCTGGTTGAGGACTGGATATAAAATACTCTGTATCCAGGAATTATTGGTGAATTCGATCAAAGCACCCTTTCATGCTCTAGCATGGGGCTGTAACTGTCTTCTGCATTTCTATCTTTTTAATAAACTCCTTTAAATCTTCGGCAAGAGTCCGGGCTAATGCATATCTATCCTTAGCTCAGGACAAGAACCCGTGGTTTTATGGGAATAGTTCCGGGAGCCTAACAAAGATCCCCGGGGACAGTTTCCCAAACCATAACAGTCCAAACGCAACATACATGATAAATTCAACCTATTATTACACATTCTATTCATCAAGAGACATCATTAAGAAAATGACAAGAAGCTGGGCATGGTGGCGCATGCTTGTAATCCCAACATTCGGAAGGCTAAGACTGGAGGACTGCAGTTCATCGACAGCCTTAACAACTTAGCAAGGCCCTTCACAACTCAGGGACACCCTGTTTCAAAATTAAAGAACTAAAAAGTAGGGCTGGGGTGTTGCTCGGAGGTAGAATACCTCTGGGTTCCATTCCTAGTACTGAAAAACAAACAAACAAAAAACAGAAAGAAAAAGAAAATAACTAGGCAAGCTACAGATCTGGAAAACTATTCATAAATCTGAAAGTGGAATCATATCTAGAATCTACTAGATATGTACACACATATATAAGATCTTACCAAAAACAGTAATAATAACTTGAGAACAGTAAGGATTTGGAAAAGATACTGACAAAAAGATAAAGGCCATGCAAATAGTAAGCATTTAAAAGGATGTTCAAAATCATTAGTCGTCAGGAAAATGCAATTAGAAGCACAATGAAATAGGTTTTAATGCCCAGCCAATGGCTAATTAAATATATATATATATATATATATATATATATATATATATATATATATATATATATATAATTCAGAAAGGACTGTGGAACAACGAAACCCTCAGGAAATGAATTGTTGATGCACCTATAAAATGGCCACCACTTTGGGAAAACAATTTGTGAGTTTGTAATAGAGTAGAACATGCATCTACTCTATAACTTAATAATTCTATTCCTAGGCATCGCTCAAGAGAAATGGAAGTATATGTCCACAAAATGAATTGTACAAGAATATTTACAGTAGTAACTAAAAACAATACAAATATTGAGAACATTTCAAGATCTATGAATTTTATTGGATATATATTATTTGAGAGGGTGTACTAGAGACTGAACCCATGGCCCTGTTAAACACAAACTTACTGAACTACACCTCCACCCCCCTAAAAAACCTTAAAAAGAGTAAAGATGTAAGAGTGATGGGATAATCTCTCTTCTCCTCTCCTCTTCCTCCTTCCTTCTCTCTCAATCCTTGGGTGTTTTTCTTTTTTTAATTTTTTCTTATTTATTTATTTATTTATTTATTGGTGGTACTGGGGGTGGAACCCAGGGGCTTTCTATCCCCAGGCTATATTCCCAGACCTATTTTTTTTTTAATATATTTTTATTTGGAAACAGGGTCTCACTAAGTTGCAGAGAGCCTCACTAAGTAGCTGAGGCTGGCTTCGAACCCATGTGACCCTCCTGTCTCAGCCTCCCAAGCACAGGGATTACAAGCGTACGCCACCACGCCCAGCTCTTGGGTGTTTTTCAAGTTTTTCCTGCCATCCAAAGCAAACTGAATTGATGAGGCACCTTGAGTTATTACTGTGCAGCTGTAACACTTGCTTGAAATTCTAAGAGAAGAACTGGCCAAAGACTATTCTGAATGATGGATGCACTGTGTCAACACAGATGAACTTACACAGAAGGAAATACCTATGCGCCCATCTGTTTCTTTAAATGACTTATTTTGCTATTTTTTCATAAATGACTATGCACGAGCCGGGTGTGGTGGCGCACGCTTGTAATCCCTGCGCTTGGGAAGAGGAGACAGGAGGATTGCGCTGGTTCGGAGCCAGCCTCGCTGGCTTAAGAGACCCTGTTTCCAAATTAAAATATAAAAATAGGTCTGGGAGTGTAGCCCAGATGTAGAAGGGCTTCCAGGAACCCCAGTACCACCAAAAATAAATAAATAAATAAATAAATAAATAAATAAATAAATAAATAAGCACCTCAGCCTATATTTGCTTATTCTTAAAATGCAGATGTCCTGTATGAAATAAACATTCAAATCCTTACATCAATCAAACATTCTAAATATGAAACATGTTCTCTGGGTTAATTTACTGGGCTTGAGGTAGAATTTAACATATAATAAATGAACCAATAAAGAAGTTAGTTCACCTACGGGAGTAGCAGATTATTCTCCCCAGAAGTGGAGAACATATTACCTTCCTTGAAGCATGAACAAGTTCTGACTGTCATGTTGCAATGTCATGACTTTCCTTTCTCTTCAGGTCTGGGGTCTCTTTCTGAACACAAGATTTCATCCTAATTTCAAACCATTTAGTGCTTATTTAGCCATATGTCTTTTGATAGAGGTGAATTCTGTCCTAGCGAGAGTTACAATGTTGTCATGGGGGTGAGTCAAGTATTTCCCTTGTTTCCGTACTTTTTCTTCCTCAGCAAAGATATCACTTCCAAGATGAATGACAGGGCCTTTTTTTTTTTTTTTTAGTAGTAGTACTGGCCATCACACTGTATTTTTCAAAATCCCAAATTCCTGAAAACGCATCCTCTAAAGCAGTCTTATCATGTCAATGTATACTGGGAGGAGGAGATGCGAACTCTGAACGTCTCTACCCAGGCAGCCTCACAGTACATCCAATAATCGGCATTTCTCCCCTCAGTGGAGCAAGCTGCTGCCAGCAGGTGATGAGAGCTCTGAAGCACTTCCAAGAAGCGTGTCAAGTAAGCCACTGGCCAGCCAAGGGAAGGTCAAATCTCCACAATCGGTATGTACAGAGCGTCCCATTAGAGACAAGTTTACTCTGAAATGTAAGGAAGCATTTCCGATGAGGAGCTGCTGTCAGCGTGGGAGCGTTTCCAGGCGTGCTTCCAAAGGGGCGATGGTACCACCGCTGAGGGTGCATGCTCCCCAGTATCCCGCAACAGAAGCAGCCTCTCGTCACCCTTGGGGTGTTGCTGACTTACACAGACAACCGTGGTTCTACTCTCCAGCCAGAAACACATTTAATCACTCAGTTACTTTGAGAGTGAAAGGGAAGAAAATGCTTCCCCCCTCAATACTCCCTGCAAATTATATTTCCTGTGGTCCAGGTCACATCTCTCTCTATGAAAATAGTCTTTCACATCAATACATACACACAGAAGGGCCCAAAGGCAAAGAATTAGACCACAACACCAAGCAGTACTCTATATAAATGCTCAACAACGGGTACAAGTCCAGCTGTCAGAGGAATGGTCCTCTCTCTGACCAAGAAGTTAGACAGAGACTCTCACAGACAGTCATTACAGAAGCCAGCTATTTCTCTTGTGGCCAGAAACTTCGTGGTCATTGCCAATAGAACCCACTTCAGTATATAAAGGGCAGAGAGTCTCCTGTTTGTAAATGTTATGGGATATCAACTATTCATTTTCATATAATAGAAGACATGTTTGTTCAAATAGCTTTCCTTTGCAAAGGGCCTAAGAAGGCTGGCCAATTGCTAAACACCCATCCGATAGAAACAGTATTGTCAAAAACAGCCAGTTCTCTGAGAGAGGTTATAAACTGAACTGAGAATAACATACTCTGGGCTGCTGCGGCCAAGAGGAGCAGAAACTACAGTGCCCACCACCACTTATGACTGTGGAGTGCTAGAGAGCAGCTTTAGTTAGGAAGACTGGGAAGCATCCCTAAGTAGGCTGTGTAGATATCCTCCAAACAGACCACATGGCCACAGAAAGGTGGCAGAAAAAAAAAGGAAGAAACAAAAATGACTGCCTCTTCTCCTGTGCCGGAAAAACAGCTGAGAAGCAGTAAATCAGAAGCTGTCTGGTCGACCACTGTGTTCTCCCAGAGCTGAGAGCCACAGAGTGACCCTAGTTAGTAAAGGATCTGAAAGGCAAAGCCTGGACTGCTGAAGAGATGCCACAGAAAAAGCCTTCCTTTCTTCTTCTCTCTTTCCTTAATTCCTTTTTATATTTTATTCTGTTTTTGTCAATCATTGAAACTTAGAGAAGGGTCTCCTTTACCCTTTTGTAGAAAGAAATGGCAGAAAACAGACATGAATGCCTCCAAAAAGCACCAGGATGGTCTCTACCATAACACCAGAGAGAAAGGAGACCTAGTAAATATGCTTAGAGAGCAGGCAGGAGGGAGAGGATCTCAAGCAACAAACTGGAGAAGGCAGAAGAGAACCCGCAGGGATCCCGATTGTCCACCAGACTCCAGCCAACTGTGCCTGGCAAAGGCTGATGGCCTCCCTTGGTGCCAGTGCCGGTGAGAGAGCCTTGCTTCTGTAGTGTCCCAAGCTATGCTCCCACCTGTGGAAGAGTCTAAGAAACTCAAAATTCCAGAAAAAAAATTTTTAATTCAACCAATTTATGGAGGACTGAAAGCTTTAGACCACTTCACTGGGAACTAGAAGACTCTTCGATTCTTATCTCAAAAACTGAAGAGGAAATAACCTCTCACTCCTCATGGGAAAAGGAGACATCCTAGAGCATAATAGTAAAAATTAAGAATGTACTTTTTTAAATTCAGCCTACTTCATAGCTCCCATACAGAATTAACAAAGGAGGAATTTATCTGATGACATATTTTTATTGGTGCATTGTAGTCAAACATCTCAATGAAATACAAGACTTGTGAGGATATACAAGCACACATCACCCAATTAGCCTTTATCAAATCCCCCCTCTCATTCCCTCCCATGCTTGATTTAGTGACTGACTTTGATATATTTAAGTACATCATGTGCTTTAAAGGAATTCCATCTTCCCCCATCCCATCCCCTCTGATAGGTCACCTTAATTGCTCTGCCATAGGGTTCTTTCTTTAACTAGATTTCCTTTTACCCATTTCTTCCTATTTTACATATTAGGGAAAGCATCTGATTTTTTATTTTCTGTGATATTTCTCTGAGGATGCCGCATTGCAGGCTCCAATCCCACTCTCGAAGGCACTGGCACCAGCCTCGCAGCTCGCCAGGCTCCGATCCTGGCCTCGCTGGCCCCAGAACCAGCCTCGCCACCCGGCAGACTCTGATTCCAGCCTCGGAGGCCCCACACCAGCCTTGCCTTAAGGCAAGCTCCTATTCCAGCCTTGCTGGCTCTAGCAAAACGACCTCATTGTATGGCAGGCTCCAATCCTGGCCTTGCTGGCCCTAACACTGGCCTTACCGCATGGCAGGCTCCAATCCCTGCCTCGCTGGCCATGGGACCAGCCCCACCCCTCGGCAGGCTTTGATCCTGGCCTCAGAAGCCCCAGCACAGGCCTGCCTCACGGCAGGCTCTGATCACGGCCTTGCTGGCCCCGGCACTGGCCTCAACCCTCTGCAGGCTCCAATCCCAGATTCAGAGGCCCTAGCACCAGCCTTGCCTCATGGCAGGCTCCAATTCCAGCCTTGCTGGCCCTGACACTGGCCTCACCCTTTGGCAGGCTCCGATCACAGCTTCAGAGGCCCCAGCACCAGCCTTGCTTCATGGCAGGCATAGATCCTGGCCCCAGAGGCCCCAGCATCGGCCTTGTCGCATGGCAAGCTTAGAAAGGCTATTTTAAAAGAGAATAAGCTTTACATCTTCCTTGCAGCTATCAAGTCAGGAATTCCACCAAACTTCCTAATTAACTGAGAATCTACTGTAAAAATGAAAAGGCCAAACACTGATCAGTTATCTACTACTAAAACACCATCCTCAGACCTCAGTCTAAAAATGGTAGTCACCGGAGGAGACTCAGGTCAACACAAAAGCAGTTAAAGAAGCAACAGCAAATTTTTGGACTGAAAATTCATAACACGAACTCTTTTCTAATTTTCTTCCCAGAAACACTTCATTTTTTTCCCTGAACTCAGCTTTATTTCCATCCTCCACTTAAAAGGTCAAACCTCTCTCATCAATAAAAGAAGAAGAAAATAGAGATACAAAGGGAGAGAAAGCCCACGTGGAAGGATTGAGAAACAGAATGAGGACTAAGAGACCAAGTGCAGAAAGAGTGAAATCCTTTGAAAAGAGACTGCCCTGGAATCTCTTCTAAAACAAAAACCTATCAATAGGTCTTTGTGTAGGAATGAACCTAAGAAAATCAGTATCCCAGTGATTGAGAGATCCCATTGTAATTTAAGAGTCCAACTAGCAAGTAAACAGATGGAGAGAGTCCTTTATTCAGTTTTCTACCATTAGGGCTGAGACTAGTTTAACTGAAATAAAATATAAGGGGCCCTGTGCAATAAAACTAACCAATGAACTGATAAACAGTTGAGAACTACTAAACATCCAAATCTCTATGCCCCATGAAGCACCAAGAGGAAAAGCAGGCAGAAGAGATATTAATATTTATTAATGACTATTTTGAAAAACAAAACTTGCTTTATTCAACCACTGAAATGCTAAGATCTTCACCTGATACTTAAACCACGACTCAAAATGTGAGTATTTTACAACAATGTGTTAAAAATTTAAATCACACTCTCAGTGGAAGGGCCTGCTACTGAAGAAGTGAAATCCAGCAAACTGCGGCTATCTCACCAAAGGATCTTCAAAGGCACTGCCATGTTCTTACATTAACAGCTGCCGAAACACGTTCTTTCAAAAATCTTTTTTTTTTTTCATTTAGGGGTGGAGTTTCAAAAAAAGAAAATTCAGGCTTAAATCTCAAAGGACACGGCTCCAAAAGTGAGTGGCACCACAAAACGCAGACTTCCTTTAAGAGGATTTCTGCACTCTTCACTTGAAGAGAGGGCAGAGGCCTTGGCTCTCATCACTTGCTCTGCTTACACCACAATGGCTTCAGCACCAGAAGCTGTGGGGGTTCATTACCAGCCAAGGGGCTGAAGGGCATCAATGCTCTGATGCTCAGACAGGCCACTGTTGGCTCAGACGCTTTAAAGAAGCCCACTGGAAGTTAGGAGGGCTGTGGTGTACCAAGCTATTTTCAGCATCCAGAAGGAGGTCAGCAAACAAATGCTCAGAAACTATCGAGACACCACAAAGGACAAGCACTTTCAGATCTAAGGGACGTCTGCTGCTCACATAAATGTTTGTAGCGAGATGATCTGAGAGCCAGACAATAACGCAAGTTAGCAGGCTGAAGCATGACAGCTCCAGTGGCTGATCAGAGGGCTGTGAGTTAGTGCAGAACAGCACAAATTCCCCAACGCAACACTGTGAAGTTACCCGAAGCGTCAATAGGACAGGAGAAGGGAGCACAGAGAAGCAGGCCCAAGAGAAGTTAGCAGGGAATACACTAGATTTTTTTAAATCAAAGAGACACTCTGACATGCAATTATTCCCTGGTAATTACCATATGCAGCCTTTGGCCGGCTGACTTCTCTCTCCTATCTTCACCATGGGAAGCACATTTCTTTCAGAAGTATGTTATTCTTTTCCTCTTTCTATATAGCAGCTTATTTTATTTGATGTCTTCAATTAAAGAACAAAATGCTCGCAGTTGTGAAAATGCTAAGTTTAATACATGCCACACACCGGTATTTGCATCTCTGGGCTGCCATCCCCTCTAACCAGTTCCTCATGATGTGCTCTGTGTTCAATGAGAACACAATATTAGCCAGTATTAATAATGGCCACTTCTAGATGGTAAAATTCTAGATGATTATAACTTCATTTTTACCTTTACATCTATGTCTGCATTTCCTGTATTTTTTACAAGTATGTATAATTTTTGTAAAAGTTATTCTCTTGTGTGTGTGTGTAGAACTGGGCACTAAGTTCAGGGGCATTATACCTCTCAGCTAAACCTTAGCCTTTCTTATTTTGAAACAGGATTTCACTATGTTGTTGAAGATCTTGCTAAGTGGCTATGGTTGGTCTCCAACCTATGATCCTTCTGTCTTCACCTCCCATTATTCTTAAAATTTGCTGAGATCAGAGTGTTAACTGAGATTTGCTTGATACTTTGAACAAATACAACTGAAAAGATGTTATTCCAAATGATCAACATGATACAATTAAAGAATTAAGTTATCCCAACAATGAATGCTGGACTAAAGCCTGAATCTTTATAGCCAGTAGACTGCACACATGCAGAGTAGGTGGATAGACATGGCTTCTCCATCTTTAAATTGAGGCCACTATGCTGCAGTAATGCAATAAGGATATCATCAAATTTTAGGAATAGAGCCAAATATTCAGACAAAACAGAGACTGATGGCCTCTCTGTTCACACTTTGTAGTAGGGTTTTCCAGATTACAGAGGGACACCTAACTCCAGAGACCAAAATAATTCTATTTAATTCATTTGAGAAGGAAATTTTTAAAAATGAGAATGGGAAGCTTTCATCGGGGATTAGCATTCATTCAGTAAATGAAGAAGGCATCTGTTACCAGAGAGGATCAGACATTATCAAACATTAAACTCTCTGGGTATCTTTCCACCCGTTAAGAACTTGGGTATTCCTCATTAAGGTCTTGCAGTTACTCTGCATCCAGTTACAAGAGATACGCATTGCCATGGAAGAAATAATTTGCCTGAGTAATCTAGAAACTATAAAGTGATATTCGATTCCTACCATAGGAGAATTAATTCTCTGTTGAGGTGTTGACTAATGGCCCAATTATTTATACAATATACAAACTCAGGGTGGCCACTTGGGTGATTAGTTTTGGGTTCTGAAGCATGGCCTCTTGGCTCCTAATTATAAAAGGAGAATAACTGAAAGGTTAATTGGGCACTTAACAAGTTCATATGACAAAGAGCCACAGTTCTTACTGACCAGGCACTCTTTATAATGTAGCCTAAATTCATAATATGAAGGCCCTTGTGATTTCTATTAGAGAAAAGATCTTTTTTTTTTGGGGGGGGGGGAGTGGGGGCTTCCTGGAGATTGCAACCAGGAGCACTGTACCACTAAACTTCCGAGGCCTTTTTATCTTGAGACAGGGTCTTACTAAGGTGCTTGGGGTTGGCCTAGAACTTGACATATGCCTGCTTTAACCTCCTAAGTAGGCGGGATTACATGCATGTGTGATGGTGCCTGAAGGAAAAAGACCTTAATTACCCACACAATAAGGAATTTTATAAAGAGAGTTCCCTGATGAAAAATATTTTGCCATTCAGTTTCTCAGAAGCTCACTCTAAAGTCTTTCAGTTTAACTCAGCAAATATGTTAACAGTACTTTTATAATTTGAATATCTAATTCCCAACAACTCTGAAACAATGGGACAAAGTTTAGCAAACAGCCCCTCCCAAAACTAACAAAGACAACTAACTCACAGGCATGAGCACATACGCCCACAGCACAAAACAGAGGTCATGCCCACAAGACACGAAATTGCACAGTGAGCCCTGGCTTTTTCCTACTCCCCGGCAGAGGATGCATTACTCTGAGATGCCCACCCACACATATTCCAGGAGGAAAATCAAGATTTATCCATATACTAAATGTCCACCTACATTACAAGTGGAAAATTTAGTCTTTTTGCTACTGAATGGATAAAGCTGCTTAAGAACACACACAGCAAGTCAGATTAAGGGTTGAAAGAGACCCCTGATACACGCTCGGAGGAAACCAGGAGAACCAACTAGAGGACTTACTCTCTATCTAGGAAAGGACTTTATTTTCTCTCTACCCTTGAGTGACTTTGAAATGTCTTCAACTTTAGGATGAATATGGTTACATTATAGATTTGCTAACAGAACAGAGTGAAGCAAAGTAAGAAAACTTTTGATGGTTTTTAATGTTTAAAATTAAAATACTACTGATGCATTGTTTGGTGAACTCAAAAAATGACTCTTATCCACTATGTTTCCAGGTATCTAATAGAACTCCATAAATCTGTTGAACCAGCACTTTGAGAAAATACAGAAAAAACTATCACATTTTCACTCCAAATGTAGGAGACAGCAATGAGTGTAACAAGTAAAAAGGAAGCAAAACAGATATAATACATGGCTGCCTCTGCTGGCTGCAGCTTGGCCAGCTCCAGCCCAAACAGCCCTGCTCTTCACCCCTCCTGTGCGAGAAGGTAGAAACAGGCAGCTGTTCCCTCTCTTCCTCAAACATATCAAATACTCTGTTGTTTTTGGTTTAATCTGGAGAATAAACCCAATTTTGCCAATGAATGTTTACCTTCTGTACTACTTTCAAACTCAATAAGTCTCTCCCCCCATTCCCTCAATCACAGGATAAAAAGCAGAAAACATTCCAGATAATTTGTGCCAATTCCCATGATTCATGTATTGCTTTCCCAGACTAAATGGTCTATGGTCAGTGCTTTCAAGTCAAGTGGGGTGCGGAGAGCGGGGCCTAATTACAGAGCTGAGTCACAGTCTACCAGCTCCCTCCGCCCAGTGGGCATCCCCACAAAGCCACTGTTTCATTTTGAGGTATAAAGAAAAACAAGTCCCCGTGTCCTTTTTTTTTTTTTTAATAGACAAAAAGAAGTTACCAATACATAGGAAACAAGAGTACTATTGGTGAAATAAATTGATTTTCTTTTAAGAAAAATTTCAATAGGCTTTCTTCCACTAAAAACCATACATAACACCAGGCATGGTGGTGCATGCTTGTGATCCCAGCATTTGAGAGGCTGAGACAGGAGGATCACGGTTCAAGGACAGCCTCAGCTATTTAGTGAGGCCCTCTACAACTCAGTGAGATTCTATTTCAAAATAAAGAATAAAAGATAGGAATGGGGGTGTAGTTCGGAGGTAGAATGCCCCTGGGTTCCATCCTCAGAATTGGAAAAAAAAAAAATACATAACATTAAGATTGTTTTTTTCTTGGCAGGTCTGGGGTGGAACCCAGGGACATTTGATCTCCAAGCTACAACCCTTGCCCTATTTTTTATTCTCTATTTTGAAACAGGATCTCACTAAGTTGTGGAGGGTCTCACTAGCTGAGGCTTTTGGTGATCCGCGATCCTCCGGTCTCAGCCTCCCGAATGCTGGTATTACAAGTGTGTGCCACCACACCCAGCTAAAGATTTAAAAAAAAAAAAAAAAGAAAGAAAAGAAAAGAAAATGGCCATAAAAGCCAGGAGTGGCGGCACACACTTGTAATCTCAGCACTTGGGAAGCTGAGACAGGAGGATCACAGGTTTGAAGCCAGCCTCAGCAACTCAGCAAGGCCCTCCACAATTTAGTGAAGCTGTTTCCAAATACGAAATAAAATTGTGCTGAAGGTGTAGCTTAGCGGTAGAATGCCTCTGGGTTCTGGGTTCAATCTCTAGTTCCACACACAAAAAGAAAATAGCCATAAAGCATATTATAGGATTATAACTTAAATATCTTGCATCTCTCTTTGGCCTAACATCTGAAATGGTTTGCCCTCCTGAACACAGCATGTTCCTGTTTAATGCCAGGGAGCTTGTATTCTTTTTCACAGAGGTCTCACTGACTGGGTCTTTACACTAGGAAGCTAAATCCTCCAACATGATAGACATATTAATTTATGATCTTGGGTCCACAATGTGTGTGGGGGGAGGCTACAGACTTATATTTAAATACTAGTTTAAAAGAACTCATTCTTCTAATGACAACAAGATGCATGCCACAAAACATATAACCCTAAAATTTGATTTCAGTAAAAGACTGTTTTCCTTCTTGAAACATAGATACAATATATGTGAATTAAAGAGAAAAAAATTTTTTTTAATTTTTTTAACCCTTCAAATGTTAAACATTTAAACAAAACTGACACCACAAAAACTGCTTAATTCTCTTTTGTCTTAAATCTTCCTAGACACTTTTATCAGTAACTATGCTCCCAAGTTGAAGGGATTAATGATTTCTGAATGGAATTGACTATTCAGTTCCTGGAGGCAACATTCCGGACAGGAACAAAGGGGAATATAAATCCTCCAACAATGAAGAATGTTTTTTTTTAATGCAGACATTAGATGACTTATGACACACTTCAGATAAGAACTATACAAAATATTCTCTAAGATTCAATAATGAGTCGCAGAGGAAATAAGGATGCAGTGAAGTTTTGGGAGGAGGTTCCCAAAGTGACCAAGGTTCTATTCCAAGGAACAAATTAAGTCAGTTCCTAGGACTGGATGTCTCTTCTATAAAGTAACCAACTGGCCAATAGAGAGAGCACAGAAGCAAGTTCTGTGGGCCCGACAGTTCATTGTTACTACACAGGAAATTGCATGGACTCATCATAAGTTTGCCAAAAGCATGCATTCTGACCATAGGATGAATCAAGGTACTTAAAGTAAACTGCAACACACTCTGAAAGGCTCACTGATGACACAGTTAGTCTAAAAGCATCCTGCACATTCCAAACCTGCACAGGAATGCAAGAAGGCACAGAGAGTGAGTGAGGCCCAGACTAAGCGGCCCAGGAAAGCGTGTGTCAGCGGATGAGATAAAAAGCTGTCATCAGGTTGATTCAAACTCATCGACAATTTAAAATCTAAACCATTTTATTACAGATCACTGGGATGCTTAATGATCTTAGACATACATGCTTAGTAATCTTTGATGCTGGGTCTTAGACAAATACCTAAGAAATTTATAGTCTCTTCCAGTAACTCTGAATTTATCTTAAATTTCCTTGTGATTTTAAACAACAAACGCACATAGCATTTGTTTTACATGTACCTGATATTAAAAGCAATCAAATAATTCATATATAATAAATGCAGCAACAAATGCATAAAAATAAAGGCCCAAATCAGGAGGGTGGCTCCTTGGGGGTAGAGAAAGGGAACTGCTTTTGGGATGAACCACCCTGGGTTTTGTTGTTTGTGTTGTTTTGGTTTTTGGTGGTACTGGGGAATAAATCCAGGGGCCTACACCTCCAGCCCTACTTTATTTTTTACTTGAAACAGGGTCTCACCAAGTTGCTGAGGCTGGTCTGGAACCTATTATCCTCCTGTCTCAGCCTCCCAGGTTCCCTGGGGTCACAGGCGTGCGCCCCATGGGTTTTAAACTGTTTGGTGGAATTGGTGAAGATTCAATTTCTTTAGTGTGTTGGAAGAAGGTACATGTAGATGTTGTTACTCCTTCATATAAATCATTAAATACCCATATTAATTTTTTAAGAACAAACAGAAACAAGGAATTAAAATAATATAGACTGTTCTGGGGAAACCCAAAGGACAGGCTTGCAATGCCAAACACATTGACAAGGAGATGGTTTCAGGCCTGTAGTCCAAGGCCCTTTTCAGCACTCAGAGCCCAAGTGAGGTGATTAAGAGGCAAAATCTTCTGGGGGAAAAGAAGGAGAGAACGCAAAAGTGATATGTTTTCTTCTCATGTCTTTGAATACTAAATCACTACCTGCTAATTGGAAAGAGTGAAGAAGATGCCAGTCAACACCAACACACTGTGCCAGATTAATTTAATGGTATTATTTTGCCTTGCTTTGCAATTACTCCCACATTCCCCAGGGAGAAACTAATGGATTACTAAAAATAAAATGGAGATTAAGTGAATCACTTTGGATGTTTTGGCTCTCAACTCAAACTGGCTTAAACAAAAAGGAAACACACTGGCTCAAGTACTTGGACGTCCTGAAAAGGGGCAGGCTGCAGGGCCAGCTTCCCTGAGACTTTGGACTCTCTCCTCTGCCTGTGTGGCTTCTTGCACAGGCGGGAAGCCAAGAAGGCTGCAGCCACACCAGACCTCACACCAGCACACAGCATCCAAGAAAGAGGCGGGATCTTCTGTAGCTCTACCCAAAGTGTGAGAAGATCTCAGCCAAAAACTCCAGGCTAGCCTGCCCTGGGTCTCCCGCAACAGAACAGTATTGCAGAACTGTCCAGACTGTCTCCCCACCTGGTAACACCCTGCCCCGACTGATGGAGCCAGCATCTGAGTCAATCGTGGGCAAAGCAAGATGGGACTGTGCCTAGCAGGGCCCGCCCTGGAGCTGCGGTCCATCCTTCAACCCCATAATATGGAGGAGAGATGGGAGGCAAGATATGAATGCAACCTAACATCTGCCCTGTTGGTATTTATAGGGAATAGCCTGAGCAAAAACATGTGAATCAGAACACGAAATACAGCATTCTCATGACATATCTGTATTTAAAACTAAAGACTCGGGAAAGCAGATGGCCTTTAAAATTGATCTCTTTGAGGAAAGGAGATTAAAAAATAGGGTTTCTGTATTTTCATTTCTCCAATCATAAGTTTAAACACAGCGGGTGGGGCGTAGTTCAGGGGTAGAAGAGCACTTGTCTGGCATGTGTGAGGCCCGGGAAGGGAGGGAGAAAGGATGGGAACAATGAAACGTAAACACAGAAAGTCAGCACTCTACAAGCAGGGCATGGTACTTACTGTATTCTCATGGCATGGCTACAAACACTTAGACAGCAGCATCCACACAAAAGGAGTGAAACCTGAAGGAAAAAAGAAAAAAACTGATAAAACATATGGGAAATTCCACTAAAATACAATGGCTGCCTCTGACAAAAGTCTTATCCTTGTCCTAAACCAAGGGAGGCAGCCTTCCCAATGGAGGCCACAGCAGTGAGACATTAGAGAAGATGTCAGCAGCATCGGAGTATCTTTAACTATTTTGAAGTAAAAATAACTGTATCAACTGTGGGTCTGACTGCCAAAAAGGAAAACAAGAAATATATTTTAATCAAGTCATAATGTGCTAGACTGCTTTTTACAAAACTACAACAAAAAGTGAAAAACAATTATTAAATGGACCTCAAAAATCATGTTGTTTTTATTTATTGTGGGGAAAGGGGGGGGGGTCCAAGGTCTTGCTAGGTTGCCCAGGCTAGCCTCCAACTTGCATGAGATTATAGGCCCAAGTTCACAAAGTCTTAAATACACACACACACACACACACACGCACACACACACACACACACACGAAAATTAAGAAAATCACAGTCTATCCTCCACAATATGAAATTAACCTATTCAATCTTACCCAACTTTAAGCTAGACATATCAGCTTCAATTTCAAAACCTCTAAATTCAGAAAGCTAAAAAAAAAATAGATCTCAGCAGGAAAAAATGCACATAACTAGTTCAAGTATTTGACACTGATCATCTTACTTCATAACACCTTTGAATATTCAACATACCATGGAATACTGAAAAAACACATCCATAGAACTGAAGACATTTAAGACCCCGCTTTTAATATTCACAAGTGAAAGAGAAGAACTTTGTCCTTGACCAGACCCCAGTACAAATAACACAGCAGAGGCCAGCACCCTGCTCCCATCTCCTCAGGAGATCTGAGGCAGGAGGATTGCTGGAAAACAGTGAGTTCAAGGTCAGCCTTGGCAACATGTTAGAACACTTTCTTAATAAACAATTTATTTTAATGTTATTTATTTATTTATTTATTTTGGTTGTGCTGGGGTTTCTGGAAGCCCTTCTAACCTCCGGGCTACCCTCCCAGACCTATTTTTTATAGTTTTATTTGGAAACGGGGTCTCTTAAGCCAGCGAGGCTGGCTTCCAACCTGCGCGATCCTCCTGTCTCCGCTTCCCAAGCATGGGGTCACAAAGCATGCGCCACCACGTGTGGCAATAAACAATTAAAAAAAAATGCAAACTACACTCTCAATTAAAAAGAGCTAATTTTTTTTTATTACTATCACTATTGGGAGGGGGTACCTGGAACCCTGGACTTTGCAAATGTAAGTACTCTTGCTGAGACACATCTCCATCAAACACATAAAAATTTAACTTAAACATAAAAATTTAAGCTTCAAGATAGTGGTATTTCCTGGTGATGGGCGAGTTTTGATAAGCAGAGGATAACTGTCCATTTATCTATATCCTTGTCTAATCTTATTCTCCTCAGTACATGTGGGATTTAACCATGTTGCTGCATTAGCTATAGGTCACAAACACAAAAAATTATGTGAAAGAGAAAACATAGAAACCTCGGAATATCCACCAAAGAACCATCCAGAATATATGAACTCCTACAAAACAATAAAAAAGGATAAACTGCCCAAACAGGATACCAAAATAGCTAATAACAATCAAAATACAAAGTAAAGCTGGGCGTGGTGGTGCATACCTGTAATCCCAGTACTTGGAAGGCTAAAATAGGAGTATCACAGTTTTGAGGCCAGCTCTAGCAACTTAGACCCTAGTAATACCCTGTTTCAAATGTAATAATAATAATAATAATAATAATAATAGGATTAGGGGTGTAGCTTTGAGGTAAGAGTGCCCCTAGATTCAATTACCAGTACTAAAACAAAAATAATTTAAAAATTTAAAAGTATAATGAGATTAAGAATATATATGATCAAAATGGTTAAAACAACATCAAGTCTTAGGATGTGGACCAATTCACTTCTCATACATTGCTGGTGAGAGTTTAAACTAGTAAAACTGACAGTACTCAAAATAAAATATAAACATCCTTGTGAACCTGAGTACACACACATACATAGGACCTTAAAGCACTTACAATAATACTTAAAGAAATACTGGTAGTAATAGCCAAAGCCTTGTATCATGTAAACTATGGAATATTCATACAATGGAATAGTATACAACAGAAACTTGATCTGAACAGAACAAGAAGGTATTTTATTATGCTTTGTGGGCTGTCTCTGATAATGTCTTCTTGGCCCTGCCTTTCAAGTACAAAAACAGCCATAGACAATATGAGTTTGGCTGTTCTAATAAAACTTTATTTATTAACTGAAAGCCAGACCTCAGGCTGTCATGCTGCTTACTGTACAGCAAAGAAAATAAATCAGCTGTAACAACACAATACTGATGAACACGTTTCATAACCATAATGGTGAAAAAAGCCAGACATGAGGGAATACAGTTTGATCCCAATTACAAAATTAAAAAATAAGTAAGATTATGTAAGTTAAGAAGAAACAGTAACATGTATGTTTATATCACACTGAATCTCACTACGATGTATAATTATAATACACCAATAAAAGTTTTTTTATTTTTTTTTTTGTGGCATTGAGGATGGAACCCAGAGGCATTCTACCTCTGAAGTATACTCACAGCCCTATTTTTTTTTTTTAAACAGAGTCTTACTAAGTTGCAGATGGCCTCACTCAGTAGCTGAAGATCCTCCTATTTCAGCCTCCCAAGTACCGGGATTATAAGTGTGAGCCACCACTCCTGGCTCCAATAAAAGTATTTTTTTTTTTAAAAAAGCGAGCATGGTGGTGCGCGCCTACAATCCCAGCACTCGGGAGGCTGAGACGGAGGATCACAGGTGTAAGACCAGCCTTAGCAACCTGGGGAGATCCTGTTTCAAAACAAAAAAATAAAAATAAAAATAAAAATAAAAATAAAAATAAAAAAGGTTGGAGGTGTAAGTAAGAGGCAGACTTCTCCTTGCTTCAATCCCCAATACCACCAACAACAAATAAGTATATAAAAAAAGAATAAAGAAGCAGTAGTTATTCTGAATGTGGGGAAAGAGAGAAAGACAGAGAGGGAAGAAGTGCTGTTAGTATCAGATGCCCTGCTCTTGGTGCAAGTTTCACAGCTTAGTTCAATTTGGAGAATTCCATCATGGAGTTCATTTATAACGATTCACCTGTCTTCATTCTGAATAAAATACAGCATCTGACTAATTTTCCCACATATGGAGCATGGGCATCTGGGCCACTGCTGAGAAGCGGGTTTTCATAGCTCTCCGCCCTGGACAACGGCAGCTGGCGCCCTGGGCTCTCACAGCAGGTCCGGAGCCCCGCCGCGGTGACGCCCGCTCGCAGCCTCGCTCCTCTCCCTGCACTGGGCTCTGGAGAATGCGCTGTGATGAGCAGAACACCCCGGGGTGGCAGGAGGTGAATGCAATACAGTGGGAGAAAGGAACAGATGGGGGGATGAAGAGACCCGGGAAATGAGAGCTGCTTTTTAACATAATCTGCTAAATAATCTATACAGAGCAGAAAGTAACATAAGCAGCTTAGAAACACAATCTAGAAGGTCACCGAACTTGCCTTTTGGACAAAAAAATAATGATAATCTTAAAGCTTACCGAGGCTCTTAAGAGACTGTTGAAGGGATTTATTTCTAGTACAACAATGTCTGCCACTCTTACATTAAATGGGCAGGAAGCTTCAGCTTTTTAGTAAAGGAACAAACTGTTCAGACAATAGTGCAGTCTTTTAAGCCCACACACACTTTCAACAATTTCTGTACCTTGATCTTTATCCTATCACTAAACACGGTAAACCGAATTTTACCATTTTCAAATTTTACTTAGATATTGTAACTTCCAGAGATCACAGAAAATCAGTAAGTTGCCAGCATGGTTGGCATATACATCAAGAGAGGTGAGACTCTGCAAAGAGCCAGGGACAACAAGATCACAGGCATCACATCAGAAGGATTTACAACACCCTATTACCGTGAGCTTTGATCGTGAATGAGAAGAAAAGAGTTAAAAAAAAAATACATGAAAAGAATTGCAATCTTTTTCAATTCACTATACTGCACAACTGATATGTTCAAAAAAGTGCACTAGAGTTGTAAACACACAGGCAATGTCTTAGAAGAACTCACAGGCTAGAGGCGCTGGCAAACTTATGTGTGGCCATAATTTAAATTAAATCTCATGAAAACTATAAAATACATAGAGCTTTGAGAGCTATAAGTCAGCAGGAGAGAACTATAATGTAGAGGAGTGAAATGCCAGCAGGAAGAGGCTGAGGAGAGGAAGTCTTCCCGGCCAGGGACACGTGGGAGTGGGTTTGATTTATTGCAGATGGGAAAGGTAAAGTGGACCAGACGCAGGCAGGGTGTGCAAAGGCACAGAGGCAGGGCGCGATCCTCAGCTGAGGAAAGACATTGGCACCTGACAAAACACAACTGAGACAACGGGGGACCTGTTGATCATACCAAAACTTGAATGTTATCTTACAAACTAGGGAGCCACGGGGTGGAACCTCAACACAAGGTACCGCAGGGGCATGCCGTGGCCTAAATACAACTTCCTGTATGGTTTTGATATTTAAAAATGTGATTATGTTTCACACACACACAAAGCAAATGATTGCTGGGCACTATGGTGTGCGTCAGTAGTCCACACACTTGAGATTCTGAGGCAGGAGAATCACATGAACCTAGTGTTCAAGATACCCTGGGCAACATAGCAAGATCCTGTTTGCATAAAAGAATACAGGAAGGAAAAATGTAAAAAAAAAAAAAAAAAAAAAAAAAAAGCAAATTATTAAGATCAGCCAGTATGTGGGAGCAACCCCAAATGGAACCCAATTTAACAAATGAACTGTCTTGCAAACATGTAATAGAACTACACTGAAGATGGAAAGTGGAAGAAAAGGACCAGTCACTTTGGAAAGCTGTATCTTGACTAAAAACACTGAGGCTAGAGACCAACAAAGAAGGAAAGCAGGCCACGATGAGCTCTGTGATATGATACTGGAATCTGCAGCATCTCTATGAACCCATGGTTTTTGTTTTGCTTTGCTCTGGTACTGAAGAATACACCCAAGGGTGCTCTACCACAGAGCTACATCCTCAGCCCTTTTTATCTTTTATTCTGCGACAAGATCTCACTAAGCTGCCCACGTAGGCCCTGAACTTCTATCTTCCTGACTCAGTCTCCTGAGTCACTGGGATGACAGGCAAGCCCAACCACACCTGGCTAAACTCATGGCTTTTAATATAAATTTTGACAGAAAGATGGACAACGAAAAATAGATGGAAATATGTGTTTTCTACAGGCATTTCCTACTCGGTTCTCTGAGAGAGTACAGGAACAATGCCACCCAGTAGTGATGAAGGCACTTAGCATCGAAATATTGATTTCTCGATTAGCACCCAATAAACAGAACGAGGACGATTTAGAGAAAAGTCTGGGTGAAAAACGGGGGCTGAGAACACACCAGTTGAGCCTAGAAGGTTTCATGATGCCAATAAGTAAGGAAGTACTCAAAGAAAAATGGGCCTCACCAAAAGGGGAGTGGGGCTGAACTAAAAGGGGCCAAGCATGGGACCACTCAAAGGACAAAAATGCAACTACACACTGACTATAATTCATAGGATAAAACAAAGATCTGTAAACCACAGTGATAAAAATGAATAACAAAATGTACACCAAAAAAATGGAAGAGAAGGCTAAGCTCTTTCATCTAGGAGTGTTTCAACAGGCTAATGTAGAAAACAATGATGGATACGGGCAACCATGTGACAAATTCCACGTGTTAAAGGAGTCAACAGACAGCGAACAGCAAAGTTGATCCTAGTTTGGATGATGGTCCAGAAAAAGGACACTGAAAGAGCTGACAAAATACAAATATAGTGTGGAAACTAGTTAACGATACTGTATCAGTGTTACCTTCTTGATTTGGGTAATTTTACTATAATTAACATTTGGGGGAGGTGGGAGAAAGGTATATGGAAACCGATTTATTTTTTAACTTAAAAAAAAATTTTGAGATTATTTCAAAATGAAAAGTAAAAAAAATAGAGAGAGGCCGGGCATGGTGGTACATGCTTGTAATCCCCGCGCCTGGGAGGTGGAGAAAGGAGGATCGCGCAGGTTCAAAGCCAGCCTCGCTGGCTTAAGAGACCCTGTTTCCAAATAAAAATAATATAAAAATTAGTCTGGGAGTGTAGTGTAGCCTGGAGGTAGAAGGGCTTCCAGGAACCCCAGTACCACCAAAAAAAAAAAAGATAGGATAGGAGTGACCATGAGTCATGAAATCCATTTTTCTCTGTACCAAATGTTAAACTGACAAAGTCTAATACCTCTAAGAAGGAAATTCATGCATATATATGTAAATTAGAAGTTCAAAAATATGAATAAATAAAGCTCTATTTACAGCTTACTGTAAATAAATAGAACTGAAAAAGAATTAGGACTTTAGAAAATAAAAATAAAACTGAAGTTTAAAAATAGTAACTGGATAAATTATAGATGGGATACAGATGAAGAGTAGACCGGTAAACTGGAAATTAGAAATTTTAAAAGTATCCAGAAGGATTCCCAAGTAGATAGGGAAGCAACCATCAAAGAGAGATGAGAGGCATCAATGATGAAGTGAGCAGGTCTAACACCTAGCTCAAATGTGCGCTAAAAGGAGGTGATGGAGAGACTCACTAGGCACCTGGCATCAATCCTTGAATCCAGAATGGCCAACAAATAACAAGCAAGGAAAAGATCAACACCATGACACATAAACATGAAACTGTAAACCATGTAAAAAGCAATCTTTTTATTTTAATTTACTAGGAACTGAATTAAGGGGCATTCTACCTCAGAGTTATATCCCTAGCCCATTTCATTTTTTATTTTGAAACAGGTATCACAAAGTTCCTGATGCTGGTCTTGAACCTGCGAGCCTAGTTTTAGCCTCCCAAGTACTGAGATTATAGTGGTGTGCTGCACCCAGCTATAAAAAGCAATCTTTGAAACAGCAGACAGGGTGGAGGTATAGCTCAGCGATATAGCATTTGCCTTGCAAATATGGGGCTCTAGGTTCAATCCCCAGTATCCTGCCCCCTTCAAAATTCAAAATAACAAAACTGTAGCAAAGAAAAAAGAGAACCATCTACAAATGAGTATCAATTAAGGTGAGGGCAGATTTCTCAATAGCAAACAGCAATAATGGAAGCCAGAAGAATGAGGACTGTTATCTTCAATGAGCCAAGAGAGAAAAGTATCAACCCTGCCTTCTACAATGACAGTCAATACCCTTGACAATAAGCATTTTCAGGCAACCCCAACCCAGAGCTTACCATCGACAGACATACACTAAATTATAAAGGGATGACCTTTGTGCAGTGGGAGAATGATTCAGATGGAAGACTTAAAAGACGAGAATAATAGTGACACATAAAGATGACAACCAAGTAAGCAGCTAGCAAACAAATGAAAGATGTTAAGTCTTATTATCCATCGAAAGCAGATGAATAAAATCACAGCGTGGCCCAACTGCGTTGTACATGGAATGAGCGGCACAAGGTGAAGTCCTGCCGGCAAGGGTGTGGAGCAAACGGGACCCTCGTTCCTGTGTTGGGAGCCAACTGATACAGCCCTTTGAAAAACTGCTTGGCAGCATCTATTAAGCTGAACATAAGAATGTGAACATTTCTCAGCAATTCTGCCTCCAGCATATCACCAACACCAATGGCACGCATGGCAGAACACAATGGTGGCGTTCAGGATACATGACCACACATATGGCACCTTGGGATTTCTGAAAACGGCAGAAAGTGAGAGGGCTCCTTCTGGCCTTCTGCTGCCTTCTCCACTGAACCAGGAAGACCACCAACGAGTTCCCTGGCCTGCATCTGAAATAGGTCCACAGCACTCATTCCACAGGTGCCCTCCAGATCTCTCAGGGAAAGGAATGCCCTTATCTCTGAAGAGGCAGGAACAAAGACTCTAAAGTAGGCCCTGTGAGCTTCCCCAGTTTACTGCCATTACATCATGCCCCCTTTGTCCAATCACACTTCTTCAGGACTGACCATCCAATAGCAAATTTAGCATAAAAAACACAGAGGTGACCCTGCTTCCTTGAATATTCATTTCTGAAGTCTCCATGTCACATAAAACACATTAAGTACATTTCTGTTTATCTGCTTTTTATTATAGGAGCTTCAGCCATGAACCTAGCAACTGCCCCTAAAACTGAACAGAATAGCCTGAAACTGGATGTATTCTCACAGCAGAAAGAAAAAGTTATTGATGACTCTCACACAGAATATTATAACAACAAAGTAATAAAATGCCACTACCTGCAACAACATGAACACCATAAGTATAACACAAAGAAAAAACAGCCAAATATAAAAGTACACACTATATAATTCCATTCACAGAAAGCTCGAAACTAGGCAAAATAAACTGCTGAGATAACTAGGGAGGAATCAGATCACGGGCTTCTAAAGTCAGTGTTTTACTTCTCCATCTGGGGGAGAAGATGAGTCTCATAGATGAGTCCAAATTTTGAAATTCATGGACCCAACCACATATGACCTTAGTACCTTTCTGCATGTATGCCAACCCTCAAAACAATATTTAAGACAGAATGAATGATAAGCAAAGGTACTGGCAAGGACACAGAGAGAATATGCTGCACACTCTTACAGCATCTTACCAGGTGGCACACATTGGTGTTATTACTAATGATGTTCATGTTCACGCGGATGAACTGATTCGAGTGGTGCCTGTCAAGCTTCTCTGCTGTAGAATGACTCTTCTTTGCCTTTGCAATAGTAAGTATTCCATAGGGAAGGACTTCAAAGCTACACAAATACTGGGTTCCTTGTCAGGCTTTTCATTAATGCATTCACTCATTATTATATTTATATTACTCATTCATTAATTCAGTAAGTTATAATTCATTACTGTTACTATTTTCTATAACCAATTACTACCATTATTTACTTGGTAGCCCAACTTTCCCAGATTTAGCCAGTGGAAACTTCTGTAAGATGGCTTGTAGGTCATTTTGACATGACTCTATCATTTTTAAATTGTTTTCTTACTTTCGAAAACTACATGTTTTACAGTCTCCTTTTGTACTTTCTTACCCTGGAAGTTGCTATGTCTCCAAGGAGACATGGTTATTTTTATTAAACTACAGAATTTAAAAATCAAGACCCAGGGACTAGATATGTCCAATGATACTGGGGGATTACTTTCAGTGACTGTTTATGAACAGAGTAAGGACTGAACATGCATATACAGATCTATATACACACATATTTACACACATGACATTTTAAGGAACTCAACAAACCGATTTTGTAAAAGTTTACATGAAAATTTTAAAGCCCAAGAAGGATGAAAATTCTCTATAAGATAATAGTGAGAAGACTTGCTCTACCAATTATCAATTACACATCACAAGAACTGCACATCAATGTATAAAGATCTGGTTATTTAATAACAGTACTTGTACATATGTTTATCCATGTAGGGGAAATTTAAACTGAGTTCCCATTCTACTTGCAATATAAAAACAAATTCCTTCCAACTTAAGTGAACACTTGCATGTAAAAGGCAAAATTATACAACTTTTAGTAGACAATAAAAGTATATTTATGGCTTCATAAAAGGTTAACAACATAGAAGAAGAAAACCATAAAGAAAAATAATAAATTCATTCCCCATTACAGTAAAGGACACCATAAAAAGTAAAAGGATAAACAAATTAAAAAACATATCACCAACAACATAAATAGAGTATCTAAGATGTATAATTCTTACAGACACGTAAGAAAGCAAACAATCCAAGAGAAAAATAGACTAAGTTGTAAAGGAAAGGAAACACAGAAAGAAGGTCGTTATGTGCATGAAATGCTGAGAGAATGAAATTTCATTAAGAATGAAATGATAGCCGGGTGTGGTGGCGCACGCTTATAATCCCCTCACTTGGGAGGCTGCGACAGGAGGATAGCTCAGGTTCAAAGCCAGCCTCAGCTACTTAGTGAGGCCCTCAGCAACTTAGTGAGACCCTGTTTCCAAATAAAATACAAGATAGGGCTGGAAGTATAGTCCAGAGGTAGAAAGCTAGAAAGCATCTGGGTTCAAACCCTAGTACCTAAAAAAAAAAAAAAAAGAAAGAAAGAAAGAAAGAAGAAAAGAAAAGAAAATGAAATGAAACAATGCTTAAGAATCAGGGAAGTCTAAGTAAAAAGCACTTTGACTAAAAATATTTGTGTTTTTTCTTTTGTTTTTTGGTGGTACTGGGGATGGAATCTACAGGCATTCTACCTCTGAGCTATATTTGCAGCCCTTTTTTTAAGTTTTTCATTTGGAAACAGGGTCTTGCTAGGTTGCTGAAAGTCTTGCTATGTTGCTGAGGCTGCCCCTGAACTACAATCCTCCTGTCGCAGCCTCCCAAGTATGGGAATTACAGGTATGCCCTACCATGCCTGGCTAGTTTTACTAAATTTAAAAAGTCAGATAAGCACCAGTGGCAAAGATAGGGAAACGATGAAAATGTTCAGGTACACTGCTATGCCCACTTTGGAAAACAGAGGAGGAGGACATGGCCTACCACCCAGCAATTTCATTAGTAAACTATGTTCACGAGGAGGCACGTGCAATTGTTCATAACCACAGAAAACTGCAAACACTCCAAATTCCAAGAGTAAAGTCAGGAAACGAAGTGGGTGTTGTTTGCAGAAAAGCCCGTGAACTATAATGTTAAATGCATCAAATAAAAGAATTTAAGAGGACAACATCCCAAAACACCTTTTCTGAAAGAAATTAGTTATAAATTAGATTTAAAAAAGAATTTAAAATCAGACTCAAAGCTCAATGAAAGCTGGGTTATTATCACTAGTCATTAAAAGCTTTCCACAGTTTTGCAGTAGATGTTGTGAATGTTTCCAAGACACGTACAATTAAGTCCTCCAGGATATAAGAACTCAGTTCCCCATAGCTTTGAATATAATATTTAGCCTGGGGTAAATATTAGATTAAGCAAAACAAAGCAAAGCTGCAGATCTCCTTTGTTACTTACAGAACAAAGTACTTAAATTCATAAAGCTCAGTTAGAACACTTGAGAAGGCATCATTCACATTGTGTTTTTCAAAAAGAAAAATTGTACACATAGTATCAAGGATACTATTATTCTTGGGTATAAATGCTATACAGTGGTGTTCAGAACTTAGACTATTATGGACCATATTTTACACAGGCAGCAGAATGTATGAAATCTTTAAAACAGATGGTACAATTACATTGAGACATCAAGCGACAGTTCTAGCTGACTCAGCTCTAATTCATTTTGTTTGCTTTGTAACAGCACTATTTCAAAAAGAGCAACTCCATAGCCCACGGAAGATATTTTTATTTTAAGTAGAGGTGACATCTTTACTTATATAAGAAGAAATTATACAGGTTAACAGAAGACATGAACTGCTAGAGCATCCACTAGAGAGAGATTTCGGCAAACCATTAGTTTTCCCTCTCAAGGGTATGGACTAAGAGTATCAGCCTAACAGTCATTGAATTTATTAAGCCATAATTTGCTACATGAATTCTCCATTCTTTCTTTCAGAACACACTGAATAAATCAGATGGAAATGTTTGCTTTCCTTTCTACAGTAACAACTGTGCATTTGCCTGAATTCTAAATAATCCGGTTCTTTATAAAATTTTTGAAATTCAGCCAATATACAGATCTCACTAAAAATAAGCACGAAGGAAACAGACTCAAATCATAACCGTCCTATTTAACTACTCAAAATGGATAGGGCAGCCTTCTCAGGCAAGCTAGATAAACACACAGAGAATGCCCCATAGCCATATATGCGCTGGTTGTCACCAAAACCAAGATGTACTTAAGAACCCAAAGCAGAAACATCCAATCGAATGTTTGGTGACATACATCAGCATTAATGTTTAAAACCTATGGATATCACACACAACCACATAATGTGTTTCTACGCTGATCAGGCAGCAGATATGAGAGTCAGTTTTACATATTGACTTGGTGAGGCTACCGTACTTGCTATTTAATCAAACACTAATCTAGGGCTGGGGCGTAGCTCAGTGGGACAGAGGGCGCTTAGCATGTGTGGGATCCTGTGTGCAATCCCGTGTCTAGAGGGAAACAAAGCACCATCTAGGTGTTTCTGTGAAAGTACTTCATAGATGTGGCTGACATGTATAATCAACTGACTTTAAGGAACAAAAATTATCTGCAGTCATGTGAGTGGCCCTCATTCACTCAGCAGAAAGCCCTCAAGACGAAACAGAAGGTTCCCCAGGAAGAGTTCCTTCTCAAGACTGTAGCACTGGCTGTCTGAGTCCCTGCCAGCATCATCTAGAGATTTCTCACTTGCCAGCCCCAAATGCCTGAGCCAAATTTTCCTTAGAATCAATAAGTCTCTCTCCATCTAAGCATATATATTTACACATACACAACTCCTACTGGTTCTGTTTCTCTAGAAAATCTTTGAACAAAAGAGTCAGAATAGCCAAAGCAAGCCTGAGCAGTAAGAACCATGGAGGGAGACATCACAATACCTGATTCAAATTATACTACAGAGCTGTAATAACAAAAACATCAAGGTTTTACCATAAAAACAGATGCATAAAACAATAAAATAGAAGCTACAGAGACAAATCCTCACACTGACAGCCAGATGATTTTTTACAAAGGTGCCAAAAACATACACTGAAGACAGCCTATTCAACAAATGGTGTGGGAAAAACTGGATTTCCATATGTAGAATGAAATTAGAATGCAATCTCTTACCTGTACAAAAGTCAATTCAAGGTGAATCAAGAAACTAAAATTAGACCAGAAATGTTGCAATTCATAGAAGAAAAGACGACAAACTCTCTAACATATAGTTACTGGTAGAGACTTCCTCAGGAAGAATCCTAAAGCTCAGAAATCAAGAATGAATAAATGAGATGCCATCAAATTTAAAAAAATCTTCTGTGCATCAAAGAAACAACCAAACGTCTAAAGAAAGAGCCTACAAATCTCTGCGTGGTAACCTCTGGAAGAGGACTAATATCTAGAATATATAAAGAACTCAAATTAACATAAAAAGTCCAATTAAAAAAATTAAGCTACTGCAACGAATAGACACTTCTCAAAGGAAAAAATACGAATGACCAACAAATATTTGAAAAAAATGTACAGCATCATTAGCAATCAGGGAAATGAAAATCAAAACTGAGATTCCATCTAACGTCAATAAGAATTCTAATCATCAAGAATACAAATGATAATAAATGCTGGAGAGGATATGGGGATATCGAAATTCTTATACAGTCTTGGTGGGATTGTAAATCATTCCAACCCCCATGGAGATCAGTATGAAAGCTTCTCAAAAGACTAAGAATGGAACCACCATATGACCCAGCCTATCATTCCTCAGTATTTTTCCAAAATGAAGTTAGGATCCTATAGTGATATATGCATACCCATATTTACAGCAGTACAATTCACATTAGTCAAATTATAGAACCAACCTAGGTGTCCACCAACAGATAAATGGATAATGAAAATATGGTATGTACACACACACATACATGCACACACTGGAATTTTACTCAGCCAAAAAGAAAAACATTATACTATTTGCAAGAAAATGGATGGAATGAGAAAAAATATGCTAAGTGAGATCAGCCAGTATCAGAAAGTTAAGGGTCAGATATTTTCTCTCATATGTGGAATCTAGAATGCAATTAGGAAACAAAAGAGACCTCAGTCAAATGGGGAGAGAAGTCAGTGGAAAAGTAGAAGGAAAAAAACAAGGCTTAAGAAAGGGAATAGTTCAACGAAGGTCATATCCATAAAAGAAGGTATCAGTACCAATCTCACTAACAGATGAGGAAAGAGAAAGGGGTAGTGGGGTGGGATTCAGAGGGACATACATCAAGCAATGTATACATGTATTTATGTATCACTTTGAATCTCACTATGATGTACAATTACAATATGCCCATAAAAGTATTAAGGAAAATGAAATAAAATTTAAAAACAGATAAAGAATGTGAAAATGGGCCAATTATCCAACAACGAAAATATTATAGAAAATTATGGTGCATCAAAAATAAAACCTATAGTTTATTTTCTTTCAATGTGACAATAACGAAAGCTATATGCAAACCTGAAGAAATAATTGGTAACATGTTAAGGTAGAAAGTAAAATAATATGCTTATCCCTACCAAGATTATAACTATGTACAGAAAGAAAAGTGTATTTGCTGTATGGCTAAGCAAACCTGGACATGTAAAGTGGACATATTCATAATTGTTATATAGGAGTTGATACATCTACAGAGTATTACTTTATCTTTCACTACTCTTAATAATGGAGTTTTTAAATAAATAGAAAATCTAAGCATGAGGGATTATAAGACTGGCACACACACAAAATAAACCTATGGTTATAGTGTCATGGAAAGTAGACAGAGAAAGCTACAGAGTCAAATGTTAAAGAGTAGTACAGATGAATTCTAACAAGTGAACTAAAAAGAGGTGTCGCTTGAGGAAGTTACACAGCTATCGGGTAACCTGAGAGAGAACAGCTTCAGCACAGTCAGGAACATAAATCTTAAGCAAAGAAAAGTAACTGAGATGAGGAAGTATCGGTGAGTGACCCAGGCAATGCTAGGAAAGAAGAAAGGGGTGGTCATCTGAGGAAGGAAAGAAGATGACTAGTACTTAAGAGTCAAAGGTGAGGAAATATGTTTTGGGGGTTTTCAAAATACTGGGATGGAACTCTGGGCCTTGCAGACATTTGACAAGTGCTCTACCATAATCCCTGAAAAACGGTCTTCATGACTAAACTAGGAGGGTGAATGATTAGTAAAGGCAAAAACTGAAACTGCAAAAAAGGGGCATTATGAAATGGCTATTGAAGGCCACATGAAGACTCGAGTTTATAAAGCACAATCTGGCTTTTTTAATTTTTTTTTATTTGTGCATTGTAGTTATACATCTTAGTGGGGTATAAGATGGTAGAGACATTCATGTACTAATCACTCGTTTAGCCCTTCCCCAATTCCTATCCCATTCCCTCCCTCCCTCCCTCCTTCTCCTGTTTGGCTTAGTGACTGACTTTGATGTTTGAGAATGTACATCATGTACATTAGAGAATTTCCCTCTTTCCCCCTCCCATCAGCCTGTTTTTTTTTTTTTAACTGTACTGAGAACTGATCATAGGATGCTCTATAACTGAGCGACATTGCCAGCTCTTTTAAAATTATATCTGAAGTCAACTGTGGTGGCAAACACCTGTAATGCCAGTACACAGGAGACCAAGACCCAAGGATAAAAGGTTTGAGACCAGCCTCAGAAATGTAGCAAGGCCTTCAGCCACTTAATGAGGTTCTGTTTCAAAATAAAAAATAAAATAGGATCTAGGCATGGTGGTGCATGCCTGTAATCCCAATACCTGGTAGGCTGAAACAGAAGAATCACAAAGGTTCAAAGCCAGCCTCAGCTACTTATTGAGGCTCTCAGCAACTTAGACCCTGTTTCCAAATAAAATATAAAATATGTCTGGGAGTATAGCCCGGAGATAAAGGACCCTAGGTTCCATTCCCAGTAACACACACACACACACACACACACACACACACACACACACACACACGAGAAAATTAAAGAAAAATATTTGAAACTTTTACAGTATCAGGCACCTCTGACAATAACCACTATTAAGTTAGCTACTCCAAAATGACATGCACTACAAATTTTTAAGTGTTTTACAAATAGAAAAACCAAATTTGTCACCCAATAGATTTATTATACCCTTGCCTATACTACCCAGAATACATAAGATAATCAAGATAGTATCATCAGCCCCTTAAAATGTTCTTTCTGGATAACCAGCTTATAAGAGCAGCCAGTGATTCACTCACAAACCCTTTAAACGTGACTGTGAACAGGCACGTGGCAAAGCCAAAGTAGGTACCACACCAGAAAAGGCCACCATGACCTCCCAGTTGCTTAACTTTATACTTCACTTCCACACACACTGTTCTTAGGATGGAGTGAGCAACCCTATAAAATGCAGTAACTCCAAACCTCCCAATTTTCAAACAGTATTATCTACACCATCTGAAGTTAAACTTAGACGAAATTCATCATGCTTACATTCACAGAGCACATTTTTTCCAAAGGAGGTCAGAGATAGCTACAAAATTTCAAGCTCATCAGCCAGGACAGAATATTGCATCTCCACAAGCAATTGCACCTTCATCCTGTCTCAGAGAAAAGGGGAGTATGAATACAATTCAAACCTTCAGAGCTTTTACCACTAAGTCTTCTACAAAATGTGGAGGCAATCAACATTTTTCTGGCTATTTAATATAAGCAATGTACTATGTTAGGAGAAATAAAGAAATAGTTCCTGTGTTCAAGAAAGCTACAGTACATGGGTGAATTAAATATAAATAACTTTAACATATGGCAGAATATGGTAACTGCTAGAAGAGTTTTATAAGAACACAAGGATGATAAAAATCATATTATTGACTAAGAAGTATATGAAACCATAACTAGATTGGCACTCTAGACTAAAAGGATCGCTTCTACCAAAACCTTACCAAACTTTATTTTAGTTGTAATATTTGTATATATATTGATAGGGTTTCATATTTAATAAATCCACTACTGTTATTCTTGGCTTTATAGTGACCAAGTTTGTTTTTTTTATTTTTTATTTTTTGGCTTTTCAAAATATTCAGACTTTACAAAGACTCTTAAGATAGTAAAACCAACGAGTGTGGTGGTGCACGCTTGTAATCCCAGCGGTTCGAGGACAGCCTCAGCTATTTAGTGAGGCTCTCCGCAACTCAGTGAGACCCTGTCTCAAAATAAAGAATAAAAAAATTGGGCAGGGGGTGCAGCTTGGAGGTCAAATGCCTCTGGGTTCTATCCCCAGACCCACAAAAAAAAAAAAAAAAAAAAAGTAAAACCAAGTCAGGTAAAAGTTTCAATACATGAGTGTAAAGTTTTTAAGATCAATCCAGGCCAGTGCTAAAGAATTCTAACTACTTGTTAGCATTCTAGGATGTGGTTTAAAGTTGGGCTTTCTGACTTTTTAAATGTTCATTAAAATTGAAATACACATAAAAAGAAGTACATAAATAAATCCTAAGTACACACATTTAAGAATGTTCACAAATTAAACCCACCTATGTAACTTGATTGAGAGAAAGCCAGGCATAGTAGCACAACCCTGTAATCCCAGTACTTGGGAGGCTGAGACAGGGGGATTGCCAGTTCTATACCAGCCTCAGCAACACTGCATGACTCTCAATAACCTAGCAAGACCCTCTTTCAAAAAAAAAAAGGGGGGGGGGATGCAGATGGAAGCAATAAGTCTCTGCGTTCAATTCAAAGAAGGAAGGAAGGAAGGAAGGAAGGAAGGAAGGAAGGAAGGAAGGAAGGAAGGAAGGAAGGAAGGAAGGAAGGCCTCAGACGCCAAATTCAAAGGTTTTCAGTAACTTCCAACCTAGTGTCCACTACGACTTCTAGCTCCACAGTTTGGTTGTTTCTAAACTTCTCATTTTACAGCATGAGAAAAACAATGTACTAAAATGGTATCATACAGGTGTGTACAGTTTGCCAGTCGTGGTGGCATAGGCCTGTAATCCTGGTACTTGGGAAGCTGAAACAAGAGGATCACAGGTTCGAGGCCACACTCAGCAACTTAGTGGGACCCTGTTTTAAAATAAAAAATAAAAGCTGGGCGTTGGTGGCGCACGCTTGTAATCCCCGTGCTTGGGAGGCTGAGACAGGAAGATCATGCAGGTTCAAAGTCAGCTGCGCTGGCTTAAGAGACCCTGTTTCCAAATTAAAAAAAAAGTCTGGGAGTTTAGCCCGGAGGTAGAAGGGCTTCCAGGAACCCCAGTACCACCAAAAAGTAAAAATAAATAAATAAATAAATAAATAAATAAATAAATAAATAAATAGATAGATAGATAGATAGATAGATAAATAAGGCTGGAATGTACCTTGGAGATAGAATGTCCCTGGGTTCAATCCCCAATACTTCCTCCTCCAAAAAAATATGTGTACTAAGGTTGTTGTCTATGTTATTTAACTCAACACTAGTTGTGAATACTAGCTATGTTACAAAAAGCAAAATACCGCAATGTGTTTCTCCATTTACTATTGCTGAGCATTTTGGTGTTACACGTTTGATGCTAGCACAACTTTACTGTTGTGAGATGCTAGCAAAACTCTACTGTTGTGAACCCATACTGTATTGGGCACATAAGTGTGTGTTTCTGCTGGATATGTATAGCTGGAAGTGGAATCGCTAGGCCGAAGGTTACACCAATTTATACTACTAGGAGCAATTTGTATGAGGTACTGGATGATTTGCTTTACATTTTTGAGTTATCAGTCTTTTTTGTTTGTTATCCTGGTAAGAAAATGTTATGTCCTCCTGGTTCTAATTTGTACTTCCCCGATAAAGAATGATTCCAAGAGCTTATTAGCTAAATGAGCCTTTTCTTTTGTGAACTCCTATTCAAGCCTTTGGCGTGTGGGGGTGCTCAATTCTCATTATTGATAACTGTTTATGTGTTGTAGTTATGAGTCCTCTGCAAGATATATGTACTACAAAGATCTCCTACAGTGACTTGCCTTTCTGCTCTTTTAACTGTGTTTTTTTTAATAAAGATAATTTTAAAAATTTAATCTAGCTCAATTTATCAGTCTTCCTTTGTAGAGTTAATTTCAATAAAATTCAAAACTATCCCGTAACATAGAAATAGGAACACTGAGAGCTGAAGATGTAGCTCGGTGGTGGAGCACTTGCATGGCATGCTCTAGGGACTAGGTTTAATCTATCTATCTATCTATGCCTGCCTACCTGCCTCTCTCTCTCTCTCTCTCTCTCTCTCTCTCTCTCTCTCTCTCTCTCTCTCTCGCTCTCTCGCCCGCACTTAAATTAATTAAACTAAAACTGGCATGTTTATAATAAAAAGCCAATCACTTTTTAAACAAGTTTAAACAGATACTAGTTTGTTCTTTTTTTCTTCTTGTGTATGTGTACATGTGCATGCATAGGGGACTGAACTTAAGGACTCACATAATGTTCAGTTAAAATATCCTTAGGGATTATTTTAGTGTGAAATGCTTAGAAACTGGGCCCTTGGTTTCTGGTATGACATATCTCATATTAATGACATCTATCCTGGTCATTTTAAATTTATACTCTCATTTAAGCAATTTTAAACAATAACCCTTAAAGATAGGTTTTGATTGAACATGATGAGGAAATGTAGAAGTATAAATAAATGGGAAGTATAAATAAATGGGATAAAAGAGGTTCCAGAAATAATTTACAACTCTAAATATCTCATAACTGAAATTAAGAAATTAGGGTAATGATAATTAAGCATATCAATAACCTTTTGGGGGGCTTGAATAATTTCTATTAACACAGAAGGAACTGCTGTCCTATTTTATATCCTGAAATAAGAACCAAAAATAACTGAGGAAAATAAAGCTACTAGACTGATAATTTAAGATATATTATTTGCATAACTAATTAGCATATTATGATATAATTACATATTCTTTAAAGAAGAATTTGTTTGACAGGATAAGCCTTGTAAAGCAGCAAAGTACTTTAAAGACTTAAGTGAAATCTGTTCAAGAATTACAAATAGAAATTGTATTTATTTATAAAAATTATACAGAGAAATAGTATCCTTTTCTATTTTTAATAATTTTTATTAAACCACCAAGTCACTAAGCAAGTTTAATTTATAATAAATATATCAAAATAGCCAGGTGCTGTGGCGTACACCTGTAATCCCAGTACTTGGGACGCTAAGTAAGGAGAATCTCAAATTCGAGGTCAGCCTGGGCAGCTCAGAGAGACCCTCAAAATAAAGTTTTTTAAACAGAGCTAGGACCACACCCAAAGATGCTATATTCATATACGAGTGTATCACATTGACTTTTACTATGATGAAAAACTTCATTGCACCAATAAAATTCTTTAAGAAATAAAAAGAAGGGCTGGGGATACAGCTCAGTGACAGAGCACCTTTCAGCCCAATCCACAGTACCAGGGCAAAAGTAACTCAACTCCAAAACACAAAATTTAAACACTCCTAAGATGCAACAGGGACTTGAAGAACACACTTTTCCTGCCACTTTTTAGGTTGATGCTAATAATAACTCATATAGCCTCTCTCATTTGAAGCCCTTGAAGAGCTCACAAGTATTCTAACTTTCATAAATGGCTTTTCAACAAAAATATGCCATATAACATCTTCAAAGACAATTTAAATCATATAAAGAACAGTTGATATATGGTTGAACAGCATAAACTAAAACACTTCCTTTATCTTCTCAGCTATCAGGAAGTTCTACTTGACAAATTCTGCTGCCCACCACATGATGAACGAGAAAAAGGAAAGAAGCAAAAGAGTCCCAAGGCAAATTACATAAAGAAAAAACCATTAGAACTCAGAGTTTCTCAACAACACCCCTGCACTTGTGAAAATACAAAGAGCACACGCCACAAAGCAGACTGTTTACTCAGCCCACAGACAATGCTCCACACAGCCAGACACACAACCACAGACCCTCCAACCAACTTCACGGCCCCAGTTTGAGAAGCACGAAAACAGATGTTACAGAGTTCAAGTACTGTACTCAGAAAAGAACTCTTGGCGTATTTCACAGAGAGGCTCTCCACTATTCTTTTCCAAAGAGTTCTAACAGGCTTATTCACAATCATCTCATAAAAGCAATAAAACAGAAAGGGATGGGAAGTGGGGGAGCTGCCAGAATGAGCACACCAACAGCAGGAAGAAGCTGGCGAGACACACGGCACCCACGTCCCACGTCCTTGAAAGCTTCTCTGTAATGCCAAAGCTATATAACAATTATCGCTCATGCAATGACCTGCTATCAAGAAAGGATAACACTCAGCCCACGTGGAGTAAGGTTTCTCGGAAATAGCTAACAAAGGAAATGTAAAGCTCAAAGAAGACACGAAAGAGAACGGAAGGATGAAAGATGGTTAGTATCCTGAACCATTAGGTAAACACAAATCAAAGCCACGAAAAGACGCTGCTACGTAACTATTAGAGGTTAAAGTTGAAAAATACTGGCATAACCAAGAGGTGTCAAGGATGGGAAGCAACTGGGGCTCTTAAACGTCACTCCTGAGAACCCAAGATGGCAAAGCCAGTTCCTATAGAAAGCTCTGACCCTTTGACTCTAAAGTCACACAACTGAATATGTTCCTAAAGAAATGAAAACTTACAGGGTAGGGGTATAGCTCAGATTTGATCCCCAGGGAAGGAAGGGAAGAAAGAAGAGAAAAAGAAAAGAAGTGCCAGGAATATAGCTTAGTGGTAGAGTGATTTCCTAGCATACAAGAGGCCCTAAGAGCACGTATTTACCGCAGTTCTATTCATTACCACCCCAAAAGGGAAATAACCAAAGCGCCCTTCAACGAGTAAGTGCGTAAACAAATTGGTTTAACCACACAATGAAATGCCCAGCAATAAAAAGGAACAAACTCCTGATATACACAATCACTTGGATAGTCTCAAAGGGAAGAAGCTGGTCTCCAAAGATTGCACATGCAAGGGCTTCTTTTACAACATTCTAACTCCTTAAACAGCGATCACAGAGAACAGGTCAATGGGTGCCAGGGCTGCTACGTGAGAAAAGTGACCACAGGAGCATCATGCGGGAGGTTTTGAGAATTATGGAACTCTTCTAAATCCTTACGATGGTGGAAGAAGGTGTAAGAATATGTACATGTGTTAGAATTCCTAGAACCGTACACATATATGAGAGTTTAAAACTCTATGACAGCCAAACACAGTGGTACATGCCTGGAATCCCAGTTAATTCAGAGGCTGAAACAGGAGGATCTCAAGTTCAAGGCCAGCCTAGTCCACCTGATGAGACCCTTAATAAAAATAAAACACAAAAAGGGGGAGGGTGTAGTTCAGTTGTAGAGCACCCCTGAATTCAATTTCCAATAACATAAATTTTTAAAAAAAATTTAAATATAGCCAGGCGTGGTGGCGCACATTTGTAATCCTCGCGCTTGGGAGGCGGAGACAGGCGATCACACAGGTTCAAAGCCAGCATCTCTGGCTTAAAAGACTCTGTTTCCAAATAAAAATATAGAAAAATAGGTGTCTGGGAGAGTAGCCCGGAGGTAGAAGGGTTTCCAGGAACCCCAGTATCACACACAAAAAAATTTTTTTAATAATTTTAAAATAATTAATTTAAAATTTTATAAGGATTCTCCTTTTACTTGAACAGGCCATCATTGTACATACAAGTAAAAATTATGAGAGTGTGAGATATACACAAATACACACATATTACTGCATCATAACATTCTTAGATTGACAAATGACTGACATAAAAGCATTTGAAGATGGAAAAAGAGAGCCCAGACTCGCATGGTAGCCCATGCTTGGGAGGCTGAGACAGGAGGATCGCAGGTTCAAGGCCTGTGACTGAGCAACTTAGCAAGACCCTCAGAAACTCAGTGAGACCTTGTTTCAAAATATAAAACAAAAAGGGCTGCCGGTATAGATCAACAACAAAGCTCCAAAACATAAGAAACAAAAGTGGAGTGAGCTGAGAGGAGAGACCATTCACCTGATAATTGACAGCCTTCACACCTCACTCAAAGCACTACTAATCATGCTGGTCTAACTGACATCTATAGACACTTTACCACCAACATACTCCTTTTAAGGTAAGGCCCAGTATAGACCATTGCAGTGTCACAAAACAAGTCTCAATAAACTTGGAAGGATTAAAATAATATGAAATATGTGTGGGGACTACAAGACAAATTTGGAGAAAATCTCCAAATAACTAGAAACTCAACTATAACCTCTATATAAGCCATGTGCCAAAGAAAAAAAGAATGCAAACAAAACTAAGACATATTTTGAACCTATTTTGTATATTCTGTATGAAAACAAAAATATAACGTCAAAATGTATGGAATGTAGCTAAAGCAGTGCTTAGACAGATTTTAGCTTAAGCCTACTTGAGAAAATAAAAAAGATCTTTAATCATTTCTACTTTAAGAAGCTAAACAATAAACTAAACCTAAAGTAATCAGAAAAGTTGGGCGTGGTGGCATACGTTTGTAATCCCAGCACTTGAGAGGCTGAAACAGGAGGATCACACAGGTTCAAAGCCAGCCTCAGCAACTTAGTGAGACCCTGTTTCCAAATAAAGTATACAATAGGTCTGGGAGTATAGCCCGGAGATAGAAAAGTCTCTGGGTTCTACCCCTAGTACCGCAAAAAAAAAAAAAAAAAAAAAAAAGGTAATCAGAAAAAGTTTAGGGAAAAAACAATAAAATTAAAAAAGAAAAATCAGTAAAACCAAACTTGATTCTTGAATTCTATAAAACTGAAAAACCTTCAATATTGAGATGCCAGGTCATTCTACCCCTGAGCTACACTTGTAGCCCTTTTTTAATATTTATTTTGAAACAGGGTCTCACTAAGTTGCAGATGGCCTTGATAGAAATTGCTAGGGCAATCCATGAACCTGCTATTCCCCTGGGATTGTAAGAAAAAAAAAATGAAAATTACCCAAAAAAATCCCTAATTACAAAAATCAAGAATAAAATAAGGTAAATCAACTATTGACTCTATAGAAAAAAAATTAAATATGAAAAACCGCATGCTACTCTCTAAGTACACTGACTGTCGCCAGTAACATAATACCAAAGGCTGGGTAAGTTAGACAGAGTCTTGGTTTATGGTCCTGTTCCAAGGCTGAGTGAAGGGCTGCATCTGGTGGTGGCCTTGCTAGAAAAGTACCAAGGCGGCCCAGGATAGCACATGGCAGAGACAGGCATAGCAGGGGTCTGTGCGTGATGTGTCCTGGCGTCTCCCTCTGTGTAAAACCACCACTTCCATCTAATAAAGGGCATTCTATGAAGCCTACAACTAACATCAAATTCTATGGTAAAAAGACTGAAAACTTTCTCCCTAACATCAGAAACAAGACAACGGTATCCATTCTCAATATTTCTATTCAATATCCCACTGGAGGTTCTAATTGGTACCATAAGGGCAAAACAAAAACAAAAACAAAAACAAAAACAAAAGGCAAATTAGAAAGGAGGATGCATAGGCTGATAGTCATTCAAAACCTCAAATTTCTAGATTTCTAGTACCCAGACATACAACCCCATCAGAGAGCTTATGTTAAAATATGAGCTGATGTGCTTTTAGTATGGTAAATATTAAACATGATTTCTTCACTCTGACCTTTCAATGTTATCAGTGATTACAGGCACAAGTCCTCCTGTAAAACTAACAAACTAGAAAATTAATATATCAATTAGGAAACCAATAGAAGAAAAAATTCACTTAACTAAAATTAACCTTAAATGGTCTGGTCACATTTTCTTCCAAGTACAGACACATTTGAATTTTATGCTAATTCATTTGACTAAAATTACAGACTTTACTATTTTTATATTTAATTAATATTTTTACTGACTCAATGTTTCCTGAAAGAACATGTAATAACCTGTTTCCCATCTTAGCTATATCTTATGGTGAGAGCTACTTCTCAAAGTTTTTGTTTTTTTTTTTGGGGGGGGGGGAGTGAGGAGGATCAATACTATGCCCTTGGAGAGATAGAATACAGGTGTTCTCAGCTCGCCTGGTCAAACCATTCAGTTATTTCATGTGATACCAGGATTAACATTAACTAAAAAATAGAGCTTTGCATTGGTCACAAACATTAGCACCAGAACAAGACCTGGCATCTCCCCAAGCAGTTGTTCAATAACTATTTTTGAGGCTGGATTAAAGGGGCAAGTATCATAGACATGTGCCTTTGATGGGAACTGTGTTGGAAATGGGAGAACAGTATGGATGTAAAAGAAACGACAGACCCTGCCTCCTTGGACAACAAAACAATATATGAAAATGACAACTACTTCCCCAAAGAGAATAGGAAGAAGCTTATCTCAGACTTTACAAAAACAATGAATGCCACCGCTAGATACATTTATGGAAGAAGCAACCATCTTGGTGCAGCTTAGCAACCAAAGGCAGAGAAAAGCACAGCTCAGTCCTGACCCACAACCCCTGATCATGAGGGCCAACACAGCACAGACTCCTCAAATGCTTCACTCAGAAGACCGGCTTCCACACATGAGCTGTTAGACCATTAAATTTAATGCACAGCCAGGCGTGGTAACGCACGCTTGTAATACCAACATTCGGGGGGCTGAGACACGAGGATTGCAGTTTGCGGCTAGCCTCAGTTACTTAGTAAGGCCCTTTGCAACTCAGAGAGACCCTGTTTCAAAATAAAGAATAAAATATAGGGCTGAGGGTGTAGCTCAAAGGTAGAATGCCCCTGAGATCCATCCCCAGTACTGGGGGGGAAAAAAAAAAAGTTGATGCATGAGCCTGGCCCTCTCACACCATTTTCAACCAGAGAACAGAAATGACTTATACTCAAGAGTTTATATGAACATGATCTATATCCAAAAACAAAACTCCTTTCCACCTGAGTAGATGTTTATACTGTTACACAGTTTTGTCATGCTCAAAGACTTGTATTAAAAGGAACATAACAAAAATGTGGCCTGCAAACCTCACCTCTTGTTTCTCTTCTAATAAAACACCAAGTTGGTCCTTTATACTGTTGGAAAAACATAGAAAACTGAATGAACAAAATCAACTGTGTCCTTAAATTCTCTCCTGCCCCATGAACTTTATGAAATCCACACCTGCTCCTTGCTGCCAACGCCTTTTTGTAGCTGTGCCATCAGGCTGCTAGCATGGAAAACTAAATGAATATACCATTTTTTTGCACTTGAGCGCTGGTAGTAACTAATACTTTCAAAAGTATCCAAACAAAGACCTTGCTGTCAAAGACCAGAGTCCACACATACACTGGCTGCCTTGGCCCTCTACCATCAGATGGGTTTAAACACAATCAAGCCACAGAAGGTACAACATGCTAACAGATGTTGACTGGTAGAAAACACAAGTGTGCTTTTCTCAGAACACTCACTTCCATCTATCCATCTATCCATCCATCTATCTATCTATCTATCTGTTGTTATTATTGTTGGGACCCAGGGCCTCATACATGCTAAGCACACACTCTACCACTGAACACTCTGTGTTCTCTCTCAGGGTTACAGGCTCTGTGTTCTCTCTGCTCAAGGTCATGGGCATGCCACAGTGATAAAGCTGATGGCTGACCATCAAAGGGGCCTATGTTCTAGCAGGAGAAGAGTACTAAAGCTCACCAAAATGCAAAATCAAGAACTCCAGTTCTACTTGGGGGTAGGTGTGTTAAGGGGGAGAAGCCAACCCCTTTACTCCCAAGGAATATCAATTAAAAAAATATTTAATTGATTTCCCTCTCATTTTGTAATAAATCTTGGTAATGCCATTCTATAGCTTCTCATTGCACTGGGCATAAAAATTTAAATCCCTGAAAGGATCTAAAAGCCCCTGTATGATCACCCAGCAAATTTTCCAACATTCAAAGTCCTTACCCCATACAATCCTGAACTGAATGAAAATATCGGGTAAATTCTGATGGTTCTAAATAAATTGCTTTCATGTACAATTTTCTGAAAATGTAATGCATGAACCCTGACTCTTGCTTCTTGTTTTTTTTCTTCTTGTTTTTTTTCTTCTAATAAAACATCAGGGACCCCAACTCTAATATCCAGCACCATGAAAGGTCAGTCTGTTAGTTATCAGAATGCTTCTTAATACTACTGAAAAAATGAGGTTATTCTACTTCCAGAGCGCTTAGTATAGTTTATATGTGTATAGTGTGACCATACTATTTGTTTCATGTCTCTTCCATCATACTTTAAGTTGCATGAAGACAAGTACAGTGTCAGGTTAGAAAGAAAAAAAAAACGATGTCCCTAGAGTGTAGGACGGTGCCTAACACATACAAGGGGCTGGGGGCAGGGGGACAAAAGCTGACCACCACCAATGGGAACAAGTTTAATTTAAACTTCAGAGAACTGCACTCCAAAGACAGCTCAGCTTCCAAGACCCACATTTGGTTTTGCTTGATTATTCTGTTGTGATGAAGGTTACGCTGTAAAAAGACAAGAGACTGCTGAAAATCAACTAGTAGCTGACACTCCTTTTGCAATAGGTCAGAATTATGTCAATATGTGGATCTGGTTTCTTTGGGGTTTTGTATGTGGATACAATATCTACTTGAAGGATGGACCCTGATGATCAAAAATGTGCTAACTACTTAAACACCTGTAGAAAATAATTGAAATATTATAAATAGCTGCTCATTAAGCAATCAAGTGTTTCGGTATTGAGAAGTCATCTTCATTCTTATTAAACTACTAACTGAAAATGTTCTCTGTGATATATTTATATTATTAAGTAGCTAATACTTAAGATCATCTTTTAAAAGAACTTGTTGTTATTGTTGTTGTTGTTGTTGTTGTTGATGATGATGATCCTAGGGGTTGCACCCAGGTTCTCACATATGCCAGGCAAGTGCTCTACCACTGAGTAACAACCTAACCCTTTTTTTTTTTTTTTAATTTAAAACAAGGTCTCACTAAGTTGCCCAAGCTGGCTTTAAACTTGTGATACTTCTGTCTCAGCCTCCAAGTAGCTGATATTACAGTTGGACACATTGAATCCAGTGGAAATTCTTTTTATAGAATCAGTGTGTATGTCATGATTAAAAATTACTATTTCAAGCAAATATTTTGCTTTTATCTAAACAAGTATACAACAAAAAAGAAGAAATAGTAAATGCCTCCAAAGATGTTTCAAACAGTGTCACTATATGACATTTCTAGTGTAGATAGCATGGTGTAGTAATCTCAGAGATGTCCAACAATTATCAAAAAAAAAATGTTTGCGGTAACCTTCTTTAAGAAATATATCAATTATTCTAGTAATATGGACAATATGTCTTCTTATAGACAAAATACATGTAAGACCTCCATATTTTCTCTTCTGAAAAGATGTGTTGATATAAAACCCAACATTACAGACACAGTGGGGTCACAAAATAATACATAATTTTGTGCTGCTGAAAGTACCAAAAAGGAATAATGTTAAACACTAACATCATTAAAATGTAGCGGCCTCAAGAAAAAAATCAATCATAAAGACTGAAAGAAAAATAATGTCCAGAACTAAATACAGGTTTTTCCTACATGAAAACAAATGCTTATTTTATTTTTAAATCAAGAAGAAAAAAATACCACCTTTTAGGCTTGTTTTTTCAATGATGTCAATATAATTCAAGTATTTATTTTAAGCTTACCATTTTCTTTTAAGTTTAGAAATATTTTAGGCCATAACTAAGATATATCAATGAAAGGTTGATATATGTTTGCTTCTCTATTAATTAAGAAGTTAACAATAAACTTCTCCCAGTGCCAACCTTATCCTATTAATTTTTCTGTTGGACACATTTTATACAAACTTTAGATTTGGCATGTGATAAATGGGGCTTGAAAGAATCATTCAGTATTTTGACAATTGATTATTCAGTTGCATAAACGAATAATGTTAAGTTAGGTGATTTCATCAAATGACTTCCAGCCCCAGGCGAGAGCTGCCACTTGTCTCATTTTCTCTTTTGGGGGATTAACGACATTTACCATGTTCCCAGAGAAAAATTCCTGACTTGCCTATATAAACTGAAGAATACATCATTACACCTTAAAATTAACCTGTCAGATGTTCTTTCCATGTTCTCTAACCTTTTCTAGCCAAACTAGAAAACATCTAATAAAATTAATGTACAGAAACTTGATTCATTCTCATTCCTCTTATGAATTTACTGGGGGGAAAAAAAGCCTGGAATGAAGAAACCAACGTATGGCCCAAACACTGGATTCCAAGTTATAAGAACACTGGCTTCTTGTAGCCTCAAGTGCATGCCGCTTTTCAGAGTCCAAAATAGCTATGGGAATTACAGAAGTTAGCCTGTCAGACCCCCAGGCCTCAAGTGCACCAGAGGTCAGCTCTCTAAAGGCACTGTCTATTTTTAAATGAATATAAGCTGGGTTCTAAATTTGACCTGCATTTAAATTATCATCTGGCAAAGAATGTCCGGCTGGACTCTTACTTGTTAAAGTTGCCTAAAGAAGACCCAACGAAGCTCGTTTTGTATAAGACAGACAAAGCCTTCTCTTTGCAATTGGCCTTCCACAAAGCAAGAGGCACCCGCTGGGAACAATCCATAAAAGCAGACCATTCTTCACAGTAAGATGGTTAGGGAAAACCAATTTCCGATTGCTCAGCACAAAAGAACCAAGTAACAGAGCATATTTTCAATGGCATGCAGAGCACATGGCCACCATCCCCAAGAAGATGCCAACGAAACCCACTGGCGCTCCCCACCTCACTGCCCTTCCCAAAGTTCAAGTGCACAAGGCTCTGCTGTCCAAATAGTCCTGCTGACAATGAAGAAGGGTTTTCTTTTGAACTCTGTGTTCAGGAAAAAAAAAGATAAAAGAAAGCCATGAATTTCCTATTCCAACATCTCTGAAGTAATCATGGCATGGACTGACGATAATTTGGGAAATTTTTACCATCTTCAATTTTGAGGAAACCTCAAAGCACCGAGAACTTTCACAGTTTTAAAAATGGGCTCTCTGTGGTGTGCAGGTATGTCACTTTTCATATGAACTACATTATGATCTCAGATCAAAATGCACCAATAAAAGTATAAAAATAAAGACAAATTTTTAAAAACCGGTCTCTGAAGGGTATTACAGTGGAGTGGGACTGACACCATATTACTAGTAAGTAGCATACTGTACTACTTAAATAATTATAGCTATCACTTAGTGAAGCCCTCTGCAAATTAGTGAGACCCTGTTTCAAAGTAAGAAATAAAATCGGGTTGGGGTGTTACTTGGGGGTAGAATGCTTGAGTTTCATTCCTAGTGTAAATCGCCAGACCATCCAGAGCACTGGGTCAGTGAGCACGGCTGCCCAGAGCAGCTCTCAACAAGGGGATGGGAGTGTTTTATGTCTAAAGAAGGGTCTCCGTGAGAAAAGCGGACCAAATGTTTTCTCATAAATGTTTCTACAACACACACCTTTGGGAGAGACATGGAAGAATTTCTTAATCAGTAGTACATAAGATCTACCCACTCTAAGTCTAGATTATTAGTTTTAAGGAAGTTTTAAAGGATCACTTACTGAAGAGTAACAAACTGCATTAAGAATTTTATAGGATAGAAGTAAAATGGGGAAAAATATTCCCAAAGTTGAACTATTTCTTAAAAATATTCCTAAATAACACAACTCTTTCTAAATTTTGGAAAGATAGTTAAACTCATGACTTACAAGATAAGTTTTGTATTTAATGGCAGAGAGTCAACTTTTCCGGTCTGATTTCCACTCTTCTTCAGTAACAGAAGTAAGATTTTATTTGGGCTGGCAACTCGCCCACTTAAAAACCACCTACAGCCAATCTGGACAGTGGTGGCCAAGGAGTGTTGAGTAGAAATCGAAGGGTAGAGATTCCACAAAGTCCCCAACACCCTCCTCCTGCTTTTCTCTGTAGACATCTTGGCTGGGGCTCCAACAGTGTGCGTGGTTCTGAGGACAAAGGCCTCACTCTAGAATGCTGACACCCAGGGGTGCCTGCAGCCTTCCCTGGGAGCAGGTAGAACCACCAACAGATATTTAATGTGAGAAAATTAAACCCTGTGTAATCAGATACCTGTCCTGACTAGTCAAACACAAACCTTATTACAGATGCTAGACAGTAAAGTACACAGGGTAAGATTTGGTAAAAAGCGGGGTTTTTTTATTTTGTTTTGTTTTTGTTTTTTTCTGGTACTGGGGATGGAATTCAGGGGCCTTCTATCTCCAGGCTACACTCACAGACCTATTTTATATTTTTATTTGGAAACCACGTTTCTTAAGCCAGCTGAGGCTGGCTTCAAACCTGTGCGATCCTCCTGTCTCAGCCCTCCCAAGTGCGGGGATTACAAGCGTGCACCACCACACCCAGTTAAAAAGCAGTTTTGAATACATTAAGAGTAATACTTCATGACTTCCTATCTTTTTATAAGTCACATATCCATTGGATTATTACACATCTTTTAAAAGCAAAATAAATATTTTCCAATGTTTTCTATGTGAGACTGGCCTAAAACCTGTGATCTTCCTGTCTCAACCTCCCAAGTACTGTGATCACAGGTGTGCACCATCAGGCCCAGCAAGATACCTAGTTCTCTGGGAGCTGAGGGAGATGCCAGAGTCTCAGCAGATAGGTCCCTAAAGAACAACATGGGGGCTGTGTACAAAGGAACTAGAGAGTGAAACATGGGCAAGACAATAAACACAACCTGTTAACAAGAGGCTTCCTCATGTTTTACAACCAGGTAAATATTAGGTCAGAGTCAATTTGGGGTTCATCATCTAAACTAATCTCTGGTTACTACTACTATCACAGAACCACAGGAGCTTACATGTAATAGCACTCTCATTACACTGGATACCTCTGTCATTTTATTTTTAAAAGGAATAGCTAGCTGGGTCTGCTGGCACATGCCTATAATCTCAGTACTTGGGATGCTGAGAATGGAAGATTGTGGGTTCAAGGCTGGCTAGCAGTAACTTACGAACACCTTGTTTCAAAACGTAGAGTGTTCCTAGGTTCAATCTCAAGTAACAATGAATCATGAGCAGTAAATTATGCCTAACAGAAATAAAATAATTCCCTAGGAATGGGATTGGGTATCAGGAAAGACTCCTATATTGGCTGGAGCAGACACTTACTGACCACAGGAAATAAAGCTTGGATCACCTCCTCTTTAACTTAATTCAATATATAGGTTTTCTTTGTAGACAGAAATAAATCCTAACGGATATACTAAAAGTAATTATATTTCCATTTTTTATCTCTATATACTTTTTAAAGAAATGATTATTCCTATTTCAAATACTGTTGGATAAACTAGCAAGTCCACTCTCAAGTCGCTGCTGCCTAACAACCACAACATTCATGCTGTATGGTGAAGTATCATGTGAACATTAGGTTTCTTTATAGCAAAGTGGTATACCAACGTGTACATAATGCCCAGATTCAAACCTGGGCTTTCATCCTGATTATAACAATTAGCGACTAGAAGTGAAACTCTGATCAGACTAATTTCAGCTCTCTGACCTCAGTTCCTAAAACTATAAATAAAAATATTATCATTTCCCTTCTAGTATTGGTAGGAAAAAAATAGTGCTAATGTATATAGAGAGAATCTACCAAAGTGTTTGACACAGAACAGGTATTTAGTAGTTACTGATATGTCACCAAAAAGCTTCTAAATATTCAAGTAGCTGAGTTAACAGTATCAACTGAGCAGCCTCTGAGATGGAGTCATCTCAGCCTGCCTGAGACCTCTGTACTGACTGGGAAGAGTAATCCCATACCAGTCATAATCCCATCGCCATTCGACGTTTCCTTAAGACGGACCAAGACAGCCTCTACTGTGTATGGGCTTCAGCCCAATGCTTGAAGTACAAAGATAACGAAGATATGGTCCTCTGCTCACAGGAAATCCACAGGTTCCTCACCTGAGTCCACAGATCGAGCACGGTACTCAGAGGTGGAGCACACGGCCTAGTCTCTGCTGTCAGAAGAATGAACTCCCAGAGTATACCTCTTCCAGAACAATAAGGTGGAAAGAGAGGCAGTGGCAGGGAACAGCACATGTACCCCAAGATGAAAGGGTACGTCTGTACAGAGTGCAGTGTGTCACAAGTACCAAGTTCAAGGCGGGGAGAGATCAATAATGTGGCTGCCCAGAATGGTGAGGTTCCCATGTACTTTGAGGCCAAAGGGGCAATCCTGCATTTTCTCCCATGGACTGTGAGGAGCAGAGAAACATTTTATGCAGGAGAGCAACATGGCTAGATATCTCTTTTGTATAGAAACTCTGGGGAAAATGTGGTAGACTAACTTGTTATTAAGGTGGAGTGGGAAAGTAAGTCAGGAGACCAAAGTGATAATAAGGCTATAGAGATAGGTAGAACTCACATTTAAGCTCGCCTAGCTATAACAAGATTTTCTAAAGTAAAATAATTATACCAGGTCTTCTTGACTTCCAAAGAGACAGAAACAGAGACAGGGTATCTGTATGTTTTACTTAGGATTGAACCCAGGAGCATTCCACCTCTGAGCTATATTCCCAGTTCTATTTTTTTTTTTTTTTTTTTTTTTGGAAACAGGGTCTCCCTAAGTTGTGGAGGACTTTACTAAGTAACTGAAGCTGGCTTTAAACCTGTGATGCTCCTGTCTTAGCCTCCCAAGTACTGGGGCAATAACCATGAGCCACCATGCCCAGCTCCGTAGAGGTTTTATAAAAAAGTAATCTCCCAGCTGGGCGTGGTGGCGCATGCTTGTAATCCCAGCATTCAGGAGGCTGAGACCTGGAGGATCGTGGTTCACAGACAGCCTCAGTTACTTAGTGAGGCCCTTTGCAACTCAGTGAGACCCGGTTTCAAAATAAAGAATAAAAAATAGGGTAGGGGGTGTAGCTCGGAGGTCAAATGTCCCTGGGTTCCATCCCCAGACCCACAAAAACTAAAAAATTAAAAAATTAAAAATTAATCTCCCAATAATTATCAGTGGCTTCAGAAGAACAGAGCCAAATGGCCTGGTTTCAGAATCTCACAGGGCATGAGACAGTGTTGTAAAAAACACTGTGGATGAAAGGTGAATTTAAAATTTTCACAAAAGCAACATACAACTTCACGAAAACATCAGGGTACATTCCCCACTGCCAGCTTCTCACAAATGTTTCCACGCATAATCAATTGTCATTAATACAAAGAAAAACAGAATCCCAAATATATATCATGTGCCCATGTGAAGAGCATAAGCTACCTAAATCAAGTATTTAGATTTAGGTGAAGGATAAAATTCTAACAGCCCTCAGCCACTTCTAAGACTTTTCCTTCCAAAGAATTTGGATGTCCCTGGTCTACGATCTTATCAAAAGGCAAACCCGCACTGTGGGCATCATAAGAGGATCTTAGCTCTGCTTAGCTGACAGCTGAAATTATTCATAGAAGAAAAGAATACCACACAAGTTGTCTGGATGATTCTCAGTTGGCCACTGGCTGGATATTCACAAAGAAAAATGTGTGTAAACATGAACATTCCGGCACCAATATCCATCTGCACCGGATGTTAATACCGCTCCTGAATTCCTCAAGGGTCTATTCCCTTTTAGAAAAACAAAATTTACCAACTGATATTAACTGGGTGAAAGGAAGAAAAGATGCAGAGAAAGCTATCTTTTTTGAACCCAAACAAAGAATCCTCTCTTCATAAGATCATTTGGAAAATTTAAGAGGTTAAATTCATCTGGACTCTAAATTGTTGCTATGAAAAGATATACCAAATTCTTCTCTTCTTGAACCTAATCTTATTTAAATCTGCCTTTGGACTTAGTCCTCTGACACTGGTTTAATGATGTCATCTGGGCCACAAAGCTACTAACTGAGATGCTCTTGGGGAGAGCATGAGGATAAAAAGTAGTCTCTTGCCTCGAGCTGACATGGGGGCAAATGGCAGAAGAAATGTCCTGATGATGATACAATAAATCCTCAAACTGAGACTGTTCCCTTTCTCTGGTTTAAACTGGGTAATCACTAAGTTCAGCACTTGATTTCTGAAGCTTCTATAGATCTACTTAAAACATCCTTTAATTTCATTTTTAAAATTTAAGCCAGGCATGATGGGGCATGCTTGTAAGCACAGTACTTGGGAGGCTGAGACAAAAGGATCACGCAGGTTTGAAGCCAGCCTCAGCTACTTAGTGAGGTTCTCAGCAACTTAGAGAAAACCTGTTTCCAAATAAAATATAAAACAGGTCTAGGAGTTTAGGTGAGGTAAAAGGCCCCTGGGTTCCATCCACAGTACCACCCACACACATACACAAAATGTTTAATTAATTTTTAGTACTTAATTTGGTACTTAATTTAGTACTTCATTTGATCTTCTCAATTCTTTCCCTCCCAGAATTTTATCCCATGAAACTGGGGCATCTCCCTCAGCACCCACACGCTCAGTGCTGGGGATCAAACTGTCATACATGCTAGACAAGAACTCTACAACCAAACTACACTTCCAGCCCTCACCTGCAGCATCTTATAGCCAAAGGGTTAAGAGCAAAGTCTCTGGGGCCAGACCCTGTGAGTTCCCATCCCAAGCACTCACCTCCTTGATGTCACCTCCCCTGCCCATGGGCTCAGCCTCACAGGGCTCTTATTTTTATTTTTAATACTTATTTATTTAGTGGTACTGGGCTGAACCCAAGGCCTGGCATGTGCTCTACCACAGAACTCCATCCCCAACTCTGTCACAGGGTTCTCATGCGGATGTCAGGGTGTAACATATGACAAGTGGGTGATGGGCACAGGATACAGCACAGTACTCCACAAATGTTCCCTACCGTTATTAATTTAAATAACAAAAGTATGTCAAACACCAGAAACACCAATTAATCACCACTATGATATAGCTACAATGGGTATCACAGGATTTTTCAGCTGTCTTTCATCTATATATTTGACCATCAGTTTCTGTAATTTAAATGCCAAGTGAGTTATTCTTAGTCACCCTATACGTGCCCTTCCTAATTGTCTATTACCATATCCTCTGTAACTCTATTAACATAGCCTCCTGAGGTGTATTTCAAGATATGTATGATCACCTACAGTTGACTTCCCCCTCATTAATTTTTAATGGTTCTCTACTGATAAACAGTAACTTAAATTAATCCGTTAATTTCTAGACCATGTTGTTGTTTCCACTAGGAATCACTGAACTATACTTATTTTTCTCCAGCTGTCTGGATAATTACATTTAGCCCCCCTTTTAAAAGTTAATAGAGAATGAACATTCCCATCATTAGCCTCTCCTCTTTGGACTTCCTTGCGTTTTCTAATTCCCCTTGAGGCTTATGTGAGGGATTCAAAATGGAGAGAAATCAACTCAGCTCTCAGAGGAAACTCAGTAATTAGATAGTCAGGGCTTCAAATCAGACTTTTTTTGGTGGTTTGTAGTCCTGGGGATTGAACCTAGGGCCTTGCACAGGGTAAGCAAGTGCCCTACCACTGAACGATACCATAATGTGTGTGTGTGTGTGTGTGTGTGTGTGTGTGTGTGTGTGTGTGTGTGTGTACACGAAGTGCTGAAGATTCTGAGCCATACCGCAGTCCTTTTTTTATATTTTATTTATTTTCTTTTTTTTTTTATGGTACTGTGGATGGAACCCTTCTACCTCCGGGCTATACTTCCAGACCTATTTTATATTTTTATTTGGAAACAGGGTCTCTTAAGCCAGCGCGGCTGTCTTCAAACCAGCGCAATCCTCCTGTCTCCGTCTCCCAAGCGTGGGGATTACAAGCGTGCACCACCATGCCCAGCTATTTTTTATTTTAATACAGGGCCTTGCTAAGTTGCTGAGGCTGGTCTTGAATCTGCGATCTCCCAAATACTGGAATTACAGATGTGTGCCACCACAACCCTTTTTTTAATTTTGAGATAGGGTCTTGCTAAGTTGCCCAAGTTGTCCTCAAACATGGGATCTTCCTGCCTCAGCCTCCCAAGTACCTTTGATTATGGGCATGCACCATCACATCCAGCTTAAAAATCTCACAATTCTTAATGTGACAAAAGATGAGACGTACAAGATAAACAGTGAATGACTAAAGGCATCCCAGGTATACTTCCACAAGTAAAAGCAAAGGCTACTAAGTACAAATTTGCATGTAGTATTAAAATGCTTGTCTGGAATTGCCCATCTTTTTTAATAGGGAGGGGAGGAATCCACTGTAATCCTAACACATGATTTCTTTCTTTTTTTTCTTGGTGGTACTAGGGGTGGAATCCAGAGGCTTTCTACCTCCGGGCTATACTCCCAGACCTTTTTTATATTTTGTTTAGAAACAGCGTCTCACTAAGTTGCTGAAAGCCTCACTAAGTAGCTGAGGCTGGCTTCGAACCTGTGCAGTCCTCCTGTCTCAGCCTCCCAAGCGCGGGGATTACAAGCGTGCGCCACCACACCTGGCTCACATGATTTCTATATAACAATAAGTTTTCCACTTTGTTCACATATTTTATATAATGGAAATCAATTCTGCCAAGGTAGTATATGACTTTTTTTTTTTTTTTTTTTTTTTTTTTGGTGGTACTGCAGGTGGAACCCAGAGGCTTTCTACCTCCAGGCTATACTCCCAGACCTATTTTATATTTTATTTGGAAACAGGGTCTCACTAAGTTGCTGAGAACCTCACTAAGTAAATGAGGCTGGCTTCAAACCTGTGCAATCCTCCTGTCTCAGCTTCCCAAGCCCGGGGATTACAAGTGTGTACCACCATGCACAGCAGTAGTATGACTTTTTTAAAAACATAATCTAAGAGCCAGGTGTGGTGGCGCACGCTTGTAATCCCCGCGCTTGAGAGGCGGAGACAGGAGGATTGCACAGGCTTGAAGCCAGCCACTCTGGCTTAAGAGACCCTGTTTCCAAATAAAAAAGTATAAAATAGGTCTGGGAGTGTAGCCCAGAGGTAGAAGGGCTTCCAGGAACCCCAGTACCACCAAAATCATCATCATCATCATCATCATAAGAGAAGTAATTGTCCACAGAATGTCTATCATTTCAAGATTTATCTAACTTGCCTGAAACACTACTTCAAATTTTTATTTTAAAAAATGGTTACAGGGTAGGATTCAGGAATAATATTTTATCCGTTCTCTCCACTGCCATAATACCTGAACAGAACTCACAGGACAGCTACCTGAGGGCTCTGCAAAGCAAGGCAGTGGGCTGACCAGGAGGGGCGGGGCGGGGGGGAGGGGCTGCTGAATGGCCAGTGCTGCCACAATGGCTACTCAAAGGTATAATGCCCCTGGCTTCCATCCCCAGAATTGGGGTGGGGGGGGCCACTGTGAGGAAGAGGAGTGATCCTCCTGCAAAGAGAGGAGCTGGGACCCGGAATGCAGAGGAAACACCACTGCATTTTCCTTGTGTCTTGGCCCAAATGTGAGCAGTCAAGGGCAAGGCAAACCCCATTCTAAAGCCCTACCTTGGTGGCTGGAGACTGAGGAGGAGGGCAGCCTGGGGAAACAGGAAGTACTGGAGAAATCGACCCACAGCAACCTTATCAGTTGGCTTTTGATAAGGGTGCAAAGGTAATCAGTGAAGGAAAATCCTCTTTTTAACAAATGGTGATAAAGCAGTTGGATAGCCATACTGTTTTATGGATGCAAAAAAGGAACCTTGGCTGAAACCTCAACCCTTATACAAATACTAATTCAAGAACAAACAGACAAGGGAAAATATTTGCAAATCACATAAATAACAAAGCATTTGTATCCAAGATATCTTTTGCTCTTGTTTGGAAAAGGGGGTGGGACCCAGGAGCATTTTATCTCAGTACTATACCTGCTACCCCTCCAGCCCATTTTATTTTTTGTTTTTCAAACAGTTTCACTCAGCTGAAAGTCTTGTTCAGTGACTGGCTCTGACCTGTGATCCTCCTATCTCAGCCTCCCATGTACTGGGATTACAGGCATGCACTAGCAAAATCCTGTTACTTCACAAAGTTAAGTGCTCAGATACAAAAATGACTGCTTAATAGCAATATTCAACAGAGCTCAACAGTTTTAGTCATTTGGGCTTCTGGTTTTGGGGATGTTGATGTGACCAAACAGGTGAATAATCAGAAACAGATGCATGAGCTCAGAGTCATGCAAAGCATGTTTACTCCCAGCCAATCCCATCTTGGTCCCTCCGGGGCTTTACACACCTCCTCCATTTCCTCAACAGGAAGCTCCCAACACACACACCATTTGTTGTACAATTGAAGAGTGCATATACAGAAGGCAAAGGGCAAAGGAAGCAGTTCCACTGGGGCTGTCTGCACTTTGTCGTCACACCACAACTGTGAGGCCTCCCAACTGCCAGAAACTGACCCTACTTCTACAAACCTCGAGTCAGAACTGAGGCTTTCCTCCACCCTGTAGGTAAACAGAAGCAACAGCTCTCAAATGCACCGATGGACTGGAATGGTCCCCCCAGGCCCGAAGGCCGCCATAACATCGCTTCCCAAGATGGGTCTCCACAGTCTCCAACAAAATGCTGTCTTCCGCTGCCTTAAAGCACTGCTTACTGAGTACTTTTCGCCTTTTTCAAAAGAAAAAAAGCACAACTAAAAGGGTACTAAGGAGTCTATTCTCATCCCACCTCCACTAATCTGCACTCTTCCCTTTCAAGAATGCCCTACATTTTATGTGAACAGAACAGCTTTAATTTTTTTCTATTTTCCTGTTTTCCAAAGTTGCCAGTACTGAAATATCAAAGATAGGCGAAGATTTCCTCTTCCTCTATTCCTGATATAATCTGACAAATTATGACCATAACTATTATAAATTTTTAATATGACATAAATTATGACCATGGTATTGTTCATTTTTAATACTGGGGAAGTCCTACTTTTGAAAGATAACTAGTTCCTCATCATCATGACCAAAAAGGAAGTAAGAGGAACTAAAATACACTGAACTTTCAAATAACTATATTTTCAGCCAAGCGTGATGGTCCATATTTGTAATCCCAGCATTTGGGAGGCTGAGACATGACTGCAGTTCACAGACAGTCTCAGCTACTTAGTGAGCCCCTTTGCAACTCAGTGAGACCCTGTTTCAAAATAAAGAATAAAGAATAGGGCTGGGGATGCAGCTCAGAGGTAGAATGCACCCAGGTTCAATCCCTAGTACTGAAAAAAAAAAGTTCTCACCAATTAATAGCAATAGAAATAGAACACTATTATAGTTCATATATAGTTATATAGTTCAGATGTATACCTAAGGAGCCACCTGGGCTGCTTGTCTTTAGATGGGACATGCTGCTTCTTGGCACACTGAACTTGCTAGGAAATAGTGTATGGTGGCAGATGGGCATTTGATAAGCCTGCTTTCATTAGAACAGGCCAGCCCTGAAGTATATGCCACATCCTTCTGTAGAGTGGTACTTCTTGGGGTCCTGTTAGACATGAACTATAAATAATCACCTGACAGCACACAGCGGAGCCCTGACCCACCAGTGTGCACAAGGCAGGCTGCATTGCATTCCTGTCCAGAGCAGAGGGAGAAATCAAAGGACACCCTCCCAGCACAGCCTTCTTTCTGTTGCCTAAGATGCTATTACCTCCATTAGTCTTACGGACCAGCCTTCGCATTCAAAATAAATCAATACGCAGAATGTCACCTATACTCACACATATACCCCTACACACAATTTTCCTTAAAAAACTCAGTCATATTACCTGACTTAAAGAGCCTGAAATTGACAGCTTTTTGAGGCTCAAATACATCAGCAATGGCTACTGGCAAAAAAAAAAAAAAAAAAAAAAAAAAAATGCAAGTTAGAAAATGAAGACTAAGAATGCATCTATAAATAACCACATGAAGAAGGAAAAGCTGAAGGCTTTATGTGGAGCTGATTGCACTAAGTCAGGGGAAGGATCCCAGTGGCTCTCGGGTATTGAAATAAGGACTGTCAGCAGAGCGGAGCATGGCAGAGAGAGGGCCTCATCTGAACAACCAGAAGTTCACACCAAGGTCACTCCACAAATTCCTCACAACTAAACAAACTGCAATTACAGTGTAGGACTGAAAGCTTTTTTCTTTCTTTTAATGAGCCCTTTTATCACTTTGTGCTCATCTTCACCTGGTACCTGGATCGAAGATACTCAATAAATGGATGGGGAACATAATAGATAAAGAAAAAGAAGTACAGGAAAGGACAGTCATACCTGTGAGCATTACCCACTGGTCCCCTGGGCACCTGGCACACCCCTGTCTTGGCCACCGGCATAATCTCCTCTACTCTGGAGTGTTTTATTACTGTACAATAATTCTACAAAGGAGAACCGAATTCCTCAAGCAAAATTCACTTTCCAGTTACCTTCATAATTGACAACAGCGTGTCCTGAGAGAAGTATCGGTTCTGCCAAATTTTTACAGCTCATTTATGGTCTGCATTATCAACATTACCTTCAACCCATGCAGCAGAAATCTTTTATTTAAAGTGAATATCAATTTTGTAGCTGTTGCATGAATTAAAATCAGTTAACATAATCTAGAAGGCTGCTGAGGAGCACGCTTGAGCTGCATGTCAGACCAGGCTAAAAGCAAACAAGGGAGCCTCTGCACTGGGAGCCTCACACAGTCCCTGGGGCAGCTGTTCCAAATGGGACATTTGTCTTCCAAAAGAGGACCCATGCAATTCTAGTTTCAAGACCAATATTAAATATAGACAGCCACTGACTTACAAGTAGACAATTTGGGATTTTTCAACTTGCCATGATACAGGAGTGATTTGCATTCAGGAGAACTGTACTTTCAATGTTGATCGTTCCCTCCAATGGAAAAAAGTGGTATGATACTACCGCCATGCTGGGCAGCGGCAGCCAGCCACAGCTCCCTGTCAACACATGGTCACGAAGAGGTGAACAACTGCTACCACCATGTGTTACAGGTGATGTTCACCAGTCAGATGGATACACACACACACACACACACACACACACTCACACTCACATTTGGGGTTGGGAGGGGTGGTAGTACCAAAGATTGAACTCAGAAGCATTCTACCTCTGAGCTACACTCCACACCCTTTTCATTATTTGTTCTCAAACAGGGTCTCACTAGCTTGTAAGGCTGTCCTTGAACCTAAGATATTCTTGTCTTAGCCTCCCAAGCTCCCAAGTACTGGGATTACAGGTGTGCCACCACGCCCAGCTAAGTACATTTTTGACTTAAGATAACTTCAACTTACTATGGGATTATTAGGATACAACCCCATTTTTAGCTATGGATCACCTGTGTTCATCAATATCTAGTTTATTTACTGGAGATTTAACCCAGGGACATTCTACCTCAGAGCTACACCCCCAGCCCTATTTTTTATTCTTTATTTTGAAACAGGGTCTCACAAATTGCAGAAGGCCTTACTAAATGGCTGAGGCTGGCCATGAACCTGAGATCCTCCTGTCTCAGCCTCCAAAGTACTGGGATATCACCAAGCTCGTCAAATTTTAGCTTATTTCTTAGGACAACTTAGTGACAGCTCTAAGGTTTTCTCCTTGGACTCCAATAAATGGTCCAGGCTCCTTCTGATAGCACTTCTGCTCTCAAGTTACTTTTTCCCCATCACTTTGACCACATACTCCAACTTCTTAGCCCTTTCAAAGTACCTTGTACAAAACAAGCTTACAATTATCTTCCTGTTTCAATGACAGATTTATACCTCTTTCAGTTATGCCTTTTTTGATCCACAAGCAGCTCCTCAGCTACCTTCTTTCCATACCTAACTTTACTACAGAAAAGAACATAGAAGCAGTGCCATAAAAGCAGTACCAGGAGCAGAAAGACCAATAAATTTACAATCAGAAAATCTGAGTTCACATGTGTAATTTGGGGCAGAAAAACCCTTTCTGAGACTTTATTTCTAAAATGAGGATGTTTATACTTTGTTCTACTCTCCAGGTTATTATAAACATTAATAATCATTATAAATTATTTAAGATTAAAAGTAATCTTATTGCTACACTTATATCAATGTATGAATTATATTATAAACAAATTTATTATACAAATAAAAAGTAAAAGCCATTCTATAAAGCACCAATCCTTCCTAAATAGCAACTAAATTCAAAAGAGCTCTTTTTAAGTTTTCAGTAAACCATTAATGTAATAAAAATATGATGTAATTTAAGGAATCTCAAGCTGAAGGATTATAAGATTTGAGGACAGCCTGGGCAATTTAGTGAGACCCTGTGTCAAAATAAAATGTTTTAAAAAGGGCTGGGAACATAGTTCAAGTTCCCAGCACAAAGGAGGAAAATGATGTAATGCAAACAATAATATCTATTTGAAGGGAAAAATTAGAATATTTAAATATAAAATGTAAATTCAAAGCCACTAGGCATACCTGTTATCCCAATACTTGGGAGGCTGACGTAGAAGAATAGTAGGTTTGAGGCCAGCCTGAGCAATTTAGTGTGACCCTATCTCAAAATAAAAAAATAAGTAAATAAAAATGGCTGGGATGGAGCCGGGTGTGGTGGAGCACGTTTGTAATCCCAGCGCTTGGGAGGTTGAGACAGGAGGATCACACAGGTTCGAAGCCAGCCTCAGCTACTTAGTAAGGCTCTCAGCAACTTAGTGAGACCCTGTTTCCAAATAAAATATAAAAAAGGTCTGGGAGTATAGCCCGGAGGTAGAAAGCCTCTGGGTTCCACCCCCAGTACCACCAAAAAAAAAAAAAAAAAAAAATGGCTGGGATGTAGTTCAGAGATAGGATGTCCCTGGGTTCAATACCTAGTTTTACACACACACACACACACACACACACACACACACACACACACAGAGCCATTTGTAATCTTACTATGCAGAGATAACTTGTTGATACTGTGGTACAGTTCTAAAAATTGGAGACATAGTATGTAACCTTTGTAATTTAGAATTATACTATGCAGTTGTCCATGACATTTAATGTTTTACAAGTATCAGATGCTTACTCTCTATAATAGTTCTCTATATGTTCATACCACAATTTAACCATTCTGCTGTTTGATGTATAGCCGCCATCCAATTTTGATGTTAAAATTGTTAAGTTATGGCCGGGCTGGGTGGCGCACACTTGTAATCCCCGCGCTTGGGAGGCGGAGACAGGAGGATCGCGCAGGTTGGAAGCCAGCCACGCTGGCATAAGAGACCCTGTTTCAAAAAATTATATAAAAAATAGGTCTGGGAGTGTAGCCCAGAGGTAGAAGGGCTTCCAGGAACCCCAGTACCACCCCCCAAAAAATAAAATAAAATATAATAAAATTGTTAAGTTATAAACATCGTTGAACATGCATTTCTGTAAGCTTTAAAAAATAATGTTTCCAATTGGGTGAAGTGGCTCGTGCCTGGATGAGACGGGAGCACTGCAGGTTTGCTTCGCTCTCAGCAACTTAGGGAGACCCTGTTTCCAAATAAAGAATAAAACAGGGCTAGGAGTATAGCTCAAAGGTAGAATGTACCTGGGTTTAATCCCCAGTACCACAAAAAATAATAATAATAACGGCTGGACATGTAGTTGTACAGTACTACATACAAAAAAAGAAAAAGAAATGCTTCCATAGAGTAAAATCCTAGATGTGGTATAGCAAGGCATACCATTTTTAAAGCCCTTGGCACATACTATAAAACTTTTTACAAAGTAAAAATTCACTTATAAAGTAATGGGATAATAATTTACTGGGAAATTGAATAGGTTTGTTTATGGAGAGAACCATAAATATTGGGGTGTGTGTGTGTGTGTGTGTGTGTGTGTGTGTGTGTCTAATATAAGACATTTCACTTGAAATTAACATGCTACAGATTCGTTAACTGATTTTTCTGACATAAGTTCAAGGCCTTTTCTAAGAACCAGTCTTCAGACTCACTGTCAGGCTGTCATTCTCACACAAACCACACCCAAAAACCACGGCAACTTCTAATTCCCCTTTTTCATTAATGTGGCATACAAACTGGGAAACTCCCAACAAGCATTATGAGAAGCCTTATAGAAGTGTGTTTCCCCTAATCTTACACAGTGGGCATCACCATACTTAATGGCATTTTTTTTTTTTAGAGGTTTACCTTTGGAAGCTTTCCAAAGTTTTTAGAGCGTTTTTTATAGAAAAATGAGATTTTGTGGAATCTCATTAAATCTGAATATTTAATGAGATTTCACAAAAATTTAATTATGCAATTATAATAATGAATACTAATGACATAAACAAGCTTTGTTAACAAAGAAAATAGACTCGATAACACTCCACCCAACCAACTGACCCAGAAAGCTGCAGGCATCTAGGAAGTGGCCCCCAGGCCTGAGCGTAGAGGCCTCCCACAGTGCACTTCATGAAGGCAGATTGCTGGAGAGCTCCCGCCTCAAGGTGCTTTGCACGGACATCCTCATACTGAAAGGTGGTTCTTAACCTTAGGTACGTAGAGACCTGCATATACACATCTCAGAATTGAATTAGTATTAGGGATGTGAGTTTTTTTCATTTGGGTTATGTAAGAAAACATTCAGCAAAAGTGTCTGGCAATGTTCCCAGTCAGATGGGCCAGTTGAAAAAAGCCCAGAACCAGTTCAGAGGCTGCTGGAGTGCCAGATACCAATTCACAGCAAACAGAAACTAAACGTCCAGGCACTCAAATTTAAAGCCCCAAAGTCACTGGAGTAAGGCGCTGTTGCCTCTGCTTCCTTCTAGAGATCATCCTTATCCGAATCTACTCTACGTTTCCAGCCCACAGCAAGAGCAGCTTGGTGTCTGTACTTGGTGAATTTCATCCACTTTCATATTCACCTGTCAAAGGTTCTTCATAAAACGCAGCAACATGAGCCTCATCCAGAAAGCTTGTCACTGGCAAAAAGAATGTCACCTCAGAGATTCAGTCCTGTCCCTACCCAGTCTGCTTTGAGTTTTTGTTTTTGTATTTTGTTTTGAGATGGGGCCCGACCATGTCATCCAGGCTGGCCTCCAACTCCTGGGCTCAAACAATCCTCCTGCCTCAGCCTCTCAAGTAACTGTACTCCCAGTTACTTGAGAGGCTGGGGCTGCCAGGTCACCGTTTGAATGGCCTGGTGTCTACGACACTGCTAGTATCACTCCATTAGGCCCCACGAGGTACAGTGGGGGCCATTTTCCAAGCATCAGCTGGCCCCCACATCTTCCTCAGGCTCAGGACTGAGTAGAACTGAAGCCGTGGAGTGAGTGTATCTCCCCTCAGCTCCACAGGCCACTCACATGGCCACATCCTTCTCCTGGCTTGGGCTGAGGATGACCGATGGACATATTCAAGGCCTGAACAGTTCTGCCCAACACTTGTTTTAGAAATAACTAGTACGCACATGGTACATCCACAAACAGCACTTCAGATCCTCCTCCTGCCCCAGCCCCTGGCATACACAGCACTATTGCCTCTCTCATTTTGCACATAAGAATGTGAACAATAAGAAGACCCACTCAGCCGGGCGTGGTGGCACACACTTGTAATCCCTGTGCTTGGGAGGCTGAGACAGGAGGATCACACAGGTTCAAAGCCAGCCTCAGCTGGTTTAAAAGACCCTTTTTCCAAATAAAATATAAAAAACAGGTCTGAAAGTATAGCCTGGAGGTAGAAGGCTCCTAGGTTCCATCCCCCAGTACCACCAAAAAATATAAAAGGAGAAGATCCACTTGGTGGAGCTGAGTCCAGACCTGTGCTGGTCCTTCAAAAGGAAAGCCATGCTCCTAGAGCCCATGCCAAACACAAGGCCTCTCTTGAGATGCTGCACACCCTACAACCAGCATAGTGTTGTTCAGTTCACTCACATACTCACTACAGCTCTCTGCCACCTAGATGTGGGTGGCACTTGGGACTGGGCTAAGTAATATCAAGTTCTGACCTAGGAGCACTCAGGGAGGGGCAGGAGTGAGCAGGAATGATGGGTTAAACATGCAGCAGGTGAGATAATGAAAGAAAGCCAGGACAGCATTGCCAGCTCACATGTGCACTGCAACTGGCCTGCAAGCACTCATCATGTGGATTTTGCACTTCCAGAATAAGGACTAACACTAGTATCCTGCTGCTGAAGCTGGGGTTTGGCTGAGGTGGGGGAGGGGAGTCTTGCAGGTGACTGGTGGGTTCTAAAGCACAGGGTGAGATCTCAGCGAGGCTCAAGTGAGAAGGGGAGTCCCAGAATCAGCAAAGCCACAGGCCTGGAACCTCTAGGATGAAGCACGGGGCTAGTAGTATGGAGTAACAAGGGCTGCCAATAAAACAAGGGAAATCCGAGCTCATCTAAAACAAATGAGCAGGGGTGTGGGAAAACAATGAACACAGACTTATGGCTCTCATCGACAAGAAGCTGCAAACTTCCATGAAGGGTGTGACAGCTTCTGTCCCCCAACAGGTCAAACTTCGTCTCTTATAATTCATCTTCTCTGTATTCACCGCAAAAGTTTCAAATCTTTTCACCAAGTAGGAAAACTGCCTCTTATTTCTTTTGCATGCCCCAGAGAACCTAAAGCAGTATTTATATGAAAGTCACCCTACACATATCAATGATGTATCAGGAAGTCAAAGAGCTACTGAGATTGTAAAAAACTGTGACTAGTTATAGGAAAACCCTCTGGTAAAACATAGAGGGACACAGACACACACACACACACACACACACACACACACACACACACACACCTATTTTACCCTTTATATTGTCATACCCACCTGTTCTTACTATGTCAGGCACTGTTTTAAGCACTTTATATATATATCAACCGACATAATCCTCATAACAACCCTAGAAGGTACATTCTATATCATTACTACCATTTTGCAAAAAGGACAACAAAATACAGAAACGTGAAGCAACTTGCCCAAGGTCACAAAGCTGGTAGCAGTTGAGACAAGATTTAAATCCAGGTCAGGTGCCAAGGGTATGTATTAAACCTTATGCATCATACTGTCTCTCAAAATAATAGGTTACATTTAAAAACTTAAGGGCCAATTTTTATTTTTCTGCTTCAGGTTTTAAGCTGTGGAAGTAATCTGAGCTAGGCATAGTGGTGCATGTATGTCTATCCCAGTACTTGGGAGGCTGAGACAGAATGATCGCAGGCTCATAGTCAGCTTCAGCAACTTAGGGAAACCCTTAGCAACTTAGACTCAGTTTCAAAATAAAAATAAAATAGAGCTGGGCTATAACTCAGAGGTAGAGTACCCCTGGGTTCAATCCCTAGAACCAACAAAAAACAAGGAAAATCTGACATAATACAAACCACAATTATATTTTTAAATAACAAAAAATACAAGATTTTAATATGTGTCTAAATAATGTGTTTAGATTTGGGCTTTGCGTGCTGTTTTTACCAGGAAGTGCATCTGCTCTTGGCATTAAACAGGACAAAATTAGCTATTTTATGGTAATACAGTAACAACGGCAGTGCCATCATCAGATCAAACAAACAGCGAAATGGCTGATGCTGCCTCTGCAGATTTCTTTTTAAACCTATTAGTGTATAAATAGCTAAGCAAACACCACTTGATTCAAATAATCTGATAGCTACAAAAACAAGAGTTCTTTACGTGTTAAAAAATAGTCACACTCAGACAATGCAGCAGCCACGGTGCGTTTTGTAAAGACTTGAACAGATCAGACTGGCTCAAAGACTCCCCCGCAGCAACAGTGATTAGCGCTGACATGAATCTGGACACTACAGTGAACTAAACTGCTCCTTTCACGTGGCAGCTAAAAGTGTTGTTCTGAGCCAGGCATGGTGGCGCACGCTTGTAATCCCCGCGCTTGGGAGGCGGAGACAGGAGGATCGCGCAGGTTCGAAGCCAGCAGCGCTGGCTCAAGAGAGCCTGTTTCCAAATAAAAATATAAAATAGGTCTGGGAGTGTAGCCCGGAGGTAGAAGGGTTTCCAGAAACCCCAGTACCACCAAAAAAAAAAAAAAAAAAAAGTGTTGTTTCAAGCAGACAGGAAAATGTTCAGTAGAGATGTTCTAAAGTGCCATCTATGAGACAAAACTAGTTTGCTTGAGATTCCTAAAATCATTAACTAATCCTTATATTAAAAACAGATTTCTAGATCAGAAACACTCACAAAGCAAGGCTTAATCTGATAAAAATGGAGAAAACAAGTAGGAAAGAAACAAACTGTTATCAAACCATACCAAATAAATTAAACTTGGCATTAAACTTGGCTCTTGTGCACAATGCAAAGGGATTCATTAAAAACTGGTCAACGTACCTGAGACTACAAACATTCATTTTAGAGTGACAAACACTAAACAAATAAATACTATTTAAGAAAAAGTACTTAATTTGGTTGATAATGTGTACAGTCTTCCACTTTAGGCACCATTTGGAGGGTTAAAAATGTAATATTACCCTGCTAAGAGGATACAATTAGAACACAGTGAATTTTATTACCTTGCTTTCAGCATGGTTCTATTAATGCCTGTTGTTTATGTAGACAAATAAAGAGCAGTCTGGGAACTGTCCTAGTTTCTTTGAGAGTTATCAGCTGAAGCTAACGTTTCCTGAGAGAAAACTCCACTTTGAATCAGCACTGTGAGCCGGCCAGCGCGTCTCGTCATTCACACAGAAAGCTGATAATGTTCAGCATGGGCAACACCGCTCTGAGATGGAATCAGAGCATCCTCTGGGAGTCCCCCGACAGTCTACACTGCACACATTTGCTTAGCCAAAGATAAAGGGCAGCCCGTCCCCCTAGCAAACAGCAGGTAAAGTTTCATCATGAATCCTAATGGGTGACAGTGCGATTACAAAGTGAAGCTCACTGGTATCTCGGTCCTGTTCTTCTTCCAGTCCTCTAGCACTAAGAGCCCCTCCTCCTCCCAAAGTTCTCAGGTAAGGCTAGATTATCAGGATCCTAGAGTGTTACCAGTTTCAACTCAACATTTATAAGGACTTAGAAGCTGCCAGTCAGAAGATGAACTCAAGAACTGTGGGATGTTCCCACTCACATCACCCTCCACCCAGGGTGTGACTGTGAAAAACCTGCCTTTGCTTCCCCTGTAAAATGGGAATGATGTAAGAAATTTAATGTTTGCAGATGGCTTGCACATACTAGCACCCAAATTACAACCATCAACAGAACATCAACTGCTGAGAACTGGCTTCAGCTTCAGATGCTGGGACTGTAATGCTGGTTACTGCAAAGTCAGGGAAAAGACCTCAAACACTAGCACAAGAGACCACTCTGAAAGAATTAAAAACTGATGTCGATGTTGACCTCTACAATGCAGAGAGTGAAAACAATGAATTAAGTCAGTTCAATCTATTTGATTCTTTTACTTCAACTTCTTATTACAATGTGATTAAGCATCCTGACTCCCGCCAGATCAGCTGCAATGAAAATTTGTAATTAAACACAACATTTCTACCTGATACTACACATAGACATCAAGGTCAGTCTTTTCAGCACTTCCTATCACTAGTTTCTTTATGAAGATGAACTCAGTTACCAGAAGTACATTCATTAGTAACAACATTTTTATAACAGTGAAGGAGTCTTATTTCAAAACATGTTTTGACCAAAACGATGTACAGATTGTGACCTAACCTTCAGCTTCATCTTGATCATCCCTCAAATTTTTTAATACATGCCCAGCAGTGGCACGTACCTGTAATTCTAGCACTTGGGAGGCTGAGAAAGGAGGATCTCATGTTCTAGGATAGCCTCAGCAATGAAGCAAGACTTTGGGCAACCTAGCCAGACCCTGTTTTAAAATAAAAAAGTAAAAAGGGGTAGGGATGGGTATATAGCCTGGACAAAGAATGCCTCTGGATTCAATCCCCAGAACCACCAAAAGAAACAGTAGATATATATTAATACATATAATGCTACAGTGCCAAATGCTTTTGTGTCCCAAATTCTCATTTTACAAAATGGAGGTAGCATCTCTAAAGGACTGAAACAGTTCAAGATGTATTATCACTATAAAGCCAAAACAACAAGGCTTTAAGAAGAAAACACAGGGGAATATTTTCAGGACAATGGAGGCTTCCTGCACAGGCTTTCTAAGACACCAAAATTAATAAGCATAAAAGAAAAAAGTGATCATTTAGAGTTGATCATATTATAACCTATAAACAAACGACACTATTTTCAAAAAGACTAAATATGCAAAGACACAAACTGGGAGAAAGAGTTGCAAGACATAATTTTAAGGGAAAAAATAGGTATCTAGAATAATCAGGAGCCCCTGCAGCTGAGTATGAAGCTGCTCATGGACACAGCGGCGAGTATGAAGCTGCTCATGGACACGAGCGCCTGTGTGGGAGGGAAGGCAGCAGGGCCCGGTGCTGGCGATTCTCTCAGGTGAGGACTGAGGGACGGAGCTGGAGGAGGGGAAGAGGTGTCGGAGAAGAATCCCGAAGGAAGGCTAGGGAGGGAAGTAAGAATAAGAGATACGCCAGTATAGTGGAAACTATTAGAAAATACACTGCACACAGTACCAGCAGGTCTTCATTCAAACATTTGGATTTAAAGTGGTATTCCAAAGTCCTGTTAAGTTGCTCAAAAAAGCTTTTAATTTTGGTCCAAACCAAATGCTGGAAGAAGAAATTCTAATTTAAATTTACTCAATACTACAGCTCAAGAACATAAGGTTTAGATAGAAAATATATATTACTTTAAAAAACTGGATCATATCTATTCACATGTTAGACACATAAATGTTAACTTCTACAATAACAGGCTAACACTATAAGGATACAAAGTAATAAAAAATGGTTTAAGTGTGCCAATAATTATTAAAATTATTCAGTTATAACTTAGCTATGATTTACATAATTACGCATTTGGTTCTGTCTAGACATGCTATCCAGTTGGATCCATAAAGCATACCACCCTAACCCACAAGTGCTGGCAGACCAGTCTATGATAAACAGTTATCCACTGTAGTACTTTAGGACATGAAACTAACGGGCTTGTATTTTAATATACAGATGAAACTAACGAGCTTGAATTTTAATATAAAGATGTCAATTACTTCTAGCAATAAGAATGTTTTAGTGTGTGTGTGTGTGTGTGTGTGTGTGCGTGCGTGTGTGTGTGTGGTGCCAGACATCAACTCCAGGATCTCAAATATGCTAGGCAGGCACTGTACAACTGAGTAAAGCCTCAAGCCCTTAATTGTTTTTTTACATTTATTTGTAAGTTTTTAAAATGTGAACTAAACACACAATAAATGCTGTGTCCATGTGTACCTACTACTCGTTCATGTGATGCATCCTTCTCTTTCCCTACTGACCACCAAGGGCTGCTTTGTTGTTATCTACACACTGTGCCCTGCGGTTACACCACACTAGTGCTTGAGATGCTGTTTTGCACAGATTAGTAAAAGAAGCATCTGAATTCTAGGCCTCCGTCTCAGAGGACAGGTGGAATTTATTTGGACTCAATTACCACTTAGAAAATGATACCACAGTAGAATAAATTAATTTCCGTTTCCCTTTAGCAGTTAAAAGTAAAAAGCAACACACATGGTATCTAAGTATTAGCACAAGAGTAAACAAAATTTTTGACCAAAGTACTTAAAATGTCAAACCAACAAATATTATTACAATGAGAAAGGAATTAATACAATGGGAACCAAAACACATGAAGGGAGAGGCCTGACAAATACTTGGAAAAAAACAGAAAAGAACAACTTAACATAGTGGCTCCGGCAATGAAGGCAGACAGACATGGGTTCAAATCCCAGCTTAGACACTCTGACTTGTAAAAATCATTTGACCACATTAGTAATAGGGGGATAGCCATCACTATCTCAAAGGATGAGTATAAAGATTAAAGAGATAACAGGTACAAAAGGTGTATTTAATAAAGTCCTGAGTACAATTCAAATACTCAATAAAGGTTGTTTTGTTGTTATTACCGTTATTATTATTATAATGGTTTTGGGAGGTTGTTTAAGGGTTTTTTACTTTGCCAGTAATCAAACCTGAGACTTTGTACAACTAGACAAGTGCTACATCTCCAGGCTTTGTTCATTTTAATTTTTCTCAATAAGGACTTGAAATTATCAAAAAGTCACAACCTACAAGCATCAAGCTTAACGATAAAAACTGTAAGTTTAGAAAATTCATTGTATGGTCACAACAGCATTGTGGAAACCAAGAAAATTAAGTTTTAAACAGGCAATAGAAAGAATGGGAATAAGCCATTCTTCTTTTTTCTTATCCAAATAATTTAAGAAAAAGAATGAGAGAAAAAGAAGAAAAGCAACCATTTGGAAATCAAATATTACCAGCAATCATTCCTTTAACCAAAAAATGGCACACAATCAACCACAGCAAAAGATGACACTAAACAATTTCCACGTAACTCACAAACCATGTTCACAGTTCCTCTTACCTGTAAACCAAGTTGTATGCTACCATGACTTTCATGACAGGCTGCAGCCATCCCAACAAGTTCCTGGACATGACACACATGATATAATAGCAAGGCCAGCGATCTGATGGTCTGCATACTCATTCACAAGAAGGCACTAGCAAGCTCTTACTCTGTGCCAGGCCGTCAGATAACAGTCTGGCAAGAGCACCCTGTAAGTGTGAAGAAGGTGTGACCTGGTAAGTCCTGTCTCAGCATGCAATCCTGAGGCTCACAGTAAAAGGGCAGATAAAGGAAGCAAACTGGGATGGCCAGGTAAACAGGAGCAGAACTCTTTAAAAGGGCCCATCTGACCTGTGTTTTGCTTGATCTCCAGCCTCAGAACTATGGTTTTACAACATACACTATTTTAATGGTGATGGGCACATTTCTTATTGAATTTTACTTATAGTACTGTACTCATTCATTTGATCAATAAATTTATTCAGTTATAAAAAGATAAACCCTAAATGCCTTTGCCCCCAACTGGACAGCAATTTCTAAGTGTCTACATACTATCCATCCTTCAAGCACAGTTTTAAGACTTTCTCCAGAAAGCCTTTCCCAAGAGGCTGAAAATAATCTCTCCATGGTTTGAGTTCCTAAAACAGTTTGCTTGCACTAGCTTATAACAAATTCCCTTTCCATCTTCTATTAAGGTAAACAACATGTGCGTGCGTGCGTGTGTGTGTGTGTGTGTGTGTGTGTGTGTCTGTCTGAAGACTGAATCCCAGGGCAGGGCATTCAACCTCCAAGCTACACTCCCAGCCCTTTTAAATTTTTGTTTGGAGACAGTCTCACTCTGTTTTGCTTTGCTGAAAGCCTCCCTACATTTCTGACGCTTTCCTGGAACCTCCAATCCTCCTGTCTCAACCTCCCAGACTTATACATCCCTCCTGCCAGAGGACTGCTAGGGATTAAACCCAGGGATGTTCTATTTCCAAGCTACACCTCCAGCCCTTATTTTACTTTTTATTTGGAAAACAGAGGCTCCCTAAGTTGCTGTGAGCCTTTGCTAAGTTGCAGAGGCTGGCCCAGAACCTGAAATTCTCATGTCTCAGCCTCCCAAGTACTAAGATCATAGGCATGTCCCACCACTCCTGGCTCAAGATCTATACATCTTAATCTCCTTAAAATTTGGGTTCCTTGAGGACAGGTTCTGTCACCTAGGACAGGGTCCTGTAGCATCTACAGAGTTCGAGACAGGCACATAAATAAATGCTTTTCTCTTGTTTTGAGATTGAAGTTAGGCCACACATGTATTCTCTTTCTTTCTTTTTTCTTTGTTTGGTACTGAATCCTGGGATGTTATACCTCTGAGCTCCACCCTCAGTACTATTTTATTTTTGTTGTTGTTGTTGTTGTTGTTGTTGTTTTGAAACAGGGTCCAAGTTGCTGAAGCTAGCCTCAAACTGCAATCCTCCTGCATTCATCCAAGTACTAGGATTAGAGGTGCGTGCCACCATGCCTAACTACATGTATCTTTAATCAGGATGCTTGCTTGAAAATGTTTTCTTAATTTGGGAAATTAGAGACCTAGAACAAGATTCTCCATACAGTCTCCCATTTGTCCTTCATCTGATATTCAACAGCTACCACTTCATCTTTATACATGACAGGAGCCCAGGACATCTAAAGAACTGGCAGGAAGCTCTATAACTTAAACCAAAGGGTCTAAAAACTGTTAACTTTCTATCAGTATAACCATAAAACTAGAGATCGAGAAGTTCCGCCTATTCTTTCCAGTTGTGTGATCCTTAACCTCTTTTGGTCTCAAATCTTCTCATACATAAAATGGGTATAACACTGCCTTTCACACAGCAAGCTGGTGAAGAAATAGGCAAGCAAGTACTCCCGACAGTGCTGGGCACCGCTCGGGGAAAAGAGGACGGCTTAGTGTCAGTGTTACTCAAGGTGGCTGACGTTCTGCTATGAAGTCTTCCTCTAAGATCCACACTTCACTAATTCCAGTTCTCTTCGTTTCATTTCATGATCAAAAAAGCTTAGTATTAAAAGCTAGTTGCTGGCCTTAGGATTACAATTCTACCTCAAATATTCCTTTAGTGATTAGACTGAGATTTCAGTTTCAATGCACATTCTATCTGCATTAAAGTTCTTTTTAATTTTTTTATTCAAGAGCGAGATTCTTTTCCATCAGAGCTATGCTGAAACAGAATGAGTCATTCTTGGCATACTGACCTAAGGACATTAATTACTATACTAAAGTCAGAAAATGTTTGCTTATGAATTCCTTAGGTTGAGTTCTCTAACATTTTAATTAGTCACAATGTAAAATAGATAACTTGAAGTATTTCATAATTTCAACATTTGCTAAATATGGAATGAATTCATAAAATTGGACGATCAAGAACCAAAAATTTGGATGCATTACAAGTTTTATCTATTAGTGACTACTCCACTTAAATGACACAGAAGAATCAGTGTTGGGCCTGGAGACTGCAAGAGCTTACTGCATAATATATCCTTAGTGCCAGAGGAAAATTGCAGTTTCTGTAAATCATTTGAAATAAAGTCAAATTAGCACAGAACAGTATAAAACCTGAGATGTAGTAACAGAAAGTCCTCTCAGAATGAAAACTGCTTCAGAACTAAGTGCAAACTCTCAGCAGTCATCAGGGAGATGTAATCTAAACAACAATGGGGAAAACTCCAGTATGGCTAAAATTAAGGTGTAAAAACACAAAGTGTTGATAAAAACATGGAGCCACTAGAACTCTCACATGCTGGTAGTGATGATGAACTGGAAAGCTACTTTAGCAAAAGGCTCCGCAAATGCCTACCAACTCGGGACAAATGCATATCCTCTACTTCAGAAGTCCCCACTCCTAGCCACAGAAACCCAACAGAAGCATGCACGTGTGCTGGGCATGGTGGCCCAATCCTGTAATCCACAGCTACTGAGGAGGCTGAGACAGAAGGATCAAATGTTGTAAGCCAACTTAAGCAACCTAGCAAGAGCATGTGCCCGGTGGCCAAATTTTCTCCATCTCTCCCTTACCCCTCTCCTCCTAACCTCTGATAACAACCTACTCTCAACTTTGATGAGAACAACTTTTTAACATAATGTCCTCGATTTCTAACTATGTTGTTGAAAGTCACAATATTCCCTACTGTTTCATGACTATATAGCATCCCTCTGTGAATATGCGCATTTTCTTTATCCGTTTCTCTATTGATGAGCACTTAGACTGATTCTTGGCTAGTGTTCGTGATAATGAACAATTGGCTACTGGTGTCTCTGATATACTGGTTTCCAATCCTTTAGATATAATCTCTGTAGTAGACTGCTAAATCACCCAGTAGTTTGATTTTTAATTTTATGAGGCATCTCCATACAGTTGTCATAATAGCTGTATTAGTTCACATTCTTACCAACAGTGAATATAAAGGTTTCTTTTCTCCACATCCTCACCAGGATTTATCTTTTGTCTTTCATGCTAGTGGTCTGAGGTGTGAGGTTCACTGTGGTTTTGCTTTGCATTTCTCTGGCGTTTCAAATATTTTACAATGAAGATTCTTATGGCTGCATTATTAGATAGAGTGTTAAATATAGTCATATATCATTGCTCATTGTCATACTGTCTCTAAATAGACTCCTGGGTCAAAGTGCATCCTTAACAATGCTAAAAACTGAGCAGTAAGATCTAGAAAAAATTTCAACAATATTTAAGAAATGTTGGTATTTATTATCAAGCTAAACACTTACATACATAGAAAACATAGCCGTTAAGATTAACTCATTTCAGCTGGGCATGGTGGCGCACACTTGTAATCCCAACACTTGGGAGGCTGAGACAGGAGGATTGTATAGGTTCTAAGACAGACTCAGCTACTTAGTGAGACCCTGTTTCCAAATAAAATATAAAATAGGTCTGGGAGTATAGCCCAGAGGTAGAAAGCCCCTGGGTTCTACCCTAGTACAAAAAAAAAAAAAATTAACTCATTCCTCTGAGACTTTGATTTGTTAATAGACTCATCTTTATACAGAGATTTTAGAGAATTTTATATAAATGGTTAAAGAGTCAGAAGACACAATAGCTATAAAGGAAGACCCTGAGAAATAATTAAATGAGTACAGGGTGACCAGTAAAGCCTCCAGACCAAAACTTAGTAGAATAAAAATCAAAATAAAAAGTTCTATAATTTTGTGTGGGGTTGTGGGGGGTACTGGGGATGGAATCCAGGGGCCTTCTATCTCCGGACTATACTCCCAGACCTATTTTATATTTTATTTGGAAACAGGGTCTCTTGACCCAGCTGAGGCTGGCTTCGAACCTGCAAGATCCTCCAGTCTCCGCCTCCCAAGCTTGGTGATTACAAGAGTGTGCTACCACGCCCGGCTAATTTTTTTTTTTTTTTAACAGTACTAGGAATGGAACCCAGGGGTATTGTACCTCCAAGATATACCCCAGCCCTGTTTTTTAGTCTTTTTTTTTTTTTTATTTTTGAAACAGGGTCTCACTGAGTTGCAAAGGGACTCAATAAGTAGCTGAGGCTGTCTGTGAACCGTGATCCTCTGGTCTCAGCCTCCCAAATGCTGGGATTACAAGCATGTGCCACTATGCCCAGTCATATGTATTTTAAGTTATATGTATTAAAAAAATTATATAAGAATACTTATAAAATGTTAAACACATCTCTGGATTTAGTATTCAGGGTAATTTTTACTTTATTTCATTTTTTAAGTTTTCTTTCATTGCTTACATTGCTTAGAATGAACGTGGTCATTTTTAAGATTATAAAATAAGCTAAAAGAACTGAGAAATACAGTCCCTGTCAAAACAACAAGACAATGGATGTCTTCTTCCTGATTCACAAATTAAATTGGCAGAAAAGAACTTTCTCAATTTTTTCTCCCATATATTTTTTTCTGTCCGCTGTCATGATATATGTTAGCAAATAAAAACAAAGTACACACAGCAGAACAGACAAGGAAAGAACATTAGCAGCAAAGTGGTGCCAAAAATATAAATCCCCGCTTAGATGAGGCTGGTCCAGCTCTCCGCCTTCAACCCTGAGCCAGCTGCTATGATTTTACTTCACATCTGTGTTAACTATGATCGTTTCCTGCTAGTGAAACTGTTCTCAGGTCAAAAGATAGGATTAAGTATATCAGCACTGCATGACTTTCTGTAAGAAAATCACCATGAGTTCCAGGTGCTCTATTATCTGAACAATAAAGGCCCTAAAAAAAATCCTTATCAGAAGGTGTAGCCTTGGAACTAACAGTAGCTATGTCCTAGAGACCTGAAAAGGGAAAGGTGAATTCTGATCCCATGGGGCTCAGGAGTAAATGATTCACCTGGAGGAACTATGCCTGTTATCTTAATTATCTTTCCCAAGAGAACTAAAGTCCTGTTATATGCTCAGGGAGAAAACAAAAGCCAGATCTGGTTTTCTTCCAACCAGTCAAGCCGGCCACACTGCGCAAAAGAACTGAGAACATAATTGGAGCCTATATTTCATGATTCCTTCCTTCCAAGTAGTTTTGCTAATTAGGTCATTTAAAACAGAGACTTTGCAAGTCAAAGAGGAACCCAAGGATCAAAACCAGCAGGCTTTAGGCATCCCCTTGGCTTCCGCCATTTGGAAAGTCACCCAGTCCTGCATCAACCGGGGACTCGGTCACTGGGCTGACTCAAAGAGCAAACATCCTGACCACCATACCTCCTGCCTAACTCCACACAAGAGAAAACAAGACAGCAAACAGCTCACTTACACTGCTGCCACGTAAGGGAAATTTGGCAGTCGCTGAGAGTGAAGGGTCATATGTGTGTCTCCTATGTGGACGCTAGGGAGTAATGGGGATAGCAGAGGGACTTTAGAAAGGAGGAGAAAGCCCAGGGGAGCAAGGGAGGTGGCCTAGGGGAGGGGAGAGAGGGCGAATCAATAAAGGAAAAGCTTTCATAGACATTATGTACCTATGTGAGATTACCAATGTCACCCTCAATACCCTGTACGGGGGAGGTAGGAAGTGGGAAGGGAGCCAGGGAAAGCCCACCAAGGGCTGTGTGCATGTGTGTCACCCCCACTATGAGCTACTTAATGATGTAACACTCTAATGTACCAATTAAAGTATTTTTTAAAAGAATTTTAGCCGGGCGTGGTGGTACACGCTTGTAAACCCCGCACTTGGGAGGCTGAGACATGAGAATTGCACGGGTTCGAAGCCAGCCTCAGCTACTCAGCGAGGCTTCCAGCAACTTAATGAGACCCTGTTTCCAAATAAAATATAAAAAAGGTCTGGGAGAATAGCCTGGAGGTAGAAAGCCTCTGGGTTCCACTACCAGTACCACCAAAAAAAAAAAAAAAAAAGATTTTTAAATGTAAGCTGTTATGAAGAGTCTTTTGACTACCTTTCCAAAGAAAGAAAACATCCTAATGCAAAAACACCTTCCACTTTCCCAAATTCTACTTCTTTCAGCCAATTTCAGAAATGTCTTCTTTTTCTCTTCTTGAAGGTTCCCAGTTTGCTTGTTCTTAAAGTCAGAGGATCTTCAGAACACAGAATTCTCGTGGCTAGAGTTTCCCCAAGACCACTGAAAGTGTGCCAGGGCCTCAGAGCACAAGCAGCCCCAGGAGCGGTTGCCCCGGGGATAGCCCACCGGGACAAAAGGTGGGAGCCACAACACAGACCCCTATGACCACAGAACATCCCCACTCCACAGAGGTCAAGCATGATGACTTCATTAGCCAGGTTGGTAACCACTGGAAAGCAACACTGATTTCAAATCCCAAACCCCAGGATACAGATACTGATCCCAACCCCGAAACAGCAGAGGAAACACAGCCTTAGACTCCTGCCAAGTCCTGGGGCTAGAGCAGCAAGCACAGCCCTTCCTTCCCACAGGGAGTTCCTGGCTAACAATGGTAACAACAGATGCCGAAAGTGTAACTGGGCATGTCCTATAATCATCATAACCACATATCACTGCTGAGAGATTATCCGCCTGGAATTTTACAGATAGTATTTTACCTAAGTCTCCATCACCCTGTGGCCTACATGTTACAGACCTCGGGCAAGTTACTTATCATCTGTGGACCTCTAAAAGAAGGAAAATAACTACTCCATAGGACTGAGGTAGAGGTCAATACATGAAAAGCATTTAGAAAACCGTAGAGCACATGTAAACTGATCGACAACAGTCATCTCTTATTATTACTATTTTTGTGTGTGTGGAACTGAAGATTGAACTCAAGGGTGTTTTACCACTGAGCAACACACCCAGCCCTATCTTAACTTTATTTGGAAAGAAGAGTCTTGCTAAGTTGCTGAGACTGCCCCTGAACCTGTGATCCTCCTGTCTCCACCTCCCAAGTACTGAGATTACTGTGCCCAGAAGCCCTTATTATTACTATAATCACTGGTATGGTTTAGGTTATTACCACTGAAATGACAACCAAAAGAATGATGAGGATGTCAAGAAAAAGTATGAAATAAAGAAGAACACTAAGAGAAAAGAGAATAGTGGCTGTCATATAATAGCCAACAGGCACTGGACAAGTTCCCTTAGTCTCCTCATCCATTCCATGGGGATAAGGCCACCTGCTCCACTCTCCCTCACCACAGGGCTGCTCTGGAGAACACAGGAGTATCTTTAGCCACAGAATACTAATGTTGCACATGTCACTGGCCAGGGCCACCACAAATCTTAGAAAACAATGAGCTTCAATAATGTGTCAATGAGCTTTCAATATCTATGGACATTAAACCAATATTCTGGACAGCACTCTAGCAAACAATCAATAGTATGTGCTTTTGAAAAATCCAATAACAGCTAGATTAAAAAAACTATGGTAAGCTCCTCACTATATAGTAACATCAAACATCATACCTGGACTCCTATGCTGGCAGAATTCATAAAAAATTTGAGCAAAGCATTTACCACAATTTTTAAAAAACAACCTGAAATGCTGGGCATGGTGGCTCACGCTTGCAATCCCCGCTCTTGGGAGGCTGAGACAGGAGGATCGCACAGGTTTGAAGCCAGCCTCAGCTACTTAGTGAGGCTTTCAGCAACTTAGTGAGACCCTGTTTCCAAATAAAATAGAAAAAAGGTCTGAGAGTATAGCCCGGAGGTAGAAAGTCTCTGGGCTCCACCCCCAGTACCACCCAACACACACACACACACACACACACACACACACACACACACACACTCACTCACTCACTCACACACACACACACACAACCTGAAATCAGCAGAAATCCAAGGGCATCCTGGGACCACAACAACGCTGGCAGAGCAGATCCCTGCTGCTTTCTAGTAGGCTCTGAACATCTGAACAGTGACTTCCACGCTTTATTATGCCTCACAAGCTTCCTTTCACTACCTACTAATGTAAAAGTACACAGAAAGAATGGTTTCCAATTCAGTCACTTACAACTTCAAACAGAAACACGTCCAGAACGATTTTAATCTTCTAGTTGGTGTTGCAAGATCACAGACTGCAAGCTCTTCTCTTGTGATATTTTCTGAGTTAAGGCCAGCTCCCTATATCTAGGAGGTCAATTTAATTGTCAATGTCATTTCAAAAATGGTTTGTCAAAAAGAGAGGAGGAAAGGGCGACAGTTTTAACCTGTAATGGGTCAAAAGGAGGATTTGAGGAAGCAAAAGTTGTTCAAACATTCTGACCCAGTAATTCTTGTTTTAGAGAAATAGCCTAAGAAAACAATCAAGCAGTCACATAAAGATACACAAACAAAAAAATCCACTGAAGCTCTATTTTTAATACATGAGCAGGCAAACTCACATATGACAACATGTAATATTATGAAGCAACTGGAAATGAAGTCTCTAAAATTATTAAACTAAAATTGGAAACACTCACAAATGTATGCCAAACATAAAAGTAAAATAAAAAACAAATATACAGTATGATTCCAATTTTGTTATCAGGAAACACAAACATGCATGTAAAAACATAAAAATAAAATATCACCATGAGAAATATACATGAGGTTGATATTCTGTTTGTCCCTATTTTCTAAGTTGGCTAACATTAACTTCTATTACTTATCTAGCCTGCATAAAGAAATTCTTTTTTAAACAAAAATCCATTGTAAAAAGTTTGGTTTAACTTGGCAGTTCGGTTAAGTTACCTAATATCTACATTGCTTTAACTTGTTTCAGAGACTCACTATAATATCTGAGAGAGAAAATGTATTTTGCAATTGCATTTCAGGTAGGAAATAGTTGTCAATTAACTTATAATAAGAAAAAAGTTGGGGAAAAAAGAAAAAAGTTGGAGATTTTTACACTGGAGTAGTTTACAATTAAATGAAAGATAATTATGCTAAACAATATTAACAGTAAATGCCCATCTCCATATAGTAATTTGCACTTAAGTAGACACTAGTACAACCAATCTAAAAGGATGGCTCAGTCTCTCCCAATTCACATTTGAATTCCAACAGATTCTGCCATATAAAGTTAGACTATTTGAAAGCAAATTTCCTAAGAAAGAAACAGTGGTCAGTGGTCAGCACACAGGATTGAGCTTTATCTGTGGTTAATAATTCATCTATATACTATGGCAATATATAAAATTATACCAATGTCACTAACATGCATGGGAAGAGAGGAGGAGGTAGAGGGGTGGGATGCCGAAGGGGAGTTGTGTGTATGTATTTTTATATCACATTGAACCTCACTGTGATATACAATTGTAATGCACTAATAAAAGCATTTTTGTTTGTTTTCTGGTTTTGGTTTTGGTTTTTTTTGGTCGTACTGGGGTTCCTGGAAGCCCTTCTACCTCCAGGCTACAGTCCCAGACCTATTTTATATTTTTGTTTGGAAACAGGGTCTCCTAAACCAGCACGGCTGGCTTCAAACCTGCACGATCCTCCTGTCCTGCCTCCCAAGCGCAGGGATTACAAGCGTGCACCACCACACCTGGCATAAAAGCATTAATAATAATAAAAAAAAAACTTAAGAAGAGATTGAAGAAAACTGCTTATTTTTTCTTAATATGTCAAGTAAACGTCTACTCAACAACAAATATTTCCTCTAACTAGAAAAAAAGAACGCATCTTGATTCTAATCCTAGATCCTTACCAAGGCCCCCGACAACTGAGAATCTTCTAGGACTCATGGAATACGGAGGAAGTCACAATCTGGAAATGTTAGAGTTGTTCACCTCTGATGAGATAAGAGAAGACAAAAGTAAAAAAAAGATGTTCAGCTTACTGAATGGGTTTTCTTTCTAACCTTGGAATAAAAACTGTCAATCAAGTAACTAGGTTGCATGTTATCTTCCGTTAACTGCAATTAATTCATATAAATACTTTTTCTTCAAATAAAATAGATGCCCATGTTAAAAGTTCATATCACAAATATTTTTATAAACTTGCCATGTGCTAGTTTTTGCTTAGTCTTCTAATTCCAGGTCTTGGGGTAAACGTATCTTCGCATGGTTAGGGAGTGTTTCTAAGAGGCTCAGAAAGAGTGCCAGGAGCCCCCCACACCAGACTTTAGTGTCCAGGACCACATCATCAAGGACACAACCTCCCAGAGCTATGAGCATCATTCATGCCCCCCCCCACTCGCCTGTGATAAATATTCCAACTCAAAAGCATGCGGGAATCAAGGTTAAAGAATCCAACAGTGTGAAAAGGAGAGTGAGCAGGATACTCCTCCCATGCCTAGTTCAAAGATGCTTAATGTCAACACTATTTTCCCAAAGCCAAAGGAAAAGAAGACAATCTTGTTTCTCACAGTCACGTTAAGAACATGAACACACTGCAATAAAAACAAATCACGTCCAGTCTCCCAGGATGAGCAAAAGTGGTATCAGCCTGAGATGGAGTGGAGAACAGGCTCGGGCATGGAGCAGTCTCATGGCGACTCATTCCCTATTCTAAGAACCACAAATGGGGGATCTGGGACTGTTCTACTTTTTACTTCTGAAGCTGCTCTGATTTCAAAATGTTTTCCCATAACCCCAAAGAAAAGGACTGAATGGTACACTATTATTTTTTCAGAACGAATGCTAATTTGATGAGAATTTTATCCAGGCCCCATTGAAGTCAATCAAGTCCTTCTTTGTGTACACAGAGAGCTGGGAAGTGCAGTAGCTCCCTCCCTGCTATTTGTAAAAGCTCTGGACATCTAAAAGGTGGCAATGGGTATTACTTTCAGGAACATGAAATGCTAGCTCTTCTCTAATGTACTTGCTAAGTGTATGCCGAAACTAAACCCCAGGGTTAGAGGATCTGAACACTCAGACACCACTGACACTCAAGCTTGCTTCACACTGCCTTGCTCTGCTCTGTTTTAATGACTATAATGGAATTTCTTGGACAGGAACTGATGACTAAAGAAGAGCATGTCCAAGACTATTTGTATTTCACGTTATTTATCTCCTATGGGCCCAAGAGACAGTGTAGTGTAATTCTAGACTCTGCAGGTGCCAAGAGATATGCTCCACACACCTGTGGAGGAGGGAGGACTTCCCCAGTGAGCTATTTTCTACAACAGGAGAATAAAGCCAGGTCCCCAATGAGAAAATGTAGCACCTCTATCACAGAAGCGGTCCCTACTCACTAACTTTCCTTCCTTCCTTCCTTTTCTTTTTTTCTTTCTCTCTTCCTCAGAAAAGAGCTGTTATATCTATGACTAGATATCTATATGCATCTACTCAATGTTTTAACATGTAATATTTTGAATTCAGTTGGGTCTTAGAAGTCTAAAATCTATGTAGTAGAAATTATCCTGCCTAACAAGCTCACAGGCATCAAGAAAACGTGTTCACAGAACAGAAGGCATGAGGGAAAGGCTCCTACAAACATATTCTTGGTTTCCCAAAGGTCATACTGTGTAAGTCATCTAAAGCACATTTAATGGCAACAAGACCCTCTGCTTCAATTGATAGGTGGCTTCCACCTAAAAAACAATTTCACAGCCAGGCGTGGCGGCGCACGCTTGTAATCCCAGCATTCAGGAGGCTGAGACAGGGCGATCGCGGTTCACAGACAACCTCAGCTACTTAGTGAGGCCCTCTGCAACTCAGTGAGACTCTGTTTCAAAATAAAAAAGAAAAAGTAGGGCTAGGGGTATAGCTCAGAGGTAGAATGCCCCTGGGTTCCATCCCCAGTACTGCAAAAAATAAAAAAATAAAAATAAAAACCAATTTCACTTTATCCTCTTTCAAAAAAGCTCATGAGAAGTATTATAAGGAACTACAAGCAGGCATAACGAGGTAAATTCTTTATCAATGAATAAATTGTACCCACTTTCAAGTTCCATTTATTGATTTTTTTAATTACTTTCTTTTAAGAAATATAAACCAACAGACTCCCAAGAATACCATAGAAGTCTTGTGTATAATGCATCAATTATTTCCTTTATACTAGATATTAGACTGCAAAATGATAAAAATGGAACTATAAAAGTCAAATATTTTCAGATAGAATGACACTGAAGTTTTTTACAGTATAGAAATCAAATCTCGAGACTTTTGAACTCAAGAGCTCTATGTACAAAATGTATATCCCTACCTACAACAAGAAGCTGTCTCCATTGTGAATGAGGAGGAGAGGTTTCTAAAGAATATTCCAGTAACTGCCTTAGTATGCAACAATATGCCACATTATCTTCAAAAGTTTGGGAGGGAGAAGCTATAGAAACACAGGCTCTATTAGAATGATCAAATTTTCAAATAATCACCTTTCCTCATAGTTTTCTATTCTATCAGGAAAAAATCATACTTAATATTATATAAAATGTTCTATGGATTTAACTGCCTCTATTAAATGTTAACAAAATAATAATTTTTCATAATTAATTATTAGAACTAGAAAAATTTTAAGTTGAGGAGGGATCTCATTACTGTTCCATGCTTTGGCAAGTCTTCTTGTACATCCATTTATACTCTGGGCTTTGAGTCAAGTCAATGAAATCCTGGCTAGAAATGAGAGATATTAATTTAGGATAGTGGCCCTTCAAAAACAAAAGAGAATGTTAATACTACATGCTTTGAATTCTTAAAATTATCCCATAACCGGGTGTGGTAGCACACACTTGTAATCTCAGCATTCAGGAGGCTGAGACCAGAGGATTGCAGTTCACCAACAGCCTCAGCTACTTAGTAAGCCCCTCCGTAAATTAGTGAGACCCTGTTTCAAAATAAAGAATAAAAAATTGGGGGGGGGGGGTTAACTCGGAGGTCGAATGTCCCTGGGTTCCATCCCTAGTACTTCAAAAAATAAAAAATATACCATAAGATTTTACATTTTAGTTACTTATGTTCTACTTGGTCATTTTATCTAAAAGGAACTGTATAATGTCATTTATATTTTGAAGCAACAAATTTGAAAAGTATTTTAAAGTCTTTACCACTAAACTCTATAGAACTGGGGAAAAAGGAGTCTTGATTTAAAATTTAACCAGTTTTTTCCATCAACTATAACAGCTACTCCAGAAAAACAATTATCCACAGTAACAATTACCTAAGAGTCATCCAGTATTCCACAAGCACTTAGTACTTACTGTATCCCATGCATTATATTCAGCCATGGAGAGACAACAATGAACAAGCAAGGTGTGACACCTGATTGTAGTAATCTTATAGACCGTATCCTTCTACTCCACGCTTCAAGGCTCAACTAAAAACTGTGCTTCAAAATCAATTCTAACTAGTTAGAACAAATTTTCTCCTTACACTGATGTTAACAAATATGTAAATTTAGCAGATAGCATGGTGCACACCTGTAATTGCAGCTACTCAGGAGGCTAATGCAGGAGGATCACAAGTTCAAGCCAAGCCTAGGCAACTCAGTGAGAGGCTGTCTCAAAAGAAAACAGAAAAAAGAGAGCTGGCTTATCACTCAACAAAACACTTGCCTAGCATGCACTAGCCCTTGAATTCAATCCTCAGTACCACAAAAGTAAGTGAGTAAATAAATAAATAAATAAATAGGAAAAATTGTATTAAGTATGAAGGTATAATCCTCTCCAAATAGCAGTCAGATGGCTATGTTTTTAAAAATAATCTAGATGGCTAAAGGTTCAACAGAACACTTTGGGACCTTCTGGGCAATAATTCAAGGACAGAGGTCACCAGGAAGTTTAGCCAAAGCTGGCTCTTTTCTGGGTCTAAGAGCCAGCCTAGGGAAGACACATGGGGTCCCATCTAAATGTTCTGGCCAGAATATGCCCCATGGGAAAGACTCCCTGTGCAAAACTTTGGGTCTGAAACAGACTCATAAATAACCTCTATCAGTGGCAGATTTGGTGGCAATCCATGTAAAATAAATTGCAGAAATACCACTACTCAGATAGATTTATGACAATACCATGTTCAAACACCTCAAAGCCATGAACCCACCAGGATGATAAGATTCTGAACACTGATACAATCACAAGTCTAGCCTATAAAACAACTAGATTTAGTGATCTTTCCTAAATGTACGCCTATGGGATTTTAAATGAATCTTAATTTTCTTTAGCCATATCTTTTAAGGATTTTAAATAACTTTAGTTTCAAGCAAAGAAATGACCAGAGACAAAATTCAAGTTCAGCATGAAAAAGAGAAGTTATCGACCACCTGTATCTTCCTTAAAACCATAAATGGTTTCTAAGTACCTATATTAAAAAGGTCCAGATTCTTTAACTGGCACTCCAAGTCCTACACAGGTTGGGTCTATCCTAATTTTCCAAATTCATTTCCCTCCATGCCCCTCCCCACACCCATCTCCAGGCACAATGACCTTGTCTTTCCTCTTTGAACACACTCCTCATTTTACTCTTTTTTGTATATCTGGGCAGATACACATTAACTGCATTAACTGCCCCCCTGACACTCTCGAACTCAAGATTTTATCTATCCTACTCTGCCCAATTCAAAGGCTACCTCTTTGAGCACCTCCTGGTGCCCCCTTTGCTAAATTTCTACACGGTACGCTCTATATGTGGAAAGAGCATAAGTTATGGGAACACAGATTCAAATCTCAACTCTGCCATGAACATGAACTGGTTAGGCCTTGATTAAGGTGCTGAGCCTCACTGATCTCACTCTGAACAATGTGGGAACCATAATAACTACTTTATAAGACTGGAGGGCTCAGAGCACATGTAATATGTGTTCAAATCTCAATGCTGAGCCTCAGCTTCTGTGTTGGTCCAACGGGAGAAGAGGCACTGGTCTCAGAGCAGAACAGCAGTGGCAAGTTGGTGCAGAACTGCTGCCCTTACCCAGAGCTCCACACCCCACTTCCCTTCCCTGGCAGCAGTGGCTCTTCCTCTCTTTGGGCTCCATCGGCATCCTGCACTCCCCTTGCTGGTGCTGTTACCTGCTTTCTTGATTAGAGGCAGCACTTCCTCCTGCACAGCACCAGTCTAGACTACCTGGAATTCTGCAGGCACCCAAACACATTTGATAAAAATTTTGAAGCACAGAGAGATTAGCGATTCCAAGTCTGAAACAAAGGACAATGCTGTTGAAATACAGCTTATTCTTTAAAATGCCCAAATAATAATGGCTGTGACTTATGGAATGAATATTTGAGGTTGGCACTGCCTCAGGCACTTCACTGCTACCTCCTCCAGGATAGCTTCTGCAGTTTTCCCTGGGAAGGTCACATCACCATGAAACCACCACCACACTTCACCAAATCATCTGAATACAATGTACCACACATTTTCCTGTATTTTAATTTTTTTACCATCTTACTTCTGCCACTAGAGCCTAGGCTCCAGGACAGGACCTGTGTATGACTGGCTTTTTTTTTTTTTTTCTTCTTTCTTTCTGTACTGGGTATGGAACCCATGGGTATTCCACTTCCAAGCTATACCCCCAGCCCCATTTTTTATTCTTTATTTTGAAACAGGGTCTCACTGAGTTGCAAAGGACCTCACTAAGTAGCTGAGGCTGTCTGTGAACCACCATCCTCCTGTCTCAGCCTCCCAAATGCTGGGATTACAGGCGTGCACCACCATGCCTGTAATTCTGCAGGCACCCAAACACATTTGATAAAAATTTTGAAGCACAGAGAGATTAGCGATTCCAAGTCTGAAACAAAGGACAACACTGTTGAAATACAGCTTATTCTTTAAATAATTCTTTAAATAATTCTTTAAATAATTTCTTTAAATAAATTTTAAGAAAGGTTCTGGCTGGCCTTTTTTTCCAACTTTTCCTCTGCTCCTTCCCCACAGAAAACAAAGTACATGAATCAAAAAGAAGTCCTAAGTTTCTAAAAAATAAAGTCACCCAAATCATGAGGTAATTCAACATCTTATGATTCCTCTATCAAGTGATTCATCATCTCCAAGCCCCCAAAGTCCAAGTTTGCATAGACCTAAGCAGCTTTCTCACATCGAGACAAGGGACTCAAAATCTTTCAAAGTCAAAGGAAAAAAAATTTTATCTGAATAAAGTTTTCATTAATGGTAAAGGAATCTAAAACAATAGAAAATAATGAATTAAAACTAAAAACACAGGGGGCAAAAACTTCTTTCTATTCTATCATGCTTTATTATAATGTCCACAATACTCTTCTACAGCCAAATATTTTTCTTAGAAAAAAAATCAGTGCTTTACATTCCATACTCATAGTTAGTTATAAAAACAAACTAGCAGATGGGCATGGTGGCACATGCCTATAGTCCCAGTACTTGGGAAGCTAAGATAGGAGGATTGCAGGTTCAAAGAAAGCCCCAGCAGAAAGATCACAGGTTCAAGGACAGCCCCTGCAAGTAGTAAGACTCTCAGCAACATAGTAAGACTTTCAGTAACCTAACAAGACTACTGCTTCCAAACAAAATACTTAAAAAGGGGGGTATGGGGGTGTAGGTCAGAAATAGAAAGCCCCTGAATTCAACTTCCACTACCACAAAAAAATAAACAAACATACACTAAGGTGTAGAGTTTTAAATTACTCAGCAGACTAATCAAATTAAAACATCTACTATCTCTGACATTTCAAAATCAGCTTATAATAAAAAATGAACACTCCAGCCCCTCTTTATTTGAACAGGGTGGTGGCAGGGAGGCAAAGGGAAAGGCTGGGACTCTGGAATCAAACACTGGCTTCCCACTGGGGTCTGCAGCACATTCCTGGAGTGTACAGAGAAAACAGTTGTATTGTGAGCCCAGCGCAGCCCGAGGAACCTTCCTCTACGATCCTGGTGCCACCGTGGTCTCCATGAGGTCTTCTAGGTGAGGACCCCACCTTCCTCAGAACCCAAGGAGCTCCTGGAGAAGCTCTCCTCAAACTAACACCAAGTTAATCAAATCCAAAAACAGCAGGCAGGGAAGCCAGAGGCGGAAAAAAACCAGCTCGCCTAGGAGTTTTGAATCAATTCCAAGAACTTTCCTTCTCCCACTGCCAGCAGCACCCATCAATTCCCATAGTAACCAGCCCACAGCTTTCCAACTTGTCCAAGAGGAAGGCACACACGCTGCACAGAAGCTCAGGAGAGCAAGGCCCCAATGCCAGGAAGGATCCAGGATCCATGATTACTCCTCACTCCCTGGGCCCCCACTACCAGATGGCGCCTCCTCCCTCCCCTCTGAGGCTGAAACAAAGGAGGAGTTCTTTCCTAGAGGACTCCACACAAAGCCAGTTTCAGTTTTCCAATATGATTCTGGTACTAAAGCAATCATGTCCCCTTCATCACACTGTGCATAAATATTTACTGAATGAAGAATTTCCCTAAGGAAATTCCTGTGCAATAGAAATTCAGGTTGCAAAGATATGGGGGCGGTGGGGGCATGATATCCGGGGTACAGATGAAAGGGGGCTGAAATGAGTGGGAGTGATCTTATCTAGTGAAGAACAGAGTTTGTCATGTTGGCTGGTCTAGAGCAGGAGAACAAGAACATTTCTGTCCCCAGCACATTCCCCAGGGACACTGCAATCAGGAACTATGGCTCATTACAGTGACTCTGAAAAGAAAAGTGGAAGTTATCAGAATTAGGGGAGATGATTTATGAAGTCTGAGAAGAAAAACATATTAAATTGAGCCAACATGCTTATCTAAAGAATTACCGTGCTGAAGACGATTTTTTAACTAAAAAGGTGGAGAATCAAATTAAGTGCCCAGCATGAGCTATGAACCAATTCTGCAAGGTTTCACATCTTCTCTAGCAGAATTTATTGGCTTAAACGAGAAAGAGCTAACAAGAGTGTTGGAGGCCCTGCAAAAGGCAATACTTTAGCCCCTGCGACACAGTCTGCGCTTCCTTAATAATATACACATGTTGTTTCTTTACAGCAGATACAACTACAGGGTATGTGCATGAGCACATTTTCAATTTTATTAAGTATTTTCCTAAATTACTTTCTGTTGAGGATCTCACAGCAATAACAAAGAAGTTTAAATCTTTACCTACTGCATGCTTGGCAACTTAGTTAAGTATTACTGCATACAATAAGAAAAGGCCTAAAATAGGATTCCGTATTACCAAAAGCATAGGAGAAATGCAAGAAAACATATGAAAATAAAAATGTTTGTATGTTTTTTGAGGTAGGAAGATGAGAAGGTAACTGCCCCTTCTGTTATTAGTGATGAATCTGGGGTGGGGGGAGAAGAGGAGGGGAGGGGAGGGGAGGGGAGGAAGAGAGGAGAGGTTGAACCCAGGGGCATTCTACCTCTGAGCTATACTCCCAGCCCTACTTTTAATTTCTATTTTGAAACAAGGTCTCACTAGGTTGATGAGAGTCTCACTGCTTGCTAAGATTATCTGTGAACCTGTGATCCTCCTGTCTCAGCCTCCCAAGTACTGGAATTACAAGTTTGTGCCACCATGCCTGGCAATAATAAATCTTTTTAAAATAAAAACTTTTTTATAAAGCTGAGAAGGGCCAAATGTGGTGGCACATGCTTGTAATCTCAGCATTTGGGAGGCTGAGACAGTAGAACACCCCTGGGTTCCATCTTCAGAACTGAAAAAAAAGCTGCAAAGGTGAGAAACATTTAAGCTATAAAAATAATTACCTCAAAGATCAATGTTAAAAAAGTCTACATAGCTACATTTATTACAATGTCACTAAGATTAACATAACAGGATATTCTTTTGGAAATTCAGAAGTCTACAATTCATATGGGAACATAAATGAGCAAATATTATTAGAGTAACTATTAGAAGATTAGTTAGGGGAACTAGCCTTAATACTTGCCAGATAGTAAAAGTATTATAAATCTATAATAATTAAAAAGATGCGAAACTGGTCCATGAAAAGGCCATCTAATCCATAGATCCACTAAAAACAAAAATGTATCATTTAAAGTCACTGTAGAATAGCTACATATAGCCTAGTAGAAAAAGAATGGGATAACAACTCTCTGCAAAGATAGATCCAAAGTAATTACAACACTGAACTGTAAAAGCAGAAAGATGTTTTTATAATCTTTACGAGCTTTCTAAGAAGGACATAAAATTCCAAGACCATAAAGTAAAAGCTTATATATGAAAACATTTAACATAGACAACAAAATACAAACCCAGCAGGAAAACATTAGCAGTTTCTATCACAAATTTCCTATTGGTAATTTCCTTTCTATCTCAACAGACAGGCAAAGGACCTTTTTATCGCAATGGGTAAATGGGCAAAGAACCCGAAGTCAATTCACAGAAAAAGAAAACTGCTTTTAGTACATGACAGTTTGTACTCATTTATGGCTAGAGTAATGCACAGGAAAATGACAGATAGATTCCATTTTTCACCTATAAAACTGGCCAAGATCAAGAAGTTAAATCAAGATGCATACTTGTCCTCTGAGCTACTAAGGAGGCTGAATCAGGAGGAGTTGCTTGAGCATGGGAGTTAAGGCCGGCTTGGTTAATAAATAGGGCGAGACCCCCATCTCAATCAAAACAAAAATTAAATCACACACTACTAGCAAGGGAAAAGAAAAAGGTACAATTTGCTGATGGGAGTGTGAATTTCTGTAATTAATAAAAAAAAGTCAATACCTGAAAATGTAGTTTAGCGATACTTAAAGATATAAAGATATATATTCTGTAAAACAGAAATTCCCTTCTATAAACTACATACTTGCAAGATCAATGACAGCCACTATTTTCAAGTGTTCTGCTCTAACAAAATGCCTAAGGCCAGATAATGTACAAAGAAAGAGGTTTAGTTCACTCACAGTTGTGGAGGCTGAAAGTTCAAGATCAGTGGCCCATTCATTTGGCCTCGGGAAGGGACCCTCCGGCTACATCATAACATGGGAGTGCATGAGGGACAGAAAGAGCAATCATGGAACAAGACAGAAAGGAAAAAGGATTCGGATTCGGGGCCAGCTTGCTCTGGTTACAATACTTGCTTTCCTGAGAAGCAAGACCAGCACTGATTCCTTCGGAGGGCAATGGCATCACAATCCAGTAACCTCTGCCAGGCCCCACCTGGTAAATGTGCTAGCGCCGCCACACCGCCATCTGGGGACCACACTTCCAGCACACACACTCGCAGGGGGCACACCTAAACCACAGCAGCCGCTGTCACGCCGTCAGGAATCTCAAAAGACAAGAAACCATTTATGGGCTTTCACAACCATAAACTGGAAGGAGACAGAATGAACGTGTATTGCAGTATGCTGCCATTTGTGTAAAAGTAAATTTCTTTAGAGCATACATATAAATAAAATGCGGCTTTTTGGATGTAATCCTGAAAACAGAAAGGATATTAGCAGGAAAACTCGTGAAATACTAATAGCGTCTATGCGGTTTCGTTTCACAGTAAACTCTCGGAATTTAATCCCATGGATATGTAACAGCTACTTTCAAACAAACCAAAAAATTCATTAAAGAACCTAATTACTTTTTGACTAAACTTTCTTCATCCATGGCATTCATATCTTTCCACATACTGCTAATGAGAAACATCAAGATTCTCTGTATTGTGCTTTGTCCCTTTTAAATTCTCCCCTTAACACACCTAAATACACACCTGCATCTTTAAAGAAAGTGTTAGGTCAAACTCATCTCTGTGCACAGACTCCAGAGGACAGCTACTGAAGGTGAGAATTTAACACATGGAAGCTGAAATTAATATGCTCTGGTCCGGAGGCAGGGGTGTGGCTCAAGGTGGAATACTTGCCTAGCATGCAGAAGGCCCTTAGTCTAATCCTTAGCCAGGGGGAAAGGAGGGGGCTTACAATATGCTCTGCCAGTGATTCAATTTTTGAATAGCAAAAACTGTATTCCAAATACCCAACTGTTCTAAGAGCTTCATTTGATCCTTAGTGACAATTACATGGAAGAAAAATAAAACAAGAGACAAAGAGAGAGGGAACCTCACTGCAGATGTGGGTGGAAAATAGGCATTTTGTACATACTACCTCCAAACTTAATCTTCTAGCCATTTTGCTCTATGCTAGAGATTGGGGAAATATAACAATGTAAAATATGATACAGAAAAGTTGGACATAATTAACTTGAAACCAACACTTAAAAAGGTAAAACTATTGCCGGGCTTGGTGGCGCAAGCTTGTAATCCCTGCGCTTCGGAGGTGGAGACAGGAAGATCACGCAGGTTCGAAGCCCCAGCCTCACTGGCTTAAGAGACCCTGTTTCCAAATAAAAATATAAAAAATAGGTGTCTGGGAGTGTAGCTCAGAGGTAGAAAGGTTTCCAGGAACCCCAGTACCACCAAAACCAAAAAAAAAAAAAAAAAAAGGTAAAACTATAAAACTTCCTTGGATTTTCCATGTTTCCTACAAAAGCTATTAAACACTTTCCAAAGAAAAGTCCCTTATTTGCAAGAAAAGAACAAGCCAGGCATGGTAGTGCATCCCAGCATTTGGGATGCTAAGACAGGAGGATCACGGTTCGAGGACAGCCTCAGCTACTACTTAGTGAGGCCTTTTGCAAATCAGTGAGACACTGTTTCAAAATAAAGAATAAAAAATAGGGATGGGGTGTAGCTCTGGGGTAAAATGCCCGAGTTCCATTAATGGTGCCGTAAAAAAGAAAAGAAAGAAGAAAAGAACAAAATAAACTCCAGTTTGGGCAAGGTTTTGCTTTTCTAGGCTATCTTCTCAGAAAAAAAAAAAAAAAATCCATGGGCAGCATGCTTAAAAAATGTCCAGACAGCTGGATGAGGTGGCACAAACATATAATTCTAGTACTTGGAGGCTGAGACAGGAGGACTGCAAATTGAAGGCAAGCCTCCGCAACTTAGTGAGACTTTCTATAACTTAGTGAGACTCTGTTTCAAAATAAAAAATAAAAAGGCTGGAGGTATAGCAGTGGTAGAGCACCCCTGGGTTCAATACCACCCAGCCATACACACACACACACACACACACACACACACACACACACTCCATACAAAAATTCTAGCTTAAAACTCCACAGAAAATCTAATTTTCTAAATACCCAAAATCCAAAAAAAGGACTAAAAATTTGAGACACTCCAAGTTCCCTCAGTGAGTAAAAAGAAAATGCTGCTGAATACCTCCCATAGCATCAACAGAGTTATTTATTCCCTGACCTCAGAGCTCTGGGCCTTAGCACACACATCATGTTGCAGGTTGGCCTTAGGAAACCATCTGCTCCCTGGGAATAATCATTTCTCATCTAGAAAATAAACAGAAAACAACCAAGCTTCCTTCCAGGCCTAAAATTCTATTATATTTCTTACTTCCACATTCTAAACATAAGATGAAGACCTCACCAGCCTTTCATTGAAACATATACCCAACACATGTATTTGTGTGTGCTGACAGGAGCCACCTGGAACACTTACTTGTGATTTCCATAGCCGCTTCCCCCCCCTCCCTCCCCCCCCCCTCTCTCTCTCACACACACACACACACACACACACACACATAATAATATTTCCTGATGGCATTATTCATATGAGATGAAAAAGGCTTTACTCAATAATTTTCTGCAGTAGGTAGTTTAGTCCACATATAAATTCTTCTGAGTATACACTGACACTGGTTTTTATTTTATTTACCATGATGCATCACATGAAAGAAAAAATTATCCACGGACAGTTTCCTTGTAGTTTACTTGACATAAATAACCTTTAGCTCTGGACAACTGGCTTGCAAGGATTGTATGAGAAGAAGAGTTAAAGGTCCATAAGTAGGAGTTAGTATTCTAAAAACAAAACGATAATTTCTGTCAAATGGAATTTTCAATTTCCAAACATACAAATACCATCAGGCTGATAACAAATATCGCTTTGTTTTTAAAAAGTTCCTTTTTCTCTAAATAACCATCACTTTATGATACAGGTCCTTTGCAAATAATATGGGGATAGAGAAGAGTTTTGTTTCAAACCTACAAATAAGTTCAAATTTCTACAGCAAAAGATACTTGAGTTGATCAGGATCTAAAATAATACCCATCTGTGAAGATGGACTAAAAAGCCTTCCTACGGAAACAAACTTGAACGTGTTTCTAAGGAAGAAAGGGGACTGACAGGTGCCAGAGGAGACAAGATGGCAGGCAGGCACAGGGCCTGTGTGAAGGCCCACACCTTTGTCTCCAGAGCAGAGACAGGCATGAGAAAGGCAGTGAGAACAAGGGGGAGGGGCTGCAGGCCACACAGCCTTGGCTTCTCTGCTCTGAGATGGCTGCCCCACATGCTTCCTCTGGGCTGACAGCCTGCCTCCCAGGGGGCATCCCATTCACCGTGTACCTAATGCTCCCAGCACCCTACAGGGCTCCTGCCTCACTGACCCCATTTCATAGAAAAGCAGACTGAGGCCAGAACACGGATCCAGTCTCTAGCTAGAGGGTTTTAGAAATAAACACAGCCGGGATAACCATTCTAGAGGAAGAAGTAGCATATGAAGAAGGACACTTTCAAAAATAAGGGCTACTGGACATCATTTATTGATGAAATAAATATCACACTTTTAAAACTATCTTAAGAGATCAAAAGAAATAAAGAAATCTTCCCCGTCATACCAACCATTCAAAAGAAAGGGAAGAAGATACACAGTTCTTTATTTTAGAATCAACAGTCCTTTAACAGAACTGAAAGAGGTATCTGTGCCTCTTCCTGCCCCAGCAGGAACTCTCATTTAATCATTATGCCCTTTGCCTGTGGTGTCCGTAATGAGGCAGGTGTTATGCTGTATACACAACACATTCCTCAGCCATTAGGCCAGAGATTAGCAGTTAACAGAGGAGGCATTCCAAACCTCAGAAGCACTTAAGAGAACCTCATACCCAGCACAGCTTCCAATGTACCCATTCTGAAACAAAGTGAGATTTTTATACAGAAGCTCAGTGGCCATTATAATTATTTACTGGTAATCATTTAATTGTGGAATATTCTTATTTCTTAATAAATTCACATCTAGTAGCAAAGTATTGTGCAATAAATAAAGCTAGTCTTTTAAAAAAAAATTCAAAGCCAAATGTTACAAGCTAATGAGATCTACTTAATTGTAAGCAGGTCATTTCTTCAAATTTAGCTCCTACCCTGTATCATTTTTCTACATGAACATTTGGAATTAAAGAAGCCATCCTCTGCTGGTGGGAGCCGCTCAGGTAAAACAATTAGAGTATCTATTACAATAACCCACAACCTGACATCCACACAGAGAAACATATGTCCACACGCACAGGGCCAGAGGCAAGGATACTGTCTGCAGCCTTTATAATGAGATCTATCTGAAATGACCTAGAATTTTAGCAGTAGGAAAATGGAAAGAAAGCTATAGTATACCTTTATGAATAACCTATATAATATTAAGCAGGAGTTTAAAAGGAGGAATCAGATTTACATTAACTACCATGGAGACATCGAGGCATGGCATTAAAAAATATTATGAATACTAAATACAATACCAATTAGTTAAATTTTTAAAGTACAAAAATACAATGTTTTAAGAGTGAAATAAAAATGCCAAGTCAACAAAGTGTTTACATCTGGAGACCAAGCAGGAGACTCGGGAAGGGGAAGATGTAAACTGGGATTTAACTTTGTAAATTGATTGATTTACTATTTCTAATTAAAGTTACTTTTTAATATATCTCATAAGAAATTCACAAGGCTATTAATTGACTCGGGATGAGAAAATACAGTGAGATAAAGATAATATCTCTGCAACTACTGCTAAATTAAAACCTACCCAAAGAGCAGATTCCAGGAAGATTAAGAGTAGGAAGCACCAAGAATCTGTTTACCGCCCAGACAACAGTTACACTGGCAAAGTCTGTCTGATATAACTATTTTGGAGCGCTGGGGTTTATGGAAAGCTTACAGCTTCCAGGGGAAGCACTGGATGGTAAACTGGGGTTCCCTTTCATCAACAGCATCAGTAGCAACATCCCCCCACACCCAGCCCTGTGGCAAGCAGCTGTACACAAATTTCTGGAGCAGCTTATGGACACTTTGAGGAGCCAGGAGGGGCAAAAAGAACCCTGTCTTCCACATGTTGGAGACTGCTGTTCTGATTTATGTTCTGATGGCTGCTTGGGACTTCTGTCAGAGGTGCAGGCCTTAAGCCACTGTTATTGGACATCCCCCACTACTGCAAGTCCCTCCTCCTCCAAATGAAGTGATTGGCGAGGATGTAAAAGGCCAGCAAACTCCCTCCCTCCTCTTTTTTTTTTTTCTTTCTTGTTTTCTTCTTTCTTTTCCCCCTTTAGAAGTCAGACATTAAAAATTTGAATACAAGCTGGGATTTAGCTCAGAGGTAGAGCATCTGTCTAGCATTTCCATAGTATGGGTTTGATTTCTAGAACCATAAAGAGAGAGAGAGAGAGAGAGGGAGGAGGGTAGAGAAAAATAGACAGAGACAGAGACAGAGCCTAGGACACTCAAAAGCTGCTGCAAATACAGGGGGAAAAAAATTAGAAATTGGCCAAACACACACAGGGAAAGAAACAAAAAATCTGAGAACACCTAGTTTACACCTCAGATTGATCCCTGGCACAGGGATAGATCCCAAGAGAGCCTACAACAATTAAAAAATAAAAAATACATTAGGCATGGTGGCACATGCCTACAGTCCCAGTATTTGGGAGGCTGAGACAGGAGGATCAAAGGGTCAAGGCCAGACTCAGCAACTGAACAAAACCCTGTTTAAAAAGTAAATGTCTGGGAGTGTAGTCTGGAGATAGATAGAATGTAGCAACAACAACAAAAAGAAAGAAAACAAAAAATCCTGAGGAAAGAAGAGAATCTGATTTCCAGAGTTACCATTTTATTAGATTCAAGGTCCAGTTTTCAAAAAAAAAAAAAAATCATAAGAGACAAAGACACAGGAGTGAAAGTAGAAAAATAAAAAATAAATCAACAGAAATTGTCCCTGAAAAATAACTGATGGCAATCTTCTAGAAAAAATATTACAAAACAACTGTCATCATAAAGAACTCAAAGATGTGAAGAAAGTTAAGAAATAATGTGTGAATGAAGTAGAAATATCAGTGAAGAGACAGAAACCCTAAAAAAAAACCTGGAGCCATAAGAACAATAACAGAATCAGAAAAATTCACCAGAGGCATTCAAAGACAGTTTGGAGGAGACAGACGAAACAATCAGCAATAAAAATTCCCAAGTCTGAGGAACAGAAAGAAGGCTGAGGAATGTGAGCGGAGCCTATGGGACCTGAAGGGTGCAACAAAAGGAACCAGCAGACACCATGGAGAGCCACAGAACAAACACTGAAGCAAAGGCTACATGAAGAAATACAGAAAATTTCCCAAATTTGATGAAAGACATGTTCACAAATATGCACAAAAATAAATCAATTCCAATTTAGATGAACTCAGAGAGAAACACACTGAAACACATTATCACTTTCTAACAACAAAGACAGTTGAGTTTTGTTTTGTATTGTTTTGTTTTTGAGGTGCAGAGGATTGAACCCAGGGCCTCACCCATTCTAGGCAAGCACTCTACCACTAAGCTACATTCCCCCTCAACAAAAACAGAATCTTGAAAGCAGCAAGAGAGAAGCAACTCATCCCACACATGCAATTCTCAATAATATTATGAGAAAAAATTGGGAGGCCCAAAGGAATTCAACAAATTTTGCAAAGACTATAAGAAAGCAGAAAAACTGTCAACTAAGACTTTTATATATAGCAACACTGCCCTTCAGAATCCACGGAAAAATTAAGATGTTCCCACATAAACAGAAGCTAAGGAAATATGTTATCATTACACCTGCCCTACAAAAAATTCTGAGGAAGTCCTGCAGGATGAAAGAAAAGGACAGGGACAGTAACATAAAACTATATAAAGAAATAAATATCTCAATGAAAGAAAATACATGGACAATTATAAGAAGCTGGCATTACTGTTAACAACTCAGCATAACTATACTTTTTGTTTTTTCCATGATTTATGAGAATAATATATTTTTTCAAAATATTACTAGTCTAAGAGCTATATTTAATTGCTCATTGTTTTTTCTTGCAGTACTGGGGATTGAACCCAAAGTCTTGTGGCATGCTAGGCAAGCAATTTACCACTGAGCTACTTCTTCAGTCCCTGCCCTCGTTTTTTGTGGAACTTGGGAATAAACCCAAGAGCCTTTTACCTCTGAACTGTACCTTCAGTCCTTTTACTTTTTTATTTTGAGACAAGATGTAAGTTGCCAGGTTGGCCTTGAACTTACAATCCTCATGCCTTCACTTCCCAAGTGTGTATGGCTGTTAACTATACATTTTTTCCTACATGATTTAAGAGACTAAAGTACTAGTCTCCTTTAGTTATTAGTTTATACTTTTGAGTGCAGTGTATAAAGATGTAATTTTGTGACATCAACACTGAAGGAGGCGAAGATGGAATGTAGAGGTGGAGTTTTTGTGCATTATTGTAGTTAAGCTGGTATAAATTCAAATCAGAGTGTTATAACTTTAGGGTGGCAAATGTAATTTCCATGGTAACCACAAAGAAAATAGCTACAGAACATATACAAGATGAAATGAGAAAGGAATTTAAAGGTTTCATTACATAAAAAAAAAAACAACTAAACACAAAAGAAGACAGCAGCAAGACATGAGGAGCAAAGGAGCTGCAGGGCAGAAAACAAACAGTGAAATGACAGAGCTGAGTCCTTCCCAATCATTAATTACCTTAGGTGGAAATGGACTGAACAGTCCAGCCAAAAGACAGAGACAGCCTGGTGTGATGGCACTCACCTGTAATTCCAGTTCTTGGGAGGCTGAGATAGGAGGATCACAGGTTCAAAGACAGTGTCAGAAATGTAAGCTCTTTGCAACTTAATGAGACCCTGAATCAAAATAAAATAGGGACTCAGTCGAGGTAGAGTGCTCCTGGGATCAATCCATAGCACCAAAAAAAAAAAAAAAAGGACAAAGAATAGCAGAATGGATAATAAATAAATATCATCAACAAGAGGCTCACTTTAGACCCAAAGACACAAATGGACTGAAAGAGAAAAGAGAGAAAAAGATATTACACACACACACAGTAATCCAAAGACACCAGAGGTGTCTGTACTAATAGTAGATAAAATCAGCTATAAAACAAAAGACTTTACTGGAGGATACTCCATACAAATCATTCAATACAGAAAAAAAAAAATGACAAATACAAAAATATATGCACCTAATGACAACCCATCAAAATACATAAAATAAACCTGATGTACAAGGGAGAAATGCAGTTTTGTAATAATAATTGTAAACTTTCATTAGTTACTCTTAATAATGAACAGAAATGGACTGAAGCTAAGTTTAAAAATAGACACAAGCAACCAACTAGATCCAACAGACATACACAGAAACACTCTACCCCAAAACAAAGCATACACCTTCTTCTCAAATGCCCATGGCACATTTTCCAAAGATAAACCATACATCAGGCCATGAACTAAGTCTCAATACATTATTCTTAATATATTTTTATTGGTACATAATAGTCTCATATCATAATGTAAATAATGCTGACAGTGACATAAATGCACACAGTACTTAGTGACCCCTGCTCCCTCCCCAGCCCCTCTTCCCCATACAGAGTACTGAGATTGACACTGGTATTTTCACATTTATACACAAGGCTGATGGTAGTAAGTCCTTTGATGACCTTCAATCCTTCCTCTCCCCTTCCGCAGATCAACTCCCTGCCTCCACTGAGGTTTCTCTTCCACCATCTGAAGTCCCTCTGGTTTCTCAATCACCCCCTAGCTCCCGCATATTAGAGAAAACATATGACCCTTCACCTTCTGTGACTGGCTGATCTCACCTAACATAACAGTGTTCTAAAGGTCCTTCTATTGATCCTTTGTATATATTTTTCTCTATTTCACGGATTTCTGCTCTAATTTTAATTATCTTCTGCCTTCTACTGGCCTTGGGATTAGATTGTTCCCGTTTTTCTAGTTTTTTGAGGTGTGTCATTATGTTGTTTATGTGGTGAATTTCTGTTTTTCTTCTGTGGGCACTCAGTGCTATAAATTTTCCTCTTACACCTCCTTCAAAGTACCCCATAGAATTTGGTAAGTCATGTCTCTATTTTCATTTAATTCCAGAAATTTTTTAATTTTTCCCCTTATTTCTTCTCTGATCCAGTCCTCATTCAAGAGTATAATCACTCATTCTCCATGTCTTTGTGTAATTTCTTTTGGTCTTCCTATAGTTTTTTTCTACTTTCATTTTATTGCGATCTCAGAAGATTCAGGAATTAAGTTACATTGTTTTAATTTGCTGGTACCTGATTTGTGGCCCAAAATGTGGTCCACTTTAAAGACGTTTCCAAGCTGGGTGTGGTGGCACTTGTAATCCTAATATTTGGGAGGCTAAAAGATAGTGGTTTGTAGACAGCCTCAGGTACTTAGCGAGGCTCTTGGCAACTCAGCGAGACCCTGTTTCAAAATAAAGAATTAAAAAAAAATAGGGCTAGGAGAATAGCTCGGGGGTAAGATGTCCCTGGGTTCCATCCCCAGTACCACAATAAATAGATAAATAAATAAATAAAATAAAGAAGGTTCCATAAATAGCTGAGAAGAATGTGTACTCAGCAGTTATTGGTTTGACATATTCTGTATATGTCTATTTGGTTCATAGTGTTAATTCTGAAGAATCTTTCTCATCGTTTGCCTGCAAGATCAATCTAATGGAGTGAGTGTTGTGTAGGAGTCTTAAAATATTTTATTTGGGTCTATTTGAGACCTGATGTCCTGAAGAGTTTGTTTTAGAAAAGAGGGTGCACCTATGTTTGGGTCCTAAATGTTTTCTATCATTATATCTTCTTGTTGGATTGTTCCTTTTATTAATAAGTGATTTACCTCTTATTATTCACTCTCTTCTAATATGTTTTACCTTAAAGTTTGTTTTGTCAGATAGAAGGGTTGCTATTGCTGCCTATTTTGGTCTCCATTTGCATAGTATTTCTCTTTCCATCTTGTTACCTTTAGTTTATAGATATCTTTGGCTCTAAGATGCGTTTTTTGCAAGCAGCATATAGTTAGATTATGTTCTATAATCCACAATTGCCAATCGATAGCTTTTAATTGAGGAATTAAGACCTTTGACATTCAGTGTTATTCCTAAAATATGATTTGTTGGGGGGTGGGGTACTGGAGATGAAACCCAGGGACACTGTACCTCCAAGCTACACCTCCAGCCCTACTTTTTAGTCTTTTTTTTTTTTTTTAATAGGGTTGCAAAGGACTATGTTGCAAAGGACCTAAGTAGCTGAGGCTGTCCATAAATCACAACCCTCTGGTCTCAGCTTCCCAAAGGCTGGGATTATAAGCATGCACCACCATGCCTGGCTGAGATATGATTTTTGGTTTCCTGTTATTTTGAGTTCTATTTTCTCTTTGATGTAGTGTTATTTCTCCATTGCTTAGCTGTCCATCTAATGGAGTTTGCCCCCTCCTCTGGTTCTGGCATTTGCTTCATTTGTCTTCTTTGTGTTTTATTTCTTTAAGTATTTTCTCTAGTGTTGGCTTGGCAGTCATGAATACTTTTAGTTTCTACTTGTCTTGGAATATTTTTATTTCTCCATCAATTTTAAATGATATCTTTGAGAGATAAATAGTCTTGGCTAGAAGCTGTTTTCTTCCAGGGTCTGGAGTACATCATACCAGTCCCTCGTGGCTTTCTTGACTTGGGTTGAGAAGTCTGGAGTGATTCTTATTGTTTTGCCACTGAATGCCACCCATTCTATTGTTGTCACTGCTCTTAAGATACTTTACTTGGCTTCTCTGTTAGTCATTCTGATTTCATGGTATGAGGAAGTCCTCCTTAATATTGTCTTGTTGGTGGTCTAAATATCTTCTGTATGTGGATGTCTAAGTCTTTTCTTATGCTTGGAAAATTCTCTGATATTATTTCTTTAAAGAGGTTTCTGATACTGTTGGTTTGTGCTTCTAGGCCTTCCTCAATGTCTACTACCCATAATGTAGGTCGTTTCATAATTATCTCATATTTCTTGGATGTTCAGGTCATGTTGTTGTATAGTCTTCTCTATATTACTGACTGTGTTTTCAGTTTTGAATGAACTGTCTTCCAAGAATAATACTCTGTTTTCCATGTGGTCTAGCCTGCTACCCTGTGTTCTAGCCTTCTATTATAGCCTGTACTTCATTTACTGACTCCTTTATTTCTCTCAAAACTCTTTTTGGTTCTTACTTAGGCTCTTTCATTTCCTATTCACTTTAAGTGCTTTGATCATACTGAAGAACAAAATTCAGAATTTTTCTACTAGCAGTTCCTGCAGGTCAGTATTGATAATCTCCCCTATTGTTGAGCTGTAGGAATTATTTCCTCATTGTTTTTCATTATCATGTTTTCAGAGTCTTCTCAGGTTTGTACCTCTGTTGTCTTGGCATCTTCTTTCTCTTTGAGTGTGAGTCCTATGTCTATTTTTTATCCCTTTATAATAAGGTCTACAATGGGGATACATATTTGCTTCTACAAACCTGTCTCATATAATCAAAATTTTGGGTTTGTCCCCCAGAAAATCTTTAACTAGATACAGTTCTTAGTGCATGAAAACAGGAGTTTCTGATTGACTACAGAGCACTGTGTCCTCCAGGCCCAAACTTCTTAGGGACAGAGACTATGATGTTTTGGCTAGAGTCTACAGCCTGCTTAAATTAAATTGAGATTTAATGCCCAATAGACACCATTGCTGCTCTGATTGTGAACTCATGAAACTACATAGCACTGACCTCTGGTCTCTGTGGCCAGTGGGCCTAAGCTCAGCAGGGCTAAGAATGCTATGTTCTGAGATTGTGGCCCGGGTTGCTGAGCTTTGATGGCCCCAGGACTCTGCCACTAATGTGCTGCTTAAAATAACGTGGAACACTGTCAGTTACTGACATGCATGCATGCCAGACACAAATTCTTATGGCAGAAAAATTGTTGAGTTCTGAGCCTGTAGCTGCGATTACGTGACTGTGCTGGCCCATGGCCTCCCAGCTTTCAGGGTCCAAGCTCTGGTAGGGAGGGATTGTATTGTTTTGAGCCTGGGGCTTGAGTGGCTTAGCCTCAGAAATAGCACTGTTGCTCTGGAGGCCGCAATCACATGATCCTTTATTCGCCTCTGGTGTTGGTGTATGTTGTGCCCAAACACAGCTGGGTGGGAGTTTATAGCTTTCCAAGCCTGCATCTCTGTAGGCTGAGTTATTTCACCCCCATAGGTACCATGGCTGGCTGTCTTGTGGTAATTGCTGAAGACACTGCAAGGGTGTGGTGAACTGTTGACTATTATGTCCCTCCTGCCGAATGTCCCTAGGGGCTGTCTGCTAATTCATGTTTCACTGTTTCCGATTGTAGCCCCCAAACTACCTCTGTAGGGGTGATTTGCAAAGTCACAGACCTGGTGAGTCTGTTCACAGGTCCCTGTGGCCGCACAGTGCAATCTCTTGCTGGAATGGCTTTGTTTAACTCATGGTTTTGACAAACATTGCTCAGGTTCCTGCAGGCAAAGATGAGTTCAGCTGTATCTGCAGAATCTAGCTGGGCCATCTGAGTAGTTGGATCTTTGCTGTGCGTAGAGAGAAAAGTTGACTGCTTTTAATGATGGTCTGTAGTCACTGGCGGCTTCACAAGATTCTGCTGCTGCTTTGCTGGAGGTCTCTGGGAGCTGCAGTGTCAGAGCCGCCGCCCCAGCACAGACTTGGCAAGATGGTGCTGCCACCACTCAACCAGGAGAGATGTGTGGAATTCTTTACAGTCCTGCTGCCTCCAACTTAACCTATTTCTACTACCATCATTCTGTTGAGTTTTGGCTGCTCTTCTTTCCTTGTCAAGAAGCAGTCCTTAGTCTAAGAGTGCCTGAAACATGCTGTCTCCCTCTATTCCACCATATTTAATCTCTCTTCAATACTTTTTTTTTTTATGGTACTGGGGGTGGAACCCAGGGGCTTTTTCAACTTCCGGGCTATACTCCCAGACCTATTTTATATCTTATTCAGAAATAGGGTCTCACTAAGTTGCTGAGGCTGGTTTTGAGTCTGTGTGATGCTCCTGTCTCTGCCTCCCAAGTAGTGAAATTAAAAGCGTGCACCACCATGCTCAGTTGTCCTCAATACATGTAAGTTTTTTGTTGTTGTTGGTGGTGGTGGTTTTGGGGTGTTTTTTTTTTTGTTTTGTTTTGTTTTGTTTTGTTTTTGGTGGTACTGGGGTTCCTGGAAACCCTTCTATCTCCGGGTTATACTCCCAGACCTATTTTATACTTTTGTTTGGAAACAGGGTCTCTTAAACCAGAGAGGCTGGCTTCAAACCTGTGCGATCCTCCTGTCTCCGCCTCCCAAGCGCGGGGATTACAATCGTGCACCACCACGCCCGGCTGTCCTCAATACATTTAAAAGATAAATATCATACAAAATATCTACTGCAACCAAGCTGGATAAAGTTCAAAATCAGTAAGAGCAGTAAAGATGAAAATGCCAGAAAACTTTGAAAATAGAAAAAAATATTCTTAAACAACCAATGGAGCAAAGAAATCAGAGGGAATGAAAGATGATGAAAATAAAAAAAAGATGCTAAAACTTTTGCGGTGTAGCCTTAAAGAAGCACTAAGAGAGGAAAATTATACAATAAATGCTTACATTTTAAAAAAAGACCTCAAATCAAAAAAGTAGCAACTGAACATCAACAGCAACCTGATATCAAAACTAACAGAAGGAAGGAAATAATAAAGATTAGAGTAGAAAAAACAAAGAGTAGAAATCAGTAACACCAACAGTTTATTTTTTGGAAAAATTAATAGATTTGACAATTTTAGCTGGGCATACTAAGAAAAATAAGGAAAGAATTCAAATCACTCAAGTTAAAAATGAGAGTGGGGACATTACTACTTATTCCACAGAACTAAAAAGGACTCTACAAGAGTTGATAACCATATGCCAGCAAATAAAATAACCTAGATAAAATGGACAAATTACTAGGAACACAACATATTACCATGATTAAATCATGAAAAGATAGAAACTCTGAAAAGACCTAACTAGTAAGCATATTGAATCAGTAATCAAAAATCTCACAAATGGAAATTTTAAACCTGATGGCCTTATTCAAAAATTCTACCAAACATGTAAAGAATACCATTCCTTCTCAAACTCCTCCAAATATTGAATGATTCACTTTTCAACTCATTCTATGAAGACAGCATTATTCGGATATCAAAGTCAAGCAAATATAAGAAAAGTATATGCCAGAATCTCTAAAGAATGATGATACAAAATCCTCAAAAAATATTAGTAAACTGAATTCAGCAGTATAGTAGAAGGATTATACATCTCACTACCTCAACATATTAAAAATCATACAAGAAAAACCCACAGTGAACATCATGATCTTTGGTAAGAACTGAAATCTTTCCCTTAAAGATCAGAAGCAAGGCAAGGGTGCTCACATTCACCAATTCCATTTGACATAGTACTGAAAGTTCTAACCAGAGCAAGTAGGTAAGAAAAAGAATGAATGGGATTCATTCCTGGAATACAAGAATGACTCAGCACATGACATTCAATAATAATATACCACATTAAGAAAATGAAGAGAAAAATGCCCATGACCATCTCAATCAATACAGAAAAAAGCATTTGACAAATTCAACCACTGTTCATGATAAAAGCACTCGACAAATTCGAAATAGAAAGAAACTACCTCAACACGTTAAAAAAACATACAAGAAAAAGCCAGTGAACACCATGTACTCTGATGAGACTGAAATCTTTCCCTTAAAGATCAGAAACAAGGCAAGGGTGCTCACATTCACCAATTCCTTTTGACATAGTACTGAAAGTTCTAACCAAAGCAAGTAGGTAAGATAAATAAATAAATAAATAAATAAATAAATAAAGGCATTTACATTGGAAAGAAAGCAGTAAAATTATCATCCACAGATATGATCACACATGAAGAAAACCCAAAGATTCCACCTAAAAATAAGAAGTGCCAAGCACAGTGGTACTTCCAAATTACTCAGGGGAACAAGGTAATTGAATCACAAGTTCTAGGCCAGCCTGGGCAACTTAGCAAGACAACATTTCAAATTAAAAGGGTTGGGGATATAGCTCAGTGGTGAGTGTTTATCTAACATATGGTATGTCCTGAGTTCAACTGCTAATGCCAAACACACACACACACACACACACACACACACACACACACACACACGTTCTCTGCAGTATACAACTTCAGCATACAAAAATTAGTTATATTTCTATGCATTAGCAAGGAGTAATCTGAAAAAGACATTACAAAAAGAATTCAACTTAAAAATAGTATCAAAAAGAATAAGTTGGCTTGTTTTTGTAAACTCCTTTTCAAATTGTTTTTATTTCTATCTTTTGATAACTTTGGCTTTGTAATATATTTTGATATTAGGATATATGATATCTTTTATCTTTTTTTTTATCTTTTTCAAGATTCTTTTGCTCTTTGAGTCCCCTGAGATTTCATATGAGGTTTAGGGTTTTGTTTTCTTTTCAACCTTTTTCTCCAAAAACATCATTTGGACTTTGATAGGAGTGTTTCCATTTCTTTATGTCTTTAATTTCTTTCTGCATTTTTTGTTTGGTAGCTTTCATTGAAGTCTCTTACCTCCTTGGTTAAGATATTCAAATCCTTGAACACCATTGGAAGAAATATAAAGTAGTAATATAACTGCTATGGGAAAAGGCTTTAATGGTTTCCCAAAAACTAGAATTATCATGATCCAGAAATTCTACTTCTGGGTATACAGACTAAAAAATTGAAAGCAGAGTCTCAAAGAGATATTTTCACACCCATATTCACAACAGCATTCTTTAAAAAAGCAGTAAGATGAAAGCAACCCAAGTGTCCATGATAGAGTGAATAAGGCAAAATGTGGTATGTACATACAATGGAATATTACTCAACTTTGAAAAGAAAGATGTTTTGACACATGGCACGACATGAATAAACCTTCTAAAATTATGCTAAGAGAAAGAAGCCAGCCACAGAAATACAAATACTGCATGATTCCACTTATGAGGTACTTAAAGCAGTCACTATCATAAACACCAGAAGTAAAATGGTGGTTGTCAGGGGCTGGACAAATAGAGTAAAGGGAAAGATGTTTAATTACATGGGTATAGAGCTTCAGTTTTACAAGATGAAAACACTTGAAGATGGATGTTGCTGATGGTTGTACAATAGTTTATTTAATACCAATGAGCTGTATACTTAAAAATGGCGGCGATGAAACTGAGGATATTACTCAGTGATAGAGGACTTGCCTAGTATGCACAAGGTCCACACCACCAGAGAGAGACAGAGACAAAGAGAGAATGAGAGAGAAAAGAGTAATATGGTAAATTTCATATCATGTATACTTTACCATAGTTTTTGAAACTTTAATCAAATACAAGAAGACAAACTATCAGAAACAACCACAACATCACAAATAGAGTAGAAAAGCTTGGTCTATTTCTACATAAAGCTTAAGCTGTTACAATTCATTACTATAGCTACAAGCCTACACAAATATTCTTTTTCTCAGACTAAAAACGTGACAAAAACTAAAAAAAGAACTTATACAGAAATGTTAAAATTACATTAACCTCAGTAAATTAAAATCATTCCGTGTGTGTGTGTGTGTGTGTGTGTGTGTGTGTGTGTGTGTGTGTTGGAGGGGGGGGGGCACTGGGGTCTAAATCCAGGGGCATTTTACCTCTGACCTACAACCACAACTGTACTTCATCTTTTTTGAAATAGGCTCTCACTAAGTTACGGAGGGCCTCACTAAATAAATGAGGCTGGCCAAGAACTTGCAATCCTCCTGTCTCGGCCTCCCAAGTCCTGGAATTACGGGTGTGCACCACCTCACATGGATGTATGCTCCCTTATAACCACTCAGAACCCTTTTCCACCAGTGCCTAAGTGTGAGAACACAAGCTTAACTTTTCACTCTAGCTCAGGTTATATAACAATAAGGAGGGTCCCCTTCTTGTAGTAAACCTTCAAAAACTTAAGGCCTGCATGAAAAACATTTATTTTCTACTTTTGACCCTTGCTACAAACCCTGTATAAATTCAGATAGTCATTAAATGTTACCTAGACAATTTCTCAAGCCATTTGTTTTCCAACTGACTAGAAAAAATAAATAGAAAAACATCAGTCACTAGCAAAAAAGGGTCAGTGGCTAAATTAAATTATAGATTTTTTAAACAACTCTCTAAAAAAATATCAGAAATCTATTAGTTCTCCAGCAACCATTCATTATTTAGACTACTGAAGACTTATCTCAGTTCCAATCAGTCCATTTCTATTAAAGAGGCTTTTACCAGGAAAACAAAGAGCTGGTGCCAGGCACGGTGGGACCCGCCTGTAATCCTAGTACTTGAGAAGCTGAGACAGGAGGAACCCAGATTCAAAGGCAGCCTCAGAAACTTAGCAGTGCCCTCAGCAAAACTTAGCAAGATTCTATTTCAAAATTTAAAAATGAAAATATCCCTGGGTTCATTCCAATACCCCAAAAATAAAGCAAAACACAGAGCTGGTCACAGGCTGGGACAAGCAGCAGTTCGGACAACATCCCCTGTTCTGAGGGGCTGCTACGCAGAACAGCTGCTCACGTGTCCTGTACCATCTGCTCACTGGAGGCTTCACATATTTTTGGGCAAATGTAGGCAGTACCTTTTTTCAGGCATGGGGCTCTCATCCCTATGTTCTCTTGCTTAAAAACTTTTCCAAAAAGACGTAACAAAGGCCCAGGACCGCTGAAGTCTGGAGAATGAGGCCCACTGGCCTTCCCATATGCAGGATTCACTCACCATGTGACCTTGATATTGTATACATGGTTTTGATGAAAGCCAATTAAATACTAGAAGAGATATTTACAACTTCCTTTTATATATAAAACATGCTTGAAGACTGACAAACATTAAAATAAAGTCCAGATTTTAAAACACAATCCCTATCACTAAGAGTCTTGAGTTTCCTAAGCCCTTTAAGAAACATTAGAATATAATGAAAAACAAGAAAAACCAAGCTTCCCCCAAGTTTCACCACTAGTTCCACCCTGTGGCCTATTGTATCCAGAAGCCAGGGCTTCAAAAATGCTTTTGCACACTCAACTTTTAAATTGTGACCTCTGCACAATTCCCATCTACACCCAGTCTACCTACATTGAAACAATTGATGTTCTGTCTTCTAAATTTTCTAATTAGTCACTTTGGATTTTTGTTCAAATCCATTCCTGTTAGCAAATTCGAAATTTATCAGTCAAGAAATTGGGCAACAAAAGACTGGCAGAGACGTATAATATGATACTATTATAAAAAACCATATCCATATCCATCCAGGGCACTCAAAAATGACCAGTATTAAGAAATGGAGCACTCCACAAATTAAAATTCTTACTACCAAGCACTATGTGTCAGCAGAATGAGTTAACAGTTTACAAGAAGCATTTGATCTGGGAAGATGTTCGCTTTTTTAATGTTCTGAAGAACATAAAGGGAAGAATTTGTGAGAATAAGTTATTACTAATGAAGAGAAAAGGGGTACAATACATTAGTAAATGGGAAGGAGTCATATCAGAGTTCTGTGTGCTAGAAAAAAATGTTTGCTAGGTCAAAGGATTTCATATGGTTTTCTTAAGAATAAAGGAGAGGGGGCTTTGAATAATAAATAAGCAAAACAAAGTAATTCTAAAGTGACCTCAGGGTATACCAAACATGGTTCAAATTATTCACAGCCAAGTTAAAAAGATTTGCTACTATACATTTTTAGCAATTTTATATATTACAGTCAGCATTTCAATAAAAAAGTTTTGTCTAGTATTTACCTTAAGGTAACTTATCTCTCTTTCCAGCCCTGAGTGTCACAGAGAAACTCTTTCTTTCAAGAAAGAATTGTAACAAGTCTTCTGGGGTAAATATGTGAGTTGCTTTCTTCTTGGGGTTAAAATATTCAAGGCCTTATTTTTAATTAATCTTTGTCAATAGACTACACTTAAGAGGAAATTACTGAATGTAAACAGCTGCCCTCTTACATTTTAAGGAAGACACACTTTGTTAGAATCACCAGGAGCAAGGAAACAGAACACATCAGAAGACAGCAGGGCTCAGATCACAAGTCCGCAAGCTGGGCAGAGGGAGGAAAAGTTTTCAAAGCTTCTACTTTTTAATGACTTCTCAATCTGCTCTGGTCACTCTGCAGTCCCAATGACCAGTGCAATGACTGTGTACTGGGTTTCTTACTACCACCACACCTAATCCCAGGAAATGTCCAGCAGGATCTCCACCAAAGACACACAAAAAATTGTTTTACTCTCATGTGTTATACCAGCAAACTACCAATCAAGTAAAGGTGATCTGTATTATTCTTTAATTGTCAAGAACAGAATAAAATGGAAAATTTTTTAAATTTCCTCAACTGCTTTCCCATTAAAAGCAAAAGGCTAACATGCAAATCATTAAACTGAAATAATAGGACATGTTTACTATTAATAATAATAATTAACAATATTTAAATAATATCTCAACAAAAAATGCAGAATTGTCTGCTTAGGAAATGAAAAAATCAAATTAGAAATATAATACTTGCCAGGCATGGTAATCATAAAGGTAAGCCTGTAATCCCAGTACCTGGGAGACTGAAACAGGAGGATCATGGATTTAAGTATAGTCTGAGCCAAGTAGCAAGATTTTCAGCAACCTAACACACAAGACCCTGTTTCAAAACAAAAATAAAAAGGGCTGGAAGTGTAGCTGGAGGTAGAATGTCCCTAGGCTCAATGTCCAGTGTAAAAATATGTACGTATATACTAGTTAGGAAAATTATTCAGATAGTTTAGTCAGAGGTTGTCAATCAACATTACATTTCTGGCTGGGTATTTCAAAAGAATACATCAATTTTAAAAAGTTAAAGGGAAAGAAAAAAGTGTGCTTACTCAATTCAATGAGTATATATCTGGAATAGAATACACCTGGGAGGCCCAGAAACAGTCGGTCACAGCAAGTCTGCAACACTGTCCAGTGGCGCCCTTCTTCCTCTAATGTCACAGTAGCCCTGAGTAGGTATGGAGGCACATGAAGACAATCTCCAGCCTGATCTGACAGATCTGATCTGATGCAACATCATCAGATCTCACCACTATTAAAACAAGAGATTTATGTGCCCTGGGGCTCAGGTCATTAAACAACTCAGTTCAAAAGACAAGGTGCAGTTGCCATAATATAGAAGCTCAAGAAGTGACTAGCATAGAGTACTACCTAGAACTTAAGGCACCTTCTAGACACTGTGTCATTAAAACATATTAAATGGAGTTATCCTTATCTAAGAGTGCTCAGAATACCATGGACTGCACTAAAGATGCACATTTCTATGGTATATCAGAACTTGGAGAAAAGGGTAAATCTTGAAAAACAATTTCCAAGAATAAGGTGAAGAACAGAGGGTGCTTAGTAACATATGCATAACTCAGTATGGACAGTCACTCAGTATGGACAGAAGAATTAGATCTAGAATCCCCCCAGACACCAAAGTCCGCAAATGCTCAAGACCGTTAAATATAATGGTATAATATTTAAATAAAACTAACACATATTCTCTCATATACTTTAAATAATCTACTTAAAATATCTAAAACAATGTGAATATAGGTTCCTACACTGCAGCATTAAGGGAATTATGACCAAAAAAAAAAAAAAGTTTGTACATGTTCAGTACAGATGCAACTGTTTTTTCAATTACTTTCAATCCATGATAAAGAGGGCAAACATACTGATTTTTTTTCTTTCTCAGTACCAGAGCCACAGTTGCCTTCAGACACGTGGAGCATAGCTGCAGCTGCTTACTTCACCATTAAGCAATCCTTCAAGGAAACCATCAAAGCCATGCATCATAGTGCACGCCTGTAACCTCAGTACTTGGGAAGCTGAGACAGGAAAATCACAGGTTTAAGAACAGCCTCAGCAAGAAGTTATACTCTCATAAGAAATCAAATCTGGCTGGGGGTGTAACTCAAAGGTAGAATGCCTCTAGGTTCAATTCCTAGTACCACTACCAAAAAAAAAAAAAAAAAAAAATTAAGATCTAAAGAAAGAGCCTACAGAATGGGAAAAGATCTTTGTCAGCTATTCTTCTAATAGAGTATTAATATCTAGAATATACAAAGAACTAAAAGACATAATACTGAAAAACAAAATAACCCAATCAAGAAAAGGGCAACTGAACTAACTAGACACTTCACACACAAAAAATACAAAGGCCAATAAATACATGAAAAATATATTTCAACATCAGTAAGAGTCAAGAAGACACAAATTAAAACTACACTGAGATTCCATTAACTCCAATGAGAATAGCCATCATCAAGAAGTCAAACAACAATAAATGTTGGTGAGGATATAGGGAAACAGGAAATCTTATACACTGTCGGTGGGATTGTAAAGTAGTATAGCCACATGGAGATTAGTGTGAAGATTCCTCAGAATATTGGAAATGGATCCACCATTTGATCCAGCAATACCACTCCTGGGTATCATTCTAAAGGGACTGAAATCAAAATATTAGAGTGATGCATCTGCACATTTATCCATGTTTATAGCAGCACAATTCACAAGGGCCAAATTATGCAATCAACCCAGGTATCCATCAACAGATGAATGTATTACAAAATTATGGGATATGCACACAATGAAATTCTACTCAGCAATGAAGAACAAAATTATGTCATTTGCAGGAAAATGGAAGGACTTGGAGAACATCATGTTAAGTGAGATTAGCCAGTCACAGAAAAGTGAAGGATCATATGTTTTCTCTAATATGCAAAAGTTACACAGTAATCTGGATACCAGAGGGACCCCAGACAGTGGAAGAGAAACCTCAGTGGAGTGAGGAAGTGGTCTGAGGGCGAGGGAGAGGGAGAATCAGTGAAGGAAACATTTCCACTGATGTTAAATACATATTTGAGAATACCAATACCAATCTCAATACCCTGAATTGGGAAGAGGGGAAATGGGGAAGGAGCTGGGGAAAGCCCACCAAGTGCTATGTGCGTGTGTGTTATTATCACTGTGAACACATTATGCTGTGAGACTATAATGAACCAATAAAAGTATTTTTAGTAAGATGCTATGTTCTCAAAGACAGTTCTTCAGTTTTGTTGATAGTTTTAAAAAACTGGGCTTTTCAAATGGCTAAAAACTATAGATATCTAAAAATATTTCTAGGATTCCATCTCTATTATAAAGAATGATGCTGGGAATGGTTAAATAAATGCATCCTGGAAAGTGTCCTAATGTACTTTAAAAACATTTTCAGAGATAATCATTTCCCAATTCCTCTTACTGAAATTCAAGGAAGGTCAGAAGTAGAAAACCACTTTGAAAGCAGTGTTCCAATTACCCAGCAGGCTTCAAAAAGAAGTCATAAGCTCCCTACAAAGGTTTAAGGAGGTGAGATGCTCAGATAACCTTGACCGTCCTTTATGTGAGGCAGTCACTCCAGAAAAGCTGACTCCTTAGGCAATTTTCTTCCAACAAAGCAGCAGATAAGAAAAATCCTAAGGTCTTTGTTTCAGCACCTGGCTGAGATCAAGGTTAAGGAAAAAAACAAAAAGCCAAAGAAACCCCAAGCCATTTGTTTTACCTGAACTTAATAGCTTAATATAGCATATGGGGCCCATAGATAAAATGTCAGGTCTGAATTACACTGTTAATTTTCTTAATAAAAGGCCATCCTTTTACAATTGATTAAAGTGTTAAAGAACTGTCCACTAAAATGTTAGAATAAGCCCAGGATAGAATCATGTTTCTACCTAGGAGTAGCCGAGTGCACCACTCAGAAATCAATGATAATACATCAGTAAGCAGCAGAGGAGAGCATCCAACCAGGTTGGCATTGTACAGACAAGCCATTCCAAACTGTACACCGGCATGTTCACGTTGGCAAGATTCTTATTAGGAACGTGGGTTGAGGCATAAACTCTCATCAAATTTAAGAACCATAGAGAAGATTTTTTTTAATGTATTTGCCATAAAATGAAAACAATGGTATGTAAAAAAAAAAAAAAAAACCTTTTAATTAAGTAGCCAGAAAAATATTTGAACTGTTTTATCTATAGAAATGGCGATGTTGAATTCAGAGGTCAATGACTACTTCTCCATGGGCATTTTGTATCTTCTCCTTTTCCATTTCTGCCTATTAAATGTAAAACAGCAAATGGGAAAAGCCAATAGAAAAAATACAGGTTTCACATCTGATAAATCAAAATTCCATGATAAATAGCAGGTCTTCTAAGAGTACAAGTGGCATTCCCTTTCCCAACACAACCTGGTGACTAGCCAACCAACTCACCTTATTCAATCTCAAGTTTTGAAGTAAATCTTGCTTTTGAATCCGACTTGAGGCAATCTCTCAAAATCTAGATTAAAATAATTGACAATTTTAGTATAACGATTACTTTTAAATTCTGAAAACACACATAGTACATAAAAAGGGGAGATTTTTCTGGTTGTCACCACAGAAGAAGGGGTATGCCAATGGCGTCTAGTAGATAGAAGACAGGATGTCACTGGGTATCCTATAAAACAACAGGATAGCCCCTCAAGACAAAAATTACCCAAGCCCAGCAAGAAAATAATGGTGAGGCTGGGAAACACTGTTCTAAAGGTTTGAAACATTCTCCTTATTTAAAAATGCTATAATTTTCACACTGCTCATTTCAGATTTATAAGATCCCACCACAGTCACAAAATATTTCCTATTAATCTGGTTTCTCATTCTTTTCTATTTAATTATTTATTTATTTCGTGTTGGGGTGGGTTACTGGGGACTGAATCCAGGGGCATTCTACCTCTAAACTAGATCCCCAGCCTTGTTTTATTTTTTTATTTTGAAATAGGTCTTGCTATGTTATTGAGGCTGACCTCAAAATTATAATTCTCCTGTCTCTGCCTCCCAAGTACTGGGATTACAGGTATGCAGCACTACACCTGGCTAGTTTCTTATTAAAAAAAAAAAAAATACAGGCCAGGCGTGGTGACACACGCTTATAATCCCAGCATTTGAGAGGCTGAGACCACAGGATCGTGGTTTGCAGACAGCCTCAGCTACTTAGGCCCTGTTTCAAAGTAATGAATAAAAAACAGGGCAGGGGGTGTAGCTCGGAGGTCGAATGTACTGGGTTTCATCCCCAGACCCACCCAAAAAAAAAAAAAAACCCACAAGCATGCCCAATAACAATACCTTACAATAAATTTCCCATTTTTATAAATATTAAAATAAATCAGACTATACATGCCCATAAGAGCTTTCAAGGAATTAATGTTTTAAAGTTAACAAGGTTAAACACTATTTCCAACTCAATTACTGCCAATTCCTGGTGAGACGAGACAGGAAATGCCTCTCAATCCTGCCATCCTGGACATTAAGACTCCCATCTTTTATTGGGACAAGTATAAAAGCACTTCAAAACTTTGTTTTTCCTGGGCATGGTGGTACACATTTGGAAACCCACTACTTGGGAGGCTGAGACAGGAGAACCAAGATTTAAGGACAACTTCAGCAAGTAGTGAGACTCATCAACCTAGTGAGATCCTATTTTATAATAAAAATTAAAAATAGGACTGAAGATATAGTTCAGAAGTAGAATGCCCCTAGGTTCAATTCCCCCCTGCCCCCCCAAAAAGAACTTTGTTTTTGCGGTGCTAGGAAATGAGCCAAGGGCTCTGCACACCCTAGGCAAGTGCTCCACCACTACCTGAGCTACATCTCCTGCCCTCAGCCATACGTTTAGATTCAAAACAGGACTTACCAAAGGCCTGTTAGGGCTCATACTATGATGCTGCCTAAGCCCCTGCAATGGGTCTTCCCTGCACTACCAAAACCAAATGGTACAAACATCAGAAGTAAACTGCGAGAAAAAGAACCTATAAAGGACATTCTGAAAGTCAGATAACTCAGATAATAAAACTTGTAATTTTTACATAATTTACCTATAGAGAACACCCACAAAGGGGAAAAGCTAACCATAACACCCAAAATATATCCTTTGTTTGGATAATTAATTGACCTATAACTAGGTCATTACATAAATAAGACATACCTGGCAGCTGATTTGTACTAGTAAACCATTTAGTACATGAATAAACATGTAAATGTTTAACTCAGGCAAAGAGATATGATTTATGAAAACACTTAGGAAGATTCCATCACAATTAACTCCGCTTCACATGAACAAGATTTTCACATGTAGTAAACAAGGCCTTTCTGCTTAAAGACTGATTTCTTCCTTTGAATCCTCAGTGCTCTACAGGAACTCCCCAGATCAGACTCAGCCACAATAACCCCGGCAGGGAGGGGACCACAGGCAGCAGGTAGAGGGGCCGTGGCTCACATCCCAAAGCACTGAGAGGTCTGGCAGTCAAGTGGAACCTGGAGTAGAGGCAGGACTCCAATGAGGAGCTCGAACTTATGCCCTGAGGACAGCTGGGCCAGCCCCCTCCATGGGAAGTTCACTGAATGCTGTGTTTATCCTAATTTGGGATGAAGCAAATGGGGCCACATGCACTGTAGATTCCAGGGGCCTTGAAACCAGTGTAGAACCCACCACACCTCTGCTGCAGAAAGAAGACAACTGAAGAAGGTAGCCACAGTCAAGAACTAGAAAAAGAATGGCAGGGTAAAGGTGACTTCTTCATCTCCACTAACAGCTGAGAGAGCAGCAAGGCAAGGAAGGCCCGGGTGACCAAGAAAGCCCCGAAGGAATAGTGCACAACATGAAAGCCCCTACCCCGTTTTTCTGGATTTAAATTAATCTTTAATTCTAAGCCTCATAATAAGATTTCAAGACATAAACATTTCACTTATTTTCCTCGCTCAGCAGTAAAATATATTCTGTTCCAAAAAAGAAAGGTTGTTCAACTTCCTGTCAAAAGCAATCCGGAGAAGGCCACCTACACAGTAAAATCAGCAAGGAGAAGAAATATAACAAAATGCTAAAGAAAAGCATGTACATGTGGGCGTATACTAAGTGCAATGTAACTACCACTCTGGGTTTTTAAAAGCTAACTCTTCCTTGATCATTCTGAGAAATATGAAAATTAGTGTAGCTGCAAAAAAAAAAAGTTGTCCTCCAACCTCCAAAGGCAAACAAGTCCTATGATAGATTTCAGTCCCACCAGAGAAAGGTAAGAAGGGCCAATTCAGTGTCTTTAACCCATGATTTTCTGAACTCAGGGGAAAAGGCAGATTCCACCAGATGATCTATATGAAATGTCCTCAAAGAACGAGGGCAACGCTGATGATGACCTTCTCCCCACAGCTACCCTATCCAATTGACTTACACACTAAAACCAGGTTAGTCCTATCTGTTTAATCCCAAACCTTTGGGGACACACCACTGAAAACATGAACATGAATTGACGAGATCATGAAATTAGCTACAACATCATAACCCCACTCTATACCTGGTGATATTTTGAAACTCCAAATTCTAAGACAGGCAACCAATGTGCCCAACACTTTGAAAAAGCAAGCTCAAAGCCTACTAAAACACGGTCAGAATTGAGTTTGATGAAGAATGGTGAAAAAAGAAACTGCTGAGACTTCTCACCAGTAAATTAAGAAAAGAATGGCATATACAAAATAAGATTAAGTAAGAGTATCATAATTGAATTGCAACACAGTAAAGTTCTATATTTTGGCAAACCATACTTTCTATTCAAAGAAGCAATTTTTCACCAAGACAAAACACAGATCAAGAAAATAAGTAATGAACATAGAATATACAAGTGAGATGTCAATAAAAAAGCATATTGGAAGTAAAATCAAGATGTAACAGAAAGCCACACTGGTAGAACAGTTGCCTGCAAAAGCAAACCTCTTAGTCCTTATAAATGATTTGTTTGATAAACCAACAGTGCTGAGCTATTCAACTAGTAGAAGGTGCTCTGATTTGTTTCATTTTACTTAATAAACTGAGGCCAATCTACAAAAAAAAAAATACAAGAACAATACAAGAAACTTTTTCCTCTGAACCACGGGACAGTCAGTAGACAACATGACATAGAAATTACCTACAGAGTTTAGTAATTTCTATAAAAACAGGCATTCTCCTACAAAGCCATCATCAAAATCCAGAAAGTAACACTGGAGTGAGTAGTATCATTATCTACTTCACAGAACGTGATTATCTTTCTCCAACTGTGTCAAGAATGTCCACTTTGGTAAAAGGATCCAATCCGCGAACTCAATGCTGTGTTTAGTTTTCATGTCTTGGTCTTATTTCAATCTGGAAGAACTCATCAGACTCTCTTAGACTCTCAGGATGCTCTTGACAATTTTGAAGATTCAAGGACAATTTTGTAGAATGTTTTGCAATTTGTATTTGTTTGACGTTTCTCCTTATGATCAGAATCAAGGCGTGAATTTCATAGGAATATGAAAGAACATCTTATTGAGTAGTATGATACTAATTTTTTCCATGATTTCATATGTCCACTTATATCATTCATTAAGGTAGCATCTGCCAGATTTCCTCAGTTACTCTTTTTTCCCTTATGTAATTAAGGGATATTTTGTAGGGTGCTGCTTTAAGACTATATATAAGTCTTATTTCTCAGCAAACTTGCATTCAATACTTTTTAGCATTCATTGATAATTGTTGGTCAAAATTAATTATTCTCCGATGGTTGCCAAAAGGTTTTTCTAGTCCAACAATGCCTACTATTTTAGTAAAAAGAAAACAGTACCTAGAAGTCAAGATATGAATGTTAACTGCTTTTTGCAATTGATTTGTTACTGTTCACAAGCCCTCAAAATGAAGACAACTAAATACATTCAGGCACATGCATTTACTTCAATATGAACTGCTTTTTCTATGTGCGCATACTGAAAACCATGAGTTTATACAGATAATCCCTGAATTCTAATCCAGCGCCACAGGGCTATTTCACCACCTAGCTTTCACTCTGCCTCGCTGTAAGAGCGGTGAATCTGGCTCCCATTAACATCTACATCTGTACTTACTAGTTTCATTTCCTCCATAATGTGTCACATAATGTCATCTCTACCTGTTATCCAGTGAAGAAAGAAAAAAAGGCTATTTTCTCTAATGAAAGGACTAATAAGAAGGCCTCCCAGCAATGCTAAGAACAGTTTTAGACAAAAATCACTCTATACCAGCTACATCACCGAAAAACACCATAGCCCACATCCACCTGCCATCAGCAAAGACCAAATGGAGCCCTTAGAGTTACATAACAGAATGATAAGTCAGAATGATACTTCTCTACAGCAAAAACTAAGCATACTGGGAAGCTTAAATAGCACTCTGTTATATCAGAGTATTTTTAACTGTTTACTAAAAACTGGCAAGATGGGTCTCCATAAAAAGAAAACAAAACAAAAGAACAGCACTGTCTTCCCAAAGATCAGAAATACCTACATTCTAATTGCATTTATGACAGAAATAACTCCAGAAAGCTGGGCATGTTGGCACATGTTTGTAAACCCAGCATTTGGGAGGCTGAGATAGGAGGATTGTGGTTCATGGACAGCCTCAGCTACTTAGGCCCTTCTGTTTCAAAATAAAGAATAAAACGTGGGGCTAGGGGTGTAGCTTGGAGCTAGGGTGCCCCTGGGTTCCATTTTTAGTACAAAAAAAAAAAAAAAAAAAACAGAAATATCTCTAAAACCAATAGAATCATCAATAAAAACTCTTGTCACTAGGGAAAGCCTAATAACCAGCCAGCACTGATGTTTTAGAACCTTCACTCATTCCTCCTAACAATCTTTAAGACAAAGTAAGTTCATTGTTGGTTTTCCAATATTAGTGGGATATAAATCCAATCAGAAATCATTTGAAGCCCAGCCTTCCCCAACCTCAAAAAAAATTTTGAAAAATTTTCTAAATGCCATCTTCCTTTTCCCATCAATCTTTTCTTTCCAAAAAAAAAAAAGGGGGAAATCTAGACCTTGACCACACATCAAAGAAAATTTTACAGAGCAAAAGAAATAGAAGGACATGTACAATATGGTAAAAACACAATTCAAAACTCATTCAAATTTTGTTGTGCAGACTAAGAATATCATCATGATGCTAAGAAACATAATCCTTTTAAAATAAAAGGAGCTAATTACAAAGAAAAGTAAATCTCACCGGATTTTTAAAAGGAAATATTTAACAGACAACCATACAAAATAAAAAATATTTTTCTTCTAAGCCGGGCGTGGTGGCGCACGCTTGTAATCCCCGCGCTTGGGAGGCAGAGACAGGAGGATCGCACAGGTTCGAAGCCAGCCGCGCGCGCTGGCTTAGGAGACCCTGTTTCCAAATAAAAAATGTAAAAATAGGTCTGGGAGTGTAGCCCGGAGATAGAAGGGCTTCCAGGAACCCCAGTACCACCAAAAAATATATATATATATTTTTCTTCTAAAGCTTTTTAGTTTGAAATTTGGGGGGGGGGGGTGTCTTTATGTTTGTAGTGGGGATTGAATCCAAGGATACACCCCCAGCTCTATTTTATTTTTTTCTCTGGAAGGTACTTGACAAGTTGCTGGGGTTGGCTTCAAACCTACAATCCTCCTGTTTCAACCTTCCAAGTACTGAATTATAGGCATGCACCACTAACACCCAGCAGTTTTATTTCATTCCATTCTCATTCATATTCTCTCTCTCTCTCTCCCTCCCTCCCTCTCTCTCTCTCTCTCTCTCTCTCTCTCTCTCTCTCTCTCTCTCTCTCTCTCTCTTTATGGTGGTACTGGTGTTCCTGGAAGCCCTTCTACCTCTGGGCTACACTCCCAGGCCTATTTTATACTTTTTTATTTTTGGAAACAGGGTCTCTTAAGCCAGCACAGCTGACTTTGAACCTGCGCGATCCTCCTGTCTCCGCCTCCCAAGCACAGGGATTACAAGCATGTGCCACCACGCCTGGCTATTTCATTTCTTAATAAAAGATGATAAGATGTTAATGAAATCAGCATCTGGCATTCGAAAGACAAGGAGTTACCCTAAGAATACATGAATAGAGATAACAGCAGAAATTAATCCACAGGCGCTTCGTTCAGCCTACTGCACTAAGGTTAAATAATCCTAACACTACCAGCAATAAGTCGGTTTTAAAAGCAAATTTAAAATCTAGGAGGAAAAAGAGCTAAAAAAGCATAATCTTCAAAAGAGGGAAGACCCTGAAAGAATGTCTCTGCAAATATCTAGATAGTGAATTTGAGGTTCAAATCAATATGGCTTTAAAAAATAAACCCTCCTGCTGGGCTTGTAATCCCCACTCTTGGGAGGCTGAGACAGGAGGATCCTGCAGGTTCAAAGCCAGCCTCGCCTGGCTTTAGAGACCCTGTTTCCAAATAAAAATATAAAATAGGTCTGGGAGTGTAGCCCAGAGTTAGAAAGGTATCCAGTACCACCAAAAAAAACCTCCCAAGCTAATCTAATTTACTGTTATTGGGGCTCTTATCAAGGAACAGTAATACTTCCTAACTTTAACAAATTTGGTAAAAACACCAAAAAAATTATTTTTTTACTTTTCTTTTTAATTAGCTCCTTTTATTTTAAAAGGATGTTTCTTAGCATCAAGATGATAATTTTAGTCTGCACAACAAAATTTGAATGAGTTTTGAATTGTGTTTTTACCAATTTTCTAGGAAGATACAATGTTCTTCCTAGAAAAAGTTCATTACCAATGGCTTTTTGATGCCAAGTTGTAAAGATTATTTCCTCCTTCCTTTCCCTGCAATTCTAAGCGTAAAACTTCTACAAAGAGTCAAGCAACGAAGAGGCTGAAAACCAACTGAAGTGGTAAGAGAGAAGTAGTTTCTGATCATATCATCATTATACCCTTTGCATATGATATATATTGCAATATGTAAAATCTTTACAGGATTATTTTCTTCATCTTGAGGCTAGTGTTCCATCTCAGAAGCTTTATTTAACTTACTGCTCAAGCCAAACACACCTAGGCGTCATGTCCATTCCTTTCTTTCACAGCTCGCTTTAATTCTGCAAGACAATGTGTACATTCCACCTCCAAACACCCTGAGTTCTTGACGTCCTCGACCTACGCTGTCACCACACAGTCTCAGCCATGACAGCCTCTTAACTGGACAACTGCCCAGGCTCCTCAGTCCTTACCTCCTTTGTACTCATGGATCATTTCCCACATAGCAGTCAGACTGGCTTTAAAAGGCTGAACTACATTTTATTTTCCCCTATTGAAAACCTTCAAATACCTTCCCATGCCTTTAAACTTCAAGAGATGTGAATGGTATAAAATTTCACCCCACTTATAAGCTAACAAGTTAGCCTGCCAGTGTTATATGAATGTTGGCAGAAGACACGAATGAGACTCTTGGGTCAGAGACAAAGGATGTCACTCCTCAAAGAGTAGCAGTGACTAAAAGTGCAGTCCCCATTCCCACCAGGTGACACAGAGGACCAGATGACATCTGCACAGACATGTGTTGTGTTACAGGAGAGTTATCCTGAGATCACGGAGCCAAACCCATTATGCCCTTCATAATGGGCAGTAAGGATGCCTGACCTTCAATCCAGAATGGGACACTGTCTTTATCACACTGGAGAATAAGCATGCTTGATCCTTGCTCTGGCAGGAGACACTCTAGTTTCCAAGGATGTTTCACTGTATACATTATCCTTAAAAAGATAGCTGTATACATAATCCTTAAAAAAATACTCCAGAACAAAAGAGTCAGTTTAGAAACACAAGAAACACATGGAGCTGTGTCTTTCAACAGGAGAATGAAACTTTCTTATATGCTCTAAGGCCCATGTGATTGGCTCCCCTCCCCTCCCCTCACCTGGAGCTGCCATCTCAGTAGCTCACTGTGCAGTGGCACCTCTGCTGGGCCCCTTAATGCCTCCAAGATGCCAAGTTCTTCCCTGCCATAGAATCACTCTCTGTGATGGTTCTTTTGTCTGAAATGTCCTATGCCTAGCTTAGAGGTCACTTCCTCAGAAAAACCTTTCCTAGTCAACCTAACTATGGAAGTCCATACGCTACCTTGCTAATTTCCTTTCATTTATGCAATAAATAGTGAGTTCCTACTATGTAGCAATCACTATTATTGAAAGCACAACTATTATTTACTCGTTTACCTATTTACTAACTGTCTTCCTGGAGAACAGAAACCTTGTCTTTGCATTCATCCCTAAGTGCCTAGAATTTAAACTTGTATCTCCAATATAATGTTAGAGTGCATGAATAATTACAATACCAAGGATCAAATATTTCCAGGTCAGTGTAAGAAAGCAATATTGACAGCACTACATAAATTGTGGACTTAGGAACTAGAAGTTCTAAATTCAAACCCCAGAGTCACCATTTGCTGGTGACCCACCAATTCTATGTTCTCTTATAAAGAGAAAAAAAAAATCCTCTTCTCTAACTCACAAGATTTTTGTGAGGATCAAAGTACAGAATTTAAGCAGAAGTCCTTGCAATGCTAAATATAATTTATAACCTCTAACAAGTGGATAGTTAATAGTCATGAGATAGTCATTTACCTAACAAGAATCTACTAAGCCCTGAAACCAGCCCTATTATCAAAACTTATCAAATAATTATAACTTAAAATGAAAACATAAAGCATGTTGTTTTTTAGTTAACTTGAAGGGGAAGAATAGATTTTATTCTTTCAATATCCTTTGAACATACAGGCTTTAAAGTTTTTTAGCAAAAGGTATGTTGCATTGTTCTGATCTTGACTCTAGAATATTAAAGGAATGCCTTTCGCTTATTTATTTTTTTAAGCAAAACACTCAAAGGCAAATTGAGAAGACGAATATAAAACTATAGTAATACTGCTGAATGTCAATCTCCAAAACAGAAATTTTTAGCCTTCAGGCAAAAGTTATGAACTCAGTAATTGTGTGTCTTTACTGACTTCAAATGGATTCAAAAACCAGTCTCTCCCCTGCAATGTGGTGGTGGTGCACGAAGAGGAAGTGAGTGCCCCTGGATTAAGAAGAGCAGCGTGAGTGTCAACAGACAAGTGCCCACAGGAACAAACAGGTGACCACCCGCGGTGTGAGCAGAGGTCAGGCACCTGTGCTGCAAGCCCAGAGGCCGCGGAGACAGGGCGCCCACTGGGTTTACTCTACCATGGGCACTGCTTCTGCGCCTCAACCTGACAGCAAGATCTGAGCTGATACGAGCAAGACAAGGCAACATTCACTGAAGACAAAGTAGAAAGTGGAAAACCAGTGTGGCTGAGACTCACTGTACATGACATTTTCCAAACTCAACATACACATATAAATAACTAATAGCAATTGCGCCATGCAGCAAAAAAAGAGGAATGTTACAGACTGGTGCTTCTGAAAATTGAAGTAAAAAAGAACATAGGAAATTGACGGAGAGAAGTGCACAGGAAGTCTGGAACTGCTAAGACAGACACCCAGTCTAAGAGGGACAGATGCAGACTATCTACAAGGCACACACAAGAAGCATTAATAGAGCACACATTTCCATATATAATTATATTCAGCAGCTTTCATTACACATGTGAAAGTCTTTTTAAAAATGCCTCTTTGCACATCATTTTAAAGATGGTTATCTATTCCAAAGTTGGGATGTGGGGAAGACAGCAGTAAACTATCCATCCTGTCCTCATTAGCTACAAATACTTTTTTTTGGTGTGTGTGTGTATATGTGTGTGTGTGTGTGGTACTGGGATTACTGGAAACACATCTACCTCCGGGCTACACTCCCAGATATATATATATATATATATAATTTTTTTTTTTTTTTTAATTTGGAAACAGGGTCTCTTAAGCCAGCACGGCTTGGCTTCGAACCTGCAAGATCCTCCTGTCTCTGCCTCCCAAGCGTGGGGATTACAAGCGTGCGCCACCATGCCTCTCTCTCTCTCTCTCTCTCTCTCTTTCTCTCTCTCTCTCTCTCTCTTTCTTTCTTTCTCTTTTGGCAGTACTGGGAATTGAATCCAGGGACGTTCTATCTCCGAGCTATACCTCAGCCCTGTTTTTTGTTGTTGTTGTTGTTGTTTTTAATTTTGAAACAGGGTCTAAGTTGCAGAGGGCCTCACTAAGTAGCTGAGGCTGGCCACAACCCTGAGATCCTCCTGCCATAGCCTCCCAAGTACTGAGATTATAAATGTGAGTCATCATGCCCAGCTACAAATACTTTATAATAATAGATACAAATAAAATCTAGGGCATCTAGAAGCTTGATAGTGATTTAAATAGTCAAATTTCTAAACCTGTCTTTCCAATTAGGAAATTTCCCTTTTAAATAATGAAAGTTGCTACTTGAGCGTCTGCAATAAGTCAGGCACATTATATTCTCTATCTCATGTAAGTAATACATCTCTAGGAGATGGGCATTTCAATTGCCCAAGAAAAGTCAAGAAGCGATGGTACTGGACCTTAAACCCAGGATGATCCTATTCCAATGTCCTTACCTTTTTTATGTAATATTGCATTATCTCTCAATAGTAACAGGCTATATTCTATATTCCACTGTGTGTGTCTGGTACTATATAAACAAAATAGTTTTATTCACTACTTCACTGAATCCCTACAAGCCCAGGCAAAGTGACCATTAAATGCTTTTTTACATTTGAGGAAAAAGACTCAAGGGTTTTAAGAAACACACAGCTCACATGGGACAAGCAGGATCCACACCCACGTTTGTCTGACAAAGCCCATGTTTCATATTATGAAGCCCCCACCTCACAGTATGCAGAATAATTATAGGTGAGGCATTACTTATGAATTATTAGCTTACTGCTCCCTATGTGAAAAGCATATTACTAATAGGCAAGTATGTTAAGTACATATATTTAAAATTATTGAGGAAAATACACAATAAAAATATATACTTATAAGTGACAGGATTACTGGAAATTTTTTTCATTTCTATTTTTCTAGTTTTTAATTATAGTACTAAAAGGTTCTTTTTCTTAACATTCACTTCACATTTTTATATTATTAGTTATACCTATATGCCTAAATTAAATATAACCTTGTATAGACAGGAGTGGTGGTACACATCTCTAATTCCAGTACTTGGGAAGCTGAGACTGGAAGATTGCAAATTCAAGGCCAGCCCATGGTAACTTGGCAAGATCCTTTTTCAAAATAAAAAATTAAAAGGCCGGCGTATGGATCAGAGGTGGAAGGCCCATGGTTTCAATTTCTAGTACCACAAAAACTATGTAACTTTGGCTAAAAATATAGGTCAAGTCAGGCACAACACACCTGTAATCCCAGCTACTCAAAAGACTGAGGCAGAAAAATCATAAATGTGAGGTCAGCCTGGGCAATTTAGTGAGATCTATTTCAAAATTGAAAATTAAAAGGAAGCCGGGCGTGGTGGTGCATGCTTGTAATCTCAGCATTCAGGAGGACAAGATAGGAAGATACAGCTTCACAGCCAGCTTCAGCTACTTAGTGAGGTCCTTTATAACTCAGTGAGATCCTTTTTCAAAATAAAGAATAAAAAATAGGGCCGGGGGTGTAGCTCGGAGGTAGAATGCCCCTGGGTTCCATCCCCAGTACCGAAAAAATAAAATAAAATTAAATTAAAAACTTAAAAAGGACTGAGGTATAGTTCAAAGGCAGAGTGCTCCTGGGTTTAAGCCCCTGTACTGGGGAAAAAAAATTAGGTTAAATGAACCTATTAATTGAGAAAAGTACTACTTAGAAAAATGTTTAAAAGAACACATGCAAAAAGATGTGTTTTTTATTTATTTTAGTACAGATATTTTTCTTTATCTTCGGAAACCTACTACACCTAAATTTTGACTACAGAACATAAGTTCAACCTAACTACAGAGTTGAAGCAAAAGATAAGCAAGGAAGAAAAATATGTCATATAATTAAATCACTCAGACATTAGGTATCAGCAAGGAAAGAGAAAAGACAAAAAGGGATTCAAAATTCCATCATTTGGATTAAATACATAGCAAAAACTACCAACCAAGCCAATGCTAACTTGGGGGGAGAAATAAAAAACCTCAGCAATTATGGTATAAAATTTTCATGAAAAAAAAGAACAGGTTCAGTGACTGCCCAGACATTTGAGCAGATGAACAGCAATCTGACTCAACTGCCTACTGACTCCTACCTGCATCCAACCAAGTCTACCTAGCACAATACATATTATCTTCCCCTGGCTCAATGGCCTGGTGTCATGGGCACTACGCCTCCCGAAATACTGTTCCTTCATGGAGGAGGGGACAGCAAAGGTCACTGGAAAATGGGAAGTGAGCAAATTTTATGCCCCTAATGGACACACCACTCAATTACTCACTGTGTAATCTGACAAGAACAAAGTATCCATTTTAGGAGCTACCAGATAAAATCCACTCCTACAGAAAAGAGCCCGCATGGGATCGGGAAGGAAGGGAAAGATTCGACTGCGTCCAAAATGTCTTATCACCTGAAGCAAATGCAACAAAATGTTAAGATCTGATGAAGCTGCGCAGCATCACATTATTCTTAACGTTTCCAGTCTGTTCCAAATATTTAAAAATTAAAAAGCAGCCGGGCGTGGTAGTGCGTGCTTATAATCCCAGCATTTGGGAGGCTGAGACAGGAGGACCGTGCAGGTTCGAAGCCAGCCTCAGCTACTTATAGTGAGGCCTTTGTAACTCAGTGAGACCCTGTTTCAAAATAAAGAATAAAAAATAGGGCTGAGGGTGTCGCTAAGAGGTAGAATGCCCTGAGGTTCCATCCCCAGTACCACAAAAAAAAAAGTTTAAATTTAAAAATAAAAAGCAGTAATGTTTTATAGCACAAATGTTCTTCTAAATACACTCTCATTAAGACACATACAATCTCAACATCCATGCATCAGAGCCGGCAACATCTGACCAACCATGTTTGATGTGAATGTCAAACACTGCAAGCATGAATTCAGAAAAAAAATACCACATGAGATTTTAAACTCTTTATGGAATAAATGCAGAAACATCGTAATCCACCTAAGATGTTCTGTGTGTATGCCTTGAGTTATTTCTGAGATGAAAGCAGAGAGGTTTACATCTTGAGATGTTTGAAATGACACACTTCCAGAACTCATAGTCTTGACCACCTGAGGAAGGCACAGACTCTGCAAACACTGTAAGGGTGTGCCACCTAACACTTCACTCCAAAAAAGCCACTTTGGGTATTAATGGAAAGCTCAGGGCTTGAAAAGCTTAAAAAAAAAAAAAAAAAGCTTAAAAAAAAACAAGATCTAGCCAGGTGTGGTGGCACAAGCTTGTAATCCCCGAGCTTGGGAGGCGGAGACAGGAGGATCCCGCAGGTTTGAAGCCAGCCTTGCTGGCTTAAGAGACCATGTTTCCAATAAAAATATAAAAATAGGTCTGGGAGGTCTAGGGCTTCCAGGAACCCCAGTACCACAAAAAAAAAAAAAAAAAAAAAAAATCAAGATCTTAGCTGGGCATGGTGACACATGCCTATAATCCCAGGACTTGGGAGGCCGAGACAGGAGGTTTGCAGATTTAAGGCCAGCCTTGGCAACTTAACAAGGCCCTCAGCAATTTAGTAAGACTATTTCGAAATAAAAAATAAAATAGGCTGGAGTTGTAGCTCAGAGGTAGAATGCTCCTGGGTTCCATCTCCAGTACAGAGGGGTAAAAATAAAATCCTGAGATCTTAACCTTCTTCCCAATATAAGAACTAGAATCTATACTGCATGGTAATTCTGCCCAACTAACTGGGCAAAAGGCACTCAGTGGAAATTGCTGCCATACACAGGAAACAGCTGGGTGGAGAAACCAACCAGATAACCACCTGCTCCTCTTCCCCTTTACCAAAATTTAAGAAACATGCAGCCCGTGACCAAGCAAGTGAGGGAAGCGAGAGCGCACGGCGTCTGAAGCCAGCCCGAGTCCGCGTCAGGGCCGCGCACGGCGGGCGAGCCGAGGCCCAGAGGGCTTCCTTCAGCGGTGTCTGTCCTTACTCTCCAGCCTCAACTGAAACTGAGATCCAGCTGTACTCTCTTACATTATTCAAGAACAAGGATTTAACACAAACAATTCTTAAACATTTCTGGATATAAAGTTCTGAGCAAAGAAATATGGCTCTCCAAAGATCCCAATGACATCCACCTATTTTCCTTTTTAGAAGTTTGCAACATAATTCACAGAGAATATGTGAAAACAGGCAATAATAATACAAATCCAGACACTGGCTGATATAACTCCAAGGGATGCAGAAGACCAACTCACGCCGGGCGTGGTGGGCACGCTTGTAATCCCCGCGCTGGGAGGCGGAGACAGGAGGATCGCGCTGGTTTGAAGCCAGCCACACGCGCTGGCGTAAGAGATCCTGTTTCAAAAATATAAAATAGGTCTGGGAGTGTAGCAGTGTAGCCCGGAGGTAGAAGGGCTTCCAGGAACCCCAGTACCACCAAAAAAAAGAAAAAAAAGACCAACTCAAGTGCATCAGGAGAGAAAAAGGAAGGAAATACAGCAGTAAAACAGCAATGCGGGAGACATCCTAATATTCTATTCCAAACTATACTACAGTGCTTTGGTAACAAAATCAGCAAAACAGACCAATAGAATAAAAGATACAGAGACCAACCCATGCAGAGCCCCAAAAGCCCCAAAACATATGTTGGAGAAAAACAGCCTTTTTAATAAATGGTAACTGGGAAAACTGGATAGCCATATAAATGAGAATGAAAGTGGATCTTTCTCTCATCCTGCAGAGGTTAACTCAAAGGTCAACTCCACCTAGGAATTAGACCAGAAACACTGCACTGCTATGAAAAACTGAAAAGCAACACTCGAACATACAGAACAGGCAACCACGTCCTCAACGGGATTTCTAACGCACAGGAAATAAGACCAAGAATTACTAAATGAGATGGGAGCAAATTAAAAATCTTTGCATATAAAAGAAAACAAGAGCATGGAGAAAGCCTATGGAATGAGGAAAAAATCTGCCAGTTACTTTTCCAACAGAGAATTTATATTCAGAATAAATAAAGAACAAAGAAACCTGAATCTGTAAATGGGCAATTGAACTAAGCAGACATTTCTCAAAAAAAAAAAAGAAATACAAATGGCTAACAAATACACAGAAAAATACTTACCATCCTTAGCAATCAAGGAAATGCAAATCAAAATTACACTAATATTTCATCTCACTCCAGTTAGAATGACAATCATCAAGAATACAAATAATAATATATGCTGGTGAGGCTATAGGGGGAAATGTACATTTACACACTGTTGGCAGAATTGTCACTTAGTACAACCACTATGGATATGTGTGGAGGTTTCTCAAAAAACAAGGAATGAAACCACCACAGGACCCAGCTACACCACTACCCTATACCTGATATACCATAGTGACACATGCACACCCATGTGGACAGCAGCACAATTCACAATAAACAAGTTATGGAACCAACTTAGGTGTCTACGAACAGATGAATGGATGCAGAAAGCCTAACACATGCACACAGTGGGATTTTACTCAGCCATACGAGGAAAAAATGATGTCATTTGCAGGAAAATATATGAAACTTAAGAACATCACGTTAAGGTAAAATAAGCCAGATTAAGAAAGTCAAAGATAGTATGTTTTATATGTGGAGGCTGAAAAGAAAAAAAAAGAGGAAGGGTCTCATTAAAATATAACAGAGAACAGCAGAGCAGAGGAAAGGACAGGAAGAGGGAAGGGAATGAGGAGGTACCAGGAAATAAAAATGACCAAATCGTGTTATGTACATGTACAAATATATCACAATGGATCCCACTATTATATAACTGTTATGCACCAGTAACTTTTTTAAAAGCGAAAAGGCTGCAGTGTGCAAGGTTTTTGAGTTAGCAAAGAGGAGAGACCATGGAAACACATTTTAAATATCAAACCATGCAATGCAAAAAACATTCTAACTCTAAATGTGGTGTGGAAATTTCCCATTGAGAGCCGCAGGAATCAACTGGAAAGGAAAGTTCTGCCTTGACCTTACTATCCCTGTCTGTCTTCTGGTCCTAATACTGGCCTCCTCCTCCAGAAAGTGAGAAGCCAGGTGTAGACTTCAACGGCAATTCTGGAATCCAGGCACCTGTGTGGGATCAGTCATCATTTGATTACAAAGAAGACAGTCAAACCTTAGCATCCCACGCCTGCGCGCTATCGGTTGATGAAGACATGCCACTCAGCTATTTCTTCTGTTCGGAATATTCACTTTAAATACAGGGAAATAGTCAGATGAAACTTGGAGGATTTGTAATTCTATCAGGCAGTTAAAGTATAAATGAGTATTTGTTGATGCAAAAGAAAATACTACTATTCTTAATGATGAGTTTGAAAACTTAATTTTATGTACTTAAATAGTTCAGAATTTCCAAATAGCATCTAAACTGAAAATAATAACCTTTAGCAAATTAGTCTAAAGAACTGCAATTAAATTTTAAGCTACTTAATTCCATTTAAGCCATAAACTTTTCAAGGAAAAAAATCCATGTGGGAATTTGTCGTGCCTTTTAAAGATCAATTAAAAGCAGAATACCAATCTACCTCCTCAAATACTAGGCACTCTTTGTCATGTACTTATATAAAATGTACAAACAAGATGAAATACTGGCTTTTATGATTAAAAGGCTCCTTGGGCAAAAGTAAGCTTGAACACTGTACTTAGCAAATAATATCAAAACAGCACAACTAATAACAAACTAAAAAGCAAGTAGTTTGTTCGCTGAAACCAACAGCAAGGGCAAGAAAAAAAAACTAAGGAATTGGTACCAGAAGGCTGGAACCATCCTGCAAAGTTTTTCAACTGGGCATGGTGGCGCATGCTTGTAATTCTAGTACATGGGAGGCAAAACAGGAGGATCACAGGTTTGCAGCCAGCCTCAGCAACTTAATGAGGCCCTCTGCAACTTAGTGAGACCCTATTTCAAAATAAAAGGTTAAAAAAAAGGCTGGAGGTGAAGCTTAGAGGTAGAATGCCCCTGGGTTCCATCCACAGTACAAGGAAGAAAGGAAGGAAGAGAGGAAGGAAGGAAGGAAATAAGCCACCTGCTAAAGGCTTACACTGCACTATAGGCAACTAGAACTACCAAAAGGTTTATTAGATATTGTCAAAATCATAGCCCTATGCATATACATGTATGTATGCACAAACACAAATTTATCTGCACCCCTGTAGTGTTAACTAAAAAGCCTGACAGAAGGAAGACGCTGAATTAAAAAATACCAAAGTAAGGCTACTGCAGCTTTCCAAGTGAGAGGTGACTGGAGCCTGAACTAGGGTGGTGGAAACAAAGAAAGATATGGGTGTAACGAAGACCTAGAGATAAGACTGAGGCACACAGAAAACAGATGTGTTCATAGAGAAAAAAGGTAATCAAAGCAAGTAAATTCCTTAGCTTGAGAGACAGAAGACTATCTCTCTGTTGTTCAAGTTAGAAATGCACCACGTTAAAATGGATAATTATTCTAGTCTCAAAATAATATTCTCTCTGTTCCATTTATCTGACCTTTAAAGTTACTGTCATCTTAAAAGCAGTTGGAAACCATCCGTTATATAGAAACTAGTCCTAGACTGTACTCTAAATGGGCATTTTGAAATTTAGTGATTTAATTTTACCTTAAAAATCTGTTGGTAAATAATTTAAATTTATCAAAAGATATTGTACCGAAGATACATTGCACAAATGAGATTAACTCAAGATTCTTCATACAAAATAACATTCACTCAAAGAACTTTATTAAAAAATGTAATTTAATGCCCTTATTAATGAATTTTAACACTGATTCATTATACCATTCATTAAACCATTTTTAAAATAAAGTCATTTGATTTATTTATTTATTTAAGTGAGTCTGGGGATGGAACTCAGGGGCATTCTACCTCCAAGCTACACTCCCTGCCCTATTTTTTATTCTTTATTTTTTGAAATAGTGTCTCACTAAATTATAGGAGGTCTCACTAAGTAGCTAAAGCTGTCCACTAAGCATGATCCTCCAGTCTCTGGAATGCTGGGATTACAAGCATGCACCACCATGCCTGGCTTAAAGTAAGTCATTTTAAATGACATGTAACATAACATGTGACAATTTTTTTTTTTTTTTTTTTGGTGTGTGTGTGTGGTCCAGGAGATGGAACCTAGGGGCCTTCTACCTCTGAGCTACACCTCCAACCTATATTATATTTTATTTGGAAACGGTGTCTCACTAAGTTGCTGAGAGCCTCACTCACTAGCTGAGGCTGGCTTTGAACCTGTGCGATCCTCCTGTCTCCGCCTCCTAAGTACTGAGATTACAAGCACACGTGACCATTCCTGGCTGTGGCAAATTATTAATAATGCTACTCAAAACAATACAAAATTAAGCGTTCGCAATGTAATTTGGGCTAAAGTTGAATACAAAAACTAAGTAGAAAAATTTTAGCAAAAACACACCACTTTTATCATGTTGCCTTCTTAATTATTCAAAATCAGAGTAAATGAACAGGTAGGCCAAAATTCTTTGTGGAACACGCTGCTCCCTAAAGATTAACCGACTGAGAAAAACACACAAACCCAAATCAACAATTCAAAGTACACACATAAATGAACAAACAGGGCCCGATGCTGACCAGAGGCATGAAAATCAGATTAAAAGGAGAAGGAAACTGGGCATGGTGGTTCAGAACACCTTCAGCTACTTAGTGAGAGGCCCTTTGCAACTCAGTGAGATCTTGTTTCAAAATAAAGAATAAAGCCAGGTGTAGTGGCACAGGCTTGTAATCCCAGCATTTGGGAGGCTGAGACCAGAGAACCGCGGTTCGCGGACAGCCTCAGCTACTTAGTGAGGCCCTTCGCTATTCAGTGAGACCTTGTTTCAAAATAAAGAATAAAAAATAGGGCAGGGGGTGGATTCCATCCCCAGACCCCCCCCCAAAAAAAAAGTAATAAAGAATAAAGCCAGGTGTAGTGGTGCATGCTTGTAATCCCTGCACTTGGGAGGCGGAGACAAGAGGATCACGCAGGTTCAAAGCCAGCCTTGCTGGCTTAAGAGACCCTGTTTCCAAATTAAAAAAAAAAAAAAAATATATATATATATATATATGTCTGGTAGCATAGCCCAGAGGTAGAAGGGTTTCCAGGAAGCCCAGTACCACCATAAATAAAGAAAGAAAGAATAAAAAGTAGGACTGGGGGTTGTAGCTCAGAGATAGGGGCATTCCATCCCTATTACCATAAAAAAAGGTTTTTTTAATTAAAAAAAGGGGAAGGAGTAGACAAAAGACAGTAACACTTTTCTCTCCATATGGTACTAGGGATTGAACCCCAGGACCTCACACATGCTAGGAAAGCACAAAACTACATCCCCAGCCCTTGTATTTTAGTTTGAGACAGGGTCTCATTAAGTTGCCCAGATTGGCCTGGAATTTGACATCCTACTGCCTCAACTTCCTGAGCAGCTGAGATTACAGGTATGTGCCACCATGCCTGGAGAAACCAACACTTTTTGAGAGTCTCCTATAGCTCTGCCACTGGACTAAGATAAGAGACCCAGATGGAACTGGTTCCACACTCATTATATACTGAGTCTTTGGCCAGCCTTGAACTTGCACTCTACCTGCCTCAGCTTCCCAAAGAGCTGGGATGACAGGTGTGTACCACTGCCCCCACCAGGTGAATAGATATTTTTTTAATAATGTTGGTTTGGTTCCCATATTCTAAAGGAGATACTGGCACCTCAGGAAAGAGAAAGTATAAAATGTTTCTCAAGCTACTGCATTCCCTTCTCTAGCAGCAGGGTATCACCGCAGACCAGGAAAGGCCTCGACTCCATATAGACCTGGATGGGAGACCATCATACTGGCTGTGACCTGGGCAAGTTACTACTCCCCGACCCAACAGCTCAGACCTGTTCCTTGGTCTTGAAGCTGTCCAAGCCTTAAATGAAATGATGCATACAGGGTATCTAGCAAGTACCTGGCACAATTGGTCCATGCACTGGCTTAAGGGAAAGAACCCAGAGCAGACACAGTCTTGGAATTAAGGATGGAGTGCAAGAGAGGGGCCTCAGTGAGAGGAATCCTAGTACAATCCACAACAGGACCAGCTTGTGAGTCATCTCTAACCACTGGTCCTAAGACTCACATCATCACACTATGTTTTAAGTATTAGCAAGCACAGTATGAGTCTGTGTGAACTCACAAAATGAAACACAAACAACTACCACATACTATGTGCTTGAGCAGTTCACACTTAGCATAATGAAATATCTGTCTTTGTTATCACATCAAAGCTACTTTCTTGATAGTTTCTGAAGTGTATTTTACTGACCTAATGGAATTATGAATCATCAAGGATTTTCTCTCTCTCTCTCTCGCTCTCTCTCTCTCTCTCTCTCTCTCTTTGGTACTGAAGAACTGAACTCAGGGACATTCTACCTCTGACCTATACCCCCAGCCCTATTTTATTATCTTATTTTGAAACATGGTCTCATTAAGTTACAGAGGGCCTCACAAAGTTGCTGAGGCTGGCCACAAATCTGTGATCCTCGTGTCTCAGCCTCCCAAGTATTGGGGTTACAAGCAAGCGCCACAGTGGGCTAGGCAAAATTTTTAGGCCTCTCCAGACTTCACTCTAAATGCCAAGACAACAACTGCACATCTGGCTATAATTATGCCTGCATACATGTTTTCGCTCTAACTTCACTGGCATCATACATAATAGACACAAACCAATTATAAAATGACTAAATCCGCCAAACTTCTTATCCATAATTGTAAGGGGGGGCAGGGAGGGAGGGAGAGAGGAAGGAAGAGAGAGAGATGTGTGTGTGTGTTTACTAAGCACTGAACCCAGGCACATTCTACCTCCAGAATACACCCCCAGCTCCTTTTAATATTCTGTTTTGAAACAGGGACTATGTTGCTTACAGTCTTGCTCAGCTGCTGAAGCTGATCTCAAACCTACAATCCTCCTGTCACAGCCTGCCAAGTACGGGGATTACAAGCATGTGCCATGTGCCACCATGCCCAGGTGAAAGGAATTTTTTTTTAACAAGCTCTAATATAGTTTTCTGCTTTGAGGTAATCAGTGAAATTATTCACACAAGTTATTTCAATTATTTTTCTCCTTACTGCTTACCTACCCATCAGATGACATCCGGAGTAGGTCGGGTCATCTTGAATTTACCTTTGTAGCATGCTTTGAACACATTATGCACTATAATTTCAGAAGCATCTAAATGTGTCTTGTAATATGAGCCCCTGCTGCTTAATTCAAACATGATTCCAAGTTACACTGAATTCAAGTTATTCAGATAAATAATTTGCTTTGGATGAGATAATTTTAGTCACTGTTAACTTTTTTAAATCTTATTTGTAGACAGTTTGTTTTCACTTTTTTTTCAGTTTCAAAAACTCCTGCGATGAAGTTTTTCATTCTTTCTTTCTTTGTTTATTTATATGTGGAAGAAACTGAAAGTAGCATACATTCAGACTGTGCTTGGTGCCCTCCCTCCTTCCCCTTCCCCCCCTCCCAACAATGAGTGTCCAGGTTAACCATGCTATATTCATACTTTTACAATTATTGGGATGTAGCTCCTCCATTAACCAACCTCAGCCTTCTTCCTCTCCTACCCTTCCTTTCTAGCTTTGCTAAGGTTTCCCCTCCATTATCTGGAGTCCCTCTGGTATCCCTAATATTCCCTTAGTTTGGGCATATTAGAAAAAACATATGTCCCTTCTCTTTCTGTGCTTGGCTGATCTCACTTAACATAATGTTCTCCAGGTCTTTCCATCTTCTTACGAATGACCTGATATACCATTAACTTTCAATGTACATTTTACAAAGGACGTATGTAGGTAGAGAGACTGGGAAACAGGCATAGACAATTGGACAGAGGGCGAAAATCACACCAGAGAAAGTTGCTCCTGCCAGAGTTCTTTCCTATGAACTAACACCTGAGCATCACTCATCAAGTCCAGAAAGTGTATCGGCCAAACAAGGGAGCAATGGAATCACCTTCTGAGAACTTACAAAGTCCCTGTCTACAAATACAGTCATGGGGGCTCCAGCCAACATTTGAACATTTGGAAACAAACACCTCAGAATTTGGTGAATGGAGGAACTGAAGTTAAGAGTTGTAGGGAAAGCTTACCCAGTCTTGATTAGAACCAGACCAACTATGAGAAAAAAAGGATTAATGCCCAGTAGAGCAACTCCCTGAAGAGATCTAGGATGATACGTTGGCAGGGGACAAAGAACAAAACTTGGACAGCAGGTCTTAAGCCCCGCCTGTAGGAGTATTTCATCAGCTTCAACCCTCACCCGCCCTGGCTAGCTTAGATACCACATCACACCAGGAAGGGTTCTGAAGATGATAATGCTGTCCTGGTAATTTACCCTGCTGGGAACAAGACTTGCCTATACACTACCAAACACTCCTCTGCTTGGAATAATACATTTCTCGCTACATGGTAACAATTGACTTTCTAGTAGAAAGTTCTACTTAAGCATATCAGATTTCCCAGGATCTGGATAACCTACTGAATGGTGTTGCTGAACTACAACAGTCTTATCAAAGCAAATCCTGCTAGCATGTGTGTGTGCTAATAACATTTTATACACCAGCTTTTGCAAAGCAGGAGCTCAACCGTATATTAGACACAATCTGTTCTTTTCTTGGGGGAGGGTCACTGGGAATGGAACCCAGGGGCATTCTACCTTTGAGCTACTCCCCCAGCCCTATTTTTTTACTTTTTTATTTTGAAACGGGGTCTCATTAAGTTGCAAAGGGCCTCACTAAGTAGCTGAGGCTAGCCACTAACCCATCTCCTCCTGTCTCTGCCTCCCAAAAGTACTGGGATTACAAGCGTGAGCCACCATGCCCAGCACAATCTGTTCTTTAGTTACCATAGTGTATATTAGATTTAATTTGGAATATTCCTTACTACTAATTTCCTTCATTCTCAAATCTTTATGTAAATGCCTGTCACTTTTATTTTTTTCTTTTCTGGTACTGGGAATTGAACCCAGGAACATTCTACCTCTGAGCTATCCCATATGTATTTTTATTTTGAAACAAGGTTTCACTAAATTGCTGCAGCTGCCCCCAAACCTGAGATCCTCTGTCTCAGCCTCCCAAGTACCAGGATTGTAGACATGTGCTAACCATTCCTTCTTTAACAAATTACCTAAAAAAAAAAAAAAATTAGAATGATGATTTCAATTTTTTTTTTTTTTTTTTTTGGTGGTACTTGGGGTGGAACCCAGAGGCTTTCTACCCCCAGGCTATACTCCCAGACCTATTTTATATTTTACTTGGAAATAGGGTCTCACTAAGTTGCTGAGAGCCTAAGTAGCTGAGGCTGGCTTTGAACCTGTGTGATCCTCCTGTCTCAGCCTCCCAAGCGTGGGGATTACAAGCATATGCCACCACACCCAGCTGATTTCAATTTTTCTATTAACCTAACTTTACCCTTTATGAGTGTTTCTTCTTGAAATTTTTATTATAATAATTTGATTATTGGGGAGGAGTACAGGGGATTGAACCCAGAGGTATTCTACCTGAAAGCTATACTCCTAGCCCTTTGTAATTTTATTTTTTGTTTTGAAACAAGGTCTCACTAGGTTGCCAAGTCAAGTTTCACTAAGTTGCCTGGGCTAGTTGTGAACATATGATCCTCCTGTCTCAGCCTCCTAAGTATTACCTTCCATGCATACCGGGCCTGGCTGATAATTTTTAAGGAGTTTTAAAAGAAAGAAATAAAATTCGAAATGGTCTTGAAGAAATGAGTAATATCCCACTGCATAATGACATCCTCACTACTGGCATTTTTTAATGAAGAATTAGATAAAATGACACTCCTATATTCTCAAAGGATTTTTATTTGTTGTCTGTTTTTTAGTGAGGTTGCCCTATGTTGTGCAGGCTGGCCTTGAACTCTTGTGCTCAAGTGATCCTCCTGCCTCAGTCTCCTGAGTAGCTGGGATTATAAGCAACTGCCACCATGCCCAGCAACTTCTCAAAGGTTTTAATCAATCATTCAAAAAGTTCAACCATATAATTCATAGGTGTTAGGTTCCAAACACAAAGCCACAAAACAGCATTAATATGGTAAAGCAAACAATAATTCTATTCATTCCTTCAAAAATTACTGAAAGGACAAGATATGCTATTTATTGAATGCTTTTAGGTACCGAAAAGCCCAAAAGAATATTTAGTCTCTGTCTTCAAAGATTTCATGGAGAAGCAAGCTAAACAACTAAATAAAAATTGCAACAGTGCCAGGCATGGTGGCGCACGCTTGTAATCCCCGCGCTTGGAAGGCAGAGACAGGAGGATTGATTGCGCTGGTTCAAAGCCAGACGCGCTGGCTTAAGAGACCCTGTTTCCAAATAAAAAGTATAAAAATAGGTATGGAAGTGTAGCCCGGAGGTAGAAGGGCTTCCAGAAACTATAGAACCACCAGAAAAGAAAAAAAAAAAAATTTCAATAGCACTAAACCAGATGTGTATACTCTGAAGTAACCAACTCTAGGAAGCCCAAAAACTCCAGACACTTCTTGGCTCTAAGATTTATTCAGCAACAGAGAAGTGAGGAAGGCACTGGATGACAAGAATTTACATTAGGCAAGGAGTTCTCCACACCTCTGGAATAACCAGGGCTCCGGGAGAGAGGAAGGCAGGAGCCATCAAGTGGCCCTCGCCAGCTTAGATTCAACCTCACCCAACAGTTCCCGGGACTCCGGAAGCACCTACCTGCACAGGAGCCCGCACGCCGGGCCTCCCCAGGCTCCAGGGCTTTCTCTTGCCAGGGAGGTAGAGCCCAGGGGGGTCACTGGACAGGTAGAGGAGTGGACACTCTTCCTACACACTAAACTCACAGAGACTCAGAATGACTCTCGAGATCCTCTGAGTATCCAGCCAATGTTGAGTGGTTTCAACAACCTTAGAAAGCACGGAACCCTAGAAATGAAAGGAAAGCCAGGGTGCAGGCTCACTGCCCACCTTTCACACTGGAACTACAGCTACACAGAGAACAACAACTAAAAGGCCTTTCCTGTGTCTTCTTTGCCTCAAAATCACTTGCCACCGTGTTCTAAAGCAGGCATCACTCAAAATCCTCTCTAAACCTTCTCCAGCATGGTCCCCTAGAAACATCCTCCACTCAAAGACAGACGTAGAGAACCCCAGGGCTCTCCAGCCTCAGCAGTGAACTGCAGGCACTTTAGGCTTGCTGAGCAGAACACAGTCTTTCTTGATTGCACTGACCTCTACAGAAGCCCAAGACCTGGAGCATTCCACTTCTGTGATCAAAGAAAACACCTTGTTTGTTGCGGATTGAGAGAATATGGTGGTGGAAACCGTTCCCTGGGAACCCCTGCTAGGGTCCCGGACACACTTTCCCCCAACCCATAACAAAAACCCAAAACGACCCCAAACAGAAGAAAAACCGTGGATTCTTGTCCTAAGCTAAGAATAAATATGCATAGCTTGGACTGTTGCTGAAGATTTAAAGACGTTTATTAGAAAGATAGAAATACAGAAAATAGAAATACAGCCCCATGCCAAGATGGCATGAGGGGATGACTCGAATGAGTACACCAAAGGGGTTACACGTGGACTCAGCCTTTTATACCCATGACCTCCATCTTGTTTGTGTGACTCTGACATAGTGAATGTCCCTGTAAGGTACCTCCCCTTAACCCTGAAAGGTACCTCTCCTTAACCCTGTAAGGTACCTCCCCTAGCAAGATGTGGTGTTGTCTCAGGATAGACACAGGCCTCATTCTCCTCTCTTATTGACTGGTTAATTGCTTTGAGCTAGGTTAATTTACATTGGAATAGCTGCCTGTTTTAGGCAGAAATCAAGTCCTTTCTTTACCCATGTCTGCCGCCATTTTGACACAACTATTTTGAAATATATCAATTATTTTCTTTTGAAATATATTAATAATCAGAACTTTCCCAAATCTTCCTAGGCCATTCCCAATACTGGTATATTATGGGTTGGAAAAAAGTGTGTCCGGGACCCTCGCAGGGGTTCCCGGGGAACATTTTCCTCAAACCATATTCTTCCAATCTGTAACAAAAACCACTGGCAAAAACCACAGAGAGGAAAACAGCACATAATATTGAATTAGTAAACAGAGTACAAAACAGTATAAATTAGAAGAAACACAGTTTCCAGATAGTTAAACCCAACTTGAAACTTGTGATCCTTCTGCTTCGGTCTCCCTGGCAGCCGGGATCACAGGCCTGGCATGCCACACTCCTCTCACAGGCCAGTCTTTGGCCTGCCTACCTACCCCTCTTCTGTTCCCTCAGGATTTCCTGCAGAGGAGCCACTCACTTTGGACCCCTTACCAAGTCTTCCTATCTCTGAAACAAACAAATCTTTCTGAATACTTTAAAGATTCATCAGAAATCACTACAAACAGAAAGGTAAAATTATTTTTTTAAATGCATATATTCTACACACACACACACACACACACACACACACACACACACACACACACAATTAGAGTCCAGAAGTCAGAGAGCGCTCAACAAATCTGAATACTAGCTTAAATGTAGGTAGCGCTCTGAGACTGTAATTTAAAACAAATGGGTTTGAGCAGCTTTAATGTCCTAAGGCTTTGTGGGTGACTCTGATGTTCACCCTGGGCTAAGTAGCACTGTCACTAACTTCCAGACTGTCATCATGTAACTAAAAATAGTCAACCTTCTACTGCTTTCTGAAGGGAAAAATCACAGGCACCCACCCCCACTCCCACCCCCATCCATGTAGATTCGAAGTGATTCTATTAGAAAACAAGTTATGACTTTACAAGCCACCAAAATGCCTCGAATCTGGAATTTGGCACCAAAATGGTAGATTTAAATTAATTTAAAGCGCCGGGCGTGGTGGCGCACGCTTGTAATCCCCGCGCTTGGGAGGCAGAGACAGGAGGATCGCGCAGGTTCAGAGCCAGCCGCGCGCGCTGGTTTAGGAGACCCTGTTTCCAAAATGAAAATGTAAAAAAATAGGTCTGGGAGTGTAGCCCGGAGGTAGAAGGGCTTCCAGGAACCCCAGTACCACCAAAAAAAAAAAAAAAAAAATTAATTTAAAGCTATATTTTTGTAAATTTATAGCATTCCCCAAGCCATAAAAAGAGAAGCTAAAGTATGTATAGGAGCCACTCTCGATCCCTAGTGTACTCAGTGGATAATGAGATTCATATGGTTTTATACATAATTCCTTGTGAATATTCTCCCAAATATGCAAGATAAATTGGAATTAACTTTTTTGTTTATACCTTGGATCAATTAAAATCTAGGCAGTAGATGGGTGTGGTGGCACATTGCCAGTAATCTCAGTGCTTAGGCTGAGAGGAGGATCAAAAGTTCAAGGCCAGCCTCAGCAACTTAGCAAGACTCTGTTTCCAAAAAAAATTTTTTAAGCAGGGCTGGGAATGTAGCTCAGAGGTAAAATATCTCTGAATTTAATCCCCATTACCCCATTACTGTACCAGTATTGGGAATGGCCTAGGAAGATTTGAGAAAGCTATGATTATTAATATATTCCAAAAAAATTGGGTGAGGGGCAAATCTGTGCAAGGACTTGGTTTCTGCCTAAAAGCAGGCAACTATTCCAATGTAAATTAACCTACCTAAAAGTAATTAACAAGTCAATAGGAGAGGAGACCTAGGCCTGTCTCTGTCTAAAAACAGATCTATATGATTAGATAAGCTGTTAAGATGGCAGGAGGGATGGACCTTCATGAAAGGAGACACCTTGCCACACCTTGCTGGGGGGAGGTACCTTACAGGGACATTCACAACGTCAGAATTACATAAACAAGATGGAGGTCATGGGTATAAAAAGTCGGGTCCATGTGCTGTATCTTGGGGGGGAGGGGTGAATTGGCTTGGACCACCCTCCCCCATGCCATCCTGGCATGGAGCTGTAACTATCTTCTGTATTTCTATCTTTTTAATAAACTTCTTTAAATCTTCAGCAAGTGTTCAAGCTATGAATACTTATCCTTAGCTCAGGACAAGAACCCGCAGTTTTTTCTGTTTTTCTGTTTATTGGGTTTTGTTGTGGTTTGAGGGAAATTGTGTCTGGGACCCTAACAGGGGTCCCAGGGACCGTTTCCCCACAACCATATTCCCACGCCATAACATATTTCACCATAACAATTACCCAAAAAAAAAAAAATCTAGGCAGTAGATTCTATTATGACAACGACCTGAATATGTGTTTTAATTGCATAACTTTTGCATTTTTTTCAAATTTGTGGTGCATTATCCCAAAATGAGTAAAGCGAACAAAATATGTTATAATGTTTGTTCAAATATAGCCAAATATTTGAACACCTTGAATCAAGTATGTGCTAAGTACCATGACTTAATTAACACACCTTGCTCTGTGGAGCAATATGCCTTGGTTTCCATCCAAACATATGCTAAAATGCAATGTTTTCACATCATACTGATACTCTAGGAATTAATTTTGATTCATCTGTAGACTTTTAGCCATAACAAATTGAGTCATACCAAAAGTATTATTTAAAGTTTTTATTTAAATGTTAATCATAATAAAAACCAACCATCCTAATGCCTCATGAAACAAAACATTATTCAGTCACTGTTCCTAGTAAGGAACTGTCAGGACACCTTAAAACAAAGTGTTCATTTGTTTATCCATTTTTAAAGTTTTACTATTTTCTTCTTTTCTCCCTTTCTTCTCCTTCCTCTTTTCTTTCTTCCTTCATTGAACAGATACTTACTGTGCTTCTACCATGGATCTTTTGTTAATATATATAACAAGGATTGAATTGAGGAGCATTCTACCTCAGTCCTTATTATTTTTTGTTTTGAAACATGGTCTCACTAGGCTGATGAGAGTCTCACTGCATGGCTGAGGCTGGCCTCAAACCTGTGATCCCCCGTCTCAGCCTCCCAAGTACTGTGATTTCAGGGGTGCACCACCATGCCCAGCTTGATAAGTTCTTAACTACTAAGAATGGCACCAATTCAAACTAGGATGCGCTACAAGAATATACACTAGATTTTGAAGACTTAATGTGAGCAAAAGAATGTGTAATAGCTATATAATTTTATATAGATTACAGGTAGAGATGATAATATGTTGGATATATTGGGTTAAATATGTTTTAAAATTCGTATTTTAATTTTCTTTTTACTTTCTCTTAATGTCACACTGGAAAAAGAAAAAAGAAAAAAAACCAGAGAGGCTTGCATTCTCTTTCTAATGGAGAGTGTTATTCTAGACCCTGGGGACTTAAGACTGACTTCCAACCCTCATGATGCTTCTGTGTCTCCATCCAGAGCATAAAATCCTCACTAATCAGTAGAAATGAAAAATTAAAACCCAGCCATTGTGTATATAGAGGAATCTCAGATACAAGCCATGCCTTCTCTTCCTCCCTCCACACCACCAGATGGAGGGCCTATGGGCCCTGGAATCATGGGGATCAGAACTGTGAGGTCTGCCCCTGACCACATTACGGAAGACTCTCTCTTCCCTGCTGGACCTTCTGAGAACAGGACCCGTTTATATCTGAAATTCTAAGGAAGAGAGGCTTTAATTTGGAACGTTAATGGTTTCGAGGCATCAGTTTTTAGTACTTAGAGCTGTGCCTCAAAGGCACTTGAAAACATTTCCAATTACTGAAAGATGGTTCTTAACAAAGACCTTCTCCTATACGCCAACGTTCTCCTTCATCCTGACAGTCCTTTTTGGCTCTCCTCTCCTCTCCCCAGTCTGATGAGCCCGGCCTCTCCTCAACACCTTAATTTCCCACATCACGGACAAAGCACTTCCAGATAAAGAGCGAGAAGCTGGATTAAACAACACCAGGTCCATTTGCAGCGAGGCTAAAAGTCGCTCCTGGCAGTCAAGGGAAACTAGAGCCAGGCTGACTACAAAAGACATGCCAGTTAAATGCGAGGTTACTTGTGGTTCCAAGATTTTAAAGAATTTCTGGAAGGAAGTATAATTCAGACCAAATGGGCCTATTTTTCAACAGCAGCTTACCACCAAAAAGGCATCCTGAGCATTTGAATTTCAAATTCCAAGTGTGAGGGGCTTACCTTAAATTCAAACCACAGCATGGTAAATGTTTTGTTGACCCATACATACATCTTTCTGGCTGACTGCAAAGAAATCAAGACTGTGAAGAGATTTTTCTATGCCAGAAAATGCCCTACTGAGTGTAGCAGGAAAGCCCAGCAGCTCAAGTTTCAGGAGGAATGGTATAATTTCATGTTGGACCTCATCTCTGTCCAGGGCTCCTGCTGCCCCTGCATCTGGGTGTGTCCATTCCTTCTTCCAACTCAAATGAGATGCCTCCCTACGGCCAACCCCAAGCCCGGGCTGCACAAAAAGCCAGAACAATCTCCCTCACTCACTCTCACAGGAACCCAGTCAGCCAGAGCATGATTGCATCAACAATGTCCTCTCTAGGTGTTGCAAACACCTGCAGCTTCACTAGAACAGAGGAGCAAGTCAGCACGAAGCCTAAAAAGTCCTCACCTCCTTCCCATCAGGTGCCATGGGTCAGATCTGCACCCAGCACCAGAATGTGGCCCACACCAGGAATACGAAAGGACACACAGCCTGCAGTGATCCACCGTCTGAGCAGGGAAACCAACAAGTTAAGACTGACCTTACCACCAAATAAACACTGTATGGAATGCTCAGTGGCCAAGGGCTATGGGAACCCACATGAGCCTCTTCCTGGGTGACTCCAAAAGGCCCCACAGAAAATGTGATAGACAAGCAAAGAGATGAAAGATGAATAAATCTGCACCAGGTTAAGTAGGAAGGTATTGCAAAGGCAGAGAAGCATGTTATATTAAGAGAAATGAAACAGAGCCACTTTAAAATATATCCTCCTCTGGGCCTGACAGCACATATCTATAATCCTAGTACTGGGAACGCTGAGACAGGAAGATCAGATTCCAGACCAGCTTCAGCAACCTAGCAAGACCCCGTTTCAAAACAAAAAATAAAAACGGCTGGTAATGCAGCTCAGAGGTAAATGGCTCTGGGTTCAATCCCCAGTACCACAGAGGTTAAAAAAATAAATAAATAAAAGTCTTCCAGGCCAGACACAGTGGTGCACTCCTCTAATCACAGGACTTGGGGAGGCCAAGTGAGGAGAGCAAGGCTGCAGGAGAGGTGTGCGTGTTTGGAGGTAGAATGCCCCTGGGTTCGTGCCCAGTACAAAAAAATAACTTCTTCCCTTATTCAGGTTTGGGTGGCTCTACATAAATGAACCCATTCCAGGCTGTGCCACTTGAAAAAAGCAACAGAAAGAGACACTTACTAATTAGCAAAGGTTAAACATTTGGTGAACACTAGTTTTATTACCATTACTAATAATAAAAATTTGCTAAACACAGAAGCACGTGTGGAGCTCTTATCCAACACAAGGCCATGTGTCACTAAAGAACTCTAAATCCAAATCCCACCCAACAAGACACTCCTAGACATCCCTAGCCCACAGAGACCTCAGCGCCCTTTCATCCTGGGAATGAGTCTCTCTTCTCCCTCCTCTAAGTGCTGGGGGCATTCCACCCTCTGGGGCACACTCATCTCTCTATTATTATGCCCCTGCTGGATTTTCCCCACCAGGCCTCAGCTCCTAAAGAGCTTTAAGGACACCTTGCACTTCCCCAGAGAACTGACTGGGCACCTTTTTCACAAGGTCACTCAAATATATGCTAATCAACAAATTAAAACATCATCCCTTTACAAACAGACTAAAGTCTTAAAATGGCTGTAACAAATTTCAAGTCATTTTTACTAATAAAATTCCTCACCCAGGGAGAAACCCAGAGAATGACTTTTCACAGCTCAGATGCTCCTAAATCCTAACATACAGGATGAGTGAAGCAGTGTTCTTCAAGTGACAAGAACTGCCAAAACCCAGTCACCTTTGGACTTCTGCTGCGCAAATACACCCCCCTCCTTCTCTCTGAACTCTGTGAATAAGTTCTAGGATAAATCTGTTGAGCCTACTGCTGTGTTTCTGTTACACATTAACAAAAGGTGCTGCAAAGCTTCCATAGCAATCTCATTGCTACTCTGGACTCTAAAGTCTCTTTTATCTGGCTACTGGTTTCTGCTTTCTGGCCAGATCCATCCCAGCACTTGATTATACAACACCAGTGTCAATACTAAACTACATGGGTCCTTACTTTTTGGCGGCCCCCCTCCCTAGTGAAAGCCACTGAGGAGCAGTTAACAAGAACATTCAGCTCTGACACTGACCTAGCTTGATAATATAACTGTAGCTAAGGAATCTTTGATTAAAATCTTAAACTTTAATTGGAAAAAAAACATTGTTATCTTGGCTAGGCTTCCTCTTACTATAGAAATGTTCTAACATTTAAGCACACTTAAGGAATTAAAGACAGTCTTCTAAGTGCTGTATACTATCAATTACTTTTTTTTAAATTTTTTATTGAACATAAATAGTATACATTTAAACTATATTTGGTGCCCTCTCCCCCGTGCCCCCGTTTTCCCTTCCCCCCTCCCACCAATGGTTGTCTAGGTTAACCATGTTTTATTCATAATTTTACACATGTTCAGGTGTAGACCCTCATTAATCAAGATCAGCCTTCCTCCTCTCCTATCTTTCCATTCAAACTTAGCTAGTATTTCCCCTCTAATATCTGGAGTCTCACTGGTATCCTTTGTGTTTCCTAGTTTGGGCATATTAGAGGAAACATATGTATCTTCTCTTTCTGTGCTTGACTGATCTCACTTAATGTTCTCTAGGGCTTTCCATCTTCTTGCAAATGATATAATTTTGTTCTTCTTTATGGCTGAATAGAATTCCATTGTGTGTATTTCCCACAGTTTTGCTACCCATTCATCTGTTGATGGTGATCTGGGTTGGTTCCATATTTTGGCTATTACAAATTGTGCTGCTATGAACATAGGTATGCATATGTTGCTGTATTTCTCTGAATTCAACCCCTTTGGAAAGATACCCAGGAGTGGTATAGCTGGATCATATGGTGGATCTATTCCCACCTTTCTTAGGAATCTCCACACAGATCTCCATAGTGGTTGAACTAGTTTGCATTCCCACCAACAGTGTAAAAGAGTTCCTCTTTCCCCACATCCTCGCCAGCATTTGTTGTTGTTTGATTTCTTTATGCTTGCCACTCTGACTGGGGTTAGATGGAATCTCAGTGTAGTTTTGATTTGCATCTCCCTGATGACCAGTGATGAAGAACATCTTTTCATGTATCTATTGGCCCTTTGTATCTCTTCTTTTGTGAAGTGTCTATTTAGTTCTTTTGCCCATTTCTTGATTGGGTTGTTTGTTTTGCTAGTATAGAGTCTTTTGAGCTCTTTGTATATTCTGGATATTAGCCCCCTATCAGAATGGTGGCTGGTAAAGATCCTTTCCCATTCTGTAGGCTTCCTCTTTAGGTTAATGATAGTTTCCTTTGATGAGAAGAAACTTTTTAGTTTGATGTTATCCCACTTGCTTATTCTTGCTTTAATTTCCTGAGCTTTGGAGGTTTGGTTGAGAAAGTTACTGCCTGTGCCAATATGTTGTAGTGTTGAACCTATGCTCTCCTCTACTAACTTCACAGTCTCAGGTCTAATTTCTAAGTCTTTGATCCATCTTGAGTTGATTCCTGTGTTTGGTGAGATATAGGGGTTTAGATTCATCTTTTTACAAATGGTTAGCCAGTTCTCCCAGCACCACTTGTTGAAAAGGCTGTCTTTTCTCCAGCGTATGTGTTTGGCCCCTTTGTCAAAGATTAATTGACTAAAGATGTGTGGGTTTGTTTCTGTATCTTCTATTCTAATCCACTGGTCAGTATATCTATTTTTGTGCCAGTACCATGCTGTTTTTACTACTATTGCTCTATAGTATAACCCAAGATGTAAAAGACCTCTACAACAAAAACTATAAAACATTAAAGAAAGAAATTGAAGAAGACCTTGGAAGATGGACAGATCTCCTGTGCTCATGGATAGGCAGAATAAATATCATCAAAATGGCCATTCTACCAAAACTGATCTATAGGTTCAATGCAATTCCCATTAAAATACCAGCGACATTCTTCAGAGACCTAGAAAAATCAATCATGAACTTCATATGGAGAAAGAAAAGACCTAGAATAGCCAAAGCAATTCTCAACAATAAGAAACATGCAGGAGGCATTACAATCCCAGACTTCAAACTATCAATTACTTTTTTAAAAGAATCTCAAAAATTAACAACAAAAAGAGATAAAATAATTCAAATAGTGCTGCCCTATCACTAAAATATCTATCTGCAATTATTTATTATAGTATCACAATAGATATTGTGGATTCCAAAAGAAGGCACTAGGCATATGGGAAGTGAGGTCGTCATACCAAAAGTCCATTCACAGAGACAAGGATACCAAGGAAAAGCAATCTGGCCAGCACTCACTAAGGTATCAGAAAGCCACAAAATCATCCAGTTACACTTGTCAACAAAGAACCAAATTCAGTAACTAAAAAATAATGCTAGCTTATAATGCAAACTCTGTGTGTGTGTTTGTGCTTGTGTTTGTGTGTGTGTGTGTGTGTGTGTGTGTGTGTGTGTGTGTGTGCGCGTGCACGCGCGCACGCGTGGTGCTGGGGATGGAACCCAGGGGCTTTCTATCTCCAGGCTATACTCCCAGACCTATTTTTTTTTTCTATCTTATTTGGAAATAGGGTCCCACCAACTTGCTGAGAGCCTCACTAAGTAGCTAAGGCTGGCTTAGAACTTACACAACCCTCCTGTCTCAGCCTTCCAAGTACTAAAATTACAAGTGTGCACCACCAAGTCCAGGCTAAGATATTAAGAAAAGGTAATGAAATAGAATAACTCCTAAATATCAAAATCCATGTGATCTTTTTCAAGGAATAAAGCTAAGAATACCTTTTGTCAACAAATATAAAAAGTCAGAGTTATATAACTTTATTCTTTCTCTTTAAAAAAAATTATTTCTAAGGCCAGGTGTGGTGGTGCATGCTTGTAATCCTAGCATTCAGGAGGTGGAGACCGGAGAGTTGTAATTCGTGGACAGCCTCAGCTACTTAGCAATGCCCTTTGCAACTTCGTGACACCATTTCAAAAAATAAAAGACTAAAAAAAGAAGAGGGATGGGAGTGTAGCTCAGAGATAGAATGCCCAAGTTCCATGCCTAATACTGCAAAAAAAAAATAAATAATTATTATTTCTAATGTCTCAATTACAATTATCTTAGAATCGACAAAACCACTATAAAATAGCATTTCCTCTATATCTACTTTCTTACAAATACACTAGATGGGGAGGAGAGAATTCCAAACTCATTGCATAAGTTATATATCAAATAAGTGTTTTGTCCCAACACCAACTGTGTTATACTAGTAACAAGAATCATTAATATTCCATTTCTTCCTGTTGTGATGGTTACATACACAATGTCCCATGAAAAGCTCCTGCATCAAGTGCATTCATCTCAGAGTTGATACAGTTAAGTCACAGGAGTACAAATACATCAGTAGCTAAATCCACAGTAATGGATTCTGTGTGGTGACCTGGTGGGCGTGGTCAGAAGGCAAGTGCACCCATCAGCATTCTCACAGCCATAATCTAAAGGCCCACCACATCACTGAGTGGGAAGATTTACTCTCTTAGGGTCTTGGGCTCAAGCCATGGGAGGCCTGGGACTGAGGATCTCTGAGCATGGCAGCGTGAGGTAGAGAAAGGGAAAGCACATGGGCTGTGCTCCTCATATCTTGGAGGCCATAAGCAAGAGAGCAAACAGAGAGAGGAAGAAACTTTATAATCCCAAGACCACAGCCCAAAGAACACCTCCTTCAGCCACACCCATACAATGGACTTATCCAACGCTGAGATTACGGCCCTTACGACGCCACCATATCAAGCCTAAATATTAATAAATGAGCTTCTTAGGGAATACTTTATATCTACTTTTATATCTACTCTAAGAGTGGATCCCTGAGGATGTGGCCTTAGAGATTATGCTGGGGTATTTTGTTTTATTTTGTGTGTGAGTACGTGTGCATGTTTTGGTGGTACTGGAAATTCTAACTTTGAGCTACACCCACAGACTATTTTTTTTTTAACAAGTTCTCGCTAGGTTGATGAGAGTGTCACCACTTGTTCAGGCTGTCCTTCAAACCTGACATCATCCTGTCTCAGCCTCTCAAGTACTGGGATTGTAGTCATGCAGCACCAGGCCCCAACAGGATTGTGCTCGTGTCTCTGAATCCCCTTGCTTGGCTACACTCTCTTGCTTTGGGTTTCTTAAAATGTGAGAGCAGGGTCTTGGTTTCTCCCTCCCTCTGCTTCCAGCCACCAGGCCAAGATCCACAATCCCCAGCCTCACAAGGACTAAACCCGAAATCACCAAAAAACTAAGCAGATAAATCCTCCATCCTCTAATTTGTGTGGTCAGTTGTTTGGGATTATAACAGGGAGACGGTTGACTGAGACAACTATTTACTCAATTAAGAGCGGGAAGATTTCTGTTTTCCTTATTTTTGAAACACGCTTAAAGAGGCTTCCATGAACAGCACATGAGTGTTGCTAAGCTGCTAGTACTTAGATGCTTGGTCTTCAAGTGTCAAATTCATGCCTGATTATAATGATAACATTAAAGTACTGTGGTGAGTAAGAGATCAAACAGGGCTATATTTAAAAGCACTGTAAAGTAGCCATATATCCCTATTCTAGTTGAGATTATTTCTTTGCTGTCCAAGGCCCTATATCTCTGGTGTTGCACAAAATTTTCAATTTGTTCTACTCTCCCATTCAAAAACCTTTAATCAAACTGTATCTTATTTTATTAGACGCTAAATGGAGCTGGCATGCTAGAAACAGAGGACATCTCACCTCAAGATACAAAGTCAATAACAACACAGGCACTTAAAAAGAGTCTCTGGGAATCCTGAAATACCAGGCTGGACATGGAACAATTCAGAGGCCTGTAAGTTTCTGAGCATCCTGTAGGTACAACAGTGTGGCCACGTGTGCTCCACCTTTGTACATGACTGAATCTGAGCTATGATGGACTTAGGAAATAAGCACTGTTTACAAAGCACAGAACAAGTTTTACCCCACAAAGAATATGCAATAAAAGCTATTAACAAGAAGCATTCCATTACCAAAGAGCACAAACACAAAAAGCTTTGTTCTTAAGTACCCAAGGGTATTTTAATTAGTCAATACATCACCTTACAGGATATATCCTATTTTATAACTTTTTTAACACTTTCCTATCTATTATGTTATAAGGAAGATGCCCTTAACAACCATAAAGTTTACATTTCCCATTTCTAGCTAAAGAAATGGGTGGTGTACTTGAATGACTCACCCAGATTAAATGGTAATAACTCAGTGGCTTTTTAATCCTGGGTCAAGGCAATTTCTATTCAACAAGCTTAATGTGCTCATTTTCAAAAGAGAAAGCACTTAAAAGAATATAAGTAACAAAAAACTCAAAATACAAAAAACTGTTAATCATTTACTATATTTCATGTAATTGTTGGCCTCAATAACAAAAAAAGAATACTATATATACGTTGTAAAATTTAAAAAAAAAATGTCTAAAGTACTGCTCAATGCCTACTAAAGGAAGCACAAAGAAAGCAGACAACAGCTGGGCGTGGTGGCACACCCTAGTAATCCCAGCATTTGGGAGGCTGAGAAAGGAGGTCAAGGGTCTCGGACAGTCTCAGCTACTTAGTGAGGCCCTTTGCAATTCATTGAGACTCTGCTTCAAAATAAAAAAATAAAAAATAGGGCTGGGGGTGTAGCTCAGAGGTAGAATGCCCCTGGGTTCCATCTCCAGTACGTGCGCATGTACACACACACACACACACACACACACACACACACGAAAGTAAATACCACTAAGAGTTTCTAATGTAAATTAAATCTATAGCAGAAAAGATGTTTTCAAATCACAAAAATATAATGGATGCCACACATGTTTTATTTTTCTATTTACAGTGAAAGATAACATGGAATTAGTGTATTTTATCCTACAGATGAGTTTACCAATAATACATGTCAATTAAAAACTGTAGTACAAATAAGCTAAAAAGCCCCTATAGGATATTAAGTGAATGATACTTATATCTCTTCTCTCCAAATGGCAATGAAGAAAATAACACAAACGAAAAATGAGAGAAAAGATAATAGCATATGAGACATAACAAAATTCTGTGTGTGTGTGTGTGTGTGTGTGTGTGTGTGTGTGTGTGTTGCTGGGGGTGGAACCCAAAGGCTTTCTACCTCTGGGCTACACTCCCAGGCCTATTTTCTATTTTATTCGGAAACAGGAGCTCACTGAGTTGCTGAGAGTAGCTGAGGCTGGCTTCGAACCTGTGTGATCCTCCTGTCTCAACCTCCCAAGCACTGGGATTACAAGTGTGCCCGGCTCTAACAACAAAATTCTAAAAGCTGAAAAAGAAATGTATAACTGGAAACTGATTTAGCAAACTAGGGGAAGCTGAAGCCTAACTGTGGAGGACAAGGGGAGGAAGTCACCAGGGGAAAGCTTATTCGTGATGCAGAACGCCAGCAAGGACAGGAAACTGAGGTGTTAAGACACAAGGCAGGAAATGAGAAGCACTAGATCAAAGCAGGACCCCAGATGCAATGGCCTGGGCTATCCTGATGTCCAGAAGAGACAAACTCTATCTCATACACAAAGCTTTAATATTACAGAGAAAGAGAACATCTCACAACTGTAAAAGGGGCAATTCATCATGAAGACATGGTAGTTATCAATGTGTCTGTATCCCGAAATGCATGAGACAAAAATACACACAATTAATGGAAGGACAAAGACATAGTCATAGTAGATCTCAATATCTCATCTCAGTCACTGAGATTAGACAAAAAGGTGGGGGAAGGAAAGATTGACAAGATCCAAACAGCATGGTCAACTGCCTTGCCTGGGTGACATTCAGAGATTCAGAGCAAATGTAACAACTAAATGACATACATATATCTTCTTTAAATGTTCATGTTGGACTTAACCAAGACAGAATACATGATGTGCTATGAATAAGTCTCAGTAAAAATCTAAAAGAACTAAAATTCCACAAAATATATTCTCAGACTATAAGTTATACTAGAAATCAATAATGAAAATATCTAGTTAAATCCCAAGTGAATATAAATTCAACAACAGACCTTGAAAGAGTTCATCCATCAAAAATTAGGTCAAAAGGAAATTAGAAAATATTTTTAGTCAAATGGCAAAGAAAAAAAAACATACCCAGCCAATGTTGTAGCTCAGCCGCAGAGCCCTGATTTAGTATAGAGGAGGCCCTAGGTTTAATCCCCAACACCATGGGGGGGGAAGGGGGGGTTTAAAAGAAGTGTTTACAGCCGGGCGCACTGGAGCGAAGGCTTGTAATCCCCAGGCTTGGGAGGCGGAGACAGGAGGATCACGCAGGTTCAAAGCCAGCCACACTGGCTTCAGAGACCCTGTTTCCAAATAAGAAAAATATAAAATAGGTCTGGGAGTGTAGCCCAGAAGTAAAAGGGTTTCCAGGAACCCTAGTACCACCAAAAACAAAAAAAAAAGAAGTGTTTACAGAACATTTTGTAATTGGGGTGAATATAAGAATTACTTTTTATTTATTTTGCATTATAATCATACATCTGATACAGTTCAGGAGGATAGAGATATACATGTGCAGGGCTCTCCGAGTCCTCCCCCAGTTCCCACCCTACGCCCTCTCCATCCCTATCTTGCCCTGCTCAGCAAAGCGATTGGCTTTGATAAGTTTGTGTAAATGCTCAGTAAGACCTTGTTCCAAAACAAAAATGTTTAAAAGGAGCTAGGAGTGTAGTTTAGAGGTAGAAAGCCCCTGGGTTCAATCCCCCTAGTACCACAAAAGAAAAATATTTTGAAATGCTTAATAAAGAAAACAAATAAAGATTATCATGATGAACTTAAAAAAGAGGGCTTGAAAAAATAGAATAAAGACGAAGTAGATGAAATATAAAACAAGCTGACAAGAAAATAAAAAACAAATGAACAAAGTCAAAAGCAGGCTCTTTAAAAGAATCAACTAACAAATTTCTAGTAAAACGAATAAAAAAGAGATGAAACTTTACAAATCATCAGTATTAGAAATTTTGGGGAAAACATCTGTTGAGATTCCACAGACATGTAAAATAAGGGAAAATAATATGGAAGTTTATGTCGGTAAATTCAATTTACATGCAGTGTATTTTTCCCCCCTGTAGGTCTAGGGATGGAACCCAGGGGCATTCGACCTCCAAGCTACACCCCCTGCCCTACTTTTTATTCTTTATTTTGAAACAGGGTCTTACTAAGTTACAGAGGGTCTCACTAAGTAGCTGAGGTTGTCTGCGAACCACGAGCATCTGGTCTCAGGCCTCCCAAATGCTGGGATTACAAGCATGCACCACCACGCTTGGCTATAAATTTCTTAAAAATAGAACTTACCAAAATTGACATAAGAAAATCTAAAATAGCCATGTCTTTTTTAAAAATTTAATATGCTATCAAAACTCTTCCAAAAATAAAACCTCTAAGTCCGGATGGTTTCACTGGTAAGTTCTATCAAACATTCAAAAAAGAAATAATATGCACTGAGTGTGGTAGTGCACGCTTGTAATCCCCATGCTTGGGAGGCAGAGACAGCTGGAAACAGAGACCCTGTTTCCAAATAAAAAAATATAAAATAGGTCTGGGAGTGTAGCCCAGAGGTAGAAGGGCTTCCAGGAAGCCCAATACCACCAAAAAAAAAAAAAAAAAGAAATACATCAATATTACACAAACTTTTTCAGAAAAAAGGAGTACAAAGGAACAAAGGATCACTGCCCAATTCATTTTATAAGGCTAGCATAATGCTTATATCAAAATCTAATAAAGACACTACAAAAAATGAAAATTACCAGTGTCCTTTATAGACACAAAAATCTGTAACAATTTTATCAAATCAAATTTAGTAACATCATGAGCAAGTATCTTCTCAATAATGGAAGACTGGCTTTTTACTTGAAAAACTACCCCATGTAATATGCCACATTATCAAAATAAAGAGGAAACCCCCTCAGGACCAGTTCAATAGATACAGAGAAGGTATCTGATAAAACTCAGCAGCCATCATGACAAAAGCTCTCCACATACTAGAAAGAGGAGAGAACTTCCTGAAACTGAGGGACAACTTTTTTAAATAAGCCTGAAACCAACTGTTCTGATTTGAATTTACAATGTTCCCCGGATCCCATGAAGACTCAAGGCAGCTGTGTTGGGGCAGGACTTGGCTGCCTGGGAAGGGCCACGGGGGAATGGCCAAGGACAGTGTTGTGCCTTCCCACTGCACCGCTTTCTGCTTCTTTTACCCCCCTGCTTCTATGAGCTGACCAAGTGCTCACCCCTCTCTTGCTGCTCCCCCATGATACCCCAAGGACCTGCAGCCCAGCAGAAGCGGGTACACACAGACTAAAATCTTCAGAACCTGAGTGCGTCTCTCTTCCTCTAAGCTTGCATGTCAGGTATTTGGGTCACAGTGGCAACAATGCTGACTAGAAACACCAACGTAATATGTAAAGGCAACAGGCAGAACTATTTCCAGAGACGAAAATTAAGGCCAGAAGCCTCTTTCACCACTCTATGATCAACACTTACCGGGGGTCCTAGCCATTGCAGTACGGCAATATAAGACTTAAGGATCAGGAAGAAAATACAGATGATACAGTCATATACAAAGAAAACTTCAGAGAATCTATAAAACAATGACTAGAGCTAACAGACGAATTTAGCAAGAGTGCAGGATACCAAGACGGCGTAAAAAAAAAAATCAAATATTTTCCTTTATACTAGTAGCAAAAAATTAGAAAATAAAGTTTTAGCCAGGCGTGGTGGCGCACGCCTGTGATCCCCACGCTTGGGAGGCAGAGACAGGAGGATCACACAGGTTCGAAGCCAGCCATGCTGGCTTAAGAGACCCTGTTTCCAAATATAAAAAAAAGTATAAAATAGGTCTGAGAGTATAGCCCGGAGGTAAAAGGGCTTCCAGGAACCTCAGTACCACCAAAAAAGAGAAGAAAGAAAGAAAGAAAGAAAGAAAGAAAGAAAGAAAGAAAGAAAGAAAGAAAATAAACTTTTATTTTAAATCCCACTTGTGGATGTATGAGTGAGTGTATGATCTATTTGTATAGATATATACACAGAGATATAATACTATACTAACATATATCTATACTAACATATAAACTAAAATAAGAATTTTATACATACATATTTAGAGAGTTTATTCCAGAAAAAAGAAGATCCACTAAAGGAGAAGCCCAAGACAATCTTTAAAGAAAAGTCCCACAAAGGCATCTCCATAGAAGCCAGGAAACAAGCAGCCACAAACCAGCAAGACAAGAAGCTTGGGAGATGTGGTCCCAAGAGAAAGTGAGAACTGATGGGTGTTCAAATATGCTTCAGGGACTACAGAGTTTTTACAGTTCTACCAGAATGTTCAAAGCAAAATTTATGTCTGATAAATGGAAAGCTAAGAAAATAAAAGCAAAGTAACCACTATCTCAGAGGGGAAAAGTTGGAAAACGAGAACATGACCATCCACTCCTCTATGGCCACTGTCTTCAGTATTCCAATGGTAATGTGTAAATATGAACAACTTAACCAAAAATTAGACAAAACTATCCCTGGGAGGGATGGGAGGAGAGGGAGCTAACACCTCGTCTTCCATAAGAAGAAAACAAAAGTTTTATGCACAAGGCCCTAGTTTCAATCCCCAGTACACAAAATAAAGTAACCAAGCAAATAAGCATAAGCTATAGAAGTTACAATATATTATTTAGATATAAGTCAGCAAATTCCAGGAAAAAAAACTAAAGAACTAAAAAGAACCTTGAAAATGGCTGTCTATGGAGAGAGGTAGTAAAGACATGGCAAAGGTTCTTTCAAGCCTTATATTTCTATTTTACTTGCTATTTAAACCTGGCACATAATTACTTTGCTAAGACAAAAATTAATACTCCAAAGGGAAATCTACAGCTTTGGGACCACCGTGAAGAAAATACTTTTAACTGAATTTGGTTTCTCTTAACAAGTATACAGATAAAATCAATCTGAATAAAATATATCAAAAGTAAAGCCAGGAGTGGTGGTGCATGCTTCTAATCCCAGCATTTGGGTGGCTGAGACAGGAGGATTGTGGTTCGCAGGCATCCTCAGCAACTTAGGCCCTTCACAACACAGACCCTGCTTCAAAATAAAGAATAAAAAATAGGGCTGGGGTTGTAGCTTGGAGGTAGAGTGTCTCTGGGTTCAATCCCCAGTAACACAGAAGAAGAAAAAAAAAATATATATATATATATATACACACACACATATATATACATACATATATAAATACATATATATACATATATCAGAAATATATATAAACAATTCCAAAATGCCAAAACTAATTATATATTGAAGAACAAGCCACTCAATAAAAAACATTCAGTAGAAGTTAAGACTGTAGAAATAATCCTATACCAAGAACATCCAATTTCCTGACAAGTAATGCAAATTGCAATTAAGTAAAAGCTTTTCTATTTCAAATACATTCACAGAAGTCTCAGCAAATATATAGTATCCCCCAGAGGCCTTCCAACACAGGATCACAGGACTTTTACTGCAGTTTTCAGCTGTCCACATAGCATAGACTATTTTCAAACACTACTCAGGAGCCCAGTTACTCACATCCAAGACAGAATTGTCCTGAATAAACCTGTTACCAGTCATTTCAAATAGAAGGACTCTCCACTCCACCCAGTCTCTAGAGAGTGAATTATTTCTCAGGGTACCTTTGGCAAAACAACTTTAAGTCACAAAAATACCAGAAAGAGGAAGGGAATCAAAGGAAAGAGGGAGGAAAAGATAACGCAAAAATATGGATATATACAATGCATTTTAAGAAATGTAACCTTTACCTGTTCCTAACATATTATTTGCCTAAGACAACCTTCAAGGTGATGCTATGCTTTTTTTAGGCAGATTCCACACTATGAAGCAATTTCTCGCTGAAGATGTATGTGTCCCATGGACTCAATCCTATGTTTGTAAAGCATAATCTGTGATTATGCAATTGAACATTACAGGCACCCCAGGCCATTCTATGTTTAAAAAGAAGTGTTTACACCATACCCTGCCAAACAACCATCATACCACTTAACCTCAGTTCAACCACTGCTTGAATGAACTTGTTAGGATTACGCCAAAATACCAACACAAAACAAATAGTAGGCCGAAGAATGTGATGTCCACATAAAGAAAGAGGAAGTAATCCTTAGACAATGTTCCTTAATCACGAAGGCAGAATGTGCGTGAGTATTTAAGATATACACTGAAATTCTAAATGTAGAACAAAGACAAAAACATAGAATTCTAACGTTTGGAAAAAAAGTGAATTATTCTATTGAGTAGAGTGTTATCTCAAAAAAGCAGCCCCAAGAAGGTGGCAATGAAGTACAGTGATGTTACTGGACCTATCCAAGTACTTCCATAAATCTAGAAATTACAACAGAATTTTTTAAGAACAGATTATTCAGAGAGGATAGCCCTAGGCTTGATGTGACTCTACCCATATCAAGAGTGACTAAGTCACCACCACCCGTCACCCCCTGTGATCCCTCCCCCTTTGTTGAGCCACACTAAACCTTACTGACCAAGTCCTCACTGGAAGGTGAGCCAACGTACTCTTTCTCTCCTGTTAATCACCAAATATGTGTTGGTCAAAAAATATTTCCTCTAAAAAAACTAAAATCAGGACCAAAACCTTGTACTATGGTTTTCTCATCTCTTTAGAAAATAAACAGTTTGGCCGGTAAGTCTGAAAGTCTACCAAGAGATTTGTCTCAATCATCCAACCACCTTTCAAGCTTAGAACACATTAAAGAAACCAAGTAAAGAGAAGCAGGTGACATGGGGGCTTCAGCTATGACACTCAGAACTGGTTTATCAAGTGAAATGTTACGCAAGTGTACACGGAGAGTATACATGAAACCATACCTTTGTTAAAACTGAAATTACAATGATCATTACTGAGAAGTAACTGCCCAGACCTCCTGAAAAGCTTATAATACAGTATTAGTAGATATTTCTTTGTGCCTAAAAAACTAAGGTGCCCTCTGTTACTTTCATCAAGAGATGGACCATTTTTATCTTTTATTTGCCTTGAATAAACAACCCCTTCTAGAAATGTTCTCCTAATATTAGTCAACGTAAGGGGAGTATTATGGAATTCCATTTCATAACTCATCTAGATTACCACGGCCAAATGTTCGTACAAATATTTCCTATTCATACTTATGCTAGTAGGGATGACAACTGACTAGGTGAGCTGCTACTTAGTCAGTTAGGGAAATGGCATTATTTTCTAAGGTTAGTTAGTACATAGAATTCAATAATTCAGTGATTAATCAGGAGACTAATTCCATATTTAGTCTCTTTTTTCACTCCCAACGTCCATTCTTATTATTAAATTCAGCAAGTAGTATTTGCTTTTATCATCTTATATTATCATATTATTTATAATTATACTTTATATAAAATTATATATATTATATATTATATATATTATTTATATATATAATATATATTTGATATATATAACATATATTTATTTATATAAATTATATATAATTATACTTTATATAAAACAAATACTCTAGAGAATTTACTATTTTTGTATCTATTAAATTATAAGTAGTAACAATAAAGTAAGACATTCAAATATGTAAATTAGTAAAAAAAAAAAAAACTGACATAATATAGATATAAGGTACCAACCCTCATTCTGTAAAATCCTGGAAGACTGTTTTAACATCACAACCAAAAGGAAAAACCATAACCCTTGAGCAAGACACCTGGCCTCTCTAATTCATTCATTCATTCTCTCTCTTCTTTCTTTTTTTTTTTTTTTTTTGTTTTTTGCGGTACTATGAACGGAACCCAGAGACATTCTGCCTCCAAGCTATACCCTCAGCCCTATTTTTTACTCTTTATTTTGAAACAGGGTCTCACTGGGTTGCAAAGGGCCTAAGTATCTGAGGCTGTCTGGAAACCGTAATCCTCCTGTCTCAACCTCTCAAATGCTTGGATTTTAAGTGTGTGCCACCACACCACACCCAGCTCTCTAATTCTTTATTTCTAAATGTTTAGTTTGGATAACAGCACCATCTTCTCTGGGTTACTGGGAAGTGGAGAGTAAGTTCTTGGCACAGTATCATCCATAAGTGGCCATGCCTGGGCACCACAGTGGTAAGGATCTGGCAGGGAAAGTCCAGAGCCATCAACTCTAAAGGAGTTACACTTGAGCACTGCATGCACCAGTTTTTAAAAATCTATCCAAATGTGAAGTAAAAGTATCACAAAAACACAACACATAAAACATACAAAAAATGCCCCCCCCAAAAAAGATCTAACACATTTTACGATACAAAAAGTCTAAGTTCTATTCTCATATGAATATAAAAGGGCTAAGATTCATACAGAATACATTTACTACTTCACTCCCAATATCTTAGAAACAGAAAATATCTTTTAATAAAAATTAAACAATGTTTCAGTTAAGAGCTAAGAATGGTCACTAGCATTTTCATAAAGGAAAAATTAGAACTAGGCTTACCCTCCATCAAAATAGGAATAGGCGGAAAAAAAACTATGCTACTATTAAAAGAACTAGAGAGATCTATATATCCTAATATGGAATAATCTAAGGCATACTGGGGTTTTTTTTAGGCATAAAATCAGACTCTATTGAGAGAACCAAAAATAACTTATTATATACACAAATTTGTTCATTTAAATGTATACAAAAAGGATTGAAAATATGCAACTAACAGTAACCTCTTAAGTTTTAGCGCTGCATAAATCTGTTATCTGATTATTGTAGTGAAACTATATTTATATTTTACTTGTGTAATTTACAAACCTCAAAGAAGTTAGCCAACAAATACACTAGGCTAAAAATAAGTGTAAATTTGTTTTAGAAAGCACTTCATAACTTAAAAAGTCCTTTAATGTATTGTCTAACTTGATTCCCACAATAAGTTTCTATAATTTAAGGAAGTGTCCTTACTTTAAAACTGAGAACAGAGTCATGGTATTTATTAAACCACAGTTAATGAATTCAGAGACGAACCAGAAATAGGGTTGACTTATAAAATTAATATTCTGGTCTTTATACTGTATGCTATATCCACTGGAATCTGGCATCTACATTAAGGTTTTCTAAAGTCTGTTGTGCTTCTATTCACATGAAAGATCCTATTTTGGAGGAAAAGATACTAATTAAAGGAAGCATCAAAAGGCCTGAGTTCTAGATAGACTACACCACCACTAAGACCTCATGGTCAATCACCCTACAAGACTGATTCTCTGTGGCCATCTATCAGATTCAATGTGATGCTTTTAAAAAATACTAATCCCAGCCAGGTGTGGCGCATGCTTATAATCCCAGTGCTTGTGAGGCTGAGATAGGAAGATCATAGACTCGCAGCCAGCCTCAGCAACTTGTGAGGCCCTCTGCAACTTAGTGAGAGACCCTGTTTCAAAAATAAAGAATTAAATAGGGCTGAGAGTATAGCTCGGAGGTAGAATGCCACTGGGTTCAATCTCCAATACCACAAAAAACAGTAAATAAAAAATACTAATCCCCACTCCTGACCTCTAGAAATTACCTTAATTGGTCTGGGGCATCAAGGCATTTGTTAAAATTTCCAAGATTATTCTAATGTGCAGTTTGGTTAAGGGCCATAGCTTTGGAACTTGTATCTCATAGAAATAAAAATAAATTTAAACATCCCTTATTACTTTATACTTCACAAAATTGAAATGAAAAATAAGTGCAATGATCTGTAGGAAAATCCTTATAATTAAATGACATGCAAAAATGCAAAGAAAATTATTTACTCATTCAAACATGTTCTAAACCTTCTGTATGCCAGGCGTGTGCTCAATCGAGGAACTACCATGTCCTCAAGTAACTGCTGGGCAGCAGGAAATGGCACAGCAATGGCACAAGGATGCTCACAAGTAGCAACAACCCCAAGGCTTGGAAGGGGAGGAGTGATGGTGGGAATTGGGATTCAAAAGGAGACACTGGAGCATCCTAGGCAAAGGGCACATTGCGCTCAGGGAAGCCGTTCAAGACAGCGTAAAGACGACAGACTGGGTAGGTCACTGGTCCTCAGAAAGACTCTCAGGACCCCTAGGCGTCCCGGAGACTCAGTGAGGGGTCTGCAAAGTCAAAACTGTTCAGAATACTAAAACACCTAACTATCCAAAGCTGGAAACCAAAACGTCCTTTCAAATGGTAGGTACTCAAACTGCAGTATTCTCATACATTGGACTAGGACTCCACAATTTAAAAAAAGAATATTATTGATATTTACAAGAACACAATTAAATTTCAAGTGCATTATGTTAAATGAAAGGACCCAGATGCAAAAGGCTACATACTGTATGACTCCATTTTTACGACATTCAGAATTGGAAGGACTACAGGAACAGAAGTAGGTCAGAGGGGACTGGGGCAGGAGAACAATTTGGGGAGATGAAAATGTTCTATACCTTCATTGTGGTCATAAAACCATGTGTATTTATCAAAATCCACACAGAACCATATGCTAAAACGGGTAAAACTTCATTGTAAATGAATTATACCTCGATAATTTATTCAAAAACATTACTTGCTATTTTACTCTCAAATCTCGTAAGAGTAAACCATTTTCCGGAAGCCCTAAGAGTGTGCCAGTACCATCACTCTGCAGCTAAAGAATATGTGCTCATAGTTTCTTATGCCTAACATTTTTCTCCATTTTAGTTTCTAATATAATAAATAGCGATGTATATACAATAAACATGAACAAAAGGTCTCTGAGTCCTCAATAATTTTCAACAATATAAAGTTCCCGAGACTAAAATAATCTGAGGTCTACTGCTGTGGTAGCGGGGAGGCCTTGAAGTGCTCTAAGCAAGGTGAACAGGAAAAAGAGTGAAGTAGGAGCTGGTTACAAATTACTATGGGGTCTGACACAGTTGACCCTGGAACAGACGGGAAAGAAATATAACCCACACATCATCTTTACCATGTTATAAGTCCCAAACCAGTTTTCCTCTTTGCTGCTGGGTGTATCAAAGTTTTGCAAAGTAATTCCTGTTAACAGGTCAGGTAGTCAGGAAACTTGTGTTGGTTGTAAGAGTCACCCTACAGTGTATTCCTGCAAGTGACTTTTGGATTCCTCACATTCACTCAATTGCCACTCTCCTTCAAATGATGCTAACAATGTGAATTGACTTTTACACAGTCTAAACTTGGAAACTAGCTCTCTCCTAAAGAGCCACAAAAACTAATTTACAAGTAACTCAACACCTCATAATCAATTAGACAAATAGGTTATTATTTTTAAAAGCCAATTTGATACTACTTCTCTGAAATAAGTTTTAAGTTGCATCCACACACATGATGATGATTCCAACACAACAAGGTTTTCTTCTGTGCCAGTGGCTCTGGATTGCTGGGCATGGCCTGTTTCTTTGTTGGCTGGCACAATTCCCCTTCTACCTGGGAAAATTACCTTTCTAAATGCTAGTCTTTTTAATTCCAAATTCTGAGTAGAGTGTTTTTTCCTATAATCTTCTCATGCCCAGAACTATTATAGTTATTCTTAGAACCATCCATTCTTTGAGCTTTAAATAAGAGATGGATGGAGGGTTGGGCGTGGATGACAAACTGATCAATATAGGACAATAGTTGGCAAGTATTAAAAGGATGACCTTCCCACTCAAAAACCTTTAACAGTATTTGCCATTTTGAATGAGAATATATAGAGACAGAGACAGAGAGAGACAGAGAGACAGAGACAGACAGAGAGAGAGAGGGGAGAGAGAGAGAGAGAGAGAGAGAGATAGTTAGTTTTAACTGCCATTGCATATTTCTCTAATTGTTTTAAGTAGCCCAACCACAATGATACGTCTTAGCTAATATCTAACAGATGGAAATCTGGAGAATTCAGTTTACCACCTTGTAAAAAATTCACCTTGTAAAAATTTATTTAAGATAAAGTAAAATTAGATTCTTACCTGAATGTGTAGTCCTTTTGATTCTACCTTTAACAAATCTTGGAAATTAGGTTACAGTCAGGACTACAGGAGATTCAAATATCAAATTTCACCTATGGATTGAGAGAGGGAAATAATGAATTTAAAACATATGCACAAGATAAAAGCATCAATTTATTCAAAGATGAAGTTTCCATACATTTGGTAAAGCCAAATGGTTTCTACAGGAAACCTCCTTCTGTGATTCAAATTCGTAATGGAAAACGTGGTGGTTCTTCCTGACTCACCACTCACAGTCAGCCAATTGGCTGGTGAAGTTTCCACAGAGCTTCAAACTCCAGCCTGCCACCCGCCCTCACAGAACCAGGCCTCGGAGAAGTCAAGGTCAGTCTTCACCAGGAAAGCTTCAACTTACTCTCTTTCAACCATATTTGCGTATACTACCAAGTTTTTCAAAGCTTCAAATCCAGAGAATGTAAAAAAATAATGAGTTAGAAACGGTGGCCAATGCCTGAAATCCCAGGACTTGAGAGGTTGAGAAAGGAGGATCACAGGTTTGAGGCCAGTCTCAGCAAGTTAGCAAAGACCCTCAGAGACTTAGCGAGACTCTATTTTAAAATAAAAAATAAAATAGGGCTGAGGGTGTATCTCAAGAGGTAGAATACCCATGGGTTATAAAGCTCAAATACCTTTCAAAAAATAACAAGAGCTAATTCACAAAATAATTCAAAGATTTTAAAGTTCTCTCTATGAAATTGTCTTTCCTGGCATCTTATTCTTGTTGCTGTTGTTTTATGATGCTAGAGACTGAACCAAGGGCCTCACGTGCGACTTCTAAAAAAAATGACAAACCGAGCTTTCCAGTTACTAAGCTATGATAGCAATGTGAATTGAGGCAGGAGCTTTCAGCCCGTTGCCTTAACCATAGCTGCACCTCTTCCCACCATTTGCCGAGACATGCCTGCCAATGGATAGCATATAGAACTTCTCAACACATAGCTTTGCCACAATGGGATGGGACTCCAACGATTCTGTAAATGTCTCTGCATACCCAGCTATGATCACACACAACTCACCACAGTGTGCCTTCAGTGCATACTACAGAAGACCACAGGCACAGGATATTAGCTTTGTAACACAATAATGCGTAATGGTTTTTAGTGGCCAGGAAGAGCAAGTATCTATTCCTAAAGATTCCAGGCCCCACCTGAAATTGCTTGTTTCAAAAGACGATCTCTCAAAATGCTAAGAGGCTCATAGAGTTCACCCTGCTTAGCAGAAAAGGGACCTTCACAGGCCACCAGGGACTGTGACAAGTATCTGCAATGATAATTCCCCTGCCGGTCACACAGAGACACCCACCACCCACGTCAGAGTGAAGGGCGCCCACTCCCAAGAGCTCATCTCAGGGGAACTCTGCTGTGGCAACACTGAAATGTGAATGGCGCGTGCGATTGGTACATTTGAATTGTAGAAATTTTCTGTATGGGGCTGGAGGTGTGGGTCGATGGTAGGTAGCTACCGGGCACTGGGGTTCCATCCCCAGCACCAAAGAGAGAGAGAAAATACCTGTATGGTGCCACTACACACATCATGAGCACCTACGGATCATAAGGCTGCCAACCATACTATGCCCCTCCTTCAGCTGGGGTATCTGAAAAGAATTTACTTAGTATTTTATGTAAACTGCTCCTTTTTCAACAAGGGTTAAATGGATGTTAACACACAGCTGAGGTGTAACTTCATTCTAACAGGCCCAAAATACAGTTTACAAGTGATGAAAAAGCAGGTGTAATGACAAGAGCCCAGGGCTGGTGGACAGCAGGTTATGATGTAACCTCATTTGTAAAGTGAGGATATTACAGTTTTAGTGGCTACTGGGATCATTCTTCTAGCTCTGAGAGCTTATGATCTGTACTTTCTCACGATATCTTTTGTCAAATATTTAAATCTAAATATATGTCTACATTTATGAATCACCTTAATGCCCTAGAATTTAGCTAAGCTAAATAAAAATTTTCAGATAAGACACAGATATCAAAACAAATTCATAACTGCAACCCGGGTTACTTCCTGGCTTGTATCTTCCTTTCCTGCAATGGATATTTGAGTGAAAATACTTGATAAAACTCATCCCAATTCTACCATTAACTAGCTGTGTGATACTGGGCACATCATTTAAGCTTTGAACCTAAGCTCATATTAAAAGTTAGCATATGTGATTTCCAAGTTTCTTAACTCTTTCTAAGACAATATCTATCATTTTATCTCCATTGAATTCTGAAAGTCAAATGTAGCTTTTTTTTTTTTTTTGGTGGTGGTGATGGTGGTATTAGGGATTGAACCCAGGGGGCAATTTACCTCTGAGCTACACCCTCAGCCATATATATATATATATATATATACATATATATATATGTATATGTATGTATATGTGTATGTATGTATATGTATATATATGTGTATATATATACATATATGTGTATATATGTATATATACATACATACATACATACATACATCATATATTTTTAATAGAGTCTCACTAAGTTGTAGAGGGCCTCACTGAAATATATTTTTAAATAATAAAAATGAGCATTTATTAAAAATGACAGAAGTGAGTCAAGAGGATCTCAGTTTCAAGGACAGCCTCAGCAACTTAGCAAGGTCTGTAGCAACTTAGTGAGACCTTGTCTCTATAAATAAATAAGATAGGGTTGAGGGTATAGCTCAGAGGTAGAATGTTCCTGGGTTCAACCCCCAGTACAAAAAACAAAACAAAAAATCTTTACGAAAATTTCAGAACGTCCCAGCTTTATCTTCATGTAACCTGGTCTCATGGTTCAGTTTCTCCAAAAAAGGTCAGATGAACAGAAGTGCACTGAAGCTTCCAGCTACCTCTGCTGGAGCATCTTCCAGCTCCTACGCAGAGAAGAACGCTGTCCACTCCTCCCTCGTCCCTCTCTTCCTTCCCCACCCCTCCTCCATCCTCCACTGACTCACTCTAAAACTGACTCTTTTAGCCACGAGGTTAACAATGAAAGCCTTTTAAACCAGTCATGTTTCAAGCTGGGTGCATTTCCAAGTCTATATTTGAGATCTTTGTATGCGTTTTTATCATTTAGCATTCCTCATACTAATGAGTTTTTTCCATCCAAATCTGAGTTCTTTGTTTAATGCCAAATAAGGAAGTCCAAGAAAACTGTATATAACACAACTCATACACATAATTTATATTCTGAGCATACCAACTGATGATATTGCCACTCACAGTATGCAAATGAATAAAACAACCACCAGGACTGAGAATGTGTCATTTTACTAGTAGAACTGATAAAAAAAAAAGTAGCTGCTTTTCCTAAGTCCTTCATTCACCTTACATTTATTCTTACTATGTATGTGGCAGACAGTGTGTAAGTGTGTGTGAGAGTGAAAGTGTGTGTGTGTTACTGGGGATGGAGCCCAGGGGCATTCTCTCTCTGAGCTACTTTCCCAGCCTTTTTTATTTTGAAACAGGGTCTCCCGAAGTTGCAGAGGGTATCCCTAAGTTACTGAGACTGGCCGTGAACTTGCAATCCTCCTGGCTCAGCCTCCCAGGTACTGGGATTACAGGTGTGTGCGGCCACACCCAGCTCACTATTTATTCTTGATGCTAGGGATAAAAAAAACTGACTCTGCCTTCATGTACTTCATGCATTCTAATGGAAGAAACACATAGTGATCAGGAAAACTGATACCATAGGCCCCACCTGCAGCGCGGGGCTCCCACAGGCACTGGAGCTTTCTCCCTCTGGGAAGAAGGTTCTGCTCACTCAGAGGACTTGAAAAGACTGACCTGTGAGACCAGGAGGCCTTGTCACCTACCAACTATAACCCTGGGCAAATCACCACTCTTTTCGGAGCTTTGGCTTCCTAAACTGTGAAGTCAGGGCACTGATCAAGTAATTTCTAAGTCTCCTCTAGGGCTAAGCCATTTCCAGAAGAAAAAAAAAACTTAAGAGGCTAGATGGCCCTGGGTTCAACCCCTAGTACCCCCCAAAATAAATGAATAAAGTGTTTTAAAATAGTTTATTTCCTTAAAAGTCACTTGTAATTTTATGTTATTGATTTCTATATTTATTATATTACCATAATTTTTGTTTGCTTTGCAGTGCTAGAAATTGAACCCAGGTCCCTGCACATGCTGTGCAAGCACTTTACCACTGAGCCACGTCCCCAGCCCCTATTATGTCCACTAGGTACTATAATGAGCATCTGTTGCTCATGGAGCCCAGAATCATCTGCATTTCGTTTTCACCTCACTTCCCTAGTGAGCAAAGGGCGCTCACCTTCCCAGTACAGGATTTTAAAATGGAAGCATATGAACTCAACTTGAGGGAGGATCATGTTCCTGCCTTCCCTGCCCTATAGTGGAGGGAGACAGCCAATGGGCAGGAGGCAGGCGGCAGGTGTGCGGCCCACTCTGCTGCAGGTGGGCAGCGTGGGCTTCCGGCTGGGGCATGCTGGCTGCCAGCTCCTCAGCCCATCAGCTCCACTGCATGCTACTGACAATCAGTCCCAGAAAAACAGCCTTCAGTCTCCGTCAGCCTCCAGATGATTCACTAAAGCAGGTATCACCCTTAATAAGTCACTCTCTACTCACACTAACCAGAACTGATTTGGGTGTGGGTAACTAAACACGCAGACCAACACACATATCAAGTATCCTTTTCTTTAGATCCACATATGACGAGCTGAGAACATTCCACCACAAGCCAAGCTCTGTTTTAGGCCAGGACTCCTATCCACAATCAACACTTCAAACCTTTCCTTATATGTACTTTCTCATAAATCTCATCACCTCTGCCATGTGAGAAGAAGAAAATGGTTTTTGCCTAACTAATTTTCTATCAATAAAGAGCCCGATGATGGAAACTTGGCAAGGTGCTTGAGAACAGGATACAGTAAACATCATCTTCTAAGCCAGTTCAAGTTTATGGAGAATCCTGCAGAGTTAGGTAGCACTCGCGGAACGTTCCCAAACTGCAGGCAGGGTGATCTAATGCGGAGTCTGAAAGCCAAGATGACCAGCACCTTGTGCCGCGGCATAACTCAATTCACAAGGCAGCAGTGACCTTTTCACCAATTTTCTCCATCCCTCAGGGTAAGAAAATCGTGTTAAAACCACCAACACATCAGGAAACTCAAATCTGATACTATTACCTAATACTAAAAGCAGAATGAAAACACTGAAACACTGAGGAGTGATTGTGCATGATAAACTTCTCTTCTTGGTATAAAGACATTAAGTCCCATAAAATCGGTTGGCAAAGATTAAAAAAAATCAGCCATTAATAATACAGTTCTTTGAAATGGCAACAAAGTCTTACAACGGACATTTGAAGTCCCTGAGTAATCGAATTTCTCTGTACTATCAAACTGCACAAAATATTTGTCAGGTAATATTCAAAGGCCCAACTTCTAAAAGATCACTTACACACTTCTGAAGTCAATTAGTGACACTGATACTCATGCAGAAGGCGTCTCCACGCTCTGTCAAGGAGGTGTTTAATTCAATGGAAAGTGCGTTTCTGCACCAGCAGAGTTATTCAAATGTATTCTGCTCATGTGAGTGCCACCCAAGCTCTGGGTCCAGGGCACTAGAAGCAGGTCTGCCGGTTACTGCGAGACCCCGTCCCCCATGCAGCTTTCAACTGCTTTTAACAAACATTTTACAGTGCGCCTGGTTCTAGCACTGACAGTGGGGAGCGAAGAAACAAAGAGGAAACATAAACTATATTTTCCCCTAAGACAAGGCAAGTCCATACTCTAAAAAAAAAATTTTAAGGTTGACTACTCCAAAACAAAATTTTAGAAACAATAATTTCATTGAGGCTGTCAGCAAAAAAGTTACCAAAATGAATATCAAGCTTTTCTGATAGGTATAGCATATGTGTCTTCCAGATGCATCTGGCACACACTCTATTTCTTTCTCTCTCCTCTCTTGTTTAAAGAAACGAAGTACTGCTAAGCTAGAAATGACACATGGCCTACTCTGAATGTCTTGTCTCTTATCTTTTGCCCCCTCCCCACCTTCAACAAGCCAAATCCCCTCCTGCCAACCACTGGGGCAAATAATAAAAGCAAACAAAAGAGAACCTGGTGCCGGTCTTAACCCTCTGACACCTCACCTTCCAAACCAGGAGCACCTCCTGTCAGCTTTACACCCAAAACACACCGATACCCAGCCACCTCATTCTTCACCATCACCATCCAAGCCACCAGGACCAACTGCTAGGAGTGCCGCACTGGCCTCTTTACTGGCCTCCCTCCATCAGTCCTGCTCCAGCAGGCTACCCTCAACACAGCAGCCACTGGCCCTGTTCATTTTCAGGCTGGCACCTGGTCTCCTGGTCTTCACGTCTCCTGTCTAGTTGGCCTACTACACATTCCCCTCCAGATAGCTGAATGCTTGGTGACCTTACTTATTCAATTACTCAAATTCTATTTTATATTTGTGACCTTGGTGCATGCAAAATAATCTTCATCGGGACATAAAGCAAGTGCGAGAACACTGCAAAGCACACAGCCAGTCTACCTTGGTGTTAGGTGGTGGTGTGGGTAGTCAGGTCGCTGTTTAGGAGGAAAGGCAACCAGGCTGCTGAAGGGCTAGCTAATTTTCTGTTTCTTAATAGTGCTGACTCCGTAAGTACATTCACTTTGTAAAAAATTCATCCTACAGTACACCTGTGTTTTTTGTACTTTCCCTTACGTTTGTTCTACTAAAAAAACAAAGTTTATTCTTTAAAACACCTTAATGACACTGTCTCTAGCCACCCTATCTGAAATTTCCACCACTCCCAGTATTTGACCTCTTTCTTTGTCCCTTGTTTTCTTCTTTATATCTTGTAAATACCTAATATACTATGTTATATACAAGATAGTTTATAATTATATCTTGTTGACTGTCTCTAGCCACTAATCCATAAATTCCAAGAACACAGATATTTTTGTTCACTTAGCTGAATACTGAGATCTCAGTGCCTAGAAGGCAAATAGAAAGTATTGAACAAAGAGAGATTTAATTAATTTATTAATTATATAGCATTGCCCAATATAATATTTATACTTAATTATGTTTTGGATTCAAGCCATAAATTCTTACAGTCCTGTTGGTATTCTTAAACAATACACCAGCTGCTGTTCTGGCTCAGCGTTTCAACTTGGTTTTAGGACGTCATCCTCCAATATTCAAACAGTTCACACTATCCCACATCCTGCTAATCAACCCCCCCACTTTTTTTTCTTTTTCTTTTTTTTTTTGGCCATGCTGGGAATCCAACCTCAGCATGAAATGTTAAAATGTTAAATTCAACATTTTGTTGAAATCCAAAGAGAGCATTCCATTAATAATGTATTTCATACTCTAGAACTTATTTTAAGAAAAAAGTAGCACAGAATGATTTAGCCTCTCCTAAGTCCCTCTGGAATCTGTTCCCATTCTTGGCCTCTAGAACCTACCATCTTAGTTCAGGCCACTGTAACTCCTACGTTCACTCTTCTAAGACTTACCTGTTGCCCTAAGCTCAGAGCAGTACTTTTTATTTTGCACTTTACTAATGAACTTTTAAATGTAAATCTGATCATCTTCCCAGGATATTTAAAAATCTTCCCAGGGCTCTTGCAGGCCTGTAAAATAAAAGCCCCAATTTCTATGCATGATGTGCAAAGCCTTCCCTATATGGCCAACAGGCCAATTATTATGAGGCCAATCTGACTTCCAGAAAGCGTTTTCATAATCACTTTATCCCATCTTGCCAAGTTTAGCAAACCGCTCTTACACTCATGCCTCAGCTCCTGCCCCCACTCCATCCCCCCTTTCCCTTAGTTCTTCATATTTCAGAAGCCTGTGTTAGAGCTCTTCAAGACTCCCTAAACTCTCCTTCCCTCCTACCACAAGAACTCTTCATAACCAGCTTTCTAGGCACTATGCATACATTTGGGGATGACTTTTTTTTTTTTTGGTGGTACTGAGGATTGAACCCAGGGGCATTCTACCTTTGAAATACACACCCAAACCTATTTTTTATTCTTATTTTGAAACAGGGTCTCATTGCATTGCAAAGGACCTCACTAAGTAGCTGAGGCTGTCCACGAACTGTGATCCTCCTGACTCAGCCTCCCAAATGCTGGAATTATAAGTGTGTCCCCATGCCCGGCTGGGGATGACTTTCTAATCTGTTTCCCCCACTACTGAGCCATTCAAAAGATACATGCAAGAAAATGCACTAAAGAATACTTGCTATAAGTTGTTGGGTTTTTTTTTTCTTTTTGCAGTACTGGGGATGGAACACAAGGGGGGCACTTTACCTCCAAACTACACTCCCAGCCCTATTTTTTAGTCCCTTTTTAATTTTTGAAACAGGGTCTCACTGAGTTGCAGAGGGCCTCGCCAAGTAGCCGAGGCTTCCTGAGAACCGCAATCCTCCCGGTCTCAGCCTCCTGAACGCTGGGGTTAAGCGGGTGCCACCATGCCCGGCTCAAGTTGCTCTCTTAAACTGGGAACCCGACATTCACCACTGTACCCCTGGCCCAGGAGTACCAGGAATTTCTGGGAATTAGAAACCCAATAAATGCGTTTTGAATTACTGATACTATCCTGGCTCTTGGCAACTCCTACCTTTTTCTCTTGATGCTATCAAATCATCTGTTCAAACTCAATGGAATTCTGACAAAAATTCACACGAAACTTAATCCATTTCCTTTAGAGAAAGAAAGAAAAGACATGGATTTATCTTCAGATTTCAGGAACCTCTCTTGAAATTTCCCAACTGGGCTTCCTCAGAGATAACTACAGTGGATTTCAGTTCCCTGGGGAGCAATCCTTTTTTTTTTGGGGGGGGGGGTGGTACTGGGGTTCCTGGAAGCCCGTCTACCTCCGGGCTACACTCCCAGACCTATTTTTACATTTTTATTTGGAAACAGGGTCTCCTAAGCCAACGCGCGCGGCTGGCTTCGAACCTGCGTGATCCTCCTGTCTCTGCCTCCCAAGCGCGGGGATTACAAGCGTGCGCCACCACGCCCAGCATGGAGCAATTCATTTTAACCTAGAGATTCTTACCAACTTGAAGAGGAACTCTTGCTTTATTTACCTCTTTTGTATTCTACCCGTCCTGTTTGACAAACACTTGCCAAAAAAGAACGTAAGAAAAAGAGTGACTCACTCTGAACTCCTTCTTGTTAAAATTAAAGTGACCTAACCCAGGACTGGTGGCGCAGGTTGTAATCCCGCACTTGGGAAGCTGAGACAGGAGGAGCAATGAACAAGACTCTCAGCAACCCAGAGACCCTGTTTCAAAACAAAACATTAAAGGGGAAGGGGAAGGGGAAGGGGAAGGGGAAGGGGAAGGGGAAGGGGGCTGAGGGTGTAGCTGAGAGGTAAAATGCCCCTGGGTTCATTCCCAGTATCAACACACACACACACACACACACACACACACACACACACACACACCCTACCTAAAATCTAAAGTTAGGTTTAGCTTCTTTTTTCTCATTTTACATATTGAAAATTAATTTGCACACAGAAATGCATGCCCATACATGCCTCAAGATATGTACAAAAAAGAACATAATAGCCAAAAACTGAAAAGTAAAACAGTCAAATGTCCATCTATAACAGAATATATAACTTGTTGAATATTCATACAATGGAAAACTTATAGAGCAATGAAAATGAAATATTGCTACAAGCAACATGTTTGAATTTCACATATTAAGCAAAATAAAATGTGCTATTATGATTCCATTTCCAAAAATTTTAAAACTATGTAAGAACTAATACACGGTAATAGAAATCAAAAGTGATATTCACTTTAGGGAAGGCGGAGGGCAATAATGTTAGTTGGCCTAGAGGACTAGTGGCGGGATCCCCTTTCTTGGCCCTACATTGTGGTTATACATATGCATTCATTTCTGATCATCATCTACTAAGCGATGCCTTTATGAGTTGTATGTGATGTGCACTATACTTTAAAAATGTTTTAAATCATTGCAAATATTTTCCTGCAAGTCCTAGGTCGTCTAGACTGCTAAGTATTTGCGGAGTCCGGCCTACCCTTTGTTTTTATGTCTATTATGTGTCCTTTCCCTTTTGTACAACACTTAAAATCTGGCTTCATAAGAAAGGTAAAAAGACAACGCACAGAACAGAACAAAGCTTTTCAAACATGTATCTGGTAAAGGACTTGAATCTAAAAGACATAAAGAAAACCTACAACTCAAAAATAAAAAGGCACTCCAATTTTTAAATGGGGAAGAGATAGGAATAGACGTTCTTCCAAAAATATAAAAATGACCAATAAACACATGAAAAGATGCTCAGCATCACCAAGAAAATGCTAACCATTCATGCCCATTAGGACAGCTAAAACAGAAAGCCAGAAAGTGGCAGGTGTTGGAAAGGATGTAGCATAACTGGAACCCTCATATATTGCTAGTGGGAATATAAAGTGATACAGTCTCTTTGGAAGACAATCTGGTAGTTCCTCAAAAGGGTAAATACAGAGTTACCATATAAGCAAAAAATTGCACACCTAAGAGAAATGAAAACAAAAACCTATGAGCAAATAAAAACTCACGCATGAACGGTGGCATTATGAATAGCAAAAACAGAAACAACTCAAACATTCATCAAATGATGAACAAAATGTACATCTTACTTGGCAATAAGAACCACAGTGCTAACACATGCTACACACGTGAGCCTGAAAACATCATTCCAATTAAAGAAGCCAGTCACAAAAGGCCACATATTATGTGATTCCGTTTTTATGAAACAACCCCAACAGGCAAGTTCCGAGAAACAGGAGGATCAGTGATTGGCCAGGGCAGAGGGGTGGAAGGCCGGACCTAAGCAGGAAAGGGATTTCATTCTGAGACGATGAGTATGTTCCAAAACTGACTATGAGGATGGCTGCACATAGGTGTGAATACACTAAAAGAATGAGTCACATACTTTAAGTGGCTAGTTATGTTCTGTGAATTACTTTTTCAATCTGGCTTCATTTCCAATAGTTAAGCTGACTTTTGAGAAGCCACCCCGACTTTTGCTCTTCATCACTATTTTTAATCAGGCAATCACAACTTCTGTTGCGTGGAGCTCCCCACTCCGTTTTAGAGTCCTGGGGATGGGGAGGCACGCCATCTTTCTGAGCTTCATTGGGCCCCTTTCTAAATCTAGGCCCTAAGACTCATACAACTTCTACCATAACTGAACCCCAAAACAATATGGACCCTTTCACCAAAAGTTCCCAGCATGAACAGGTAGTCCAGTTTCCACATTTTACCTTCTAAAAATGGAATTGCCAAAAGTCTAAGGACTTAGCAGACATCTCCATTTATAGAGATAATTTTCCACAAACATAGAGTTTAAACACACCATTTATAAACTGCCAGATGTGAATTTATACATATCATTCAGAGGTACGTTTAAAATTGGACTCTAGGAACACAAAATTGCAAAGACACATTCCTAGCCTTCAAAGTCTGAAGACAGAAGAAACAATAATTGAAACATATTTTGACAATGCTCCCCTAGCTTTCCTCTATGCTGGCACTTAAAGGTGAGTTATATTTTTCCTTTATCTATCAACCTGGCATAATCTCATGGGCATGGACGCTCCCTCTGAATCCAAGGACTGGCACAGAGCCCAGCACACAGGAGAGCTTCAATAACTGCTGATTAAATGAATGAATAAAAGACCATGAGTCTCCCAAGAGAACCAAGTATATCCCACACAAGCACCCACCTTGCCCTCTTCACCTCTGGCTCACAGTGCCAAGTCCCTGCCAAACACCAGGTTGATCCCCCTCTGCCCTTCCCCTCCTCCACCTCACACCCGCCCAGCCTTCTTCCCACTGCCCTTCCCCATCTGACGCCCAAGGAAAAGCATCTGGGATGGCTCTTCAAAGAAAACTGCTCCTGAGATGGGGCTTCCCTGTCAACGTAGGTGAAATTTGTTTTACAATTCCAAAAATCCACCATTAAAATCCAAATAAAATATATCTATCAGGGGCCTTAGGGAGGAAGGTGTGGTGCCACATGTGTGTGATCCCACTGCTTGGGAGGCTGAGACAGGAGGGTCCCAGGATCAAGGACAGCCTCAACAACATAGTGAGACAATCAGCAACCTAGCAAGACTACGTTTCAAAATGAAAATATAAAACAGGACTGAGGGTGTGGATCAGATAAAGAATGTCCCTAGGCTCAATCCCAGTACAAAAGAAGAAAGGAATCCAAGGGAAAGAAACTAGAAAAACTGAAAAGTTGAGAAGACTTATAGGAGGAACAGACAGTTAACATCTACTGGACATGTACCGCTGCCTTACAATTGGCATCACTGAGAGCCTCCTTCACTGCCACCAAAGCCAATCTGTGAAGAGGGTGTTACATATAGTGTCTCAGTTCTTTGTGAGTTAAGCAGCATCACTGTCCCCTTTAAAAACAAAAAAGAAACAAACAAACAAAGTAGTTAAGGAATTAATCAGAGAATGCAGGTCTCTGATATCCAAACTTCGGTGTGCCCCCAGCCCTGGACATAAAACACCATGGCCCCAAACAAGCAACTCAGCCTCGAAATCCATTTTCTAAATCAAAATTCTAAATGTGAAGAAAACTCCTTTTACAAAGGTTGGCTATAAAAATTAAATAAAACAGTGTATCCAAAAGTGCCAGTACAAAATAACGTAATTGGACCTTTAGAAAAGCTTCCCTTCTGGCTTCCCTGTTACGCTCTCCCCACCTTCCGCCACTACAATTTGTTTAAAGCATCTCTCACATTCTGTCCTGGAGAGAAGGCTCTGTCTTTCTTACTCCCCAAAGGGATCAAGTCAAATTAATGTCTGAGGAAAGCTCTTGGAATGTCAAAAACTGTCCCACAAAGTTTTCGAACACACTTATGACTCAGAAACCACTCAGAGAAGTCTACGGTCAGTGCAGCTCCTGGTTTTATTCCACAGTGTTGCCTTCTGGGGAAATTCGAGACACCCCTTCCCTGAGGTTGCTGCTCTCCAGCTCAGTTCCCCCCAACAAATACTGCCATCCTCCTGGAGCCTTTTTTCCATTTCCCCAGCAAATTCCGCCTTTAAAATCCCTGCTCTGTGTTTGCCTTGTTGAGAACTCACTTTTAACAGACAGAAAACATGAAAATGTAATGGTGGCTATCCTGGGAAGGCAGAAAGATACACGGCTTTCTCTTCTTTATACTGTCCTGTATTTTCCACGCAGCCTTATGTTCACTTTTAAAATTACAAGAGAAGAAAGAAAACAGGACACTTGAGTGGTTTCCTTCCTCTCTTGCTGGACATGTTCCTCCATCCTCCTCGAGCTCCCCACAGACAGATCTGCATTGCACATCACCCCACATGGGCCTCACCATAAACCCCCCTCGCCTGCTGCAAAACAGCTCAGTGAGAACTTGTTGAATGTATGATGAATATTCAACTAAGATTCAGGAGCAGATTTGGTGGATTTTTTTTTTTTTTTTTTTTTTTTTGGTGGTACTGGGGTTCCTGGAAACCCTTCTCCCTCCAGGCTACACCCCCAGACACCTATTTTTTATATTTTTATTTGGAAACAGGGTCTCTTAAGCCAGCAAGGCTGGCTTCAAACCTGCCCAATCCTCCTGTCTCCGCCTCCCAAGCGCAGGGATTACAAGCCTGCGCCACCGCCACCACGCCTGGCTAATTTGGTGGATCTTGACATAGGGCAAGTACGTCAAGGTAAGATTGTGGCACGTCCTTAATGGGATTATCGGGATTATCGCAGGTACATAATTATTTACAAGGTAGCCTACAACCCCTTTGAGCAGTGACCCAGGAAGAGTCTACAACCGGAAGACAAGCAGACCTGCCCGGGTGATTCAGTGCTACAGTACTGACCCAGGAAGTCGACAGTGAATGTCTGGCTGCAAATATGGTTCAAGGAGTTGAAGTCATTAAACCACATCAGGGCTCTGCGCCATTTAGAAGGTACATCATGGCCCTGTTATCCACCAGAGTTTAACAATATTCTCAAAAATTAATCTTTGTTCCTAAGATTAAATAAGACTAAATACTAACGCAAACAAGGGATTAAGATAAAACCACCCTAGCCCTTTTATTAAATTGTCAAAAAGCCTTACCTAATAAGCCAAAGTAGACAATCTTGAGGATTTATTTAACATGAAAAGGAAGTCTCAAATATTTGGTCTGGAGAAATGGACTGTACATAAAATTTAAAGAAAGGTATACTGCCAGACACAGTGGCTCATCCCTGTAATCTCAGTACTTGGGAGGCTGATACAGGAGGATCACAGGTTTGAGGCTAGCCTCAGCAACTTAGTGAGACCCTGTTTCAAAATAAAAAATAAAGGGAATGGGGGCTCTAGCTCAGAGGTAGAATGCCCCTGGATTCAATCCCCAGTACCAAAAGAAAAGATATACAGGATCCAATAAATACACAAAGCCAACAACTTAACAGAAAAGTTAAGGTATTCATAATTTAAAATGTCAATTATTTCACCAAAATTTGTCTTTTACTAACAGTTTCAATTCTGCTTGATCAAGCGAATGTTTCCTAGAAGAAAACTTGAAGAAGCCAAGGTAGAGCTTGCCCTTTTTTGGTATTTTCAATTAACTTCATTTCCATTAACCTCTGTAAAAACCTATATACTTCTAGTATACCCCCAGGCTCTCAGAGGACATTCATTTCAAAACAACGCAGATGCTGCACCAATGAGAGGATGGTAACTTTGGGCAATCGGCGGCTGTCAATGACGCGTGACAGCGTCCCATCAGATGCCACACAGCAAGGGGAGGACAAAAGCACTTCATTTTAGAAGAGCAATCTCTCAAGCTTCCTGTCTGCCCAAGTTGGAAAGTAAACTGAAGGCGCTCCTACTAGGGGGGAAAACCTTCATCCTCATAGCAAACTGTGAAGGCTGATACTTCCATTCCACCACAACTATAAGCGTTCACATTTCTTCACGCAATTCCCACTAGTAACTTTGAAGAACCGGGCCTTGGACTTCTCCAGCAAGCCTGAGCCAGACGCAAGGTCGCTCACCACAGCTCAGCAAACTCAGCTGGCCAGAAAAGACATTCAGTGACAACCAGGACCCTGACTCTGCGCAAGGGAGAAAAATAAAACTATCCAAGACCTTTCTCAAAGAGTTGAAATGCTGGTTCATCTTCACCTCCTAAACGTTCATCCACCACCTAACTTTTCTCTGGGAAACCAGGAATAAGAGGAAGTAAGAGAGAACGTGCCTGAATCCCTTGGGGGAAAATGCATTCAGCTAAGTGACAGCGATGCAGGTTCCAAACCTTTCTAGGCTTCCGTTCCTCACCTGTTAAAAGTTGGCAGTATGCCAGGCATGGTGGCGCATGCTTGTAATCCCTGCGCTTGGGAGGCAGAGACAGGAGGATGGCGCAGGTTCAAAGCCAGCCTCTCTGGCTTAAGAGACCCTCTTTCCAAATTAAAAAAATATAAAATAGGTCTAGGAATGTAGCCCGGAGGTAGAAGGGCTTCCAGGAACCCCAGTACCACCACCAAAAAAAAAAAAAAATCTAACATGGTAATCCCAGCATTTGGGAGGCTGAGACAAGAGGATCCCGGTTCACAGACAGCCTTAGCTACTTAGTGAGGCCCTTTGCAACTCAGTGAGAACCTGTTTCAAAATAAAGAATAAAAATAAGGCTGGGAGTGTCGCTCGGAGGTAGAATGCCCCTGCATTCCATCCCCTGTACCACAAAAAAAAAAAAAAAATGCAAAAAAATAATCTAACATAGGACAAACTTGTTGATGGAATTCAATGATATTAACTTTCACCCTTATAGAACAAAGTCCTATAATAGATACCAGGTGGGGGAAACCCCAACAAATGGGGTCACATGATAGCTCTGGGAAACACAGATCATCATTGAAGATAAAATACACAGTCCCTGACTCGCTGCTTCGGCCCAACACGGATGAATGATGAACTGCATGCCAAGCTGAAAAAGTACACCAGCAAGACCAGCCTTTCATTGGAGAAATGGGTGGAGAGCTTGTATCATCAGAATGGCATAATATTTAAAACAAATTACCAGTTTAACTAACAGGGTGGTGGTCATAACTACCCTATTATAAGTACACAGACTTTCTGGCATTACCAATAAAATACACTCTGCACACACACCAACACATGACTGGAAGTAGCTTCCCTTCCCAACCGAGTAACTGCACTGCTGTAATATATGTTAAGGTAAAAAGTTACATAACAGGCATTCGACATCCTGGTTCCCACACAGAGTGTGAATGTCTATCTTGTAGGCGTGTTTTGGTGTTTTGTTTTGTGTTTTTGTTTGTTTGTTTGTTTTGCTTTTTTTGGTACTGGAGATGGAACCCAGAGGCTTTCTACCTCTGAGCCAAAATCCAAGTCCCATTTTTTTTTTTTTTTTTTTTTTTGCGGGTCTGGGGATGGAACCCAGGGGCATTCGACCTCTGAGCTACACCCCCTATTTTTTGTTCTTTATTTTGAAACCGAGTCTCACTGAGTTGCAGAGGGCCTCACTAAGTAGCTGAGGCTGTCCGCAAACCACAATCCTCCGGTGTCAGCCTCCTGAATGCTGGTATTACGTGTGTGCGACACCATGCCCGGCTCTTTTTTTTTTTCTTTATTTTAAAACAGGGTCTCATTGAGTTGCAAAGGGCCTCACTAAGTAACTGAGGCTGTCCACAAACTGTGATCCTCCTGTCTCAGCCTCCCAAATGCTGGGATTACAAGCATGCACCGCCACGCCCGGCATACGCGTGTTATAAACAATGTGCAGTAATGTGACACACTGGGTCCTTAACAAATGGTAGTCAACGTTGATTTTATTATTAGGAAGCAACAAAACTAAAAGGCTGCACCTGCCACAAAACAACTGAAGATGGGAGGGCTCGTTTTCAACCAAGAAATTAAGGACGATAACTGGTTAAAGCACACTGTAACCAGCCCTACAACAAGGAGGAAAGGAGGTGAACAGCAGGCTACGCAGCTTTCCAGCCAGGACTGGATGCCCAAGTGCCCATCCTTCTGAGGCAAGCACAGGAACATGTAAACAAGAGACAGTCCCTGTCCTCAAAGAATCTGTACCTACCTGAAAAGAATTTCAGAGAAGGGAGAAATCACGGTGAGTTATAGTAGACACAAAGACCTCGAAGAAGGAGGTGTGTTTTGAAGAATGAGAAAGACACACAGGGATGCTGTGGCATCAAAAGAGGCAAGGGAGATAAGACACTGAGGAGAAGCAAGAGATACAGGGAAGGGGATAAGAGAGATAAGGCTCTGGGGATGGAACCTGGTAGATTATACATAGTACTTGAATTGAATAGACCTCAAACGGAAAGCAAACAACAGTTCAAAGAAATCAGAATATCTGGTAAGTACAGAGAGCAAAAGCCAGCATATTAAAGCAGAGACATTTTCCTGGAAAAGCCAAAGAAATCAGATAAACAGAACAAGAAGGGCATAAAAGCAAGCAGGAGAGTGTGAGTCTGTGGCAAGTTGCGCACATGTACCTAAAGAGTCCATTACAAAGAAGAACCTGTCAGGACACTCAAGCCTGGGCAGCGGGCATCAAGGTGGTCAGAAAGGAGACTGTGCAGCCAGGCTGGGGGCGCAGCCATGTCATTCCAGTACTTGGGAGGCTGAGACAGGAGGATTGCAGGTTGGAAACCAGCCTCAGCAATCTATGAGACCCTGCTTCAAAACAAAAAAATAAAAGGGCTGGTGGTGCAGCTCTGAGGTAGAATGCCCCTGGGCTCCATCCCCAGTATGGGGGGGGGGGGGGCAGGTGCTCCAGCCATTCACATGTAAAGATTAAGGGCCTGTCCTAAGACAGTAGCAGTAAAACTAGGAGGAAAAGTTGAAAACGGGAATCAGTTCTAAGGAGAAAAAAACAGCAAGACTTGGACACAGACTAGACCAAAGGTAAAAGAAAAGGAAGATTCAGAGAGGACTTCTAGGAGGCATTTGAAAAATTCCAGGAAGCAGCAGGAGGGCAGCCAGGCAAGGACAGACAAGACAATTCCGCAAGCAAGCCTGTGTGAGCTGACAGCACGTTTGGGTTAGAACCAGGAAGGTTTGACTTTGTTTACGAAAGCCTCAAAGTTCACTCTGGGCTCTGAAGGGGCTGTAACCGGTGCTTCTGCTATTTCCTCTGGTCCCAGTATAGTTTGCAGCTTCTGGGTCAGCAGACAGGGAATAGTTATCTGGTTAAATCTGAAATCCATAACATTACTACCAAAGTTAAAGTGCTTGGCAAGAAATTAAATTTGCTTTGAGAGAGCTAGGTCAAAGAAGCCAGTCACAAAATACTACCTACTGTATGAGTCTATGTCCCTGTAACACCCACAATAGGCATATCTATAACAGACAGAAAGCAGATCAGTGGTGGCCTGGGGTCAGAGGGTAGGGTGGAAGGGGCGGAGTTGGGGACAAATGGGGACTGACTACAAAAGGGTTTGGAGTTTCTTTGGGGGATGATAAGAATGTTCTAGCCGGGCGTGGTGGCGCACGCTTGTAATCCCCGCGCTTGGGAGGCGGAGACAGGAGGATCGCGCAGGTTCAAAGCCAGCCGTGCTGGCGTAAGAGACCCTGTTTCAAAAATATAAAATAGGTTTGGGAGTGTAGCCTGGAGGAAGAAGGGCTTCCAGGAACCCCAGTACCACCAAAAAAAAAAAAAAAAAAAAAGAATGTTCTAAAATTATTAATGGAGTTGATTGCACAACTTTGTGAATATCCTTACAACTACTGACTTCCATGCTTCAAATGGAAGAACTGATGGTAACTGAATTATAATTCAATGAAGTTGTTAAAAAAAAAAACTTTGGCCGGGCATGGTGGCGCACACTTGTAATTCCCACGCTTGGGAGGCAGAGACAGGAGGATTGCGCAGGTTCAAAGCCAGCCGCGCGCACTGGCTTAGGAGACCCTGTTTCCAAATAAAAATGTAAAAATAAGTCTGGGAGTATAGCCCGGAGGTAGAAGGGCTTCCAGGAACCCCAGTACCACAAAAAAAAAAAAAAAAAAAAAAAAACAACTTCGAGAGTACCTAAAAAGTACTGACTTCAGACATTGAGAAAGAGCATTTCAAGCCGGGCATGGTGGCACACACTTGTAATCCCAGTGCTTGGGAGACTGAGACAGGAGGATCAAAAGTTCAAAGCCAGCCTCAGCAACTGAGACCCTGTTTCAAAATTTAAAAAAAAAAAAAAAAATGGCCCTGTGTTCAATAAAAAAAAAGAGGAAGAATGCCCCTGGGTTCAATCTCGAGAGGCCTCCTGCTTGACTGATCTCAAGAATTCAGAGAAGGGCAGATACTTTCCCATTTTACAGATGAAAAAACTAAAAATCTAAAGCTCATGAAGACTGACGGGCCCGCCTCCCCACCAGCCCGACTTCTCCACTTGCAACTCAACTGCATCTCATGCTCTGTCCTACTCAACTCTCAACTCCCCACCCAAACCTGCTCCTCCAGTCACCGCCATTTCAATAAATGGCACTTCTTTCACTCAGCTGCTTAGCCAAAAACTGCGGTGTCATCCCCAGCTGCACCTTCTCTTACTCCACACCATCCCACCCAGCGGTGAATCAGGTCAGTCCCACCTGAGATACGTCCAGAATCCAGCCACTGCTCATCACCTGCCCTGCTGCCATCTTATTTCACTTAGATGATTTCCAGAAACCCCTATAATATCTCCCTGCTTCCACCTTTGTGCCCCTCCCCATTTTATTCTCTATAAAGAGAGTTTGTCTTTTAAAAAAGAACATTAAGCCGGGCATGGTGGCACACGCTTGTAATCCCAACACTTGGGAGGCTGAGACAGGAGGATGGAAGCCAGCCTCAGCTGCTTAGTGAGGCTCTCAGCAAGACCATTTCCAAATAAAATATACAATAGGTCTGGAAGTGTAGCCCGGAGGTAGAAGGCCCCTGGGTTCCATCCCCAGTACCACAAAAAAAAAAAAAAAAAAAAAAAATCAAAATCCTTTGAAAAGAAAACCCTCCAGTAGCTGGCCATCTCACTCAGCGTTATCTGCCAATTAATATAGCTGATTAGTCAATGAAAAAAAATAAAACAGCCAAAGGTACAAACGACAATCCACATGGGATGAAATTCTCACATTTTACTTTGCATAACTTAAATCTTTTTGGTGCATAATCAATACTATGCTGAATTTCTAACAACAAATTAAAATGAAAATACCACCTTATAAGTCATGAAATCAAACACTACCTGCTCTGAATACGCCACATCTGGCAGCATAGGCAAATGCCAGGTTAATTATCCAAGCACAGGCATTCAGATCTTCAGTGACAGGATGTCACCGTATCTCAAGACACGACATGCACAAATGACCAGAGTTCCAAAAGATCCAGGGCAGAGCAGCCACAATGGCACTATACCAGTCATCTGACAGAGAAATTACATTCCTAGGGTAAGGCTAGGGAGACTGGATTCAAAACTCTCTACTATCTAAGTGACTAAAGGCGGACTCTCGGAGCTGAGTTTAAATATTGGTTGGTTATAAATCACAAACTAATGCTGACATTATTCACCATCACACAATTTTCTAAGAGAACTAATATGTTTTAAGAGTTAAACATAAAAGTTCTTAGTTTTGCTTCAGCTCTTTCAAAAACATTTCTATTGTCTGCAAAAAGTCCTAAACCTCATTAAATCACAATAATAAATTCACAATATTTTAACAGGAAACAGCATACAACCCTCAACGCTCTCCTTTTTCCAAAGAAGAGAGCACCTGGTATACAGTAGGTAAACAATGAAGACTTGTGAAATGGATGGACCAATGAATGGATGAATAATGATCCAGAAAGGTTATAAATAACTCTCCCGACCTAACAATTAATAACAAAATCCAGAATTAGAGGTAGGTTTCTATATTCTCTTGGAGTGGACATAAGAGTAGAGGAAACCAAGAATGAAACCCTCAGGTCCTTAGGAAAACCTCAAACAAAACGCAGTAAAGCCAGTTTCCTGTAGTTCTCTTATTTGGAAAATCACTTGATAAAATACATTTTGCCAAAACATATCTCCTTGGAAACAAGGAAACTGAATTGTCTAGATTGTCTAGTGTTTCTTCCTCTATATAAAGAATATTTAATATAAGACTATTTTCACAATAAACAACTGCCATTGTTTTGTATACAAAGTAAAATTAGGTGGCCTCTGACTAAAAGAAAAATTCAAACAGATGAAAGGAAGAGAACATTGAGAAGGACTACCTCAGTCACTAGAAAAGTATCAGCTACACCAGAGCAGGAACCATGTATCCTTTGTTCACTGAAAGCAGCCACCAGCCCTTAGCACACAGTGGGATCAATAAATACTTTGGGAATAAGTGAGTAGAGACCCACCTTGCAGATACAAATTCATTTGGTCACCATTAAACAAATCTTGATAGGCCTAACTAACATGTAAGCATACTACCTTTCCCCCCCATAGATTCTACCAAATGACCCTTCCAGTAATATACCCAACCATAATAATCTCCGAATGTTTATCAAGAAAGTGAAAAAGTCATGCATGGTGTTGCACACCTATAGTTTCAGCTACGCAGGAGGCTAAGGTGAAGGACCCCTCAAGCCCAGGAGTTCAAGGCCAGCCTTGGCAACATAGTAAGATGCTAACTCAAATAAAAAAGTGGATTTGGAGGGAAAATATGTCTGAGGAAGTCTAAATTACTTGCTAAAGCAGCTCCCTAACTTGCTCTTCTAACCCCAATATCTATCTATCTATCTATTCAACCTAAAAAACCTAGCCATATTAATTTTCTTTACATATCCAGAAAATGAAATAGTGCTGTGCTGAGTATTCTACCTACCTAAGTGGTCTACTGCAACTCAAAAAGAACAGAACAGAAAAAATAATACTGTCTCAAGAAAAAAAAAAAAACAACTCAGGTGGACCATTCTTGTAATAACTAACCCATAGAAACTGAGATTTCTACTTAAAGCTTTCATTAAAGACCTCCCTGTGCTGCTGATAAAAGTGACACAGATGGTTTTGGGCATTAATACCCTCTGAGACACACATCCAATCTTCTAGATCAGTTCAAGGTTTTTTGAAGCTTTCCCAAGCCAATGGACTCAGTCTCTGTAAAGTCATTTTGCAAACCAGGAAGTGCTAGACACACACTTTTCTATGCTACTTTCCAACTGATAGCCTCACATATATTGTGATATAAATCACCTTACTTCATTAAGTGTCCTGTCCCCTCCAAAAAACAAAAGTGAACAAAATCTTTGAATTGCTTCTGTTATCTATCACTCATTCTCTAGAACAGCCTAATTTAAAACTGCCACTTATGCGTGTGGTTTCAAAGCATATTACAAAGCTAAAGCATTCAAAATAGTGTGGTACTGACATGAACACAGTAACCAATAAAAAAGAACAGATGAACAAAATGTCCCAGAAATAAACCCATACACTTACGGTGTTCAGCAAGGGTGCCAAGACCCTTGCCACTCTATGAGCAAAGCACTGCCTCTTCAAAAATGGTGCTAGAAAAATGGGATAATAACATGCAGAAGAATGAAGCTGGACTTGTATACATATACAAAAACTTAACTCAAAATAGATTGAAGACCTAAACATATGGCCTAAAACTATACAACTCCTAGAAGAAAACACAAGGAAATAGCTTTATGAGTCTAGATTTGATAATGAGTTCTTGGAAATGACACCAAAAGTATAAGCAAGAATAGAAAAATGGGATCATATGAAACTAAAAATCTTTTGTGCATTGAAATATACAATCCACAGAGTAAAAAGGCAACTATGGAATAGAAGAAATATGTGTGAAGTATGTATCTGATAAAGGTTTAATGTCTAAAGTATAGAAAGAATTAAAGCTCAATTTAAAAAAAGGCAAATAACACTTTTTTTTTTTGGCAGTACTGGGGATGGAATCCAGGAGCATTCTACCTCCAAGCTACACCCCCGTCCTATTTTTTTAGTCTATTTTTTGAAACATGGTCTCACTGAGTTGCAAAGCCTCGGTAAGTAGCTGAGGCTGTCCGTGAACCACGATCCTTTGGTCTCTGCCTCCCAAATGCTAGGATTACAAGCGTGTGCCACCATGCCTAGCCAAATAACACAATTTTAAAATGTGCAAAAGACTTGTAGATATTTCTCAAAAGATGTTACCAATAGCTAACATCAGTATGAAAAGTTGCTTGGCATAACTAATCAGTTAAGTGCAATGAAAACCACGATGAGACAGTAACTCATATACAGCAAGAGGCCACTATCCAAAAAAGACAGAAACAGAAAATGCTAAGTGTAGGTGAGGATATGAAGAAATAGGAAACCTTGGAACTGGTGGTGAGACTATAAAATGGTGCAACCAATATGTAAAAAGTATGGAGGTCCCTTAAAAATTAAAAATAGATCCATATATCTGGGTGCACACCTGTGATTCCAGTACTTAGGAGACTGAGACGGCAGGACTTCAGGTTCAAGGACAACCTCAGCTATGTAGCAAGACTCTCAGCAACCCAGCAAGACCCTGTATCAAAACAAAAAATAAAGCCGGGCATGCTGGCGCACGCTTGTAATCCCCGCGCTTGGGAGGCAGAGACAGGAGGATAGCGCAGGTTCGAAGCCAGTCACGCGTGCTGGCTTAGGAGACCCTGTTTCCAAATAAAAATATAAAAGTAGGTCTGGGAATGTAGCCCGGAGGTAGAAGGGCTTCCAGGAACCCCAGTACCACCAAAAAATAAAATAAAATAAAATAGAACTGGGGATGTAGCTCAGAAGTAGAATGTCCCTAGGTTCAATTCCCAGTACCAAAAAAATGAAAACCAAAAAAAAATAGGAGCCACTGATCCAACAATCCCAGCAAGATCTAGAAGAGATTATTTGTATATCCATGTCTAGAACAGTAAAACAACAGCCAAGAGGAAGACACACATCCACCAAACAGATGAATGGATAAAGTGCATATACAATGAACTAGTAAGCTTTAAAAAGGAAAGGCAATTCTGACACACGCTACAACATGGACAATCCAGGAGGATATCATGCTAAGTAAAATAAGCCAGTCACACAAAGACAAATACTACCTAGTTCCATTTGTGCGAGATATCTGAAGTAGTCAAAATCTTAGAGACCGAAAGCAGAATGGCTGCTGGCCAGGCCTGAGGGCCAGGGAGGGATGAGGAGTCTTCATTCAGCCTGCTCACAGTCTCAGATGTACAAGTAAAACACTCAGGAGACCATTTCACAACCATGTTGAAGGTACTCAACACTGCTGAATTGCACATTTGAAAATGGCGTAGATTGTACATTTTATGTTTTTGACCGCAACGTTTGAAGACATGCTAAGATGTAATTACCAAGCTAAATTTACCTGTTCTACCCCCCGCTGCAAGATTCTGAGGCGCCTGACCCTTTCACCACTGGCAGTCATTTCTAGTTTTCTTCCAAATTGCCTTTCTTAGTCACTGGAATTCTAGAGAAGACTCGAGGGCTCTACTTGTCAACTATCCAAGAAGTCAGCTGCTTCCTGCTCTAAGGCCGCTTCTTATCTGCCCGACTGTCAAGCATAGACCTAAACGGTGTGCAAAAGCCACTGTCTACAACTGGGTGGAAGCGAAGCAAACAATCCCCTGCGGAACTTCTTCAACCCACCCACCTGGTTATCTCGTGGGAGTCCCTGAGTGCACAGCATTTATCACCCAAGAGCAGGGACTCGCTGCCTCCCAACATACTACCAAACCACCAAAAACTACGTAGAGATGCTACCTTGAAAACAGCTTCCCAAACAATCCCACCCAAGTGATTTAGGCTGAAGGACCTGAACTTTTACTAAGCCTTCCTGTGAATCCTACAAACCTCCATAAATGATCGCCTATCAACTGACATATTATTTTGTTATGTAATTGTTATAACTGGTTTCCCATTACATAAGACAGGCACTAAGATCCTAATTTTTAAAATGAAATAAAATAACAGTGGGACTCTGAAGAATGACTAAATGAGAAAAGAAACAATTAGGAACCACATTCAAGTTTGGTAACAGTCTTCAAAGAACACAATCTGGACTGATATTCAAGCCCCAGCCCACACCCACTATATACACAGAATAGGATCTTACGCCTCAAATACCGGCTACTGCTGTGGCCTTGTCTATAAACCCAGCCATTCAGACTGAGGCAAGATGATTCCAGGTTCAAGGACAGCGCAGGCAACTTAGTGAGGCCCTGTCTCAAAATAAAAATGATAATAATAATAATAAAGAGCTGGGGATACAGCCAGATGGTAGCTCTGAGTTCAATCCCCAGTACCACAAAATAAAAATAAATAAATAAAAACACCAGCTACTAAGAAGTTATGACTCTGGCAAAGCATACAGATAGAAGCTTCTGTGGTCTTCAGTGGAATAGACAGAAGTATGGTTGGGGAAGAGGGAAGAATTAAGCAACTATACACTAAGCCTCATTTCAAGAGTAAGCATGTGATTTTACAAAGTCTTCAAAAGACAAGTGATATGGTTCAGAAGACCCACAACCCTGCGCTTCTCGTAAGAACACAGAAAGATGCTGACTTGCCTTTTTGTCCCCCTAGGTATATACAGGTGAGGCAAGCAATGTGTGAAACTTGGTAGAAATGTTAGACTATCCTGTTAAATTATCATTTTAACTCTTTTCTTTGTGGGGGAGGGGAGATGAAGATGGAACCCAGGGATACTCCATTGGTGAGCTACATCCCTGCTCCATATATTTTATTTATTTATTTATGTAGCTACTGGGGATGGAACCCAGTATGCTACCTTTGAGCTACACCCCAGCCCTATTTTTTATTTTTATTTTGAAACAGGGACTCACTGAGTTAAAAGGGCCTCACTAAGTAGCTGAGGGCTGTCTGCAAAGTGTGATCCTCCTGTCTCAACCTCCCAAATGCTGGAATTACAAGCATGCACCACCACACCTGGCTCTTATTTTTTACTTTGAGATAGGGACTTACAAGTTGCCCTGGCACACCTTAAACTTGTGGCCTCCCAAGGCACTGTGATTACAGGTATGCACCAATATGCTCGGCCTAGTTTTATCTCTTACAGGCACCTCCTAATAAGCAGCCACTCTTCTGGAAGGCATGGGATATCTCAGTTATCAGCTGCTTCTTCAAGAGCTGAAAAGAAACTTGTAAAAAAAAAAAAAAAAAAGTCAATCAACTCAACTCTGGGAAATAGAGATAATGAGAGAAAATCTAAGATGCTCACAATCTATCAAACTAGAATCCCTATCTAGACAAATAAGTTTGAATATGAAGAAAGTAACTTACACAGGAGCCCAAGTAAAAGACAATGGTCACAGTTGGGTCCTGACTACAGAGACGTAATCGCTCTGCACACAGCCTTCTGCCTGTTATTTCTTGGTACCTTTCCTCTGAGCAGACCAGAACCCATAATGAAAGGAATAAAGACACTGGACCACCAAAACAACCAAAGGCTACACCTATTCATAGCTTTGGAAAAAGGCTTTATGGAAAAATCACAAAGAGTATTGACCAAAATTCGCTTTTGTGTCTGGGAAATTTGTTTATCCCAAACCTGCCGAGGAGAGGACAACAAGAGCCCCATGGCAGGTATGACTGGATGCCCTCCATGTGCAGGCTGCTCCCATGAGCAAGCGGCTTTGAGAGCCTGAGCCCAGGGTTGTGCAAACCAGCAACTCTAACTCCCCAGGCCAACCTTGCCCAGCAAGCGTACTCTCTCCTGCCTCTCTTCAACTGGAAAAAAGGGGACTCTGAAATTATGTAATTGCCCATTTCCCACAATTTAAAGTTAGGCACACTACAATCCTAATTAGAGGGAGAACAACAAATTAAAAATGTACAGATTGTGAAGTCCCATCCCAGACCTCCAGAGGTAAAGAGGAAGTCCATGTCCTGACCCGGGCACACCACCAGCGAGCTGCTACTTAGGAAGGTCCTGCTGAGGAAGTCCTGCATATCCCGCCGGTGGTACTGGTATTATCTCTAGCACTTTAAGAAAGTACTCACATTCTCTTTGTGTCTGAGGTTATTTCACTCCACCAGGCCAATGGAAAGGAGAAAATAGGTGAGGACTAGCGAGCCTGCCCCTCCCCTCATAAGATCTACGCAAGATGCTTTTTCTTACCCTCCTGACTACAAATCAAATCATGATGTGTCCTTCTGTCCCTCACTCGAGTTGTCTCTGTCTGCGTGAGACAGTGCCAAGGGAATCTCTCCCCCGATTCTTTGACTCACCTCAGAGCTCATCAAAAGCCCACCGAAAAAGCCGGGCATGGTGGTGCACACTTGTAATCCCAGCATTTGGGAGCCTGAGACCGGAGGATCACGGTTCGTGGACAGCCTCAGCTACGTAGTGAGGCCCTCTGCAACTTAGTGAGACCCTGTTTCAAAATAAAAAAATAGGGCCGGGGTTATAGCTCAGAAGTCAAATGCCCCTGGGTTCCATCCCCAGACCCACCTACACACAAAAAAAAAAAGCCCACCAAGAGTAAAGAGCCATCATCTAAGAACAATTAACTTATATATTACTTTTGGAGAACAAAAGATACGTGGGTCTTGGTTTTGTTTTTAATTAGCCGGGCACAGAAAACAACTAAAAGCAAAAATGCAGTGAGGCTAGTTATTGCCTATACCAAAGAAGTAGAAAGAGGCTGGATGACCAAGCTCAGGTAATGTAGCAGGTAGCGCGGGGCACAAACCTCTAACTGAACCCAGCAAGGTAAGGTCATGTGTGGTTAACCCTCCCCTCTCTCGAAGGGGACAGGCTCCCAACTGTAGGGGTGTTTCTTTTCTCCCACCTCAGATCAATCTAGGGGAATGGAGGATGGTACTAGATACATCAGTCATGTTTTCAACAGGCAGCTCCTATAACACATTCCTTTTTACAAGGCAAAGTGCAAGGGGCCCTCCACCCATCTATCCCCACCTCCTAACCTCTGGCTATCCTTCCAAGTAGCTGAAGGAGAAGATCTAAAAGTTGCTGGTGCTCCAAAAACAAAGAACGTAATTACTTTTTTTTTTTTTGCAAATGAAAGTCAACTTAAGAAAGGAAGAAAAAAAGTAAACAAGAATAAATTGAGCTTGGCTTTTCTTTTTTTTTTTTTTTTTTTTTTGTGGTACTGAGTATGGAACCCAGGGCCTTTTCTACCTCTGGGTTATACTCCCAGAACTATTTTATACTTTATTTGGAAACAAGGTCTCACTAAGTTGCTGAGAGCCTCTGTAGCTGAGGCTGGCTTTGAACCTGTGGGATCCTCCTGTCTCAGCCTCCCAAGCACGGGAATTACAAGGGTGCACCACCACACCCGGCTGAGCTTGGCTTTTCTTTTTTTTTTTGTGGTACTGGGGTTCCTGGAAGCCCTTCTACTTCTGGGCTACACTCCCAGACCTATTTTTACATTTTTATTTGGAAACAGGGTCTCCTAAGCCAGCGCGCGCGGCTGGCTTCGAACCTGCGCGATCCTCCTGTCTCAGCCTCCCAAGCGCGGGGATTACAAGCGTGCGCCACCACGCCCGGCTATGAGCTTGGCTTTTCTAAAGTGCATTTAAGTAAGTATATTGTGCTCTTAGCTAATAAAGACTTTTTCTTTTTTTTTTTTTTTTTTTGGTACTGTACATTGAACCCAGGGGGCCTTTTTTATTTTTTATTTTGAAGCAGGGTCTCACTAAATTGCTGAATCTAACCTCAAACCTGCAATCCTCCTATCTTAGCCCCCCAAGTATTGGAATTGCAGGTGTGCACCACCATGCCCAGCTTTAAAGATTTCCAAAAAAAGGGCCTATAGGCTCCACAATGTAGAAATTTTAATATTAGTAACTCCAAAGTTAAGTTACCAAACACTACATCAATGGCCATTCTCATAGCTTTTCAACCTTAGTGTAAATCATCTGGTTTGTTTTCTTAAGTTTAGCTCCTCCTCAAGTTAGTTACTTAATACTGAACACATGGGGGGGGGGGGTTAGTAAACAAACTTTACTACAATAGACTCTAAGGTTTAAAAAAAATAAACACCAGGAAGCAAATGCATTTACACTGTAAGCCTGCCTTCTAATCCCTGCCTGACCACTTACTGGTTCTATGACATTCAACAAGTCGCTTAACTTTCTGGGTCTCAGTTTCCTCACCTGTAAACTGAGAAAAAAGGGCCCAATGAATTATGTTCAAAATCCCTTCCAGTTCCAACCACTCAAGAAAATCTGAGAAAACATGATGGGCATGGTGGCATAAGCCTCTAATCCCAGTACTTGGGAGGCTGAGACAGGAGAATCTCAAGTGTAAGGCCAGCCTCAGCAACATAAGCAAGGTCCTGTTTCGAAATGCAGAAAAAAAATTCAAACCAGACATGGTGGCACATGTCTGTAATCCCCGTACTTGGGAGGCTGAGACAGGGTCATCGCAGGCTCAAGGAATGCCTCAGAAAAGTAGTGACTCAGCAACCTAGTAAGACCCTGTTTCAAAACAATACACACACACACACACACACACACACACACACACTCTTAAAACGAAAGGGCTGAGGATTATAGCTTGGAGTAGAATGCCCCTGGGATCAAATCCCCAGGACCACAAAAAAAAAAAAAAAAAAACAATTACAAATAAGACTTATGGTTTAAGATGTACTTTAATGCATATATCCTCATTAGTTTTTGTAACAAATATCTGAAACAAGCTGTATGTGAATCTCTGCTGAAAAAGTGAAATTCAGAAAGAGGTCCATTTACCTTTTCAGATCACCACAGCCAGAAGCAGGTATTTGAAACCCAGAAAGTCAGATACTGGTCTACATGATTTCAAACTTATTTTTAAATATGTTAAATTTCAAAAAATAACTGTGTGCTGTACAAAACCCTGAAAGGGGCATCAGAGTTTCATAACATGAAACCAGGACAGGGTCCTGAATGGCCCTCTGAACCGACAGTTGCAGGAGGCCAAGAACTATTTCGCTCACCACTGGGAACAGAAACCTGCAAGGCAGCACTCAATAAATACTGCTCGACTCACCAGAGACCTCAAAGGTTAGGAAGGGAGGGATGCTATAGGAAAAAAATTTTATTTTGAGATTTGAATTTCTTCCATCTGAGACAAAAGGAATGAAGAGGCGCATACTCCACCAGAGCTCCTGCTCTTTCTTAAGGAGCTAAGTCTACTTGTCTTTCTCCAAGTCCAATTTGGTAACCAAAAGGTTCATTCACCTGAAAATCCTGAGGCTATTCATGCTTGGTTTATGTGCTGATTTGGCCCATAGAGATGATAATACAGGACTGAGAAGAGTCAGGTAATCACCCTATCATTGATCACTAGAAACTTTCGCTAAATTGGGCAGAATCAGAGAATCCATATTCTCATCATTTCAGCTTTTATGCTCCTCATTTCACTGCTCAAAGAGCCACTTAACAAGTCATTTATTGGGCTGGGGTTTAATTCAGTGCAGACCACTTGCCTAACATGTGCAAGGTTCCGGGTTCAATACCCAGCACCAAAAAGGAAAAAAAAAAGTCATTAATTAATTGCCAGGTGCAATGGTCAAGACTGTAATTACAGATACTGAAGAGTCGGAGGCAGGAGGATCACACATTTAAAGCCAGCCTGGAGAACTTAGCAAAATTAAAAGAAAAAGAAAAAAAGACTAGGTTTATAGCTCAGTGGTCAAGTATTTTTCTAGTATGCACAAGGCCCTGGGTTCAATCTCCAGCACTGGAAAAAAATAAAAAATAAGGCATTTCTTAAAATATTCAAACCAAAACTTAAATCAGAATGTACACACATATTAACTCAGTCAACCAAAATCCCCTAAAGTTTACAAAACTGCTAATCTCAAGAAATCCTCAACCTATGACTTCTACAAGTTGCAAGAAAGTGTTTTTTTTTTTAAAGCTGTTAAAGAAAAAAAAAAAAAAAACCAAGGCTGAGCCAGGTGTGATGATGCATACCTGTAATCCCAGTACTTGGGAGACTGAGACAGGAGGACTGTAGGTTCAAGGACAGACTAGACAACATCAAGACTCAACAACAGGTGTGGCTCAGAGGAATGTGCCTGGGTTCAATCACCAGTACCACAAAGAGAAAGAAAAATCAAAAGAAATTACATTAAAACTATACACATACTTCAACACAAAAGCGAAGTCATTACTAAAGCCAGGAAATACCAGTGACAGAGCCACAAGAAGTGTTCAATGAATCTATATATAATTCCAGTGAGGTGCTTCAGAATTCCTATCAAGAGTTGCAGTAAATCTTGCCATGGAATCTTTCAATGAAATCACTATCACTGCATGACACTTCAAATCTAAAAGTTCACTGCACAAAAATGTTGATCTCAGACCAGGAAACTGCAGAGAAGCTAACAACAGCAACACCTACTGACTGTCTCCAGCCACTTGCTAAACTTGTTCTCTCAGTCAACTGGCGAAATCTAATAATGACAGTCAATTTCGAGAGTCCTTTACTTAAGCATTAACGAGATAATTCATCAGTGACATGAAAGCATCCATTCTCCCCAAAAATCTCCTATTTTGCCTCTAACCACTTCTGTGCAAACTATCACCCAAGTCATTTTAAATGTACTCTTAATTGCTAATTCCTTAGCACAAATAATGTATTCCGTGGGAAAAATGCTTTAATAACACTATTCGAGTTAATAACTGAGATGTCATCTCATAGTTGGACACAGCAGTGACCAAAAACTATTTTACTTAAACCCTTTAACTAGGACTACTACTATTATCGTTTTGTATTACCTGTTCAGTCCCCCACACACACACCCCAATCCTGGTAAAGGAAGCTTAACTGAAGCTTTGAAAAAAATGAAAAGGGAGAAAATTAACACGTCAAAACCAAGATTATATAGAAAATACTCTGATAAAACTGGCTTCAGGAAACAATCTCCTAAGACTCAATCTTGTACTTTTCCAAAAGATCCCATCAGAAGAGTCTCTGCCCTGGAAGATATTCCAAATGAGAAAACAGGAGAAAGTTGACACTTAACTCCCACAGAGAACCAGTATAAAAACAATGGCTTTAAGACTCTGAGTCAGAGTTTCAACATGAAAGGCTTGCTTTATAGAGGAAACGCCAGCCCCAGTTCATCCAGATAGACCTGGAACGTGATGAAAGTGGACACCTTCGCTCTGAAATTTGCATCACATCACTGGCTCCAGTTTAGAAACATAATCGTTTCGCAGGTTGTATGAATTTCAGCGAATGCTGCCTCTAAACTCCGTCGTGAAAAGTAAAACCTATAAGGTAAATGCAGTCCTGGAACCACACATCCCCAAATGCCCCCCTTCGGAAACGAATGCCAACAATCCAGCTAAACACCATCTTCTTTCAAGTGGGCTATTTCTCCAGTCTCTCGGCTTTCAAACCTCTGAACTTCATGAAATTTCAACCTGCCCGACGCTATTACTTGTCCACCCAGAAATGCCGAGGGGCGAGTTAAGAACCTTGCAAATTTCCTTTAAGGTCAGGAGAGAAGTTGGAAACAGGGCGAAGGAGGAAAAGTTCTTTTATGCAGCACCATCGCGCCTCTCCAGCCCTCTCGCGGTTTACTTCCTCCAAGCAAAGCAGGTTAGAGCATCCCCGGATTTCACTCCCCAAGATCCCCAGGAGGGAAATTAACACCCTCAGGCCGCCTGAACCCCTCCCTTTCCCACGATCAAACCTCTCGGTTATCCCCTAACCTCCGACAAGACCTGCGAAAGTGCTCACCCGGGTGACCGAAGGGGAAGGGGTCGCTCAGTGGAGACGGGAGGAGCAGGGTGAGCGCAGCCTCCCTACCCCGGCGCGGGTATCCCAGCCTCCCGCCGAGGCGCCAGCCCCGTGGTTGTGCAGATTTGGAAGCCGAGGTGCGTGCGCGCGCGCCGGTGGAGTCCGGACTCGTCCCCGCCGGGCTGCGCTATCAGCACGCCACCAAATAGGAAATCAAACTTTCAGTGTCCTCCCGATGTCCTGCTCCGAGCCTGGACCCGAGCCCCAGCCCGAGGCCGTCCCGAGGGCTGTCAGCAGCCCGGCTCCCCCGCTCCCTGCCCGCCCCCGGGGCGCGGGGGCCACTTACCGCTCGGCCCGGCCTCCCCGAGCCGCCGCGCGTCTGGGGCGCGTCCGCCGCGCGCTCCCCCTGGGGAGAAAGAGAAACCGGGCGGACGGTGGGTGCGCGCTCACTCGCCGCCCCCTCTGCGGAGAGCCGCGGGCGCCGAGCCCCGACCCGAGGGGGCCCGGGGGCGGACCGGCGCAACTCCCGAGGCTGGCCCCAGCAGGACCAGAAAAGCGGGCGGCGAGCCGCCGGCGGGGGCCGCGCTCCGGGAGAGTGGGGGGCGGAGGCGCACGGCCCCGGGCATCAACTATTGTCCAGGCGCCCGGGCCCCGGCTGGCGCGGACCCCGAGGCTCGGCGCCCCTCATCCCAGCCGCCTGCTCGGGAGAAGAGCCGAGGGCGGCCGCCCCGAGCGAGCGCGGGACGGCGGGGTGCGGGTGCCGAGAGCCGAGGTCCGCGGTGGGCGCCGGGGGAGGGAGGGAGGGAGGGGAGGTGCGTGCGGCGTGGGGGAGGGGACAGGTAGCTGGCGCGGGGGCAGGGAGCCCGGAGGACCGGTGGGGGAGGAAACGGGGAGGGCGCCCCGGGCGGGAGGGGATGGGGCGGCCGGGGCGGCCTCTGGGGCCCCGATCGGAACCCGGGGACCCTCCGCCCGGGACTCGGCGCCGCACTGACTTTCCGCTCACTCTCTCGCGCACGCACTGAACTCGCTCACAAAGTTGCAGGCGGCGGTGGCGCTGCACTCGCCCTCCTCCTCGCGCCCCGCCTCCCCGCCCCATTCCTTCCCCGGCTTCACGCCCGCCCCGCCAAGTCTCGGGTGAGATCACCGCGGGGCTGCCGGGCGCTGCGCGCAAATCTCGCGAGAGAGGCGACGGCGCGGCCCGGCCGGGGGTTGGGGGAGGAGTCGGAGGAGGGCGGGGCCGCGGAGCTCCCGGTTGCCGTGACGACGGCAAAGCCCTGGTTCCCTGTCTCCCGCCGAGAACAGAGGCGGCGGCGGACGTGGGTGCAGTTTTCACCTGCCCCCTCCGCCACCCGACGTCCTGCGCGCGGCGAAGGAGAGCGCTGTAGCGGAAGGAGGATTTTTAAGCCTGTTGCAGAAAGCATCCGTAGACCAGCTTCACGATAGCTGGACAGATGGGGCTACTTTGTAAAGAAGTCCTGGGGCCGTAGGAGCCAGCGCATACTACTACTTCCAGATGTCCATATTCAGTTTATCAACCTGCCCCTGTAGTCTCATCCTCAGACACGCACACTGTACCTTCCCTCCTCCCCCAGACCGAGCTCCTTGAGGGTCTGGCCCGTACGTCTTGATATTCTCAAGCTTCTGCAGGCTTGGTACAGATATTTATTTGATATCTATCTTTCTTTTAATGAAAACAACAGTCCATAAGTGTCTTCAGTGCTTTGTAACCTACCAGGAAGCGCACTTAGACTTAGTATTGGAAGTTTTTTGTTGTTGTTGTTTTGTTTTTTTGGTAGTACTGGGAGTGGAACCCAGAGGCTTTCTAAACCGGGATATACTCCCAGACCTATTTTATATTTTATTTGGAAACAGGGTGTCACTAAGTTGCTGAGAGCCTCACTGAGTAGCTGAGGCTGGCTTGGAACCTGTGTGATCCTCCTGTCTCAGCCTCCCAAGCACTGGGATTACAAGTGTGCGCCACCACGCCTAGCCAGTATTGGAAGTTTCTGCACTACAGTCAAGTTTAGAATTCAGCTCCCTTCCTATTTCACTTCACACCATGTCTTTTTCAGTGGTTAAAATCCTCCCCCCCCTCCCCCTTGGCCATCTTTGTCTCAGAAAACGCCTAGTTACTATGAAGAAGGGCAAAGGAAAATTATTTTTTTTTTAATCTTTAAGCAGACTGGGCAAAGTGGTACATACATCTCCCGTTTCAGTACTTGGGAGGCCAAAACAAAAACATTGCAAGTTTGAAGCCAGACTCAACAATTTATCAGGATCCTGTTTCAAAATAAAAAATAAGCCAGGCACTGTAGTGCGGGTCTGTAAACCCAGTAATTAATTGGGAGGCTGGGACTAGAGGACTGCAGGTTCAAGGACAGCCTCAGTAAGGAGTGAGATCCTGTTTCAAAATAAAAATAAAATAGGGCTGGAGGTGTAGCTCAGAGGTAGAATACCTCTGGGTTCAATCCTCAGTACTACACACACACACACACACACACACACACACACACAAAGGGCTGGGGGTGTAGCTCAGAGGTAGAATGCCCTTGGTTCAATCCCTAGGACTAAAAAAAGAAAGAAAGAAAGAAATCTTTAAGTATCTTCAGATGCCTTTATGCCTATTACAAAATGTTGTTAATATTGAAAAATAATTTCATCCTGTTTCTTCCTTTAATTGTAGAAATTTTTCTTTGGGGGCTTTATATGTGTACTGGTTAAGTAAAATGGGTACTGTTAATAGAAGTTAAGTTTAGCCAGGCGTGGTGGCGCATGCTTGTAATCCCCACGCTTGGGAGGCGGAGACAGGAGGATCACGCAGGTTCGAAGCCAGCCATGCTGGCTTAAGAGACCCTGTTTCAAAAAAAAAATAATAATAGGTCTGGGAGTGTAGCCCTGAGGTAAAAGGGCTTCCAGGAACCCCAGTACCACAAAAGAGAGAGAGAGAGAGAGAGAGAGAGAGAGAGAGAGAGAGAGAGAAGTTAAGTTTAAACTTTAGATTTCAAAATGGATAGTAAAAAATCGATTCTACAGTATGTGAATTATATCTCAATTTTAAAAAAATAGGATCCATCCCTTTACATTAGTATGAGGAAAACTATCTAACTCAGTCCTACAGAACTCGAAGCCTAAAACATGAAGCTCAGCACATGTAGACGAGGCGGTTACTTTAGGTTACGTGGAAGCTTAAATCCTCTTGAGTGTTTTGCTTTACAGTAGGTCATTTCCACTGTTTACCTGCTTGTTGGCAATTTCTTTTTACATGTTGACAATTTTAAAGTTTCTCTTTTCTCCACTACAAAGACAACAAAAATATCGATCATGTTACAGCAATTTCAAAGGGAATCCATCATTCATGATTTGTTTTACACTAACTCAAAACAGATTCCTTGTTATTTAATAAATATACCAATTCAAACCAAAGATCCAAACAAAATACATCTACTCATCCACCAAGATAATTATAAGAAGGAAGGAGGACCGGGGCGGTGGTGGCACACACCCCAAATCCCTGTACTTGAGAGGCTGAGAGGGGAGGACCGAAGGTTCAAGGCCAATGAGCAGTAATTTAGGGAGACTCTGTTTGAAAATAAAAAAATAAAATAGGGCTAAGGATGTAGCTCAGAGGTAGAACATTCCTGGATTCAATCCCCAGTACCACCAAAATAAATGATAATAAAAAATAAAAAAGGAAGGAGGGAAGGGAAGATCAAAGGAAAGACTTGGTATAATAGCACATTTTCACAAAGAAACACAATGGGACATTAGTGAATCTATTTTAAGGATGGGTCCTTTATAACGCAGCTTGATGGCTTGGTATTATAATTTAGTTGTTGCTCATTTAACTTCTAATACAGTTTTGCTCTTAAAGGAAAGCCACCAACCAGTATCCACTAACACTGAACGATTTCAAGGCCCCCGAGTTTATGACTCCCTGACTCCCAGCAGCCATTTGAAACCACTGACCCCACTGATAGCCAAATCCATCACCCTTTACAATGCTTCTTAGGAGGCTCAAGAGATGGGTATTGGATTTCAAATATCCAACAACAGCAAATGACAAAGATAATTCCCCTAATCTTCAAGCATAGTAGAATAGTAGAAATTGTCCCAGGGGACTGAAACTGCTCTTTCAAGGCACTGGGCTACTCTTTGGCCCTCAATGGAGGCAGGACTTAACTTTCTTTCTTTCTTTCTTTCTTTCTTTCTTTCTTTCTCTCTTTCTTTCTTTTTAAGGTCTGGGGATGTAACTCAAGGGCATTCAACCTCCGAGCTACACCCCCTACCCTATTTTTTATTCTTCATTTTGAAACAGGGTCTCACTGAGTTGCAGAGGGCCCCACTAAGTAGCTGAGGCTGTCCACGAACCATGATCCTCTGGTCTCAGCCTCCCGAATGTTGGGATTACAAGCATGTGCTACCATATCGGGCTCCTCTGTTATTTCTGAAAGAAATGCAAACTGAAATCCTCCAAAGCTGAGTTTCCAACTGCACACTGTCTGGCTCCTGCGCTCCCACTGTATCCTCCCTGGCCTTCCTGGGGTTTTGAAATAGCAGACAGGGTCAGCAGAAGAGGGAAAGAGAGGGGAATAGTTTGCCAAACATAGTTTAGATCTCAACCCAGTCCCCATTCTCTCCTTTCCTGTCTGGGCTCCTTTACTCATCTCTGCTCAATTCTCCCCACACACAGAAAGAATCTGTAGCTTTTCCTACTGATAAGAAGAAGTCTAGTCATTTACTATGTTACTCCCTTGTTTCTTAGTTTGTTAGAGCACAATCTGTCTGCCTCTGGCTGTTCACATCTACTCATCAAAACACCCTAACAGCTGAGCTTGATGGTGCATGCTTGTAATCCCAGCACTGGGGAGACTGAGACAAGAGGATCGCGGTTTGCGGACAGCCTCAGCTACTTAGTGAGGCCCTTTGCAACTCAGTCAGACCCCGTTTCAAAAACAAAGAATAAAAAGTCAGGCAGGGGGTGTAGTTCAGAGGTAGAGTGCCCCTGGGTCCCATACCCGGTACTGGAGAAAAAAAAAAAAAAACCTAACACATTGAATATAGAATAAAGTTAGACATAGAGGCCTACCAAGGAAGAATATTTTATTTTATTTTGTGTGGTAGGGGGTACTGGAAATTGAACTCAGGGGCATTCTACCTGAGTTACACCTCCAGCCCTATTTGGTTTCTGTTTTTATTTTGAAATAAGGTGTTGCTAGGTTGATGAGAGTCTTACTACTTGCTGTATAAACACTGGTTTTTTGTTTGTTTGTTTGTTTGTTTGTTTTTAGTGGTACTGGGGTTCCTGGAAGCCTTTCTACCTCCGGTCTACACTCCCAGACCTATTTTATCCTTTTTTTTTTAATTTGGAAACAGTGTTTCTTAAGCCAACACGGCTGGCTTCGAACCTACATGATCCTCCTGTCTCCGCCTCCCAGGCGCGGGGATTACAAGCATGCGCCACCACGCCCAGCATAAACACTTATTTATATTTGCATGTTTTAGAGTTGTCATCTGGTTTGTCCCCCTTATTTTCATTCAATTCAGATCTTTTCGTTACTGATCATCCATCTCTGGAGCACAATAACTAATATTCTGAGAGATGACTCCTGACCACTAAAAAGATCCTAACAGTCCTCAAAGTCACCCAAGATCAAGTGTTGTTTTAATTTTAGGGTTTTGCTGTTTTAGATCTACGTGGTGTAATTCTACCTAAACAAGGGATTCCTTATCCACACATAATAGCATTTATTACAAGTTTAAAACACCAGCCTATTTATAATCAGCAGCCATTGCATGCTAAGCAATTACAGGAAGCTACTACACTTCTCTCTTCATTTTTTCACTCTTTAAAGGTCTATTTTACACCTGCTCCTCCTCCTCCTCCTTCATCAAACCTCCACTTATTACCTGCAGCTCATGGGCTTCCTCTCTCCTTGGTAACAGAAGAGAGTGAACATCCAGTCTCTCCTCTGCAGGCCACCAAGCTCCCTGCATCTGTGTGCACACACACTCTTCTCTACCCTTGTCACTTAGGATGAACTCTGGGGCTCTCAGCCAAGATGAACCTCTGGCTCTGCGTACGAGTCCCGTCTCCTCTAGCTCAGAGACGTTGAGTCAGCAGTTGTCCCCTCTCCTCTTTGTCTTGCATCAGCGGCTTCCCCCTTTCCATTGAATCCTTTCTAAAGGTCACGGGCATGCTGTAATATCTGCCCTGGTAAAAACAAGACATCCCCTAGATTCCCGAGCTGCCTCTGCTTCACTTTACAAGCGGAGTCTTCAGACGGTTTTTCTGCACTTGCTGCCCTTAATTCCTCTCCTATTCCCCCACATCCACTCTGAGCAGCCTTTTACCTGCACTACTTTGTAGAAATGGGGCTTCTCGGAAGCATGCGTGATTTAATAAGCATGTGTTCTTGCTAAACACGGTACCTGGTTGCCATCCTCGCTGGCTGTGCCCCTTGGCTGCAGCGACAAGGATGAGCCTGCTCAGCTTTCTTCCCTCAGCTTCTAAGTGAGGGATTCTTCTCCACCTTTCTGGCCTGTGGGTCTCAACCGTCTAAACATAGGTGGCTCCAGGATCCAGTCCTTGGACATCTCTGTGGTCACCTCTCACTCCCTGGGGAACTCAACACTCTAATGGCTTTATGAACTTTATTATTATTATTATTATTATTATTATTTATTATTATTATTATTATTATTATTATTATTATTTTGGTGGTACTGGGGATGGAACCCAGGGGCCTTCTACCTCCAGGCTACACTCTCAGACCTAACCTCAGCCTCCCAAGCATGGGGATTACAAGCATGCGCCACCACGCCTGGCATGAACTTGTTTTTAAGGTACTGGGGATTGAACACAGGGGGATTCTACCACTCAGCTACATCCCCAGCCTTGTTTTGTTTTGTTTTTTGTTTTGTTTTGTTTTGTTTTGTTTGATTCATGGTCTTCCTAAGTTGCCGAGGATGGCCTTGAACTTGCTATCTTTCCTGCCTCAGGCTTCCAATTACTGGAATTACAGGCATGTGCCACCTTCTGATGGATTTAAATACCATCTGTACAGTAACTGCTCCCAAATGTATGCCTCCTCCAGTCCAGTCATCTCCCCAAACTCCGGGCTGCACATCCCTCTCCTGCTTAACCTCTCCAATTGGTTACATACCATGTGTCTAAAATGTCACATTTCTAAAACTTAAAACCTCTAAGTATTTCCCCCAAAACCAGTGCTCTCTTTAGCGCTAGATGTTCCCCTAAGCCTGTTCTTCCCTGTGGTCTCCCTCATCTCAGTTAAGGGCACCCCCTCAGAGGTGCAGAGGTTTTTTTGTTCAGAGCAAAACTCTGACAGTCATCCTTAACACCTTTATTTCTCTCACATCCCACTTCCAAACCGTCAGCAAACTCTGTTGAGCTGTTCTTCAAAATATGTGCAAAATCCAATAATTTTCCACCCACTGCAGCCACTCTACTTCCCTGATGAAAGACATTTCTCACCTGATTATCACAATAGTGGTCTCCCTAGCTGGTTTCCCAGGTCCTGCCCTCTGCCCATAATAATTAGTTCTGTGAGTCTGTGTGTGTCTGCTTGTACGTGTTCCTGGGGATTAAGTGCAGGGGTGTTTTACCTCTGAGCTACCCCAACCCTTTTTATTTTCTTATTTCAAAACAGGGTCTAATTGCTGAGGGTCTGGCTAAGTTGTTAAGGCTGGCCTTGAACCTGTGATCTTCCTGTCTCAACCTCTCAAGGACTGGAATTACCTTGCAGGACTCCTAGTAATTTGTTCTACCCAGAGTGTGGGACATAAATAAGTCAGATCATGTCACTTTACTCTCAGAAACTGTCCAAGGTTTCTCATGTCACATAGAGAAAAAGCACAAGTTCATATTCACGCCCGGAAAATTTTGTACAGTTGTTCCTCAGTACCCAAGGGGGATTGGTTGCAGGACCCACCCACCCCACCACCCTTGCCTCTCATCCTCCTGCCACAAAACCCAAAATTCCCTATGCTCAAGTCTCTTATATAAAATGACCCAGCGTTTGTGTGTAACCTATCATATCCTCCTGTATACTTTAAATTATCTTTATATTACTTATAGGACCTAATATAATGTAAATGCTATGTAAACAGGCATTACACAGTATAGGAAACAGTGACAATTTTTAAGAAAATACCCTATGTATTACAGGTAGATACCTGCAACTAAAAAACACTATGGATAGTTTTTTGGTTTGGGTTTGTTTTTGTTTTTGTTTTTGTTTTTGTTTTTGTTTTCCTGGTCTTGGGATGGAACCCAGAGCCATTTGACCTCCAAGCTACACCCCTTGTCCTATTTTTTATTCTTTATTTTGAAACAGGGTCTCACTAAGTTGTGGAGGGCCCAAGTAGCTGTGGCTGTCCGTGAACCGCGATCCTCTGGTCTCAGTCTCCCGAATGCTGGGATTACAAGCGTGTGCCACCACACCTGGCTTATTGATAGTTTTTTTTTTAAATAAGTTGGATTCATTGGGTTGAAATTACAAAATACCTTTATTTTTCCCATATCAATATCTTTTAGTTGTACCAACACAATTAAAAAATACATTTTTGATCAGTGGTTGGATGGACCCATGGATTCAGGACCTGCAAACACAGAAGGTCAAGGGTTCTGCATTGTCTCCCTCCCTGTCCTTCCTTCTCCTCCTCCCTCTCTCCACCCAGCCACAGTGGCATCCACACTATTCCTTGAATATACCCAGTGCTCTCCTGCCTCTAGACCTTACATTGGCCAATCCTTCTGCCTGGAAAGCTCCTTCCTCGTATCTGCGTGGTCACTCTCTGAGTTCTTTAGGTAGTTTGTACAAAGGTGACCATTGGTCTTTTGCCTGCTGGCTCTCAAGTGCTTTCTCTTTTCCTGCTGTGTCTTCCCAGGAGTCTGATGCCTGTGGGCCCTGTTCCCTATGCTCCCTTGTCTGGAATTCCCAACTGGAGACAACATGGTAGGAATTTGGACAGATGGAAGGAGCAGGCATAGCCTTTCTCCTCTTCTCTCTGCCTCAGGCACTGTCTTAGTAAGGAGAGCAACCTAGCAAGACCCTGTTTCAAAGCAAAAAATAAAAAATGGCTGGGGTGTGTCTTGGAGGCAGAATGCCTGAGTTCAATCCCCAGTGGAAATTAAAAAAAAAAAAAAAAAAAGGATCTTGAGATAAGAAACGTATCCTGGATTATCTGAGTGGGCCCAGTATAACTGAAAGGGTCTCATACAAAAAGGGAGGAGGAATAGAATTAGAGATGTTACCATAGAAACAGGGAGAAACTTGAAGATGCTATACAGCTGGCTTTGACAATGGAAGGATAGACCATGAGCCAAGGAATGTAGGCAGCCTCCCACAGCTGGAAAGGCAGGAGGAAGAGATGCTCCTCTAGAAACTTTAAAAGAAATGCAGCTCCACCAGCGCTTTGATTGCAGCCAAGTGAAGCCCATTCCAGACTTCCATCCTCCAGAAATACCAGGTACTACATTTGTGTTGTTTAAAGAAGATAAGTTTGTGGTAATTTGCTTCCACAGTAATAGGAAATTGGTGCACTGTTTACTCAGGTGTGTAAACTTCATCATTGGGACACGTGTATTGTTCACTTTTTTTTTTTTTTTTTTTTTTTTTGGTGCTACCGGGGGTGGAACCCAGAGGCTTTCTGCCTCCGGGCTATCCTCCCAGACCTATTTTATATTCTATTTGGAAACAGGGTCTCACTAAGTTGCTGAGAGCCTCACTAAGTAGCTGAGGCTGGCTTCGAACCTGTGAGATCCTCCTGTCTCCACCTCCCAAGTGTGGGGATTACAAGCGTGCGCCACCACACCCAGCTCCCTTTTTATTTTGAAAGAGGGTCTCACTAAAGTTGCTGAGGTGAGGGTCTCACCAAGTTGCTGATGCTGGCCTGAGATTCTTCTGTCTCAGCTTCCCAAATACTGGGATAACAGGTGTGTGCCACCACACCAGAGTTCCTTCAGATCTTCTTTTAAAATATAGTTCATCAAACTGTTCATGCCCTTACTGAGTTTTCAGATCATTTTATTATAAACATTGGACAATAAAAATTCCAGAAGGACTGAAAATTCTAGCCCCCAGTCCTTCCACCTTTGTGTATGTGGGCTTTTAGCATGCTTGTTCAGTTATAGTGTTTTAAAGAAATCTTTTCTGAACCACTTCAAGGTTTTTAGTCATCCCTCCAATAATATTTTTTCTCAAGGATCTCTTTGCATCATCTGAAATAACTTGAATATTCTCTTAGGGCTGGAAATGCCCTTTCAACGAATCCATATTCCTTTATGCCTTTCATCTAATTTCATGGAAAGGAAGGTGTCAACAAAGGAAGGTAAAAAATGCTCCCCTCTATTCATTTCTTCTAAAATGCCTACAAATGAAAAGAGGATTTTTCGTGATTTGGAAGTGGTGGGCTGAGGCCTCCCAGAACCATCTGGCTTGTTCCAATGTCAGCCAGATTTGAATCAACATTTACAAGAGCCCAGGAGCTGCAGGGTGCTTGAGTCACAGCTGCCTAGTGGCATCCAAGGAGCGCACCATGAGCTTCTGCAGGAGAAATCACACTTCTCGTGTTCCCAAGCACAGGAACATGTGTAGTGAGCGCCTCCTCTGTGTGGACACACCTAGCAGCGCAACTGGACCATCAAAGCCATCGTAGCCTGTACTAGGGAAAAGAGGGAAGAATGAATAGTCTCATAAGTCAGATATATTTAGGTCCTTGCAATAGCTCAACACTCATACTGAATGTTTCCAAATCACTGCTCAAATATAAAGCTTTTAAAAGTCTCTTTTAATTTTACTTGTTCATTTCATCTGTAGGGTAGTGATAAGTACATCCATCCAAGAACGAGAAGTGGCCATATTTTGTTTTAGGCAGCATTCTCACCACCGTGACCCAAACACCTGACATGTCAAACTTAGAGAAAGAAGAATTTTATTTGCTTGCAGTTTTAGAGATCTCAGTCCATGTTTGACTGAAATTTTAAGCAGGAGCCAAGGCTATAGGTCCTCAGAGAATCATGGCAAGGAGCAGAGAGATAGGCGTGAGGTTGTTATTAGCTGTTATTAGCTCATAGGAGTAGGAAGGAGAGAGAGAGAGAGAGAGAGAGAGAGAGAGAGAGAACGAACACCATCCCCAGGCATACTTCCAGCCATGTCTACCTCTGAACCTGGCTGTATATATTAACACAACAGTAGTTTTGGGGGACATTTTAAATACAAACCAAATTTCTATTTTTTCCTTCCTTCCTCCCTTCCTCCTTTCCTTTCTTTTTTTTTTAATTTCTTCTTATTTATTTTCACTGTGTAAGAAATGAACCATGGGCCTCAAGCATGTTAAGTATATGCTCTACCACTGAGCTATCTTCCTAACCTGACTATATGCAATGTTTTATTCATCTTATTGGTACACAGAGAAAATGTCACCCCCATGGAATAGAAGAAAATCTCAAAACCTCAAGGCTGGCTTGAATTCTGTACTCTAACTCAGATTCTGTCTCTAACTAGCTGAGTACTTTTAGTTATTTAATTTACTTTTTATTTTTTAATTTTTTTAATTTTTATTTATTTATTTATTTATTTTGTGGTACTGGGGTTCCTGGAAGCCCTTTTACCTCCGGGCTACACTCCCAGACCTATTTTTACATTTTTATTTGGAAACAGGGTCTCCTAAACCAGCGCGTGTGGCTGGCTTCGAACCTGCGCCATCCTCCTGTCTCTGCCTCCCAAGCGCGGGGATTACAAGCGTGCGCCACCACGCCCGGCTTAATTTACTTTTTAAAAAGAAAGAATTAAGAGCCCATTCTTGCTGATATATTATCCAGTGTTAGTGGTCTATTCCTGGTCAAGAAAATGAAGTTTAGACTTTCACTCAGAGCTCCTGACCCTCTCTCCCATCCCATTATTTCCCCTTATTTATATAATCTTTACCTTCCCCTCATGTCTCCTGTCTCCCACCATCACCCTCATTCCAAAATCCCATCTGAGATATAAAAGGCAACCGTAGCTCGGGCTGGTAGGATGGACAAGGACAGTCCTTCCAGCGGTTCTCCTAGGCACCCCCTGCTATTCTGTCATGGTGACCAGAGTGGATCTCCATCATTACTTTTGGCATGGATGGCCCATACCAGCTGCTCTTCTTGGCAGTGGGACTCTCAGGACTGTGGCAACCAGATGCTCCCTTAGACCTCTTAAAACAGCCAGTTTCTAGGTCTCTGGGTTGCTGGGCAGGTAACACTTTACATGAGCCATCCTTCCTCTAGAGGGCAGCACAAATCACAGTCCCCACTAATGACACTGGACTGGTTATAGGACTCCTTCAAATCCACAGAGCCTGGCTTGATAGTACAGAAGTAACAATTACTAAGCCCTTATACCCACCCATGAACATGCAGAACTGCACAGTAGAGCCATGGACCTGAGCATGGTCCCCACCTCCACTTCCAGGCTCAGTAGCAAAGTGGCTTTGAGAAAAGTTACCTAACTTGGTTGCTTACCTTGTAAACAGAAATAATACCAATAATATTAAACACACACAGTTTTTTTTTGAAGATTAAACAAGATAATACATGTTTTGTTAAACCCTATGAATTGGCTACTTAGAAATCATTCACAACCCCTTTTCCATTACTTGTTTGTCTTTATAAACTTCCTTGGGACCTCCAGAATTAGCTTAACATTTTGTTTGAAAAAATAGAGTATAACTTTCTTCTCAGTTCCAAAAGATATTCAGGGGTAGAAATACAATGACATCAAAACTCTCTTCACAATTCATTTTTATCCTCTCTCCTCTCTCTCTTCTCTCTCTCCTTCTTCCATTTTTTGGTCCACAGAAAGAAAATCCTCTTGAGTTTATTCTGAAGTCAAACTTCTCCCAAGTTTGCAAAATATCCAGGGAGAAAAAGGACCTCACTGAACCAGCTTTAAGTCAGATGTCCACCTCTGGACCAATCAGCTGTGATCAGGAAACAACTTTAAGTCAGGTGCTCACCTCTGGACCAATCAACTGTGACCAGGAATCTGGGGCATATTATATAAAAAGGATTGAAGGAAATATAGCAAGACCATGGGAGTGGCAGTTGCAAAGGAAGAGGGAGGCCAGATGGTAATAAAGGTGGAGGATAGAGGAGTTACATAAGAAACCTATGTTGTAGACCTCCTTAAGATTATCATAGGGTTGGGGGAAAGACAGAAACATTTTCTACAATTAATTAATTTTAATGTTGAGGGGTAGAATGTAGGAAAACCCCAAAATAATCAATAATGTTTATTATTGATTGTTTATTATTGGACCTCTTGAGGTCCAATCAATGAAGCCCAGTATGATGGTGGAGATGGTATGCAGACCTCACAGTTCTCTCTGGAAGGCATCTGATCTGGAGAACTTTCTGTCCTTACACAGCTCTAAGACCCACTCTTTCTTCCTTCTTGGAAGACAAGAAGTAAAAGCACATACTTGAGAAAGAAACATGACTGGGAGACAGGTCTTGTCAGAGAGAGTAGCCATTTAAATCGGGTTCTCTCCTGCCCTGGGCAGGAATTAGTGGAATTAAGTTGTGAAGGGGATTTCCTACACACATGAAAGAGGTTACAAAATAGGATAAGACAGGGTTAAGCTGCATAATTAGAGTTCATGAAAAAGAGATTAGGAAGGAGGGGGCAGCCCCAAGAAGCCAGTGATCTTGACCCATGGGGCGCAGAAGGTGAAGAGGAGAAAGCTGTTCCTGATGGTGAAGTAGCAAGCAAAGGAACTAAGGGTAGGGTGAACAAACACGGCACGTTTGTGGACATTCATATTATGCAGCATCCTGTTGTGTGTGTGTGTGTGTGTGTTACTGGGGGTAGAACTCAGGGGCTTTCCTACCTCCAGGCTATACTCCCAGACCCATTTTTTAAAAATATACTTTATTTGGAAACAGAGTCCAAGTTGCTGAGAGCCTCACTAAGTAGCTGAGGCTGGCTTTGAACCTGTGTGATCCTACTGTCTCAGCTCCCAAGCGTGGGGATTACAAACGTGTGCCACCACACCCAGTTTATGCAGCAGTCCTGAAACCATGGGATGTACAGTTAAAGTGCCCAGGATGCTTGTTAAAATGTGGATTTCTGGGCCTCCAGTGCAAAGATTCTGATTTACTTCGTTTGGGTGGATCCCAGGTTTGGATCTCATGCTTGAGATATAGTGTCTTATTGATTTATGTGCTTTACTTTCATTATCATATATATTTACACACACACACACACACACACACACACACACACACACACACACAGTCTTTGCTTGCAGTTCTGGGGATTATACAACTCAGGGCCTTGCACACAGAAACCAAGAGTTCTGTCACTAAGCTACATCCCCAGCCCATTTTATTTTTTATTTTGAGAGAGGGTCTAAGTTGCCCAGGTTGACCTCAAACTTGCAATCCTCCTGCCTCAACCTCTCAAGTAGCTAGGATTACAGGAATGTAATACTGTACCTGGCTAAACTTTTTATATAAAACTTATATAAAAATAAAAGTTATAGGCCAGGTGTGGTGGTGCACGCTTGTAATCCCAGCATTCAGGAGGCGGAGACCAGAGGATCATGGTTAGCAGACAGCCTCAGCTATTTAGTGAGTCCTTTACTTAGTGAGACCCTGTTTCAAAATAACAAATAAAAAATAGGGCAAGGGGTGTAGCTTGGAGGTAGAATGCCCCTGGGTTCAATTCCCAGACCCACAATAAATAAAGAAATATTGAATAAAAAATAGGGATGGGGTCTAGTTCAGAGGTAAAATGTCTCTGGGTTCCATCCCCAGTATTGCAAAAATAAAAAAAAATAAAAATAATCAAATAAATAAATAAATAAATAAATAAATAAATGTTATAATCAGCATTTGTATAATTGTAAAAGTACCATTTATTTAATTTTTAAAAGGAGCTTATATGTTTGGAAAGGAAGATTTTCTACCCCAAACTTCTCAAGAGTTGGTACTATTTAGCAATTGTGCATTATTTTTCTTTCTTCTTAAATCACTCTTCATCTCTTCTGCAATTCAACCCATCTAATTTCATGGAGGAAGCAGAGCGGTTTTATTTTACAACAAGAAAATAGAATCAGTCAAATCAGTTGCCAGGTATTGAGACTGATACTGAGGTTTCTCCTTACCTTGCCCATGGATTTTCATATTAAATCATTATTTTTTTCATTTTTTTATTCTTGAGTTTTCTCCTTTTTGTTGTTTTTAGAAAAATTTAAAGTGGTAGCAACATGTTTCCAGTTCCTTGAGTCAGAAATTTCAGGTACAAACAAGATGGATGACTTTTCACTGACCCGCTTCTCATCTGTGCTCAAATTTCTCTTATTCTTCATCCATCCATATTTCTGGATTTTTGCAACCATGTTTTGTTTGTTTTGGATTTTGGGGGGTATTGGGTATTAAATCCAGAAGGATTTTATTTCAAAGCTACATCTCCAGCCCTTTTTTAAATTCTGAAATATGGTCTCAGTAAGTTGTAGAGGGGTCTTGCTAAGTTGCTAAGACTGGCCCTAAACCTGCAATCCTCCTGTCTCAGCCTTCCAAGAACTTGAATTACAGGCATGTACCATAGTGTCCAGCTTACCTTTTATTTTTATAATAATTCAATCTAATAGTTTTCACTGTATTGTCACTGTAAATAGTCTTTGGGTCTGATATCTAATTTCAATCCTCATTCTAATAGAAATGTTAGTTCTATCCAGTGTTTTATTCTTCCAATAATCAGGAGAAAGAATTACAAAGATTCATTTTTCTTGAGTTCTAAGTGCTGATAAAATCCTATTTGAAATTTCTATGTCCTGAAGTTGGTCTGATCCTGTAGTCTATGCTGCCCAGGAGCACACAAACTGAGAAATAGTGTTTCTTGTGAAGAAGCCTAGCCCTCTCACATACCTGCTCTGGCCAGGCAAGCCATCACTTTGTGTACACAGGCAGATGTCTGCCTAATATGCCTGGGGTGTCCTAGTTTTTGTTCTGGTTATTTGTTGTTCAAACAGCAAACATTTCCTTTCCCCTGATTTTGTGGGCCAGGGAATTTCGGCAGGGTCCAGCCAGGTGCTTCTCCTGTTGTAGGGGGTGCCTTGCTGGTGTCCTGGAGGCTGTACTCACACTGCACTTCAGCAGGGATGGATGGATGGAATGTTGACCGGCTTCTCCAGCATTACATTCTCAGGGTAGATGAACTCACAAGGCAAGGCTTTCCAGAGAAAGTGTTCTGAGGGATGGGAAGTGGAAACTGCCAATCTCTTAAGGCCTGTGTTCAAAAATTGGCACCATGTCACTTCTGTCACGGTCTATTGGTCAAGTTATGATATCACCTGCCTCTCCAGGAAAGAATATGTAATCATCTTTCATCCATCACAGAGTTTATTTACCAAACACTGGCATGTTCATAGAGCATGAAGCAAGAACCAGGCCCAGTGTGAAACTCCAGGAATATGGAAAAAAGTTAACATACTCCCTGTCTCTAAGAAGTCCACAGCCTAGAGGAGACGTAAATATGTTATATCGTAGGGCTTTTGTGTGTGTGTGTGTGTGTGTGTGTGTGTGTGTGTGTGTGATCTTTCAGTAATTCTCCCCAAAGCAACACATCAGTGAAACTTGAAATAAATTATAGAAAGACTAAAAAAGAGAGAATATCCACTACCTAGTAATCTCTGGTTGCCCATAATTCAAATGTCTGCTTATCTAACAATACCAAACATCCAAATAAATTGTGATGTGAAGCTGAAGCTGAAGTGTTGGAGGGGAAAACAAATGCCAGAGATGACTTCTTTGAGGATGAGCTCCTGTGAATACTAAGATCTTAGAGATGGAGGGATAAACCCCAAACAACTTCTGCTCTCATCTGTATGACAAGTGATCTGGACATAGCACTTTTGGAAAACTTGTCAATCACAAATCAGACAGAGCTTACCCTGTAAAAGAATGTCAGGGTCATAGCAAAAAAGGCAGAAAATTCTGGCTGTATTCATCTTCTTGGAAGAAAAGGGAAGATAGTGTTTCTAGTTCAGTAGACTCCCAGCTAGGAGACCGACTTGCCCTGAAGCAGGGCTGTGAGGCAGGAAGCCACTTAGCTTAATAGCCTGGTTTGCCACAGCATGGGGTTGAGATTTCTAGCAAGAGTCCAAGAGAATATGGTCATATTGTAATAGACAACTCTATTCATAAAGCAAAAATATGATAAATGTTTTAACTGTGGAGAAGTTTATTCAGTTTGCTTTTTAGGGATTCCCCTCCCCCCTAGAAGGACAAAATCATACATCTATAAGTCATTCCCTGAATGTCATGTTCTTGTGGGCTCTGGCTTTTCCCATGTTGCTTTCTTTACCTGAAACTCCTGGGTCACACTGGGAAAGGAAGAGAAAAACATCAAAGGTGATTGAGACCAGAGAAGTAGTCCCACAGTTGGAAGGCATACACTGTTCCCAACAGTGATGTGAATGACAAATGTTATTGTTTAGGGAAGGGATATAATGAGGACTCCTGTGGTGGGAACAGGCATGTGTAGAGTGTGCAAGCTTTGGCTAAAGAGAGATGTCAAAGAAAAGGACTCGAGGCAGGTGGCAAAACACAGGCAGGAAATGGATGTGGTTCTGGCCAGTGGCTTTTGACCACCTACTCTGTGGCCATCACTGGTTGATCAGGAGCCCAGTATGAGAGCAAGACACATTCAGGAGACCTCAAGATGACTGGCCCAGTGCCTGGGTCTGTGGGAGCACTGAACCAGAGAATATTAGGAGAATATTGGGAGAGATGGTCAAGTTAGGAAAAGCCTTTAGTGTTCTACTGAAGTCTTTAAAGCCAGTATTCCTCATTCTAGATACAGAAATTTCTTGGTTTGCTTCAAAGAACTCTTAATAAATTCCTTTCTAAATCAGGCTCTATATTTCACAGAAAAAAATAGCACCTGCAAACTACATATATCTCTGTTGTTTTCACTGTGAAACATAATTTATGTATGGGACTGAATGCTAAGTTGGTCTTGGTTCCAGCTCTATAGTTTTTAACTTTTCATTCTTATATATTTCACGGGTTAGCTATCATCTGAACTGTACATTATATGATGATCTTTAAAATGTTATATTTGTTTCGATGAATAATTATGAAGGAAAGGCTGAACTATTCTACATGCTGTTTTTCTAAATTAAATTATTCAAATATTCCATTTACTCCAGGAAGATGAGGCTAGGAGAAGGAAAAAGAAATAGTATGTGTAAAGCAATCTCCTGAAAGTGGAATAATATAAGGTGACCCCTTGTCCTCTCTTCATTCCTTCTAGTATCCCCACTTTACCCATCACATAAGGCCCACCTTTTTTTTTTTTTTTTTTTTTTGGTACTGGGGACTGAACCCAGAGACATTTTACTTCTGAGCTATATACTTCAAGCCCTTTTTAATTTTTTTTTGAAACAGGGTCTTGCTAAGTTCCTGAGAGTCTTGCTAAGTTTCTGAGGTTGGTCTTGAACCTATAATCCTCAACTCTCAGCCTCCCAAGTACTGGGATTATAGGTGCACACTATTCTGTGTAGCTTATAAGGTCTCCTTTAAACCCAACTTTCTTTTCTTTACGGCACTGGGGATTGAACCCAGGGGCATTCTATTTCCAACCTATACTATTTTACTTATTTTTTTTATTTTGAAATAGGGTATTGCTAGGTTGATAAGAGTCTTACTACTTGCTGAGGCTGTCCTTGAACTTGCGGTCCTCCTATCTCAGTCTTCCAAGTACTGGCATTATAAGTGTGCTCCACCATGCTCAGCTAAACCCAACCTTCTTCATGTTGTTCTGTCTAACCTGTTCATCCTTAGCTGATTATTTCCCTCTCTGACTTCCTCTTTCATGTACATCATTATTTAATTCTCTCCTTAGTTTGTTTTTGTTTTGAAGCATGGTCTTGCTATGTTGTCCAATCTAGTCTCAAACTCATGGGCTCAATTGATCCTCCTATCTCAGCCTTCTGTGTAGATGGGAATACAGAAGCATGTCACTGTACCTAGCTTAGTTTTCAGAAACTAAAATAAGAAGCATGTTTGAGGATAAGACATATTTTACATTGCTCCAGATGTAGCTGATAATACAAATAATAGTTAATGTTTATTTGACATTAACTGTGCCATGTGCTTTATTGGCACTATTGATTAACTGCTCATAACCATCATTTGAGGATGGTACTAAAATCGCCCTCATTTTACAGATAAGAAAACTGAGATTTAATCAGGGTTATATGTATAAAAGGCTATATGTCCAAAGTGGTAAACACAAAATTTGAACCCAGGTATTCTGACTCTAGAGGCCATCCACTTAACTATTTCTCAAAAAAAAAAATACAAACATCCTTTATTGAATAATTACTGCATGTCTTGTATTGAGTTAAATTCATTACATTAAATATTTCATTTCATTTATTTAGTACAAATATCTATGGCATAGATATGATTACTCCCCATTAGAAGCATGAGGAAATTGAGAAGCAGTAAGATTGAATAGCTTTGTCAAGGTCATAAAGCTGACACAGGTTAGAACGCAAATTGGGACCAGCCATGACTTAGTCTAGCGTCCACTAAACTGTTCCCTAGTATAGTTAAGTATGAAGGACATAGAATTCTGCACCTGCTGTAGAAATGCCTTCCATATGAGCCGGGCGTGGTGGCGCACGCTTGTAATCCCCGCGCTTGGGAGGCGGAGACAGGAGGATCGCGCAGGTTCGAAGCCAGCCGTGCTGGCGTAAGAGACCCTGTTTCAAAAATATAAAATAGGTCTGGAAGTGTAGCCCGGAGGAAGAAGGGCTTCCAGGAACCCCAGTACCACCAAAAAAAAAAAAAAAAAAGAAATGCCTTCCATACTCCAACATTCCTGTTGCTAGGATTCTCTTACTTCAACCATTTTTTTTTTCACGACAGTTTTCTCCTAGACTAATCTTAGATAATATCCAACATGGCCTTCTAATCTAGAACAAAGATCTCAGCTAGAATCTGATCAGACTATGTCCTAAGTCTGCTTTTCTGAATGAAATCACAGCATGCCATGTCTTCTGCCCTACATATGTTCAGCTCCACTCTGAATGTGACAGTGGTTAGGATTTCCATTTCCATAGTGAGTGGGAGTATCTGTTAGGAATGCTTCCCATTATGAGTAGCAAAGTATCTATCAGTAGCTTAAACAAAAGGGGTTACAATTCTTACATAGCAGGAGTCTGGACTCACGTGGCTTCTGGCATGAGTTTACTGGCTCAGTGATGGCAGATCTGGTAGTTCTGTGGTTCTCTTGGCATTTTCCCTACTGCCTACAAATTTGCACACAAGTCAGAAAGAAAGGATGAAGGGTTCTGCTGGTTCTGCTCCTTATAATGGAAAAACAAAAGCTTTCTTGAAAGCATCTCCAGCAAACCCCCTCTCTGTCTCACTGGTTACAACTGCATCACATGAAGCTAAGAAGTCAGGGACTAGGACTGCCTGACTAGCTTAGTCCTTTCTGGATCTATTGTCTGGGGCTGGCACATGGATGTCCAAAACAAGAAAGAAGGAAGAAAGAGGTCCTGGATGCTGGAGCAACATAGAGCTACATCTGCCATAGTAGAGCATGAAAACTCATCTGCAGCCCTAGACCCAGGGAGCAGCACATGCATTGTACTACGACCACACTCCCTACTCTCAGACAGCTGGTGTCCATTCCAAATTCCCACTAGAACTGAAGTCCATCCATGAATAGAAGCCATGAATTCAATTAGTTTCTGTCTGTCTCTTTCTCTGGATCATATCCCCAGATATAACTTGTAGCCATCTGAACAGATGTCCTTGATTTGTGGCTCAGACTTGACCCCCAAGAACTAATACTGTTTGTCATTCAGAAGCCTTGTATCGTATCCCATTCTATTTCCAGATCGGACTTCTTGGTCTGGATTTGGGTGTGGATTGAATTATGATCCTGGCTGGTTTCAGTGCAGATCCTCTCCCAGTTGACAACTCTCAATGGGTACTGAAGCTCAAGCCACACCATTTATGATGCCTAATATATCACTAAGTACATCCTTGTTGAATTGCTTTGAATATTTAAATTTCCAGGATGTCAACTGCTGTTAGTAACAGAAATGGCCATCTGTCATAAATCCTATTAAGGAAGTAACCTCATTTAATTAAGATTTAAAGCAAGTTAACTTGAATGTATTAGACAATATGGTCAAATATAAAGTTCCATTAAAGAAAAAAAAACTTTTGAAAGTTTTATACATTGAATAATGAACCACCATAGCCCAGACAGTGATAAAACAGGACAAGTTTGAATATGGGTTGATCTTTGCTTTGTGGACAATCTATACTGAACATTGATGGCAAATGGTTCACATAATAGGAAAAGGAAAGGTTCAGAAGATGTATTGAATAACAAGGAAGAATATATGGCAACCTCATGTATGAATCTTGGTATGTATATTCCAAGGAAGAGTCTCATCTGAAAAAGTGAGAATACTTTCTTTACCCAGATAATGATTATTACTGGATATACTATATTTCTATGGCTAATTAATTGACGATAAGAATCACATTCTTCTAGAGTTCTGGTGTATGTACATTCCTACAATTCTGCAAACTTTTTTTATTCTACACCCCCAGTTCAATTTTATTTTTGAAACAGAGTATCGCTAAGTTGTTAAGAGCCTCCCTAAATTGACGAGGCTGGCTTTAAACCAGCAATCCTCCTGTCTCTGTCTCCCTAGTATTTAGATTAAAGCATGTGCCATCTTGACCAGTTCAAACTTTTAATTTTCTATTTTATTTTTAATTGCTTTATTGTCCAAATGGTGTTGGGAAAACTGGCTATCCATTTGTAGAAAAATGGAACTAAATCCTTACCTCTCACTCTGCATAGAAATCAATTCAAGATGGATCAAAAACTTGGAAGTTAGACCAGAGATTGTGAAGCTATTAGAGGAGGGCATAGGTTTAACACTCCAACATATAGAAAGAGAGTAACTTTTTCAGCAAGACCACCAAAGCTCGGGAAATTAAAAACAAGAATTAACAAATAGGATGGCATCAAATCCAGTATTTGGAATGCTGAGACAGGAAGATCACATGTTTGCAGCCAGCCTCAGCTACTTAGTGAGTCTTTCTGAAACTTAGTGAAATCCTGTTTCAAATTAAATAATAAAACGTGGCTGGGGGTGTAGCTCAGAGGTAGAATGCTCCTGGGTTCAATAAAAAAAAAAAAAAAGTTTCTGCTCATCAAAGGAAATCATCAGGAGTCTAAAGAGAAAGCCTACAGAATGGAAGATTTTTACTGGCTATCCCTCTGATAGAAGATAATGTCTAGAAAAACAAATAACCCAATCAAGAAATGGATGACTGAATTGGATAGATATTTCACAGAAGAGATACAAAGGCAGACAGATACATGAAAAATTGTTCATCAGGGAGATGCAAATCAAAACTACACTGAGATTCCATCTAACCCCAATGGCAATCACCAGGAAGTGAAATAACAATAAATGTTGGCGAGGATGTGGAGAAATAGGAACTCTTCTACACTGTTGGTGGGAGTGCAAACTAGTTCAGCCACTATGAAGATCAGTGTTGAGATTCCTTAGCTCAGAAAACTGGGAATGCATCCACCATATGATCTGGCTATACCACTACTGGTATCTTTCCAAAGGGGTTGAAACCAGAGAAATACAGTAATATATTTGTTACCTATATGTCGTATTGAAAATTATATCTAGGTCTTTTTAAAATACAGGCCTTTTTTGGGAAGTAGGAACACCCCAGAAGAAGTAAAGTTAATCGAGTCATAGTATGTAAATCTTGGGAAATCTAGATTTTACAAAATTAGCATATTAGAATAACTAAATGTAGATAAGTAGGTGGATAGTATGAGCCTTTCATATTATCTCAATGGGGCATTTAACGTAGCTTGACAGGCTTTGAATGGCAATTACATCAAGGTTGAGCTCCCTGGCAAGCACCTGTTCTGCAGACATTGTGCCTGCATCGCTAATTGAGAGAAATTTCATGGGCTGTGGTGACTGGGCATGCCTATGTCAGGGTGATATTTGGTTATGATAGTTTAGGAACCCAGTTTCTTTTCTGACTGTGCTGAGGGTCTCAATGTCTTTAGGTAGGGCCATAATCTTCCTCTAGGGGAAATTGACACTATTCCCTGGCCAGCTATGTCAGCTCTGATTGATTTGTAGTGACTTTGGGAGCTGTGTTGAAAAGTTTTCTAAGATCTTATTCAGACTCAATGGGAAAGATGCTCAGCTTCATGAATGATGTGCCACAGGAGCAGAGGGGGTGGTGTGCATCAGGAAGCATGCATCTAAGGCCATCCATGCCATAGATTAAGATCACTACTAAGGCTTGTTAACCACAGCTGGCTTTATTCTGGTGAGTCTGGGGTGAGGACTGAGAATTCGCCTTTCTAACAGGTCTACAGTTGAGGCTGCTGCTACTGCTTATCTGAAAACAGCACTTTGAGAACAATTGCTATAGTTAACAGCAAAATTAATTTTATTAAAGATATTCCCACCTAGCCCCGGTACTGAAGGTTAGACCCAGAGGCACTCTAACCTCCATGATACAATGCCGGCTCTTATTTATTATCATTTTTTACTTTGAAACCGGTCTGGCTAAGTTGGTGAGGATTTGCAATCCTCCTATATCAGCCTCCCAAGTACTGGAACCATAGGTGTGTGGTGCTGTACCTACAGCAATCAAGATATCTTTACAAACAGGCTTTAAGCCAGGCATGGTGGTGTACACCTGTCATCTCAGTCCTTGAGAAGCTGAGACAAGAGGATTACAAGTTGGAGGCAATCCTGGACAATTTAGTGAGACCTTGTTTCAAAATAAAAAAATAGAGCCAGGTGTGGTGGCACAGGCTTCTAATCCCAGTCCTTGGGAGGCTGAGACAGGAGGATCACAAAGTTAGCAGCAAGGCTCAGCTACTTAGTGAGCCCCTCTGCAACTTAGTGAGACCCTGCTTCAAAATAAAGAATAAAAAATGGGGCTGGGGAGCTGGGCGTGGTGGTGCATGTTTGCAATTCCAGCATTTAGGAGGCTGATACTGGAGGATCGGCAGTTAGCGGACAGCCTCAGCTACTTAGTGAGGCCCTCTGCAACAGTGAGACTCTGTTTCAAAAATAAAGAATAAAAAAAAAAAAAAGGACAGGGGGTGTAGCTCGGAGGCTGAATGCCCCTGGGTTCCATTCTCAGACCCCCCCCCCCACACACAAAAATAAAATAAAATAAAATAGGGCTGGGGGTGTGGCTTGTTGATAGAATGCCCCTGGGTTCCATCCCCAGTATGGAAAAAAATTAAATAAAATAAAAAGGGCTAGGGGTGTAGCTCAGTGGGGGCACACCCCAGCACAATAACAAATAAGACTTGTTTTAGTCATAAGAAACCCTTGATATATTACTTGAAGATTTTTTTATTTTAAATAACAAAGATCCCCACGTAGTCACTTAGAAGAAATAACTGCCCCTCTTGACCAGCAGAAATTAATGAGCCAGGTGAGTTGTTGAAAATCAATCACTTGAAATTTAAGGATGTAATAGCTGAAAGTAACTGCTTGGAATTTAGTCTAAATAACATAGACTTGTTCTCTCGGTGCTAATTAGATAGCGGGAGAAACTGCATATTGAGCTCTCTTCTGGTTCTTGGATCATGTAATTAGAATAGAGCAATACATCTGTTCTCCTGTTTCCTGGGCCTGAAGGATGCCATGGTACTCATCTAGCAGTTATTAACAGCCATTAATAACTTAATACATGACTGGCAGATTATTTGCATATATTATCACATCTAATATCTCACCACACTTAATGCTTATGTCCATCCACTTTCCAGATGAGAAACACAGAGGCTCAAAGATGTTAAATAACTTCCATACGGTCATAGAACTCAGAAGGCATAACTGGGACTTAAATCCAGGGCCGAGGCGCTTCACTCCTGGGCTAGATTGCAACCGCGGGCAGATCTAATAAACCAAGCACTGGTTGAAGAGGAGAGGGTAAAGACATGGCCTGTTTTCATAACACTTGTGTCCGGCATGGGATATTTCATAGACGGTTTCTTTCCACCATAACTCTAGCAATGCTGCTTTGATGCAACCTTGGCTCACTCGGATCATGCTGTCCTTATCCAGCAAGGCCACCCAGAGGACACGTATGGGATGCGTTTCCAAAAAAGCTCCGCATGCGTCACGCTGTTGTCAATCAGCTCTCCTTTTTAAACATGCCAAGGGAATTGGTTATTTAAAGGAATCTATTGGCAAATGCTCCTCTTGGGAAATGAAAAATCTTCTGGTAATTAAAATAATCACCCCGCGTTCTGTTTTACAAGTCTGATTATATTTTGACACCAGATTCCTTGCCGCCTCCCCCCCTTGGCAGGTGGGAGGTGTTTGGTTCGAGTGGGAAGAGTATAGCCCAGAGGAGAAAACAGGATCCAAAGCTAAGAGTCCGTTTGCTTTTTTATCCTCTTAAATCTAAGGGGCAAGATGGGATTCAGATGGAAGTGACCGTGGTTGCACTGGACATGAGTTCCTCTGTAAAGAGAAATTGTTGGCCCATGCCAGGGGAGAGGTGCCTAGCCCACCACGACTCCCCACAGCGGTGTCCACGGCAGCCTGGTGAACTCACTGAACCGGACCACCAGCATCACAAGGCCAGATCAAGTAAATGAGAGAAAAGAGTATAAAGAAATCCTTTGTAAAATTTCCATCTACTCATCCAAGGGCAAATCATGAAAAAGTTCAGTGGCACTTTCTCACAGAGAGCCCTCATTCTGGGAATCTTAATGAGATTCTTCTCACGGATGTTGAGTTTGCCTGGATTTGTCTCTGTATACTTAACTGATTTACAGAACCATTTTGTATTGTGCAAACTCTGGGGCCATGAATGGGGAAGGGGAGGGAAGACACAAATCCCAGAGGAGAAAGCCTGTGCTTCTGGAACAATTGTTCTGCTGCACCAGCTTCTTTAGGAATCTTCACTTATTGTTATTTAAATTATGTTTAAAAAGCCACAATATTCCCCTGAATACCTGAGCTATATATAGGTTAATGCTTCCCAAATGTTCCCAATGAAGTGTCTCTAGCAACAGAAGCATTAGCCCTATTCTGCCTCGCCCCCCCACCCCCCCCCCCCACCCCGGCTCCGCACTCTCCTGACGTCTATGGTCATGCAAAGAGTCTGCTCCAAGGCATATTGACCTCAAAGTCTTCTATTTTAGTAAAAAATTAAAAATAAAAAAAATAAAAAATCACAATGACTTTGCACCTCTGTTTTGGGCGCCAGGATGTGAGCTGCCCCGGCACGGGGAGATTGGTGCATCTTCCCCTTTACTGAGCTGTCAAATCAACTCTGGAGCATCTAATTTAGGCCTCATTTGGAGGTCCCATGGGAGGCCAAATGGCTTAGGGTGATAGATCTATTACACTGTTCTTAGAGCAGTATAAGTAACCAGACTGTGTTTCCAAATTTCAGATCCTCTCTCAAATAGGAAAGAAGACACAAATCACTTTGAGTTTTATCCGATTATGGTAAGGGCAGAGGAGGTGGTAGAAGGAGAGGATGTGTGTAATTTTAACCTGACAGAAGATTTGTAAAAATATGGATGCTTTAAATGAGGGGGAAAAAAGGCAGAGGATACAGTATGTAATGACTATATTCTGCCACTCTCAATATAGAAGGGAAGATTATGGGGGAGCACGTACAAAGACATTTTAACTCTTTTCAGTGATCATCCTGGTAATGGTAACACTGTATTATTCTGAGTCTGTCCTGTATAAAGTGAGATGAAGCTGTAGAGCCCAGGGGCTGAGCTCCTCTGCTTCCTGTAGTATAATTGATTAACAGACCCATTTTCTCCCTTCTGGATCCATCCTCATCCTACACTGAGTTAGCACTAAGGCCATATCCCCTTCCTTCACTCCCACCCCACGCCCCAGCCAGTGAATGAGCATGAGGAGTACTTCACTGCTGACCGACACCTGCTGGATGCAAGATTTGTGCAACCAGCAAATGACTCAGGAGGTTTCCCTTTGTTGGCCAAAACCTTCTCAGAATCGAGCTGTGGCCTGAGGCTCTTCCTACCCACATTGTATCCCTACGACTCTGGTTTCTTCTCCTCTACCCTTCCCAGGTGTCTCCCTCCCAAATTTCTTGCATGGCACTCCCATCTTGGACTTGAACTAACATAAAAATGGATGGATAATTATGGGATATTATAGTTGCTACAATTCTCATTGTGATATAGAATATGCTAAGTAAAAGCCTCAGGCCTGAATATGAACTGAATGCATCAGTATGAATTGACAAGTTATTTTATCTTTAAAAACCAACCAAGGGACCAGGCGTGGTGGCGCAAGCTTGTAATCTCCGTGCTTGGGAGGTGGAGACAGGAGGATCGGCGCAGGTTCGAAGCCAGCATTGCTGGCTTAAGAGACCCTGTTTTCAAATAAAATGTAGAAAATAGATCTGGGAGTAGAGCCCAGAGGTAGGAGGGTTCCATCCCCAGTACCAAAAACAAAACAAAAGAAAAAACCCAACCAAGGGGATGGGAGGAGGGGGGAAGAAGGAAACTCTCTAAAGCACACAACGTACTTAAACATACTGAAGTCAATCACTAACCAAGCGTGGGAAGGAGGGATGGAGAGGGAATGGGGTGGGGACTAGGTAGGGGATAACTGGGTGATGTGTGCATGTATTTCTACACAAGTTTTTTTTTTATCCCATTATGATGTATGAATACAATATACCAATAAAAATATTAATTAATTAATTTTAAAAAAACAAACAAAAACAATCAATCTGCACATGGCCCCCAATGGCCCTCTCCTTCAGATGCTCATGCCCTCTGTGGTCTCGACTCCTCTGCTGACCTATGTGAGCAGGAAACTATCACAGCATTGACAGTGTGACTTCCAAGACTACATCATAAAAACACTATGGCTCCTACCATGTTCTCTTGAGCCACTCAGTCTGTGGGAAGTCAGCTGCCCGGTCACTGGGACGTTCAAGCAGCTCTGTGGGGAGGACCCTATGCTGAGCAATTAAGGCTTCCTGACAGCAGGCAGCTCCAACTTGCCAGGGTTGCAGTCGGCTACCTCAGAAAAGAATCCTCCAGTCTAGCCAGATCTACAGATGACTACAGCCTTACCTGGCATCAGGGCTGCAGCCTTGTGAGACACTCCAAGTGTGGGTTCTTGGTCTGCAGAAACTGCTGGGGATAATAAATGTTCATTGTTTTAAACAGCTATGTTTTGAGGTTATTATACACACACACACACACACACACACACACACACACACACTCACACATACTTAACTCTGCCCACTGAAAAGGCCCCAAAACAATGTTCAGTCAGAATGGGATCCAGCAGAGCTTAGATTTTGGTCTTGAACTATCATTTTACTCTAAAAGAAGCCAGGGCTTCATGAAGAAATGACTTCAGGTAGGACATGTACAAAGTGAGCCTAGAATGTTCTACCGTTCTAGACAGACCTCTCAAAAGGATCCAGGAGCCAATATGACATGGTGCCCACCAGCTAGGATGGCATGATTTTAGCTTCAATGATGATAATAGTTGTCGTGGATGAAGCCCTATCAAATAGGTTTCAATCCATGAGTCCATAATGATACTAAAAAAGAATTGGTCAATCAGCAAGACCCTATTTCAAAAATAAAAAGGGCTGGGAGTGTGCCTTGGAGATATAAAATGCCTCTGGGTTCAATCTCCAGTATCTCTATCTCTCTCGTACACACACACACACACACACACACACACACACACACACCAGCTTTGGATAATGATGGGTGATTAATTTATTATCTTTACAATTAATATAAAAATTGGAAAGAATGAAATATTTATTCACCTTTTCTTTCTATCTTTTTTTCTTTCTATTGTAGTACTGGGGATTGAACCCAGGGATATTCTACCTCTGAGCCATACCCTCAGCCCTACTATTTTTTTATTTTGAAACAGGGCCTAAGTTACCATACACAGTCTTGAACTTGGTCTCCTATGCACTGGAATCATAGGTGTGCATCACCATGCCCAGGTAACTGTTTTATATATATATATATATATATATATATATATATATATATATATATATATATATATCTTATACTACTGAATTAGGTGAAGAAAACAGTTCTTTATTAAATTATACTAGTTAATAAATGACAGGATTAGAATACTGACATTTTGTAACTTCTAATGAATTAGTGGATCTGGGCATTATCAACAACTTCCCCAAGAGTGATGAACAGACACTGTGTTCCTCCTGATGAGAGAACAGAACACACAGCCTATAGTCTTGCCAATGAGGTCAAACTAAAATCCAATTAAACCTCTGGATCCCACTGCCAATTTGGAGGAAATACAGAGGACAGAAGAATCTGTTGAACTGCCCCATATGTCTATATTCAGCAAAGTCCCAACTGTGGGAAACTGACCAGGTCAGTCAGGGTTCCTTAACAGATAAACTTTAATAAAAGAAGTGGCTGAAGGACATTATATTAAAAGGAGACTTAAACACATGTCAAATTTTAAAACTTGGCAAGAACAAACTATAGTGCTCATAGGTGCATTTTTTGGTGATAAAACAATAAAGAAACAAGGAAAGGATTAGTATGGATAATGGTTCTCAAACTTTAGATATCAGGAGAGTCACCTGGAGAATTTCTTAAAACATGGATTTCTGGGCTCTACCTCAAGAGTTTATACTTTAGTCTGTGATGGAGCCTGGGAGTTTGTGTTTCCATCAAGATTCCAGTTGATGATGGAACTCCTGGTTTAGAGCCCATGCTTTAAGAACCATGGCTATAAAGAGTCAGGATAATACTTTCTTGGGATGGAAAGAAAAGAAAGGAGAGAAGAGACTATAATAGGGATAGGAATCATGGAGGGGTTTCTGGGGTAGCTGACCAAATGTATTTTTTGACTTTGGTGTTGGTTATAAGAATATTGGTGCCAGGCGTGGTGGTGCACACTTATAATCCCAGCATTTGGGAGGCTGAGGACTGGAGGATTGTGGTTCACAGCCAGCCTCAGCTTCCTAGTGAAGCCCTTCACAACTTAGTGAGACCCTGTTTCAAAATAAAAAATAAAAAATAGGGCTGGGAGTGTAGCTCAGAGGTCAAATGCCCCTGAGTTCCATCCCCAGACCGGCAAAAATAAATAAATAAATAAATAAATAAATAAATAAATAAATACATACATACATACATACATACATACATAAGAATATTGGCCATAAGATAATTCATTTTGTTATACATTTGTTTTTATTAATTTATTTATTTTAAGATAATTAGGCTATAGATATATTTTAAATTGAGATATATATTTTAATAGAACTAGGCAATATGTTTCTTTTTTCTTTTCTTTTGGTGGGGATTGAACCCAGAGCATTCTACATTCTATCTCTTAACTACACCCCCGGCCTTTTATATTTTTTGTTTTGAAAGAGGGTCTTGCTATGTTTCTGAAAGTCTTGCTATGTTGTTGAGGTTGTTCTAGAACCTATGATTTTTCTGTCTCAGCCTTTCATATATGCCCAAATACAGACTTGATATATGCCCAGATCATGTTATTTATTTATTTATTTATTTATTTATTTATTTATTTATTTTGGTGTTACTGGGGTTCCTGTAAGCCCTTCAACCTCCAGGCTATACTCCCAGACCTATTTTTTACATTTTATTTGGAAACAGGGTCTCTTAAGCCAGTGAGGCTGGCTTTGAATCTGCGCGATCCTCCTGTCTCTGCCTCCCAAGCGCGGGGATTACAAGCATGAGCCACCATGCCTGGCTCAGATCACGTTTTTAAAATTTGTTTTATTTTTAAAATTTTTTATTAATGCATTGTAGTTATTATACATCTTAATGGAGCACAAGATGGTAGAGGCAGACATGCACACATCAATTAGCCCTTCCCCAGTTCCCACCCCATTAGAGTTTAAAATTAAAATTCTAAGCTAGGTGTGGTGGCACACACTTATAATCTCATTACTTGGGAGGTTGAGACAGGAGGATCACAGTTTCTCAGCCAGCCTCAGCTACTTATGTCCTCTGAAACTTAGTGAGACCTTGTTTCAAAATAAAGAATAAAAAATAGGGCTGGGAATGTGCCTCAGAGGTAGAATGCCCCTGGATTCAATCCCCAATACTGAAGAAAAAATTAAAATCCTGCAAAATTACACAAATACAGATTTCATTATTTTGCTTGTAATGCTGGGGATTAAGCCCAGGATCCTGTGCATGCTAGGTGAGCAATGTACCATGGAGCTAGACCCTCAACCATAGACCTTTAATTTTTGTAGTCCAATTGAATAACTTCCTCATGTTCTAAAACCAAGAAGTATGGGAGAGTGAGATAGGAGGAACACAGGTTTGAGACCAAAATCAGCAATTTAATGAGGCCCTCAGTAACTTCGGTAAACCTTGTTTCAAAATAAAAATAAAATGGGGCTAGGTTGTAGTACGGAGGTAGAATGTCCCTAGGTTCTACCCTCAATACCGCACATATACATATGTATATACATACATACATACATACATACATACATACAATAAAACCAAGAATTGTGGCAATTTTTTTTCTATATTACACACATAGATCTGGACTCTCATTTCGGACTTGATATAGGCCATCATATACCTGACTGCAGAAGTTAGACAAATCACCAAGAAATGAAACAACCTCCCATTAGATATCTCTGACAATGTGATCATAACTAGATACTTCTCATTCATCTCTATCTACAATGATATTTCTGAAGCACCAATCTAAGTAAAGCCCTGTGCTCAGTGTAATGTATTAGATGTTAGAAAGAAAAAACAAAGCATGGACTCAGCCTCAAGGTAGTTTTGTTATATTGGGGAGAAGTTTTTTTTTTTTTTTTTTCTTTTTAGGCTACAAATAAAGTATTATAAAATAGGAAAAAGTAATGTACTTTTAGTTGTTCTCTTCAATACATTTAATGTTTTTTAACTTACAAAATTATCAACTTACAAGTCACATTTATAACCTAAGTCCAAAAATATTCCTAAAATGTTTGACACAATTAAGTTCTAGAAAAGCTTTTATGGCAACATTTTTAGTCTTTTTATTTCATATTGCTTCCTTCTTAGCACCATCAAATATTTGTTCAATATCTTCTCTTTGCCAGTTTACCATATTGTGGGTTTTCTTTTATTTAATATACTTTTATTGGCACATTATCATCTCACATCTAATGGAAATCATGGTTGTATGATTATTAAAGTCAATAACCTGGGCATATTGCTGTTTGACTAGGGCAAGAGCATGACATTAAGTGAGAGCCTTCCTCTCTCTCGCCTCTTTCTTCCGTGTCAGTAAGATGATCCATGTTCTGCTTTTCCTCGCCATTTCTGCCTTTGAATCTAGTATCCTGTAACCAACACAGATACTGTGAAATAGTGTCAGTTCCTCCAGAACACTAGTGCTTCTGAGGAGTGACCAAAACTTGGAGAGAGAGGGGTAGCAAGCCCCTTTTTTATTGAATGAGTTATTGCTCATTCAATAAATATATATTCAGAGCCTCATTTATAGTTTTAACTACTTTGTTGGGTCATACTGTTGAAAATCAAATGAGAGCTATGCAGGTGTGCATCTCAAAAGGAGCTCAAATGTACAAAATTTTATAACACTTCTAGGCTATTTGCCCACATACCTGGGTTTCCCAAGGGTTCAAGGGCCACGTAGAGAATGCCAGGCTGTATTATAAGTGTTGGGAATAGAAATATGTAAATAAATAGTCCCTATTTTCATGAACTTTCAGCATAGTGAAGAACAAAGTAGGCCAAAATATTTTTGTAGCCATAAACATATGTTTTAACTGATCTATATACAAGTAAAAGTCTTTGGGTAAACAGCATTATTATTTTTTATGCATTATACCTTTTTCCAGATAAAATGTCCTAGAGCTTTTCATAAATCATATTTTCCAGATGGAACAACAGGAGGAAATTAAAAAGATTCTGAGCTTGCCAAATGTGACTCAGCAAGTCAGTGACATGCCTGGAAATAGAAATGAGAAACGCAAGACATTTTCAACAATCTACCTTGAAACAAGCGGTCTCTGCGTTTGCTCAGCAGTGCAGTTGGGGGAGAAGCAGCTACGCCACTGCAGGAGGAGGCGGCCTGTGAGTCAGCTCCCTGTGGCCACCGGGTCTGAAGAGGGCCCGCCTGCATGGAGCAGCAGGAAAATGCTGACTTTTTGCCTTCGTCACTTTCTCCCTTGAGGATGGAGAGCCCTGGCCATGCTTTATGCAGCTGTCCATCCTGTCCCCTGTGTTCTGTTTGATCTGCAACACAGAAACTGTCACTTCTGACTTCTTAGAAGAGCTCCTGCTTCCTGCAGGTAGACCAGCCAGGAGGAGGTGGAAGGTGAAGAGAGGCCCAGCTTGTACATTGTCCTGCAGTCTTTGGGGGAGTCTTTGAGAGTTCTAAGAGTCTCCTGATGAAAAACTCAACACAGGAAATGATGTGTTTCTCTTCGCATCAGCTAGCCAAGGGCCTGGCTCCTACAGAGATGCTTAAGATGTGAAATTGAGTCAATACTTTATGATGGGTAAAGTTATAAAATCATAGAATCATATTTATCAGAATGTGCTAGAGTTGTATGCCTGGTATTTTCTCCTAAACTGTGGTTTTCTGGAAGGCAAACATGACATGTATTTTTTTCTCTCCCCTTTAAATCTAACATATGACCTGAAGCACAGTGGATGTCCCAAAAATTAATGAATGAGTGAATGTTGACTTATGGGAAGGCTACACCATGGAAGTTCTTGATATAGAAGGGGAGACCACAGGAGTTGCAGGAAGAGTAAAATCAAACCAAACTGCTAGGGACATTTTTATTAGATTCATGCTTACTTTTAAAAATTTAAGCAGTAACTAAAAGTACAGAGAATAAATTAACCTAATAGGGCTTAATTAAAAAAAATTCAAGCAGTAACTAAAAACATAGAGAATAAATGAATCCACCTAAATTGCTTGGATCCAAAAGTAACTATGATTCAAATTTGGTTAATATCATTCCACTTATCTCTTCAAGGCTAACGAATAATATTTTAAAATATTAAAAGGATCCATTCTAATCTCCTTCCTAATTTGTTCCCCAGAAGCCTTCTACCATCAGGCTTGAGTTACCGAGTTAAGAGGCTTGGTTGTTTCTTGGCAAGTACAGGTACCGCCTAGAACAGGGAATATTGGTCATGGCTAAATTCCTTGATCTCTCAATTTCAAACAAGAAAATATTCACAAGAGCCAGACATGAACAAGACAGCAAAGAATTCTTAAGATATGCTATCTTTCCCTTTAGCATCAGGACTAGATCTGGAAGGCTCTGTTCACAGAATTTCTTCCCTAGCAGAGTGGACCTCCTAGGCGTGGTCATCCCATGAAACTGGCTACTCTAGGAAGAGCACCTCAGAAGTAGGATGTGCTGCAGATGAAATAGAAACCCCCCAAAACTGGCCCCTTTCAGGCTCCAGGTGCTGTGGGAAAATGAAGGTCAGACAGGGATTAAGGAAGTCAGAAACAAGACTGTTGATCTTCTTTATAACCAAATTGGGGTGCAGATAAGGGGTCAGAGTATCCAGATAACTAAGGAGAGTTCAAGAAGTCAAGAACTTCCCCAAGACTGCAAGGAAGTTACTAATCTCTACAACAACAGCTCTGTTCTCGTCGCAGGGCCAATACCGCACAAGGGAACCACGCAGCAGAGGGATGGTTCAAATTCTCCTCTTCCTGTGCCTTCTGTGTGGCCATAAGGGCCCCAGGATTTTCTGCATTTCTGAGGGCAAGAGTGTAGAGGTAATGATAGGGACAGGCAGAAGCATGGGACTTCAAGACCAGAGGCAGATATCCAGGGCCGGAAAGTCCAGGGTCAAGCGTCTCAAAGTCACCAGTCCATGAAGCAGCCCAGAGCAGCCAGTTCCCAGCAGAGATGGCTGATGAGAGGAGGCTTGAGCACACATCCAAGGACTTCATCTTCCCTCCCCAAGGGAGCTACCAGGGTGTCTCACAACCTGTTTTATCCCACAAAGACACACTTCATTTGGATAGGAGCAAGGAGGAGGAGGAAATCTGAGGGACTGAGAATTCACCTGAATGAGCTCCCTTCAATTACTTCATGGCATTAACTCTAACACAACAAAGCAAAGTGTGCATGCCTCCTTTCTTGTATTCTACCCATCACAGCCACCCTTACCACGAGCTTAGGCGGAGTAGCAGAGCACTTACTTACTATTATTACTTTTGGGTGCTGGGATTGAACCCAGGGTCATTCAACCTTCTACTGATACCCCCAGGCCTTTTTATTTTTATGTATTTACTCATTAGTACTTGGGGTTGAACACAGGGGCATTCTATCTTCAAGCTACACCCCAGCCCTTTTTTTTCTTTTCTTCTTTTTGCAGTACTGGGGATGGAACCCAGGGGCATCCTAACTCTTCACTACAACCCCAGCCCTATTTTTTATTCTTTATTTTGAATCAGGGTTTCACTGAGTTGTACAGGACCTCATCAAGTAGTAGCTGAGGCTGGCCGCGAATCACCATCTTCCTGTCTCAGTCTCCCAAATGCTGGGATTACAAGGGTGTGCCACCATTCCTGGTCCCAGCCCTATTTTATCTTTTATTTTGAAACAGGTTCTTGCTAAATTGCTGAAGTCCTTGATAAGTCTCTGAGGTTGGCCTCAAATCCTCCTGTCCTGTCTTAGCCTCTCAAGTACTAGGATTGTAGAGCATTTAAAAAAAAATAAATTGAACTGGGCATTCCTGTAATTCCAGTACTTGGGAGTTTGAGACAGGATGATTACAAGTTTAAAGGCAGCCTCAGCAATTTAGCAAGGCTCTCAGCATTAGCAAGACCCTGTTTCCAAATAAAAAATAAAATAGGGCTGGGGGTGGAACTTAGAGGTAGAACACCCCTGGGTTCTACTCCCAGCACACTAACAAAGCAAAATAACCTTGAAAAAAAGTTTTTTCTTCATACATATATGAAGTAAGTAAGTTTATAGCCCAGTGATAGAGATACTTAGAAACAAGTATAGAGAAATAAGTATAAACAATTGTATAAACCTGTGACCATGTTGGATGCATATGACAGATACAGGATTTAGTTGCACATAATAGAGACACTCTTGCAGTTTATGAAGACAGGGAGTTGGGCACAAATATAATCACGGACAGGCCCAAGGAGAAGGCTTCAGGCCGGAGCTTTTAGATTGAATTCCCAGAGCAGCTTCATAACAGGCGTGTCAGGTACTGTCTACCCCTGAACGGTCAACAATCCAGCCTGGGTCCCACATTCAGGCTTCAAGATTTCACTACTTGTGATACGCCCTCCAAAAGATATCTACACCTTAATTCCTGGAACCTGGAACTATTAGTTGAAGCTCCCGAGATAAGATTATTCTGGATTGTAAGAGTGGACTCCAAATATAATCATATATGTCCTAAAGGAGATCTAACACAGGAGGAAAAGGTGACTGGAGATGGAAGTAGCAGATGGGGCATCATGGCCGCAAGCAAAGAAAACCTGGCAGCCATTAGAAGATGGGAGAGGCAAGGTGTGGGTTTCCCTTAGAGACTCCAGCAGGGCCTAGGCCTGCTCTACCCTGGATTTCAGCCCAGTTAGGAGGATGATAGGCTTTTGGTCTCCAGAACAAGAGAGAGAAATTATTGCTTTAAGTCACCATCGATGTGGTAATTTGTTTCAACAGCCACAGGAAAGGAAGATACCACTCCATGTGATCTGGGAGCAAGGAAGCCACCACCTCACGGGTAGCTCCAGGAACCATGGCACCTTCCATGGTTCAAGAAGACCCACAGGAACTGGGGCTCTGGCTCCCGGATGTCTCATGGGACTGCCTTTTCTTCACAGACCTCTGCTGAATTCAAGTCTCACATAAGCCTCCTAGACTGGTGGCACCTAAATCCCTCTGGAACAAGAACTGTGAGGCAGTCCAAAGATAACTAATTTTTCCCTTCTAGCCCCTGATCAACAGGAAGATGAAATGGATCCAATAATCCAATTAAATAATCCAATCTGTGGTCTCTATCAGGCTATGTACGCTATTTTTAGTAAACCATTACATTGAATAGTTCTCCAAAACAGAAAGAAATTGAAGTGTTAAGAGAGAAATGCCAAACTTCAAATAAATATTCTTCACTACCCAAAGAGTCCCCTGAAATTAAGAAGAAAAGATTATTTGGAGAAAAAAAACAGTAATGAGTTAGAGTATATTTAAGCAACTGTTCAGTCTTAAGCCAGCTAGTTTGACTTTCTCATATAGATTCATAACTTGTTCCTAACTCCCTTCCTAATACTATCCAATTTTGAACCCCATTAATTTTAACATTTACATTTAATTCTACAGCATACACCTCACGTGACTCAGTGGCAATTTCTGTTTCTCTTAGCCTGGCCTTCCCACTTTTTTCTTCTTAATTTTTTATTTTTGGCACTGGAGGTTGAACCCAGGGGCTTTCCACCTCCAAGCTACCTCCCAGCCCTATTTTTAAAAAATTTTTGAAACAGGGTCTCGCTAACTTTCTGAGGCTAGCTTTGAACCTGCAATCCTCCTGTCTCAGCCTTCCAAAAGCTGAGATTACAGGCGTGCACCGCCACTCCTGGCTTCTTCATTTTACTTGCCTTCTAGTTGCAGTATAGTGTGATTGCTTTGTCACAATCCCATCTATATAATATACATTTTATCAGCCTGGTGTGGTGGCGCACGCTTGTAATCCCAGCGCTTGGGAGGCTGAGACAGGAGGATCGCATGGGTTCAAAGCCAGCCTCAGCTACTTAGTGAGGCTCTCAGCAACTTAGTGAGACCCTGTTTCCAAATAAAGTAAAAAATAGGTCTGGGAGTATAGCCCAGAAGGTAGAAAAGCCCCTAGGTTCCACCCTCGGTACCACAAAAAATAAAATATTTTTTCTCTTTGGTGCCCTTTTCCTTTTAGAATCTGAGCCCATGTGATAACTCTGGGTCAAGCAATGATCTTGGCCAGTTATGAGAGAACATGACCCTACACTGATCAAAACTTGGGCAATGGATTTAAGAACTGGAAATAGAAAGGGAACCAGCTTACATGCATTCATGGTCTACTGCATGCTAAAGACCCTGCTGGGCCTACTAACATATTTTGTCATAATTACCCTGAAGGTGGTATCATAATCTCCATTTTGCAAGTGAGGAAATTTGAATTTAGAGAATACAAAGGCCAGATAGCGATAAATGAAGATGTTGAGATTCTTGAACAAGTTTGTCTTTCTGCTACATTACATTATAAAACTTAACCCCTTTGAAATGGTGTCTTTGACCCTTCTGTGTCTCATTCACCTCATCTACATTTCTCATCCCATTCTTCCCAGGTACCTTCACTAAAAGATACAGAATATTCTTTAATTCTCTGCCATCCAGGACTTAGAATTTACATTATTTTGGATAATTTTGCTGACTTTCACATTGTAGCTGTTATGACATTTTCTCATATTTAGTTGCTTGGCTTTCCCAAGCTCCCAAGTCCTGGAGGGCTGACCCCATATCCCACTTCCAACTGGTACCAAGTGCCTATGATGTGGACTGATCTCCTTCAGACACAGTGGTCATCTTCTTCCTCATCTCCTCCTTGTTTAGACTTTTCTTTTGTGTCCTTTGCCTCTCATATCTTTGTGGGTCTTTTACCCTTCTTTGCTCCTCTGAATATGTAAAATCTAGGTCTCTAACCCAAGTAAATGGCCAGATGGCCTCAGAAGTTGCCTGTGTGGGCTCTTTGTACCCTAAGCCTTCAGTAGTGGTTCTAACCCACCGGTTATAAGGAGTGATGGAGGCCAGCATTTTTGTTTCCCTCCTTGCATATAGATACAGCCTTCTTTGAATGCCACCCATCATGTGTCACTCAGCTCCCTGGCTCTAGTCACAACGCCCTCCAGGAGAAACACACTAAGAGCCCTGCTGGACTCCAGGCTACTGTCTGTTCTGTGGCAGCAAGAGCTTCTTTCTGCTTTATTCATGAGACATGTGGCATTTTTCTCTGAAACTCATTAGCTTCCCCTCCTCTCCTTTTTTATCCATTCACATCTTCCAGACATTGTCTCATGAGTAAAGCTGCAGTTTACATTGCCATTGTACCAGGCAAATTCTCCAGATGGCTAGAGAACAGGTATCAGGGCAGGATGATGTGGGAGTTTGCCATTTTTTTTTCTTCTCTGGCCTCTGCAAAGTGCATATCCTAGCTGTGGTCTGTGGGTCGTTCGTCTCCAATGTGTTGACAGACTCTGAAACCGTTGCGTAGTAACACTGCCGGGGTCCCTAAGCCTGGACTCAGCAGTCTAGGCAGGACCAGGCTCAGTCTGTACACTGCTGCCAAGCCTCTGTTTTTCCCTGCACTTGCCAGATATGTTCCTTTCCAGGTTCCAGGTTTGTCCCAGTCCTTACAACTCTGAGCAAGTGTGTTGGTTATGGGCAAAAGAGAAAATAAAGATTCTGGGTAAGAATCTTGCTCAGGTCCACATGAAGTTATAACAAGAATACAGCTGGTTTCAGGACCCTGGTGCTATCTGTCCAGACCCTGCTATCTGTTCTATACCTGCCCTGGGAATATAGAATATGCCCTGTGAATCCTGCACCCTCATCAGAACTCCAGTGTCATTACCAGAGTACTTCTTGTTTGCCCGGCACTGTCCTGAGAGTAGCACATGCATTAACTCTTTTAACATTTATTTGGGCCCAGGAAGTAGGGCCTCATGCTAACCCTACTTGGTATAAAAGAAACTGAGGGACAGAGATATCAACTACTTTGGCAAAGCCACACAGTAATCAGTAGCAGAGCTGGAATTTTAACTTTGGCAGTCTGGCCTCAGTTACCTCCAAATGGATGTTCTGTTCTTAGGATGAATTTATTTCTCAGAGAGATGGGAAGGGATTGGAGCCGGCCCTGTGGGCTGCCTAGAACCATCTCTTCCCTTTCTTCTTTCTCACAGAGCTTTGATCTTGTTGCTTTCCTGAAAGCCCATGTGCTTCCACAGAGCAGGGCCCCTTTTGGGTGACTCCTGGCCCCAATTGGCTGCACAGGAAGAAGCTGCTTTTAGGCAGTGTCTGTATGGCTGGATGTGACATTTGAAGCTGCTGCACAAGGTAAAACCAAGGTCAAGACCAGTGCATGGAATGGTAAAGAAGAAAAGAACATCAGGTCAATGAGCCAACCAACCTGAGACCCCTCACTTCAGGACTTTTAATCATATGAACTACTAGGCTTTAACATTTGGGGCTAGATGAGAGAGTACGAGTAAGAGTATGTGTGTGTATGTATTCGTTATTGGAAATTGAACAAGCCAGAGGCATTTAACCTCTGAGTTACACCCCCAGCTCAATTTTAATTTTTTTTTTTTAACAGGGTCTCACTAAGTTGCCAAGGCTAGTCTCAAACCTGCAACCTCCTGCCTCAGCCTCCCAAATACAGGGATACTAGTCTCAGCCTCCCAAATACAGGGATACTGGGATTATAGATGTGTACCACCATGCTCAGCTAGAGAATTCTTTATTGTGGGCAGTCCTCCCCTTTCTTTGCAGTGCTGGGCATTGAACCCAGGGTCACATGCATGCTAGACAAGCCCTCTACCACCAAGCTACACCCCGAGCCTCTTCCCTTGCTTTTTAGGATGTTTATCAGCATCGTTGACCTCTACTCATTGTATGCGTACAGCATCCTTCACCCCTAAACAACAACCTCAGAAGTCTCCAGACATTCCACATGTCATGGTGGGAGTAAAATCAACTTGTTGGGATACACTGGTTTAAGCCCTTGCCCTCCAAACCAGAATGTACATAAGAAGGGGCATTGATCTACTTGGTTGTAGGAAGAAGACATCAAAAGTATGGTTTGAATTATTTTTTTCTCATCCTCTAAATACTTCTAATTTGAAATTTTAAAATTGTGTATATAAATTGACAAAATTCAAAGTGGCTGTAGAATGGCAACAAAAAAGAAAAAAAAAAACCCAACTCCTTTCTTGAGCCTTGGAGGTTTTTAATAGGAGGAAGATCATCATACAGATAGGGAGTTGAGGACAGAATCTTCCAGAAGGAACAATTTCCTAAAATTTAACAATATCTTAGAAGGTCTGAGAAATACTAGAGTGACCAGCTTTGCTTATTCACCTGGACATTCCAATGTACTTAGTAAATTTACCACCACCTTTTTTTTTTTTTTTTTTTTTTTTTTTGCGGGCCTGAGGATGGAACCCAGGGACATTTGACCTCCGAGCTACACCCCCTGCCCTATTTTTTATTCTTTATTTTGAAACCAGGTCTCACTGAGTTGCAGAGGGCCTCACAAAGTAGCTGAGGCTGTCCGCGAACCGCGATCCTCCAGTCTCAGCCTCCCGAATGCTGGGATTACAAGCGTGCGCCACCACGCCCGACTTACCACCACCTTGATTTGAATCAGTCTCCAACTGCTGAACTTGATAAGAGCCAAGAGCCCACTTTGCCTCCGCAGGATGTTGTTTCAGTCTGCCTGAGCTTGTGCTCCAACTTGCAAACATATTCTGCATCCAAATCACATTGTCTTTGCTTTTATTTTAACCTCATTTATAATTTCCTGGTTTATAAAATACTAGTACAATAATGCAAGGGCATGATTTAAAAATAAATGCATGTCTTAGCGAGTGAGTATTTTAAGAAAAAAAACTTTTTGCAGTATAAACATATAATCACAAAAAATTGAAAGCTACTTATTTATGCCACTTCTGGTTGTGTTTTCTATTACTTGCAGCTGAAAGCATTTGAACTAAGTGGATATTAATATTAGCTACACTTACTGAATGGCTACTATGTGCCAGGCACAGTTTTAAACCTTTACTTTATCCTCACAACAATTTTAAGAGCTAGTTTCTATCATTTCCCTATTTTACAACTGAGGAACTAAGGCTAATGAGAGGTTAGAAAATTTGCCCCAGATCAGGAAGCTAGTGTGTTACAGAGCCAGGGTTAGAACCAGTGCCTATGTGCTTGACCACTGGGTTATACAAGATCACAGGCTTCATTCTACAATAAGGAAGCAAAGATCTGAGGAAGTTAAAGACTTTCACCAGGCAGAAGTAGCATATCATGGCAGAAGCAAAGACAGATGGAGTAGAGACAGTCCATGAAACATCTGGTCAGCTGCTAGGATAGGAAGTGGTTTTTCTACTAATAAAAAGAAGACAATGTTAGGACCAGTTGACCCTCATTCTCTCTCCCTTCTACCCTTTCTACTCCCCTCTCTCTCTTCCTTTCCTTCTTCCTTTCTCAGATATGAACTAACTTCTCCACTACATACACCTCCCCTCAAACCTGATCTGTATCCTTTGGAGCCACTTCCAGGTGTCAGCAATTCCAGAAAGCTGCCCCTGCCCTCATGATACTTTACCTAGGTAAAGATAAAATAATAAAACTCTTTTTATTGGCTTGTGCTAAGCAAATACAGGTATGTTAATGCATTCATTTTCAAATTCTATTTGTTTACTGATGGAAATTACCCAGGCATGTTCTTTAAATTAAATATAATTTCTTCTGTAGAAAGAAGATAAAAGAAATGGTGCCTCTGACCTTTGGTATTAACATACCTTTACATTGCCACCGTGCTTGGTAAAGCGCAGGCAGATTTTACAGGCTCTCCAAACCCTATCATCTCCTCTTTTCCAAAGCTGCTGTAAACTTTACATTAGAAGTGCTGGAACTACAGCCCAGGGTAGAATGACCAATGCTACAAAGACATCACCAGAAAATACAAGTAAATGTATCACCCAAGGGCAATGTTACTAAAAATAAGCCATGTACCAGAGCTATTTTAAGATTCTTCCACAAATATTTCTAGGATACAGAAACTATAAATTTCTCTGAAGGAAGGACTGTGAAGCCCGGTGCTGTTCTGAGTGGAAGGGACATAAATGTGGTCAAAGTAGATGGAGCCCCTGCTCTCCTGAAGCCCAGCTACTAGAGGAGGTGAGGAGGCAATAAACCAATGAGCCAGTAAGTATATAATTTGTTATATAGTAATAAGGGACAGGTGCAGCCAGGGATGCCCATTAGGGGTCTCTTCCCCACCTCCTGGTTGGTATCACATCTGGCAGCTTTTTCTAGCTGTGTTAGGTAGCAGGCTACACATTAGCAGATGGGTCAGCTGGGACAGCCTGGGCCTGCTAAGACTCACTCTGACCCCCTCTCTTATGGGAAGGAAGCGAAGAAACAGCACAGGGTCACTAAAGTGTGACATGCAGTCACCCTTAGTGTAGTATGTATAAGAAAGTGTCCAGGAGGACTACAAAATGCAACAGGTAGAGCAATCCACACACAGCTTTTCTTTCCAGGAAGCAGACTGCTCCAGATCCCATCTCTGGAGCATAACCCTATTGCTCCAGGCCACTTTTCCATTCCTGGGAATGGCCCATTGCAGACACTTTCCCCCAGAGCATGACCCTCTCCTCTCTCTTCCTCTTTCCTTCTATTTCCTCTTGCTGCCTTTCTGATAGGATCCTTCACTTCCCTAAATAAACCTCCCATATTCCCCATGTGCTTTCTGTCTGAGTGCTTTCCAAGCAGATAAGTAAGGGCTGAGGTTGTGCAGAATGATTTTAAAATCTCTCACCCTGTAACAGATGCAAGGTCAGATCGCCAGCTGCCACACTGCAGGTGGCACATGGAAGACCATGCCATGGATCTGCCCATTCAGCTCAGGATGACCTTGCCCACAGCCTTGGCAGTACCAGTAGATACAGGGATGATGTGCTGGGCAGCCCTGTGGCCGTCACTCCCGTTTCCCAGAGGGTCCATGTGTGGTCTTCTGGGTAGCAATGGTGGCATAGACTATGGTCATGAGTCCCCCCATGATACCAGCATTGCCATGGACAATTTTGATGAAGGACAGCTAAGTAATTGGTGGTACAGGAGGCATTGCTGGTGATCTCAAGAGAATTGTCACACTCTCATGGTTCATGTCCATCACTAACAAGGGGACATCAGCAGAAGGAACATGGTGACAATCTTGGCTCCAGCCTACATATGAGCCCAACTTTTTCCACGACAGTGTGCTCAGCACCAGCATTGCCCCATCGGTGTTGGCTGTATCTTGCTTCTGGAAGATAAAGATGTTCTTCCTATTTATGGCAAGCTTTCCATTCTCAGCCTTGACTGTGCCATTGAACTTGCCTTGGGCGGAATAATCTTGGGACATGTTTTTATAGATTATGTAGTTGAGGTCAATGAAGGGGTCATTGATTGTGAGGATGTCCACTTTGTCAGTGTTTTGAGCGGCCCTGGTGATCAGGAGCCCAACACTATCATCCATTCACCCCATCCTCCACCATCATGTCTCTGGGACATGGCTAGTACTGCAGGAAAAGATACAGCTGTCTGTCAAATAGGCAGGAACAGAAAGCCAGACCTTTAAAATGTTAAAACTCTAGTGAAAGAATTGAAACTGAAGGAGGAGAGTAGGTGGCCAATATAAACACTGTCCAGCCCCATAACAAAGGCCTAAGGTTCATTTTTCTTTCCCCTTGATATCTTGAGATGCTCCCAGGATAACATTCTTGGCTGCTTTTACATTTCTTGGCTGTGTGGACTTCTTGCCTAGACATCTTGCCTCCCTTCATTTCTTATCTAACGCTATGATCCCAGGATCAGCAGGATATTTGAGAAGGAGGCAGATACTAGAAAGCACAACAGGCAGGATGCCAGGAAATTCATCTATCCATCCATCTACCCAGCCAATAAGTATTTGCTGAGCAGGCAGTGTGTGCAATGTGCTTCCTAGTGTCGGGGGGAAAAAAGTAAAGTTGTTGCCAACTAATATCAGTTGGGTCGTTATTGTCAGCTCCCAGTCAAATCCTCAGAAAGATGGGGCAAAAGGCAGGTGGAGTTCTGCAGAAACTTATCTGCAGCGATTCTTTCCCCTCTATGAATTCCTTAAGTTTTTAGGTACGACGCTTTGGAAAGAACCTGAGATGGACAAAGGCTTCTTGAGCCAATGACACTTTATTACAAAAACTCCAAGAAATTTATACCCTTCACCAGTAAAGTTAATAGTAAGAGGAGAGGAAGTGAATGTAATCACTGTGAAACAATAGTGAATGACACGTAAACAGAGGTAAAAAAAACTAGTCCGGTTTTCAGCTGGCTTTTGGCTTTCAAGGGATTAACTCCGGCTCTCTCCCAGATCTTGCAGTCAAGCAGTTCCAAAGGGCAATCTTTCAGAAGAAAACGGGCACACCCAAGGCTTGGAGGCTTCTCGGGGAATCTTCTTTAACTTTCCTGGAACTTTCCATCTTTTGTGCTCAGTTCCATATAGCAAGTGTGGGGAGATGTGGTGATTCAGGTGGATGTGATAGAGTTTCTCCAGGTGTTGGTATTTTACCTTCTAAATCTGAAAGCTTAAGCAAACTCACAACACAGTTTGGTAGACAAAATGCCACAAACAACACCACAAAGTTCTTGGTCTTAACTGTCAGATGTATTTCCTTAACTGCTGAACACTCTTCCTTAGACAATGAGCCTATTAAAAGTCTAACCATCTTTAATAATCCATTTCCCTGTCACAAGCCCTCTGCAACCTGCTCTTAACCTTCTAATTCCTTTCTTTCTCAGTTGGGACTTTCTTATGATAAGCTCTTCTTCATGCAAAAATGCCTTTTTTCTTCAGGAATA